>NC_083292.1:4549366-5771450 GCF_963506605.1 Zootoca vivipara
TAATAGTCAGGGGTCCCTTTACCTTTACCTTTAAACCAATTGGCAGACATGACAGATGTTACACTATACCATACTTTTAAAAAAGTTTAATGTGAACATGCAGTGTGCTGGTGTATTCAAAGTTCTTGCTCCACTCCTCTCCAGTTCCTGCTACACTGCCAGGAAACAAGCCTGGCTTGTCATGACGTCTAAAACCAGGTTCATTGTTTGGAGAGAAACAAGCCACAAGTAGTAACCAAGGTTTATTTTTAGAATACTGATCATGGTTTGTTTGGGGAAAATCAAACCATGAGCCAGGTTTCAGATATCACAACAAGCCAGACTCTTACTTGGTTCCCTGTGGCAGAGAAGAGGAACACAGCATGAACGTTTTAGCAGCATGCACCAGCACACTAGCTTATTCACACAGAAACAATTTATTCTTCAAACTATGGTTTAATGTGTGATGTCAATAAGCCTATAGGCTAGAATATTGTCAGCTTTGGACCTATGGACACTTAGCAAATTTAAAGCCAACCTCAAAAGCTTCTGCTAGGATTGGATTTCAACATCCATATGCAACCTTAACCAAAGAAATTGTCCAACAGCAACTATTCAAGGATTAGTCTTCTTTAAAAAAAAAAGCCAATAGTGAGTAAACTAACACAAGTATCTTTGATCTATACTCTATACAGGCCTGCATTACTGAAATCAGCATAAAATTACACCTCAAGATTACAGTGGTACCTCCGGTTATGAACTTAATTCGTTCCGGAGGTCCGTTTGTAACCTGAAACCGTTCTTAACATGAGGCGTGTTTTCACTGCTGCGCTGCTCGACTTCCGTTTGCATCCCGGGGCAAAGTCCAGAACAAGGGGCATCAACTTCTGGGTTAGCGGAGCTTGTAACCTGAAGCACTCGTAAGGAGGGCTGTACGTAACACGAGGTTCCACTGTATAGCAATAACTTGTAATAATTCAGTTAAATAAGACTGCATGGAGAGCAAAATTATTCACATTTTTCTGATAGTTTTAACTCTGCAATTAGCATTCCCCAGATTCAGTTTCAAAATACTAGAATATACTCTGGAGAAATAAATTCACTGGTTTGCTTCCTGGAAATTGTTTAAGGAAAGAATCTTCCAGGAAAACCTAACCCACGCTATAATAACTGTAGGGAATTCTATGCATGGTAAGTTAAGGCATGTCATCTCATGTTGTTAACGTGCACAGCTTTTCAGACATAGTGTTCACAAATTGTCTGCTTTCAGAATGCATAATTCTTGAGCATTTCTAATCAAATCATAAACACAAATAACAGACTGTCACTCAAATTCAGTTCAACCCTGCTTTTTAATAAGTGTTTTTTATGCAGTGAAACAAGCTACAAATTAGTTTTTCAAAAACTTGCAATTATCTGCTCACATTTATAACCAATAATGCTATTTTAAAACTGCAAATGTATTTTGAATGGGCACATGATCCACATTTACTAACATACCCTCTAGTGAACCCCAAAATGGGTTGGTCTCATCTCATACTCACAATTTCCTTTACATAAAATGTTCACTCATTTTAAAGTGGCATAATCATACATAGTTAACTTTTGTAAGAAAAAACCCAGAATGACTAAGCCAATCGTCTCCACAAGAAAAATCAGTGCCAAGCTTTGACTAACTACAATGATGCATACTTTAAGTACCAGAACTGAAGACCATCTTCTTTGAAAGCACATGCCAGTGTCAAGATATCTGAAACCCTCACTGGCTCAAGATCAGCAACATACTATGCTACATATTAGTACAAGGGGTAACCCTCCTCTTACCCGTTTTTCCCGGATCATATTTCCTACTGCCACAATTATTTTGCAAACATTCAAGAAAGCTCTGCACCATTTACTGTTCTCTACTCTTATAGCTTCTAAAAAGGCCCCAAAGATTTAAATTTGAAAACTGCCAAATAAATCCACAATTGGGGAGCGCCATCTTGGAAGTTCCACATATAACCCATTTTAAACACCCATCTTCTCACCTTGTGATCCCTGAAAAGCTGTTCCTGGAAGTAATGTGGCTCTCCAGAAGTGCTACTATGTCACAAAAAGCTGCAGTTAAAGGGGAACTCTATAGAGTTGCCATATATAATGAAAGCACAGGTTGGTGTGCACACAACTACAAACCCCAGCCTTCTCTAACCTACCTTTCAGGCTACAAAGTGCTGTACATTCTTTATCTTTATCATCCTCACACCAACCCTGTCCATAGTTTAGACTGGCACAACATGCCCAATTCTACCAAGCATTTTAGAGCTAAAGTCTCCCCAAAGCTAAAGAGAACAACACCTTTTGCACCATGCCATCCTGTTTAAGTATCATCTCCACATGTAATGCTTTTACATAGTTTACGCCAGGCACCCCCAAACTTCGGCCCTCCAGATGTTTTGGACTACAATTCCCATCATCCCTGACCACTGTTCCTTTTAGCTAGGGATCATGGGAGTTGTAGGCCAAAACATCTGGAGGGTCGCAGTTTGGGGATGCCTGGTTTACCCCTTCCTTTTCAGCATGTCAGAACGTGTGAACCATGATCACCCTCTGTTTTGATCTTTGCTGCATGTCTAAATGGTCCTCCGAAAACACAGAGCTGGCATCAGGCAATGTTAAGTCTATTCAACAGCTTTTTTAAAAGGAAGAAGTAAAAATATCCAGAACCGGTTTCATAGTCCCATCCTACCAATTCTGCATGTAAAGCAAGAGGCTTCCCAAAGGTCAGTTACCAAATTTGGTCAACAATGGTGCCATCACTGCTGTCATCATTCTTGTCACTGTCAAGAGCAACAACTGTCACCTTGCTATTATCAGCAAGGGAAGGCAACTGGAATATTCCCCCATGCAAATTCTATTTACAGTTTGCATTGCATCCAAAAAAAGATTTCCAGCAGTCTCAGTTAGTTTCATAACAATCAACCACACAAAGAATACTCGTTCACCTTCTTACTGGGGCCAAGGTTAACAGGCAAGAACTGGGATATCCTACTTCAAATAAAGAAGTATAATCAATCCCATGGATACTATGTATCAAAAATGTTAGTGCGTATCTGGTTTAACTGGTATGCAATCCTGGCACCATATTAAAACACAACTTTGCACTGCAGTATTCCAGCAAAATGAAACTTGTTCTGAGAACGTATGGTTAGGATTGAAGTAAAAGTAACTGCACTAAAATCCAGAGAAAAAAACACTTTTTCTGGTAGAAAACAAGATACTCAGTCCCAAGACTAAAACTTAAGAAAAATTAAAATGTATTGATCTTGCACTTCTCAGTTTAAGAACTTTTGAGAAAACTGCATGGCAGGTTTATATACATGGCAGGTCAGACAAATATGAAATCAAAGATATAAGATACTTACAAATGATATACAGGCTGCCAACAACAAAATTCTAACTAATAAATCTTCAAACTGTTCGATCACAAGCTCAAGTAAAGTTTTTCCTGCAAAGAAAAAAATGTAGACATAAGTTGTCAAATATACACTGATTAATGTCATGTAGAAATATGAAATGCCTCACAAACTTGCTTACCTTCTTCAGCTGGTAGCTCTTTAAGAGATAAAGATTTCCAGAAAGCATGTCCAAGGAAGAAAGAAAAAACAAGGTATTATTATAAAATAGTATAATGGGATCCATACTTGAAGCCTCCGCTGCATTAAGTAGCATTAAAGGTTTTTTTAGAATGTTTAACTTAATATCAAAGGCACAAACTATGTAATGGCTAAGGTGCCTTCTTTCACTGAGACAGAGAGCAGGCCTCATGCTGCCAGCATTTTACCTTAAGCATCAAGCTAGTGAGGTTACAAATTCAGCCAAGTCATCACTGCTGCCAACGGTAACTTCTAATGGAGCTTCACACACAGGGTCAAAGGTATTTAAACCCACACTGCTCTCTAAGCCTCAGACAAACAGATTTACCGGTAATTTTTTTCTCAACCTTCATTTTTTCACAAAGCGAGGAAAGAAAATGCACTTATTCACTTTTCAAGGGTAGCTCCCTCACCTCTGGCCCTGTCATACAATTTCCTATTCGAAAGCCGGTTTTGCAACACACTGAAAGCAGTGTGCCTTCTTGCCCCCCCCCTTCAGAATCCTCTTTTTAAACCAAGAGCATTTAACAGGAATGAGGAACCAAGCCGGAAGGAAAAGAACAAAAGAAACAAAGGTCAAATCAGCAATAGGATAAGATGCTAAGAACGGGAGAAGGGGAAGGAAAAAATAGATAAAACGTATTCCATGTAAAACAGAAGCAACTCTGGCCTCGTTAAAGGTGAAAGGGAAGCGGGCGGACAGCTTGTACGCTGGAACAGCCCCAGAAGCCTGGGGCAGTGAAGGAAACCCACGAGGTGGATCGAGAGTCAGCCATCTTCTCTCTCCCTTTCCTTTTATTCCGGTTCCTGAAGCAGATGCCGGTTTTTCAGGGGGGAGGGGGTGCGCGTTGCGGATGTGTCCTGTGTGGCTAGCCACACATTTAGGCCTTGAGAAGGGGCCGAGGGAAGAGGAGAATTGTGATAAAAAGAAATGCGGAGGGCAATCCCAGCAGCATCTCCCCTCTAGCGACGAGGCGGGTTGCTGCTCCGACCTACCGTTGGCGCCCCATCTCTCCTTGAGCTTCTTGACCTGCTCCAAGCTGAGCCCGGTGCTCTCGTTGACACTGAAATAAGCCAGAACTTCCTCCACGGTCTTCGTGTGCGCGTTCTCCATGGCTGAGGCCGGCGGATCAGCAGCAGCAGCAAATGGTGCCTCGCTCGTGTTTCCCTCGCCTCCCTTCGCTGCCTCTCTTCCTCTTCCTTCTTCGCAGCAGAAGCGGGCAGTGGGAGCAGCAGCAGCAGCAGCAAATAAAAGAAGAAGAGGAGCCTACCCTCACTCACCCCTAGCCTCCCTCTCTACTCCTTTCCTCGCCCGCCACCCACCCTTCCCCTACGGATCCCCACTCCTCCCCGGATTTGTCACCATCTAAGACACGAGATCCAGAGGGGCGCCTGTCGCTTTCTAGCAAGGCGAAGCCAACCAGTAAATCAAGGCGCGCGCACCCCCTTTGGGAGAAATCTTTCGCGGGGAGGGACGACACGCAGCTACCACCAGTGTGAGGGGGGCAATAAACGCCAACCCCCCTTTCCCCTCCTCCCACCCCAACTCAAAAAGACAACCCCCCTTTTTTTCTTTTACTGGCAAGGGTGCCTCACCCAACCCTCTCCGCCTTCCCTCAGGGTGACGGGTCCAACTCGAGGGGTGTTTTGTGAAGGGGGTGCCAAAAATAGGAAGAGGGTGCTGCTACCCAAACTGGGTTTTTGGGGGGTTATATAATGAGACACCCCCCTTTTAAAGAATTCCTCCCCTGATTTCGCCGTCAGAGATGCAGTCAGTAACTGGCCCCTGGAGCCTCGCCTCCCTCCGGGTTCGCTGGGCTGCGAGCGCCCTCAGGGTTGGGGGCAAAGAGAATCGCCCCACCCGCCTCTGAAGGGGCAGCACCGGTGGCTCCTCGGCGCGCTCTTCCCCGCTTCCCCCGGCTCGGCCGTCTCCGCTAGGCAGTGCAGCGCAGGCCTCGGTCGGCTCTCCGGCTTCCTGCCCCCCTTTTTGTGTGTGGCGGTGGTGGCGACGGGGCTTTTTGGGTGTCCCTTTCCCCCGCTTCCTGCCCTCCCCTCGTCCCGGCTCCCCTCCCCAGAGCTGGCTGAGCCGGCCGCCGCTGCTCTAATAGAATTTATCCGAGCCAACTCGCGGCTGCCCCTCTTGCGGCCGCGGCATGTGGACAACGCTCATTGGCCGAGAGAGAACAGCGAAGGAAGGGGGGGGAGGGGAAGAGACCCCGCCCACTCGTCGTGACGTCACCGCGAAAACCCGTATCCTGCTGCTCGGCCCTTGTGCTGCTGCTGCTGCGATTTCACCAGAAGCCGGGAAGAGGCGCGAGGGAGGGAAGGGCGGGGAGGAGGGAGTTACTGGTGTCTACAAAACGAATAATAATTTTAAACCCCCCCCCCGCGGGTTGATTTTGCGGCGCGCGCTGACGCTTGGTTCCATTCACCTCCGGGAATTGCCTCGCTGGGAGATGGGAGTAGGCGGGCGGGCGTCGAAACCAAAGCAATGTAAACCGGTTTGAAAAGGATCCGAGGAAAGTCTCTCGAGCGTCTTCCTCTTTCCAGCAGAGTTGGGGGAGGGGAGCCGAGCTGCCGGTTGGCCTCCCTGAGGCGACGCTGGGCGGCCGTTGGCCTCGCCATCCTCCTTCGGGTCCTGTCAGGTCAAGGGGCCGCGTGGCCGGCCTTCACAAGCACCGAACACGCGGAGCTGACCTTTTAAACACCTGGAGCTACCTGAATCTTTTAAACACGTTAACATATGTGTGAGAGAACATGTTAAAACGCGCACACGCGTTCTACCTCTCAAAAGGCATTGTTATTGAGAGGGCGTCGTTTTTCTGGCGTTTCCACACAGCTGCTATGCGCCCCCCCCCCCAAAAAAAATTCTTAACAGCACTTTTTAATATACAACATGCTTTTCACACTCCTTGGCATGTTCACCTCACGAAATCTTGCCTGAAGTACTGTCGCTATTGTTGATTTGATTAATTGTTCTTATTCCCCCCAACCCCACCCTTTTATGTCTGGGTGTTGTAAGCCAAAAATGGCTTATCTTCTGAGTTAGCCAATAAAACTCAGAGACAAGAGGACCTGAAAAACCGTTGACAGGATTAAAAGCAGTTGAGGCAAGGAACATATAAGCAGTCGTATAAACTACAGCAAACTACATATTTGAAAGGACCACAGATAAAAGCAAATTAAAAAAACAGCAGATTAAAAGCGGATCAAAATCATTTGGCGGGAAACTGACACAGGGACAAATAGAAGAAGACGACTTCACCCCAGTATGGCTCCCTTTTATCACATATATAGCCCAACAAGACAATGACAAAAACCCACCAACAGCATACAAATCAATATGGCTAACCTGACCCAAAACACCCACCCACCACACTCACACACGAAACAAAGACCACCACAGCCAGCCACAAATGAACAACCATACCCTGGGGCCTAGGGCCCTAGGCCAACCCCAACATCTCTCACCATCAAAGGAACACAAGCGAACAGGAATGAACCTGCACAAGCGACGCTGACAAAAAACCCCACATATATTAAGTAAAATAGAAGCATTCTCACCCAACCCAACCCCCACCCATCTCTCCCCCATCTACCTCTTTCCCCCTTTCTTCCCAATGTCTCAACAAATGAAACTGATTTGTACAAAATGTTACGAGAGACATTGCATATATCTTTGTAAATCAAGAAAATCTTTAATTTAAAAAAACAATAAAAAATGGGTGGGGGGATCATTTGGTGGGGGGAGGAGAGAGGAAGGATGGAATACAAAATTGAAGGCTCTGTGAAAGAAAAAAATGCAACTGACACAGAAGAGGCCCAGTGGATCTTCAAAGGGAGATCATACAGCGTCACCACCAAATGGCCCTTTCCAGTGTTTCTTGGTCTTCCAAGATAGGCAGTCCTTCCCCTGCTGCCTAGCTGTTAGCTGATAGTAGACAGGACTGGATTCTGACTTGTTATAAAACAGATTCCAGAGTGCCTGAGCTGAAAGTGCTTTGATTTGATCTATTTAAGGTCAAACTCCCAGGCATTTCAACTGTGCATTATGCTGTTTAAGATCATCGGTCTTCAGTAAGTAGTGTTGGAACACACAAGAGGACCATGCCTCAGCCTCAAGCAGGTGGCACCATTATTTTTTTACTACTACATACAGTAGTTGCCTTGTACCTGGCATTGCTTAGGACTCTGAGAAGCTAAGAAAGAAAGTGCAATTTTGAAAGGTTCAGTCCACCATCTTGATTCAAAATGCATCTAATTGTATCCAAAAATAGACAAAAACTTGATCTCGGAAACCATCATACAAAATTTGGTTACGATATCTTAAGTGTCCAAATGAACTGTAGATTATGAACTGTAGGAATGTCCAAATACTGTAGATTATTATTATTTTAGCAAATTATATTTGGGATATCAGGTTACAATGTGGGAGGAAGATTAGCTCTGTCTTTCCCAAAACTGAGTATTGATACATACTATAAAACTTGGTGCCAATAGTGTCCTCCAGATGTTGTTGGACTACCGCTCCTGTTTATCGCTGACCATTGGCCATGGACTAATGAGAGTTGGAGTCTAACAACATCTGGAAGGCACTACATGATAGGCTATCTTAATATAAAACAAGTGTTGGCATTCATCAAATGTTGGAGAATACGCATCAGCCCCTTCTTTCTGCCCCTTAATGTTTTTTAACCAGCAAAAGTATGCACACCAAGGCAGTACTAGAACAGGAAATTCTGCTCCTTCTGAAAAACTGCTTATTAGTACAAAATGCTTCCCTATATTTTGGGCAATATTTATCATCCAGTGATAAAAGCTTGTCTGAGAAGGGCATGATGGGTCACATATTTTGCCAGTTAGGAGTTAAAATTAGTACTTCTCTTGCCAGAAAGGACCTGGAACCTTGAAAGAAGAATGGACTATCTATGCAGATGCAATCAAAGTGTGGACAAGTCTACAAAAAGACTTTAATTCTGTCCCTTAAAAACAACATTTAAATATTCCTCCCTGCCATAGCTGCCAAGTTATCCCTTTTTTACAGGGATTTTCCCTTATGCTGAATAGGCTTCCTCGTGAGAAAAGGGAAAACTTGGCAGCTATGCTCCCTGCACCTGTTTACGGTACCTCTGTGGAATTTAGATGAGGGCATCAGGCTCTCCTGAAGGGATAATAGTTTGGAAACACATGGTGTTTTCTTGACCAATTTATCTCTCTTCACTGGGAAGCAAGTTATTTTGGCCTGTCTGTGAGAAGGCATCAAAGCTGATTGTAAACTGTGGAAGCATGAAAGCTTCAGGCAGATTAATTTTTGAGCTGGAGCAAGCTACAGAAAAATGTAAGTAAAAGGGAGACCAACACATACAAATTATCTGCTCCTGAGGAGCTGAAATTGCAGTGTGAATGCAGAGTGGGACCTTGGCAAAAAGGCAGCATGGCAAGAGGTCAAATTAATTCTCAGTGAAATCCTGTTGGCCTTAATGGCATAAAATCCCTGTTCATTAATCTGATGAAGTTGGCCGTCACTCATGCTGCAAGATATCCTTTCACCTCTAAAGTAATCCTGAATATTTTAATAGAGATTATGAAGGCTTTGAATCAGGATACCTGAAAGCTCAGCATCCAGGTCATGTGAAGTGATAATAAGGCAATGAGTTACACTGAGCATGTGCAGATTGTTCCTGCTTCATGGTAACTGTATCCAGACCCCACAAGTCTCCTACTTTAGAGATTTACCTATTTCATTAAACCTTTGGCCTAATCTCATAATTCTCATCCTGATCCAAAATTATGTCTAAAATTTAACTCAATTTGCTCACCTTCAGAGCTATGCTGTTCTCACCTATTCTCTGTATGAAACGTCACTTATCCTTTCTCTCCCCCCTTTTTAATCTCCCTCGCAATATAAATATAGTTTGTGAGAAAGACCTATAGTGCAAGGGTTTTTCCGCTTCTCTTATTTTGCAAATGTTAATGGCACTGTATATATGAAGGAGGGGAAGAAATTGAATAAATGCAGACACACACACACGCAATATCTCCCATGAAAACACAATATATTGGCTAACAGTTGTTGTTGTTGTTGTTGTTTAGTCGTTTAGTCGTGTCCGACTCTTCGTGACCCCATGGACCATAGCACGCCAGGCACTCCTGTCTTGCACTGCCTCCCGCAGTTTGGTCAAACTCATGTTGGTAGCTTCGAGAACACTGTCCAACCATCTCGTCCTCTGTCGTCCTCTTCTCCTAGTGCCCTCCATCTTTCCCAACATCAAGGTCTTTTCCAAGGATTCTTCTCTTCTCATGAGGTGGCCAAAGTATTGGAGCCTCAGCTTCACGATCTGTCCTTCCAGTGAGCACTCAGGGCTGATTTCCTTAAGAATGGATAGGTTTGATCTTCTTGCAGTCCATGGGACTCTCAAGAGTCTCCTCCAGCACCATAATTCAAATTCTCCTTTCCATTACTACTAAATACGTTACTTTTAGGTGCTAGGCAAAAATGTTTCTTTTCATACAGGCTTTTGGCCTTTAACTTTTTTTTGGGGGGGGGGGGAAATATAATAAGAATAATATTGGAGAAAACTGGGTATTGAAACCTGCTTAATCTAAATCATATATCCCAGTTTCCAGTGGCCCTTTGAAGTACGCTTCACGCAGAGTATACACAGTCAGAAGTCGACCTGGCTAAGAAAGCACAACCAAGAGTGTAGGGAATTATCTCCCTTATATGAAACCCCTTACTAGCTGCACACTTGTAAAAGTATGCAGATGAAAATGCAAACGATTGGGTTTCTTTAACTGAAAAACAAACTGACTCTAAAGAGACTTTAAACTAAAGATAAATGCTTTCTCTCTTAGCAACTTTATCTACCCACATTCCAACCTCCAAACCATTCCAAACCTCCCACAAACTCCCACATAACTCCCACATTAAACTACCCAAGAATTAACAGCAAACTAGCTTTATAACTAAGCAACTCTCATACTAAGATTCAACACGGCTGTATACTCTCCCACAGCTAGGAGTGAAACGATGTGAATGCTGTTAGTCTATGCAGCACAAAGAAGTTTAAAGGTCAACCATTTTGATGTTGACACAGCCTATTTAAATTCACCATTGGAATAAGAAATTTATATGTGTAATAAACAACAACAACAACAACAACAACAACAACAAAATATAGCTCACTGGACAGAATATTAATCAGCCCTGAGTACTAAAATACACACACAAATACCTTCCACTATGGATTATACTATTCTAGTCTATTGACCTTATATTCCTTCTTCATCTATCTGTATTAGAACCAGACCCCAACATTCTGTCATAGGATGACCTAAACACAGATTCAATATGGGACCTATGAAAGAGGATAGGGAGTCAGACAGAAGCATTCTTTATTCATAATGGACGGGAAATGATTCAATTGCTTTGTCCTTTGTAAGTTAATTGCTTGTTATCTTCTCCTATGGAGAAAAAGCTGTGCATGAGGTGAATGAGGGTAACATTGTTCTCCGCTCTGACACTAGATGACCCAACCCTCTCTGACAGGATATATATTGGATTACAACTCCCATCAGTGCTACCTGAGGATCATGGGAGTTTGTAGTCCGAAACATCTGGAGAGCATTGGATTGGTGAAGGTTGCCATGGGGTGTAATTTTCCATTTCCTCCAAACCTGAGTGGTGCCAAAGGAGGAAGTTTTGGGACAGGAGTTGGAGCAGCCAGGGAGCTGTCCAACAGGACCTGGAAGGCTGGGCAGGGGACCTCCCTCTCACAGCTGTTGCACCAACAATTTGCAATCAGTAACTGGTGGTTTTACAGTAGACTTGGCTTTGCCTCTTCTGGCATCTCCATGGGGCTCTGATCCAGAGCATGCACTAGTACTTACCTCCTCTTCCCAAGCAGGACTGAGGACAGGGAGGCTTCAGTCTTCTAAACAGTCTGGGGTTTTAGCTCACAAGGAAACATTTGGTCCCACATTATTGCAGCCTCCTCAAGAGGGGAATAATTCAGTTATTTCCAGGGTTCCATGCTGGGGCTCCAAGTAGGGTTCTGCTTCTCCTTTGTGGAGAAAGTCTGGTTTGGTTCAGGGTCTGCGCAGGTCCTGATACAGATTGATTTTGGTATTTAGGACAGAGAACATCCTCCACTCCCACTCCGGTCTTTGCAATGCAGAAGCTTTCACTCTGCGTACATCCTGCCCATCATCATGGTGGGTATTTCACTAGCAAAGAGTTGCAATCATCTGGCATTAGGAGGAAGCCATTTCAGTTCCGAGTGTGGCTTGTTTCAGGCCCCAGCACTGAAGTACTGGAGAATTTGTAGGTACAGAATGAATCAGGGCTTCCATCTTCATTGCCATAATGTGTTAGTGGATAAAGCATTTTTTTTTTAAAAAAAAAGAATGAAAACATAAATGGGATTTGGTCTCAAGAAGGCCATCTGCTTAAAATCATCATGCACCCACCCCACATTATGTAAGGTGGCAGATTTGTTAGTTATGCTGGTGGCTGTCCTTAATATGTGTGACAATGGAGTTCTCTTTGATGCTCAAATGTCAGGCCAGTGTTTAATGGCTTTGGCTGGAGTTAAGCAAAGCACAGGAGGGTGCCATTCAAAATCCCCATGCAGTTCAGCCAGTTCATCCAAATGCTGACCTGCAATGCCCTTTCTATTTCAGGTCTGGGCCCCATCCATATAGATGTAGACAATATTCAACCTTCTCTCCATCAGACAATAGCCAAGACTGGTGTATGCGTGCAGATGGATATACAGATATACTTAAGTGTCCACTGCCATCCAGGTTGAAACCAGGTACAGTAGTTCCATTATGTTTTAATCCAATTTGAGCTACAGTTCTTAAGCAGCTGCGGAGTTCAATTCAGACACTATATGACCAGACCACTGTGACTCTCAGCGTTTGTTGCTGTTGTCATAACTGCTCACAGAAACGAACTTCCCACTTATCCTATAACTCAGCACTGAAAGAATGTAAGCGGGAAACTATTTTAGCTTTCCTATTGAGTAAAACATAGATGGTGAAATGGTGGTAGAGGAAACTAATCTATTCCTCATACATTTTAGGCCACATGCACGCAAACAGGTCTCCTATACTGGTTGCTGTGACAAGTAGGATTTGGTGCTATCTCATCAAGTGAAGGAGAGCAGAAAGCTGTTGTTGGAGGAATCCATGACCAGCTCCTGGTTTTGTTTGTTTTTGTGGGCTCCCATGTACCTGAGTAACATTGGGCCCACTCACAGCAGCTGCCACCCACCCACTTTCCCACCTTCTCCTTGGTAAGTTAGGTAATTTAGGACTCTGGACTTATTGGTCTTATGGGAGGCTCTTTAGATGCCAATGGAATGTGTACTACTACTTCATTTCCAAATATTATAAGGCAGCAGCCCTGTTGGGTTTGGGGGTCCTCCTGCACATTTTGCTGCATGGGGCACTGAACATGTACTCCAAAGTCCTGCCTCGGTGGTGAAACTACTGTGTGGAATAGTGGCAGCTGTTCTTTACTGTTACCATTGCCATTCCATGGTGGGGATTAGGTCCATGGGAAGAAAATAGATGGTAGCTGTTGATGCCCTTCCTTGCTGCTGCCACCTGCTCATTCATAGAATCATAAAATTGTAGAGTTGGAAGGGACCACGAGGATAATCTCGTCCAATTCTGTGCAATGCAGGCATCTTTTGCCCAACGTGGGCTCAGACCCACAACCCTGAGATTAAGAGTCTCTTGCTTTAATGACTGAGCTATCCTAACTGAAACCTGCCCCTCCCCTCTGGGCCCATTCTCCGCAGTGGGACAAAAGCAGAAAGTGACAGATAATGAAGAGTGGATGGAGCAGCAAGAGTTGCTGAAATTGCCCAGGGAACATAAGGACGTCAGAAGAGCCCTACTGGATCAGACCAGAGGCTCATGCAGTCCAACATTCTGTTATTCTGCTGGCCAGCTAGGTGCCGATGGGAAGCCCATAAGTAGAACAGGAGCGCAAGAGCTCTCACTCACTGTAGTTCTCCAACAACTGGTATTCAGCGGCAGGCTGCCTTAGTACATAGCCGCCATGACTAATAGCCATTGATAGCCTTATCTTCCATGAGCCTGTGAATCCCATCTCACAGGTAGGTAAGTAGGCTATGGTAGCAAAACAGGAGCAGTAAGATGGCCACCGCTGTCCAGCAGCATGTTCAAGAGGGCTGCCATCAGTGGAGGAGGCTTGTGCCAGTATGTGTGTGTGTGTGCTAAGCCAACCACTGACACTAGTCTGGGTCTGGAAGATTGACTGGGAGGCTAGGCCACTCCCTCTAAATTAGAAAGCTGTAGACCTGGGTTGCCATCTGGCAGCGTATAACCATTGCCTGCAATTGCATAAAAATTAGAAGATGGTAAAGCTGCATTTCTCTGATAGAATAAAACAGTTTAAATATAGTAACTACAGTTGGGTATTTTTGTAGGCATCTTGCTCTTTGATATCATGGGAATATGTCAAGCTCTATTTAAGAAGCTTAAAGCTTTGAACTACTTTTTTATTTTAAGAAAAACATTTTAGGTGATTGGAATAGTTATACAAACCCAGTAAGGGAAAACTTCTCATATAAGATAAGATAAGATAATACTGTATATATTGTGTTATAAGAATTTTGAGGTCATATATATATATATAATAATTGTTCATAAAACATGTACATGAATGTACAGAAACATGTCTGAAGCAGCACAGGAAAACAGGCCTGACTGACACCATTTTGACTCTCTCTGACCAGGTGTTCCTCTGCAAGGAAGAAGGGGGGTGGGGGGAACCTTCTCATTGTCTCAGGAATTAAAGTGATAATCCCTGGCATCCTGATACCTGACTGCCAGACAAAAGGGTGTGATTAACTTGGCTGGGAAACAGGGAAATGTAAATATCTCTCAATTTTGTTGATTAGGTTCTGGGGGCAGGGGGCAGGGTCCAGGGTGCTCAGATTACTGCCACCAGACCTCCCCTTTCATGATGTACCTATGATGAATCTAGGGAGGGGGGGTCTTGGGCTACACCCCTTCTGTGACATATGGATGATGCTTCTGGGGGGTGGGCTGAAACCAATTTCAAATCTCTTTTTAAGGGCAAGACATCTTTGTTTGGGGTTCCTTCCTTGTTCTCCTGTGTGAGAGGAAGGACCCTGTTGCAACAGCAAAAATAAAAGTGCCTTGCTTCGCACGTCCTGGTTTGGTCTCTGTTATTTGGTGGGCAGGAGACGCTTAAACTTTGTCTGCTTGCCAGGATACCTGGACTCTTCCTGGGTCAAGGATCCACTTAATTCTAGGGCCGTGTAGCTCTGCAAAATTTTTACAACAGTTTGGCGACCACTTCGGGGACCCAGTTTTGCCTTGAGCTCCGGGTTCACTGAGGAAGGGGAGCCCAGCGCGCCCTTGCCTCTTTTGCAGGGGGGTAAACCAACCTCAGGACCCGAGGCATAAGAATTTTGAGGTCATATATATATATATAATAATTGTTCATAAAACATGTACATGAATGTACAGAAACATGTCTGAAGCAGCACAGGAAAACAGGCCTGACTGACACCATTTTGACTCTCTCTGACCAGGTGTTCCTCTGCAAGGAAGAAGGGGGGTGGGGGGAACCTTCTCATTGTCTCAGGAATTAAAGTGATAATCCCTGGCATCCTGATACCTGACTGCCAGACAAAAGGGTGTGATTAACTTGGCTGGGAAACAGGGAAATGTAAATATCTCTCAATTTTGTTGATTAGGTTCTGGGGGCAGGGGGCAGGGTCCAGGGTGCTCAGATTACTGCCACCAGACCTCCCCTTTCATGATGTACCTATGATGAATCTAGGGAGGGGGGGTCTTGGGCTACACCCCTTCTGTGACATATGGATGATGCTTCTGGGGGGTGGGCTGAAACCAATTTCAAATCTCTTTTTAAGGGCAAGACATCTTTGTTTGGGGTTCCTTCCTTGTTCTCCTGTGTGAGAGGAAGGACCCTGTTGCAACAGCAAAAATAAAAGTGCCTTGCTTCGCACGTCCTGGTTTGGTCTCTGTTATTTGGTGGGCAGGAGACGCTTAAACTTTGTCTGCTTGCCAGGATACCTGGACTCTTCCTGGGTCAAGGATCCACTTAATTCTAGGGCCGTGTAGCTCTGCAAAATTTTTACAACAGTTGTCATTGCCCCCCTGCGGGAACAACGAAATTACTCGGCTGCTCCATCCAGTCAGATAAGGCACTCCACATAAATTTAAAATAACTACAAAACATTAATTAAACAATACAATATGAAATGGCAAGTAAAAATAAGATGACTTCAAAGTCCAGACTTTCCATTTAAGGCCGAAATTGCTCTAGGGAAGAAACTGTTCTTGAGACAGCTCGTTCTCACCTTCATTATTCTGTATCTTCCTCCCAATAGCAGGAGCTCGAAGAAGCGGTAACCAGGATGCGATGGATCTCTTGATATGTCTAGTGCTTTCTTGTGGCACCTGGTGATATAGATTTGTTCTAAGGTGGAGAGTAAGCAGCCAATAATGCTCTCTGCTGTTTTAATAATTCTACACAACCCTATCCTATCCTGGGAAGTACAGCTTCCGTACCACACACATAACCCATAAGTGAGCACGCTCTCAATGGCACAGTGATAGAAGGCAAGCGGCAGCTTTTGCAGAAGATGTTTTTTCCTTAGAATTCTCAAGAAGTACAGTCTCTGCCGCGCCTTCTTCACAAGCCCCCTTGTGTTGACACTCCAGGACAGATCCTCCTGTAACTCAATGCCCAGGAATCTGAACGTTGTTACCTTCTCCACGCAGATTCCGTCAATCAAAAGTGGCTGGACATCGTTCTTCTGTCTTCTGAAGTCTACCACAAGCTCCTTTGTTTTCTTTGTATTTATGAGCAAGTTATTAACTCTGCACCACTCTGTCAGCTGTTCCACCTCATCTCTATAGTCCATTTCACCCTCCTTATCAGAGATGAGCCCGATCACGGTTGTGTCATCTGCAAATTTGACAGCCCTGTTACTAGAGTAAGCAGCGACACAATCATATGTGTAGAGAGTATAAAGGAGCGGACTAAGTACGCATCCCTGTGGTGTTCCTGTGTTAGTCCTAGGCATATTAGAGGTGTAAGGGCCCAGCCGAACCCTCTGGGGGTGATCTGACAGAAAGTCCACTATCCACCCACAGAGTGATGGCGGGAGCCCCAGATCTCCTAGTTTAGACATCAGACGTCGCTGTAGAATGGTATTAAATGCCGAGCTGAAATCTACAAAAAGCAATATGTTGTTTTAAGTGTATGTAAACTGAACAATTCTTTGTGTGTCTGTGTGTATTATCTTTCTTGCCAGGCAATAGTGGGTGTTCCTGTTAGCATCAGGAGGTTGAAACTGGCAAGAGTCCTGAGATTATGGCTTCAAAAGGCAGCAGCTGAATTTCAATGACTTTTCATACGGGGCTGTTCATCCCTCTCTGCATTTGTTCACAATATAAGTAATGCCAGTGAATCAGTTTCTATGAGCTGTGGGATGAAGAGTAAAAGTCTGGGTGGTTGGTGTGTTTCTTTCTTTAATCCCCCCCTCCAAACCTCCACATTAATCTTTTGTTTGTCAGGAACATTCCTGTTTTGGAACCAGCTTTGAAAACTGTCCTATTCATTGCCTCTGCGTGATTTAATTTTGTGTGTACCTACCTGGATCCCCGAGATCATCCGTTGCCCTTTTCCCAGTACCCCATAATCCAA
Source organism: Zootoca vivipara (assembly GCF_963506605.1). Classification (NCBI taxonomy): domain Eukaryota; kingdom Metazoa; phylum Chordata; class Lepidosauria; order Squamata; family Lacertidae; genus Zootoca; species Zootoca vivipara. The sequence goes on from NC_083292.1 coordinate 4,566,722, forward strand.
TATATGAAAAGCGGCAAAGAGATATAAGTAATTTTGAGAGGTAGTTTCTGGTTATGGAATACCCTCCCCAGAATGGCTTACCTGGCACCAAATTTTCAGCACCAGGTAAAGTCCATCACTCTATCAAGGACAGTTAATTATCTGCATTTCACTGTTTTAGGCTGATGGCTTTAGCTCTGTGTGGATTTCTGCTAGCTGCTGGATTATATAATTTTTGTTAAATTGTGTTAATATTTTCTCTGATGTCATTTGGCGTTTTTGTATTTTTGTGCTGCTACTGGTTGATGTTATTATTATTTTAGTCTATTTTATGCTGTGCATTTTCTAGACAACCTTGGGTAGTGGGTCACTAATAAATGCAACACACATACATTATTTAAAAATTCAAATTCCTTTTGGACATGACGTTTGTGGTGAAGTCACAATGGGATGATTTTAACTTGTCAATTTTGTGTACTGAATATTTATTGCAAGTCACAGCTTTCTCCAGTCCTACACCACTAGCCCAGGTGCTGGCTGAAATGTGTCCTCAAACTGTGACATTGCCTCTTGCTTGTCTTGGTGAAAAGGTGTGTGCATGTGTGTTTCTAAACCCCTGGCTTTTGCATGGCTGGAATGTAGTTTACTACCGTAGTCAAAGGGGTCACAACGGTTGCCTTGCTCATTCAGAGAATCTTGCTCTTCTCACTTTTTGCTGTAGTCCTGCCCACCACTGACATGCGGCCCCCCAGAAGGAATGTGGTCCTCAGGTTGAAAAGATTTCCTCATCTAGTGGAACCATACCAGTAGCCCCAACTCAGTGGGAGTCAATGACAACTAAAGGCAGCAGCACCCCTTGAAATTAAGAAATGCCTCACTGAAAAGTGGTGCTAATAGTAGAACTGTTTAAGGTTCAGTCTGAGAATGACTGTTGCTGAAGCAACATTTGAGCTCTGCTCTTCCAAAGTCTCCAGCCTGAGCCTTGCACAGAGTTCTCAAGGGTGCTACTGAAACTTGCCTTGCCTCTGTACTGCTAAGGCTGCTGCTCAAATCAGAATATTATATTGCAGATAAATAAAAAGAAAACTTTATGGCTTCTAGAAAGACTTGCCTTTCTAATTTCTGCTGTTTGTTCCCTGATCATTCCTCATTTGGCTTGTTCACCTCAGAGTTCACTGTGTGTTCATTGTGTCTTTGCATTTCCATTTAATTTGCATAGCCCACAAGTTATTATCTTCAAACAACACCAATATTGATTATTCTACCCTGTGAATTTGGGGTTACCCAATATGGAGATAATCCAATAAATTGAGGGAAATTGATCTCCAAACTTCTGCACTTGAGGGTCGCAGATTATTTGTTTTTGTGTGTGTGTTTTTGTGGGGCTTAGTCATCACTTTCTGCCACTACTTCAATGCTTTCATTGCTTTTCTGGCTGTGCTTGTAACAATATGCAGTGCTCTCCTAAATGAAGGAGCTCAGCCTTGATCCCTCAGATTTGCACAAAATCAGAAAAATGCAAAGCAAACCACTTGATATGATTGTGCTGAGAATTTACAATTGCCTGACTGTGCTTTTGTGTACTTTCTGGGCAGGTTTTTATTTTTTTTAAGGTGCATGCACAGCTGTCTATGTGCATGCCCTGTTGGTACTTAATCAGCATAATATAATAAAGAAATTAGAAGATGGGTATGCATGAGAAAGACCCAACTAGCTCCTGATATACAAATCCAAGCATGTGCGGGTGTCGATGACTGGCCTAATTTGAAGGTGGGGGAGTGGATTAAGAGCTAAAATGCTCAAACACAGACAAGCCTACTACTACTACTACTACTACTACTACTACTACTACTACTACTACTAATGTACTATATATTGGCCCTCTTGGCTTGCCATGCAAAGAAGAGAACAACAATTACCAAACCTTTAGAAGGCATCTCAAGGCAGTCCTGTTTAGGGAAGCTTTTAATGTTTGATTTCTGTATTTTAATATTTTGTTGGAAGCCGCCCAGAGTGGCTGGGGGAACCCGGCCAGATGGGCGGGGTATAAATAATAATAATATATTATTATTATTATTATTATTATTATTATTATTATTATTATTAAAAATGCTTGACTCTCCTCTCAGGCTCTGCCCTTTCATTTTTGGTTCTGTGTTGCCAGCAACAGTCTGCTGTATGACATTTTCGCAGTTGGTTTCTTCTTACTGACGTACTTGATAGCTGTGCCTCTGTATAATGTTTTTTAAAAAATGAATTCAACTATCTCAGCCCTCAAAAATATATGACAATAAAATCTCTATTAACAAGGTGAGGGGAAATGGGAATGTGCTTCCTCCCTGCCACTGTGCTCCCCCCTTCCACTGCGTGCCGAAAACTGCCCCCTCTTGTCGAACTCGGCAAGAGCAGGGAACGTTCCTCAAGACCTTGGTGCTTGACTTCTCTGCAATGCTACATGCCAGAACACTTGCCTCTCATTGAAACTCAGTGGGGGGGGGGTGTTCCAGTGCTGGTGGAGGCTGTGGGGCAAGAGTGGTGCTTCCTCTTGCACTTCCACTGCCTGAGGCAGCTGCTTCACCCCACCTAATGGGTAAGCTGGCTTTGCATTGACAAGTTTCTCCTAAAACCCAGCCACTTAGACCGGGGGGGGGGGGAGCTAAACTATAACCCTCCAGATGTTGTTGGACTCCAACTCCCATCAGCCCCAATCAGGATGGTCAACCAGGATGGGAGTCACAAGTCCAACAACATCTGGAGGGTTACAGGTTCTGCATTCCTGTTCCAAAGGTTTAACCTAAACAGGATATGCCCAGGAGAGACTTTGAGCCCAGAGAACAACATTCACAGAATGTTCCCAGAGCTCCATATTTTGAGGCTCAATGTCCTGCTTTTCTCTTTGCCTCGTGCACAGCTCTTATCTACGTCAGAGGGATTTATATGCTCACTGAAATGGTCCTGACCTCCAAACCCGTTTCTATTTTAGGCTGTTTGACTTATTGACATTTCCCCGGTTATTCTCAGATGTTTTGCTGCGTTTTACCTAAAGCTACACTATGTTGGAGACGCATGTAAAGCCAACAGCTTTCCCTCTTTAAAGCCATTTAGTTATTTGATTCAGGAAAAAAAAGGGTTGCCAGGTTTTAGAATATTCCTGCCTAGCTGTCCCAATTCCTTTAGCAGCCTGGCATGCTAATAGGAAGTAGGTGAAGCATTTCCTGGCATGGAGATAAAACTATGAGGAAAGCTTTCACTTGCTAGATTTCTGGGTCAGACATAGGAGTAGAGACAGAAAAAAAAAAGGTTGGCAATTTTATTCAGAACATTCCACTGCAATTCAATTAACAGTTGGCTGTATTTTAACAGTTTTGTTTTTAAATTATAAAAAACCTCTTACGGATTGAACAAACAGGAATTGCAAAATCAATATTAAATGTGCACTTCCAGATACTTCTTTTTTTTTGGGGGGGGAATCAATGCCTACATGGCAGTTATTGGGAGTATGAGCACATTTGCTCTCCACAGCACACACAAACAGAAGTGCTTGCTTTTGTGGGATAGGAGTCAGAGATTCAGGTCTTGGCAGGAGGAAGTGCAAGGCAGAATCAAGGCAGGAACAGGCACCCAGTTTTCATGACTTCTACCTGCTCACCTGCGTCTTAGCTGTCAAGTTTTCCCTTTTCTCGCGAGGAAGCCTATTCCGCATAAGGGAATTTCCCTTTTAAAAAGGGAGAACTTGACCACCCTGAGATTTTGTAATGAAGGGCAGAATATGCTAATAAATTACTACTATTACTACTACTACTGATATGTAGTAATAATAATAATAATAATAATAATAATAATAATAATAATAATAATAAAATTAATAATAATGGTTGCAGAACATGAATGTTTTCCTTGGGCAAATGGAACTGGTTGGGGCATCATTATGGGACGTTCAGCAGAGCTGCCAGCTTTTAAATAGCTGAAATCAGAGGCACAGGTGCCTGGAAGTCCTTCAAGGTTGTTTCCAGGGAGCAGGAGCCACTGCGGAGAGCAAGAGAAATACATAAAAATAGCTTCAACATTTCCCAGCAAACCCATCAGCTTTTTCTCGCCTTAGACCATACCAAAATAGAAAATAATTAACTGGGAGCAAAATGTGTGACCTAATGAGTGTGTGTGTGTGTGTGTGTGTGTATGCAAGGGAGAGAGAGTGCTGGGAGGTTTGGAAGTAATTAGATGCAAAGCTGCTAATATTCCATTAAAATATCTGTGGCTTCTCCGTGTTAGGAAAACTTAATCTGTTCTGTGCCGTTAATACTAAAGCCTTGGTTGTCAGAAGCTTCATTCCACAATCTCTTCACACTTGCACATTTCTTTGTCCACTAAGCTAAAAGTCTGGCTGGGGATGGAGCTGTGCAACCACAGGCAGTACAGAATCTGGTCTATGGCATGATATTTCACATGATAGAGATCTCAGCTTCAGTCTTGGTTTTGAACAAAAGTATTTTAAACACATTGGCCATGTCTTGCAGTGACGCGCTGAACAGCAGCAGTGGCCATGGAGAGGCAACAGGATGCTAACTGTAGTTTCTGCAGCCACAGCTACCATCGCTTGGGACCAAAGCTGCCAAGTCTCCCGTATTCCCCGGGAAACCCCCGTTTTTCCAGCTGTTTTTTTGTTTCCCCCCGGTTTACTTACCGCCCGGGGGAGGCTCCTTCTGCGCATGTCTGGAGTCTCTGGACATGCGCAGAAGCGATTTCTGGCGCGGCGTCCATTTTGGAACTGGGCGGAGCAGCATCGAAAGTCGCTTCTGAGCATGCTCCGCCCAGTTCCAAAATGGCGGCAGCGCTACTTCCAGTCTGCCGATCCCTTATTTTTCCGGCAGGAACTTGGCAGGTATGCTTGGGACAAGTGACAGCTCATCTGCCTCCTCAAGCTTGGCAGCAGTGGCAGTGGTGGGAGAAAGAGGGACATTCTGGGATCAAATCAGAATCTGCGATGGCTTTCTAAATTCAGGGACTGTCCCTGGAAAATAGGAACACTTGTGGGGTATGAGAAGAGTTTACCAATTAGGGTGGGCATACACCATGCATGTAAAGCACATTCCCCCGCCCCTTCAAATAATTCTGGGGAAGTCTGCTGTGCAATGCGCAGGATTCTTTTTTTGTGTATGTAGGGGGTGCTTTTAAATGTATGTTGTATACACAGAGAGCTCACCCAATGAAATATGTTTTCTCCTTCATGATTTACCGTATTTATACAGTTCCAGCAGTCTAAGGCAGCTCCGCAGGAGAGACTCTTGGTATCAAGCTTGACTACAACTATTGTTGTGGCTGAGAACCTGCTCAGGAACACACCCAGTACCAAACAGCAGACAAAACCACCTAACACTTAAATCACAGGAAATCACAGAACTACAGGAACAATCAGACTTCATGGCCTGGCTTTTAAAATCTAAACAAGGAAGGCTTGTCACAAAAGGTTTGCAAAGACATTATATGGGGAATTGCTCGTTGCCCTCTTTGGATTAGATGACCCATTAATGTTCTGAGGAAGTGATATTGGAGTAATAAACATCTAATGTAAACCCTAATCTCTCTAACCTCTCAACGGTTGGCAGTCAGGAGGATTTCCTGGCACTAAATGTGAAATTTGGCTAGGTTATCGGGAAATCCCATACCTCACGTCTGGGTTGGGGGAGTTGACATACAATGGAGATGTTTTTCCTACGACTTTGATATATGAGTACATTCAGTTTGCTTTCTTGCACCTTTGTCTGAGGATTCCCTTTTGGAATTCAACCTGTTCTAAAGTTGCACCTGTTTTCCTGGGCGATGTTGATTGGCTACATCTCAGCTAATTAATTTATAGGTGATGTGTAAGAGTCACCTCCTGGGGTAATCGCTAGCTGACCCTAACTGCAGTTTTCAGCGTGGGGACCTTGCATTTTATCAGTAAATGGCAAAACGCATGTCATTATGACAGGGGTGAGGAGAGTGCTGGGCTTGTACTGTAAGAAGCAGCCTTGCACATGCAGTGTGTACCTCTGGATGATCCGCACACAGACACCTGCTGCACCACCATACCTGCCAAGTCCCTGCCTGAGAAATAAGGGACTGGACCAGAAGTAGCAGACCGGAAGTAGCGCTGCCGCCATTTTGGAACTGGGCGGAGCATGCTCAGAAGCGACTTTTGATGCTGCTCTGCCCTGTTCCAAAATGGTCGCCGCGCCAGAAGTCGCGCTGCAGCCATTTTGGAACTGGACAGACAGAGCAGCAGCAAAAGTCGCTTCTGAGCATGCTCCGCCCAGTTCCAAAATGGCCACCGCGCCAGAATAAACCGGGGAAAAACAAAAAAATCCGTTTTTTCCGGCTGGGAACAGCTGGAAAAACAGGGGTTTCCCGGGGAATACGGGAGACTTGGCAGCTATGTGCACCACCCCCTGAGGGATCTTGGTTAGTGGCCAGGGTGAGAAGAAGCAGGTGCTGCCCTCTGCACAGCATACCCAAATTCTTTTCACAGAAAAAAATGAATTATGACCAGCACCTTATGCAAGAGAAAATAAGAGGGTTCCATCGGGTATACTGTCAGGGAGGGTCAAAGATAGGCCCTGCTCCTGGTGACCTATCCTGTCCCTGTCCTGGTCTTGGTTACTCAAGGCTGGGAAGGTGACTTTCATACATATAGAGAACAGATTGGTGTTTGTGTTTTTATTCAAGCCCAGTGAGCTAATCCTGCACTCAACTTTCTCAGCTTCCAGATTCCCCATGCTTTCCCAATGGACTAGTTACCAAAAAAAAAAAAGAAAATCCAGCCCTGCTGCAGGCCTGTATTAAGAACCTGGCCAGGAAGCTGTATCAACCTCTGTGTGCAGCCTGAATCAGTAGCCAGACAACACAGTGTTGACCTTGGAGCTCTGTTGTCCTGGGGAGGGGGGAGGGGGGGCACAGGATGGGAAGGAAATCGTTTAACATTTTTGGATTACAGGATGACAGGCTTGAGAAGTCTGCACACAGCATAGAGGGAAAGACAAATCAAAGCCAAGAGGAATTATCTTAGGGTAGCTGCAGGAATCTTTTTCTACAGCAAGTGCCTTTCCAATTGCCAGCTCTGACAGAGTGCTGGTCTCCTTTTACAAATGCTGGTTTCCCTTTTCCAACAGCTCAGTTTTATATGCATGCTTGCTTAGAGGTAAGCACCACTTTGTTTAGCAGCAGGTCTTACTTCCAAAAAAAGCACGCATAGAATTTCAGCAGGGAGCTGGATTTTACCTTTGTGAAATGCAAATGACACAACTGTTTTTCTTTTCTCTTTCACCTGGGGATGCCACAAAGTATGTATGGAGTAAGAAGCAAAATACTAGAAATTTGGCTAGTCATGTTTTGTAGCCAGTTTTGCTACATACCTGTGTGTGATGACATCAAGCAGCCATTCTCTGGGGCTTTCATGTGGGTTATAGCAGGACAATATCTGGCAGGCAGGGAACCAGAAGAGCAGATTCCTGGTTAGAAACCTACTTTGTCATGACTGGAAACAGCACATCACTTTTATTTATTCTGTGTGAGGAATTTGCTTCCTTAGACACACTGGCTAGAACTTTTCAGTCATTCCTCCTCCTGATGGTATGCCAGCAACAGATAGACTACAACTCTTCAGTATCCAGTGGCTGTTATCACCTATCTTACACAGTACAGTATGTACAGAAAGTATGTGGAACCTCTGACCTTTTAGATGTTGTTAGATTCCCCACTGACCCTGGCAGCATAGCTGGTGGTCAAGGATAATGGGAGTTGTAGTCCAGCAAACATCTGCATTTACACAGCTTAGCCACCGCAGTGTAAAGAAACAGGAATAAGTGGCTGCAAAGACACATCATACATTTAAAACATCCAATGCCCATTTAAAGTCCGTGGCTTTCCCTGAGGAAATCCTGGGAACTGTATTCTCCCCTCACAGAGCAACAATTCCCAGCACTCTTAACAAACTACTCCTCCCAAGATTCTTTGGGGTAGTCATATGTGCTTTAAATGTGTGGTGTGGATCTGCCATATTCCCTTTGTGCCTGACAGCGTTTTGTTCAGGTGGCGCTTATACATATAAGATCGCAGCCAAGAGTTTCCCAACCCTGTGTAAACAGAGAGGAAAAATCCATGCACTTCCTAAAACAAGGCCACAGCAATGAATCCCTTCAGCAGAATCTTAACATTTTAATTTGTGTGGCATTTTATTTCCCTAGTCATCCATGGTGTCAAGTTTCAGGTTTTGGAGGGCCTTTATTATGAATTGATTGGATTTATTTACTGGTTTTCTGCCAAGGCCCCCAAGGCAGTTTACAATTTTAAATCACTGAAGCCAAATACATTGCCTAAAATGTAGAATGACAGACTCCTCTCTCTCAGGCCCACTGGGAGCCAATGGTGTGTGTTGCTCACTAGCCTGGGCTTCCTTGCTTCTGCCTTCCCTCAGGGCACACAGGTCTTTGGCAGCCCAAGGGAAGGTGGAGGAAGAGATGCCCCAACACACCCTTCATGGCCCTCACTCCCTCAGTGAGTCTACACCCTCGCTCCAGAGTAATATGGTCAGTGGTCACAGTAGATTTCAGCAGCTCTACTGGCCATGTTGACCCTTGCTGCTGGGCCTGCATCCATGTGTTTCTAAGCATTTATTTCACCCAGGCCCTCAGAGTGCTCTTTCCACCAGGCCCACGATGCTTGGCAGCCCAAGATGCGCAACCCTCTCACTAAGTAACCTGGGCCGCAATCCACCAGGGCCATCCCGGAACTTACTTCCCAACGAAACAAGCAGCAGCTGCACAAGACCGCTTGTGTAGTCTTGAGTCGCTCCAGTTAATTTCAATGGCATTTGTGGGGGAGAACCTGCCAGTAGATGGAAGTTTTCTCCCTCTATCCTAGAATCTGGGATCATCCACTGGAAGACTGGGGGCAGACAAAAGAGGGTGCTTCGTAGGCAATGTACTTCACTGCCACAGGCCCATCAGCTTGGATGACTCTAGCAGCAGGGGATGACTGAGGCAAATGCTTGGATGGCAAGCCTATACATGACTACTAGCGCCAAGATGGCTGTGTTCTACCTCCACTTTTGGAGACCATTTGCCTCTGTTAATCAGTTGATGGGAATAATGAGTGGGGAGTGTCTTGTTTGGGAGCTTTCCATATGCATCCAGTTGGCTGCTGTTGTAAATGTTAAGGATATATATATATATACAGGAAGACAGGCCTGACTGACACCATTTTGACTCTCTCTGACCAGAATCACACACACATTTCCACATGACTTATCAATTTGGGAGCCATAATCCTGTAAGCCGGAGGCTCTGCCAACTGGACATTTCCCCATAAATGGTGCCAGACTACTAGCCATCTCATTCACAATGGAAGACTCCTCCGAACAAAAGATAGTGATCAACTTTTAAGAAACTGTTAATTTCTCTTTGTGTTTAGGAATTCACACCTGGGAGGGGTAAGAGGAGGACTACCGGTAGGAGAGGTGTCAAAGGTGCTCAGATTTCTACCTTGAACCCTCCCTTTTTGTGAGGTATTGATTATGTAGCTGTGATGTATTTTGGGGGGTGTTTCTTGGTGATGGGAAAACTGATAAAAGTGGAGGTTCTCTTTTGTTCTGGGTTCCTTCCTTGATCTCTTGTGTGAGGGGAAGGACCCTGTTGCAACAGCAAAAATAAAGGCTTTGCTTCTCAAAATTCTCTGGTTGGCCTCTGTTATATTCTCCGAACGATGGAGAACCCAATAAGGGCTCTTGTGTACCCCATAAGGGAATAAGAGCAGATTTTTGTTTATTTCACTGCTGTGAGGACAGGACTAGATGGGCCTAAGGCCTGATCTAGCAGGGTTTTCTTTATGCTCTTGTTGATCTCTGCCCTGAATGGCTGCCAAAGTCTGCCACCTTGCCCTTGCCTCCTAATAGGGCTGCCTCTTTATTTGCTCAATAAGTCCTTTGCGAGGCACACCTTTTTATCTGGTGAAGTCCCACCACTTACATCTGAAGAAGTGTGCATGCACACGAAAGCTCATACTGAAAAGCAGTCCCCAGGTTCCAAGCATTTGCCCCTCAGGTGGGACACCGAAAGGTCAAAGAGAGGCAGCTAGTTTCTTGGTAAGCAAACAACTTGAGACTTGTATTAATAGCAGCACATTTCCTTGTTGGGCTCCTCTTGTTTCATCACTGGAGAAGGCAGAGGAACACAATACTTTCTGCCTACCTCCTCTCGCTCTTTCACCTTCCCCAGGGGAAATTAAGCCAATAGGAAGGGACTATTATGCTTAAAGATAACACCAAAGTACAGACTCGGAGAAAGGAGACACTCCAGTTTGTATTCGGTAACTATTGGCTACCCCAGCTGGTGACATGAGCAACTCGGCATTGTTGAAAGTCCTACATGGGAAAAGGTTTCAGTGTAACGTCAGTGCAAGAGAAAACACCTCAATCTAATAATAATTGTTATGGCCTTCAGCAGATGGATGTCGCGTTTATCCTTTGACATTTTGTTCCGCACAGGTTACTTGAGTCCATTGTGAAGTAATGCTGCTAGTCTACATGCCAGCCTCTTCTCTGCTTTTTGTGTGGAATATGACAGAGTACCTCAGAAAGTTGTCGGGCACAACTCTCTGACAGGAGATCATTGTCATCTCCCTTCATTGAAGTGCATTTCCTATATTCTCATACCTTCCAACATTTCTCCGATGAAAACAAGGCTGTTCTATTCAATAATAATAATAATAATAATAATAATAATTTAATTGTTAATTATTTAATTAATTTAACAACAACAATAATTTTATTGATCCCCTGCCTATCTGACTGGGTTGCCCCATCCACTCTGGGTGGCTTCCAACATATGCAGTGTGCTTTTTTTCTTCTTCAGGGGGTAGGCTACTCAGGGTGTACCTGTTTAGTGCTGTGGGGTTTTTCCTTTGTTTGTTTTGGAGGAATGGCTTCTTAGTGATGTGAATGCTTCAGTGACTCATAAAGTCGCCATTTTCGCTTTGGTGGCCAAAAATATCAGAAAGAAGACCCTGGGCAATATAGCAGTGAAGTGTAAGGGAGACGCAGAGATCTAAATAGAGACCATTATTTGTGGCGCGACACCCCTTTTGCTTGTATTTATTTTTGATTCATATCTGTAGTGGCCAGTGGCTAGTATAATAGAGTTATTTGGAACTGGAAAAATTGGGTACACTGTGATGGGGGTGTTTTCAATTGCACCTATCTCCATGTCCACCCGCCCTGTGGAACGCCCTCCCACCAGATGTCAAAGAGAAAAACAACTACCAGACTTTTAGAGGACATCTGAAGGCAGCCCAGTTTAGGGAAGCTTTTAATGTTTAATAAATTATTTTAATATTTCTGTTACAGAAATATTCTGTTGGAAGCCGCCCAGAGTAGCTGGGGAAACCCAGCCAGATGGACAGGGTATTATTATTATTATTATTATTATTATTATTATTATTATTATTATTAAGGTTTCTGGTTATTTGTACCCCTAAATATCTGGATTGAATGTGGCAGTGTTTTATCTGTGTGATGTCGGTGAATTTATTTGGGATATAAGGGTGAGTGTTGATGCACATAGCTTCAGATTTTGCAAAGTTCACCTGTAGGCCTGACACCACTGTGAATGTGTTGAGTTATTTGGTTAGGGGGATTGCTGTGTTTATGGGGTTTGATGTCGTGACCATCAGGTTGTATACAAAGAGCCCTTGTTTATAGGTTTTGCCTTTTATTTCCACTCCCTTGATGTTGGGGGCTGCCCAGAGTTTTTGGTTGTTTTAAGTTTTGATTCATCAAGGTATTATAGCTACCACTCTATTAAAACCATGCTTTAAATATGGGAACACACATTTGACTCTGAATCCCTTATCTGGAGGCTGGCGCTGCACAAAATTAATTTGACACTAGTTTGCGGTCGCCCCAAAGGCCATGAAAACTGTTTTGCAAAAGCTGGAGAATGTTCTAAAAAGCGCATCGGATTTTCCATTAACATTGTCCTGACTTCACATACAGCACATGCTTCTAAAATAAAACCTTTGCTTCTGTTTTCTTTTTGTTTAAATAGGTAATTTGATATAAACAATTAAAGACAGATGTTGCTTGGGCGCATTTGCGTGGGGACCAGGGGGGACCTTCAGCACAGAGCAAATAATGTTCCTCAAGAAGGCCTTAAAAGGCAAGTGAACAGAGCCAGAGCAAAATTATCACTGGGAGTTGGGTAGGGGTGAGTGGAGGATGGGAGTAATTTTAGCATTGATAGATAGATCATCATGTGCCTTTGCAAAGCTGGATGAATGCAAGGGATTCCCTCATCCTGCTGCTTTCGGGAAGTTCAAACACTCTCCTCCTTAGCCCATTTCTCAGCCTTACCCTGCAGTCCCAAATGCTCTGACCACATTGCGGTAAGTCAACCAGATCACATACGGTGGGACTTAATTCTGAGCAAGCCTGCCCAGGATTGTGCTATGAATTAGGCAGCATTGCCCTCTGCTTCACCAGCTCTGCTCCCATTGCCTTGTCAGTGCTCCTGTGCTTTTAACAGCTCTGTGTTTTCAACAGGCACACAGCCCCTCCCAACAGCTGGCTTTGCCACAATTCCAGTCTACCTAAAACTGGACTGCAGAACCTGTGCCACCATCCTGAGTCCAGACGTTGCTGGAATCCAGCTCGCATAATGCGGGCGGCCAGTGGTGAGGGAGACTGAAGCCAAGCAACATCTGGAAGGTCACATACAGGTTCCCTATCCTTGGCCAAAAGGCTGTACTGTACCTTCTGGCCGAGAGGTTAGCATGCCATGCCCAGGGATGGGGTGGGTGGCACAAATGTCGGGTGGCGCATCGTACATTGTAGGCAGGTTTCCCCAATGACCATCGTGATGGACTCTCCTTCCTTGGAGGTTTCTGAACAGAGTTTGGATGGCCATCTGCCAGGGATCGTTTAACTGGAACCCCTTCCCACTCCTCTGCAGTCCTATGTTTCTTTTCTTTTTTTAAAAGCAATTTATTAGATTTTCCAATTAAACACATTTAAACAAAAACAAACCACACATACAATCACAAACACAACAACACATAATAAACATAGTAAACACAAAATTTCTCTTCTTAACATCTTATCAATCCTTACGATTTTCTTTGCTCTGCCGAGCTTTGACTTCCCTCCTTCCCCCCATTCGGTTTTCTTATTCACTCCTATCTCGCAGTTCCTTTATTTCATCTACTTAAAGTCGATTCGTAGGATTTATTTCAGTCCTGCAAGTGTTTTTAAACTTATACAGTTCTTCTCCATATAGTCCACAAATTTACTCCAGTCCTTTTGGAACCTTGACTCTCCCTGGTTTCGGATCCTGCTAGTCAGTCTTGCTAATTCTGCATAGTCCATCATTTTCGTCTGCCACTCTTCAATCGTCGGTAACTCCCGAGTTTTCCATTTTTGGGCTAACAAAGTCCTAGCCGCAGTTGTCGCGTACATAAATAATACTTGATCTCTTTTCATTATCTCTTGTCCTATAATTCCTAATAAAAAAGCTTCTGGTTTTTTGGGGAAAGTATATTTATAAATCTTTTTCATTTCATTATATATCATTTCCCAAAATCTTTTAATTTTGTCGCATGTCCACCACATATGATAAAATTCACCGTCTTTCTCTTTACATTTCCAGCATATTTTGCTACTCATCCTAAACATCTTAGCCAATTTTACTGGTGTTAAATACCATCTATACATCATCTTCTGCAGTTCTATGTTTCTGCAGTCCTGTCTTTCCCTGCACCTATGAATTTAACAGCACTTTCATACACAGAAATCAGTCAATGATGCGTCAGCAGCAGGCCCCATTAGCTGTAAAATTAACACAGCATAGCTAAATTTCATCACTTGCTAATTGCTGCAGGTAAACCGTATGTTGAAGGGCTTGTCAAAAGGCTGGCAACCCCAGATCTTCAGGCCTCCATCCTGGCACCAAATAATCCCTGCTGGGGTGATTATACTCCTCACTCTCTCCCTCAACAATACTGCATGGCAGAGAAGTGAATGACTCAGAATTTGCTGAAATCTTCTTAGGCTTTCTGGGTGCTTTTAAGCGCTGAATGAGGCAGCACTTTCAAGAGGGCACTCATTTAATTAAGGCGGCCTGTGGGTGCCGAGCAAAATACCTCCAGCCAGGTTCTTCACCTTTTCAATGCTCCAGCTCACGTTAGATTTCTTTGCTGATGAGGAAAAGCTGTGCCTGTTGGATTTCTGCCTGCCCTCCAGATATGAAAAGCAGGGGTGGCTAACCCTTTTCATCCCAAGGAAGGACTGCCCACATTCATCCTTGACCAGCCCTCTGGGGCAGGGGTCAGCAACCTTTTTCAACCTTGTGGGGGGCCGGACTATATTTTTTTGGAGGGGAAAGAACAAATTCCTATGCCCCGCAAACAACCCAGAGATGCATTTTAAATAAAAGGGCACATTCTATGCATGTAAAAACACGCTGATTCCCAGACCGTCCACGGACCGAATTTAAAAGGCAGTTGGGCCGGATCTGGCCCCCGGGCCTTAGGTTGCCTACCCCTGCTCTAGGGGCTCTGTGCCAGCAGTGGGTGCGGCCAAAAGTGGGTGAGGCCACCCCACCCACAGACTCTTGCACTCAAGCGCTGACTCATGTGCACGTCTGTGTGCCATGAACCCACACACCCACGCCCACGTCACAGTTAATGTTTAAAAAAAGAAAGAAAGAAATCTTAATTTGCATACTTTAAAAAATACAAAAATACAAAGAAAATTCAAGAAAACTCAAAAAATAATACAACTCAAGAATAATACAAAAGTAATACAGAATTTTTTTAAAAAAAATACAAATACAGATTTACAAATAATGAAATAAAGGAAAAGAAAGGGGAAAAAACGGAAAAAAGGTACCAAAGAGAAAATAAAAAGGAAAAATAAAAAAATAACTTCCTATTGTTTGGACATTGCTTTCCTTTTTAGAAATTTAACGTTGTCCTGCTTTATCTTATCCTTATCACAGTTAATGTTATGTATAGGTGTATATAGTTTTCCCTCAGGTCCTTGGCAGTTGTTTTAGGCGGGAACTTTAGGAGGGAACTTTGAATTTGGTTTGATACATTGTTTGAGCCAGCCGTCTATAAAAGCAGGCCGGCTCAGCAGTTCAGTTCAGTTCTGTTCCAACTTCCAAATAAAGAGCTGCTTTGGAGAAATAGCTGTGTCGTCTGCTATGTCAACCCACTATTGAACAATTAAAGTCTTTCCAGAAACAAAGGGGGCATGCAACCCTTGTTGCACTGAGGAGGAGGCATCAAAAGATCCTTGCTTTTCTCCTGGAGTTGCCAACTTTTCTACTAGCCAGAGTAAGAGTGGCTGTGCTTTTATCAGCAGCTTGATGCGCAGCCATTCAGTGCTTATCTCTACCAAGTGAAATCTTTCATAGGCTGATTTCTGCATAGCTGCCTATAAAGGCCACAAGCGTAACCCAGAACAGCTTA
Source organism: Zootoca vivipara (assembly GCF_963506605.1). Lineage (NCBI taxonomy): Eukaryota > Metazoa > Chordata > Lepidosauria > Squamata > Lacertidae > Zootoca > Zootoca vivipara. The sequence goes on from NC_083292.1 coordinate 4,582,199, forward strand.
ATTTTATTCCAGGAGCAAAGCGTGGATTGCTGACACCCGGGGTGGGGCAGGTGTTGGACACACACACACACACACACACACACAAATGGTGGACTGGGCAACGGTCAGTCTTCACCGGCCAGTGTCTAATCAAGGGAGTCTCTCCTTGCAAACTAGCTCTAATGCAGGCATGCCCAACCTGCGGCCCTCCAGATGTTTTGGCCTACAACTCCCATGATCCCTAGCTAACAGGACCAGTGGTTAGGGATGATGGGAATTGTAGTCCAAAACATCTGGAGGGCTGAAGTTTGGGCATGCCTGCTCTAATGCAAAGCCGGCCCAGAAACAGGCTGCAGGCGGGCATCCTTTTGCCAGCCATGAGGAGGCGGAGGCGCCACCCCAGTCCTGAAGGCCTGCCTGGGCGCGGCTTGCCTTCCTGTGCCTCTGGCCTGGATGAGGAAGCCTGTCATGGGGGTGCCTGTTTGCGCCCCCTCAGAAATTTGCGCTCAGGGCCATTACCCCCCTGCCTCCCCTGCTACGCCACTGTTTGTTTTATTTTTCTGGAAAGTTCCTCCAGGCTTTTAAAGCACCAAGTCAGGTGTGTGGGAAGCAATCCTTTGGGGTCCCTGGTTCCTTTCTTTGTTCTTCCTTTTAACTGTCACTATCAAAGGTAGCACCGGCAGGGGAGCTTCAGGCAATGCAAAGGAACCTCTCAGGAACTCTGGCTTCCCATCTGCTGCTTCTGCTCCAGCTGAAGAGCATTCAGGCCACATAGAAATGTTCTCCCGCCCAAAGGCCTCTTTCCAGAATTAAGAGGCACACTTTATGTCTAAGCTGCTATAGAACAGAAATCGATACTGCCATGAGACTCAAAGGCGTTCTTTTTTTCTCCTAGCTTTTTTTGCAAAATGTACACACACTTGCAAAAATGTGGCTCTGCTGAATCATAAAGTTGTAGAGCTGCTGTGGTATAGTGCAGGGGTGCAGAATCTGTGGCCTTTCCAGGATGGTTGGACTACAAATCCCATCATCCATTACCATAGTCCAATGGTGCCACCCACCAGCTGATGGGTGTTGGTGTAGCGCAGGCATAGGCAAACTTGGCCCGACTACAACTCCCATCATCCCTAGCTAACAGGACCAGTGGTCAGGGATGATGGGAGTTGTAGTAGCAAAACATTTACAGGGCTGAGTTTGCTTATGCCTGATGTAGTGGCTAAAAAACTGTCCCCAGTTCTGCCTCAATCTTCCAAGCTGGCCTTGGGCAAGGCAGTACTGTATTCTGTCAGGCTCAACCCCCCCCCCGACCTGCAGCAGGGGGGATATAGGACTCATAATAGGGCCTTTTTGCTGTCGGCCCCCTGGCTGTGGAATACCCTTCCTTCCAGCATTAGGCTGGCATGGATATTAGCTGGCTTTTGCCACCAGCTAAAAACATTCCTCTTCTGCCAGGCTTATCAAATAACAGTGGGCCTGCTTACAGACGTAGGGCATGTGTGAGATTGGTTTTGTTGTTGTTGTTTAGTCGTTTAGTCGTGTCCGACTCTTCGTGACCCCATGGACCATAGCACGCCAGGCACTCCTGTCTTGCACTGCCTCCCGCAGTTTGGTCAAACTCATGTTCGTAGCTTCGAGAACACTGTCCAACCATCTTGTCCTCTGTCGTCCCCTTCTCCTAGTGCCCTCAATCTTTCCCAACATCAGGGTCTTTTCCATGGAGTCTTATCTTCTCATGAGGTGGCCAAAGTATTGGAGCCTCAGCTTCACGATCTGTCCTTCCAGTGAGCACTCAGGGCTGATTTCCTTAAGAATGGATAGGTTTGATCTTCTTGCAGTCCATGGGACTCTCAAGAGTCCCTCCAGCACCATAATTCAAAAGCATCAATTCTTCGGCGATCAGCCTTCTTTATGGTCCAGCTCTCACTTCCATACATCACTACTGGGAAAACCATAGCTTTAACTATACGGACCTTTGTAGGCAAGGTGATGTCTCTGCTTTTTAAGATGCTGTCTAGGTTTGTCATTGCTTTTCTCCCAAGAAGCAGGTGTCTTTTAATTTCATGGATCAATGCCTTGTTGTGGCGAAGGGGCTTGAATAACTCAGAGAAGCGATGAGCTATGCCATGCACGGCCACCCAAGATGGACAGGTCATAGTGGAGAGTTTTGACTAAATGTGATCCACCTGGAGAAGGAACTGGCAAGCCACTCCAGTATCCCTGCCAAGAAAACTCCATGGAGATTGGTTTTATTTACCTGCATATTGTGATGCTTGCTGTTTTAACTCTTATGTGATTTAGTATGCTATAGTGCAGTGTTTCCCAACCAGTGTGCCTCCAGATGTTTTGGGACTACAACTCCCATCATCCCTAGCTAGCAAGACCAGTGGTCAGGAATGATGGGAGTTGTAGTCCCAAAACATCTGGAGGCACACTGGTTGGGAAACACTGCATAGTGTGACCTGCCCTGGAATGACTTTACACTGAAAGGTGAGACAAATTTAACCAAAAATGCATTCAAGGCAGGGCCCTGGTTGTCCATTTACTCCGGTCCATTTGCCCAGCTGTCTTTCTTCTCTGTGACCTTTAGGTACTGGTTAACATACTGCTGTTTGTGTGAGCTTTGACGGCATTTAGGATCATTTTAGAGCATCCTTAATGGGTTTTGCATTTTAAGCTTTTGGACTATGTTTCCCTGCAGTTGTTCTTACTGTTTTTATTGCTGATGCCTTTTACCATTGTTCTGATTTTAATTCTCTGTATGGATTTAAAATTTTGGTATATGCCCCTTTCAAACCTAAGCCTTGGCGGTCGAATGGAACTATTTTAAATAAAATTAAATAAATGACCCAGTTACAGACCTGCACAATCATTGTAATAAATGGATTCCTATATATAAGGTAAAAAATGTTAAGTCCCGTCAAAAGCGACTATGGGGTGCAGTGCTCATCTCGCTTTCAGGCCGAGGGAACCGGCGTTTGTCCACAGACAGCTTTCTGGGTCATGTGGCCAGCTGGACTAAACCGCTTCTGGGGCACAGAGGACTGTGACAAGTGCCAAAGCGCATGGAAACGCTGTTTACCTAGATATAAGAGACCTGTTTTACACAGGTTCCAGCGTTTTCCACGATATATCAGACAGTAGGGGGTCTGTCAGTTCTGTTGCTAAAGTGCGTCTTTTCTGTAATGTGTGCTATAATTTTGAAATTATTATTATAATAGAAATTGCAATAGGTGCTCTTACTTAGTTTTAATTATGTTTTGAATGGCATTCCATTTTTATTGCACTTCTGTATACTCCTGGCTAAGCAATAAAGATTTGGATTCCTATATTCTTACAGGTATATCCTGCCTTCCTTCTGTTACTGAAGGTAGCGAACATGTGGTTCCCAGGTAGAGACCCATCCAGGTATTGAGCCTCCTTCCTTGGAGGTTTTTAAGCAGAGGTTGGATGACCATCTGTCATGGCTGCTTTAGCTGAGATCCCTGCATTGCAGGGGGTCGGACTAGATGACCCTCGGGGTCCCTTCCCACTCTGCAGTTCCCGCAGGCCCTGGCTCTGGCTTGCTCAGCTTCGGCAAGGTGGTGGCCTCATACGCCCTAAGGCCATTCCTTGGTTTCACAGTGCAATCCTCAGGGATTGAGAATGTTTCTATCAATATGGATCTCAGCTCCCGCAAAGGACAGGCCTGTTATGCCGTTCTGTTCCAAGATTATAGGTTGCCTTCATTTAGACTTCACATCGTCACTGGCTTGACAGCAGAATACTAGCTATGATTACCGTACCTAAACACAAAAAGAAAAACAGTAGATAAACTAAGTGTCAAAGTGTCACCCCATTCAAATTACATAAGGACCTTTTGGCAACAAATATAAGCCAGAAAATTTATGGGAGAAATATACCGAGAAGTAGTTTTGTTGATTTATGTCCTTAAATAGATCAGTATATCTGGGAAAATATACATGCCAGGGGTGGGGGTGGGGGTGGGGATCCCACATAGCTTCTATATATTAATTGGAAGGGGTAGGGAGAGTTTTGATGCGGACACTGATTCCTCTTTTTTTTTTTTTAAAGAATATCCTTCTTCCCTGTAGGCCAGCCACAAAGTCCTAAATTGGAAAAGCAGGGCTCTGGCGCTCCAAGGTCACTTGTGCTGTTTCCAAAAATATCTTGAAACAAAACGCAAGAGGGGCACTTTGTTGGATGTTATCTGGACATACAGAGTTTCAATCAAATCCTTCAAGAAGTGTTAGAATAAAAGCTGGCCACTTGTTTTGAAATAGCTGAGTCACTGGCAAGGAAGGAAGAAAAAGAAAAACATCCACATTTTTTTCCATGGCTTGATGGTCTGGGCAACAAAGCAGCAGATCCCTCACCCTCTCTCCCTGATCAATTCCATTGCATTTTGAGTGAGTCCTAAATGTCTTTCGAAGAGTCCAGAGGCTTACAAGAAGAAGAAGAAGAAGCATCTGAGTATTCGCACGCACCCTTGCAGAATACAATCGCTTCTCATGGAGGTGGGACAAATGATATATGCTGAGCTACCTTATGTCCCAGGATTGCTCAGTTTTGCTAGGCTGACTGCTGGCAGCTCCTTAGCATCTCAGACAATTGTCTTTCTCAGCCCGGTGCAGCTACCAGTGCAATCCTGAATATTTTTTGCCTGCAGACACCTGCTCTCCCCGAGTTACAGCACATTTGGGCAAAACCACACAAGCTCTCTAGGGACACTAATGCTGCAGTCCTAGGATTGTGGAGTCGGAAGGGACCCCCAAAGGGTAATCTAGTCCGCCCCCCCCCGGCAGGAATAATATGCACCCTTACCTGGAGCCAGACCCATTCACTCAGTGGGGCTTAGTTCCGAGTTGACATGAATAAGGCTATTATTTTTAAATTATTTGTTGAATTTATATACTGCTCTAGACCCGGAGGTCTCAGGGCCATTCACAGAACACTTTTCATTTGACCTGGATATCATTAGAGCCATTATGTCATGTTGATGTGCCTTAGATTGGGGGTTGCAAAGTGGTAGGCAGAGCCAAACCACGGGTACTAGCCAGTGCAAAGGTCTCTCCCCCCCTAACCAAATCTAATCTGTGGATTTAGAGGGAGCTGGGCGAGAGGCAAGAAGAATATCAAGTTTGGGAAAGCAGTTTTATGTGTTGGGCTCCAAGGCAACGAGGCACATCAAGGCACCGCAATCTTGTATTGTACTCAGGCTGAGCTTTGAAGCATTAATGTAGCATTAATATAGGACTGTGGACCAGTCAGGAGGGTGGACTGGGCTGGGAGCCAGCTGGGGTGCAGGGCAGGGAAATGCCAATCTGGTAGTAATCCTGTCCACACTGGCTGAACAGCTGAGACCTCTGCCACCAGACCAGTCCTTCTGGGCCTGTGGGAACTTGCAGTGCTAATCACACTTGGATCCCTTGTGTGGGCACAACGGTGGGTTCTGAGTTCAGGTCTTCTAGGAGGTGCTAAGGTAATTTAAGAGGCAAGATCCAGCCTTCTTAATTGTTAGCCCAGAGATGGTTCAGATGAGCTGTCTTTTGGATGTATGTATGAGAGTCCCATGTATGAGAGTCCCATGGACTGCAAGAAGATCAAACCTATCCATTCGTAAGGAAATGAGCCCTGAGTGCTCACTGGAAGGACAGATCGTGAACCTGAGGCTCCAATACTTTGGCTACCTCATGAGAAGAAAAGAATCCTTGGAAAAGACCCTGATGTTGGGAAAGATTGAGGGCACAAGGAGAAGGGGACGACAGAGGACGAGATGGTTGGACAGTGTTCTCGAAGCTACGAACATGAGTTTGACCAAACTGCGGGAGGCAGTGGAAGACAGGAGTGCCTGGCGTGCTATGGTCCATGGAGTCACGAAGAGTCGGACACGACTAAACGACTAAACAACAACAACAACAATGTATGTGTATGTATGGGACACAGCTGGTGCTGTGGTCTAAACCACTGAGCATAGGGCTTGCTGATTGGAAGGTCGGTGGTTCAAATCCCTGCGACAGGATGAGCTCCCGTTGCTCGGTCCCAGCTCCTGCCAACCTAGCAGTTCGAAAGCATGTCAAAGTGCAAGTAGATAAATAGGGACCGCTACAGCGGGAAGGGAAACGGCGTTTCCGTGCGCTGCTCTGGTTCGCCAGAAGCGGCTTAGTCATGCTGGCCACATGACCCAGAAGCTGTCTGCGGACAAACCGGCTCCCTCGGCCAGTAAAGCGAGATGAGTGCCGCAACCCCAGCGTCGTTTGCGACTGGACTTAACTGTCAGAAGTCCTTTACCTTTATGGTTGCCAATGGAGAATTATGTTTCATTAAGTGGGCTCTGCTCTGTGGAAGCTTATGGCATAATATACCAGACTGATGATGCCACAAGGCTCTTTGTGGTTTTTATTACTGCGTCGCATGCGCTATGGCTGGCCTTTAGAATGGATTCCAAGGCTAAGCCCACACTCCGTATTAATTTGACTGGAGATAACATTTGCCTTGTTTTGACACGTACATCTGCATCGGTGTGTCTATGCATGCATGTGTATCTATAACACATGTGGCAGAGCTGTTGTTTTTAAGATGAATCTTCAGTTTAATTCGGTGAGATTCACTGGCAGGGAACATTTGTGGGAGAGGAAAAACAGAGGCAGGCTTGAGCTACTGTGTGTCAAGTGCATGCTAATGGGTTCCGCATGAAGAGAATTAAAAGGCAGTGTTTTCAGAGGAGTGGGAAACTGAAGAAAATTGGAAACAGAACAGTCAGCTACCAAGATGTTATACTGGGCGTCTTGCTCCAACTGTTTGTTCTGTTGGAAAGGTGCTAATTCTGGCAAAGGTTATAGAAATTGCTCCAGCAAGTTTTAATCTAAAAATATTTATTTGTCAAAGCCTAGGAGTAAAATTGGTGTTTTTAATGTTGTGACAGACCCTGTGATCTTCGGATGAAGGGCGGTATACAAATTTAATAAGGAAGTAAGTTGCCTGATTTCCACTTACATCCTTAAATGGCACCATATATGTACCCCACTTCAGGAGTCCAGGGAATGTACATGGGATGGGCCCAATTAAACCTCAAAACTACCTGACAAGGTTGGTTGGGCTAGGAGATAAGGATTAACTCAAGGCAACCTATCAATAACTTGTGACACCTCTGCTGAAATGTGTTGCACTAGCTGCTACTTTGCTACGGGGATAGAGTCAAGGTTTTTTTTACTTGTGCACAAAGCACCTATATCAGGGAGAGGGAGACTGTGGCTCTGCTCCCAGCCCTAAATTTTTGTTGGTTTTTAGGTATTAATACTGTTTTATGATCTGTATTAGATTTACATTGTTTTTTTGTACACCACTTGGGTATTCTCTGTAGGCTGGTTTATAAATTCTGAAATGAAATCAATTTAAAATAAGCTCACCCAGTTGAATTCATCATGCTGTGTGGGAATTTCTGAACCCAAGTTTTATCTCAAACTGTTGAGCACTCTGAAGGCTTTTCCTCACAACTGATGCAAGAAAATACCATAATAGTTGCAAGCTCATGTAGCTGAAGGCTCTTCATAATGAAGCACAGCGGCGCAGGGCGAGTTATGCTCATGCTCTAGGCCTGTCTGAACACTGCAGTTTGGGTGCCAAATGTTTATTTTCCAGCCTTGTATGGGAGTCAACAGTCAAATATTTTTTGCTTGTTTGAAACTCCCAATAAATGTCCAAAAATGTTTTATTCAAGTAAAATGATTCTCTCACTCAGCACATTTGTAGTCTTAGATTACCTGTCACTAAATGACTTAAACTTAAGGCATATTTTATAACAGAAAAAAAGCGATTTGACAACTGCAACATGTGAACTAAGCACTTTAACCAATTCAAGTCAGCTCAATGAAGCGAATAGTTTATGCACAATCTGTAGATATTATCTGCATAAAGGACATGGTTTTATGGCTTATTATTTCATAGGTACATAACTTAAAAATGGAAAGCGTAATTCTGGTGGTCAACAAAATAGGTTTAAAGACTGTCTCAAGGCAAATCTAAAAAAAATGTAGTATAAACACTGACACAACTGGGAAACACTGGCCTGCGAGTACTCCAGTTGGAGAACAGCCTTTACCAGAGGTGTCATGGGCTTTGAAGACACTTGAACTCAGAACGCAAGGGAGAAAGGTGCTAAGAGGAAGGCACGCTTGGCAAACCCTCACCGTGATCAACTCCTGCCCGGAAACCAATGTCCCCACTGTGGAAGGACGTGTGGATCCAGAATTGGCCTCCAAAGTCACTTATGGACTCATTGTTAAAACCGTGTTTATGGAAGACAATCTTACTCGACTACGAGTGATCGCAGAAGAAGAAGAAGAAGAAGAAGAAGAAGAAGAAGAAGAAGAAGAAGAAGAAGAAGAAGAAGTGCCTTGCTATGTCAGCTGAAAAAGGTATGGCACTTTAAAGCACCCTGTCCAGCATTCCATCCAAACAATGGCCAGCCAGATGACTCTGGAAACTCTCATGCAAAGCAGGGAGGAGGCGGCCGACTGACCTCAGTGCCTGTGATTCACAGGTAAGAATATAATGGAACGTAGGAGAGACCTGCTTGATCAGAAAAGCCAATGTAGCCCAGTATTGTTTCCAATAGTGGGTAGACAGTACTTGAATATTGCATTTAGCTAATAGTTGTTGCCAGGCAGGAATTTCAACTAAAGCTTCCATGACAGATCTTGTATTATCCTGTCTTGAGATAGAGGCTTGATTTCAAATCAAATCAAATCAAACTTTATTTGCGTAGCCGACAGGCCATAGCATCATAAGCATCTTGGGATAGAGGCTTGATTTAAAGGTGATGGCATGCTGGGCATTCATAAATAATTTATTACTTACACCCCACCCATCTTGCCGGGCCTCCCCAGCCAATTCTGAGCGGCTCCCAACAGAATATTAAAAACACGATTAAACACCAAACATAAAAAACTTCCCTAAAGAATGTGCCCTTGCAGAGTCTCATGTGCGAAGTATCATGTCTAAGCCCAGTTGCCTCACCTGCAGAATTAACACACCAGGGATTTGTGGCCTGGGCAGACACTGTGTTGGCTTGCTAACTACCGGTATCTGCACCCGGCAGACGGAGACCTGGTTTAGAGGTGCCACAAGGTGCCTGGGACCCCAAGTGGGTAATCGTTCTAGGCTTGTCTGCTGCCATGTTTCAATTGGGCTTCAGACTCAGTTAAATACATTCTTACATCTAACTGTCCCTGCACTTATTGCCTGGCGGTTCACTGCAATTTCTTTTTAACCCCCTCAGTGTATAAATAAATTAATGCAGAAGTGAGCCATTTCTGGATATGTGGTCACATATGAACAGGCTCCCAGGGATTCAGGATATTCAAAATGTACATTTAACAGACACTAAATTGTTTCTTACATGTTCTTTGGAACGTCACCAGTCAGAAGCAGGTGATTTTCCAAGCCGTGTGTAATCTCATGTATTAGCTGCTTAGAGTATTAATGCTAATAGGAAAAGCGATAAGCTGAAGGAGCTGTCAGAATTCTCCCACTCCCTTCCCATGAAACGCCTATCAAATCTCTAACAGGTTGGAAAAAATAGTCCCTGAACAAAAACCATTAAAGTCACATTATTGACTGTCCACTTGCATAAAAGCTAAAGATAGCCACTTTATCCCTTCCTCCAGTTTTTCTTTTCTCTGAATTATAATTTTCTGCTTCAGCTGAGAAAGTCATTTCTGATGCTGCCGAAGTGCGTAATCAGTTTGCCCTTCTGGAGGGCAACAGGAATGACGCAGCAGTGACAATGGACCTCTGAGAAAGCAGCATGGTGCCTTTTGGGGTGCAATCCAAAAAGTGCTACTACTGCAAAACCTCCTCTCTCTGTCTTTATATATACTGGTATATTTCCTCTTTGCATTAGGGCAAAAGAAACTGTGCCACAGACACCATTCCAATAAGCATCAGTAAAACATTTTGAGATTTTTCCTGTATGTTAAGTCCAGAAATTGATTCAAGACTTCTACTCTCTTGCTTGCTCCTCTAAACCTTAAATGAATCATAAGCCTCAGTCAAGGTAGTGCCCATGTTCATTTCTCCCCCCCCCCCAAATAATTTTTATTAAGTTTTATAAGAACAGAATAACATCCATATGATTGTACATTATTATAACATCCATATTAAAAAACAAAAAACAAAAAAACCAACAATAAAAAAGAATTTTAAAAAATCAGCATCTCATATCTTTTTTACTAAACATTGTCTTCTGGACTTCCCCTCCCCCCCCATTGATTTTCATTTCCCCCTCCTTCTTTAGCAATTTTTCCTCTATCATATTCAACCCCATTATCACTTAAATAAAATCATATTTCAATGTCATCCTCTTTTTCAGTTATATTCTCTTTTGCTCCTTCTGTCCACCCCTCCCACCCCCCGCGGCTCCCACTGCTACCAGGAGTCCAGAGGTGTAGCAGGCAGGTAAAGGCGGTCCTTTTTCCAGTGAAATCTCACCCCCCTCCCCCTCCCCAGCAATCTCTCCCTGCCACTAAGGGATCCCAGGTGCCCTTGTTCATTTCAACAGGGCTTTTTGCAAAGCTTGTCTGCTAACCTGCTGGAAGCATACTGATGCTCTAACAGTTATAGTTGCACTTCAGTTTGCGGTGTATATTGAGGAAAGATGATCACAAATGCATGTGTCTGAGATGTGCTGTCACTTTGGGGCTGTGTGGTTTAGAGAGGGTTCCATGTACACTGACTCCATCTCCTATCAAATCTCCTGCTGTCCCTTCATGCCTGGATCCGCCTCCCCCAAGATGTAAGCAGCGCCGCCTTCTCTCCCTTCAACTCCTGCCTCAAAACCTACCTTTTCTGAGAGACCCCTGGCTTCAACTCCTTAAATCCTTACCTCCAACTGTAGCCAAGCTTGACTAGAACTGCATTCACGCCCATTTGAACTTTGCTACTCTCCTTTTCCACTTTCAATTTTAGACTGCCCCCCTCCTCGGGAGCAGAGGTCCTTTTTGCAGAACAAACAATGGTGAGCCTTACACAAGCAGATGCAACGGGAGCTTAAAAACATACAGAAGAGTCCAGCATCCTGCTCCCACAGAGGCCAAGCAGATGCCCACAAGCAGGACCCAATCATAGGAGCACTCTTCCCTCCTGGGGTTGCCAGCAATTGGTATCTAGAGGCATACTGCCTCAAACACTGAGGCACTTTATGGATGTGACTGGAGCATGTTAACAGTTGTCTCTGTCCATGAAACGTTGAAGGTGAGGGAGAAGAAGCTGAAAATGAGTGTGCCAGGCCACCTGGTGAGTTCATGACAAAGGTATTATTTTCTTAAACTGGACACATCCTCTTTGGTGATGTTGGCTGTCACACTAGGCATATTAAGCAGATTACAAGGATGCTCCTGAGCTACATTCCTCAAGGGCGCTTGGGTCTGGTTCTCACTGAGCTGATAAATCTCCACCTGGGATTTTAGGTGCCTATGTGATTTTAGGTGCCAGTGCTGAAGGAAGAATACTGCACTTGAACAGCTGTCTGGCCCCAGTCCAGTTTGAAGTTGAAGACCCCCTTCCCTGCAAGAAAGCACAGAGACCCTGAAGTTCCCCATCAATGGTGAGCACCTGGCTGCTGCATCCGGCCAGTGGCCCATCTAGTCCAGCCTCCTGTTCTCCCAGTGGCCAAGCAGATGCCCCCAGGGGAAGCCCACAAACAGGGCAAGAGGGTTTCCAGCAACTGGCATTCCTACCTTATCTGCAAAATGTCAACAGATGTTACAATCTGACTACTTTCTGCAGATTGGGGGGGGGGGGGAGAAGAGAAAGCAAATTACATCCCAAATCTTCCTCGAATCTCTCTGCTGTTGACATGAGAAGCCAGAAAGGGGAATTTCAGTCTTATTTCTAACCACTGGCCTGAGATTTCAAAAGTGCTCACTGCTGTGGCCACAGGCTGTGTCGTAGGATGGCTAAATGATTTAGTGGGTAATAAATATGATTTAAGGGCTCCGGGGTGGATTTTCAAATGGCAGTGAACCTCCCAAGTCCTATCAAGCTGCTATTTAGGCCTCAAAAAATACCTCAGAGGCAGAATCGGAGCTACTTTGCAGCTCTATTTCCACTGAGATCGCCTTGGGCACTGGCTATTTACATTTCTCTCCTCCCACCCAATACATTTTCTCACACTTAGAAGCATGCTAACCCTTTTCTCTCCTCCAACTGTGCTTTAATTTAGACCCTGCTTAATCTATCTCCCCCAGAGACCTAAGTTTCAGGAACTGGCTGACTGATCCTTCCTTTGAAAACTCAGACACTTTACTGTTGGTTCCACCAGCACAAGGAACAATGAACAAGGAAGACCAGGATTTTGCAGACATGAGTGTGATTATCACTCAGTCTTCAGGGTTAAAAATCACATTTTGGTCCTGCAAATATCAAATTCTTTTTTAGAAAAAACCTATTCAAATTAAGCATATTTGCATTACATCTGCATCATATGGAAATGAAAGTTTTCAAATAATTTCTGACATATATTTTATACATTTAAGAACTGTACAAGTTTATCACATTTGCCCACACAAAACCACATGTTGCAGACTGCAATTTTCATTTGAGAGTAGGGAAGGCTGAAGTAGAGGAAGTGGAGCACCACCGGGGGGGGGGATTTATCTAAAAATGTAAAGCATAAATGCAACAAACAGGTGGTTGAAAACAGGTGCATAACTCATGTACACTCTTCACAGCCTGCTCTTTCTATGGCTCTCTAGTTTTTCATTCAGTAATGCATGTTTTCTCACTGGTAGAGGAGGTGAGGGTTTATACCGTAGCTCCCGATTCAGATCAGCACTTAACTTTGTCACACCATTTCTTGTTAAATTGTAAGACAATAGAGCAGCAAGGTCTTGGACTCTATGTGTGGTTTCTTTACAGATCACCTCTGTTCCATATCTGACAGCATTTGTCCCCGAGTCAGAAAGCAAAGCCTTTTGACTTCTCAAAAGCGTAAATCGGAGAGGTGAAGTGGAGTCTGACAGCCAATAAACTCCTGTTCTTTATTAAGTATGGACAATGGGGAACTGAACAAGCGGACAGAAGAATGACAATGTGAATGTTAGACTTTATTGTCTCTGTGGCTACATTTAATGAAATATATTAATTTAATATCAACCAGGAAAAATTAGGCAGAGAGCAGAAAGCTACAGGGAATGTTAAAATGCCATTGTTCTAACAAAGCTAGAAAAGGTTGGAATAACTCCTTTTCATATGTTTCTAAATGACTTTGCTACAGGTCAAAGGCCTAAGGGAAGCAAGAAACTTTTGGAAGTTCCTGCACCTCAGTTTTAGTCCAAGGACTAAATTTACTAGTTTTAGTCCAGCTAGTAAATTTTCTTTACACACCCTTTGCTTATCTCAAGGGAGCCAGGGAGACTCATGAGAAGTCTAATGACAGGGATCAGAGGCCCTTGTATCAACTGGCCACACTTTGCTTCCCCAAGCTTTGCCTATTGCTTCTAAACTCCAGTGCAGCTCTCCAGCGGGAGTGGCCATTTAAAGATGACACCTGATGAAGTTATAGGCCTGCACATACTTTGAAGCAAAAAAATGCATGTTTAAGAAACGTGCTGAGAATTTAAACCCTGCTCTGCCGTTGGAAGATAAATGAGCATCCTTTTCCCAGGACCAAGAGGAAGCAATATGTCAGGTTTGTGCATGACTAAGTGGGGTGAGCGGACTTCTTGGAAGCAACTTTGGCTTTCTGGCACAGTATATCCTGCTGCTTGGATGTAGAAGCTTCAGAATTAGAACTCTGAACTTTTTTTGGGCCTGGGGAGTATCATTTACCTTGGTCTCTCTGTGAAAACAGCCAGCTTTCAGCTCAACACATGGGCTAGACCTTTGCCCGTAAGCCATTTCAATGCAGTAATCGAACACGGAGCCCGTCCCACTGCTTAAACTGGCCTCCAAGTGATAGAGCAACTTTGCATCTGCAGTACCTGTAGAATGAGTGTTATTTTCTCTCCTTAATACAAGGAGTGGCTGAAAAGGCTCCCAGTCAAACTGGGAAACCATTGCCATTCTATTTAGGCTGGGACTTTTCCAAGCAGCAACCAGAAATTTAACTTTTGTAGAAACAGTTGTAGAACTAGACCAATTTTCAGAACAGAATTGATGCTCAGTATGGCTAGGATAGCAAACAGCTTGATTCACAAGACCAGCCGATCCTCTCCTCCTTCCTGAATGACCTGGCCAATGGATGCTTGGTTTTGCTGCTTGAGGAAACATTCCTTCTTGCACTCCATGAGCAGATTGAAATCTCGCCACATTTTCACTTGCTTCAGATTTGGACCATGGCTTTCCCGCACACTCTTCTGCTTCTCTCGCAGTTTCTGTTACTCAAAAGAGCAGTCAAAATCATTCTAAGAAATGTTTCAGAGTTACAACAGTTACCTCACAGACATTTATTTCTCTGAACAAGAGATCCTGGCCTCGACCCAGTACACCTGAAGGAGCATCTCCACCCTCATTGTTCAACTGAGATCCAGCTCCGAGGGCCTTCTGGCGGTTCCCTCACTGCCTTCTCAGTAGTGACACCCTCCCTGTGGAATACCCTCCCTTCAGATGTCAAGGAAATAAACAACTACACAACTTTTAGAAGACATTTGAAGGCAGCCCTATTTAGGGAAGTTTTTAATGTTTGATTATGTTTTAATATATGCTTTATTGTGTTTTTAGATATACTGTAAGCTGTCCGGAGTATCTGGGGAAAGCCAGCCAGATGGGTGGGGTATCAATCAATCAATCAATCTTCAATTGCTGCTACATTGTCTGTGTGGCATTACAAGGTCCTGAAGTGACTGGGGCAGCCACTGTTGGGGCAGAACTCAGCATGCATATAGGAAACTGCCTTATGCAGAGTGCTCAACCTGTGAGCTACAGCCTATCCCCTAAATCTGAGCTCCATGCTTAGCACTAAAAAAACCCCACATAGATTAAGTGTTTTGTGTATGTTTTGTGTGTGTGTGTTTTATGTATGTTGAAATAATAGAAGACAATTTTTGATGACAATTCTGCAAAGAAGATCTAAGACAGGGTTAAAAGGCAATTAAAAATGAACTGTTATCAGGACTACAAACATATTAGTCTCTGCTCTGTAGTCTGCTTTGTAATCTGGAATGAATAATAATAACAACAACAAGAACCTCATTTATACCCCACCTTTTTCTCCAAGGAGCTCTAGGTGGCACACATGGTCGCCCCCCCCCCTTTAATCCCCATAACAACCCTGCAAGGTAGAGGTTAGGCTGAAAGACAGTGGCTGGTCATCCTAGTGAGCTTCATGGCTGAGTTGGGACTTAAAGCCTCCCATGTCCTAGTCTGACCCTCTCACCACCTGACTAAATAACTCTAGAACATAAAGAAAAAATGGAATTAATCTTTACAAGGAATTCTGTCCTGAAAAGTATAACACTTGCATAACCGAATTTATAAGGGAAACATTAAAGAAGTTAAGAAAAAAGAATTATTTGTGCAATTCTGAACTTTACAGAAGACGATTAAAAATGTACAGAACTCAGCAAGGGTCTTAGTCAACGCAGCTATCTCAAAAGCACTTCAGTTATTTTCTATAAAAAACACCAAGGACAACAGCTGGGAAATGTATCATCTTCAGCCAGTTTCTGCATATACCACTTCAAGTTGGATCTAGCAAAGTGTCGCCTGCATTACAATATCTTATCCCTGGGGTTCCTGGGGAATGTGCTGTTTGTAAAAGATAGTCAAGCAGCTTAAGCATTATCTATAGGAAACTGACTTTAGAATTGTTTCTGTCTTTTATTTTGAGAAGCCAATATCTCTGAGCTGCAACAGAATGTTTTTTTTTTTGAGGCTGTGCACAAGGACCAGAATAAACTAACGGCAGGCATGAAATGTAGCATTTTCTAAAATGGAAAGGGAATATTTTAAAAATAATAACCTATTATTACCTTTCCAAGGTTTTCTTGTTCCGTGATCATCCGCGTGTATTGTTCCCTAAAGATGATAAAGATGATAAAATAAACACATACATACACACATATACATTATTTACTAAGCATCTGTGGATGTGAAGTCAAAATGCTGGAGAATCACAGCACCTGCTGTGGCTGCAGAGATCAGTAACTTGTGACTGCTTCTCTCTGGGTAGCAAGCCTGGGAAGTGTGTCTGGAGGTCCTGGGCTGCCCAGATGACAAGACCCCCCCCTCTTGGATCCACTGATATGGTCCAAAGGAAAGCAGAGCAATATGTTCAGCACCAGCTTGGCTGCACGAGTTGCTGGAAGGCACCATCCAACTGTTTTAGGGACTCCACTCCAGATTTGTGTAGGGTTTACTCCTTAACCCTTTCTTCTTCCAAAGATGTCCCGCAAGGCAGTAGGTATGGATTTTCCCTTGGAGTTTACCCTCAAAGCCTTTCTCACAGTTGTGTATAGCTCCAAGGCAGTGGAAGTCTAGGATCAGAGTTTTCCTTCTCCTAGATGAGCTACCTTCCCATGTTGTTGAGCCCCATCTGCCCCTCATTTCCCTCAACAGCACCTGCATAAACTGCCTCCCTGCCATTGGGCCCACTATTGGCCTCATCCACTGAATCTGCTGGAGCCTGTCTTCACATGCAGGGGAAGTTCCTGACTCACCGAGGGTTTGAGAGCCATTGGTTACCCTCACCTGCTTCCGCTGGCCAGTTGAAGCCATTTCCTGGAATTGTGGCTACTGTCATGTGCCGACAGCTTCTAGGAGCCAAAGGTGAGAGCTGAATGCAGGGTGGGGACCAATGGCGGACAAACTACCCCAGAATATAATAATAATAATAATAATAATAATAATAATAATAATAATAATAATTTATTATTTCTACCCCGCCCATCTGGCTGGGTTTCCCCAGCCACTCTGGGCAGCTTCCAACCAAATATTGAAAACAATACAGCATCAAACATTAAAAACTTCCCTAAACAGGGCCGCCTTCAGTTGTCTTTTAAAAGTAAAATAGTTGCTTATTGCCTTGACAAATGGCTGGGAGGGTGTTCCACAGGGTGGGTGCCACTACCGAGAAGGCCCTCTGTCTGGTTCCCTGTAACCTCACTTCTCGCAATGAGGGAACCTCCAGAAGGCCCTTGGCGCTTGATCTCAGTGTCCGGGCTGAACGATGGGGGTGGAGACGCACCTTCACGTATACAGAAGGAGCATGATGTGTTCCCCACCAGAGGTACTATCCCGCCCTTAACACCCCATACACCCCAGCACTTTTAAAGTGTTCAAAGCAGTACTTACTTTGTGTGCCAGTCAAATTTACAACAGCCCTGTAAGGCAGCTCCATATCATTATACCCATGTTGCAGGTGAGGGTCTGAGGCTTTTTATTCACAATTCCAATGGACTCTTGAGTAGATTATTCATTATGTGTTTTTCTTACTGTTAAAACACATATTTGTGTATATCTTTCCTGTCTTATTTCAAGGGTCTATGAAAGTGATAAAAACCTATTATATTCTATTTGTCACCATCTTATAAGGTAGATTACACTGACTAGGAATGAATTTTCTGAAGCCTGGCAGAGAGCTATATGGCCAAGGGGGATTTGGAGGAGATGAGTGTTCTGCATTTAAAGCCTACAAGACTATGCCCTGAAGGACACTGGTTTCACACATAAGCTTCTATAAATTTATGAATCATCAAGGTAAGCTGAAAACCCCAAAGGAATTCACTGGATGATAGAAAAACAACAAACTTGAGCCCTCCTACTTCAGCAATCTATAATGATCCTTCGACTCCACTGAAATCATTGCAACTCTTGGCTCTGTCATTTGAGCAAAATGACAGTTTAACAGTTAACCAAAAGGGGGCTGATCCAAGGACTGGAAGCCTGGGACAGAAAATTCTTCTGGCTGGGAATCTTAAGAACTATAAAACCTCTCAGGCGGGTGTTGTAGCTTTCCACTGGGGAAGGCAGGATAGGGTTCCTCATGTCCCCCCCCCCGCCAAGACTATTGGGAAGTTGCTCTTGTCTCCAGGGCCTGTGCCAGCCATTTGCACATTCCCACCCCATATATTGCATGTCCTATGGGGAAATGGGATTTGCGCCTGGAACAGGTTTACTCTCACAGCCCGGGATATCCATCTTTCTCATAACCTGCATGCAGCTGCTGTAATTTGTGCCAGGGCCAAGACGACCTCAACTGCCCCCAAGAGAATGCACATCTATTGACATCCTTCCCCATCTCTTTAGGTTCACCAATTGCTCTTTAGTCCCAAGACTGGCTTTTACTTGGAAGGAGAAAAAACAGACCAGAAAACTATACCTCTGAATGTCAGGGTTGTTTTTGTTTTGTTTTGTTTTTTGCTATTTATAATGGATGTCTGGAAAGAATGCAACTTAATTTTGAAAGTTAAAACTATTTTTAGAGAACAAAATTAACTTTTCACATTCCTCGGTCCTGACTCCATGGAACAGAGGCTGGGGATCAGAATCAGGGCATTTTTGGTTCATTAGCAAACTGAGGTTCTGCTTATGGGTTGTTTGAGCTCAGTTTACATTCCAGTGCTCGCAAGAAGAGACATCCAGCCCTGAAAGGATTTCTA
This sequence comes from Zootoca vivipara, assembly GCF_963506605.1. NCBI lineage: Eukaryota > Metazoa > Chordata > Lepidosauria > Squamata > Lacertidae > Zootoca > Zootoca vivipara. The sequence continues at coordinate 4,600,774 of NC_083292.1, forward strand.
GAAATCTGCCTTCTCTTTCCATCCTGCACTTATTGAATTTCTGCCTATCAAGGCCTCTGCTTATTTCCAAGAGATTTTGCACTCTCCTGGTTTTTTCACTGGTTTTTTTCACGGTAGAAAACCAAAAGTGCAGGAGGCAGACACAGAAGACACCTAGAAAATGGAGGAACACGCCCCCCTCCATGACAGATGGGCATCAGGATGTGCCTCTTCATAGCTCTTGCTGCTCCCAGAACTGCTCCCGTCTGCAGCATGGGGGACAGACAAGTGAGTGACTTGGGCAGGTAGAAGACTCGCCAGCATAAACTAGGTGGCCTCTTAGGGCTGGATGGGATGAGCACTGGACACCCAGCCTCTGACGTGCTCTTCCTTCTCTGCATTAACCACTGTAAGCACCTTGATACCAGGCAATCCACAGTGGCCCCAATAAGCTTGGCATTCTAAATACAGTACATACAAAGTTTGTGAAATAGCCACTATAGCACACCAAGGTCTGAGAAGTAGGTTACAGAAAACAGACTGAGAACAAAACCCACTGAGCAGAGAAACACTCTCAACGTTCATTCACTAACTTCCACTGCAACTGTCCTCTCATTTCCACTTTAGCTTTACTATTCCTACTGTTTCTTTGCTCAGCATTCAACTTCTTTCCTCCACTGACACGGATTACACTCTCCATATATTTGCAAGGGGTTTGTTATCTGTTCCTGGCTGCTCCCCAATTTAACCACCATAAATGGAGACTTATGAGATCAACAGGCGACATAAACGGTATTTTGTTCTTCAATGAGAGTGCTCTCTCTCTCTCTCTCTCTCTCTCTCTCTCTCTCTCTCTCTGTGTGTGTGTGTGTGTGTCTGTGTGTGTGTGTGTGTGTCTGTGTCTCTGTGTGTGTGCAGTCCTGTTTTCCTAAATGGAGAGAAACCTAAATGGAGCCACAGCAAACAAGAAGTGTCTATTGTATATACAATTGATTAGCAGTTTTAGAGCAGATAAAAAAATAGGGTTTGCAAGAGAAAATTCAATTTTTGAAAAGGAAGTGATCCAAAACAATAACAAATTACTTTCTAGAACATATAATCTCCTATTGGGGTGGGATCTAACTGAAGAAGAAACAACTGAATCAATGATTAAATGGTCTAAAGATCTCGGCCAAACAATTCAAATTGATCAATGGGAAAGATTATGGAGTCAGGATATTAAATTCACGGCATCCTATAACATAAAAGAAAATTTTATTAAAATGTACCACAGGTGGTACCTAACACCAGTTAAGACGGCCAAAATTTACAAATTAAAAAACAATTTGTGCTGGAGATGCAGGGAGGAACCTGGCACATTTATACATATGTGGTGGACATGCCAAGAAATAAAAAAGTTTTGGTCAATGATACATGAAGAATTAAAGAAAATCATGAAAAAATCAATAAAGAAAAATCCAGAGATGTATCTATTAGGATTATTAAATGAAGAGATTAAAAAAAAAATCAAGAAAGTGTGCTTATATGCGTGTACAGCAGCCAGGATTTTAATCGCTACATATTGGAAGACATCTAAAATACCTACAAAAGAGGAATGGATTAGTAAATTCAGCGAGTACTTAAAAAGGTAAAGGGACCCCTGACCATTAGGTCCAGTCGTGACCGACTCTGGGGTTGCGCGCTCATCTCGCATTATTGGTCAAGGGAGCCAGCGTATAGCTTCTAGGTCATGTGGCCAGCATGACAAAGCCACTTCTGGCGAACCAGAGCAGCACATGGAAACTCCGTTTACCTTCCCGCTGTAGCGGTTCCTATTTATCTACTTGCATTTTGATGTGCTTTCAAACTGCTAGGTTGGCAGGAGCTGGGACCAAGCAACGGGAGCTCACCCCGTCACAGGGATTCGAACCACCGACTTTCTGATCAGCAAGCCCTAGGCTCAGTGGTTTAGCCCACAGTGCCACCTGGGTCACCTACAAATACCTACAAAATACCTACAAAAGAGGAATGGATTAGTAAATTCAGCGAGTACTTATTAATGGCCAAATTGACAGCAGCTTTGAGAAATCAGTCGAAACAAAAATTAAGAAGCGAGTGGGAATGTTTTGATGAATACATAAAGAAATATTATGTAAGAGAGGATATGCTCTCATGCTTAGAATAAAAAGGTATGAAGTTTAAAAAAAAAGATAAAAAGTGGAGACAAGGAAGATAGGAGGATAGGAAAATATATAAAAACAGAATGCATGCAAAGAATATATACAGAGGAATAAGTAATTAATTATACCTGCAGAACTGAAGTAAAATTGGAAACAAAAGTCGAGGAAACAGCGGAGGGAAGTCTGAGGGGGGGAGGGGGGAAAACATTGGGGGTGAAGGGCAATCAGGGTTTTCTTTTTTCCTATTATTATTATTATTTAGGTTTATTTGGGTTTATTTGATTGTAACTTATTTTGATTATTGTTTATGTATGATTTGTATGATTTGATTGTTTTTCAATAAAAAATTAAAAAAAAAACAAGAAGTGTCACTGCCGAGACTGTTAATCAGAGGGAACAGAGAATTCCACAAAAACTTAACATGGTCAGTTTCTTCTAGTTCAAGGCTAATTACACCTCCATTTCTGAAAAATTGTTTGGAATTAAATCATAGTCCCAAGTGAATCATAGAATCATAGAATTGCATAGTTGGAAGATGACCCAAGGGTCATCTAGTCCAATCCCCTGCAATGCAGGGATCTTGGCTGAAGCATCCGTGACAGATGGCCACCCAACCTCTGCTTAAAAACCTCCAAGGAAGGGGAGTCCACCACCTCCCAAAGGAGTTCATTCCCCCTGTTGAACAGCTCTTACTGTCTGAAAGTTCTTCCTCTTGCTGAGTCTTAATAACCTTTCTTGCCATTGAAATCCATTGGTTTGGGTCCTGCCCTCTGGAGCAACAGAAAACAAGCTGGTTCCCTCTTCCATGTGGCAGCCGAGGCATGCCAACTCCCGGGGGCCATGAGTGCCCTAGCCCCCACAACATTTTAAATGGGGGGCAGGGCACCCACAAAGTGTGTGGGGGGCGTATGCATGCTGTGGGAGCAGGTGCGCACTACAGCATAAGGCTGCCACTATGTGCGTGAGTGATGTCAGCACACCAATGTATCTGATGTAGTGTGGATGAGCCAGTGGGTGTGCTCACTTAGCGGCCCAGGCACCCACAGTCGTGGGGGCAAGCTGGCGCCACTGTGACAAGCCTTTGAGGTATTTGAAGATGGCTCTCCTATCTCCTCTCAGTGTCCTCTTTACCAGGCTATGCACGCCCAGCTCCCTCAACCATTCCTCATAAGGCTTGGTTTCCAGGGAATGGTCTTAAGGCACGAATGAGCCCAACCTAAGCATGTCTGGGACTGACCAGTACTTGGGATGTTGCTGGGGAGCATATGTGTGATGCCTCGGGTTCCAGGTTGCAGGAAGGCAGGATATAAAGGTAAGAAAATGAGTAAATACCTGATTGCCTTTCTTCTTTCCTGCAGATCTGAAGAAACATACATCTTCATCTCGTCTTTGGCACGCTGAAGGCTGACTTCTAGGATCTAAAAAGAAATACCTGAATTTAAGACACCAACCATCCTTCGCATGTAAACAGTATCATCTTACTGAATTGACTACAAAAGAACCTTTTTCAGACCGACCTTTTTCATGCAGTTGACGTGATGATAGCGGCTTTCCTCCTGAATACACTCTTCATGAAGGGCCTTCACCTCCTAAAGCAGGAGGAGCACATTTTTAACACGTATGATGACAAAAAGCCTGCAACATCAGGACCATTTTCAAGGAAAGAGTGCTTGTTGCCAACAGCCCACTGTCACTGATGATTTAATTGCTTCCTCTTCAGCCAAAGAAAGCAAAATAATTGCTGTTAAGTTTAACTGGTCCAGGGGTGGATGCAGCCAACCGTTTTGTCACATGTCTGCACCTGGCAGAATGACAGGCCAAATGCCTGGATGCTGCCCCCTGCCCACCTGTGTGGGCCAGGTGGGGTAAGCTTGAGCGTATGTAAAACCAAGCTGATGAGATATGGAAGGGCAGCTCTGTCCTGCCTGCCTTCCTACCTGCTCCAGTGCAGAACGGTTGCTCTCCAGGCCTGCTGCACAGCTGTCATACTGGGTTTTTCTCTCTCCGCATTCTTGGGTCAATTCCTGCGGGGGGAAAGGTAGAAGGGCACATGAATTCTAACAGCATGTGGCACCTGGGGAGATCATGTTCTTGTCAGTCCTGCTGCCTAACCTCAGCTCTTGGCACACAGAGGCCCTTACATAAACAAAAAAGGCATCTGAGGCACACCACTCATGGGGAAGCCATCAGCTTCGCAGACCGATAGATCAAATAGGGTAAGCCACCACATAACTTGCAAGCTGCCCCCTTCCCCCCAACTTTAAAAACATGTATCACTGCCCAGCGCCATTAATGCTTTGGTGGATTAGGTTTCCCACTTGTTCATTCCAGAGCCTAGATTTTGACTCGGCTGCATTAAAATTAAGCTCACATGATTTTAAAAGGATTGTGTTCCTGTACAAACAGTTTGTACAGATATTCACTTATGCGATGAGATAATCGGCATTGGTAGCAACAGAGCACTCTAGTGAAAGGTGAACTACAATCTAGCTTGTGATAGAAAGTATGGCAGGGCATCCTATACTGGTGAAGCAGCAAGTGGCCCTGGTGTAGGCCAGCCTTCCCTATCATGGGCCCCCATCACTGAAGCTGATGGGATTTATAGTCCAAAACAGCCCCAGAGTCTCAGGCAGGGAAAGGCTGGGGGATTCTACAAATTGTGCTTAAAATCAAAGCTTGCCTTCACCCACATAATAAAATAACTAAGGCTGGGGAAGCATATTTCAAGTGAGGGTGCGGGACACAGGAATTTCTCCTGCCCCACTTTAAGAAATATAAGAAGTGTCTTGCTGGGTTACATCAGACCACCTGAGTGGGGGCGTCATTTTAGGAGGTAAAAGCTACTTTTTGCAAATTTATTCAGTGAGGCACCTTAAAAATATGTTTTGGGTCTGCCATTATTTTTGTGATTGGTCAACATTTAGCTTGGTAAGTCTACATTTGATGAAGAAGTACATAAACTACTTTTGGAAAACCAAAGAATTTTAATTTTACCTTCTGAAAATGTCAGATAATGCTAAATAACAACAACAATAAATAATAACAAAAATATTATTATATAAAATAATTGCAAGTACTTGGCAATCAGTTATAATGATTTCTATGCACTTACTTTTCTTACCAAGAAAAACTAAATTATATTAATTTATCCAAAATACATTTCAAATTCCCATGTCATGTTACAACATTTTAGCACCCCTCATTTTTGGAATTTAAAAGTTGAAAATTTCAACATGCCCTAATTGTTCTGCTCATGTGAATGGCCTGAAGGTGACCATCGCCCCCTTCCTCTGGCCGACAGGTGAGTACGATGCATCGGAACATGGAGGTTTCACCCTTATTTAAGGCATTTTATCCTTTGCCCTTTAGCAAAAAAGACTCTCAGATTGGCTTTCAAGAGAGCAGCAGCTCCTTGCCACTGTCAGTAGCAGTTCTACCTGCCTTGCTCCCCCCTCCCCCCGGAAGCTCTCTTTCTGCCCCCCATCAGATCCAGGAGCACAGCTGCTGACAGGGCCCAGGCCACGAGAACAAGGCAGCTCCTGTCATATAGTTCGCTCGTCAGACAGCTAACAAGTTAACCATTGCACCAAAACTTTACACAGGTCCTCTGGATAAATATTCAATAGCTGTCTTCTCTGACCATCCCAGGCTCCTTAGGGCACCAGTTTTCCTCATCTCAGCCAGAGCTTCATAGCAGTGCTCCCCATTCCAACCCTGTCTTGAATTTAGCAATGTCTTAAAGCCACACAGGTTTGTATCTGACACATATACGCTGTCTTGAGTTTGAGAAAAACACTAACAGACCCAGCAAACAAGCACACAGTGAACGCACTAGATGGTGGATTCATGGGAGTCCAATGTAGGAGTGGAATATAGTTTTTTTTTTAAAGTAAATACTAACATTCACTCGACTATTATTTCTTCCAATGAAGTTTACACTTGAAGAAACACTTTAAAATAGCTGAAAACACCAGATGCAGTTGATCATCTCCCCCAAATGTACATTTTGGCCTATACGATAGAGGCATCTAGCCATAGATAGCGTGGAGCATTACTTAGGGGGAGGCTCTGAGCCTCTTACTGCCATACAGGCAGAACTGCAGGAGAGGCGTTGGGAGAAATCTTGTTGCACTGTACAGTCATACCTCCTGTTGCGTCCGCTGCAGGTTGCGTCTTTTCGGGTTATGGACGCGCCGAACCCGGAAGTCCCGGAACAGGTTACTTCCAGGTTTGGCGCGTCTGTAACCTGTGTGCATGTGCAGAAGCGCTAAATCGCGCTTTGCGCATGTGCAGAAGCGCCAAACTGTGTCGTGCATGTGCGCAGATGCAGCACTTCAGGATGTGGCTTTTTCAGGTTGCGAACGGGCCTCCGGAACGGATCCTGTTCGCAACCTTAGGTACCACTGTAATCAGTCCAAACCATTTGTTCAAACAAACAAAAACAAAAACAAAGAAACAAATAAATTCAAGTCTCTTTCACTCACCTGACACTTCTGTCGCAACTGCCTTAAATCTTTGATAATCGGAGCAAGGCTTGACTTCTTATCAGCCACCATAGCATTCAGTTTTTTCACCTGGTTTTATGGGAGGGAAACACAACACATGAATATGTTATTAACAGCATAGCAAGAAAGCTGGAAGCATTGGGGGGAGGCAAAGGAAGATTAGAAAGACAAATGGCGAGGGAAAGATCAAGTAAGATGTGATAAATGGAGACTGGCCATATACCCAGCACAAACAGTGTTGGCACACCAGTACACCCACAGCCACGCTGGTCTGCCAAAGTAGATCTTGCAGGGTGGTGGTAAGATTCAAACAGACAACACCCTTCCTTCCAACAGAGCCTTTAAATACAGGGGAGGAAAATCACCATTTCAGACATGTTATCCAGAGTCCGACCCTTCATTTCATCCATTTCGCTCTTCACGGCTGACACTCTCTCTAGCTCCTCCTGTGTATAGCTGTATCCAGAGATACCCTTCTTGTCTTCAATTGCTTGCTGTTAGCATAGAAAATGAAAGACATTTCTGAGTATATGTTCTGATAGCCGACAAGCAAACAGATTCTGAATTGCAACCAATAAATAGTAAGAAAGCCCTATGAAAAGTTTAAGACTGCCTAGTTTGTTTTTTGATTAACTAAACCAGGTGTTGTCAACCTGGTCCCTACCGCACACTAGTGGGCGTTTCAGGATTCTAGGTGGGCGGTAGGGGGTTCTACGGCACAAGTTGAATCCTCCTTCCATCGAGCCCTGGTGGGCGGTAAGGAAATTTTACCACCAAGAAAGATGCATTAGTGGGCGGTAGGTATAAAAATGTTGACTAAACTATATGAAAATCAATAAGAACGGGTCAGCTGTTGTGGCAAGACATCTCTCTTTAAAGGGCATCTTTGCACAAATCACCTAGAGGAACTTCTAAAAAACCAGCTGCATTTGCAATCATCCATTACTTTAATTTGTGGAGGATGAAATAATTCTGAGTGTGCCGCTGTTATTTATTTACCAAGGCATGCCTTCCAAACAGAGATTAATAATGTTTGATCAAGAAATGAGGGACAGCACTTATTATCATCTTACAGCCTCACTTGCAGCCTGTTCTGCTTTGTTTCAGAAGCAATAAAATGTTTTACTGAGCGGGGAAGAAAACAAAATTGCACACTTGGTTACATGGGTTTCCATATTTTGCCACAGCTTTTCTTATAACTGATAAAAATATGAGTAGCTTTAGGAAAAGGGCCCATCTCTACACCAAAGCAATTTTCTTACAAAGCAAGTGACAGAAGAAAGACATGATGCCATGGAAGTGGGCTGGGAGAAGGGCACTTGGGCACTGAGTGTTCCTGTAATGATTGTATCTTCACTGTCTTCAGTGGCCCAGTTTGTGTCTAAAACTAAACCAAACTGCGGCTTAGGGCAAAAGAGGGAATGTGTGGGTTCCCAAAGCTTAGTGCTACGTGTACACTAGGTCAATGTGCATGAGGAAGCTACTTCACTTTTTTAAAAGCAAGGCAAAATTTCAGCTTTTGAATAACAACATGCTAGAACTGAGATACCATGTACCTAACTTCTTTTAACATACAATAAAGACTAGCTCGTGTCATCAGAACTGTCTCAAAGCCAATCCTAAAATACTGAACCTAAACCAAAGGCTTCACTCAACATTGTTTACAACACAAGTGTAAATGTCACTCTGATCATGAAATCACATAACTCAACTGTTTGGGTGCTCCCTCCCTCTCCCCCTTTCTCCTTTGCTGCTCTGCGCGCTTGGAACTGCCTCCCAAAACGCTTTGGATGCCGCCTCTCTAACGTCCTTCAAATCCTTCTTCAAAATCCACCCTTCCTGTGAAGCCTGAACACATGTAACTGACACAGTTGAATCTTTTCCTCCTATCTCCACCCTTCCCATGCTGCATTTTTGACTGTAGGTTCCTTGGTGCAAGCAGCTCTCCCCCTGCATTGTGTAAAGCACTTAGTGCCCTGGCGGTGCTGGAACAACCCCAGGCTTGGCCTGCTTGGCTTTGCAGGAAGAGCTTGAAGGTAGAAGATTCATCCTGGCTACCTGCATTTCACAGCATGGACAGGAATATAGAATGGCCCATTACCAGCTGCTGCTGGATATCTTCATGGCGTTGTTTTAGGAGCTCCTCTGTTCTCTGCAGGATGCCATACTCAGCTGTAATTTCTGCTATATCCAGGCGCTTCTTTTTGTAAAGCGTATTTTTGCTCCGAAGCTTATTGACATACCGCTTAAACTGAAATGAGAGAGAACAGGGACCTTTGAAATATGAGGAAGTTAGATTTAGCATGCACTGTTACACCCCATCAAAATGTTTTGGGGTGGCCTTCCTCTCTATTAAGTATGTATCTCCCTCAGGAATCCTGTACATACCAATACCAAAACAACCTTTTTTTTAAAAAAAAGGAAACTACATTTCTTTTTTTTTAAAAAAATCTGTAATATAGGTAACCTTTCTAAGTGTAAAAAATTGTGTTGCTTTTAAATAACAAATGCTTAAAGGTTGCCATCATTGGCAGTCTGAGAACCCCAGAGTAAGTGTATGTTCTATAAATAGTGTTGCAGGCAAAGAGCCCATCCTGAAACCAGCCCAGATCACCTGCCATCCTGTGCAGGGTGGTGATGCTTTGTCTACCTTGCTGTGCTCCCACAACTATTTTTAAAGCCAAATACTGTGGACATTCTTAGTGAAAGAACAAACCCACCTATTGCTCAGTGTGTGTTCAACGCAGACCAGGCTATGCTAGAACAGTCTTTTCTGCTGTGCCAGGGCTCAGGACAAGGTCACAGAAGTCACACAAGAAAGCAAGTGCAGCATGATCATTTCAGGTTTTGGCAGGGTGTGGATCCCCAAAACACAGCTGCTGTGGAAGCTCTGCTCATTTCAATGGGGCTTGCAAAGGAATCTCCCTAGCAGATGTTTGTTTTTTGCTTAAGGGAATTAAAGGCCCCTCCAGCAGCAGCATTTGAAAGAGAGAAACCTACCGTATATTCCGGCGTATAAGACGACTGGGTGTATAAGACGACCACCAACTTTTCCAGTTAAAATATAGAGTTTGGGATATACTCACTGTATAAGAAATATGACCCAGCGTATAAGACGACCCCTGACTTTTGAGAAGATTTTCCTGGGTTAAAAAGTAGTCTTATACACAGGAATATACTGTATATTGCCCACCTAGCGGTGATAACCTTGGTAATAAGTTGCTTGCACACGCATACCTAAAATGACATCTGCAGCACTTCGGTGGTCTTAAAAGAAAAGAAGAAAGGAACCAACTCACTTCCATTTAACAAAAGTTTCCCTGCCTGAGGGGATTCTGAATTCTCATAGGTGAGTCACCAGGTTGTTTACCTATGAAAGTCAGACGGATGTTGATTGCCCTGTCAAATCTGATCTTGCCTGCAGAATTCAGCATCCTGATAACCTCAGCTTTCCTTTTTTTTTATATAAAAAAAGCAACTCTCTTGCATATATACATGTACAGTGACAAGTTTGATAGTGTGCAGCCAAAGCCTTGATGAAAGCTTCAAAGCCAGGCAGGAGCTCTGTTAAGTTTCCAGTGCTTTGGGCAGGAGTCGCCCCACACGGATTGGCAAAAGCAGAAATAACAATGTAAACAAAGGACACATAATGCAACAATCGCATAATTTACACAGGTCACTGAATCCAGTTTTTCCACACACCTAATTACTTTTGCATGAAGTTTTGCTTTTTTAAAAAGAAACATTTGATACTATAAAATACACTAAAAGTAAATGCTGGGATAACTAAGTGGGTAGAGCATGTGACTCTTAACCTCAGGGTTATTGGTTCAAGTCCCCGTTGGGCAACAGATTCCTACATTGAGGGGGTTGGGCCAGTCCCCACCTAATTGCCTTCTTACTTACAACCAGTCCAGGGGGTGGCGCTGGCTGAGAATTCCACAGTCTTTTGCCCTTGAGGAACTCAACAGGGATGCAGGAGCTGGCCTTGGCTCTGCCTCCACCCACTATTGGCCTCCTGCCTTCCACCCCAGCACTCCAAGGGTTCTCAGCCACCACTGTGGACCACCTTCTTCCCTGGAGATCCAAACTGCTTCTGAGCATGCTCAGACTGAGACCGCTTCCTCAGCACTGCACATCCTAGGAATGTCGTAGGGACAACTTTCGAAGGGAAAGGAATACTGTGCTGACAGATTGTGAGAAGCGGGGAAAGTGCTGCCTGATCAAGTCCATTCTGCTTACAGAGAGAGGAGAAAGTGATGCCTAAAGGTCTTCCAACCAGCTGAACCAAATGGTTGAATTAAGCAAGTACAATATTACAAAGTCTGCCCTGCAGCCGGACTGCTTGGCATTTTGGTGAAGTGTAGGTCTAAACCTGCCACAGCTGCTCACAACTGAAACCATTATATAAAACAAGCATCTATCATGCTGTCTTCTCAGGAAAGAGGATTATAAAAGTACAGGGAAGTCATGACAAAGCAAAATTGCAGTGAGAACAGAGATGTTATTTACATAGCAAAGAAAAGAGGGCTTTGCAAAACAAAGCATCACACAGCAAGCGTTTCACTGAATACCAAAGAAGTTCAACTCCACAAGAGGAACTATCTTGAAGGGACCTTTCCTGCTACTTGTACTTCTGACATTCACTAAGTTATTGGAGGCAGATGTTCAAGTGTGATTGTTCTCTCATTACTGTGTGTTGTTGTGGGGCAATCACAGGCACCTACTGAGGGCATCAACCCCGAAACTATCTTCCATCTGACAGCTTTTAGCACTGGTGGTGGTGGTGGTGTTAACCTCCTTTCTGCAACATGAACATTCAAATACCGGTAGCCCTTTAAGCACAAAACAAGACCACCTCCTTTCACAACTTCAATCCCTTGCCATGAAAGAATCATTTTGTTTTAAGCATTCTTTTCCTTTGCTAGGATGTGCACTTTAGGACATGTCCTTTGCTGCTAAAGAAAGGGAGGAGCTGGCTGCCTCAATCCTTCTATTTTTACCTGAACAAGTGCAGGATCAATTCTTGTGCAAGTGAACTGCTAAGATGGAAGTGCTCCCATCACTCCTAAAATAAAAATAATTAACATCTGTTCTGGGAAATCCTTTGGCATTAAACTGGCCTGGCGTTTTGGTTGCTCAATTGACATAGCAAGGGTGGGGAAACCCTGGAGGGCTTAGTTCTCCTGCAGGAAACTCTCCCCACATGCTAGTAGGGGTGGGCAGAGCTGGAAGCAAAAGTGGGAAGGCTTCCTTCCAGTCACACAGTGGCTTCTTTACTCCCCCCCCCCAATTTTTGCTTCTATGGAAGCAAGGGCTCAAAGGCACATTCCAGCCTGGCAAAGAACCTGGCGAGTGGAAGGCAGAGATAGCAGGGCTGATGAGGGACACCGCCTGGAGGGGGCTGAAAGGGTCAGCTACAGAGGCATGGGGGGCTGCACTTGGCTTGCTTGCAGGCTGGAGGTTCCTGCCATTAAACTGTTCTTGCCTGTGTGGTTTCCTGCTGCTTGCCCTGTTCTGTGTCTGGAGAAGCAAAAGGTGTTTATTAAGATGGGTTACAGGTGGTTAGCCGTGTTGGTCTGACGCAGTCAAAATAAAAATTAAAAATCCTTCCAAGGATTTTTTAAATTTTTATTAAGATGGTTCATTTATTTACAGTACACCCTTCCCCAAAGGAAACCCACCCTCTAAACTGCAGAGTCTAAAGAGCGGAGGGAACCTGTGGCCCTCCAGATGTTGCTGGCCTGCAACTCCCATACTGGTTGGGGTGATGAGAGCCACAGACTCCCCACTCTTGCCCTAAGACAGCCCACCCGTGTGGAAGGAGGAGAGCAAAACATAAGAATCAATAAGCCTGGAAACACAAAGGGAAAACATTTTTTTAAAATAAATACATAAGTCAATGTAGGTTCCTGAGAACATGCTTAATTAGATAGTGTGAGACTCTCTCTTTAACTGCCTCAGCAAGGTGCCATAGAAAAATGTTTGCAAAATATATACATTGAGGATGATGGAGCAGATGGCCAATCTTCCTGACAGTCCAATTAATGCAATGCAATCCCAGTTAAAAACATTTAGTCTAAGCAAATCTCTGGTTGTGACAAGCTCTCAACAGCCATTTGCAAGATATCACAGATCTTATCTTGGACAGCCATTTTGGGGTATGCTTTATTACAGCCACTTTCATTCCCATTTACGGAGCTGAAAACCCCGCCCATTTCAGTGGGGTCTGGGGGTGCATAAGCAGCTTCCCAACTGCCACCTAATGCTTGTGGAGAAGCTGACTTCTGGATCTACTGAAGAAGAAAAATATCCTGCAGCCGTCTTGTCAGAGAGGCCATCATAGCTGCCAAGTTATCCCTTTTTTAAGGGATTTTCCATTATGCTGAATAGGCTTCCTCACGAGAAAAGGGAAAACTTGGCAGCTATGGAGGCCATTTTAAAATATCAGTATTAGGGAAACTGTTTCTGGGCCACACATGACTAAGGCTCCTGTTTGGCCAGGCAGGGACCAGAGATGACAAATGTCATTTTATTATGCATTTTGTGTTCTCATTTTGTGTTTTTATGTTGTGAACCACCCTGTAATCTTTGGATGAAGGGAAGTACAGTGGTACCTCGGGTTACAGACGCTTCAGGTTACAGGCGCTTCAAGTTACAGACTCCGCTAACCCAGAAATAGTACCTCGGGTTAAGGACTTTGTTTCAGGATGAGAACAGAAATCGCGTGGCAGCGCAGCGGCAGCAGGAGGCCCTATTAGCTAAAGTGGTACCTCAGGTAAAGAACAGTTTCAGGTTAAGAACGGACCTCCAGAACAAATTAACTTCTTAACCCGAGGTACCACTGTATATAAATTTAATAATGATTAATAATTATATTTATAATTTATTTGTTTTCTTCATGTCCTTTACCTTATAATACGAGGGTAGGTTACAACAACTTAAAAATAAGGTATTAAAAACTGTTTAATACAAATTACAACCCAGAGAGATAAAGTATAGTTATGTGTGTGTATAATGTCAATCATGGTCTGGGCAGCAGCATCTTTAGTAATTCAGACCAGTCTATTTATTTTGCAATATACTCAATCATACTGGAAAAAGCCTTCTTACTTCTTGGTGGAAATGCGCAGATGAGCAAGACGAATGCTTTATCCATTCAAGTGAGTGCTCCAAGAGCATTCATGTGTGCTAAGCCACATTTTACACCTGAGCCACACCGTAAGTTTGGCTTCACTCAGAGTTAATGCCCTGCTTCAAAGGTTTCTGGCTTCTGTAGCTGTATGTCAGATGACTGTTTGTGGCTGCAATCCAACCTACGGGTTGGCTAGGCCAACTGCTGCCAAGGGCGAAGGGCCAGGGTGGTGCAAAAATCAGGCCTCTCCACTCTTGCTTCGAGTGGCAAGGAGTCCGTCTGCCTGTCCGCACGCTCCCCAGGCCACTCCAGGTAGCCAGGTGACGTGCACATTCTCCTCTGGCAAGAGCACAAGGGACAGGGAGCACCAATACAGCTCCTTGCCAAGGGAGCAAGGGAGCCTAGGTCCACCTTTGATGCACTTAAATGAGTAAACCCCATTCAAAGCAATGAGACTTACTTCTGAGTAGGCATATAGGATGGCACTGTAATCTCCACCACAGCTCCCAAAGCAGGACTAGCAAACAGTGGCTCTGCCCATTGAATCACTTTGGCACAAAAGACTCCCCAATCCCTTTGCTCCAGGGCAAATGCTGAGAGGCTTTTGCAGCATTCCACACACACACACACACACACACACACACACACACACACACACACACCGCACAATTATGCAACTCAGTTACAGGCAAAAGGGATTGAATAGCCAAAAGGCAGAAAGGCAGGACTCTGACCAAGCATCTGATGCTATTCAGCTCTGAAACTGGGTCTGAAACCAGACTGAGAATCGGTATAATCCAAAAACACTTTGGAGTTAGACCTTCACCATATACCTTGCTCCCCTGAAAGCTGATTTGAGACTGGATAACTAAGTTCAGTGATGTCCAAGGAGCACATTTTCAACAGATGTCTAATCACGGACTAAACATTGGGGACTTCAGGCTTTCCCAGCAAGGGGTTCATGATCTCTTCTGCCTTATCTGGCCACTAATCAGACAGGAGAGGCAAGGCTTCAGCAGGCAGGCAGGTGGCATCTCTGGCATCTCCAAGTATTCGGTCCATGTCATCAGCCTGCACCAAGTGAAAACTACCTTGCCCAAGTTGCCAATCCCTCTTCTCTGTTGCCATCTGGACCTTCCAGCCGTCCATCTCCCCTGCTGTGCTTTCAGCTTTCCTTCTGACCGAGAGTGAGTCAGGGCCCTAATCTCACCAGGACTGCCCACGGCCACCCCCTCATCCCACTGACTTCAGACTGTCTGCTTGGTGTCCAACTCTGAAATGGACTAGGCTAGAGCTTGCTGACCACTGGACCGGATCCTTTGGCACTCATCCTGCTGCGCTCATCTGACAGCAAAGCAGTTTCTGTGAGATTAATGCCACTTTGATTTTGTTCCATCCAGCATGCTGAGGAAGTCGGGGGCGGGGCGGGGATCTAGGCTCCCAAACCTGTGTTCAGCTTTAAAAAGAGTACAATGTGCTGTGAAAGGGAGCTAAAAATATATCCAGTTTACCTAGGATCACTTGTAATTGAGCCACCTACCCTTCTAAGAGCTGGAATGTGATTCTCTAATTTTCAGGATCTGACAGCTGCAGGGAGAAGCATGCCAGCATTGTCTGCGTTTCTTTTGCTTTTCTGAAATAGCATCTCAGGTTCTTTCATGATATTCTTCTCTTTGCAACAGACAACTTTACCCCCTGACTTCTGGTTTCTACTAAAAACACACCAGCTATCTCCTGCTGTTAGCTTGTCAGTTCCAGCCAGCTGTGCAAACGTCGGCCCTCATAGGACTGGAGGGCTGTGTGTTCCCCTGCATCGTTAGAGGAGAAAGCAACATGCAGGCAAGTAAAAACATAAGCCAGGGTTGACCTTTCTGTGGATGAAGTGTTAAGACCTCAGCTGAGGATACGATTGCTGGTATGTGAGAGTCCAGGCAGAGAAGGCATTAATTCATCTGAGTGCCAGAGTGAGTGGGGGCCAGGCCACAAGGGGATACAGCAACCCAAACCTAGGCGGCGGTGGGCAAAGACATAGCAAACCAGGTCAAATAACAATAAATTATGATCTCTAGCACCACATCCAAAGTATTAGGGACACAGAAATTATGAAGCAAGTGGTATAAAGGCCACCCCAGGATCACACCCCCCAACCACCTCAAACCAAGAGGGTGTTCAGTTTAGCACATGCTGTCCTCTATAGCAGCTGGTCAGACAGCCAGGGAAGCTCAAAACCACTGCAAGGGGGCATCCATTATGCTAGTTAAAATCAGTGTTAGTTCTCCCCAGTCACATGCTCAGCACCATTTATAATTTAACAAGACTCACTCATGTTTTTTTCAGTAATCAAGTGCTTGGAGTGCTTAAAACTTCATTAGAGGTTTAAAACTATGGAGAAGGTGCAAAATGAAGTTTTATTATGTTAATTCAAAAATAAACCCAAACATGTGCCAAACCCATCAGTGGCATTTTCTCAAAACGGCAGTGAACGTGAAACTACGGTAGGCTGCTGGGGGGTCCTCTTTTTCATTTAGAAAAAACAATGGCAGGGAAACCATGAGAGGTTTATGAAATTGTACACAGTGAGTGCAGATAAGAGTGTCTGCCACTTTCTCATGCTACTAGAACTCAGGGTCATCCAATCAAACTGACTGGTTAGATTCAAGACAGACCCACAATTAATTTATGGATTTTACTTCCACAAGTTGTGATGACTTATGGCTAGTAGCAGCTTAGATGGCTTTAAAAGGGGACCAACAGCTTAATGGAGGAGGAGAGCCTAACAGTGGCTTTATGGAACCTCCATAACAGCTTCTGGAGGCAAAATGGGAGACGCCTATTGCCTTCATGCCTTTCTCGTGGGCCTGCTGTAGGCATCTGATTGGCCAGCATTGGAAGCAAGATGCTGAACAAGACAGCCCTCTGGTCTGAGCCAGCAGAGTTCTTCTTAAGCTCTTGCAGAAAACCTCCTAGGTCCAAACTGATGGAAGTTAGAAGGTATTTGAACATGCCTGCCTGCTCTTCCCCCTCCTTGCCTTACTCCACATTGCAGCACAGCCATGAGCTCAACTTCCTTTGCTCGCCCATTTCCTGCTCCACCGTTGTTGTGGGTCTTAACAATTTAGCTACTTTACAGATTGTTCCCGTCAGGTGCACTGACAACGTGGAACATTTTTTTATGTACTTTACAATACACTGAACTAACAGCAGATAAGACAAAGCGTTGGTGGTTCTCCCTCTCTCTCTTGCAACACTCTGCTGCTGAGTAATTAATCACTGCTTTACATAGCAGGAATGTTATGATTGTCTGCTTTCAAATTGGACTAAAACAAAGGTTACGGTAAGTGTGAAGCTGAAGTTAATATACTACCTAGGAGGATTTTTTTTAAAAAAAAAAACAGACTTGGGTTTATGGTAATAGGAAATAGTGGACTTGCAACAGGATTAGGTGTTGAAACCAGAATGTCATTTTCCTTTCAAGACTCTTATCTCAAAGGTTTGTCATCTAGCTGTCTTAGGTTGCAAAGACTGGCTGCTAAAGCCATATTTGGTATGGGGAATAGTGCCCTTTACTTCAGAGAAGATAATGCAGCAGGGGAAGGGCCAAAACTCTATGCTTAAGTTATTTGCATTCACCAAGAGCTACCGTGACTGCTTCTTCTTCCTTGAACTGTCCGCCTCAAAGTCTTGCTTCTTAACCTCTCCCAACCTTCTCCTTACCCTTTCCTCCCACGGTCTCTCAAACCTGAAATGTAAGAATGACAAAGCCAAAATGGTGTGTGCTAGTCAGTTGTCCTTGGGAGTTAATGGGATCCACTGCAACAGTTAAACACGGAGGCCAAGACACAAAAGCATGACAAGACGGATGCAGATGGGGGCTTTTGGTTTACAATTCTCTAAAATCAGCTGCCGAGGCAGTGTGACAAATCATTTTTGATCTGAGAGGCTTTCTCAGAGCAGCCTATTCAACCACACTGGCTGCCCATGCAGTAACTGCTGGAATGGAGGGTGTATGTACAATAAGCTCAAGATTCACGTGCAAGCTTTCATATTTTCTCTCCTCACTCACCCTGACCCTGCACATACCTCATCCCCTTTCAAGACCTCGGCGCCATTCAGTTCCCGGGCTTGGCTTGACTTCTGCAACATTTGCTTCTCTAGGTTGGACAGCTCTTCCTTGGCAGCCTGAAGCTCTTCGGCCTTGGCTGCCTTCTTCCGGGAAATGATGGAGGCCTGTTGGGTCATGTTTATCAATCATAAATGCAGCACATGGCAAGTTGAAACATTCTAGGTAGGGCAGCACAATGGGCAGAGTGGAAATGTTCAAAACATGAGATGCCAACATACAATACAGACTTGAAAACTAAATCCTTGGATTAGAACAAAGTCTGCTTTACCTTCATGTAGCTGCACTAGTACTTCAGACACATAATGATCTTGAAAGAAGGAAAACTGATTTTTTCCCCTTCCTGTAAAAGGACTTTGCTGCCTTGCGACTTAAGACATAATTCTTCCTCAACACGGGTATGGGTAAGTGGCAACTGTGCCACTTTAATTTATTTATTTATTTATTAAAAAAACTTTATTTCTGCCATCACAG
The DNA here is from genome assembly GCF_963506605.1 of Zootoca vivipara. Taxonomy (NCBI): domain Eukaryota; kingdom Metazoa; phylum Chordata; class Lepidosauria; order Squamata; family Lacertidae; genus Zootoca; species Zootoca vivipara. The sequence goes on from NC_083292.1 coordinate 4,619,146, forward strand.
AATTCCGAGAGGCATACCTAGGAGTCCAAGGAGTCTCCCATCCAGGCACTAATCAGACCCAGACCTGCTTAGCTTTTGCAAGGTGGCTGCATTATATACCCTCAGCCATGTTCTGTGGCTTCTATGCTGCAGTTAAAAATCAGATTACCATTGCCCAAGCATTCTACTTTGGCAGCCACATCTGATGATTTCCTTAAGTGCATTTTCAAAAATTAAAGATTTAAAACTGTAGCAATGAAGAGAAAGATCCTGTAGTTATTTCACCAGTGTCTTAATGTGGATTTTCATAGCGTAGCCCTTCCAGAAGCTACAGAAATACACAGGACACAGATTAAGGCAGAACAGACCCATGAAACATCAATAAAAAGTCTGTATTCATGTTACAAGGCATATTTGATAAGACTTCTAAAATAGAAACAAATGTTGCTTAAGACATTGAAAACAGTCACATTTTAAATCGGAATCATATTCTTCTTCTTTCTTCTTCTTCTTCTTTGGCGATCATTCGTAGCCAAGAAAGATTGTCTTCCATAAACACGATTTTAACAATGAGTCCGTAAGTGACTGTGGAGGCCAATTCTGGATCTGCACATCCTTCCACAGTGGGGACATTGGTTTCTGGGCGGGAGTTGATCACGGTGTGGATTTGCCAAGCGTGCCTTCCTCTTAGCACGTTTCTCCCTTGCGTCCTGAGATCGAGTGTCTTCAAAGCCCATGACACCTTTGGTAAAGGCTGTTCTCCAACTGGAGCGCTCACAGGCCAGTGTTTCCCAGTTGTCGGTGTTTATGCTACATTTTTTAAGATTTGCCCTGAGACAGTCTTTAAACCTCTTTTGTTGACCACCAGCATTCCGCTTTCCATTTGTAAGTTCGGAATAGAGTAGTTGCTTTGGAAGACGATCATCAGGCATCCGCACAACAAGACCAGTCCAACGAAGTTGATGTTGAAGAACCATTGCTTCAACACTGGTGATCTTTGCTTCTTCCAGTACACCGATATTAGTTCGCCTGTCTTCCCAAGTGATGTGTAAAATTTTTCGGGGACACAGTTGATGGAATCTTTCGAGGAGTTGGAGATGGCGTTTATAAGTGGTCCATGTTTCACAAGCATATAGTAAGGTTGGTAGTACAATAGCTTTGTAAACAAGCATTTTGGTTTCCCTGCGAATGTCCTTGGTCCTCAAACACACTGCACTTCAATCGGGAGAAAGCCGCACTTGCAGAGCTCAGGCGATGCTGGATTTCGGCATCAAAGTTGGCCCTTGTGGAAAGATAACTGCCTAGGTAGGAGAAGTGATCAACATTTTCCAACGTTACACCACTGAGTTGGATTTGTGGCGCTGCAGAGGGGTTGTTTTGTACTTGTTGGTGCAGCACTTTGGTTTTTTGGATGTTGAGTGATAGGCCAAGCTTTTTGTAAGCTTCTGCAAAGTTTTTAGGATGGTTTGGAGGTCATCCTCTGAGCGTGCGCACACTACGTTGTCATCAGCATACTGAAGCTCTATGATGGAAGTTACGGTAACCTTACTTTTTGCTTTCAGCCTGCTCAGATTGAAGAGCTTTCCATCTGTTCGATATATGATTTCTACTCCGGTGGGGAGTTTCCTATCGACAAAGTGTAGGATCATGGCAATGAAAATAATGAATAGAGTTGGGGCAATAACACAACCCTGTTTAACACCTGATCCCACTGTGAATGGTTCACTTTGAGAGCCATTCTTATCTGCGATTGTTGCAGTCATATTATCATGGAGGAGCCGAATGATGTTTACAAATTTATCTGGGCAGCCAATTTGCAGAAGGACAGTCCACAGGGCATTACGATTTACAGCATCAAAAGCCTTAGGTCAAAAGCCTTCAGAAGTGTGACACCGTCTGCTGAGCGTAGGGGGCATATGCCATGATTTATTGACCCATAGATGGTCTTTGTGGCTTTAAAGAAACTCTGTGCATCATGAGTGTCGGCTAAGTGCTGGATCTCTTGAGCTTTTCTTATCCACCAGGTGTTTTTTAGTTCTCTGGTTCTTCTTTGAACCTCAGCCTTAGCGTTGCCATAGGTTTTTTTCTTAGTGGCACAGTTTCTATCTCTTTGCCAGATCTGAAAGGCCTTCCTTTTCTTGTCAATCATGCGTTCAATCTCACTGTCATTCTCATCAAAGCAGTTCTGGTGTTTCTTGGTTTGGTATCTAATAGTTTGTTCACAGGCTGCAATAATGGATGTTTTTAGCTTGGTCCAGTGTTCCTCAATGTTATCCGGGAATTCTGAAAGCAGATGGTCCTTAAGAGTCGTTTGGAAGCTATCCCGCTTAAAGGGATCTTGAAGGGCTTGAGTGTTCATTTTGTGCCTTGGTTTCCTTCCTTGAAGCCTGCATTGAGGTATAATCTTGATAGCTATCGTGGAGCGTATTAGTTGGTGATCTGTCCAGCAGTCGTCGGCGCTCGTCATAGCTCTGGTAAGGAGCACATCATGGTGATCTTTAGCACGGACAATAACATAGTCTGAGAGAGGCAAGTGGTTTGATCGAGGATGCCTCCATGAAGTTTTAAATTTATTTTTCTGTCAAAAGAGTGTGTTGGTGATAAGATTCCGTTCTGGTTGCTGTTGCCAACTCTTTCTTTCCCAATAGTCACAGGCCACAGATCGAAATCTCGCCCAACTCTTGCATTAAAATCACCCAGGAGGATAATTTTATCTTCCTTAGGTGTCTCTGATAGGACGGTATCCAGCTGAGAGTAAAATTTTTCTTTAATGTCTTCATCGGCATCCAGTGTTGGTGCATAAGCGCTTATAATAGTAGCCTGTTGGTTTTTGGAGAGCTTTATTCAAAGGGTTGAGAGTCACTCATTAATACTGGTAGGGACTTCTGACAGGAGCTTCACAAGGTTGTTTTTGATAGCGAAGCCTACTCCATGTATTCAATGTTCTTGTTCAGATAGACCTTTCCAGAAGAATGTGTAGCCTCCTTTTTCTTCCTTCAGTTGTCCCTTACCTGCTCTTCGAGTCTCTTGAAGCGCTGCAATATTGATGTTAAAACGTCGAAATAGTCTAGAAGTGTGGGTATTATAGCCAGAGGGATACACATTGTATTATTATTCTGAACTGTTGTACAGTAGTTTTAATTTAGAGATTCTCATAACATTTTTCCATCAGACAAATATAAGAACAAAGTTCCTGAAAATGGTAGGAGTGGCAATTTTAAGAGCACAACATATTAATATTTCACCATGCATTAACATTCTGATGGACAACAGTTTTCAGAGGTCTTTTGCACCCGTTACCTAAGATCATTTATTTATCTAAAACATTTCCATCTAGTCTCACAATTGCACAAGGCAACTTGCAGCATTTAACTGGAAATGTCAGGGATTGAACCTGGGACCTTCTGCATGCCAACTTTGCACTCTCCTACTGAGCTATGCCCCCACCCATCACCCACCACCCATTAGCAGGACTCTATGAGGTCATCATACAGACGGGCGAAATACAGAATCCAATTTAAGTGGCGACAGACAATATAATGAACAATATAATTTCATTCAGGCCTCCTTGGGATAAATATAATAATTTTTAAAACAGCACAATCCATTATTTCCTTTTACGCAGCATTTTTAGTGTTGCTTTTAACAGAATAATGCTTTCCAGAGCATTACTATACTATCGCAAGAACCAAAAGGCTGCAGCTTCGGATTATGTTACAGAGTTCTAAAAATTAAATACAAGCCTGCTGTTTTTTTCTTATTTAAAACATGGATTATACAGCAATAGTGTAGGCAGTTTTGAGAACAGCCTCCACTCACTGAATTAAAAAGCTTTCTATAGTCTATCTATGGTGATTCAGCTTCTACGGTATCCATGCCTTTCACTTCTCCAAACTAGGCCCATGGTGACAAATTGTGTTAAAAACATATGGGGTGATCTTGTAAAGCCGACGACAAGTGCCCTGTGGAGCTGAGAGGAGTCTGCCATATGTTATTGACCAAGAGAAGCGCTCTGAATTCCTGGAATGGCTCATCCAAGGGACGTCAGCACTTTATATTAGGAGCCAGCTGGTCTCTTGTACCAGCACATTATGTAGCATTCTTAACCTTGTAACACATCCCTCACTTAAACAAGATGCTGCAGGTCACATTCACAATCAGATATCCTACCTTTTTAATGTACCCAATTCAACATTTTGATCACTGACTTTGGAGCTGTCTCACATTATATAGATGGGTTTATCATCAAATTTGTAAATCAAAATATAAGCAAAATTCAAAGTCTCACAGGCAATTGGCTCCTCATGATAAGGTAAGTGAACCATCCTGAGATCTTAAGATGAAGGGCTGTGTATAAATGATTTTTCAAAACAATATTTCTCTTTAGAGAAGACTTTGTGCTCACCTGTTGTCGATACATTGAAAATTTACTATCGATTGGTTCATATTTCATCATCCGCTTCTCAATCAACTGATTGATTTGTATGTTGACCTCATTTATCTGAAATATAGATTAAAACACAAATAATGCTTGTCATCTGAGAAAAGGTTTTCACAGCTAATGCAAAATTATGTCATTTTTATTGCTCTGCAACAGAAGAGACTTCCAGAAATTGCTTCAAATGTCAGTAATGGGTTTAAGCACAGTATCAGATCTAATTTTAAAAAAAGTAGCTCCAGGAATCTTTAGTGACTTTTCCAAAACCACACAGGGTGTCTGGAAACATGTCATTAGCAATTACTCCTTATTTATTTAAATATCACCATTCCCTTCAGCCTCCCAGTCCAAAAGCTTAAATTCCTTATTAGCAAGCAAACTCTCTGAGCCAAAAAGCAAAGAGGCTAGTGGACCCATTCTGCAAAGTGTTTCTCTCTGTGAACTTTTCATTCAGTCGCGATTCATAAATAGACTGTCTGAAATTCCAGCCTCTTTCTTTCCCCATAACAATTTCTTGCAATTTAACTGTGCTTTGAAAAGACACAGACGCTCCTTTTTCACAGCCCGTTTCTGTAATCTGCCCTGAACCCTGTGGGATGGCTGGATATAAATCAAGACACTTGTTAAAATAAAAGAAATCAGAGCAAGGACAAAGCTACTCCATTTCACTCTAGCTCACTAGGCTGCTTCTTTAGGCAGCCAGTTTGGATGCAAATAGCATAAACTCCCCAATACCTGTTTGTTCACTTTTAGCACACTGTTATATGACAAATATATATGTAGCTCCTTCAACTCAAACATATCTGTTGGGCTTTAAGGTGCTACAAGGCTCCTTGCTAGTTTTGCTGCAAAACAAAGACCATGGCTATCCCTCTGAAAGTTGCTGTATTGCAGGAAGATTTTGAGACCATATCATGACATAGACCTTGGAAACAAGTTCTCTCAGAGGCTCATGGCTTAGCACTTGAAAGATTTCCAAATATCAACATCCTCATATAGGAGGTGCTTATTTTCCCCCTTCCAATCTCAGTGCAAAGTGAGTATAGAATTCTGTTGGCCTGGTTTGCACATCACTTTAAACCACAGTTATAATAGCTGAAATAGTGGGTGCTTCACTATTCCTGCACTCCTTCTGTTGCATTATCTGAAGCTGGGCTGTAGTTTGCATCTCCCAAGCAAAGAACAAACCTAGGCCTGTTTGGAGAAAAACACAAACCATGAGCCCCTGTTCAAACAACAAAACAAGCCAGACTGCAGATGGTTTCCTGGCAGTTGCAGAAGCAGGGAAGGAGCAAAGGATCTGCAGTTTCAGCAGGATGCACTAGTTTATTTTAATTACAGCTTAATGTGACGTGCAAACTGGGCCATTATACCCACAGTTCTTTTGACAAATGCATTCAAATATTACACCGAAAGATGGGGGGGGGGGACTTATTTGGAATGAACTCACAAAAGACTTTGAGTTAATATACAATTGCTAAGGACTTTGTATTCTTTTGGAGTTTCATGAATGAAGACATTGTGTGAAAGGGACATTTGCAGCTCCAGTTCATGAATATAAAATGGATGCCCTGGGATAATGTCCAGGAAGCCCAGAGGTATCCTGGGATAACCCCCAGAAGTCTATTCCTGGACATTCAGTTGGTGCATAGGCAGTTCTGTTGCAAATGAGTCCTTGAAGTGCCATACACAACAATAGTATACATTAAATCAAGGGCTGACAGGGAATCTGTTACCACGAGTCACGTGAGTCTTCCTACTGCTATGGCCTTTATGCCCTACTTGTGGGCTTCCCAGAGGCATCTTCCTGGCCACTGTGGGAAACCAAGATGCTGGACAAGATAAAGCCCTGAGCTGATCCAGCAGCGATTTTCTCTCTCTCTCTGATTTCAATTTATATTCTGCATTTATACATATACTGTATTACATTTCATAAATATATAATAATTATATTTGTATAATTATATATGGGGGTTATTGAGTTGTTTTATTTTGATTATATATTTTGTGGTTTTATATTTTGACTTTGTTCTGTGAATCGCCCTGAAACCTCTGGGTATAGTGTGGTATATAAATTCAATCAATCAAATCAAATCAAATTGAAGAGCAGATGAAACCAATTAAGATGAGTTGTATGAAAGGACATCAGAGGGGAGGCTAAGTGGGCCTCACTGGAGAGAGAGTTCAGAATGTTGGGGCTCTTATGTTTGCAAAATTATCAGCAGGACATAAATGTGGAATGACTGACTTCCGGCGCTGCCGCCATGGTGAACAGCGGGTTCCATCATAGCGGATGCAGGCCGTGCAGCTAATTAAGGATAATATGAAAGTAATTATCCTAGTTGTGACTTAAGGCGATAGTCCTCTCTCCACGTGTCAGGGAGTAAGCCCCCTTGAACTCAGTTGAGCATAGGATTGTGCTTTTAGTCCCACTGAAAGTATTGAGACTCAAGTTTTTTGCCACCAACAAAAATAGCTTGAATGGGAATTAATCCCAATTTAATTTTGATGTTTTGGGGCCATCAGTTTAGCTTATAACTGAAGCCTTAACAGCAATGTTATAGATGTTTTATAATTGTCTAGTGATTCTCTGAAAACCTCAAAAACTTAATCAGAATACTGAATTCACTACTTTTTAAAATCTTTGAGCAGTTATGCTCATCCACACCACAAGTTCAGCACACCTGCAAAAGGAAGGGAAATCCCAGTGAACCTAATAAAAAAAGAGAGGGATTTGTTCACTCACAGGCCCAATTTTGGTTGTGTCTATGTGCAGGGTGCTTCCTAGCTCCCTTACTACATCTCTGATCAATGTCAGAGTATATCTGGAGCTTATTCAAGATCATCTATTTGAAAATCTTGTATTCTATTTTACCTATTCTTAGATTTCCCCCAAACAAGAAGAAATGGTATTGCAGTCAATTATCGAGCCTTAACAAGCTCTAGGTTTCAACATTTCAAATGCTGCAATAAGAAGGAAAATTGCTATGCTATATTTTATGCCAAATTAGTCATAATGTTAGTATCTAAAACAAAAAAAGGACCCTGTACATTATTACTTCAATGTGAATGCCAATCACACTCAGCATTCAAATTATTGCAGAAATATATGGAGCCTATTTCTCCATTTTCCTGCAAGCCCTGAGAGGACATTACTCTAACACATAAGGCTGTGAAGAAATGACCTTTTGAAATGCAAAATGAGTAATATAATTTCCTAATTAGCTGTGAGTAATAATCTGCATGTTTATTTTAGTGAGCACCTTGGAGTTTCTTGAAAAAAAGTTAAAATAATTTCCTTATGATTTAAACCAGAGAACAAATTAAAATATTAATGGATGTAGTGAGGGATAACAAAAATCTGACCACAGGCCAGCAGAAAGCATGTTGAGTCTGGTCACATACATTTTTACATTATGGTTCAATTACATTCAGCCCACTCCCAAAACATAATCTGTTTGCCTCAGAAGGGGCATGCAGTACTATAATGCCCTCTTATTCAAGATGCCAGTAATACAGGTTATTTACACGCTGCCCTCCCCCCAACTACGACACAATAACCTCCAAATGTCCAGTGAACAGGGTTCCAAGTGCTCTTGTCTCTTTACAACCCAGCAGCAAGCAGAGTGCAAACAGGCACCCCACGTTATATACCAGTGCCCCATGTTATATACCAGTCTACCTCCCCTCAAAAAGCTCAACTACTTTGGTGAGGGCTCCCCCCAAAAAACTCAACAGCTTTGATCACTCCAATGGGTAGATCACTGCCAGTGTTTTTACAGTGGGAGTAGATCGCAGTCTCTTGGGAGTTGGACATCGCTGTTATAGACCAACCACCAGAAGTGTGGAGCAGGTAAGATGCACAAAGAAATAGCTGCTTTTAAAATAAATTAGTCAGATGTTTTTGAGCCCTTAAACATGGGAACTGAACTTTCTCCCTGTCAACATACTTTGGTTTCAAGCTCGTTGAGATCAGTCTGGCCCATTGCTGGCTCTGCAACTACTTTCTGCAAGAAGTACAGCGACTGCTTCTTTATTTCCAGTTCTCTAGGAAATTTTTCAGAGACCAAATATGTATTGAACTTTGTCTCCTCTTCCAGTCTCTTCATTAAGCCTGGAAAACCAAAACAAACAATATGAACACATACCTAAATAAAGTAATAAGAAGGTCAGTTTGGTCCCACACTGTAATAGTTGTAATTTAAGCAAAACTATTTAGCAGTCAAACACATTAATTTCTGTACCAACAAACAAGCAGGGGCTTGGTTGAAGGAAGGGGTGTCATAGCCCCGAGTGCACAATTTTTAGGGGGCGTGAGCTAGGTGCCCCCATGCAGGGATCCCCATCCCATCCTGCCTGACACTGGGGGTCTCTGGGTCCAAGAGCCTGGCCTGGCTTGGCTGCAGTGCCCCGGCCCCCTGGCTAGTGTCAGGGGGGATTTGCCCAGCAAGTGCTACATTGGCCGGCCGGGCTCCTCCAAGCACAGGCAGGCAGGAGCACAACTCAGCCTGCGGCCAGGGCTGAACTGGTGTGTGGGCTTTGCACCTTTGCACCCCGTGTGCATGCACTTGGCAGCGTTGGCTGGCCTGGCGCAGGAGGTTCTATTGACCCTCTGTGCTCTGCCCCTGCCTGGCACACACACATGTCCCAGGCGACAGAAAAGGACACAACACTGCTGCAAACGAGGAGTCTCGTGAGCTGCAATTTACACTGTATATGGATGAAAACACAACCTGGTAGGATATAACTTAGTAAGCTATACAAATCCTCTCTTCTAGGCAGGCCTGAATTCTTGCCACCTTGTGATTTGGTTATGAATTTCTTAATATTTGCAGGGGTAGTATGAAGGGTTACATTTTAGGTTTTAACAGTAGGTCACTCTCCCTCATAGCAGTTGAGAAATGCTGTAATACATGAACCAAGTATGTCACACCATCTCAAAATCCAGAAGAAAAGGACTATCATAAGAATGTCCAAGATTTTACGGTGCATACATCAGTCACGTAGGTCTTCTCTATGTGTAAACCACTATGCAAAGGCTAAGCTGAATGTATGAAATTCAGACAGGGGTGGGGAAGGCATGTCACAGTGAAAAAGGTTAGAGCAATCCTACCAGGTATCTATTTAGAACAGGGCTACAATGTTCAGCTACACTGGCAATACTGAGTATGGGTATGGTCCTCAAGGCACACTGCTGTTGTGAGTCCCTCAATACCGCCTGGCATGGGGCTGGGGGTGACAGATGAGGAAGGAGAGCAGGAGGAGGGTGCTGTCAGCAGGGAACAGTCCAAGAGGGCTCCCATTCCTTTGCCTTCAGAGCTGGGGAAACAGAGGCAGTCCTGCTGGCTCCCTGTCTTGTCCCATCCACAGAGTGGGATGGTTTCCTTGCAGCACGGGAGGACTAGCAAGGGAGCGAAGCTGAGCAGCAGCAGCAGCAGCAGCAGCAGCAGCCAGAGAGACTGACCTCTATCCCATCACCAGGAACTTGGCGCCACCTTCATTGTTGGAAATAGACCCAAGCCCCTCACAAAAGCACTTGCTTCCAAGTGCCCCCACTCTCATAGGGAGAATCTCGTGAGTGCACTACTTCTCACCTTTAAAAGCAGGTGGAGGGCGATGGCTGCTTGTCCATTCTTGGACTCCTGCTGCTGTTCTCGAACTCTCTAACCACATATGTACCTGTAACCTGACCTGTAAGCCTTGAATAAAGCTTTCTTACTTATACATAACAGCCTCTGTCGTATCATTTGGGATGGGAGCCCTGACAACTCAAGTTCCTCTAACATCACCCAGGCTTGTGAGGATTGAAGATCTTGAGAATCAGGCTACAAATTGGGCTGTCATATACAGACTGTAATGTGAAAATTCATTAAATTGAAATTGGTGTCATTCCTGGGAATACTATACTCAGATTCCTCAATGTACAATTTCCCTCATTCATGCTCTAATCTTAAGCTTATTGGACACCTAAGTTCTGGAATATTCACTAGGTGTTCTTTTCTATGTTAGAAATATTCTAAATGTGCAAAGATGATTCAAAAATTGAGAACAGACTGTTCTCTGCTTCTAAAAACAGGCATGATCTTGTTTTTATGATGCTGGTGAGACCACATGGGAGTTTTGGTAAACTGAAGGGCAGCACAGAAATATTTTAAACTAGTACCTGTGTACCCAGGATTGTTCAGGAATGTTAAGAACCCCCCAACATCTGTGCATTTTGAAGGTTCAGGCTGCCATCTTGAATTCAAAATGGCATCCAATTGTATCCAAACGTGGAAAAGAAAACCCTGCTCCTTGATCTTAGGAACAAGCAGGCGGAATTTGGTTACAATATCTTAAGAGGTGTCCAAATGCATAGAGAACAAACAACTTTCCAAAATATATTTTGAACAATAAATATAAAGGAAGCTCGCCTTAAAGCAGTGGTCTTTTGCAAATTTCCCGTTTTAAAGCTGGTTGATGGTGTGCTTTCACAGGCAGGGGGGAAGTGTTAACTTTCCAAGTGGAAAAAAAACACACCCACACCCACGGCATTCTCTTTTGTGGCATTACGTTTATGGAATATGCTTCCAAGGGATGTCTGCTTGGCTCAATCTTTTTCAGCAAGCAAAGGACATCAATTTTTTCAGCATTCCTTTGCAATAGCTGTTGGTGGATTAATTGTAACTCCTGGTCATTGTTTTAAATATTGTTCCCAGAATTTTATGCTGAATTGGTTCATAGCTGCTGTGTTTTAACCTTTCAGTATTTTAGTGATGATACGATTTCAAATAGAAAAGTGAATATAAATGTAATGGAAGTGGGGAGATGAATGAATTTAGAAAAGGCATTTCTAACTTTCATATAAGGAAAACATGAGATATGGTTACAACAGATCTCTCCAACAGAGATTAGAGTGCAGAATACGGTATATAGAACATACTATTAGAAACATCTCTTTTTAAAAAGGCTTCTAAAATGAGATGTTTACTCTAAAGCAGCTTTTTTCAACCTGGTACCCTCTGGATATTTTGGATTACAACCGGACACCAGGTTGAAGAAGGTTGTTCTAAAGCAGGCATCCCCAAACTTCGGCCCTCCAGATGTTTTGGACTACAATTCCCATCTTCCCCGACCACTGGTCCTGTTAGCTAGGGATCATGGGAGTTGTTGGCCAAAACATCTGGAGGGCCGCAGTTGTTGGATGCCTGTTCTAAAGCTTCCACTGATGCCAGACACCAGAGACACCAGGTAAAACATGAAAACTAACTGGTGGTTAAGCGCACACAAAGAACAACAGATGCCTAGCCTACTTTGAATGTTGCACATAGAGTAAAATGTTCTCAAACTCTGTGGAATTACAGGTAGGTAGCTGTGTTGGTCTGAGTCGAAGCAAAATAAAATAAAAAAATCCTTCAGTAGCACCATAAAGACCAACTAGGTTTTTATTTTGGTATAAGCTCATACCAAAATAAAAACTTACTTGGTCTTTAAGGTGCTACTGAAGGAATTTTTTTATTTTTCTGTGGAATTAGTCACATAGGGAAAGGAATTACCTAATTCTTTCTCTCTCTCTCTCTCTCTCTCTCTCTCTCATTTTGGCAGCTTAATTGAACTTTTTCTGAAAACATTGCCTTTTACAAACTCTCAAGCCAAAGGGAAAATAATAGAGAGCACTTTAGGTCTTTCCATTATCCACTTCAGAAGCTTTTAATTTTTTTTAAAAAAAAACATTTTCTTTTAGACTCTTTATGCATGAAAGCTGTATAGTGTGCTTGGCTCAGGGCCTTAAGCTTATTTGACTTCCATTTTTGCCAATGACATATGTGAAAAGCTGTTAATAGTGATTCATCATGTTTTCTGTTCAATTTTTCATGGTTATAAGAGAGGTTCCGGAAGAGTGAATTAGTGGCTTGTTCAGACATGGGGAAATAGAAAGCTTAACCTGACTAGACCTGACTAATGAACTTGCCCCAGCTAGAAATTTCAGCGCCTTTCTCAATACATGGGCTAAATGCATATCTTCAAACAAAATTCCAAGCAGCAGAGCTCAAGTCAAAAGACACACTTGTCTTCTGAGATCCAGAGTCCAGCAGTGTTCTTTAATTGGTGCTCAAACCCTACTACCTACAACAGCACGTCACTAAGTTAGCAGTAAAGGAGTAACAACATAGCTCGGGGGGGATTCAAAATGTATGGAATGCACTGAAAGGTCTTTAATTTCAAATGGAACTCAGGCAGGCAAAGGTGGGATTCCAAGTCTCACTAGAGTTGAGACAAGAATGGCGATTGGTGGGAGATTCCCTCCCCTTTTAGCTGGCAACCACCACCCGATCTATCAGTCAGTGCTGACTGTACCTCCAGGAGGAGTTGACCCTCCTTTGGACTTCTTTGGAGGTCTTTAAGCAGAGGCTTGACAACCATATGTCAAGAATGCTTTGATGGTGTTTCCTGCTTGGCAGGGGGTTGGACTGGATAGCCCTTGTGGCCTCTTCCAACTCTATGATTCTATGACCCTTTCCTGCATGCTACACTTCTTCAATGACCAATAAGTAAGTAGTCTTTGCTGCCATCAACACTACATGGTAGGGTCAATTCTGTGTTCTCATTTGTGTTCAGTTGTTGCTACCCTGAGATTTACACCAGTTTTACTCCAGCTGTCGTCGTCCTGCCTGTTTCATTGCCCAGAGCTCCCCAGAAAAACAAGATTGCCATTTGGAATCCACAATGCCTGGCAGCAATCATTTAAGAGCAGTCATGTGTGTGGCTCGTTCTATCTCACCACTCCACTGTGAGATCAGGGCCTCAACAGCAGGCCAGTCACACTAACCAGAAACCACCTCACAGCATTCAGAAGTCAATGAGAGTTTAAAATGCTTAACTTTAGGTGGATCATAACCAACTGGTATTCAACTTAATGACGGTACATTTTTTTATCATCAATTACTTGCAGGAAAGACCCATTTATCTCAGCATAACGTACAGTTGAGAAACTATGCAGAGGATGGCAGGCCTCATATAAACCGAGGAGGAACAGATGGCGCTCAGTACTTAAACTTTTAAAATCGTACAATACGTCATCTTTCAGCTGATGTACTTGAAGTTGTTGGGTTTTGTTTTTTGTTTTTTTAAAGCTACTAATAACTCTTAATGGCAAAATGTTCTGGCAGGGCTTTAGGCTTCTCTTATTAATTGCACACTGATGTCATCAAGAGGAGTGCCTGAAAACAAGGACTTAAAGCTTTCCCTTAAAATAAACCTTTCTCTCGCTTACTACAAAACAGCAAAAATGTGATCAAAGTGGTACTGGCTAGGAATTTACATGGCATTTCAATGTGAATGCTCAGTCGAGAGCAAAAATTAGAGTGTCCTCCTCTTGCTCCTGCATAAAAAATAACATAATCCGATAGGGAAGGGGGAAAGTGAGCAGAATTAGTTGAGGATAAAAATACTAATTCTTCAACTCTGAGACAGACATTGATAAGGATAAGCAGGCAGTCTGATTATAATATGGCTGTGGTCAAAGACGGCTTTTTGATTGAAACTGAAGTCCCACCTGCAGGACCAACTAGCCTTAAACATAAATTGTATCCTGCACAATACACTTTGGCACTCACTCATTCAAAAAACCAGATGTATTCTCTTACACTAGCCTCCCTACACCTCAAGAGAAATAGTGGAAAGTTCTGGCTCCATTACATCTTCTTCAGTGCTTCACAGTGGCTCTGCAAGGCACCACTGCATTATATACCGTATTACAGAAGAGTTAACAGAAGACAAGTATACCGTATATAGAAATACAAAAGTCCCACCATCCCTTATAACGCCAGAGGTTATATCTGGTATTATCTAGCTGCTTATTACAATTCAGTTATTTATTTTACTGAAAGTATTCCGCTACCCCTCCATTGAAAATGTTCCCAGAGCAACTTACATAAGAGCAATTAAAACAATAATAAATACAAGAAAGATCCAGCCCACAAGTTAACATTTTAAAACACATGGCATAAAAGGGAAAATGTATGGGGACGGAGAAGGAAAAACAAGCAATCTCATGCACTGATCCTTAAAATTACAAAGTCCTTATTAATGACTGACTTAAACAGAAACAGTTCAGGTAGAGGAGGAATCAAGAGGCTATTGACTCTGAGCAGAGCCAATGTCAAAGAAGAGACCAGAGTAAAAACAGACAAATATGAACAGGTGTAGTTACAGTACTCAACAGATACAGTTGCCCATATTTTGGCTTCATTTATAAAGTAAGGATCAAAAGGTTAGTATAAAATTATTAACAGCAGCAATGAAAAAGCTCATGTGTTATGAATATAGTCATGTACAGATCTTATCTGTAATATCCAGATCTTCCAAAATCTGTACATCAAGCCAAACCTTTAATATGAAACTGTAAACTCAGGAGGGTATAAATTATATCTTTCTTGACTTTTAAAAAGTCCATCCTAGGTTTTTGGCAGTAGACAAGGGGGGGGGACATTTTAGAACTCCTACTTACTTTCTGGCTTTGAATCCACTGCTGCATGACGCATATCCTTGAGCTGGAGTTGGACTCTTTGCAGCCTCTGCTCTGCATGAAAAAGCTTAGAAAATATGCACAGATCTATTAATAAGCTTAATCTTTGGAAACGTACACAATAGCAATTTGCAAAAAGGGAGGAAACATCTATGCAAACCCTACTGAATAGGCTGAGAATGCACACAATATAACCCTTCCCTCAGCCTTTAAAAGGAAGGAATTAGAAAGCATTATGATGGCAGATGTGGCAAGACAGTGCTACAACCAGCTGTACCATTGAGCAAACCAAGAGCAGGAATTGTTTGGTGGGCCTGGTAAACCTTTGGCCCACATTGGCCAAGCATGCAGCTAGAAATGTCTATTGGAAAGGTCAACACATGACCACACCACCATCAGATGAATGTATCAAGCTCCAATTATCACTGCACCAAGGAGTTAAATTTTGAAGACCATTTTAGAAACTTGTCCATCTAGCCCAGCATCCATACCTGCCAAGTTCCTCTCTGAAAAATAAGGGATCGGACTGGAAGTAGCATACCGGAAGTAGCACTGCCGCCATTTTGGAACTGGGGGGAGCATGCTCAGAAGTGACTTGATGCTGCTGTGCCCAGTCCCAAAATGGCCGCCGCACCAGAAGTCGTGCTGCAGCCATTTTGGAACTGGGAGCAACATCAAAAGTCGCTTCTGAGCATGCTCCCCCCAGTTCCAAAATGGCCACCGCGCCAGAATAAACCGGGAAAAAACAAAAAAATCCGTTTTTTCAGCTGGGGACAGCAGGAAAAACGGGGATTTCCCGCGGAATACGGGAGACTTGGCAGCTATGCCAGCATCCTGTTTTCAAACTATGACCAACTAGATATCTCTGGAAGTTCATAGGCAGTGGCATAAAAGCAATAATCTTCCCTGATTTTTGTCCCCAGCATATGGTATCCAGAAGCATACATGGATTTACAGCCATGACACCCCTGATTTCTCCATAATCTAAATAGAAATTCGTACCAAGACTAGATTTAAACTTCTGTAAACAAGGAGTGCCATCATCCAATGACAATATTGGCATTTTTTTAAAAAGCCAAATGCAATTTTATTTACAAAAATTAGTTAGGTTTTATTTTATTGGGGGGGAAACACCCTTAATTTAAGTGGCATGCTTTTGCACAGATACCTGATTTTTCTGTTCTTGCTTCTGCTGTGAGAGAGATTCCTCCCTCTCCTTCTCTACTCGAAGCTGCCTTGCCATTTCAAGCATCCGCTGATGATTCTGCACTGTCTCCACCTACGGTAAAAGGATAAGTGAAGTAAGTTAACTGCTACATAGCTGAGAAATCAATTAGGGCGATCAGGTGTCTCACAGATTCACACCACACTTCCTCCCCATATGCAACACTTCTTGGAGCTCACACTGAAGTGTTGGACTCAAGGCCTTTAAAAGTTTTGGACTGCTGCCTGAGGGGAAGATTCTCTTTCCTCCGGTTAGCCATTTGATTCCTTCCCAAGGCGTGCAACATGTTAGTCTTAATCCTTGTTTGCATTCCCCAGTCCCACTTGCAAGCCAAGGATGATGACATCCAAATGCCACGGCTTTGCTTCTCCCACTTACACGCTTCTTAAGACGCTCTACTCTCTTCATCAGCTGATCCTTCTCCTCTTCCATAGCAGTGATATCCTAGAAAGCGTCAACACAGAAAAAATATGACACACACCAGAATCAGTTATTTTTCTACACACCTGGGACTAAGAGAAGACTCTATCATAATATTCATGTAACTGAATCACTTATGCTCAGGATTTTAATTATATTACCTCTTAGTTTTGTACAGGTTAATCAAAAATCAAATCAACATATTCAAAGAGGTACTCTTCAAATCCTATAGAATTTGTTGGTGCTTCAAAGAAGAAAAAAGATCAAACTGCCCCAAGTCATTCAATACAAAGAATCTAAATACCCTTAAAAAAAAGAAAGAAAGAATGCCATTTGGGGCAGATAACAAAGTTATGAATGGGCAGATGGGCTAGAAATAAAATTTGCTTTGAACATAAGGTGACTATGTCCCTTTAGATGCTTTTCTGGTTAGCTACATTTTATTGATTAATCAATGTATATCGTGCCTTTCAAATGATGTTTTTCAAGAGCACTTACAGGGGGTTAGATGAGGCTAGGTTAGCGGTTTTGGTGAAAAGTAGCTGAACCTCTTGAATGAGCTACCTGTGACAGGGAAGACTTAAGAATAAGACATGCTCTTAGTAGTAAGCCCTAATGGGAGAAAGACAAGTGACAACTGCTGTATCAGTTATATTTTACTGAGTCTCACTCATATTACCTGCTTTGTGAGACAGCGACAAAATAGTCAAGAAGAAGAAAAAATCAGTCACCCTCTTCGGCAGGTAGCAACATTTGTAGACATACTTGTAAGCCTAAATTATGCATTTATTTTATTTAGATAATGTATAATAGGCCATTTAATCAAAATAATCGCCAATAATACCCAGATAAAATCAACAAAATTCAAAAACAAAGGCTAAGTTATGTGTCCGTATAGGCTTTTGAAACAAAAAAAAAAGTTTTCATCAGGTGTTTAAATAATACAGTGGTACCTCTACTTACAAATTTAATGCGTTCCGAACGCACATTCGTAAGTTGAAAAAAAGTCGAATCCCATAGGAATGCATTGAGAGAAAAAATTCGTAAGTCGAAGCAACCCTATCTAAAAATTCGCAAGTAGAAAAAATCCTATCTAAACCGCATCCAAGATGGCAGAGGGAGCTCCGTTCGCAAGAAGAAACACTCGTAAGTAGAGGTACCACTGTATAGTGAGTGTATCTGCCTAATGGTAACAGACAGGGAATTCCAAAGCTCAGGGTGCCATGCTAAAAGATCAATACAATCAATTTAATCAATTTTAATCAAGAGTTGATCTAAAAATCAAAAGCACAGCTAAAAATATATAGTATCTGCAATCTCTCTCTTTTTTACCCTTCGTATTTCTGCAGTTGAGAAACCAGAAGTCTTCAGCTGTTCACATTCTTTATGTACGTTTTTGAATGCTTCCATCAGCTCTTCATACTGCAAAAAGAGCAAACAAATGATATGACTCAGGGTGTATACTGATTATACACACATACTCTCTGATAATGTTGCTGTCTAATAACAACAGGGAGCATTCCTCAGTACCAGGAAAAATACCAAATCACACTCTCATTCATAGAAATCTGCACATTTTGCCACATAAAATTCTTTCTAGGAAGACTAAGGATTACTGTTAACAGTGCAGTGTCAAGAGTTCATTAAATCGTAACAGGAGTTGCTAACCCAGGGCCTGCTAAGGGCAGATTCCCTAGACTGAGCTTTTATTGAAAAAATGAAATAATGTACATTCACCGTGATCAAAACTGTGAGCAAAGGGTCCTTCCTCTAACTTCAGGTGAGCAGACCAGTGGGCAGGTCATAACCATCAGAATTAATGTATCTTATAAACTGCATCTGGGCCCACCTAGAAATTGTGTGTAAGCCATGTTTGTTCCACAAACACAAAATTTGTAATGATATGTAACTTAAATAATTTAGGTCATAACATAAAATATTACACAAATAAATAACCAGATATTATCAGCAAAAATCTCTTCATTTTTAGCAGCATTTAAAAAACCCTCACGTATTGTTTTAAGTGTGGTGTATTATTATAGTTTCTATTTTGGAGAAGCCAGTTGATTACTGGAAACATTTTACATAATGGAAACTGTGGAGCTGTATCTTTATACAAATTAGGAGTGGCACACACTGAACAAATACACAAGCTGCATTCCCTGCTCTAAAGGCAGTGTTTGTTTAGTTTTAATTATACAATCGGATATTATCAATGGGGGGAAATGTTTGCTTTAACTTCCATGCAAGGCAAGAGCAATTTTTTCCTGCTTAACCTGACATGTGCACACACTTGAGGAAACACCAAAGCCATGCACTATTTCTGCTGCCATTTCCCAAACTTTCTACCCACCAACATACTCTACAGGTGAAGCTTCAGCGATCTGGGGACAACCCAAGCTCATTGAACCCTCTTGACAGCAGCAATTCAAACCATCAGAAGACAAGAAAAATGCATTTTGTAGCATTTGGGGATGGAAGGCAGCATCCCATGTGAGAGGCTTACCAGTGGCTCTCTCATCCAAGCAGAAGCCTCTGAGCACTTGATAATTAAACAATTCCAGATTATATACAGGTTATCCTGGCTTTCTGTATTAGACCAGCCTTAAAGGCTTTCATTAATATGCTTTTTGCATGATGCTCCCAGTGCAGATAAGGTTTATACCCATTCAAACCTGCCACGGTTTTAACCCACATTATTACAGAAATACAATCTGGATAAGAAATGTGCTGCAAATGTTACCTGTCTATTGGTATCTGACACGGTATCATCTTGAAGGAACTCTGCTGGCACGTCCACTTTGATTAGGAACCGTGCAAGGTAGGCTCTTTTCTTCAGCTCATTTGTCCGTTGAAGCAGCCAGTGCAAGACAGGATGAATGACAGGCTTACTTCCAATAACTAAACCCTGGCGGAACGTACTCCTGAATAAGAACAATAACAGTGACATCACGCTCTACCGAGAAAAAAGAAGTCTGAAGCAAACATAAGCAGCAGCCCCCCACCCCACCCTTGAGTGCTCAGATGAAGAATTAATACTAAACATTTACTTGGCTCTTTTTCTATTGTTCAAAGCATTTTGCAACCTGCAAATATAGGCAAACAAAAAACAGCAACAGCACTGGAAACAAAAGAATCCTGCCCCCCCCTAAGATAACCCACATTAAAAAGTAGCAGCATCAATGTGATAACATGAATACCCATTTTACTGCTTACCGAAAGGCAAAAATTGACCAAGGAAGTTACTCCAGTGTCATGTCTATAATCCAGGAGACCCTGAGTCATATGTTCACCTATCCCACCTAAGTGATTGGGGAGGGGGATATAAAACAGTGCCTCACATGTTTACCTAAGAAAGGAGGTGGGTACTTCAGGTATTCTACCCCCCAATCATTTAAGGCTTCAGAAGGTCAAAAGAAGCATTGGGGTGACAGTGCTTGCCTTTGTGGGCCTTTTACATGGCTGATGTTACTTCTCTCCAGCCCCTCATCCCAACTGGAGCTTTTGAACCCAGCTGTGAATGGACGTGGGTACCACGTCACTTCCAGACCAGCTGTGTTTACTTTTGCCAGGCATGCAACAGAGTCACCAGAGCACTGTGGCTCCTGACATTCAATTTACAGAATGTGTTTTTGAGAGATAAGCTGAAAGACAGTGGTTTGCCTACAGCCATTTAGTAACCTGCATGGTCAAGGGACAGTGTAGATCACAAATCTTTCTCTTAACTGAATCATTCCCAAGCTGTGAGGGAAACAAAAAAGGTCCCCTGTATGTCCCAAGTACACCAGAAGGCAGAATGTGATCATCTGCTAGATCTCTAAGCAATTTGCAACAGATTGGGAGTAGAAACTCATGCCAATAATTTAACAAAGCAGCACAAAATGACTCACCCCACTGCTCTAACTTATATTGCTTGAATTAAGAAAGCTTGGGATAGTCAGAAGTGTGCTTTTGTGTGAAAGGAGAATGAACTCACTTCTGGTACTGAAAACACGTTCCTAAGCTCAGAATGTGCTCAGAAGCACCCAGTTCTTCAATGCTAACTGTGAATCTTTTCCACCTGACTCTAGTTGCTAGACCTTAGGCTTCCAGTAAAAGACAAAATAGATCCAACAAGCCTGAACTCTAGCCATCCTTGAAATACACACCCATGGTTGTGGCTGCCTGCTGTGTCTCAGCATGAGTCACTGCTCTGGATAATTCAATCACTGTGAGAGCAAAGATGCAATAGAATTTTCTGCCTTTAAAGAAGGCTGATGCCTCTCTGCACAAGTTGCTGCTCTGGGCTGGCCTCCTTCCATTAAAGAGTCATGCTAAAGCAGTGACTCAGCAGACACAGGAAGCTATCTTACATTAGCCCCTGTTATTCATCCACCTTGCCCAGTACTGTCTATTCTGACAGACAGTGGCTTTCTCAGGAGAAGATCCTTCCCATCACATGCTACCTGATCCTTTTAACTAGAGATACCACGAGCTGAACCTAAGGTCTTCTGCATGCAACTAATGCGCTCCAGCACTGTTAACAGGTATAAGTGTTTAGGGTATCCCTGTTTTTAATTCAGAAAAGGAGTGTGCCTCATTAAGGAGAAGCTTGAGAAATTATGTCTGACTGCAATCCTAAAACACATTTGTTTGTTTGTTTAAATCAATTTATATACAGTCGTACCTTGGTTCGCGAACGCCTTGCAACTCTAATGTTTTGGCTTCCGAATGCCTCAAACCCGGAAGTGAGTGTTCCGGTTTGCGTACGTTCTTTGAACCCGAACGTCCAACGTGGTTTCCGCAGCTTCCGACTGAGGAAGCTCCAGCAGCCAATCGGAAGCCATGCCTGGGTTTTTGAACGTTTTCAGAAGTCGAACGGACTTCCAGAACGGATTCCGTTCAAGGTACAACTGTACTACTATTTATTTGGAATCACAAAGTAGTTCACATTTAAAATATACAACAAAACAAAAATATATAACACAAAACACAAAGTATATAACAGCAAAATCTATATACAGTACAGTGGTACCTCGACTTACGAACGACTCAACAACCGAATTTTTCTACTTATGAATGGGGGTAATGGCTGCACGCTTACGAATGTCTCGACATCCGGGGGAAAACCGCGGCAGTTTTAGATAGGCAGTTTTTCGACTTACGAATTTTTAGATAGGGTTGCTTCGACTTATGAATTTTTCAGTTTTCAATGCATTCTTATGGGAAATCGCGTTTCCAATGGCGTTTTTCGACTTACGAAGGTGCCTTCGGAACGGATTAAATTCATAAGTCGAGGCACCGCTGTATATAAAAATGTAAAAGGTCCATGTTTGTGTTTTATGATCTTTCTCCACAACTGCTTGACCGATTGCGTCGAAATTTGGACACAACATCACATGCGAATATCCGAGGGTTTGCATACCGTTTGCATAGACAGGTGTCACACCTACGGCAGGTAAACCAGGTAAAACCCACTGTTTCCGACCACAAAACTCAGACAGCTGGGGATGCTGGGAGTACAGGAAAGGTTGCACAACAGCAGCCTCTAACGGCGGCTACACTAGTACTGCAGTAGGAAAGATTCCCTCTCCACAATATCTCGGCTTGACTTTGCAGACTAGCCCAAGTAGAGGTGGGGGCTCTCCTGGGTAGGGGGTGGGGGGAAGAGGGGACGGGAAAGGTCATGGGTCGGGACAGGGTGGGGCCAATCACAGGTGCATAAGAATGTGTAGTAAAGAGTAAGTATTATGGGTTGGTCTGTGGCATGTTCAGGGAAAGTGCAGGCCACTTGAGGTCAAGCCTTTCCAACTCTTCCGTCCGGCCTCTTCTAGGCTCCTATTAATTTGGCCCAGCTTGCTTCTGACCCTAACCCAGGTCCATTTCTGTCTTGATTACTTCTCCCATCTTAGTGCATTCAACACAAAGTCACATGCACATCACCTCAGCCACCACCCACCTCCTCTGAAAAAAATCTACATTTCCTGCAAAGCGGCTTTGTTTCTGTGCTACCAGTTTTTAGTCCTTACTGCTCCCATCTCAAAGCCCTTTCCTCCTTCATCACCTTTGCCTGTCATGGGACACAGACAATCAAGCTCTGAGCGGCAGCCACCTAATTGTGATCTAAATGCATCGTAGTTGCATCCATGAGTGCTGGGACCTGCTTTTTTGTATCAAATGGCCACACCATGAGTCTGATATTATCGTTCCCCTAGAATCATAGAAATGTGAAGAGAAGGCCTCTGTACCAGATACATCATCTGACTGACTGCCAAAGGGAAGTTGTTTGTCCCACACATAGATGTAAGGTGGCATTTAGTAAGATTATACTATATTTTCCTTGCTCATTTGAATCTGCATTTTCTATTTTAGAATGAAAACCTACAGGATAGGGAACCTGACACACAATAAACATTAATGCAATAGCACCCTCTAGTGCCCAGTATCAGTAAAAGACACTACTGAATAAACAAGGAATACAGCAACAAAGACCAAGTTACGACACATCATAAATATTTGAAAGGCAACTAGACATAGAATCGTAGAATCATAGAGTTGAAAGAGACCACAAGGGCCATCCAGTCCAACCCCCTGCCAAGCAGGAAACACCATCAAAGCATTCCTGACGTATGACTCTCAAGCCTCCGCTTAAAGACCTCCAAAGGAGGAGACTCCACCACACTCCCTGGCAGCAAATTCCACTGTCGAACAGCTCTTACTGTCAGGAAGTTCTTCCTAATGCTTAGGTGGAATCTTCTTTCTTGTAGCTTGAATCCACTGCTCCGTGTCCACTTCTCTGGAGCAGCAGAAAACCCTTCACCCTCTTCTATATGACATCCTTTTATATATTTGAACATGGCTATCATATCACCCCTTAACCTTCTCTTCTCCAGGCTAAACATACCCAGCTCCCTAAGCCATTCCTCATAAGGCATCGTTTCCAGGCCTTTGACCATTTTGCTTGCCCTTCTCTGAACACGTTTCAGCTTGTCAGTATCCTTCTTGAAATGTGCTGCCCAGAACTGGGCACAGTATTCCAGGTGAGGTCTGACCAAAATGGTACTATTACTTCCCTTGATCTAGATGCTATACAGTGGTACCTCGGTTTATGAACAGAATTGGTTCCGGAAGTCTGTTCATAAACTGAAGCATTCATAAACTGAAGCGAACTTTCCCTTTGAAAGTTTGATTTTCGAGGTCAAGATGGCGGCGGTAGTGGAAGCACCGTTCGAGCTCCGCATTAGTATTGTATTATTTTACTAGTGTTTTATTATTCTTTTAACCGAAAGAAGGATTGACAGCTGAAGGAAACCTGCAGCCAAGTGAGTAGAACTCCCTAAAGGAAAACAAGATAAACTCCCGAGAGAAAAGACAATTTGCTAACCTGATAAGGGTCTGGCGAGGCCTTGAGAGTTACTCCCTTTTTTGCTGAGTCTGTCTCACGGAGGGCCCTACGATAAGCTCTAAAGGAGGCGAGAAGGCTATTGCCCCAGCGAAAGAGAAATCCTTCAGCTGGAAAATCTTAACTGTGAGTAAAAGACCCACAGAAGACGTCGTTAGTATTTCGTCTCGGCGAGAATTTCCACACGCAGCATTTTATCTATTTTATTATCTATTTTATTGCTGACGACGTCCCCACTGATAAAAATTGTGGATTGACGGCGCCGTTTTAGCTTTTTGAGCAATTAAACACGCTTTTAGAAAGAAAGTTTACGGGGACTGAGGGGAGGCTGTGAATCCAGGAGGCTACTGTTCCAGCAAGCTGTGAAAGATTGCCTCATTTGTTACCTTTCTATTTCAAAGTCATATTGATAAACTCCTTGTAAGCCACAGTTCCACGGTTCCTCCCTTTGATGGTTTTTAATTATTATTTTAAGGAATTGGTTTTTTAACCCTTGCTAGCTATGGGTCATGGGAAACGATTGAGAGAACTTGAAGAACCTTTGTCGCTCCCAAAACCAAAATTAAAAAGGACTGACCGACACCTGGGGAAAAGAGGGTGTGGCCAAGTAGACCACCATGCCGAGGTGGAAACCTACAATCGCTTCCTCCCGCTAGACGACCTTGAAGACCCTACAGTGATGGCCCAGTGCTCCCCCAAATCAACGATCCATCTGAACTCTCCATGTAAAGGGAACCAAACCCCTCTGAATGGAGGAACGGCCCCTGACCTAATGGATTGCCCTAGATGCGAACAACTACACTTGGTTATTCGGACTCTTCACTATATTTTCAAAAAAATGGATGAGATATCTCTCCAATTATCAAATCTCCAACAGAAAGTGGATAAACCTGAGCTACAAACATTTGGATCAAAAACATTCCAAAACTCACCCCTTGTTAAAAAGTCTCCAGCTCTCCACCCCCTCTCAGTCAAATCGGAGGGGGGGAAACACAAATATCACCTTAATCCTCAACTTAACAAACAAGCACTAGTCCTGCAACCTAAGAAAATCTGCCTTTTTATCCGGGCTAATTCAGCAAAATGGCTCAACTTAGAAGGGGCTAAAGAGTGCCTCAGTAAAATCCTAAAGATCAAGAACCAGCAAATAGACATACATGCGGTGCTGCCCCTGCTACAGCAGGACGGTTCCCTCAGGGTGATCCTAGCTTTTCATTCCCCAAAGGTCCCTTCTATGATTGCACGTCGGAAAAAGGACCTGATTAAGGCTGATATCATCCCAACGAGGGTGTTTATGGACAACTTGATTAAGCCCTTATTATGCAGAGCAGCCGACGGCACGCCTCAAAGTACAGACCGCTCTGACACACCAGATAAAGATGCTGCTATACAACTTCCCCATCTAATCTCAGCACCCCCTTGCCCACTTAATGAACCTTCACCTGTACCTGACATCCTGCAAACCTCCTTGGACGAAAGCGCGCTCATCATTTCTTTTGGCGAACTTCCGTTGAGTGAACAAGCAGAAACAATTCAAAGACTCGATGCGCTTAAATCGCAGCTCTTACATGCCCATGATAAAGCAAAGGCCAAAAATAAGCTGATTCCATCTTGCTCGACAGAAGCACAGGACCTCCTTCAATTTAGCCCCGTGCCTAAATCCAAATGTCTTCAGCAGGCTCTATCATGCCGGGCAACAACAACATTATGCTCTGACCTGCATGACGGCCCCTCAACATCTGCCTTAATAAATTTTGACCCGCTCACCCTGACGGAGTCAGCGAAGGACAAAGTCTTGGCCCCTCAGCAAGAGCTAAATTCCGGCTCGACACATTCATCTATGCCGGCCTTAGAATCCTCACCCTCTCCGGATAGAACAACACCCAACCAGCAAATGAGTCTCCAAAGAAACCTCTTCATAATATCTGATCCTACAGCAGACCCCTGGCAACCTCAGCCTCTATGGGAAGGTACTCCTTTAGTACAAGATACGACAGCGGATCTGATTGAAGACCCGATGGGCCGTATAAACAAAATTATCCAAATTCCAAATGACAATTCTACTAGAGATTCTGTCCATGCTGATCTAACTTCCATCTCCTCTAGCAGAATGAATATGCCGACCTTACAGCCAAACCTTCCTAATACGGTTACTACTTTGGGACGCCTACCCCTGTTGCCATCCTCCCAAAGGAAAATAACAGATTTCTTTGTATCTGCAACTCCCCCCACTAAAGAACCTTCCTTGCATCCGAATTGACTGCTAAATGGTCAGACTAGAAAATCCCCCCTGACATTTTTATGTTGGAACATTGCAGGATGGAGGGGGAAAAAAGCAGATCCTGATTTTTTGAAGTTTATAAATTTATTTCAGATAATACTCCTGCAAGAAACTTGGGAAGAGGAGGCAATTGATATAAACGGCTACAATCTCATCTCTCTCCCAGCCTGCCCCTCCCTTAAAGGCGGACGCCCTAGTGGAGGCCTGTTGATCGCCATCTCTCTTAAATTGCAGGCCAAATTTACGCTTGTCCAGTCATTACCTCCTTATGCCATCACAGGCTTGATTTCCGGTGAAAAATTTGAATTACTAATTACAAATGTTTATCTCCCTCCGGGTGGTCTTTCAGCAGACCTACACCGCAAATGGGAAGCCTTGGAGGAGCACTTATTATATTGTTATTTTAAACATCCTAATATTCCCGCAGTAATGGGTGGCGATTTCAATGCCCGTACAGCTGCAAATTGGGAGATGATAAGTAAGGCCAAGTGGTGGGTCCCCCCTAGTTTTCAAAACTCGGCTTTAACCCCCCTGGCTCTGAGATTATCCAAAGATAACAGAGTGAATGAGGCGGGTGTCTTACTCTACCAAATGGCAATCCACCTAAATCTAGTTATTTTAAATGGCAGCTGCCCGCCTGATATCCCTGGAGACTTCACTCACCTGGGTTCATCCTCAAATAGTGTCCTTGATTATTTTTTAGTTTCCAAGGACCTATTCACAGATTTCTTTTATTTCAAAATAGAAAATGTACATTTGAGTGACCATCTCCCTTTAGTCGCTAAACTTTCTTTGGATTGGCTACCGGTTGAGAAAAGACACCCTACCCACATGGGACTAAATGCTGCGGGCCAAATAAGAGGAATAAAATGGTCAGCGACTCAGGCCCAAAAATACACGGCATTTTTCCAAAAAAAGAAAACCGAACCTCATATTGTCCTATTAGCAGATACACCCGACTACAATAAGACTCTAGACTTGTTCTCTCTACTCTCAACGGATTTTATGTCTTTTTTTACGGTTCCAGCCCACTTGGTTAATCGGGTGCAGCTCAAGGTTGGAGCTCCTTGGTTTAATTTGCAGTGCAAACAAGCTAGACTCCATCTTTGTTCTATATATAATGAGTATAAAACCTCTGGCGCCCTATCACTGCCCCCTAATTATTTACAAGCTAAAATTGCATATAAGCAGGCACAGAAAAGAGCCAAATGTGAATGGCAGCAAAATCGCTGGCAGGCTCTACTTGCAGCCTCCAGGTCTCGTAGCTCCCGTGAATTTTGGTGCCTGATAAACAGAAGATCAAAGAAATGCCCCCTGTCAGTTATCCCCGCCCCGATCTGGGAGCAATTTTTGAGGAAATATTTCTCGCAGACAGAGACCTCTACCTGCCATTCTGACGTTTCTTTCGAACACCTGCCCATTTGGCCCAAAACTGAACCTGATGAAATTCTAGATTTAATCTTGAAACTAAAAATAGGCAAAGCCCCCGGGCCTGACCTGATCCCGGCGGAGGCCATAAAGCTACATCCGGCCTGGTGGGCAAACATACTTGCCGCAACTTTTGATGCAATTAATGCTACTGGTCTCGTGCCCAGAACGTGGAAGGAGGCCATCATCATCCCAATACACAAAAAAGGCCCCCCCGATGATCCGGGAAACTATCGAAACATCAGTCTCCTGTCGATTATCGGGAAAATATACGCTCGTTTTCTGTTAACTAGACTGACCCAGTGGGCAGAGGAACTCCATCTCATCGGCCCAGAACAAGCTGGGTTTAGAGCTCACCGTTCAACCACGGACCATGCAGTAATTTTATACCACTTAGCTCGGAAATACTCTTCTTCTGAGCGGGGCCAACTCTGTGCTGCCTTCATAGATTTGAAGGCCGCGTTCGACAGCATACCCAGAAAACTATTATGGGGAAAATTGGCCCATTGGGGCATTGATAGAAGGTTATTGTGGCTAATAACCCAACTCCACGATGGGACGACCGCCAGGGTGAGAATAACACCTACTGGTGACCTCACAAACTCCGTACCCATCAACAGAGGAGTTCGACAAGGGTGCATTTTAGCCCCTTATCTTTTCAATCTATTTATAAGCGACATGAGAACACCTCTAGCCGAGTCACAATTAGCTATCCACGCTCCTCGCCTTGCGGATTACCGCTGCCCCTTATTGCTGTATGCTGACGATGCTGTGATACTCTCGTTCTCCAGAATCGGTTTAAGGAGGGCACTTAAGATTTTTGCTTTGTACTGTAAATCTAACCTCCTTACCATAAATCAATCTAAATCGAAAGTGCTTATTTTTTCCAGAAGTCGGAAGTTGTACAAATGGATGTTGGATGGGAAACCTATCGAACAAGTTCAAAAATTTCAATACCTGGGAGTGCACTTTCAACACAACATGGGCTGGAAAGCGCATATTGCTTACCTCCAAAACAAGGCCAAAGCCCTTTCGAACGCATTACTGCGTTTCTTCTTTTCAGAAGGGGCTCTACATGTACCATCTGCCTTAAAGGTATTTAAAGCTAAAGTGGTGGCGACAATGGCTTATGCTGCCCCGTTATGGGGAGCATCAGTAAATCTGGCGCCCCTAGAAACAATTCAGAACCAATTTCTGAGACGCCTTTTGAAATTGCCCCAGTGCGTGAGCAATGCAGCTATTCGCCTTGAACTTAAAATTCCCTCGTTAGAAAACTCCTTATGGAAGCATATTTTCTGCTATTGGCTGTCCTTGTGGCATAGATTGCCCAATCACCATCTCATTCAATGTCTTTGGAGAGACGACTTTGTTAGTCCCTGGGCAAAAAAAATCCACTCCAAAATTATGTCCTACGGATTGTTCCCATCGGACCTATTGAAATTAGATCTTCCCTCAGCCAAAAGAACTATAATTCAAAAACTAGATAACTATGATTTCCATCAAAATATTATAACGGGAGGTGGAACATGTTCCCCGCTGAATCAAGGCATACAGCCCACGCATCAGATTCCATCGTACCTGTCTTTTCTTTCTGTCGCAGCCCACAGATTCGCCTTCACCAAAGCAAGATTTAATGTTTTCCCATCCAATGTCCTGGGGCACAGGTTTTCCAAAGGCCAAATCTCAGTTTTATGCACGTGTGACAACAGAACAATAGAATCCCTCTACCACATACTGTTCTGTTGCCCCCTGCATACGCCCGCTCGGACTAAAATCTTGTACCCTCTAATTCTGGAAATCACGGACAAACCGCTGGAGACCCAATTAACATACCTGCTGCAAGATGATGATACGACCAAAACATTACTTGTAGCAAGATATTTGATTTCAGTTCTCTCTTACAAAAAACAGCATAACTTACTTTACGACTACTGACACTAAGATACATCATTCAAGTAACCTTCTGAGCTGAGTAATGGAAAATGATGGCCTGCAATGCACTAACGTTTTAACCATAGCTAAAAACCCCATAAAACTACTTGAAACGTTTTAAAAAAGTTGTACAATGTTCCTTGTATGAGGAACTAATTTTGCCTGATTGTTCTGATTCTTTTATGTTTTTAATTTGTCTGATTGTTTTTATGTATGTCGGTTTTATACTGTTTTATTCTTGGTTGCAGTACATTATGGGCCTATGGCCGAAATAAAGTTTATCTCTCTATCTCTCTCCCTTTGAAAGTAATGGAAAGTGGATTAATCTGTTCCAGACGGTCAGTGGAGTACTTAAACTGAAGCGTTCATAAACTGAAGCGAACTTTCCCATTGAAAGTAATGGAAAGTGAATTAATCCGTTCCAGATGGGTCCGTGGTGTTCGTAAACCAAAAATTCGTAAACCGAGGTGTTCATAAACCAAGGTTCCACTGTACTCCTATTGATGCAGCCCAGAATTGCATTGGCTTTTTTAGCTGCTGCATCACACTGTTGACTCATGTCAAGTTTGTGGTCTACCAAGACTCCTAGATCCTTTTCACATGTACTGCTCTCAAGCCAGGTGTCACCCATCCTGTATTTGTGCCTTTCATTTTTTTTGCCCAAGTGTAGTACTATACATTTCTCCTTGTTAAAATTCATCTTGTTTGCTTTGGCCCAATAGTCTAATCTGTTAAAGTCATTTTGAAGCATGATCCTGTCTTCTGGGGTATTAGCTACCCCTCCCAATTTGGTGTCATCTGCAAACTTGCTCAGGATGCCCTCAAGCCCATCATCCAAGTCATTGATAAAGATACAGATAGGTAGCCGTGTTGGTCTGATGCAGTCAAAATAAAAATAAAAAATCCTTCCAGTAGCACCTTAGAGACCAACCAAGTTTGTCACAGGTATGAGCTTTTGTGTGCATGCACACTAAGAAGTGTGCATGCACACGAAAGCTCATGCCTCTGAGGTGCTACTGGAAGGATTTTTTATTTTTATATTGATAAAGATGTTGAATAAGACTGGGCCCAAGACAGAACCCTGTGGCACCCCACTAATCACTTCTCTCCAGGATGAAGAGGAGCCATTGATGAGCACCCTTTGGGTTCGGTCAGTCATAGATGTGTATAAGCTTGCTTATTGCATATAAGCTTTCTCATAGATGTGTATAAGCTTGCAGCCTCTGGAAGCTTAACAGAAAGCACACCTTCAGGGACTCCACATTCAGTGTGGTCTATTCTAAATTCAACTTTATACCTAACTTTTAAGCAATTGACAGTGCTCCCTGAAACACATTCACTCTTAAAGTGAAGACGTCTCATGAATTGGATGAGAAGAAATACTGTACATTTAGTACAAATAGGCAGCCAAGTTCATAAAGCATGCCATTTAGATTAATAATAGGATGCTCCTGTAAGTGACAAGATTAACTGATTATATGTTCATTCTATGTCTTTTTACAGGTTCAGATAGCTTCAACAGTGGCTGTACTGTAAAACTATCAACAGGACATAAATACTTACAAGTCACTGGTGCCTCCTGGAGGTTTATATTTAAGAATGCCAAGAAGGCTCAACATCCGTTTAGCAGTTTGCTCTGGAAGCTCTTCTCTAATGTCAACAACTTGCTGAAAAAATTAAAATAGCCAAGGCATAATTAACAAGACAAGCTTCATTTCACAAGCAAAGCAAAGCAAAGAAGAATGGATTTTAATTAACTAGCCAGGTTTCATCCAGGCCACTATCATCTTCCATGTCATGAACCTTTGCAACTCAATTCCCCCTCTCCAAGTTTCAGGCCAGCAGGCCGGCTCTGACCTTTTCATTTTTTATGTGCCCAGAGTGTTTATCCATTCATTTGTGGCTGCATACATTTTAAAAAGGTAAGCATTTCAATGCAATGTTGTTCTGGAAGTTATTGGGGGGATCGTGGTGATATCATGGGAGACTGGTTAGTCACGCCTAGAAACAGAAGGCAGGTAAAATCAGAGTACCATACCCAGCAACAAGATGTAGTGGTGGCCACCAACCTGGATGGCTCTTCAAGGGGATTAGACATATTCATGGAGGATAAAGCTATAATGATACCTACGGTATATTACTTCTAGTATCAGAGGTAGTGTACCTCCAAATATTAGTTGCAGGAAAACACATGGGAGAAATGGCTATTGCACCCAAGTTCTGTTTGGTGGCTTTCTATAGGAATCTGTTTGCCACTAAGAGAAGAGAATGCCATGGGCATGCCATGGGCAATCAAATCTGTTTAATAAGCTGAAACAGGAAAAGTGTCCTTTCACTCTTCCCTTCTTGGTGTGCTACAGTAAGCCAGGAAGTCTTCAGTTAACTGTAAGGTAAAGATAAAGGGATCCCTGACCATTAGGTCCAGTCGTGAGCGATTCTGGGGTTGCAGGGCTCATCTTGCGTTATTGGCCAAGGGACAGCTTCCAGGTCATGTGGCCAGCATGACTAAGCCACTTCTGGCGAACCAGAGCAGCACATGGAAATGCCGTTTACCTTCCCGCCGGAGCGGTACCTATTTATCTACTAGCACTTTGACATGCTTTCGAACTGCTAGGTTGGCAGGAGCAGGGACCGAGCAACGGGAGCTAACCCCGTTGCAGGGATTTGAACTGCCGACCTTCTGATCGGCAAGCCCTAGGCTCTGTGCCACCCGCGTCCCTCTCAGTTAACTGTAGTTTCTCATTATTGAAAACTATGATGAGCAAGTTCCAGAATAGGTTGTGATCTTAAACCACGGTCTGAAGTTGGTTTAAGATCATGGTTTGCTCTGAATCTGGGGTAGTATTTTTACTACCAAGTTTTATTCAGAGTAAACCCATTGAAATTAATGAAGATAACTAAGTTAGTTTCAATAACTTAGTGCTATCCATTGCACTGGCCAGAGAATTAGCAGCTGCAGATACAGTAGTTTGCTACCCCATCCTTGGGAGAAAGTATACTCAGCATCGCCAGTTGCCTTGGAATCGCAGAGCCAATGGGAAACACACTTTGTCTGGCCCTTTCCACCAGCCTGGCAACTTAAGGTACATGTATTATTATAATTTACTTTAAGCCACCTTGAGAAGCCATTTGATATAAAGGCGGGATATAAACTTTTGAGACAAATTAATAACCAGCAAGTTTCTTGACACATGTAGTTCAATATCTTAATTTTCCATCCTTACCTTTGGGTCAATCTCTCCCAGAACATCATTTAGCAGCTGTAACAGCTGCATTGACTCCAATGAGTCAAATGTGATTAAGTTGAAGTTCTTCTTAAAGGGTTCCTTGTTGAGCTTCTCAACAATAAATTTAAGCTGGTCACTCATAATGGCACTCTAGTAGGTATCTGCAGAAGAGATGAAGCAGCATCACGAGTCAAAAAAATCACTGCAAAAACATTTCTTTAAAATTAAAACCTCAGATGGGTGGTTGTGGGGGTATTGCATTTTGCTTCTAGTGTAGGTTTGACAGATGAAATATTTGTGCGTTGCAGCAACCTACCTCTAGAGCAAGATGAACAAAAAACTGCCCTGATGCAAATGCAAACCCTCACCTTCTTCCCACTGTTAGCACTCCTGGCCCCGGAGACTTCCCCACACCAAACCCCCTTCTCTGGAGGGCCTGCCCCTCACATTCTGAGTGCCTTTGCCTGGCTGGGATGTGCCATGAACACTGGTGAAGCCACTTCACCACTTCCATTAGAGAGTGGTGCACACACGTGGAAACCAGCCTACTATACAAAGGGGAAATTCACATTCACCCTCCCACGGGGAAAAGGCGCAACTCTGCAGCAGCCTGTTGTTTGTTATCCTATCCTTTCTTGTCAAAGTGTAGGTTGCAAGCTCCATCTCTCCACGTTTGCTTCTACTGAGCTTTCAAAAGAGAATAAAACAGTAACACATCCCATCTCCTGGTGCCCCTCCTACTACCAGAGGCAAGAACCGCGCGCCCCCTTCCTTAAGGGGGAGATTCGCACCGCCAGATGCCAGAGCGATTCCCCAAGTCACTCCTTTCCCCTAAACTGGGGCATACGCGGGTTGCCATGGTAACCCTTGCCTGTTTCCTCCGGGTCTCCCCCCCCCGCTGCCCTTCTCCAAATGGATTAGCCAATCTTTCACTATACCGCTCTTTTCTCCCACAAACACCCCCAGGCTTTCCCCACGCCACATTACCTCAACCCTTCGCCCGAAACGCCCCCTCTAAATTGCCATCTCTTCCCCGCCTCTGGTGCCGGGGCCCTTGGTAACGGTTGCTAGGGTACCGTTGCTGCCGTGGAGGAGGCAGTTCCGCTCACGTGACCAAAACGGCGGCAGCGTGGACGGAAAAGAACCAAGGCGCTTAGAGCGCGCCTTCGGCGGGAGGACGCGCCCCCAACCCCGTCGACAATGAGACGTAGGCTGCGGCCTGAGCGTGCGACTGCGGCTGCGCGAGGCGAAGGAGGCGGGAAGCGGGAGAAAGAGATTAATATCTCCGGGGTGGTTGGCGCTCAGTCCGAGCCGCAGAGGGCGAGAAGCGGCAGCAGCGGAGGGAGGTCGATTCACGATAATGCCCCCCCCCAAATAAATAAATAAATACATAAACAAGGGGGAAGGGGGATATTTATTACTTCCAGCTATAAATCTCAAGGTGGTTTAGAGCAAATGTCACAGTCAAAATAGAATTGGTTCTAATAGGAACACTAATTCTACTTAGCACTTCAATAACAGTAATGCTTGCAGTGACAATAAATAATAATAAATTCAATTTATATACCACCCTTTGTCAAAAGATCCCAAATAATAATGAAAACAGAAAAAGCAAGGAAGAGTATTTCTTAAAGGTAAAGGGACCCCTGACCATTAGGTCCAGTCGTGACTGACTGGGGTTGCTGCGCTCATCTCACGTTATTGGCCAAGGGAGCTGGCATACAGCTTCCAGGTCATGTGACCAGCACGACAAAACCACTTCTGGCAAACTAGAGCAGCACACGGAAACGCCATTTACCTTCCCGCTGGAGCGGTACCTATTTATCTACTTGCACTTTGATGTGCTTTCGAACTGCTAGGTGGGCAGGAGCTGGGACCGAGCAACGGGAGCTCACCCCGTCGCGGGGATTCAAACCGCTGACCTGATTGGCAAGCCCTAGGCTCAGTGGTTTAACCCACAGTGCCACCCACGTCCCTAGTGTGTAATGATTGCCTCTTAAGGTCCTGCCAGAGCCTTGTGCCCCCTTCCCAAAGCCCGGCGCCTCGCTTAGTTGGATTTGGGAAGGTAGCGCAAGAAGCTGGGGGTCATCCAGTTTGGGCCTCAGCCCCACAACAAGGCAGTATGCAGTCATATCAAAGTGCTCTTGCAGCCCACTTGGTAAGTTGGACCACCCTGCCCTAACTCAAGTTCGGTACGGTTTGAATACGGAAATGAGAAAACTGCTTCTGCTATTTTTTGTTTTTAAATAGCTTGACTGAAGGAAGGAAGGAAGGAAGGGTGAGGAGAAAATAGCTGTGTGTGGCTATAAAGAGATCTGCCAACACTCCAGAAGTTGCAGAAGTTAGAATGTGTCTGGTCTTCTAATCTGCATTCATTTTGATTCGTTTGTGGTGAAGTTTTACAATGATGAGTGTTTACCTGATTTGCTTGTGGGATGTTTATTCATCTTCCTGTTAATAATTTGTCCGTCTCCCACTTTTCAATGTGTTTCCCCATTAATTTCCTAACTGCAAAAAAGTGTTTGTGTGTTAAGTGCATTGGTTGCCCCCAAGGCCACAGAGCATTTTAATCTATTTTAATTGTGCAAACCTACACTTGAATCCCTTCCGCAACATAACAGTCTGGAGGTGACTGCGCAGCAGCTGAGTTATAGCTCATGTGACTATTTTGATTTATCTTAACTTGCTCCTTCCCTGCATGGCTTTCTTACTGTGCCTTTAAGTGGTGTGGTTTTGCTGTGTGAGAGTGTGTGTGGCCAGAAACAGCAGCGGCAGTGCTGTCCGTGAGAGGGTGCAGTTTGTAAGAGGCTTTTTTTTTGTTCCTCCACCATGGCTGGCTGCTGCAGCTTGAAGAATGTGTGCGAATATGAAACTAACAAGGTTGTGCGCATCCAGAGCGTCTACTATGGGAGCCTCAAGTGGGCCATCCATTCTGTCGTCTTCATGTATGTCTGGTAAGTGGAACAGGAAAAGTTCAGATATGACAGCAGGGAAAACAAAGAGGGAAAGTTGGAAGCCTTGGAAAGAGCTCTACAGCAAAATCCATGGGATTTATGTCTCCAGCTCTTGATAAGGAAGGCTGGGGTTGAACTGTGCAAATCGCTCTGTCTACTTGGATCAGTTAAACTGTATCCAAGAGTTGTTTAAGGAGTTCCATCTACTATCTGAAAGTTAGTAAAGCTGGTTAAAATGTTAGCGACAGTTCATAAGATACTGCTTTAACAAAAGCATGTTAAATGTATAAATGTAATCAATCATATTAATTGTCAATGATACCACATTGGGGTGTTAGGGGAGGTATAGTACCTCTGGTGGGGACACATCATGCTCCTTTTGGGGTAGTCTGTTGATCTTTGGTCCCCACCCTGCACTCAAATCTCACCTGTGACTCCTAGTACCGTAGCTGTCAGCAGGCAACAGTGGTCACTATTCATTTTAGATACAGATGATGTTAGGTTAGAGCCGATAACTAATGAGGCTCAGCTGTCGGACTTGGCTGATAGCCCGGAACTGGAAGGGAGGCTTGCTTTGATAAAGGAACTGGCTGGGAGGGGTGAGCAAATGGCAGAAATAACTCAAACCTCAGAAGAGAGTTTGTCCGAGTCTGTTCCTAGTTCTTTAAAGTTACAGGAACGTAGGAGGGGAGGGTTACAGGATAAGAGGAAATGGCAATTACAGAGAGAGAGGCAGAGGGCGTTGTTCGAGCGTAGGAATAAAAGGAGGTGGACTCACGCTAGAGAGCTAGATGAGTCATCATCTGATTAACTAGTGGTCTTGAGCAGGAAGTTGCAGTCTTTCTTGTGGTTACTTGCCTTTGTTTTGTCTATTTGGAATAAAACTCACTATTTACACACAGACTGTGTGCTAGCCATTGCTGTTGCTTACAGCATGACTCATCTAACTTGCTGCTGAAGGGGAAGCATGTGGATTTAAGCAAGAATGGAAGAAAAGGGGAAGCAGCAACCGGCTGGGGATTTATCAGTCGGCGCAACAGCAATGGAGATGAAGTTAGAAGATAATACTGAAGCTCTCTGGGCAGAGAACCAAGAGTTGAAGGCAAGATTAGCACGGCTGGAAGGAGTGACCTCAGAACAAGCAAGACAACTCTCTGACTTATCTGGCAGGCAAGTGGCAAAGAATTTTGTTCCCCTTCCCCCACGTTTTAGTGGGAGCGGTGCAGAGTATGATTCATTTCGGGCTTCCTGCTTGTATTATTTAAGGCTTAAGGGAGAAGAATACAGAGATGATGATGCCAGAGTGGCCCTGGTGGTGGGGCTTTTGGAAGGGAAGGCGCGGCAGTGTATTGCCCCTTACCTAATGTCTAATGACCGAGTGCTCACCAACTTATCAGCCTTCTTGAAGCTTCTGGATAGCATGTTCAGGAATCCTGCACAAGAAGCAGAGTGGGAACAGGAGTTCTTGAGCCTTAAGCAAGGAAAGGGAACTGTAGCACAGTTCTGGTCCTCTTGTGTGAGACTTGCTAGACAACTAGGCTGGGAAGGAAAGGCCTTGGTTGGATTGTTTAAGGCGGGACTCAGTGAAGAGATTCGGGTGGAGTTGGCAAAAAATCCTGGGTTGAAGACCTTGGAAGAGGTGGCACAAGTCGCCTTGCAACTAGACCTGAGGTTCCAATCGCTGGACAGGTTGCGTAGGGGCCAAGGAAGGTCAGAGAGCCGCAGGACATTTGTGCCCTTAGAGCTGCCGGATTCACGAAGGGTGGAGGAAGAAGCACCCATGCAACGTAGTTCTATCAGAAGGGGTACAACACCTAGTATTACACACGCTGAGAGAGAGAGAAGGTGGAGAGATCGGTTGTGCCTTATCTGCGGCTCCCCCAATCACATGGCTCGTCAGTGTACTGTAGGAAGAAACCGAGGTGCGCTGTCTGGCACAAATGTAACAACACCTGGAGAGGGCATAGTGGAGCAGTCGGGAAACGAGATGACCCAGCCCGTTCTGGAGGCCTCGGGTTGGGGGAAAAGAGACCCAAAGGGCTTCCACCTGGACCGATCTTACCAGTAATTACAGCATTCGCAATGCTACGACTCCCAGATGGAAGGGGCGAGCGTGTGGAAGTTCTTATTGATTCTGGAGCCTCGACTGATTTTATAGACATGGACTTGGTGAGCAGGTTGGGAATAGAGACACAGTCATTGGAAGAACCTTTAGAAGTTAGAACAATTGATGGTAGAGTGTTGCTGTCTGGCTGTGTGTCAGAGG
The DNA here is from genome assembly GCF_963506605.1 of Zootoca vivipara. NCBI lineage: Eukaryota > Metazoa > Chordata > Lepidosauria > Squamata > Lacertidae > Zootoca > Zootoca vivipara. The sequence goes on from NC_083292.1 coordinate 4,657,184, forward strand.
CCACAATGCCAATTGGTCTAGAACTGCCGGGACACCGAGAGGTCATTGCATTCCATATCACCAGGTTGAACTCCTACCCCGTGGTTTTGGGGATGAGTTGGCTATCCCGTCATGATCCGATGATCTCCTGGGGCCAGAGATCGATGACCTTTTCGTCAGTGTATTGCCGACTACATTGTTTGGGAATCAGGGCGGAGAAGAATGGTGAGGCCAATGGTACGCCAGACTGTGGTCCGCTCACTGGGGAAGAGAGACAAATACCCCCACAGTATAAGTCTTTTAGAGACGTATTCTGCGAGAAGGAGGCAGATCGGTTACCACCGCATCGCCAGTACGATTGCAAAATAGATCTGGTGCCAGGGGCTGAGATACCCGCCAGCCGTATCTACGCTATGTCAGAAGTGGAGTTGGCAGAACTGAGGGAGTTCCTGCGAAAAAATTTGGAACGGGGTTTCATACGGCCTACCAAGACTCCGGGAGGAGCTCCAATTTTCTTTGTGGATAAGAAGAACACTTCTGAGAAAAGACTTGTAGTTGATTACAGGAAGATCAACCAGCGCATGATTCCCAGTCGTTACCCGTTGCCACGAATTGGGGATTTGCTGGAAAGATTACGGTCGGCTAAAATTTTTACAAAACTGGACTTGAGGGGGGCATATAATTTGATACGAGTAAGAGAGGGAGATGAATGGAAGACGGCCTTTAACACCAGGTACGGCACATTTGAATATCTTGTCATGCCGTTTGGACTACAGTCGGGCACGGCCACCTTTCAGGCATTTATTAATTACGTGTTGTCCGACTTGTTGGATCGTTCGGTCCTTGCTTATTTAGATGACCTATTAATCTACTCGGAGAGTCTGGAAGAACACGTACAACATGTGAAGGAAGTGTTAGAGCGTCTAAGAGAACATCGATTGTACGCTAAGTTGGAGAAATGCCACTTTCACGTAACAGAAGTGGAGTTCTTAGGCTATAGAATCACCCCAGAGGGGGTGCACATGGATCCAGCAAAGGTTCAGGCAGTAGTGTCATGGCAAAGACCCAAGACTCGAAAAGATGTACAAAGATTCTTGGGGTTTGCCAATTACTATCGGAAGTTTATACCAAGGTACTCAGGCCTTACAGCACCGATAACAGATTGTTTGAAAGGCAAAAAGGCGTTTAAATGGACTGAGGAAGCCCAAAGGGCGTTTGAGAGACTTAAGAACTTGTTTGTGGAGGAAAGATACTTGGCTCATCCAGACCCGTACAAGCCGATGGTCGTGGAAACCGATGCTTCGGACAAAGCCATTGGGGCGGTGCTTCTCCAGGAAGATGACAAAGGGGAACTGAGACCATGTGCCTTTCACTCAAGGAAATTAAACTCGTCAGAACAAAATTATACTATATGGGAGAGAGAGTTGTTGGCAATAAAGGATGCTCTACAAACTTGGCGGCATTTCTTGGAAGGGGCGCAGCATCAGGTGGAGGTACGCACTGATCATAAAAACCTAGAGTACTGGCAGACGGCTCGTCAATTGAACCAACGACAGATTAGGTGGGCGCAATTCTTTGCCAGGTTCAATTTCCGGATTAAGTATGTGTCTAGTGCTCAGAACCAGCGGGCGGACGCATTGTCCCGAAAACCGGAGTATTCCGAAATAGAGACCGGGTTAGAACGGAGATTGATCCTGAGCCCCGAACAACTGCAGCTAGCAACAATGACGGCATTAGAACGGTCAGACTTTCTCCAACAAACGCAGAAGGATGGGTTCGCTCAAGAGAAGAGGAAGGCAATACGTAAGGGGGAAGTCCAAGGGAAGGAGTTTACTGAGAGAGGAGGGCTGCTGTACAAGGGGGAAGCTCTCTATGTGCCAGAGGGAGAGCTTCGTGCGAGGGTGCTGAGACAATGCCATGACAGTCCAACAGCAGGACATTTTGGGCAGTGGAAGACGGAACGTCTGGTATCAAGGGATTTTTGGTGGCCACGGATGCAGGAGGAGGTCAAGGAGTATGTCCGGGCATGTGAAGTGTGCCAACGGTCCAAAAGACCTCGCGAAACACCAGCCGGGCTACTTCAACCACTGCCCACACCACAAGCACCGTGGGAAGGCATTGCTATGGACTTTATCACTGATTTGCCCGAGTCGCAGAAACAGACAGTGGTTTGGGTGGTAGTAGATCTGTTCTCCAAGATGGCACACTTTGTTCCTTGCAAGAAATTACCGTCGGCACAGGAGACCGCGCAACTCTTCATAGAACATGTGTTCAAATTGCATGGATTGCCGCAGAAGATTGTGTCTGATAGGGGAACGCAGTTTACCTCCCAGTTTTGGAGGAGACTGATGCAATTGCTGAAGGTGGAGGTGTGCCTCTCATCGGCTCGGCATCCTCAGACAAACGGAGAGGCCGAACGGACGAACGCGACGTTGCAACAGTACCTACGTTGTTACGTGAATTATCAACAGGATGACTGGGTTGGGAAACTAGCGTTGGCTGAGTTTGCTTATAATAATGCTGTGCATGCTTCTACACAGCAGACGCCATTTTTTGCCTGCCATGGGCGACATCCACGGGTGTTTCCAGGTCAGGGAGATGGACTGGCAGTGCCTGCAGCTGAACAGTTCGCAGAAGAAATGGAAGCGTTGCACAGTATTCTGCGAGAACAGCTAGAAAAAGCGAAGGCTCTGTATAAGGCAGAAGCTGATAAACACCGGCAAGTGGGCAAGGAGATAAGGGTAGGGGACCAAGTTTGGCTATCCACTAAAGATTGGCCGAGCAAGGGACGTTGTAAGAAGTTACTGCCGCAACGGGTAGGGCCATTCGAAGTGTTGGAACAAATAAATCCTGTTTCATATAAGTTACGTTTACCGACTTCAATGAAGATGTATCCGGTGTTCCATCGGTCACTCTTATCGCCAGTAACGCCAAGACACCGGTATCAGAAGAGGAAGGAGCCACCACCTTTGCCCATCTGGGTGGAGGGTGAACCGGAATATGAAGTGGTTCAGCTATTGGACTCTCGTAGAAGGGGCAGGGGGGTACAGTATTTGGTGGCTTGGAAAGGGTACGGACCAGAGGAGAACTCATGGGTGAATGCGAGTGATATACATGCATCTAGGCTGCAGAGAGAGTTTCACCATAGGTACCCTAATAAACCCAAACCCCGGGGTTGGGTAGAGGAGCAGGCAGAACAGGCAGACTGGGAAGCTGAAGTGAATGGTGGGTTTGAAGAGGAGGAAGAAGTAGAAGAGTCGCAACCGGGTTGCAGTTATTGGGGAAGTGAAGAGGGAGAATGGTGGGAGGTATCTCATAACGCCCCAAGTAAGGAAGTGCGGAGGCGGGAGGAAGGAGAGGAGGCCCCTAGAGGGGGGGATGATGTTAGGTTAGAGCCGATAACTAATGAGGCTCAGCTGTCGGACTTGGCTGATAGCCCGGAACTGGAAGGGAGGCTTGCTTTGATAAAGGAACTGGCTGGGAGGGGTGAGCAAATGGCAGAAATAACTCAAACCTCAGAAGAGAGTTTGTCCGAGTCTGTTCCTAGTTCTTTAAAGTTACAGGAACGTAGGAGGGGAGGGTTACAGGATAAGAGGAAATGGCAATTACAGAGAGAGAGGCAGAGGGCGTTGTTCGAGCGTAGGAATAAAAGGAGGTGGACTCACGCTAGAGAGCTAGATGAGTCATCATCTGATTAACTAGTGGTCTTGAGCAGGAAGTTGCAGTCTTTCTTGTGGTTACTTGCCTTTGTTTTGTCTATTTGGAATAAAACTCACTATTTACACACAGACTGTGTGCTAGCCATTGCTGTTGCTTACAGATGCCAGTGCTTATGATATGAGGGCTAAGCTGTCACAGGAATGTGCAGGACAAGAGAAGCCTGTTGCTTGTTTCATTAAGAGCCTGAATACCGTAGAGAGAAACTACTGCACTACTAGGAGAGAACTCCTGGCAGTTGTAAAGTCCATTGGACATTTTCATTATTATCTGTATGGTAGGAAATTTGTGGTGAGGACTGACCATTCTTCCTTACAATGGCTATTTTGGTTCAAAAACCTGGGGCCTCGTATAGGGAACAGCTTCGACTGGCTGGCTAAACCAGGTGAGGGTAGCCAATGGGTCTCAAACCCTTGGTGAATGAGGGACTTCGCCTGCATGCAAAGACAGGCTCTGGCGGATGAAGCAGATGCACGCGCCATTTCTGCACATGCTGTAGAGGGAAGTGAGGGACAGACGGGGCTCGTCCACCTGGGAAGGGAGCCCATCTAAGAGAAGGAAACTCCTAACTCTCTGCTGCCTTGTGGGACATCTTCGGGAGATGAAAAGGCTCAGGAGTAAATGCTACACAAATCCAGAGTGTTGAGCTTTATATTTTTCCTTAACTTGTACACCTCTTTCCGGCAAGTCCTGCAACCAAGCTGGTGTCAAATGTATTGCTCTGCTTTCCTTTGGACCACATGAATGAGGCCAAGAGGTGGATCTTGTCGTCTGGGCAGCCCAGCACCTCCATACACACTGCGCAGACTTGCACCCCGGGAAGGTCACTTTGGTGCTGCTGCTAACACAGTGGTTTAACTCTCCCCCTGGAGGTGCACTCCATTGTCTCTCAAGACAGATTGAATGCCAACAACAAGATACCACATTATTTATACAGGGCTTTAAAGTGTTCAAAGCAGCTCACATGTAATAATGTACAGTACCGGTAATCTTTAGAACAACAACCCTTTAAGATAGGCTGCTAATCTTAGGCTGTGTTAACAGATGTTTGATGTCTGGATCATGGGAAGTACTGTAATGGCTCTGCTCTGTTCTGCACCGATCAGGCTCCAGTCCTGGGTGCCACATTTTAAGAAGGACATTGGCAAATTGGAGCATGCCCAAAGGAGGTTTGGGGGTTCTGGAAACCCCCATAGTACAATGAACAGTGGAAAGACCCTAAGTATGTTTAACATAAAGAGGAGAAAATGAAGGAGAGACATGATAGCAATATTTAAAGGTCTGAAGGACTGTCATGTGGAACATGGAGCGGGTTTGCTCTCTATTGCTCCAAAAGGAAAGAAAAAACAATTTGTGGAAATTGTTAGGGAATAAGATTGCAGCTAAAAATGTTTTTGAAGATGAAGTCCAGCCAACAGCGGAATAAGACTGCCTGTGGTCTCCCCTTCACTTGATGGCAAAGGACAGGAGAAGGGTGAATGGCCATTTGTCAGGATGCTTTTGTTGCACCCAGTGCCCGATTTATGTACAGTATAAGCTAAACAAGCTATAGCTTAGGGCCCCACTCTCTTGCCCCCCCCCATATTTCACTATTAGTATACTTCTTCTTAATTGTATTTCAGTTCAACAATTACTTTGATAAAATACATTATTTTGTGATGTGCTTTAGATACCTGTTAGGTCCATTGATTACCATATAGCATATGTTGTTGTTGTTGTTTAGTCGTTTAGCCGTGTCCCCATGGACCATAGCACGCCAGGCACTCCTGTCTTCCACTGCCTCCCGCAGTTTGGTCAAACTCATGTTTGTAGCTTCGAGAACACTCTCCAACCATCTTGTCCTCTGTCGTCCCCTTCTCCTAGTGCCCTCAATCTTTCCCAACATCAGGATCTTTTCCAGGGAGTCTTCTCTTCTCATGAGGTGGCCAAAGTATTGGAACCTCAGCTTCACGATCTGTCCTTCCAGTGAGCACTCAGGGCTGATTTCCTTCAGAATGGATAGGTTTGATCTTCTTGCAGTCCATGGCACTCTCAAGAGTCTTCTCCAGCACCATAATTCAAAAGCATCAATTCTTTGGCGATCAGCCTTCTTTATGGTCCAGCTCTCACTTCCATACATCACTACTGGGAAAACCATAGCTTTAACTATACGGACCTTTGTCGGCAAGGTGATGTCTCTGCTTTTTAAGATGCTGTCTAGGTTCGTCATTGCTTTTCTCCCAAGAAGCAGGCGTCTTTTAATTTCGTGACTGCTGTCACCATCTGCAGTGATCAAGGAGCCCAAGAAAGTCAAATCTCTCACTGCCTCCATTTCTTCCCCTTCTATTTGCCAGGAGGTGATGGGACCAGTGGCCATGATCTTGGTTTTTTATATAGCATATATTCAACACAAAAAACAGCAACAATTTGTTGTTGACAAAGGACAGCTGGACATATAAAGGGCCCCCATTACCTTCAGTAGCTTAGGGCCTCATCAAACCTAGATCCGGCCCTGGTTGCACCCTGCACAGCAGAGCCTGCACTGAGCAGGTCTAGTTGAACCCCTACCGTCCCAACTCTTATTGTTATTACTACTGTACTTTCCTCTTATCGCAGACACGGGATGAATGGACTAAACTGGACTGAGAGAGAACAATTTGCCAGATATTGAGGCCCCACCTGGCACTATCATATCACTTTAAGCAGGCATGGTCCCCCCCTCCCCCAAATCATGGGAACTGTAGTTTACCAAGGGTGCTAAGAGTTCCTCTCACAGGGCTACAGCTCCCAGAGTGGTTTACTCTTCCCTGGGTATTCAGGGAATTGTAGTTGGTCAATGCCCTTGACAAACTACATTCCCCATTGTTCTTTGGGGGGGGAGGTATGACTGCTTAAATTAATATGGCACTGCTTTAAATGTATAGTGCAGATGGGGTCACAGATTCAGGCAGGGACTGCCTGATCTTATAGCTCCACCTCGGACTTTAGGTCATATCCACACCATATATTCCAAGCACATGGCCTTCCCCCAATGAATCCTGGCAACTGCAGTTTGTTAAGGGTGCTAGAAATTGCTGGGGGAAGAAATGACAGTTAAAGCAGCATAAATGTGCTTTAAATGTACAAGTAAACACGTTGGATTTAACCACACCAGCCTGCTAGTCTCTGCACAGTCTGATCCAATGCGTGCTTATGCAGAAGTAAAGTTGCACTGAGTTCACTGGGATTTACTCCCTATTAAGTTTGCATAGGATTGCAGTTGAGAGTGCACAACTGCTGCAGAGTAAGTCACACTGAAATCAGTGGAGCTCATAAGTAAACATGTGTAGGACAACAGAAAAAGCCTACTAAACTGGTCTACTAAACCTGTGCTATTAGGATTTTATTTTTACAGCAAGGGGAAGGACTTTATTGTTTATTTATCACTCTGAACTAGAAAGCTTTGCATTTGCAACAACAGTCTTACATAGTGACCTCTAGAACATTTTAATCAATTAAACAGAACGGTAGCAACTGAGGTTAGGATCACACAGCCTTGGAAATAAAGACCCCAGAGCTGAGAATTTTTTCCTACTTGCATTGAGAAGTACTGCATTAAACTGATCTGGACATATTAATGTAGATTTGTTTCCGAGCATATAACTTTTGGCATTATTAGTCCTAAGAGAAGAGCCTTCTTCCAAACAAGCACAGCTTTGTAAGGCTGGGTGTGTGACCTTCTTTCCCACCCACACATCTAATGAATGCCATGATGTACAACCAGCCACTCTTAAAGGCACACTCTCAATGTAATAAATAGAGTGGTGGGTCTGTGTTGCTTTATGGCAAGAATAACAAATGGTGAAGCTGTGGCCCTCCAGATGTTGATGGATCGCAACTCCCATCAGTCCCAGACAGTGTGGCCAATGGCCTGAGGTGATAAGAGTTGGAGTCCAACATCTGGAGGCCCACATACCCGGTATCTGCCATGCCTGCTGTGTGTTTGTCACAAATAAGGGTTTTTAAAAAGACACACCTCACCCACAAAAAATGTACGTTATATTATAAAACAGGCATTCCCAAACTTCAGCCCTCCAGGTGTTTTGGACTACAATTCCCATCATTCCTGACCACTGGTCCTCTTAGCTAGGGATCATGGGAGTTGTAGGCCAAAACATCTGGAGGGCCGCAGTTTGGGGATGCCTGTTATAAAACAACCATTTTTTTAAAAAATGATGGACAGAACTCCATAACCTTGGAGCATCCATCGGCAGGTGAACTTTCATAGTGGTACAGGAACTGATAAATTGACTTGTCCTTCCATTCACCCATCTCTTTAGCGCACCTGGTCATCACAATTTATTTCCAACCCTCTGTGGCAGTATCTTGGGTTTGCATAATACAGGCAGTGCTGTAGCGGGGGGGGGGGGCAGGGCCGCCACCTGAAACTCTTTCTATTGTGTCTCTCCAGTGTTGTCCTTATTGCTGACAGGCGCTATCAGAGGAAGGACTCCGTCATCAGCTCTGTGCACACAAAAGTGAAAGGGGTGTCTCAGTCTGAAGCAAGGATCTGGGACACAGTGGAGTACACTCTCCCTATCCAGGTACGTCTCAGCTCCTTGACCAGGGAGCGATCTGCTTTTCAGTGACCTTCAGCTTTAGTTTATAAAGCAGAGGTTGGACACACTTTGAGTGTGCATTACAAATCCTGCCTGGAGATGCTGGGAATTGAACCCGGGGCCTTTCTGAACGCAAAGCAGGAGCTCTGTCCACTGAGCTATGGCCCTTCAGCAACATGGGAGGGGGGGGAAAGGTTCACCACACCAGGTATAGGGGAAAGACTGTAGGTCACTCTCCCATATCTTCATGATGTGAGGCATAGAGAGACGCCCACTTGAAATCTTCGAGAGCCGCTGCCATGCTACCAAGGCAGCATTCTGTTTCCCCAGAAAGATGGCAGTTCAGCGTTTGCTTGAATACCTTCAGTGGAAAAACCCCTTCCATGTTCTGAGGCGGACATCTTCTACAGTCAGTCTTCTCCCACACCCCCAATTTTGTTTTACTTTGTTGAACATCTAGAAAAAAAGAGGATAACTCCATAGCTCTTGATCCTGATGGTTTATCAAGGGAACTAATAGTACCACTGTATTTTGCTCTGGTCAGACCTCACCTGGAGTACTGTGTCCAGTTCTGGGCACCACAGTTCAAGAAGGATACTGACAAGCTGGAACGTGTCCAGAGGAGGGCAACCAAAATGGTCAAAGGCCTGGAAACGATGCCTTATGAGGAACGGCTTAGGGAGCTGGGTATGTTTAGCCTGGAGAAGAGGAGGTTAAGGGGTGATATGATAGCCATGTTCAAATATATTAAAGGATGCTGTTATGTACTGAGCTGAATCCTAGAACAATAGGATTCAGAAACAGCGGGAGCTACCCAATCCAACTCCAGGTGGAAGTGAATCCGCAACCTGATTGGCCTGCTGGAGCAGCCAATCAGGCGGCAGGCAGAAGTGAATCTGCTACCTGATTGGCCTGTAGGAGCAGCCAATCAGGCTGCAGGCAGAAGTCAATCCACAATATAATTGGCCCACAGGTGTAGCCCTGAAGTAGCCAATCACGCAAGGCCCATTGTGTAAATAATGTATATAAGCAGATGGTTTTGGGAAAAGAGCCATTCTTCTTCTCCTCTTCTCCTTGATGACTATGAGCTGAATAAAGAGCATGAAATTCACTCTCGACTCCGAGTACATTTCAGATGCCATGTAGAGGAGGGAGAAAGGTTGTTTTCTGCTGCTCCAGAGAAGCGGACACGGAGCAATGGTTTCAAACTACAAGAAAGAAGATTCCACCTAAACATTGGGAAGAACTTCCTGACAGTAAGAGCTGTTCGACAGTGAAATTTGCTGCCAAGGAGTGTGGTGGAGTCTCCTTCTTTGAAGGTCTTTAAGCAGAGGAATGCTTTGATGGTGTTTCCTGCTTGGCAGGGGGTTGGACTGGATGGCCTTTGTGGTCTCTTCCAACGCTATGATTCTATGATATTTTGCTTAGTCCCTAATAAATGTATTGCCTTCTTAAAAACTGTGTGACTTTGGGATTTGTGGCTTTTGACCCCCCCTCCAATGGAACAATCTTTTGAAGAGACCCGCTTTTAACCCCTTTTGTTCTTTCTCTTTTGCCTCCTTTTTGGTGCATGCAGGGAATAAATTCATTCTTTGTGCTAACCAATATCATCAAGACAGAGAACCAAGTCCAAGGACTTTGCCCTGAGGTAACTCAATTTTGTGAGTGATGTTATTACCGGTATCTGTGTGGAGAGGGAAATAAGCCATATTCTGTCACGGAAGGCTTTTTAATTAGTGTCTCGTTGCTACGGTGATCCTACATCATCAGGTGCTGATTCATCTTTCCCACCACAACCTTGTTAGATTTCAGAGAAACAAAAAACCTGTAACAACTAGTCCAGAATTTGTTCTTTGCATTCTCTGTTTGAGTTTGAATCTTTTGGCAACTGGCAAGATACATTCAGGGTTGCACATCTGCACATCTCAGAAGTTTTCTGTTCAGGCATGAAATCTTGTAACTGGTGTAGCAGGTTTCAGCAGCCCAAGGATCTCGGATTTCATTTTAGAAAAATGAAATTACCATTCCTAGTCCTTATGACCAGGAACATAGAAATATGCATTTTCAAGTGATGTTGAGCAGCGCTTAATGGAACCTAGTGCTTTGGTATAGCTCTTTACCCCACAGCTTTTACCCCACAGCTATTGGTCCCCAATCCTCAAGTCCTGCTCTTCTTCAGTTTTAATGATGGCTTCCTTCCTTCCTTCCTTCCTTCCTTCCTTCCTTCCTTCCTTCCTTCCTTCCTCCTAAGGTCCCAGGGTACATTACAATGATAAAAAACAATATAGAAAACAGTTTAAAACAACCTACTATCAGGAAAATAAGGTGTGTTGTAAAAATATACACCTCAAGTGGTAGACAAAGGAAATAAAAGCTTTCTCCAAGGAGGCCCGCCTGATGTCTTTGTTACATATCTTGAGGCGCCAGGTGTTGTGTATTGAGTCAAATGATTTTATATCTGTATTACTATTGTCTGTATTTGCATTAGGGTAAAGTAACTGCCTTTTTGTTCCCGAAGGTACAGCTACTATTGGTTCATTTAAGCTGCTGTATTTGGATCCTCTGTCTTATTGGTTATAGGGACCCAGGTGGCGCTATGGGTTAAACCATTGAGCCTAGGGCTTGCTGATCAGAAGGTCAGCGGTTCGAATCCCTGTGATGGGGTGAGCTCCCGTTGCTCGGTCCCAGCTCCTGCCAACCTAGCAGTTCGAAAGCACCTCAAAGTGCAAGTAGATAAATAGGAACCGCTACAGCGGGAAGGTAAACGGCTTAGTCATGCTGGCCACATGACCTGGAAGCTGTACGCTAGCTTCCTCGGCCAATAATGCGAGATGAGCGCGCAACCCCAGAGTCAGTCACGACTGGACCTAATGGTCAGGGGTCCCTTTACCTTTACCTTTTAACTGCCTTTTGGTTCCAGAAGGTACAGCTACTATTGGTTCATTTAAGCTGCTGTATTTGGATCCTCTGTCTTATTGGTTTCCTCCAAAAGGCAGCACTGTGATTGCCTGATATTGTTCCCTCCAAAATATATCCCTTTCTAGCTAGTCCCCAGTCCCTATAAATGTAGCTTTCCTCTCCTCAGAGCTCAGTCTTGTTTGCTTTAATAAAGAAGCGTTACTAGAGAACTGTCTCCAGCACATTATGTCAAGAGAGCTGAAATCACGAACCCCACGTCACAACACCAGGCAAAAACATTCCTCTTTTCCTGGGCCTTTGGCTAGTTAAACAATCTAGGGCCTTTTAAACTGGGGGGTATTGTTTTTGTTTGTTACTGTGTTGTGCATTTTTGTGTTTTTATATTGTAAACTGCCCTGTGATCCTCAGATGAAGGACAGTATATAAATTTAATAAATAATAAAAATAAAAAATGCCTTGCTGAGAGTGAGACAGACCAAAGTAGGACCGCATACAACCAAGCCTGGGAACTGTAGTTTGTCACGGGTGCTTGGAATTGTAGCTTTGTGAGGGGTAAACTACAGTTCCCAGGATTCTTTGGAGGAAGCCATGTGAACATACAGCGTGTTCACAGCCAGGGGGCTCTGGCTTCCGTTGGTGTGGTCTGAAATGAAGCATTTCACAACGCTAGAAATTAAAGCACATATTGTATGTTTACTTTCCCCCTTGTTCCTTTTGCTCAGTTTCCCCTTGCCAAAGCTGTTTGCTCTACCGACAAGAGCTGTATGAAAGGTCGTGTGGACCCTCAGATTAATGGTACGTGGGTTTAATGTTTGTAATATGCTGCAGAAAAAAACTAAAAGAAAATCTAGTTGCTTTTTTAATTTTCATTTACAAAGTTCAACAAGTTTTACAGCCAACAATAATGAAACTTTACTGCAACAGCAACTTAAACTTGAGGTGACTCCAACTCCATACCTTATGATAAAATGTTCAGTTTACTTGTCACTTGATTAAGAAAGGCTAATTTGTTAATTATATGGGGCTAACACATTTTATCGGTGCAGCCACGCTGTGTGATGCGCTAAAAAGCAGATTAAAGGCCCATAAATGGGATTTGTTCAAGACAGGGCATAGGATTAAGTGTGAGGTTGTGCAACTTCTTTGCCATACATTCAGTGTGTAAATCACATTCAAAGGAGCTGCCACAAAGATTCCTTTAGGGCAGGGATTTTAAACGGGGGTCCCTCACTGTCCCTGACAATGAGGTACGACTGCTATTTCTTTACTGTGGTTAACAAACCTCACAGATTTATAGTTAAAAGATCTGGAAACACTGGGAGTAATGTAACTTCACATGCATTTTTAAAAAGAATTCATTGGACATTCCCTATGGAAAATGGGAGATTTCTGAAGGCTACTTTACTGGTGATATTTGATGGCCACCTGCCTGTCAATCATAACCCACTTTGGATTCAGTTTTGCCTACAACAGGATTGTAAAAAACACACACACAAACACACACAGCTGACAGATACATAGATAGATTTCTTACAAACTATATACTGTAAGCTTCAAATCTTGGCATTTCATGGGCAGTTTCAAAGTTCCTGTGGGTGGCAGAGAGGGCCAGAAAACAGCTTGTGACATGTCCCAGAGATTGCCCTTGGTGTGGAGATTGTGTGAGTAGTGTGGTTGCTTGCTGTGACATCTGGATTTGTATTCTGCTATTATGTGCCGTAATATTTCCCTTACCTGTAATGTTCCTAATCCGTGCCTATAAAAACAAATAGTTTAAAAGCAAGCTCTGGTATTTTTTTAGTGAAAACAAAAACCTCAACTAGCAACAAGGTTATATTCCATCAATGAAAGCTGATTTCTGCTCTCTACAGGAATTCAGACCGGCAAATGTGTGAACTACAACACAACCATCAAAACATGTGAGGTTGCAGCTTGGTGCCCGGTGGAGTCAATTAAAAGGGCTCCAGAGTAAGACAGGTTTTTTCCATAGCAGTCTGTGTGTGCCCTTTTACTGCGAGGGGGATGGACCTCAGGCTGGGGCTGCCTGGCCCCTGGTACTCTCCCCAGGCCACGCCCCTCACGGGCTCTGGGTCACCCCTTGGTTGACCCTGGTTCAAATGTGCAGGTTTCCCACCTGCAACTGGTGTGCCACCGTGAGAACAGGATGCTGGAGCGGGTGGGCCGCTGGCCTGATCCAGCAGCCTCTTATCTCTGATCGTGCCTCTCGCTTGCTTAGATGAGAGAGATGTGTAAAAAGTCTCCTACCACACAAGGGTAAAATTTACATCCATTGATTCACCTACTTCTGCTTCTTGCTCTGCTCACCACTGGCATATGGCCCCTGAAATGTTGCCCAGTTGGGAATGCGGCTCTCAGGCTTAAAGCTCCCCCCTCCCCCCGCTTTACTATGTTCAGCATGTGGGCCCTTGACACTGTCTCATTCCTGCTGATACTGATAAAAGTCACTCAAATATATTTACAAGTCTAGAAACAACTAGGAATCCCATTCGCAGATCCTGTGGCTTTCCCACCCATTCAGCTTCAAATGCATAGCAGCTTTCCAGCTAATACTGTCATTAAACTATATGATGATACTTAATAAATGGGACCTTATTTTTTTTGAGATCTTTCATCCTTGTCTGGGGTCTCATTTTAGGCCTGCCATTCTGAGAAGTGCTGAAAACTTCACCGTGCTGATAAAAAACAACATCCACTTCCCGAAATTTAATTATACAAAGTAAGTGCATACAAAGTAAGTCCATGGGGTCACGAAGAGTCGGACACGACTAAATGACTAAACAACAAAGTGCAGACATGTGTTACAGCTGCCCTCATTTCCCCATTTTTGGTAAATTGTTTTTACTATTACTGCCTCTGAGGCAATGTTGGGGGTGCCTGTTTGAAATTGGTGCTTGTGTGACTTGCTGGAGCCATCTCTAGGGTCCACCTGTCCCCCCCCCCCCCCATCTTGTTTGCATGGTTTACGTGATGGAGCCGTGGGCTCATTCACACTGCTCCGATTCTCCTGCTGAGCTCCTTCTCTTACCCAGGTAGAATCAGCAAACCACTAGCCTGCCCTAGTTTACTGTTACCACCAAACCAATGTCTATGGTTTGTTTTGCTCCAAGCAAGGCACAGTGGCTAAGCAAAGAACAAAACCTGGTTCATGCTTCCTTCATCTGATTCAGACCAGGAGTAGGAGGCATTTGAGGAGGATGACTTGGAAGGCCGGGGTGGGGTGGGGAGAAATTTATGCCACACAGCCCTGTTGACGATTCCTCCTCTGTGCTCAGACACACAACAAGGTGGGAGTCCTGGGGGCCGCTCCTTCCCTGCGGACAAAGGATAAGGAGGGCTCTGGGGCACAACTTGGTCTAACAGAGCAAGAGGATTCAGAGGGGAAGGTGGGTCTAGCATGGTTTCTGAGAGAGAGGCAGCACAGGGACAGTTGTTATTTCAAGTAGCTGATCATTCTTTGTTTAAAAACTTGGTGGGGAGGCAGGAAAACTCATTGAAGCAACTTTGCAACTCTTGCTACTAATCTCAGACTCCTGGTCCTTGGCTCTTGCCAATGAACTTATTGCTGTTACTCTTTTGCCTTGTAAGAGCACCTGGACCAGGCTCTGCTCTTTATTAGCCGCTGTTTGTATTGTTAGACCACTATAATAAAAACTCACTTCTGCACTTTCAAGCAAAGAAACCTGTTAATTGGTTTTGAGTGGGGGCCAGGACATTTGGCTTCAGATCATGGGTTGTTGGGAGCAAAACAAACCATTGGTGCCGGCTTGGACATCATGCAAAGAAAAAGCCCATGGTTTTCTGCTTGTGCCAGGAGAGTGGTTGGGCAATGTGCAGTAGCACTTGCATGCATGGTAAGCTATGGATTATGGCTTACCGCGATGTCTGAACATAGCCACTGCTTCTAAAAGTTACATCCACCACTATCCTACTCCTGGCTTAAACTGCACAATATGTTATCAGCTTTTTGAAAGTCACAAAAATTCCTAGCCTGCAAACATTTTTTGCCAAGTGGCTTGTGCTTCCCTATAGGCTGCAAATGAGGAGAAATTATTTCAACTGCAGCCAGCACAGACATGCAGGCTACTGCCTCTTAGCAGACTAGTAAAACTTTTTGCAGGCTAGTAACTTTTGTAGGTTTATTCACAAAGCTGATGACGTATTGTGTAGTTTTGGCCTCCAGTAGAGTTGTGGTACTATAGATACAGTGGTACTATAAGAAAAGAATAATGAAACTGTTGTGATAGAATTTCCCCCAGCTCTTTTTAATTTTCTTATAAACACTGGGCAAAGTCAGCCCAGCTACAATTCATTTTGTGTTGCCTGCAAAATTAAAACAACACTATTTCCCTCCCATTGTCTGCAGAAGAAACATTTCACCGGATTTTAATATTTCCTGTACATACAACAAGTTCAGTGCTCCGCATTGTCCAATTTTCCGGCTGGGAGATATTCTCCAAGCAGCAGGAGAGAACTTCTCAGAAGTGGCTGTTCAGGTCTGTGTCTTCTGTTTTGGCTATAGAAGGCCTGTCTGTATTATGCCCCTGCTCACTTGGCTGTGTACAGCCCATACATTTGAAACACATTCAAAGCCATGACCATTAAGTCCAGTCATGAATGACTCTGGGGTTGCGGCGCTCATCTCGCTTTACTGGCCGAGGGAGCCGGCGTTTGTCTGCAGGCAGCTTCCGGGGTCATGTGGCCAGCATGACAAAGCCGCTTCTGGCGACCCAGAGCAGCGCACAGAAATGCTGTTTACCTTCCCGCTGTAGCGGTACCTATTTATCTACTTGCACTTTGACATGCTTGAACTGCTAGGTTGGCAGGAGCAGGGACCCCATTGTGGGGATTCGAACCGCCAAACTTCTGATCGGCAAGCCCTAGGCTCTGTGGTTTAACCCACAGTGCCACCCACGTCCCTCTCAAAACAAAGATTTTCCTGCAAAGATTCTGAGCACTCTAGTTTACCCACTCACAGAGTTACCATTCCCAACCATCTTTAACAAGCTACAGTATCCAGAATCAACTTTAAGGGAAAGGAAGTTCTTCATATGCACTTTAAAGATAAAGTGCAAACTGAATTATTTCTTCCTTCCTTTTGATAAACTTTCAGTCTGTCAAGAGATGGTTGGGAAGCCAATTGGCATAAGGACCAAATATTTATTTCTATTTCAAGGTCTGATCTACTGCTCACTTTTCACCAACTTGGGAGTGCAACGGTGTCTACCCCCATTGATGATCAGCTCCATGTTAAAAGTACTTATCTTGCTCTCTCTCCCAAGGGTGGCATCGTGGGCATCGAAATTAACTGGGATTGCAACCTGGACAAATGGCTTCACCGCTGCGAACCCAAATATGGTTTCCGGCGTCTGGATGACAAAAAAACAAACGAAGCCTTGTACCCTGGAAACAATTTTAGGTAAAACATGCTTTTGAAGACTTTGCTGTGTTGCAGCCATCCCCAACCTGGTGCCCTTCAGGTGTTCTGGACTATAACTGCCAGCAGTCCTAGCCAGCAGCTGGGTGCAGAATTTAGCATCTTGAACACTTCTGTTGTTTCCCCGCCTCCCCCATACTCTAAATATTTCTAGTTTCTAGGTCTCTTGGCTGCAAAGGTTTGAAACAGCACAGGTGATGCCAGAGAGGGGCTGAAATGGGCTCTCCCCTGGCCACAAGAAGATAGGGCTACAGTTTCCTGCATTGTTTTTTTTTCTTCCCAAGACTAGCAGCTGAGAAACCTATCCCAAACAAGACAAATGTGTGCAGATTTGCTTGACTTGCATGCATTTTTAAAACATTGATTTCCCCTCCCTCTTACAATGTGCATTTTGAAATGGGCTTATTTGGGGATTTCAGCGATTTGGCAATTCTGAAAAACCAAAGGCCTTTCACACCAAAGTCATCTGCCACCTACCGCAGTCATGCTGATAAAGAACACAGGATGTGTCCCCGCCTCATGACAGTCCCTTTGCTGACTGCTACTAGACTGACTGCCCCACTTCCCCTTTTCCCCTTTTACTCCCAATTTGGTGCTAGAGAATGAAGCCAATCCTGGCTTGCACTGTAGGCTGAGGGGGGGGGGTGTCACTGGGAGGCTGCACCCCAGCTTCCCAGGAAGAACGGGGCAGCAAGGGGAAGACCAGTGGGGCCCCTTCCACTGGCCATAGAAGGAGGAGCTGCAAGGGAGCTTTAAAAAATTTCTTCTGGCTGCCATTTTTCACTGGGAGCAGAAAGCTGGAAAGAAGTGTGCTCTGGTCCCATCCATAACTTGAGAATGAGGGCTGCTGGGGTGGGTGATAGGTGTCTATTGCAGCTTTCCCATGCCTGATGTTTTCTAGGGCAAAATGGCTCTGTTTGATGGGAGTTTTACCAAGTCAAGGAAGGCTGGTCTTTAGGAGATTTATATATCCTGCTTACAAAATGAGTAATTTTGTGGGTCTTGCACAGGATATTCCCATGACGATTTGCACCCCATGACATTCTAAATCAGGCACCCCCAAACTGCGGCCCTCCAGATGTTTTGGCCTACAACTCCCATGATCCCTAGCTAACAGGACCAGTGGTCAGGGATGATGGGAATTGTAGTCCAAAACATCTGGAGGCCGAAGTTTGGGGATGCCTGTTCTAAATCCACACATCAGAATGGGCTCCTTGCTTTGGGGACAGGAAGTTTCCCGTGGGGAATCCAAAATAACTTTGCCAGAAGCATCAACAGCTTAGCTCTGTGCTTCCCAGTAAAGCATGCCTGAGCCCAGTGACTGGAAATCCCACAACGGACAATCAAAGTTCATTTAGTCTTTATGCTGTGAGGAGAAAAGCAACTACGTAGTACAAGGGAGGGTGGTAATCTGATGACTCACCAGAGTGTGCTGTACTGTGAGCGGAGAACTTGCCTAACAGTGTATGGAAAGCCAAATTGTAATGGCCTTTGTGTTCTTTGCAGAGAGAGGATTTGGGGTTCTGGTGTCTGATAATAAGTGTGATGGGGGTTGCAAGTTCCATACAGGTGTGTTGTGTGAGGAAGGAAGCCATCTTCCAGTGATCTTTGGAGTCCAGGCCAGTGCTCACCTCATCCAAACTGCTCTTACAATACTTTGTCCAACTGTGTTGTTTGGTCCTTGCAGATTTGCAAAGTATTACAAGCAGGCTGGTGGGAAGGAGGAGAGAACCCTGATCAAAGCCTATGGCATTCGCTTCGATATCCTCGTGTTTGGCATGGTAAAAGGAAACTCATCCTGACTTTCTGCTGTTGCTTTTCAATCATGTCAGAGAAATGGGAATTTGAAGGCCAGATTATGCATGACATCATTGGCAATTGCATGATTTTAAAATTATTATTTGTATACAGTGCTTGTTTTCTTAAAAAAATGTTTAGGGATACTCTCATTTTGACTCAAGAAAATCACAATTTTATAGTTCAAATCGGGGGAAATAAATACAGTAAATGGACAAAAGTACAAAGATTCACAAAATGTTTAGGGGTTTTGGTACCCCGTGTCCCCCCAGAAAAAAGCACTGTTTGTTTGTAAATAGCAGACAATGGAAGCCTGAACTGGACTAGGGTTGTGGCCGTGTGGGGAGGGGGCATAACCTTTTGCCATCTGTATTTGCTATTTTCACGGGAAGGAAAGCTAGTAGGACTTTGTGTTAGGAGGCAGTTTACCCACCATTTGGTTTTCCTTTGGTATGTATTAAATTTAAAAAAAAATGGGGTGGGGGAATTGAGGGTCCTCCTAACATTGATATAAAATCTGAAGAGCTGCTCATTTTTCTTGCCACAGCAGCAGGATTGTCAGTTCCTCAAAAGTGGAAAACACAAACTGTTCTTGAGATTGCTGTATGCTGCAATAATGTGTGGAACATTATTACTCTGGAAAAGGTCATGCTCAAAACATGCTCTTTGGCAAAACTCTTGTCACCTTTATAAATCATTCTGACATGGAGTATTCTCCACCATTGCATCATCTTCAGGTATGGGCTTCATGATGTGTGGATGCTGATGGTTCTGTTGTCAGCGATGGCTGTCTCCTTTCTGCTTGCAGGCATATGGAGGGAATCAATTCCCTGTAAGGGACAGAAGAGCCAGACACCAAATTCATAGATACTTTTATGTATTCTGAATATGCAGCATGCCCAAGAACTTCACATCTTGAATTTTTCTCTGTGTATGTTTGTTGGTGTACCATTTTATTGTTGCATATAAACAAACATTTATTTTAAAAAAGGAAAATAATTGGGCTAGATGGACCTGAGGAAGCAGTTTCATGTGCTTATATTTGACACTTTGGATGCCACTAATTTTTTATTATTTTATTCACCTTGATTTTATCCCAGTTTAATTTCTAACTTGAATTAGAGTGTAGCTTGTTTGTATTTTGCAGTTTTGTGCCCTGGTTCAGTTCTCTCTCCTCATCCACATAGTGGCCCACTTTCCTTTTTCTGGAAGCAGGCCTGACTCAATCTATGAAACTGACGCTGAGGCTTCCCCATTCTCAGAGAAAAGGGGTGAAAATCAATTACTGCCTTTTAGGAAAAAACAATAATCTCTTTTGTTCTCTGTTTCCTTTTCTTCCAACCCCGACCCCCCACCAAAGGCCGGACGATTTGATTTCTTTGAGCTCCTGGTATATATTGGTTCCGCACTCTCCTATTTTGGCCTGGTAAGAGACTGTTTTATATCCCTTGGCATTCAAGTGGGGGTGATTTCAGCACAAATTGCTTCAGTTAAGAAAACTGAATCCGCATTCTCTTGAATTTTTTCCTTCTTCACAGGCACAGTTTGTAGTTGATTTTCTCATTACTTCATATTCATGCCGTTGCTTCAAGTACAACCCAGTGAAAGAATATTACATCAAGAAAAAGTGTGAGTTGGTGCCGGGACCAAGATGGGTAAGAAATGCAATTAAGTGCAACATCCTGCAGGCACTTATGGATATAGCTAGGGAATTCACCTCACTGCTAGAAAAGAAATGCTGGATTTGGACATCACACTAAACTGTGGTTTAGTGAGATATGAGTGTACCTAATCTCCCCTTGTGCTACTCTCTTCACCTCCGACACAACTGGGAGTTTTTTGAGGTTTTGCTTCTGCTTTTGGTTAACCACCAGGCTTGGAACTGTAACTACCGTAAGCTATAGTTAGTTTAAAATAGCCATTCTCTGAAACCAAGAACTGAAGTTGGCTTGTTTGAAACCAGTCATAGTTAAGGTAATCCACAGAATCTAGTTTTCCGTGTGTTGTTGACTAGCCAGGTAAATGACTATAGTTAGGTGGCCAAACAAAGTGTGGTTAATGAAGGGGTCTGGTTTTAATTCCAAGCCATAGTTAAAACCAACCAAGGTTCAGAAGCTGGCGACAAAGCCTGGCTTCTGATCATGGTTTGTTGACAGTAAATATACCATAGTTAAGAGACTGAGCATGGTTTTGACTGCCAAACAAACCATGGCCAATCCAACAATAAACTATGGCTAAGTATTAAGTGTGAACAGGGCACTGAGTAACAGCTGCACTCTTACTGCTTAGTTGTAAAATGATAATTTGGAAAGGTCCAAACAAGCTATAGTGCTAAGTGTAAGATTCAGACAAATTGCTGCCTGTCCTCATCTTCTATCTTCTATTATTGATACATCTGAAATAACAAGTTCATTCAGTGAAACACTTGGGTTGATAAAACGCCTTTGCTTGTTTTGTTGGGCAGACTCTACTTTATGTGACTTTTGTTGATGAGCCACACATCTTTATGATAGACAAATTTTTGAGGACGAGCCTACAGAAAGTTAAAGGCGAGGTTATTCACGTGAGTTGGGGTCTTCCTTTTTATATGTGCGTACCTGTCTGCCTGTGTATCTACATACAGATTTGTGAACAGGTGAAATGTTTTCAGAGGCTTGAAGAGGGTGGGCTAGCCTACGCCAACCTGGTGCCCTCCAGATGTTTCGCACAACTACTCCCATCAATCGGTCCCTAGTTTAGTATTAGGAAAACAGTTCTTAGCAAGCCTTGAACTTGTACACGCTTTCCTTCTCTAGAGTGCCTGTGTGGATGAGACAGAAACCTCCCACTTTAGATTATTCTTTGTTTTAAACGGATGTACAGAAATACATTTTTGTGTGTGAGAGTGTATAAACACACACACACACACACACACACACACACACACACACACACACACAATTCCTGTATATAACTAATGCATAAAAACAAAGCATCATAGTCAAACAATATTGGTTACATGAGCAATCAAGAAAAACAAAGGAATTATATACACCAAGGATGTTCACTCAATCCTTCTATTGTTTCCAGAATCTATATGGTTGAATATTCCTGTGTATGCATCACAAAACTGCTCCATTTTTCAATAAAAAATAATATTCCCATGTTCTTACTATATTTATTAATTTTAACATGAGTCATTTTTCATATACACTATCTAATCTTCCAAAGTTGGAATCACTTCCATTTTAGATTAATTCCCATTTGCCATGTTGTCTAAACACAGACAAGCTGTCATTAATGTTGACTGTGGTTAGTTGAAAGAAGCCAACCTCAAATCACTGTTTATGAAACTGGTCTGCTTCAACTAACTGCAGTTACAGGTAGGTAGCCGTGTTGGTCTGAGTCGAAGCAAAATAAAAAAATTCCTTCAGTAGCACCAACTAAGTTTTTATTTTGGTATGAGCTTTCGTGTGCATGCACACTTCCTCAGATAGACCCTTATGTATATACAGAGGGTGGTGGGGGTGGGTGGGAGTGGGTGATGGGCTGAATTGGAACTCATTACCAAGCTTAAAACCATGGAGCCACCTGGGATGAACAAAGACATAGGATTCTTATCTCATTATGCATGATCAAGCTTTCTTTAGCGCCTCAGCCCTTGCTTTTCCCCCCGCAGGACCAATTGCAGTCATCAGCAGTCGTTAACAGCCATCTACAGGTTTACCACTCCCATCAGCCCATCACCCATTCCCACCCACCCCCACAACCCTCTGTATATACATAAGGGTCTGACTCTTCTGTTTCAAGTGTATCTGAAGAAGTGTGCACGCACACGAAAGCTCATACCAAAATAAAAACTTAGTTGGTCTTTAAGGTGCTACTGAAGGAATCAACTAACTGCAGTTATGATTAACCACAGTTTAGGATTTGGGTGATACATTAATCAGGGCGCACAAACCCGAGGCTCACTCTGGTCATTCTGATAATGCTAAAACAATGGTTTAGTGTTATGTTCCAACTCAACCAGTATGGTAGAGCCTTCGGTGCCGTGGCTCATGTGTCACATTAAGCAAAACCGTGGCTAAGCATGAATGAACAGGCGTGCAGATACAAAGAGGAAAAAATTCTGGTCATTTCTCTGGCAGCAAGACCAGGGGAGGACTGAAGCAACCACAATCCCCCCCCAACTCATTTATTCATGCTTAACCATGGTTTGGCTTAACATTATATGCTAACTGGGCCATTGCCTGTGATGCACCTGTTTGATCAGAGACTGGAGCAGGCCTGAGAAAAGGAATGTGTGTAACTTTGGCAATGGCTTCATCCTACAGCTTTCAATGTCTGATGTCCTAAGAACATAATGAGAGCCCTGCTGGATCAGGCCAAAGGCCCACCTAGTCCAGCCTGCTGTCCTCACAGCACTCCACCAGGTGCCTCTATAGGAGACCTGCAAGACCCATCTCAAAAAGGATATGGCAGAGCTGGGGAAAGGATGGGAAGGTGCAATAAACATGACCAGGGGTTTGGAATATCTTCCCTGGGGAGAAAGGTTAAATGTGTGTGTGTTCTTAGAGCCCCCTTAGTGACACTGGCAAAATTAAAGAGCTGCTGTCTAGCATGAGTAAGCCTGTTATGTTCAATACAGCTAAGTTTGCGATAAAAGCTTTCCAATACAGCAATGCAGGAATCTTCGGCCCAAAGTGGGACTTGAACTCACGACCCTGAGAGTCTCATGCTCCATCTACTGAGCTACATGCAGACACATGTATGTATCATATATGCTATATTAAAAAGGTAAAGGGGCCCCTGACCATCAGGTCCAGTCGTGTCCGACTCTTGGGTTGCAGCTCTCATCTCGCTCTATAGGTCGAGGGAGCCGGCGTTTGTCCGCAGACAGCTTCCGGGTCATGTGGCCAGCATGACAAAGCTGCTTCTGGCAAACCAGCGCACGGAAACATCGTTTACCTTCCCGCCGGAGCGGTCCCTATTTATCTACTTGCACTTTTGATGAGCTTTCGAACTGCTAGGTGGGCAGGAGCTGGGACCGATCAACGGGAGCTCACCCCGTTGCAGGGATTCGAATCGCCGACCTTCTGATCAGCAAGCCCTAGGCTCAGTGGTTTAGCCCACAGCGCCACCTGGGTCCCTCATATGCTATATTACATGCACTTTATTATGCTTTTCTTAATAACTTTTCTTGCATGCTAAAATCCATTGGCTTACTCTTTTCTTTGTGTCTATAAACTGTATTTGGTTGACCAATAATTTTTGATTTGTTTTGATTGCAGAGGAATACTGGTGATTTTATGCGTGCTGCCAAAATCCAGCTGCAACATCCGGATGAAGTTGTGTCTCTTGTTGGGAACTCTGAAGAGATGCAGCCTCTTCAGAGCCAAGGGGGACCTGCTGCTTCTTCTTCTTCCTCCTCCTCCTCCTCTTGTGAGCGCCCTGCCTGGTGCAGCTGTGGGAAATGTCGTCCAGCCAAGGGCTACTGGGAGCAGCTCTGTTGCCGAAGGAAAAACGGGGCCTGCATCACAACTTCTGATCTGTTTGAGCGACTTGTCCTTTCCCGGCCGATGCTGAAGTTTGTTCTCCTCTACAAAGAGCCCTTGTTGGACCTGAGTGGCGAGGCATCCAACAGGCAGTTTCGGCACTGCGCTTACAAGCAGTACATTGACTGGCGCTTTGGGGAGGAGGACCTGGAAGAAAGGGCTCTGATCCCCAACTGCTGCAGGTGGAAAATCCGGGATGCCTTCCCCAGCGAGAACGGCGAATATGCTGGCTTTGTGAAAAAGGCCTAGCGGACCGTGGAGACTCTGCACTGTGGCTTTGGGGACAGAACAGATTCAGAGGGCGAGGCAGTGACCCCTTTTGCAAAAAAAACAAAAAACCACCTCTTCAACAATCCTGCCATTCTGTGCTTCTTGTTCCAATTAATCAAAGTCAGCACTTGCAGAGCAGCATGGTATAGTGGTTAGAGTGATGGATGAGGACGAGTTCAAATCTCCAACCAGCCACGAAGCTCACACTGGATGACTTTGAGCCAGTCACCCTCTCTCAGCCTAATTTACCCCGCAGGGTTCTTGGGAGGATAAAAGGATTGGGGAAGGAAGAACCACATATTCTGCAGCCCAGAATTCCTTGGACAAAGAGTGAGCTATAAATGCTCACTGGTATAAATTTCTTCCTGGTTGACCCTTGAACTGAAAAGTCATTTGGCTTCTCCTCCTCCTGGTAGCCCCTGCCAAAATAGAGAAGAAGATGCTGATGAAAGCGGGTCACAGATGAGAATAAAGCAGATTTTGGGAACCACAGGTCAAGCAAGGTGTCATCCTCAGCCTCCCTAAATCTATTTTCTGAGAGCCAAACGAGATGTGACCTTGACGCAGCCTTCCCCAACCTGGTGCCCTCCAAATGTTTTGGACCACAAACCTCTTCTGGTTAGGGAGGATTGGAACTTCCTGGGGTCACCAGAGTAGGGGAAAGCGGCTGTAATAATGACACAATAAGCCATGTGCAGGACCACATTGCAGAGGAAAAGGAGGTTTATTAGTCTTACCACCCAGACAAAGATTCCCACCCGGTGTGCTGCAGTTATCCTTAGTTTTTTGTGTTGGCAGGGGCTAATTGCCATGCTCTGTGTGGGTGGGTGGGTGGGGGGCTGATTCTCATTGGGATCTCAGCTGGGGAGAGTTAAACTTCTCCTTCCTGTGTGTCGCTCTTAGGGAATGCCAGCACGGTGCCCACGGATGCCAGTGTGTCCACCACTAAGTACCTCCTGTGGTGTCCTCAAAAGGTCTCAAGAAATATCTCCTAAGAAACACACAAGAGGCTGTTCAGGACCTCTTTGTGCTGGCTTGGGCTATCCTTGAGCTCATCCACACTTCTAGCTGTCCTGTGCCCAGAAAGCATGGGGTTCAAGAGGTTTTCCACTTGCCCAAGCGATTTTTCGTTTGTGCTGCTGCTTTCCCTCTAGTGGGGTAGGAGAGCTGAAAATAATGCCAATATATTTCACATCTGGCAACCAATGCGCCCCTTGGGTTTCAGATAATGCCGTGTTTCTCCGAAAATAAGACACCGTCTTATATTTGTTTTTCCTCAAAAAACAACACTATGGCTTATTTTCAGGGGATGTCTTATTTTTTCCTCCTGCCACGGCCGGCATTGCTGCTGTGCTTATCACTATGTCTTATTTTCGGGGTATGGCTTATATTCCTTGAATACTTAAAAATCCTGCTACTGCTTATTTTCAGAGAAACAGGGTACATGAGTAGATGAGTCTAAAAAGACTGGGACACACATTTTCACAGCTCTCTAGTGGCTATAGTGACTCATTTTACCAGAAGTAATGTGCCATTATAGATTTTTTGGGGGGAGGGGACCCCCTAAACCCTAGAAATTACTAAATGCTAGGATTTTGATTATTTGAGATGTGAAGGGAGAAATACCAGCTGCTGAAGTATCCCTGGGCTGGCTTATG
Organism: Zootoca vivipara; assembly: GCF_963506605.1. NCBI lineage: Eukaryota > Metazoa > Chordata > Lepidosauria > Squamata > Lacertidae > Zootoca > Zootoca vivipara. The sequence goes on from NC_083292.1 coordinate 4,683,090, forward strand.
CAGACCAGCCTGGCTGGGTTAGTGAAGAGCAAATCTCTTAATATGACAAAAGGTGTTGATGGACCATCAGAGAGGAATCCTTTGGCCTGGGGAGTCAGATGTTACCCAGGTGGTAGGTTACAGGTAGGTAGCCGTGTTGGTCTGGATCGAAGTAAAATAAAAAAAATTCCTTCAGTAGCACCTTAAAGACCAACTAAGTTTTTATTTTGGTATGAGCTTTCGTGTGCATGCACACTTCTTCAGACCAGGTGGTAGGGTGTGTGTGTTTGAGGTGACAGGAAAAGAGTTTTTTTACTAAGGTTTTCTGGGAGGAAGAAAGGAGGGTTGAAAAGTCCATTTTGGGCAGGCTGGCTGGCTGGGAGAGAGACCTTGGACTCCATGGCTGCACTGCTGTGAGGTACAAGGCAGTCTTGAGGTGATCGTGCTGTAAGCTCTGGACTCCCTCCATGCAGACTGAAGGTGTAAATAGGTGAATAAACCATCCTTCTTAAAGATACGAAAGTATGCTGTGTCTCAATTCTCCAAAGAACCAAAGTGCCTGGAACCCCATGGGCTCTTGCCACTGCTCGGCAGAGAGACGGGCACGCACCCAACTTTTTAAACAGTATTTAGCATTAACTAAATATATATTTGATTCTGACCAAACTAAGCTTCCCAGGAGAGCTTTTTAGACTCATGTACTCTTGTACTTGGACCCAGGTGGCGCTGTGGGCTAAACCACTGAGCCTAGGGCTTGCTGATCAGAAGGTCGGCGGTTCGAATCCCTGTGACGGGGTGAGCTCCCGTTGCTTGGTCCCAGCTCCTGCCAACCTAGCAGTTCAAAAGCACATCAAAATGCAAGTAGATAAATAGGAACCGCTATAGCGGGAAGGTAAACGGCGTTTCCATGTGCTGCTCTGGTTTGCCAGAAGCGGCTTTGTCATGCTGGCCACATGACCTGGAAGCTGTAGACCGGCTCCCTCGGCCAATAATGCGAGATGAGCGTGCAACCCCAGAGTCGGTCACGACTGGACCCTAATGGACAGGGGTCCCTTTACCTTTACTCTTGTACTATCTGGAACCAAAGAAGCACAGATTCTCTAGAGTGCCTGTGCGGAGGAGACAGAAACCTCCCACTTTAGATTATCTGGTTGCCAGATGTGAGCCCCCCCCCAGCTCTCCTACCCCACTACTGGGAAAAGCCATTGTTTACTACTGAATCGGACAGAGCAAGCATCACACTGCAGAAAAGCTGACGTTTGCTCAGTAGTAAGTGGGTTTTCCTGGGGGAAAGCAGCAGGACAAGCAGAAGTATGGATTAACCCCTAAACTGAACCCCACCCCTTCAAGATGCCTACATTTCACTGGATGCCAAGATTGGGCACCTGTTCTCCCTGTTATGTTCTGAATAGAGAATTGCAAAGAGCTTCTCTCTCTGAAGAAGTGCTGCAGTGACTGGTTGCAGGTGCCTTTTTTTGTCCATTCATGGAAGAGATAACACAAAATTTTGTGGTGTTGTGTCTCTTCCTGCTGTGTTGGAAATAGCAGCCATTTTGTCTTATGCCATGGTCCCACAACGGCCACTCTGTGTCTGGTGCCCAGGGCACTTTCTTTGAAATTCCAAATGTGTCCCAAAAGGTGGTGGCCCTGCCTGACAAAAGCCAATGAGGGGAGTTGCACTTGGTGTTTAATTTTAAATCAGACCTTGTTGCTGCTTGTGCCATTAAAACACAACCTTCTTTGGTCCTCAGAATTTTCAGTGCACACCTGGAATCGGGGATCCATATTTTCCTGGCAGGCTTAAGCAGTCAAAACCCAAAGGAAAGACCAGATGAACTCTCTCTTTCTCAAAACACAGCAAAGGCTCATGTATGAGAAATGAGAGCTTTGCTGATTTCCACTGGGAAGCCCTCTGTTTCATTATGCCTTGTTTTGAAGCTGTTTGTTTGTTTCCAGTACAGTGGAACTTCGTGTTACGTACCGTCCTCCTTGAGAATGTTTTGGGTTACAAGCTCCGCTAACCTGGAAGTAGATGCTCCTGATTGTGAACTTTGCCCCGGGATGCGAGCAGAAGTTGTGCGGCGGCAGCAGGAGGCGCCATTAGCGGTTTCCTGTTACGAATGGACCTCCAGAACGGATTAAGTACGTAACAGGAGGCGGCCACTGTAATTTCTCAGGAATGGGGAGAGGAGATTTCAGGAGCCCTGTTGTTACTGCGTTTCTGGAGGTTAGAGCAGAGACCAAATAAACAAACTTGTGTATATACCAGTAATTAAAACTGGGTGTGCAGAGGACTTTGTCCCATGGTATTTCCAGGGACTATCATATACGTACTGTAATGCATATGCAACTGACTGGAGTATATTTTGCGAAGCGTTTTCTACGGTGGAGGGTGTGCAAAGCAAGGCTTTTCCCTCACAGCAGGAGTGGTAGAGAAGCTGCAACCCTCCAAACCTTGCTGGGCTTCCAGCGGCCCTATCTGGCCCTGCAGGCTGAGGCTGGTTGGAGTCAGAAGGCCCACAAGTTTCCCACTCCTGCTGTGAAGCGAAACCTCCCCTGCCATTTTCTCGAGCTGCAAACACAGGCTTGATGACATGTACAAAAAAAAATAGTCTCCAAGAACTTTTTACTTATCAGCTTGCCTCTACATATTTATGTTAGCCATTCTAGTCACTGAAATGTAACAAAAATCAGGAACTTGGCCTTTGCCCAGTTTGCAAAGCATCCCTATGTGCTCTTCAGAGTGCCCTTTTGCCTCATAGGCCTGCACTAACATTTCTGCACTGATTTATAATGTTTTTTTGCTTAGTAACTAGCGGGATCAATGTTGCTATTGTGTTTTAATTTACCATTTTTACATGTTTGTATTATCTTCCAATCACTTTGAAATTTATATTGCAATTTTTTAAAAAATTAAAAAGTTGCTTCAAACTATTTTTAACACTGTGTTTTTAATTGTTGTAACCTGATACTGAGCAGATTTTTTCCAAAGCTGTTTGTGACACAACATGTCTGTCTGTCTGTTTCCACACACGTGTGCACGGACACACACTAGTGTTTATCAGATGTGTATATCCTTCCCTCCTACAACTATCACAGCACACTCGGGACAGCTTGCAACGGAACATCAACACAACATCAAACACAGCTTTTTTAATGGTTGGAATGTCCCTAACATTCTGGTCAGAGGTTTATCAATAAATATCTAACAGAAGGCCTCTCCACAGCTCTCCTTGCTATTCATTCTCAATTCAATTCAAACCTTTATTGCATTAGCATGCAGCCATAGCAAAATAAAACAATACAAAAATGCCAGAGACAAGCAACAAAGCATAATTCAAGGCAATATTGCTGGCGTAATAACATTTAAATTACCCTAAGACAATAATGCAAAGATTTAGGTGCCAGCGCCAAAAATCTAATATGTGGATATACGTAAAGCAAAAATAAGTCAAAATAGGCTCGGCACATTCAGTTAAAAATGAAATAGAGAAAATTAAAACAGGCCCAGGTCTAGGACACACTACCCTGTCAGGGTAGCCCTGAGTTTCAGAGCCTGCACTATGAAGATTGCCACCCCACGTGAAATTAGGGGATTTGCTATTCATTCTGAAAAAAAGTTTGATCTGGATGTTGGTAGCCTAACAATAGGAAAATATACAAGTTTTGCATGTCTCCCTATGGTATAATAACTTGGGGGATTTGGCTATTTCAGAATTAAAAAACACACAAGCTGCAGGTCTTCAAGAGACCTGGAAGGCTTCTTGGCGATCTGACGGGACTTCAGTTCTTAAGTTTCAGAATCGGGTGCACAGCACTCGCCATTGCGCCATCGTGGGAAACAGGGTAGTCTTGAGTCAGTCTTGTTTGTAACCATTTCTCATGCCTGTGGTATTATATGCCATGCCACGAAATTTCATTATAATTTAGCTTCCCGGTATTGTTAACTGGTATTTGTTGCTATACTTCACATTTAAAAGAACTGCTTTGTATTTTAATATTTTGTTGGAAGCCGCCCAGAGTGGCTGGGGGAACCCGGCCAGATGGGTGGGGTATAAATAAATAATTATTATTATTATTATTATTATTATTATTATTATTATTATTACCCCGTCCCCATCTCCAAGCAGCGAGAGGCTTCGAGGGTTGGGTTCCAACCTGTTCCCTGAGGTGGTTTAATGGGAACGAGGCTTCTGTTAGAAGCTTCAGATCCACATATATAAAGTGGGGCAGAAAGAAAACAAAGGTCCAGAAGGTAAGGACGGACCTAAAATAATGAACGGTTCTGCAATATATTAGGACAAATAACAATGTCACAAATGTTGTGCCACGGTTTGCGACATTTTAGCCAGTCCTATTAAAAGGATTTCTGCTAGGTTTTTTCCAGCTATACACAAGCAAGGTGGGGGTTTTGTGCATTAGTTCCCCACCAGATTTCTAGGGGAAGGCCCCAGTGACATAACTGGATTCCCATAAGCGTCTGTGTTTCGCTCAGTTCCAGGTACCGGTAAGTTCTTTCTAAACAACCCTTTGGAGCTCTTTGAGAGTATCCCGTGAGAATGTGTAGATGATGCATGACAACTATTCACTGAGACATGAGATGGAAAGACCATGGGAGAAAACCAAGCGCTCATGGAAGGATGCAGCAAGAGCATACATAATTCTACACTTGCCAGGACAATTGTTTGTATTTCTTTTTAGAGTTTTAAAATAATAAGTTTTTGATGGTCCTTCATCCAAGACTCCTGAAGAACAGCCCTCCAGATGGCAGTAGTATGCTAATGTTGGGGAAGGATCTCGGGGGGGGGGGGGACAACGAAGTGGAATGATCCACCATTAGTGCGCTATTTTTGCATCAACTACGTCCACACTACATTAAAGTTCCATTAGACCACTTTAATAGTCATGGCTTCTCCCAAAGATTCATGGGAAGTGTAGTTCATGAAGGGGGCAGAGCTGTTAAGGACGGGCCTGGTCCTCTCCCAGAGCTACAGTTCCCAGAGTTCTTTGGGAAGGCACACTGATTGTTGAACCACTCAAATTTTAGTTACAGGTAGGTAGCAGTGTTGGTCTGCCGTAGTCGAAACAAAATAAAATAAAAAACAAAAAATTCCTTCCAGTAGCACCTTAGAGACCAACTAAGTTTGTCATTGCACACGAAAGCTCATACCAATGACAAACTTAGTTGGTCTCTAAGGTGCTACTGGAAGGAATTTTTTTATTTTCACTCAAATTGTGATTCTGGGAGGGAAACACGGATCTCCTAACAACTCCCAGCACCCTTAACAAACTACAGTTCCCAGAGTTCTGTGGAGGAGAGAAGCCCTTGCAACTATACAGTGTTAGGGTGCGTGAATGAGACCACGCCTGGGATGGGGGCTTCCCGCTTTCCCCACTCACGACTTTCACATCCCTGGTCGCAAGTTCGTGCAGCCTTTTAGGCTTCGCACACAGTTCTTGAATCCCGCCGGCAAAACAGCCACGATTCCTTCCCTTCCCCTTTTCCTTCCCTCTTCCTGCTGCTGTTTCGCTTCGAGAGTCCTGTGAACTTTGCCAACGGCAGGCGGAGCAGCGCCTCCGCTTCCCTTGCCAATCCGGCTGCAGGCGTTGGAGGAGGGAGACGCGTCTTTCGAACTCGCCACCGGGAGGCGGAGCGGCGCCGCGGGATTCGCGGGATTCTATAAAGCCCTCCGGCCGGGAGCGGCTGCCTCCCGCGGGGGAATCGTGCTTCTTCGCCGCCGCCCGCCTTCCCTTCTCGCTCCATGGCCGGCCCGGGCAAGCCGTGCGCGGGCTTGTACAGCTTCCTCTTCGAGTACGACACGCCGCGGATCGTGCTGATCAAGAGCCGCAAAGTGGGGCTCATGAACCGGCTGGTCCAGCTGGCTATCCTGGCCTACGTCATCGGGTAAGGCGGGGGCCGCCGAGGGGCCAAGGGCCAGCCAACGGCCCCTAGTTGCTGCTGACCAGGGAGGGAGGGAGGAGACCCCCCCCCTGACCTCTTTTTCCCACGAACGTGATCCTCCTCCCCAGAACTGGGGAAGTGGGGGGAACTCACTTGTTGCCGGAGGAGGGTAGTCCTCTTGAATTTCGTAGGTGTCTACTCGGAAGTAAATCCCTCTGGAGTCCAATAGGATTAACTTGCAAAGGAGTTTGTTGCAGCGAAGTTGTGGTTCTCCAGATGTTGGCTGCATTATAAGCACCATATGTTTAAAGCACGTTAAAAGCACTTTGCCGCCCTCCTGAGATTCCTGGGTGCTTTAGTTTACCCCACCCCTAATGAACTATAGTTCCCATAATTCTTTGCAGGGTGGGGGAAAGAATATGCTTTACATGTTTGCATGGGCATAGCCAGGATTTATTAGGGGGCAGGCTTTATGTTGGGGGGGGGAACCTCAGTTAGTTAAGTGTAAACTCCCCTCGGCGGTATGCAATTTATTTCTTTATGCCACGGCAGCGGCCAGAATAGCGCATGCTATTAAAAGTCACTTGTAATAAGATGAAGGAGGTTTAAAATTGGATTATTAAGAATATAAGGCTTTAAGGACGTGCCTGAACGAGTACTAAACAATGGAACGAAGAGGGGGAGTGGAGGGAAGTCAAGCAAAACATATGGTTTAAAGATTTGTCTATGATGTTTTCTTTTTCTTTTTATGCATTATTGTTATTATTATTAATCTTTTTTGTTATTTTTTTGGAAATTAATAAAATGTCAAAAAAAAACCAACCCCCCCACAGAATAGTTACAGGTAGGTGGCCGTGTTGTTCTGAGTCGAAGCAAAATAAAAAAAAATCCTTCAGTAGCACCTTAAAGACCAACTAAGTTTTTATTTTGGTATGAGCTTTCTTGTGCATGCAGACTTCTTCAGATACAAGTGTTTCAAGTGTATCTGAAGAAGTGTGCATGCACACGAAAGCTCATACCAAAATAAAAACTTAGTTGGTCTTTAAGGTGCTACTGAAGGAATTTTTTTTTTTTGCCCCACAGAATAGTGCATGCTAAAAGCTGGCAAGAAAAAGAATACCAGCAAAAGAACAATGGCTGTATAAATGAACAGAATACGCCGAACCTGTGAGCATGACAGACAAAATAAGGAATCAGGATGGAAAACAAATAAAGGACAGATGGGAAAGTTTGGGGGAGTACAGTACTTTAAAAAAAAGTTGATACTAAAGCAAAGCTACAAGTAGGGGTAATTCTCTGAACAACAGTTAAATACAAAGGAGGACTAGAAGGGGGAAAGCAGGGTGGATTAATATTTGGAGATTCAGCAATTAGGCTAGGCTGGGAAGTTTATATGGAAAGAATACTTGATGGCAAAGTATGATATGTAAATAGAAAAATGGAAAATGCATAAATGATGGGAAGTGGAGGAGACCAGTAACACTTCCAGGTTTCCCTAACTGTGCAAGACTAAGGGGATAAGCTAGAAAAGATGTCGGCGAAAATGTGTCCTGATTTTTACTTCTTGAAAAATGGCAACCCTACTTAAATCTAAATTCTGAGACAGATGTTTTGCCCCCCATTGTTCTTGCAGCTGGGTCTTCGTGTGGGAAAAGGGCTACCAAGAAACAGATTCAGTGGTGAGTTCGGTGACCACAAAAGTGAAGGGTGTCACCGTGACCAATACTTCAGAGCTGGGGCCCCGAATTTGGGATGTAGCCGATTACGTGATTCCGCCTCAGGTATGTACACAGGAGCTGAATCTCATGGCTTTGCTGGGTATGACACATACTTCCTGTTTGTGGTCATGAGTCTCCCTGCCGTGGAGCAAACGGGGACAGTTTTTACCTGCTAGCTCTTCAAAGGAGACCATTAGATCACAGGATTAAAGTTAAACAGAGCCTAAGACATATAGCAGCCGTCTTTGTGAGTGTAAATAAGAAGTGCCTGCCTTTTGGGGTGGCCAACCAGCCAATTGTTCAGATCCATTCCACCCTGGTTTCATTCCTGTGTTTGGGATGGAACTTATATTGGTCACCTGGGTAGAGAACCTATACCAGAAGAGGGACAGGGAGAATGCAGACTTGTGTTGTTGTTTTTGGTAACATCTTTATTGAAAGTTCAAAAAATACATAACCATATGTGCACCAAACATGGTGAGACGCAAAGAAAAAAAGGAAAGAGAAACAGAACCCGTGCAAAAGGGAAAACAAAGGCGGGAGGGGAGAAAACCCCAAACTGTATACAGTATTTTACAATGTTGTTATTGTACTTCACCAGATCTTAACCTATTACAGTACAGTGGTACCTCTGTTAAGTCCGCCCTGTCCAGCGTCCATTTCGGTGGACGTCTGAGGCAAAGCGCAGAGTGGTGCTTTGTCGACTGTCCTTTTTGCCGAGCGTCTGGGGCTCCGGAACGGATCCCAGACTCAAAACAAGGTACTACTGTATTTGTAAGAATGGGTTCCAAATATCATTGGATTTGTCCTTGGCAAGTTTGCATTTATATGCAAGCTGTTCATATGTTGCGAGTTTGTATAAGTCTTCAATCCAATCATAGGAGGGAGACGTATTTTTATTTTTCCAGTTCATCAGTACCAGTCTTTTTGCTGTGGTCAGGGCACGGAGAATCCACTCGTATTGTCCTTCTGTAAGGTTCCATGTGCTGGGTATATAATTCAAGAAGATACTTTGCTCTGTAAGTGTAAGATTGTTCCGTACAGTTCTGTTGATGGTTTCAGTTACCTTCTGCCAAAAGTCTTTCAATATTGGACAATGAAAAAACATGCTTTAGAGAAGCAGGGAGAATGCAACCTCGTTGATTCTGGACCTTTCAGAGGCTTTTGATGTCACTGACCTTGTTATCTTTTTGGGCCACTTAGCCAAAATGCGATGGAGGGCATCCTCTATGGCAGGGACGTCCAACTCCCAAGAGACTGCGATCTACTCACAGAATTAAAACTGGCAGTGATCTATCCCTTTTGGGGGGGGGGGGGTTCAGGTCAAAGTTGTTGAGCTTTTTTTTTTTTTAGGGAGGAAAGTCCCATTGTCAAATTGAGGAAAGGGGGAAAGTAACTCACCAAAAGATCGCTGAGGAAACTATCTGCCTCACAGTGAAAACTACGTCTTCCGTTCCAGCGATCATGTGAAAATGGAGGACGGAGGGAGGGGCCAGGGCCGGATGCTCTTATGCCACTGCAAAGAAAAAGGAGCCCACGGTTGACAGCAATCGACCGGAACCTCCCGGGGATCGACCAGTCGATCACGATCGACCTGTTGGACATCCCTGCTCTATGGTGATGACTTTCAGGCCTAGTTTAGAGGGCATATCTCAGAAAACATGTCTGCGGCTTGCAGCCTGTGGGATACAGCATGTAGCAAACATTCCCAGTCTTGATAGCCTCCAGATGTTTGGGGCCATCAGTGCCAACAGTGAGGACAAATGGGAGTTGTAGTTTGAGGGCGCTATTAGTGTCCATGGACCTGAGGTCCAGCATTCTGTTCCCACAGTGGTCAGTCAGATGCCTCAGGGGAGCCCAAGGCGGGACCTGAAAGAGCCTCATCTAATCCAAGAGGACACTTTGCAAATAGCTGCCAGGCCCTTCCTGGTAACACCGTTGTGCAGAATGATTTCTTCTCTGCCATAGAACTCGCTTCAATATGTCTTTGCATGCTGCGGCTTCAAGGCAGAATGGGTGTAAGCTTCCTCTGTTGAGTCTTTTACGGCCATTGTGAAAGAATGATAAGGTCAGCTCTGCTGATTCTTTCCTCTTGGCTAAACCTCAACTTCTCCTATTATATGCCTCTGCCTCTGATCTCTGCAGCATGCGGCTTCCTGGGAGCCACACACTTCCTCCTTGTTGTTCGCACTGTGACTGAGTCATCTCCCTAAACAATCATATTTGATTGCTATTTTAAGTATGTATGAAAGCATACTTTATACTTGGATCAATATTAGTTTGGTATGGAAATATAATAATAACAACAACAACAACAACAACAACAACAACAACAACAACAACAACAACAACCATTAAGCCACATTCACACCATACAGTGGTACCTCTACTTACGAATGTTTCTACTTACGAATGGAGCTCCGTCCGCCATCTTGGATGCGGTTTAGGTAGGATTTTTTCTACTTACGAATTTTTAGATAGGGTTGCTTCTATTTACGAATTTTTTCTCTTAATGCATTCCTATGGGATTTGACTTACAATTTTTTTCGACTTACAAATGTGCGTTCGGAACGCATTAAATTCCTAAGTAGAGGTACCACTGTACATACATTTGAAGTGCTACAATGACACTTTTTATTATTTTATTTTTATTGCTTTTATTTGTTATGCAGATACTCAAATACACAAACAGAAATTAATTCATACAGAAAAAAGAAATAATGTACAATGGCACTTTTAAAAACTGAATTTACTGACATATACAGAAAAAGAAAGAAAAATAAGAAAAAAGAGAACACAGTTTTACAAATATTAACATAACCTGCAATTATTCTGACATATACATGCAGAAAAAGAAAAAAAGAAAAAGAAAGAAAAAACTTTTTTAAAAGAAAGAAAAACAGTTCCATATACACGTCTTTGTAAGGTATACAAGCTGTCCTTATTCCTGTTAGTAGCCTCCTCTTCTATTTTACAATATCTCCTTTTACGACTTCATGATTGATCCCCTGATTTATATCTTGACTTCCTTCTACCCCTAGTAACTCGTATTTTTGGTTGTCTGTATTCCATTAGTAAGTCTGTGGAGAAACAATCTTAATTTCCTGTGGAATTTTAATCTACACTGAGCCAAGCGAAGTCCTGGAAACCACCTTTTTTCATATAATTTATAAAAACATCCCATTCTCTCCTAATTCTCTCAATTGAATTATTTCTTATTATTTCTGTGAGTTTAGCCAGTTCTTTTGTTGGCAATGTGTTGCTTTTCCAATATTTTGCAATTATGATCCTGGCGGCCACGATTGCATATTGAAAGACTCTCTTTTTTTTTTTGTCCTTTGGGACAAGTAAAAATTCCTAATAAAAATAACTCTGTTTTTTTCTGGAAAAGAGTATCTACCATAATCATTTCTTTAATTCTTCATATATCGTGTCCCATAATTTTTTTTATTCTGGGGCATGTCCACCACATGTGGAATAGATTCCCGCCCTTATGGTTACATTTATTTATTTATTTGACAATTTTGCTGGTGTCAGGTACCACCCATACATCACCTTTAGGAAATTTTCTTTAATCATATAGCATGCCGTAAATCTCTAATATCATTTTTCCAAAGGTTTTCCTGCTTGTCTAGTTCTATATTATAGCCGAAATCTTGGGCCCATTTCACCATTACATCCTTTACCTCTTCATCTTTTAGATGCCAATTTAGTAATATCTCATACATTCTTTTTATGATTTGAAAGAAGTTCTTTAACTCGATCAGATATTGTCAAATCCATTCTTTTTTTTATTATGTTCAAAACACCATTGAGTTGGTGGTACTGCAACCAGCTTATACCGATTTGTTTTAATATATCACATTTCTTCAATTTCAGTTGGTTATTTTCTTCTTCTAGTAAATCTTTATATGTCTGCTAATTGGTACCCATATTTTACCTTTTTACAGCCATGCCTCCATTGGTGATAGCGACCAAGGGGCTTTCGGCTCCAAAAGTTTTTTATTTCTTTCCCGTACTTCAAATATTGCCTTTCTGATAGTGTGGTTGCGAAATCCTTTGTGTATTTTCACTTTATCATAACCCAGATATCCATGCCATCCTACTATGTGCTACGATAACACTTTAAACAGTTGTGGCTCACCCCAAAGAATTCTGTCAAAAGTGCCACCTTGCTTAAGAACTGAAGAATACTTCAGTAACACCTATGCAACAAATGAGTTAAGGAACTGAAGTGAAACAACTGGAAATAACCCGAGCATTTCCCATCTAGTTTAGAAACCTGTAACATCTACCTGAAGCAAAATAATAAGCAGCTGAAGTTTAAAAGAAGCTGTGCCTTATTAGAAGCATGTAGCATCCATTAGATTTAGTGTAAATCAGGCATCCCAAACTGCAGCCCTCCAGATGTTTTGGCCTACAACTCCCATGATCCCTAGCTAACAGGACCAGTGGTCGGGGAATATGGGAAGTGTAGTCCAAAACATCTGGGGATCCCTGGTGTAAATAATAGGTTAACTATTTTCTGAAAGAATATTATCTCCCGAGGTATCCTTTGTTTTATCCACTTTGTTCTGTTAAATAAATCTTTCTTATTTGTTCAACTTCTGCCTAAGTCTCCCAAGTACCCAAGTTTTCCCTCACACAAAATCCATAAAGATAACCTGTGGTGGTGATTATAGAGTGTGTATGTACAGTAGTTTGGGTCCACAGCAATTGGTATAGAGTCATAGCTGCCAAGTCTCCCGTATTCCCCAGGAAATCCCCGTTTTTCCAGCTGTTCCTAGCTGAAAAAACGGATTTTTTTGTTTTTCCCCGGTTTATTCTGGCGTGGCAGCCATTTTGGAACTGGGCAAAGCAGCACCAAAAGTCACTTCTGAGCATGCTCCGCCCAGTTCCAAAATGGCGGCAGCGCTACTTCCGGCCCGGTCCCTTATTTCTCCGACAGCAATTTGGCAGGTATGATAGAGTTGAGGGTTCTGCTACAGTAATTGGTGGGAGAAGTGGGATCTGCTACATGGGGCTACCCTTGAAGACTATTCAGAAAGAGCACTGGGGCAGAATGTTGCTGCCTGGCTGCTTAAGTGATGGGGGTGGGGGCTCACATTAACCCAATCATTAAATCCTTACGCTGAATGCCTGTGAACTTCTGGAAATGATTCAGGGTGGTGCATTGAATCATATACCAAAACTGCAATGACTTGGTACCTAAGTACGTACCTTCTTCAGTACTTCCCCTCTCCCATGTACAGTGGAACCTCTACTTACCACCATAATCCATTCTGGCAGCCTGTCCTTTAGGCGAAACGGGTTGCTGATAGAAGTGCCATTGTGCGCATGTGCAGATGGCGGCAGGCGCTTCTGCGCATGCACAAATAGCAGAAGCCGCTTCTGCACGTGTGTGAATCGCGGCAAACCCAGTATTTACTTCCGGGTTTGCCGCAGTCACGACTTGGATTGGGCCCAAGTCGAGGCAGTCATTAGTTGTACGGTGGTACCTCTGGTTACGAACTTAATTTGTTCTGGAGGTCCGTTCTTAACCCGAAACGGTTCTTAACCTGAGACGCACTTTTGCTAATGGCGTGACTTCCGCTCGCCTCCTCCAGGGGCAAAGTTTGCTATCAGGAGCATCTACTTCCGGGTTAGCGGAGCTCGTTACCTGAAGCAGGTGTGCAGATGAAGGCACAAGACAAGGCATTCTCAGTCGCGGCCCCTGATTTAGAGAATTCCAAGACACAATTGATTATTCCCCACATTGACCTAATTGAGACACAAGGTGTAAACCTCTTTGTTTACCCAGGCTTTTGGAATGCTGTCAACCTTTTTGCTGGCCCTGTTACCTTGTATATGTTTTGATGATGTATATTTGATAACTGTTTTGTCAGCCAATGGGAAGGATTGTCCCATTGGGAGGAATATAAGGACAAACATGCACTTGAACAAGGGATCAGTAAACAAACGTTTGGCTTGTGGGTTCCACTGCCTCACCTTCTGTCTCCAGATTGTCACCCAGCTCAGTCTGACCAGCTCCAAATTTTGACCTGTTGATGATCTCATGCTGCCGGTGCAGTAAGCTCTGACACTCTATGGGATGTCCCGTTATTTCACCTAGTAGCGAGTTGTTCTTCCTGACCTCAGCTCCTGGGCAAAAAGTTTTCTTGCTCCCACTCAAAATCCGCCTTTCAGCTTCTAATGGAAACTGCGCTGATGGTCAATGATCTACTGCTCTTTCATTCTGAGCTGCTAAGATGCCCATTGTCAGGGTTGTTGCGACTACTCTTGAGTAACGACCCTCCGCATGCTTGTCTTTCAGAAGTTTTTATTAGTGCACATTATTTACAGTGAAGTGAGCTGCTGGTGGCATGTCTTGTCAGTCCGAATCAGAATCCGGCACTGCACCCTTCCGCGATTTGGACCAACATAAGAGCCTCGGGACAGTGAATCTCCTCCCTCTTCTCCTCCTCCTCCTCTATTCCGGTGGGGGGGGGTCTGTGGTCTGCCTTATTCCTCTCCTCCCTCTCCCTCTCTTCCTGCCTGTGGAGCAGGGGCTCTTGGATGTTGCCAGAGCCTGGGCACTCCCTTTCCGTCTCCTGACTTTCCTCATCCGCCCCTTCGCTTTCCTGACTGCTTGGAGATGGGCTGCTTCTGATGGGGGGGGGGCTGTTCTCTATAAGCCCTTCCCCTTACACCCATGTTCACATTTCAGCTTCTGAGCCTTTGGTTTGCGGGAAGCGGGCGGTGACCAACTTTTCCTGTAGCCCACAGAGGGACATTTCAATCAAGAGTTTCCCCTTCTGCTAAAATGAGCTAGGCCTTGATCCTATCTGGCTCCTCCTTGAGAACACCACCGATCCAGATCACTGTGCGAAGTTGAACTTGTTCCTTTTTCTTTGTTACACTTGTTTAGGGCGAGAACTCCATATTCGTCATGACAAACATGATCATCACTCAGAATCAAACTCAAGGACTCTGTGCAGAGGTAGGCTCCCAGTAACACCAAGCTTTCAGTGTTCAGAATTCATTAGTCTTTTGTCTGAAACCATAAAGGAAATGCTGTGCAATTTCGGGAGCAGAGTTGAGGAGTTGGCCATTCAGTTTATATCCCAGGGCCAAAGAAGTGACACCATCTTTGGGGGATTAGGATTTTAACAGCTGCTGGAGCCAGCCCGTTGATAAAAGTAGGAGCAGCTACCAGCAGCACACAAGCAAACACTGCAGGGTCCTCAGTTGCCTATGCTGGTTCCAAAGCAGAACCAGGGAGAGAAGCAGAGGGGGAGAGAAAGAGGATTGAAATCCTTAGGAAATAAATTATGTAAATGTATAGCCTTTAGAAACCAGAGAAAGAGTTGCTTTTTAAACTTGGGCCTTAGGGGGTTTAATGCCCAGGGACCCAGCGGTAGTAAATGCTAAATGACTGCAGTTTTAGAAGTATGTTTGTGTTGGTTTTAGTTTTGAAATATTTTCTGAAAGTGCTTTTAATTGTATTGTATGACACCCCCAATCAGAAAGGAAGAGGACCTACATAACTCCTCTGGTCTTTTTTCTCTGCATACTTTTGTTTTAAATTGTGGCGTTTGCCAACTTGGTTGGATCAAAGTAATTTTTAGCACATTTCCTTCCTTCCTTTCTTTGAGTGAAGAGCCGTTCTTGTTAGCTCCTGCTTATTTTTTTTTCAACGAATCCAAGCATAGCGGATTAACTAGTTCAGAAACAGCTTTTTTGTTTTGATGTGCCCCCATGCAAACCATTTCATAAGTGCTAGTTTTGGAGGCCAACGGGGTGGAGGAAGAGGGCAAGGCAAGCGCTGCCTTTCTGTTTATCTGCACCATCTTCTTCCTCTCCAGTTTCCGGATAAAACCACACGGTGCCGTTCTAGCGAAAACTGCACGGAAGGATACATTGGGACACACAGCAATGGTAGGAGCTGGTGTGGTCGTCTTTGTGCCTGCTAATCATTTCGCTCACTTTTTTTTGGATAAAATCTTGACCTTGAGATCTGCAAATATATAGATAGGGCAGCATTTCTAAGTGGGAACTGTATGTTTCAGATTTCAAGGATATTGTGCAACGGTGTGATTGAGTTAATCTGTAGATTTTTGTTATGGGTTTTGGAGGGGAGGAATGCTGATTACTCATTTGGGTGCTGCCACCCCCTAATTCCCACACTTCCCTGAGGGCAAGCCATTTTCTCTCAGCCTAAAACACTGTCACCCCACTCTGCCAGAAGAGGGTGGTTCTGGCCTACCTTTCATAGGAAGATGTTAAGTCTGAAGCCTGACTTACACCTGTGGCAGCAGAAAACCCCAGAATCATAGAATCATTGAGTTGGAAGGGACCCTGGGGGTCACCTGCTTCAACCCCCTGCAATGCAGGAATCTTGGCTACAGCATCCGTGACAGATGGCCGTCTAACCTCTGCATAAAAGCTTGCAAGGATGGAGAGTCCTGAGGCCGCATAGTTGTCACTAGCATAACAGTTTGATGAGGACTCTCTTGGTATCCCTTCAGGTGTCCAGACTGGGAAGTGTGTTACATACGGAAACTCCACCCACAAAACCTGTGAGGTCTTTGCCTGGTGTCCAGTGGAGGATGATGAATATGTTCCCAAGTGAGTGTCTTGCGGGAGGGACAATAACAAGCAAGTTGCTTTAAAAAAAACCCAAACATGGCTAGGTGCTGAGATACTTCCACCAGGTCAGACGTATTTTGGAGCTAAATGGTGTTGACGGCCTTTGCTTTCCCAGGACTTAAGGGAAGCAGTGTTTATTGGTTGGTGCGGCTGTGGCCTGGTCCCAAAGGCCATTGTTTCCTTCCCCCCTCTGGCCACACTGGCATGGGCAGAAAGGCCTGTTTGAATGGGCCAATCGGGACATTGGGGGCAGACAGGCTTGCAGCGCTATAAATGGAAGGCTTTACATGAGGTCACCCTCTTTGGATATCACCCCTGCCTGACTGAATTTGGGGTGTTATGTGTGCAAAGTGTGCACTGACCTATGGGGGGGGGGCAGACCACCTTTTTGAAGTGAGATTGTTGGATTGTTGCCTTGTTGCTAGCCATGATTGTCAGGCATAAAGTGAAATCACATGTTTCCACTGAGACTTTCTCTTTCTCCTCCCTGCCCCATCCCATCCCCTGGTCCTTTCTCAATCCCCTCCAGACCAGCTTTCCTACATAATGCTGCAAACTTCACCCTCCTGGTAAAGAACAACATCTGGTACCCCAAGTTCAACTTCACTAAGTGCGTATACACCCTCCCCCCCGGAATCACTAACGTCTGTGGCTGCGCTCCCTGGAGCATTAATCACAAGTTGTTGGGCTCTTCTGCGAGCAGGAAAAAGAATCTATTCCTGTATTATTTGTATCACACAATATAAAATTACGGCACTGAAGAATTTGGCAGTGCTGTGCCAAGCATGGAGGTGGCAGGGTGGGATGGGAGATGCCTGTGGGTGGCACTGGCTCTAGGTTTCCAGGTTCCCTTGGGCAAGACCCTGTCAGTGGGAGACCCAGGGTGGATTTGATTTAAATCAAACTGATTTAAATCACGATTTAAATCACGATTTAAATCACTAGTCAGTAAGGCTTGATTTAAATCATAGTTTTCTACATAAAGACTAATTCTTGCTGGTATAACTTTAAAATGCAAGTACTGTAGATGAAGATTTTTAGAATAACAACTTTTCATATTAGTTTTTTATCCCCAGTTTAATAGGTTAAAGGTAAAGGTAAAGGGACCCCTGACCATTAGGTCCAGTCGTGACCGACTCTGGGGTTGCGCGCTCATCTCGCATTATTGGCCGAGGGAGCCGGCGTATAGCTTCCAGGTCATGTGGCCAGCATGACAAAGCTGCTTCTGGCAAACCAGGGCAGCACATGGAAACGCCGTTTACCTTCCCGCTGAAGCGGTTCCTATTTATCTACTTGCATTTTGACGTGCTTTCGAACTGCTAGGTTGGCAGGAGCTGGGACCAAGCAACGGGAGCTCACCCCGTCACAGGGATTCGAACCGCCGACCTTCTGATCAGCGAGCCCTAGGCTCAGTGGTTTAACCACAGCGCCACCTGGGTCCCTTAGTTTAATAGGTTAATCATTCATATTTGGACAACTTTACTGTTGTACTTAGGAAGGAGAAAAATAATCATTACCTTAATAATAATAATTTAAATAGATTTATTCAACTGAAACAATAACATTACAGCATATGTTATTTGCTTAAACAAACATCCATGTTTGTTAACTAATTTGGCTAAACAAAAACAAAATATATATATATTTTAATAAACTTAGACTGTCAGCCCAGCCTACACATGAAAAACATAAATACTGTCTACTCCAAACAATCAGAAAAATATTGTTTCTATTCTATTCACTGAACTTCTTGAAACTTAGCACTGGAGGGCTTGTTTCTGTATTCATAGGTATGTAGAACAATAGGATTAAGGTCTTTTTCTCAACTCTGTTCATGTTATAACATTTTTGCTGTGAAGAAGAGGCATGTGATCTCTGCTGAGTCAAATTCAGTTTTGAGAACTGCAAAAGTAAACCAAGCATCTGTGATAATATCTTGTAGGCAGAGAAACTGCCCAATAATCTTACAAAAACCTCTGGAAGAGCATGACATTGTGAATGGATTAATGGAATTTATTTACCCCCAAAATTAAACATATACAACCTTATTCTACATAATTAAAAAACTAATCTTTATTTCATGATGGAATAACCTTTGGATGGTAATATATTTTCCTCAAAAAGCATTTTATTTTAAAAAATCCAATTTAAATCAAAAAAATCGATTTAAATAAAAAAAATCCATTTTTTTAAAAAAAATCATTGATTTTTATCCACCCTGGGGAGACCCTTCCTCCCATGAGCCACTTTCCTCACTGCCATTGTTTGCTGGTGCTGCATCTACTTTTATTAGGACTGCAGTAAGCGGCCTTATCTAAGTCAGGCTCACTGGTCTATCTGTCTCAGTGTTGTCTAGACTGACTAGCAATGGCTCTCTAGCCCTGCCTGGAGATGCCAGGGAACGAACCTTCGGCTTTTGGCATGCAAAGCAAGTGCTCTTCCCATGAGCCACTGCCCTTCTCCTAGCACTGGCATATTGTGGAAATGCAGCAGCAGCTTTCAGCCAGGATTAAGTTTGCAGAATGAATAGAGATGGCTATGCTCATTCTCTCATGTCAAAAGCTTGCCATACCCTCCCCCCTTTTTCCTAGACAACAACACCTTTATGTGGAGCAGGCTGGGCCACTGGCAGAGGAAGGGGTGTGTGGTAGGTGGGGTCCGCCCCAGGTGTCATCCCTGAGGGGGGTGACATCGGCGTGCCGCTCCCCTGGGACGTTTGCCCTGCCTCTGGGTGCCAGAGCAACTATCTCTGCCTCAGGACAGGGCATGTGTTCCTAGTTCAGTATACAGGAAATTTCACCCTTTGGGCGGAAGGGCGTGATATAAATTTAATAGATAAATCACCCAGATGACCTTAACTCTGGAATCTCTCCCTTCTTCCCCACCCAGGCGAAACATCCTCCCCAACATAAGTAAATCATACCTCAAGAACTGCAAATACAATTCCAAAACGGACCCCTTTTGCCCCATTTTCCGCCTCCGTGATGTGGTTGAATCTGCTGGTCAGGATTTCCAAGAGATGGCTGTTGAGGTTGGTTAGAATCTGCGGTGGGAAAATACGACAGGAAGGGAAGAGTGATAATCCAATCTGGAGCCGAGTGCAAGAGTTGAGAATTAGAAAATACTTAGACAGTAGATTTATCTTCCTTTAAAGATAGGATAAATTTTCTATATGCACATAGCATGTACTGTTAACTTATGTGTCGAGTGCAGCACCTTGGGCCGTGAGACATAGGCGTTCCTCCCACTGGCCCCTGGGGCTCCGGCCAGGCCAGGCCACAGACCCCCTCCCCTGCCTAGGCTTCACTTGCTCTCAGCTCTACTCCACAGGCTCTTCCAGTGCTTCCACATGTCCTTGTACCACGATAATAGCCTGGGTGATAAGTAAACTTACCATGGAGTGCAGTCTGCTATGCAAAGGCTGTTAGTTGTGACACCAGGTCCAGCACCGAGGGCCTTCTGGCGGTTCCCTCGTTGCGAGAAGCCACGTTGCAGGGAACTAGGCAGAGGGCCTTCTCGGTGGTGGCGCCTGCCCTGTGGAACGCCCTCCCATCAGATGTCAAAAAGGAAAACAACTACCAGACTTTTAGAAGACATCTGAAGGCAGCCCTGTTCAGGGAGGCTTTTAATGTTTAATAGATTATTGTGTTTTATTCTTCTGTTGGAAGCCGCCCAGAGTGGCTGGGGAGACCCGGCCAGATGGGCGGGGTATAAATAATAATAATAATTATAATTATAATTATAATTTGGGAGCCTCCAGTGCAGGAGAACATTTGCTTTATGCCTCGCTTGTGGGCTGCCAAGAAGTCCCTTGACCCAGGATCTCTTCAGGTAGTGGGGGGCACCTGGAGAGAAGGGCCCAAAGGATGCCCTCGGTGTACAAGTGCTGGCTGGTCCTTAAGGCTGCCTGCCGTGTGGTTGGTGATCCTTCAGGCTGCCTCCAGCGAGAGCTGCTCCTGTGTGCAGACTGCTTGGCCAGGAAGGGGGCCTCTCTGTGGCAGCTTTTCCTGTCAGAAGCCCCTGTGTGTTCTGTGCCTCAGGATGGGGTTTGGGCCGCACCCTTCCTTGTGGCAGTGTGGGGTCAGCCTGCGTGATGGGTGGGTGGGGGGTTTGATCCCCAATGAGAGTGGGAAGCCTGTGGGCCAGCAGCCCCACTTCTGAGCAAGCCCCACGAGGTGGCAGCTGCACTTCCGAGAGGCTTCGTGTCCTGTTTAATGTTTGTTTCCAACCTCTTCCCCCCTCCTCTTGAGTATCCAACAT
The DNA here is from genome assembly GCF_963506605.1 of Zootoca vivipara. Lineage (NCBI taxonomy): Eukaryota > Metazoa > Chordata > Lepidosauria > Squamata > Lacertidae > Zootoca > Zootoca vivipara. The sequence goes on from NC_083292.1 coordinate 4,703,577, forward strand.
ATTTGAACAAGGGCAGCTGGGCAACAGTTTGTACAAATGGTGCTCTTTGGCAGAAGCACATTATAAGGAATGTGATTAATGGAGCAAATATTTAACTTTCCTTGTTTGGGCTTGCAATCTTTTCAGGATCAAGGCCTCTTTTAAACAATGAGCTTTGCTTCTAGTCACATTTGCCAGTTGCATTTCCAAAAAGGCTCTTTTTGCTATCTCCTCAACTTGGTTCAGCCGTGCAAAGTGCAAACGTAAAAGTGTCCAGTTCAGATCTGCACTTGCTGAGGTTGGATTTATGCAAGCTGTGCTGTTCTTTAAGGCCTCAGTCTTCCAATCTGTAATATTGGGATACTAGTACTGACCAAACTTACAGGGGTAGTGGAATAATCATTGTGAGAACACATTAATGTGCTTTGAACATTTGAAACAAGCTGTAGAAAAACCTTTAAAATTATGTCAGTCTGCAGGTACCCCCTTCCATTTAGATTTCGTCAGTGTTTTAAAAACGTAAAACTTTGCTGCTAGACTCAAGCCTTATAGCTGCACACAGAACACTCAGGCAAACTGGCGGATGGGAACAAATGACAGCAGCTTTATTCTATTTTGAGATTGTGCATTGAGATTATATTGTTCATAAACCACATGGGAAGGATTTGTATCCTGAAAAGTGGGGTGTAAATAATTGTAATAAATAACTGCATTTTATGGTGCAATGTGTTTTGGCATCAATGAGACCTAGAAACTTGTCCCTCACTCTTTTTTCTGTACCAAAATTGACTTGGGTAATGGCGGATGTAGTGTACACTAGACTCTGTAGAAAATTTTGTGCATGGTCTGCTGTAAAAGACTATTGCATCTGTGACCAGGGCCGGTGCTAGGGTTTTTTGCGCCCTAGGCGAGATCACCTTCTGGTGCCCCCCCCCAAATAATGTGATTCTCTGCCATGGCAATAGGTATGCTCTCAAGAGACCCAACCTGCTGCTGCTGCTCTGCCAGGGAGTGTTTGGGAGGACTGCTCCCCCTGAAGCCCACTTCCACCTGGGGCTTGGGGCGGGTCCCCCACTCCTCCACAGCTTTTGAGGCTCCTGGGAGGCCTGGAACATTACTGCTGCTGTGAGTACTGGAAGGACGGCTCCCCCTGAAGCCCACTTCCACCTTGGGCTTGGGGCGGGTCCCCCACTCCACCACAGCTTTTAAGGCTCCTGGGAGGCCTGGAACATTGCTGCTGATGCTGCTCTGCCAGGGAGTGGTTGGGAGGACTGCTCCCCCTGAAGCACACTTCCACCTGGGGCTTGTAATTCTGATGTGTTTGTAACTTTTATTGTTTTTGGTTTTTGTTGTTTATCGTTTAGTTTGTTAGTTTGTTTTCTGTATTGGTTTTAAATTCGATTTTAAGGGGAGGGGTTAATTTTAGTTTGTAATTTTCTGTCTTTGTTTGTATTGTTTTATTGTATTAGTTTGTTTTCTGTATTGGTTTTAAATTTGATTTTAAGGGGAGGGGTCAATTTTAGTTTGTAATTTTCGGTCTTTGTGTTGTTTTACTGTATTTTTTGATTTACATAGGTTTTAGGGAGGGCTTTTTAGTTGGGTGTGGGAATCTGTTAAATTTTAGTGTATTTGTAATTTTTATTGTTTTTGGTTTTATTGTGTTTTTTGTGTTTTTCTTTTGTTCTGTTCTTGCTGTTTTTTACAGAGGTTTTATTTTGTTTTTAAGCGGAGGGGTCAGGGCTGCCCGGGAGGGGGTCCCAGCAAGCAAAATGGCTGGGGCAGATTCCACAGGGGGTGATGCACTGGGACAACCGATCTCAGTGGTCACGGGTAGGAGGAGGAGTTACGCTAAGACCAGACCATGTCATTACCGAGGAGGCAGACTTAGTCGTTGTCTGAGGACTATCCCTGCCTCCGGGTCTGGTCCTGACCGGACGGATATTGGAATCAGCAAGGGATACCCACATGACCTGAAGGTGCTGCTGTGCAATGCCAGGTCGATGATGAATAAGACCACTGCCATTCACGACCTGATTGTGGATGGAGGATTTGACCTGGCATGTGTGACAGAGACCTGGTTGGATGAAGCCGATGGGCCCGTTCTTGGCGCTGCTTGCCCACCAGGTTTCTCTTATGCACAGCAACCCAGGCCATCTGGGCGGGGAGGGGGGGTTGCAGTGATTTTTAGGAAGTCATTAGTTTGCACCAGGCGTCCTATTGGTAAGACTGAGTTTTCTGAGTGCATGTTCTGGAAGTTGGGCAATAGGGGCAGTACAGGATTCCTTTTGGTGTACCGACCTCCCCGCTGCACCAAGGATTCCCTGCCCGAGCTGCTTCAGGTCGTGTCGGATGTGCTCCTGGAGACACCTAGCTTGGTTGTCTTAGGGGATTTTAACATCCATGCCGAGACGACCTTACAAGGTGCCGCTCGGGACTTCGTGGAAAGCATGGCCACCATGGGGCTGTCCCTGAATAAGTCTAGCCCAACTCATAGCCGCGGACATGCCTTGGACTTGGTGTTTACCTCTATGGATGTTGGTGATCTGACATTAAGTAAAAGCGAAACAAAAGAAGTGCCATGGTCAGATCACTTTCTGGTGCAACTGGACTTCTCCACAACCCTTCCCCTCTGCAGGGAGGTGGGACCGATTCGGATGGTCCGCCCCCACTACTTAATGGATCCAATTGGCTTCCAGAGAGTGGTAGGGGATGTTTTATCCCATGTCGATGGCCTTTCAGCTGATTCCCTGGTGGCCCGCTGGAATGCGGAGTTAACCAGCGCTATTGACTGTCTGGCTCCGAAGCGCCCTCTCAGATTGCATGGAGCCCGGACAGCCCCGTGGTTTTCCCCGGCGCTGAGGGCGATGAAACAGTCATTGAGACGGCTAGAGCGCCGGTGGCGGAAAACTCATTTTGAATCAGACCGGACACGGGCTAGAGCTCAACTTCGAGCCTACCAAGTGGCAATGGCGACGGCGAAGAGGACCTTCTTCACCGTCTCCATCGCATCTGCAGAAAACAGCAGCAGGAGACTCTTCCAGGTGGTTCGCAATTTAGCGGAACCACCTGCTCCATCCGGGCCCAGTACGGGCCACATGATCTCCTGCAATGATTTTGCAAAGTTTTTTGCAGATAAAGTCGCTCAGATTCGGGAAGAGGTAGACTCCACCGTGGGAGCAGGGCCGGGGCAGGGGAGTGCTAGAGTCCTGTCTAGTCAAGTTTTGTGGGATCAATTTCAATCTGTTACCTCCGAGGATGTGGACAGGCTGCTTCGACGAGTGAAACCAACCACCTGTCTCCTTGATCCTTGCCCATCCTGGCTTATAAAAGCTAGCCGGGAAGGGCTGGGCGATGGGCTTCGCGGGTTGGTAAATGCTTCTCTCCGTGAGGGAGCCTTCCCAGACCCGCTGAAAGAGGCGGTTATTAAACCGCTTCTTAAAAAACCATCTTTAGATCCGGCCAATATGGCCAACTATCGCCCAGTCTCAAATCTTCCATTCTTGGGCAAGGTGATTGAGCGAGTGGTTGCTGAACAACTTCAGGCACGCCTGGAAGAAGCGGACCATTTGGATCCCTTCCAGTCAGGATTCAGGCCTCATCATGGGACTGAAACTGCCTTGGTCGCACTGGTCGATGATCTCCGGCGGGCTAGGGACAAAGGTAAGAGCTGTTTCCTTGTTCTGCTGGATCTCTCAGCGGCTTTTGACACCATCGACCATAACATCCTTCTGGACCGTCTAGAGGGCTTGGGAGCTGGGGGCACTGTCATGCAGTGGTTCCGCTCCTTCCTCCTGGGCCGTGTTCAGAAAGTGGTGGTGGGGGATGAGTGTTCAGACCCCTGGGCTCTCACTTGTGGGGTGCCTCAGGGTTCTGTCCTCTCCCCCATGCTTTTTAACATCTATATGCAGCCGCTGGGAGAGATCATCAGGGGGTTTGGGCTGGGTGTCCATCAGTATGCTGATGATACCCAGCTCTACCTCTCTTTTAAATCAGAACCAGTGAAGGCGGTGAAGGTCCTGTGTGAGTGCTTGGAGGCGGTTGGAGGATGGATGGCGGCTAACAGATTGAGATTGAATCCTGACAAGACAGAAGTACTGTTTGTGGGGGACAGGAGGCGGGCGGGTGTGGAGGACTCCCTGGTCCTGAATGGGGTAACTGTGCCCCTGAAAGACCAGGTGCGCAGCCTGGGAGTCATCTTAGACTCACAGCTGTCCATGGAGGCACAGGTCAACTCCGTGTCCAGGGCAGCTGTTTATCAGCTCCATCTGGTACGCAGGCTGAGTCCCTACCTGCCCACTGACTGTCTCTCCAGAGTGGTGCATGCTCTAGTTATCTCTCGCTTGGACTACTGCAATGCGCTCTACGTGGGGCTACCTTTGAAGGTGACCCGGAAACTACAACTAATCCAGAATGCGGCAGCTAGACTGGTGACTGGGAGCGGCCGCCGAGACCACATAACACCGGTCCTGAAAGACCTACATTGGCTCCCAGTACGTTTCCGAGCACAATTCAAAGTGTTGGTGTTGACCTTTAAAGCCCTAAACGGCCTCGGTCCGGTATACCTGAAGGAGCGTCTCCACCTCCATCGTTCTGCCCGGACACTGAGGTCCAGCTCCGAGGGCCTTCTGGCGGTTCCCTCACTACGAGAAGCCAAGTTACAGGGAACCAGGCAGAGGGCCTTCTCGGTAGTGGCACCCACCCTGTGGAATGCCCTCCCACTAGAGGTCAAAGAGAACAACAATTACCAGACCTTTAGAAGGCATCTCAAGGCAGCCCTGTTTAGGGAAGCTTTTAATGTTTAATGGATTTCTGTATTTTAATGTTTGATGGATTTCTGTATTTTAGAATTTCTGTTTTGTTGGAAGCCGCCCAGAGTGGCTGGGGGAACCCGGCCAGATGGGCGGGGTATAAATAATAAATTATTATTATTATTATTATTCAGCAAAGTAGCCTGTCAGTTTTGTTGAGTGTACATGCTGTCAATTACCAGGGTCCGGGGCGGGGTGTGGCGGTGACCTCTGCCATGCTACCTAATAAACTGCAAATATGATACTCACAGGTACATGATCCACTGAGAACCATTCATCCTATTATTTAATGTAAACTGCTTAGCTGCTTGTTTATAGGAACAAGGGAGTTGCCTTATACTAAGTCCATTGGTCAATCTTGTTTAGTATTGTCTACACCAGTGTTTCCCAACTTTGTGCCTCCAGATGTTTTGTGACTACAATTCCCATCATTCCTGACCACTGGTCTTGCTAGCTAGGGATGATGGGAGTTGTAGTCACAAAACATCTGGAGGCACAAGGTTGGGAAACACTGGTCTACACTGACTGGCAGCAGCTTTCCAGAGTTTCTGGCTGTACCTGGACATGCCTGCAACTGAACATGGGGTGCAATGCAAGGCAGGTGATCTATACTGAGCTACAGCCCAGAAAGCATAAACAAGGAACCAGAGGAGCAATTACAGTAAGAAAGGACAGCAACAGTTTGCTATAATTTGGCAAGCTTTGGCTACCTAAACCAGCTCAAGAGAGTGGCTTGCAAAAGGCACCTTTTGTTTATTTGAAACCAAAGAATGTCACGGATTTGCAAGATGCTCATCAATGGCTCCTTCTCATCCTGGAGAGTAGTGACTAGTGGGGTGCCACGGGGGGGGGGGATGAATTATGTCACATATGAAGGCTGTTTGAATTTAAATTGAATGCACCCGTTTTGGTTTCTACAGGGTGGAGTGATGGGGCTGCAGATCAGCTGGAACTGTGATTTGGACAAGGCTGCCTCTCATTGTTTGCCAAAGTACACCTTCCGTCGTATAGACAACAAGGATTCTGACCACAACGTGTCTCCAGGATACAATTTCAGGTAGGATGATTTGGGGTAACCAGGCCTGGGAACCCACCATGGTATAGCCTCTACCCAAGTCACTCTTTTGGTGCAGGGTCTGGTGTCTGGCGCAGGTGAAGAGTGTGTTTGTTTAGGTGTGGTGATTTGTTGGAAGAGTTGGCTTACGCTGTTGGTTTTTAATTGTACTGGTTTTACTGCGATGCGTGTGAGCACTTTCACTTGATGCACAGCACCAGTGGAGACCAGTGACCCACACGAATTAGTGTGTGCTGGAGTTCTGGAGCAGACACACCACGATTTCTAATTGGGTAATGGGATCCCTGAAGATTTGCAGTTGTTTTCATCCATCTGTCTCGAGAGGCAATGGAGTGTGCCTTGAGGGGTGAAGTCAAACCACTGTGTTAGCAGCACTTACATGACCTCCCTGGGCTGGGGCACAAGCCTGGGCAGTGTCTATGGAGGTCCTGGGCTGTCCAGAGGACAAGACCCACCTCTCCTTTTTCTTTTCCCAGATTTGCTAAATATTACAAGAATGCTGCTGGCAGAGACTCCCGGACGCTCATCAAGGCCTATGGAATCCGCTTTGATATCATGGTGTTTGGCAAGGTAGCCACCTGCTTTTCCAAAGGCCATAAGGAGGCCAGCTGCCTCTGAGAGTTTGTCCTGCCTGCGGCTGGGGCGACCCTCAGATGGCACAAGGCCTGCATGGCACCCCTCTGCTTTGTTCCCTTAAGAGGGGGGAAAGAGGACCCAAATCTCATTTAACAGACAGCCCCATATTTGAGCCCTGGCATTTCCAGCAAGAGAACCCAAGATCTTTTACCTGCTACCAGTCAGAATAATTTGGCTGTCCTCAGCTTTTTGGGACCCAGCTTTTAAATACATTCTGTGACGTGTGACCTGACCACATTTCTAGTTGTTGGTTTAAGTATGTCCACCTGCCTCCTCCACTCAATTTCTTTTTCTTTCATAGAAACTGAATTTTTGTGTGTGTCCAATGTGTGTCAGGAAGTGTGTCTTCCTGAGTTCTGGAATGTTCCATTTCACCAGTTAGTGCTGGAGGTTTCACCACCACAGACCATAGCTGCCAAGTCTCCCGTATTCCCCGGGCAACCCCTGTTTTTCCAGCTGCCCCGGATTTTTTTGTCTTTTCCCGGTTTATTCTGGCGCAGCGGCCATTTTGGAACAGGGCAGAGCAGCATCAAAAGTCGCTTCTGAGCATGCTCCGCCCAGTTCCAAAAGGGCAGCAGCGCTCCTTCTGGTCTGCTACTTCCGGTCCAGTCCCCAACCTGGTGCCCTTTCTAGATGATGTTGGACTACAACTCCTGTTGTTCCTGACCAGTGCCCATGCTGGCTGGGGCTGATGGGAATCGGAGTCCAACAACACCTGTTGGTGGAAAGCTGCCATAAATGAATAGAAGAGCTATCGGAAAAAGTACTTGTGAATAACTTTTGTATATCTGTGTGTGTTTTAGGCAGGAAAATTTGATATCATTCCTACGATGATTAACATTGGATCTGGGTTAGCCCTGTTTGGTGTGGTAAGCCCTTTACTCTCCCTCCCCATTGTCTTCCTTTTAATAAGGTGCTAGAAGAAATGTCAACATTTGAAAATAAGTAAAATCGCTTCTTTGCCTTTGAATCTCAACTAGGCGACAGTCCTCTGTGACATCATTGTCCTGTATTTCATGAAGAAAAAATATTATTATAGAGAGAAGAAATACAAATATGTTGAAGACTATGACTTGGTAAGTTTGCTTTGTTTTAGGATTTGCTCCCCTAGCTTTCTCTCTTTGTATCTGTTTCTTCTTCCTTCCATCTCTCTCTCTCTTCTGTTTCTGTCCCTCTCAGCCTCCCTCTTCTCCGTCTGTCTGTCTGTCTGCCTGTCTGTCTGTCTGTCTTTTTGGTTCTTTTCTCTGTGTTATGTTCCTCCAGAATGAAAAGAATATGGATGTGGAACATCCATTCTTTCTCCCCCTAGAAGAATCATAGAATCATAGAGTTGGAAGGGACCACAAGGGCCATCCAGTCCAACCCCCTGCCAAGCAGGAAACACCATCAAAGCATTCCTGACAGATGGCTGTCAAGCCTCCGCTTAAAGACCTCCAAAGGAGGAGACTCCACCAACTATAGTTTTCCAGGGAGTGTAAGGATTGCTAACAATTCTTGGTGCCACCATATAACTAGGATTTCCTTCCAGTAGCACCTTAGAGACCAAGTTAGTTTGTCATAGGTATGAGCTTTCGTGTGCATGCACACATCTTCGGATACACGAAAGCTCATACCTATGACAAACTTAGTTGGTCTCTAAGGTGCTACTGGAAGGATTTTTTATCTTTATTTTGACCGCGTCACACCAACACGGCTACCTACCTGTAACTAGGATTTCCTGTGAGAGACACTGAGAATTTTAAAAACCATTTATAGTACCAAATTCCCACCTTGGTTTGTGGAAGTTAGTCACTCGCTTTTCCTTTATAGCTGAGGAACCTGTTGCCCTCCAGATGCTCCCGTCATCCTTTTGATCAATGTGGCTCCTACAAATATATGTCCTCCTAATACATTAGGCTAGAGCTATCTAGCTTCTCATGGGGAATGAAGATTTACCATAAAGAAGATAGACTTGTGGCGGGTTTTCTTAAGTTAAAAAAGGGCTTGATTTCAGCTGCTTGCATTTTATAAGGCATAGTGAAGATACATTGCTAGATTACAGCAAATTGTTTTTAGAGACGGACATACAAAGACCCTGCTGGATCAGGCCAATGGTCCATCAAGTCCAGCATGTGGTTTTCCCAGTGGCCAACCAGATGCCTCTGGGAAGCCCAAAATCAGTACCTGAGCACAATAGCGCACCTTGATCAGTTTGGAGCACAGTAGGGGGAAGAGGGCTTGGTTCATTGCCTTCTTGGCAACCTTTTGCCAGCTTATTAGAAAAGTTTGGTTGGGCTTTTTGAAAGTGTGTTGCTTTGCCTTAGTGAGTGCAGCTCCTGTACAACTTAGTATGGGTCATTCCTGCATTGCAGGGGGTTGGACTAGATGACCCTTAGTATCCCTTCCCACTCTACAATTCTATGATTCAACGAACCTTACAAGCTACGGTAATTTGCGTAAAAAAAATTCCCTTGGGGCGGTGTTAGCCAGAATGCGAGCCTGAGAATCTGTCTTGTGTATTGTTGTTTTTGCACTGACTTCCCCTTCTCCTTTCATAGGAAGGCAATTCATCCTATGGCTCCCAGGCAGAAACTCAGGAAGGCTGTCGCATCCGATGACCAACCCCAAAGTGCTGGTGTCAACCGGAGTCCAATGAATTTCACGCATGCACAGGCTGTGAAGGGGGACAGAAACCCACATAAATTATTTCCCTATCTTCTGTTCAGTCTCGCTTCCAATATGGATGCCCTGATAAAGGGAATGTAAAGATTGTGATATTTTGCAAATAATGATGACCACTTTCTGTGAAAGTTCTTTTTTTGTTTGCTTGGGTGGGGGAAGATATTTCGGGGACCTGCAAAGCCCTGGATAGTATGAGGTAATTTTGAGGGCCTCCTAAAGTTGTGGCAATGGAAAAAGCCTGGTTTCCCCAAGTTGCTTCCCCCAAGTTGCTTCTGGGTAGGATTCCTTCCCTTTCTGCCCCCTTCCGCCCTGGTTCCTCTTCATTTCATCCCCCCATCTTTGCTGGATTTAAACAAGCTAGTTCAGGCATCCCCAAACTGCGGCCCTCCAGATGTTTTGGCCTACAACTCCCATGATCCCTAGCTAAGAGAACCAGTGGTCAGGGATTATGGGAATTGTAGTCCAAAACATCTGGAGGGCTGAAGTTTGGGGATGCCTGAGCTAGTTCTTCTGCTGCTTTCCTTGCACAGATCCCAGGTCCTATTCTTAGCGGGTGATAGAATCCCCAGCATTCAATGGGGCAAGGAAGGCGCTCTGACCTGTGAACTAGATGCCATACTGCCAGTCCTTTCCCTTTGCACTTTCTTTAATTTTTGTCCTTTAGAATTCATTTCCAAACTGAAGGAATGGCTATAGGTCAAAAAGAAGTAAATCTGTACGTCCTTGCACTTCCCCCCTGTCTTGATTACATGGGAGCAAAAAGAAAAAATGATTAATGTGAATGGGGGGGATTTTAGGGGAGAAATCTATTTTGTGGAGAAAATAAAGCTATTGGAAACTTTCATCTTCTTGTGCCTCCTTCCTGGCATGGGTAGCCTGGAACGCAGAGCTGCAACTGAATATTCACACAATCTTAATTTTGTGCAAAGTAAATGCCAGCATAATAGATTGGAGACTGTGTGCAGTGGAATCAAGCTGCAATCTTCTGTGTTTCAAAAACTGTTATTTCAGAACTTGTTTATCTGCATTTAGGGGGAAAAGTCAGACCTCTGCAGAAAGGGGAGATACAAATGCTGCAATCTGCACAAATAAGGCAAAATGTATTTATTTAAAAATACTTACATCCTGCCTTTACAATCCTGTGCTGGCTAGAAGTGGTGGGAGTCCAAATATCTGGAGGGCACCAGGCTGGGAAGGCGCTTCCATTATATTGTGGCCCTGATGTAGGACAGGTGAGGGATCGCCAAGGCATCTTGTGGACCTTTCTGGGATGTCCTTAAGGTAAAGGACCCCTGACCATTAGGTCCAGTCGTGACCGACTCTGGGATTGCGTGCTCATCTCGCGTTATTGGCCAAGGGAGCCGGCGCACAGCTTCCAGGTCATGTGGCCAGCATGACAAAGCCGCTTCTGGCAAACCAGAGCAGCACATGGAAACGCCGTTTACCTTCCCGCTGTAGCGGTTCCTACGGTATTTATCTACTTGCATTTTGATGTGCTTTCGAACTGCTAGGTTGGCAGGAGCTGGGACCAAGCAACAGGAGCTCACCCCGTCACAGGGATTCGAACCGCCGACCTTCTGATCAGCAAGCCCTAGGCTCAGTGGTTTAACCACAGCGCCACCTGGGTCCTTAAGCTATAGGTAAATGTATTCTCTCTCCCTCTGCCTCGCCCCCTCTCTTTTGCAAAACCAACATAATGAAACCCCTAGAGGCTGGATTTATCATTCCCCCACATTTTTATTTCAACTTGAATACTGAAAGTCCCCTGGAAAAGTGCTTGCCAATTCCTCCTTGGGTCTGTGTAGTTTTTTTTTTTTTAAAAAAAGGTCATTTAAGTGATAAATACATAATGTTTAAAACACTTGATAAAAGAAGAAGTGTAGTAGAAAGGACATAGGCAGGAACAAAAATTAAAAAATAAAAATACAAGTCTCTTGGGTATTCAACAATATAAAAAGCAACATTATAGAGCTTGGATCAGGGGATGCTGCCAGGAGTTACAGTTCTGTAGCCATAGATGCAGGAGCCCTGTAATAAAATATGCTTTTAGAGCCTAGCATTCCTGGTTACATGGGCATAAAAAGCATGAATTGCACCTGAAGACAATAATTTAGCATTGTTAACACACTTTTCTTCTCAACACCGGAATCTAAGCTTCTGCTTTTTTAACAAAACAAATTGCTTTACAACTTGAGCCCATTCCAAGTTCTGGAGCACCCTTTTTAAAAAATAAGGCTAGGACAGCTGTGGCCTCTTGCTGTTGGACGTGCCCTGACTACACTGGCTGGGTCTGATGGAGTTCAGCAACATCTGGAGGCCCACAGGTTCCCACAGACCCACAAAGATTAATGCCACTCATTTGTACCATTAAAAGCCCAGCCCATAGAAATGTCTGCTGTAGATTTTTCTGGAAGATGCTCGACCTCAGACTTTGGTTAGTCTCCATGGGAAGGGAATTCTGCCAATAGCAAAGGGACCTTCCCCTTTTCTGTGCTCTGTGGAAGCAGCCAGTCCTGCCTTGGGAGCAAACGGCCAAGAGGCTACTCCTAAGCGGTGAGCAGGCCTTAGCTGAGCTCTGTGGTTGGTGCTGCCAAGCCAACTGCGCATCTTGGCACAGCAAGCATGGTGCGAGGGGCTGAGTCCAACCCTCTCTGAGAATGCCTGAGCAAGTGCAAGAGCTCCACAAGACCACAGCTCATCTAGAACAAAGGCAGGCCAGAACGACGATGGAATAAATTAAAGCGAGTGCATTCTCCTAAGCGCTGCCTGTGGGCACCAATGTGCTGTCGGTTCAGCCGATGGAACCTATGTGAAAGAGCGCGGTAAATAGCCTTTCAGCACACAGGAGGTGGTTTGCTCTTCCTGCTTGGACAGTCCCTGTTTGTGCTGGCTTGTCCCCTCCTATGCTTGGAACATGCCCCCATTTCATCCAGCGCCAGGACTGAACACCTCCCCTCCCAGCTGCTCTGAGCAGTGGGCATGTCTGGCCCATTTTGTGCTCTTGTCTCTTTTCCCGTTTCTTTAAACAGGGCAACCATTTTATGTTATGCCACATACCCCCACAGCAACCATTTTGTGACTGTCTTGCTGGCCCATAAAACACTTGGCAACCCCTGAGCCACACTTTTTGAGGAGATGTGGGATGCACATGCAGGCTGCCTAATGGCTCTTTCTGGGCTGGGCTTCCCATTATTTCCAAACCAGGGAATTATACATGGTTCCTCCCTAACAACAACCCACAAATACTAAACAACCCACCACTATCTGCCCTGGAAGACATTTTGTGCTTGCAGGCTTCCCCAGATGGATTCTTTATCACAAGCATTTACATCATTAGTTTTTCAGTCTCATTTTAAATGCATTTGTTCTTTTTTGTGTTTTTAACTCTTTATAACTAACTTTTGAGTAAATGGCCCCGGGACAGTTATTTAGAAGGTGGTTAATTAATTGATGGTAATTAATAAAATAATAATAATAATAATTTATTTATACCCCACCCATCTGGCTGGGTTTCCCCAGCCACTCTGGGCAGTTTACAACAGAAAAATGAAATAAAATAATCTATTGAACATTAAAAGCCTCCCTAAACAGGGCCGCCTTCAGATGTCTTCTAAAAATCTGGTAGCTGTTTTTTTCTTTGACATCTGATTGGGAGGGCGTTCCACAGGGCGGGCGCCACCACCGAGAAGGCCCTCTGCCTGGTTCCCTGCAACTTGGCTTCTCGCAACGAGGGAACCTCCAGAAGGCCCTCAGCGCTGGACCTCAGTGTCCGGGCACAATAATGGGGGTGGAGACGCTCCTTCAGGTATATTAATTACACATTTATCCTGGTTGTGCTGGGTGGGTGGGGGCTTCAAAGCTGGAGAGGATGGGAAGCATAAAGGAGCCCACACCATACTCATGAGAAACCACAATAACCCAGGAAGTCTGCAGATTCCCCTCCTCCTTCAACTTTTTGAATCTAGTGCTCATTATGAAGAGAAATTAAGCATTAAGGTACCTCCTCCTCTGACAAGCTGGTGTCCTCCAGATGTTTTGGAAGACAACTCCAGCACCAGCACCAGCCTGCCAGAAGACAGAAGTACAATGGAAAGCTTAAGTAGAACAGCAAATAATGTGGACACACAGACTGCCCAAAGATCTAAGATCCTGCTGCTGTGTAAACAGAGCTTTTACACTGGGAGCAGAGCAGAAGGAATGGTGGAAGCAAAGCCGTCAGCCACTTAAGCCCACCCAAAACAAATAGATTAATTGGGGCTATGAAGTGGTAAAAGGGACCTGATTACAAAACAAACAGCAGAGAGAGAGGCCTGATGGTTGCTGCAGCAACAGTTAACTTCTTTCAACAGATCATGCATTTTGTGGGTTTACCATCGAGTCCCTGGCTCTGCCTCCAACTGGGAGATGTGTAGGCAGGCCCCATTTGGGTTTGAGGGAGGCTCTCGGAGGCAAGATCCATGCTCAGCAACCATCCCAGGATTGGGTCAGTTTTACAACGTGAGGGTTTGGAGTGAAAGAAAGACTGCATCACTGAAAGCATCACTACTGGAAACTCTTTAGCCCATAGAAAGCTAGCATGTCAGGGGGATAGATTCTGATGAGTAGGGAATTTTTTGGTGCTGGTTGTTTTCTCTCCAAGGAAAACATGGTAGCATCCAAATATGCAATTCTGCCAGGTGCTTTTAAAATTACAGGTTTTTTACTGACATGGCAAAACTATTATAGCAACTCGTATACTTCAGCAAAGGCAAGAATAGTGAGGGTGGATGGAAATTACGCATGAGCTTAGCCATTCATTCCCTGGTTCCCTGGTCCTTTTGTTTCCTCAGCTAGTAGCTATCGGAGCACAGGGATGCAGGGTGCTGGTCCCGTTCTAAAGATGGGGACAACACCACATTTTTCAGGTACAAAAAAAAGCACAAAACAGCTACTTCTGCTTACAAGCTAATTGAAACATTTGTTAGCAGCAAAATCTATACATTTCAGTAAAATTCATTGGATTGTATTCAAAAACTGCAGAAGCTATCTGTTATTCTGTTAAAATGTATTAAACCATGTTACATAACAGGAAGTGTTGGATTATAATTATTGTTTTAAAAATCCTGATTAATATTATTTTTTGTACATGCGCATATAGATAACAGAGATCAAGTAAAACTGCTAGCAGGAAATTCTTGTTATCACTTCATCAGCTAGATACAATATCGTTTTCACTCAAATTTGTGCTTGAGCACGATTGTACTGAAGTCAAGCTCTCTATGGGTTCTTCTGGCACATACAGCCCTTCAAAAAGAAAAGAAAGGGCTCTCCCCGCCTTGTATGTCTGGAGCACTCAAATTCCCACAAACTACACCACTGCTATGGTCTTGAGGATGGTCAAATGAAATCAAGGCAAACCACTCTCAAATGTAGCTGTGAATAATCTCTAATCACAAAAGCAAAAAAACCTGATGTGGCATTTCTGTTTGGTTTCCATGCAGTAAAAAATATCAATACAAAAAAATGTATGTATAGTAAACACCAAACAAAAAAAAGAGAAAGATGTATGTTACTGGAAGGATGCAAACACAATCTCCGCTTGATCAAAAGCATCACACTTAGCTGCCCATTTTCAAGACGCTTTTAAAATACGGACCATTTTCTTCATGAAATATTTGACCTGGGAGTTTCTCCCCACCCTAAATGTGGTTTGGTTGATTTTCGCAAAATCTGTATGATGAGCTCTCACATCGCTCTATTCAGATGAAGTCCAGCAGCAGGCCAGTTTGAGGTCCTCGTATTTTGGTAATCAGACCTGATCCTGTTGTGATGGTCCTTATTTACGGAGGCTGGACGGATTCTGTTTTGTAAAGCATGCTGCCACAAAAAGCTCTACATTCAGCATCTATATGGTTCCCAGCCTCACAGAATGCTGGTTGGATCGCCCTGGGCTCCACGGGTTTCTCCCTCCATGGACACATGCTTTGTAACGGAGTCGGGGGTGGGACCAGAGGGCGCACTCCAACAGAATGGCAGTTTTCAGGAAAGCAGTTCGTTCTCACCCACATTTGGCAGGTCACTGATGCCCCTAAGGTTGTCTTCGCTGCTTTGCTTCCTGTTTTAAAAAAATGAAGAACAAACATTTTAAAAACCATACAAGAGTTTTTCTCCAAGTTCAAATGAAAAAGTAAGAACAAATAATCAGCCTTCAACAATCTGTTGACTTCCAACTTCCAGTATGGCAATGGTCAGGGATGAGGGACAAGCCCCAACAGAATGTAGCAGACAGCCAGCTCAAGAAAATGGGAGGAATTCCATGAAGCCTATGACCATTGTTCCTCAGCACAAGCATTTCAGCTTGCCAGATTGAAGAGTCCCTCTTCTCCTGTACCTGCACACTGTTGTGGGGCTCCTCCTACCCCACCCCACCCCACCCCACCCCCCCAGCCAAGTTTGGGAGGCATGGGGCTGCATGCAGCAGGGGGGAGTCCCCTTGCATTAGCAGAAATCCGTGAATATGCACACGCTTCCCCTAGAGGAGCTCATTAGTTGAATCTCGCCTGTAGTGATTTTTTTCCTCTTATCTGATGAACAGGAATATAGAACCTATGAAGTGGCATTGTTTGCAACTGCAGCGAAGAAAATCAGAGTGAGAATTTTGCACCAAATTGTCCGTAGTTTGCAGTGACTTGTTAATATGAGCAAGCAACCCCAATAAATTCTACGGTTAATTTTTATATATGATACACGCTTATGCTTTCGTGTATTTCATTATACTTACAATGACCATATAACTCCGAGTAGTATATATCAAATTGCATCCTTAAAGTGTCAGGACAGGTCATGAGTAGAAAAGAAAGCACTCTGTACGAACCCTGAGAGTTAAAGAGAACACACACCCCCTCTGGGCTGAGTGTCTCACCATGGAGGAGAATGCACTCTGCACACACATTGAAGTCCTTTGCAGCCCGTATTTTGAAAATGCACCAAAGAAATCCTAGAGTTGGCATCGGTCAAGTTTCTGCTGACAGCCACATGCATATATATATATTTCCCGACAACCAGGGGCACTGCTAAGTATATAAAGCGCTCAGAGCAGAGGCCCACAATAAATGGATGGAGTGCCTCTGGGCAAATTGAGATGGAAGGTGGTACACGTTCACTGCGCATTGCAAGGCATCCAGCTGCCCTGGAAGCAGACTAAATTAATAATAATGCTTTGAAAAGCCATCCCCCTAACAACACCCCTGCCGACAGCCCACCAGCTCAGCACCCTGCTGTGTGCTACTGCTTAGTTGGGGAAGGGGTCTTCGTTGAATCACGATCATGCTACACATTTCAGAAAGGGAACTCCAAAACAAGAGCATTCCATGCGCCAGAAGAAGTCGGCTCCATGCTCTCCCTTCCACTGACGACAACATGCAGCAGCTCAGAGACTTTGGTTCCAGTTCATTGCATAACGGACAAACAGGTAGGAGGAGCTAGCAAGACAAGTGTGATCTTTACCTTTGACTGATGAAATATTTCACAGTTCCCGATTTGTTTTTTCTAGAGTTGTGGGGCGGGGCGTGGGGCAGCGGGTCAAGGAGAAGGAAAGGAAGTGGATATGAGAACACACACACACACATACATACATACAAAATAAAAAAAATCCTTCCAGTAGCACCTTAGAGACCAACTAAGTTTGTTATTGGTATGAGCTTTCATGTGCATGCACACTTCTTCATAGAATCATAGAGTTAGAAGAGACCACAAGGGCCATCCAGTCCAACCCCCTGCCAAGCAGGAAACACCATCAAAGCAATCTTGACATATGGCTGTCAAGCCTCTGCTTAAAAACCTCCAAAGAAGGAGACTCCACCACACTTCTTGGCAGCAAATTCCACTGTCGAACAGCTCTTACTGTCAGGAAGTTCTAACGTTTAGGTGGAATCTTCTTTCTTGTAGTTTCTTGTAGTTCAGACACAGAGAGAGAGAAGAGAGAAGAGAGAGGGAGAAGAAACCCGGCAATGTCTTCCACTGTCACACTCAGCACTGGCTGTGTAGAAGTATAACTTTCCAGGCACAGTTCAAAGAAACCAAACCATAAAATGGGCAACGGAACTAGAAGCACAATATTGCGTAATCTGCATGTCTCCAAGACCTGCTACTGTGGCCCAGGATTTGGCACTTTGAGAAATCTCAGCTTTTGCCAAAGACAACAAGTCCGCTCATCCCTTTTGGTGCTGTGGCGTTGTGGGACAGAGGAGGCTTCACTGGGACCCCAACGAGGGAATTCAAACTGCAGTGCCCTTCCTTATAGGTAGAGGGGGCATGTATGGGTTGGGGTATGGGAAGTCTGATGCCTGATCCTGCAAGAGTTTCTAGTCCACAAGGTGCAAAATAAAAGCTTAGGGATGTTTCTATGAACTCTCACTACCTTCTTCTTAGCTGCCCCTTTGAAAACTATGCAACCCTTAATTTATTCCGAATCCCTTGAGCTTCCTCTGACCACAGAATCTGGATACTTTGGGTGGCCAAAGTACAAGTGTAGGCATGGATAGAGCGGCAGAACTCAAGGCCGCCCTAACAAAAGGTTTTTCCCATCAGCTATGCTGCACTATTTTAAATAGTTTTAATCATTCATTATTCATTTCCCTAAGAGGGAAGGGAAATTGGGGGGAGGTGCTTGTGAGGCACAACAATCTTTTGGCATCATAGTAGCAATAAATTAAATAAATTTAAAAACAAATTATTTTAAAAATAAATTATTTTTTTAAAATCCCAAGCAAACAAACAAACAAAGTCAAATTTTGGCCTGTGGGCTGTAGGTTGGCCACTTCTGCTTCAGAGTGAATAAAGGTAAAGGTAAAGGACCCCTGACAGTTAAGTCCAGTTGTGAACAACTCTGGGCCCTGGGGTTGCAGCGCTCACCTCGCTTTACAGGCCGAGGGAGCTGGCATTTGTCTGCTCTGCAGACAGTTTTTCCAGGTCATGTGGCCAGCATGACTAAGCCGCTTCTGGCGCAACGGAACACCAAAACCAGAGCAGCCCACGGAAACGCCATTTACCTTCCCGCCGGAGCGGTACCTATTTATCTACTTGCACTTTGACGTGTTTTTGAACTGCTAGGTTTAGACCAGTGTTTCCCAACCTAGGGTCTCCAGCTGTTTTTGGACTACGATTCCCATCATCCCTTACCACTGGTCTTGCCAGCTAGGGATAATGGGAGTTGTAGTCCAAAAACAGCTGAAGACCTAAGGTTGGGAAACACTGGTTTAGACCACAGCGTCTGTGAATAGAAAGTTACAAAAGTAGGGAGCTCAGCCCCTGCACTTTTTGGAAAGTGCTGCCTCCACCATCCCTCTGTGACCAGCAGCCACCCCCCCCCCCACAATTCCCTTTTCTACAGAAGTTCTTAAAAATAAAGCAAGCCCATCTTCTTTTGCATTGCTTTTCTCCACCTCTTAAAACAACAACAACAACAACAACCCTACCCCTGCCTTTCCGAAAGCTGGTGGTGCTGCTGGAGAGACCCATATTCCAGTGGTGGGTTCAAGCCACATGTGTGTTATACACCAAAGTCTTCCAGTGGTCCATTTCAAGCTCAATAAGCACTTGCCCTCTCGCTTTTTCCTTCATAGATGCTCTTGTTATGTGTCTCTACCTGAATCTGAGATGTAGCTGGTGGACATGAGGACAGGGCCTTCTCTGCATGGGCACCACGCTTATGGAAAACCTTGCCTCAAAAAAATTTGGATAGCACCCTGCCCATGCTTTCAGACACCAAGTAAAAGCTTTTCAATTCAGGCACACTTTTCCACAATGGGTGGCATATACAAAAATAAAAATAAATGTAATAAAAATTATGTTCTGGTGAACAGCTGTAGTTCACACAGGCTCCTGGACAGGTATGTCATGAGACTCAGCCATGTTTCTACATGAGGCGAGCACCTCAGATCATAACCTCCCATGTTTTACTATGGCTGCACACTGAAGGGGAAGACAGCCAACGCCATCTTTTATTGACTAAGGCTGGCTCAAAATAGTTTGCCGCCTGAGGTGGAGCAGCAAAAAGGCACCATCCACAAGTCAAAGTGCAGTGTTTCCAAGGGAAGCAAGGTTATTCTTCCACACTCCCTACAGTAAAACACAATTAATATTCCATTAAATAAATATGAACCTGCTGTCTTCTGCTCAGACCGATACCTCAAGTTTGTTTAATGGCAGGGCTGGGCCTGTATGTTAGGCGTTGTTGAGCACCCCTAACTTCCAGGGAATTTCCCCATGAAAATTCTCCACAGCACATTTGGAAAACTATTGCCCTTCTCCACAGCTCAAGGCTCCTGCGTCAGAGACTTACGTCAACAGATTCCCTGGCGCAGAAAGGGATCGCTCTTCTCTTCTACTTCCCTCAAACGGGTTCCCAAAAGATCTTTTCCTGATCATTGATTTTACCAGGATCTGAAAGAGAAGATTATAATTGTTTTCTCTATTACCGGTATTTCTGTATTTATATGGTGCTGCCTTCATGAACCTGGCACCCTCCAGACAGTTTGGACTACAACTCCCATGATCCCTAGCTAACAGGACCAGTGGTCGGGGAAGATGGGAATTGTAGTCCAAAACATCTGGAGGGCCGAAGTTTGGGGACGCCTGGCTTAATGCAAGGAGAGAGGCTTTTTAAAACTAGCTCATTCCAGGCAAAGGCTACACATAGCTTTTCCCGTGTTGTACTAGCAAGCTACATGCAGGAGGAGGAAGACTCAGAAACATGGACCCCCCCCCTCCCCACAATCTGAAGTGATACTGCATCAGTTGAGGAGAACCTTTGGTTTGCAGGCCAAACTTGACCCACCAGGCCTTTGGGGGAAGCCACCCCCACTTGACCTATGCCAGATACCCCACATGAAGTCAGGTGGGGGGCTTGGTAAAAAACCAGGTGTTAAAAAAGCACTGGGAGCTTAAAGGGGGCTCCCTCTTTCTCCTTTGCTGGAACAAGGCGCACCCCCAACTTCCTTGCTCAAGGGAGGGGTGTGTGGTTTCCATTCACTGCAAATTGCTTCTCCCACCTAGTGCATACGGGTCAGAGGTTGAAAGGATCAGCATCCGGGGGGGGGGGGCTGCACAAGCCTTCCTGCCGCCACCAGCAGAGAGGAAAACAAAGGGGAGAAAGTAAATAAATTCTCTCTGTTCCTCACTCCCTGCAGCTGCGCACAACCTCTTCCCACAGCAAAAGCATATGGGGGCTGGGAGAATAAAGGGGAAAAGAAGCTTCTGCTTTGGGAAGCGTGAGAAAGAAGGGTCAAAAGGTTAGACACCCTTGGGTTATAGCTTACGGCAGGGTATGGAGAACCTTGTGGCCCTCCCCATTTTGCTGAACTTCAACTCCCATCATCCCTAGCCACTGGCCATGCTTGCTTGGGCTGGGGGAAGTTGTAGTTTGGCAAATCAAGAGGGCCAAAAGTTCTCCAACACCTGGTGCGCTGTGACTTGCAAATTCAGCCAATAAGGCTCGCTGGCACTTGGAGCAGATTTAAAAAATAGGTTGGTTAGACATGCCCTTTTGAATTTCCCCCCACCCCACCCAGCATATCCAACACACAAGCAGCACTGGGGTCTCACTCACCACAGTGGCCAAGCTTGGGATGTGCTTAACCGAATTCTCAACCTCTTCTTCGGTCACTTCGATGAGTGTGCAGTTCTCGTCCTCTGTCGGTAATGGCTCCACCCCATTCTTGGTGACCCAGGGGTGCACCTTGTTTGAGAGAAGGGGGAGAAACGCCACACATTGCCTTGATTTCACAGCTGGAGAGCGGGGAAGCCCTACGATTTGGTGACCCAGAGACTCTTCTTGTAAAAATATAAAAAGTGGGGCAGAAGCCGATAATTGTTTCATTTTGGGAAGCTTTTAATGTTTGATGGATTTCTGTATTTTAATGTTTTGTTGGAAGCCGCCCAGAGTGGCTGGGGGAACCCGGCCAAATGGGCGGGGTATAAATAATTTATTATTATTATTATTATTATTATTATTATTATTATTATTATTATTATTATTTAAGAGAAACTTACTTCCTCTGGACCTGGAAGGACAGAGGAGTCCACTATGAAACTTTATTTTAAAATAAGATTATGAAGCTGGTTTACAAAATGGACTTGTCATGGGGGTAGGGGAGGGGAGGGGAATCCCTCGAAAATCCAGCTACCATAAATCAATTCACAGCTAAGACTGCAGTTTGAGACACTGAGATACAAACCATGGTAGCTTCTAGACTGAATTTCTTGTAATAGGCTGTCAGGGCCTCTGAAGCGCATTTGACAACTGGAACTGGTCCATAGTATAGCGGCAGGGTTGTCAACGGGAACAGGCTCTGGGGAACACATATAAGGCCCTCATACCGATCAGTGGTGTTGGACACACTTGGCACACAGTGTACATTTTGGGTGTCAAAGGAGAAGGTGTAGAAAAGGGAAACCCAAAACCATCCAGGGGCTGGTTAGAATGGGGCTTTCTGGTTGAGAGGGGGTAAAGAGAGTACATAAGAGGAAGCATAACAGAATTCAGCCCAAGAATACTAGAATCAGGGGTGAGCCAAGGAAGGCGAAGGGCGGGGAATTCAGGACTATCAAAAGTAAAAACTTCTCCACACACACACACAACAAGACTTGCAGGGCCACCATCATTCTAAAGGCTAATCAGACCTGGATGAGTACCAGATGAACACCACCTTGGGTACCATGACAGAAGGAAGGAACATTAAAGAAATGCAAGAAGATGGATGGACAGGCAGGCAGGCAGATGATACCACACAAAGCTTTAAAAACTATGACATTTGCTACCACAAGATGTGGCGACAGCCATGAATTCAGATGCCTCCAACCTTTTCAGGCCCGGAACCCACCTTTAACCCAAACATGCATTTTGTGACCCCTGCCTTCATTGTTTTCAACCATATATTTGTATGGTGGTAGTGACCCTGTAAGTGGATCCCAACTGGGTTAGAAGAATTTGCGGGTGTTTCGGCTAGCCATTGTTACCACCCACAGTGGGCCTTTCCAGCTTGCAGGCTCAGACACAGCCTGTCATTGAGTATCAGCAACTCAAGAACACGGGGGGGGGCTACTATCCCCAGGTCTCGTTTGTGGGCTTCCCAGAGACATCTGCTTGACCAGTGTGGGAAACAGGATCCTGGACTAGATCATAAGAGCCACACAGGATCAGGCCCATATTCTTATAGCATTGGTTTTCAAAGTTAATGCTGGCAAGTTTCCAGGCACAGGGCAAAGTGTTGCTTCTGATCCCTGCAGGCTAGCAATGTCTGTCATTTTTGCAGGTTTTGCCATTCACACAGTAAGAGTGAATTAGGGGTGGATTTATACTGGTCCATCCACACATCCTTCTGCTTTCTTAGTTGTTCTGCAATGCTTCTCCAGTGGTTCCACATTACTGCAATCTGGAAGGGCAGCTCTTGCACCACAGAACAACAAAAGTGGGGCAGAACATACCATTTGTGGTATGAAAAGTTACAGGATTTCAGCAGGAATTGCAGGACATGCACCGAGTGGAAACCAATCAGTATAGCTGCCCCAGAACATATGCAGGTGCACAATTATGCCTGAGAGCATCATGAGCACAGATCATCATGAATGCACAATAAAAAGGATGCCTGGCAAGGCCCAGAGATAGCTCAAGAATTGCCTCCTTCCATAACTTCCTCCAGGTGCTTGGAAATCCTTGGCAGAGAGCTGCATAAGATCATAAAAGTACTGGCAGCTTATTCCAAAAAGCATTAGAGAAATAATTGGGTACCATAAAACCACTAAAACTAAACTTGTTATCTTTTGGGATATTTAAAAATTAATGTGAATAGGAGACATGAAGACCTAGTTGGAAATTTATTGCTCACTGCCAGAGTCCTAAAGGCAAAGTACTGGAAATGCAACTCATGTCCCAACAAAGATGGATGTTTATGGGAAGCCTGGCAGATAATGAGAATGAATAAATTAACTGACTGTAGATGACCAGGAGAGAGAAAATACACATCAAGATTTCCTCCCTTAGATGCAGAAACTTTATATTGTTTACTGGAACAAGATCAACCCAAAGGAAAAAGTGAGCTGAGAAATACCAACCAGGTTGTAATTTTAAAACTTGATAGGGAGGGGGAAATCCCCCCAGGTGAGAGCTGGGAGGGTCCATTACTTTCTGTGGGAGACAACGATTAGGCAGCTACTTTTAAGAGAGGAGTCGGTGTTTTCCTTTCTGTTTCTTTCTCTGTTTTTGAAACAAAATAAAAAAAATCCTTCCAGTAGCACCTTAGAGAACAACTAAGTTTGTCATTGGTATGAGCTTTCATGTGCATGCACACTTCTTCAGGTCAAGGTTTTCTTTCGTTTTCTTGCAGGGGGGAGTGGGTTATATTTAGACTGCAGATTGAAGGATCTAACCCATTTTGCCCATGTTGATTATCTGACTTAGAGCAGCTTGGGGAAGTGGGGTGGGGGAAAGAATTAGGATCAAGGCCCCACTGCCCTGCAGTGGAATTCCAATGCAAATTGTCTTCCCTTCCTGCAAAACTCCCACATTTTGACCCTAAGCCTGCCAACAAGCTCTGCTGGGAAAATGTGCCCCCTTTAAAACAGTGCACTGTCCAGGTATGATGGCAATTTTAAAATCCATTTGTAAGCTGCCTTAAGAGACCTTGGACTATAAGGAAGGGTAAGGTAAAGGTAAAGGGACCCCTGACCATTAGGTCCAGTCGTGACTGAGTCGAGCGAGCCAGCGTACAGGTTCCGGGTCATGTGGCCAGCATGAAAAAGCTGCTTCTGGCGAACCAGAGCAGCACATGGAAACACCGTTTACCTTCTCGCTGTAGCGGTACCTATTTATCTACTTGCACTTTGATGTGCTTTAGAACTGCTAGGTTGGCAGGAGCAGGGACCAAGCAACGGGATCTCACCCTGTTGCGGGGATTCGAACTGCCGACCTTCTGATCGGCAAGCCCTAGGCTCTGTGGTTTAACCCACAGCGCCACCCGCGTCCCCCCATAAGGAAGGGTAGACATTGTAAAATTGATTATTATCCTCAACCAGGAATGGTAGCATAGATAAGCATGTCAGAACAGCAACAACAAAAAACAGAGGCCAAAGAAAAGGACCTGAGACATATAAGGTTACGGGCATCACATTTCTTTGGAAGTTCTGAATTGACTGTGGGATACCTTAATTTCTGGGACTGTGATCCTGGATTCGGGATTCTTGTCCAGCATCTGCATGATCAGATCTTTCAGTTCATCAGAAATGTCTGGCCTGGGGGGGGGGGAGATATCAAGACAAGTTGAGGAGGTAGTTTGCTTCACAAGCACAGGGCCTGGTCTCACCATCTCTTTTTGAAACAAACAAATGCACAATAAGACTCTAGCCCTAAAGGTAGGTTTGAAAATAAGCTGGTCATTCCTGCTGTGTACGAGTCAGACCATTGGTGCCATCTAGTTGAGTATTGTCTACAAGGGACATTCCTAGAACTACCTGGAGATGCCAGCGATTGAATTTAGGACCTTCTGCATGCAAAGCTGATGCTCTGCCACTGAGCTAAAAAGGTAAAGGTAAAGGGGCCCCTGACCATCAGGTCCAGTCGTGTCCGACTCTGGGGTTGCGGCGCTCATCTCGCTCTATAGGCCGAGGGAGCCGCGTTTGTCCGCAGACAGCTTCCACCTCATGTGGCCAGCATGACAAAGCTGCTTCTGGAGAACCAGAGCAGCGCACGGAAATGCCGTTTACCTTCCCGCCGGAGCGGTCCCTATTTATCTACTTGCACTTTGATGTGCTTTCGAACTGCTAGGTTGGCAGGAGCTGGGACCGAACAACGGGAGCTCACCCCGTTGCAGGGATTTGAACCGCCGACCTTCTGATCAGCAAGCCCTAGACTCTGTGGTTTAAACCACAGCGCCACCTGGGTCCCTCTGCCACTGAGCTAAAGGTAAAGGTAAAGGGACCCCTGACCATTAGGTCCAGTCGTGACCTACTCTGGGGTTGCGCGCTCATCTCGCATTATTGGCCGAGGGAGCCGGCGTATAGCTTCCAGGTCATGTGGCCAGCATGACAAAGCCGCTTCTGGCAAACCAGAGCAGCACATGGAAACGCCGTTTACCTTCCCGCTGTAGCGGTTCCTATTTATCTACTTGCATTTTGACGTGCTTTCGAACTGCTAGGTTGGCAGGAGCTGGGACCACCCACTTAAATACAAATGAGAACCTCATTTACTAGATATGGGGGGGGGGGAGAGAGAGAGACAGAGAGAATAAAAACAAGGGCTGTGTTCCTAGCACTTCCCAAAAATGTGGCCTATTTGCCTCAATTGGCCACCACAGCAAGAGTGCCCCACATAACTATAGTGTGGTATACAAATTCAATCAATCACTCAATAAAATAAAATAAAATAAAGCTCCAACTCAATCATAACTCTTCAGCAAGCGATGACCTTCTCCAGCACCCGGAACTTGCTTGCACTGGTGGCAGCAGCAGCACCCGCTAACTTGGACGGCTTTAAAACAATTAGACAAATTTATGGAGGAGAAAGCGATTGAAGCCTATCAGCCGTGCTCTGTCTTCACGGTTGGAGACACCTGAGTGCCAACCCAGGAAACACACAGAGGCCTTAGAAGCCGGCCCAAATTTACTGCTGTTGAATATGTCCCACCCCTGTGAGGTACTGAGGGGGCAAGTTGTTGTCTTTCACCCTATATATGTGCTGGGCGAGGGAGGCACACAGAGACTCGTTCCTACCGCACCAAGTCTTGGAATGGCTTGGCAAGCAGCGAAGCACCTCCAAGGTTCCAGGTGACGTGCAGGAGACTCCTGCCCTTCAGCAGGTCCAGAAGGAGAGGTGGGGAGAGTTTGCTAGAATCCAGGACGCCCTCACCGGTGAGTGTCTTTGTGAACCCCCGGCTAGGGTAGTCATAAACATAGTGATTCTGCATATACTCACTGGTCAGGAAATTCCAGCATCTGGCTCTTGATTTTGCTGTGCAAACTCAAAATCCTCTCATCCATAAAAGGGCACTTGGAAGAACAAAAAAACACAATGAGAGATTATAACGCAACGGCGAACTTGGTCTCCCTGCCTCCTAAGAATGTTATCAATTTATTTGATTTGATTTATTTGATTTGTATACCACCCTTTATCTGTAGATTTCAGGGTGGTTCACAACATAAAATATCCTCATTCTCCTCCCCCTCTCCCCCTCTAATGAGCATCTCTCATTACAGACATAAAATCAATTTAGCATGGAAATGTGAGCATGGGGGCAGGACTAGGGGTGTCAAATTGGGGAGTCCTCTGCATTCTGATCCTGCCTACAGTTCCCATAATTCTTTGGGAAGCAGCCATGACAGGTACACGTTTCAAACAAGCAACAACAACAACAAAATGTTTAAAATCCAAAATGTGGGTAAAGAAGCAGCTCATTTACCTGCCCAAAGACGAAGCAGTAGAGAGTGATCCCCATAGCCCAAACATCTAAAGCCTTAGGAAGAAGGGACAGGGGGAGAGAGAAAGGCAGAGATTAAACACATGAGTCCTCCAAAAACTCTATGTTTGTATTGCTTTTCTATTTTAAAATAACATGGTAAGCTTTTAAAATGAACTGCTGCAGGGGTAAGGAACCTCAGGCCTGGCAGGGGGGGCAGCGGAAATGTGATTCTCCGGGCATCGCTATCTGACCCTCCAGACTCTCCAAATTAGTAGTGTTGGAACCAGAATATCCATAGTGGGGTGGGAATTTTAATCTAATTGTTAGAGGACCTCCAATACCGATGCCGAGTCTATGATTCCTCCAGGAGTACGACACTTGCTTTTCCCACTCACCCGCCTCCAAATTTATTCATACGGCAATCTTGCAAGGGAGGTGAATGGACAAGAACGTGACCAGATGGAGGTTTAAATGTGGGTTTCCCCCTGTCCTAGTTTGACACTCTAACCCAGGAGTTGGGAACCTGTTGCCTTCCAGAGGTTGCTGACATACAAGGGTTGGCTTCCCCACCCTTGCTCTAACCGCTAGGCCATCTTTGCTGTGACGGCTATAAAGTACACTGGACTTTGAGTCATTTCAGGCAACCTAATTTTTGGTTGGTTCCTTCCAGAGAGTACAGAACATGCCATGGTGGTCTAAATGAGCATACAAATACACACTCTCCTCTCAACATACCTTTCCAGAAAATATTTTCCTGGTCTCTGAGAGGGTCTCAGGTGCCATGAACGCTGGGGTCCCCACGGTGTTGGTTAACAGGGCATCCGTCCCTTTGAATTCATTGCTCACGCCAAAATCGGCTATTTTGATGTGACCATCTTCCCCAACTAAAAGATTGGAAGGCTTAATATCCCGGTGGATTATCTTTTGGTAGTGCACTGTTGAGAAAGACCAGATGAGACATGAATTTGGCAGAGCATGAAGGCTCAAGGGATGCATAGAACCTGCTCCCTTTCTTCGGTGTTCAGGGGTTAGTTTGCTCCCTCCCTCTTTCCTCCTCATCCCTCTTTCCTTTTGTGGCGTGTATTTTAGATTGTAAGCTTTCAGGCAGGATCTGTATCATTTAAACTGGGAGCCTATTTGACTGAAGAATGAGGTAAAAATGCTCTAAATAATTAAAATAAATAGAACATTGAGGGAGATTTGGGGGCTTAAATGACTATGTCCCTAGCCTGGGGAAAAAGAGCTACTGTAGCACAGTGACTAAGTCTGAGATAGTTATGCAGCACTGAAAGGGTGCAACTCTGCACATGGTCATTTCATTGTTCCTCCTGTCACAGGGCACAACCCCTCAAGCTGAACATAAATTACCTGAGCTTTAGCTCTACTGATTACAGCCACAAATTAATAGTATTGTCATTATTTATTAAATTTCTACACCACCCTTCACCTGAAGATCACAGGGCAGTTTACAATATAAAAACACAAAAGAAGACATACCATAAAGGTAAAGGTAAAGGGGCCCCTGACCATCAGGTCCAGTCGTGTCCGACTCTGGGGTTGCGGCACTCATCTCGCTCTATAGGCCGAGGGAGCCGGCATTTGTCCACAGACAGCTTCTGGGACACGTGGCCAGCATGACTAAGCTGCTTCTGGCAAACCAGAGCAGTGCACGGAAACACCGTTTACCTTCCCGCTGGAGCGGTACCTATTTATCTACTTGCACTTTGATGTGCTTTTGAACTGCTAGGTTGGCAGGAGCTGGGACCGAGCAACGGAAGCTCACCCCGTTGCAGGGATTCGAACCGCCGACCTTCTGATCAGCAAGCCCTAGGCTCAGTGGTTTAACCCACAGCGTCACCTGGGTCAAACAAAGACCATAACATGGGTGCCCCCCCGCCCCCAGTATTGTTATTTATTAAATGTTCGTGCCCTTCCCTTCTGCGCCGTTTTGCTAAAACATCGCCAAAGGAACTCACGATATTCAATGCCTTTGATCAGGTCTTGGAAATAGAAGCGTGCCTGGTCTTCAGTCAGAGGTTTCAGGTTTGGGACTTCCATCACAGGCCTGAGAAGGTGAAACACAAGACTTTGGGCAGGTCTGGAGGCCCCGACCTGCAACCAGATACAGAGTCTGCGGAGGATGCGCCAGACCCTCCACAGGGCAAGGGGTCCCCTGGAAGCACTGCTCAGGAACCCCTCAAAGCCTCTGCCTTATTAATCCACTGGGTCACTAGGGTTCTGCAGACTTGGCAGCTGCGATACCAGCCTCTGACCAGAGATGGCACTGAAGTGCAGCACACTGGCAATCTCCCCCTCTGGCAAGATACTACGCTGGTGAGTCCCAAGTTCAAGATCCCTTCCCAATGCCTGAGGGACCCAGAGCTCTTAAATCTGCAGAGCCTCAGGAGCTGGGGGTGGGGCTCCCGAGCATAACTTTTGGAGCAGGCATAGGCAAACTCAGCCCTCCATATGTTTTGGGACTACAATTCCCATCATCCCTGACCACTGGTCCTTTTAGCTAGGGATCATGGGAGTTGTAGTCCCAAAACATCTGGAGGGCTGAGTTTACCTATGCCTGTTCTGGAGGAACAGACAAATTTACATGTATGAACCCAAGCAAATTACATTACCAGTGCTTTTTTTCTGGGCGGGGGGGACGCAACCCCTAAACATTTTGTGGATCTTTGTACTTTTGTCCATTTACTGTATTAAAATGCTGATTTTCTTGAGTCAAAATGAGAGTACCCCTAAACATTGTTTTAAATAGAAAAAAGCACTGTACATAACCAATGTTATGCCTCCAGATGTTGTGGAACTCTACCTCCCCATCATCTCAAGGCTGCATGGGAAATGGTCAGAGATAATGGGAGCTGCAGGCCAGGAATTTGTTTTCTCAACACAGGATTCTGGTTACTTCGGCGCATAATTTAATACAATTACTTTTTTTATCCATGAGTACTGGTGTAACAATCGTATGAAAACAGCTTTGAGATGTGCCTGAAAAGTGGTATACTGTACTGTATATGCATGCCTTAAATACATTTACTCATCCATCTCAATTCTGCAGAGTGTACCCCAGCTACAGAATTCTAGGAATAGAGAAAGGCTTTACAGGCAGAGTGATTTGGGGAAGGAAAAGGAAATAGCTTGATGCAGCCAGAGGGAGGAGGGGGGAGAAGCTTTTGCAGATATAAGGCAAGTAAAGTTGCAAAGGAGAGGATTGGGGGGGGGGGCTTCTGTGGGTCGTCCTAAAGCCAGAGGATAGACTGCAAAGTCCTTGGAGCAGCAAACTGTATCCCCCACAGTGCTTCTTGCTTGCTCTGCAATACATCCTGTATCTCAATGAACTGTATAAATTAATAAACAATAATAATCTTACCCTTTCTTCACAAGTTCAAACACTGAAACACAAAAGAGACCGGTTATTAGTTATGAGGAGAGAATACGACCAGGAGAGAACAATCCTGCCTTTTAAATCATTAACTCTCCAGGCAGCAAAATGGCAGCAGAATCTCAAATTTTAAATACAGCATCAAAAAGAACAACTTACATTTCTGAGAGCTTATGAGGTCATGACTGATCAGTGTCTGGAGAGGAGGCTAAATAAGGCTCAGTTCACACCTAGTACCAAATCAGGGTTTGGTGCTATCGGCATTAGCCCTTTGCATGCATCCTCCTCTCCTCTCACAAACTCACCTAACGCAATACCTCCTGGCATGTAGCAAAGCCAAAGTTTACCATTACATTTAAATGATTGTGTGTCCTTTGCAAACCGGGACCACAAGCCTGTTAAACTGTAGTTTGCAATTGTCCTGCAAACCCTGCTTGCAAATCAGGGTTTGATTCTGTTCTGCAGAACAAGTGCAAATGATGGTTTGCCATACCATAAACCAGACAGTAACTAATGAAGCAGTGTATATACAAGGGTTAGGATGTGGCATTATGTATAAATCACGGGTAGGGAAAATGTGGAGCTCCAGGTGATGCTGGAGTGCAACTCCCATCATCCCTGACCATTGCTCACGCAGCAGAGGCTGCTGGGAGTTGTAGTCCAGCATCATTTGGAGGGACACAGAGTCCCCATCCTTTATATTAATCAATCTTAGGTTGCCCCGAGTTTCTTGAAGGAATAACTGGATGTAAGTAATATACACATTTTTTGTTTCTGTACAAGTTGAAAGTTAGAAAGATGAGGAATTCAGTTAAATTGGTGACCAAGTCGAACATTTGTAGTCCAAAACATCTGGAGGGCACCAAGTTGGTGAATGCGGCCCTGGAAGGATGGTCCAAATAATCAGTTATGCTTTTTAAAAAATTAATTTTTATAAAGTCTTTGATTTAAAAAAAAACTAACTTGAAACAAACACCAGATGGAGCACAGAAGAAAATACTGAACTGCTGCCCAAGATCTATTTTAGTCTCTCTTCCATCTGGAAGTGGCCACTTGTGTAGGCAGCGCACCAAACATCTTTGAGTACTATAGGCACGGATGGGCAATTCTTAACATCAAGTCCCATTCTGTGCTTAGAAAAAGAGGAGTGGGTAGAAAATTGAGCGTTGCAGCAAACAAGTGTGCATTTTGCTCCCCACCCCACCCTCCCCCCAAGACTGCACAAGTCTACAGCATACACAGACACATGTATAGGGCTGTTGTTAGTCCATTAGAGAATCTTTAGTTTAGCTTTGAAAATGGTGCTGACAAAAACTGGAATAATAGAATTGTCAAGTTGGAAGGAACCCTAAGAGCCATCTAGCGCAACCCCCTGCAATGCATTATTAGTGTGCAAAACAATTTACTATCCTCCTGTGAGGTTGGCCACTGGTTTCCGTGTCTTGCATTAAAGCATAGGATTGTGGTTCTAAGCAGGCTTTTATTTTATTTGTCTTCTACCAAGAGGAACAGAGCGATCTACCTTTCCTCTGCTATCTCTCTGTATTTTTGTTTTTCTAAGATATGATATTTACTGTATTTGTCCAATCAACTGTGGGAAAAGTTAAAAAAACTAGCATTGTCCACCAGATGGGATACTGTTGTGAACACCTAAGATGCACACCGCAAGAATCACATATCACAACTTCTGGCCAAATGACACCTAGGTCCTTGCACAATCTTCAATCATTCCAAACATCTTGAAGACAGGAGGCGACTGATTTGAGATAAAGCAGCCATGGCTTATCTTTCCTCAACTTGGCCTGCAGTGCTGGTTATTTTATTGGACTGGGCTATACGGCCATATTCTGTTTATCCAACCCTGGATTGTAACACCTGCCTGGGGTTCCCAGTGCTGCTGGGCCATATCCATCTGAGCTGCCATAAAAGTAGGAAGGTTATTAAAAGTAAAGGTAAAGGGGCCCCTGACCATCAGGTCCAGTCGTGTCCGACTCTGGGGTTGCGGCGCTCATCTCACTCTATAGGCCGAGGGAGCCAGCGTTTGTCCGCAGACAGCTTCCGGGTCATGTGGCCAGCATGACAAAGCTGCTTCTGGCGAACCAGAGCAGCGCACGGAAACGCTGTTTACCTTCCCGCCGGAGCAGTCCCTATTTATCTACTTGCACTTTGGTGTGCTTTCCAACTGCTAGGTGGACAGGAGCTGGGACCGAGCAACGGGAGCTCACCCCATTGCAGGGATTCGAACCGCCGACCTTCTGATCAGCAAGCCCTAGACTCTGCGGTTTAAACCACAGCGCCACCTGGGTCCCAGGAAGGTTATTAGAACCTTAGAAAACACTTGTCTCTCTGCACCAAGGGGAAAGAAAACACAGCAGATGGATCTCATCTGGGATGAGAAATCTGGAGGCGATGTCAGATACAGCTTTAATTTTGATACTGGCCATGGAGAAAGGGGCTTTCCTTCCTCTCCATCCAGCACAGAAACAAAGTGGAAATGGAGAGCTCCGTCCTGCTTCCTCCGCCAGCTGTCTCATTGGGGTTCCTGGTCGCCAATGGCAACCAAGTGAGTGGTTCAATACAAGGCTGCTCTAGACTTCACCAGCTATCTCAGGTACATTTTTAGTGCTTTTGTGCCATTGAGGCTGCTTGCCTCTGCACTGTCCTGCACAGACTGGAAGTGAAGGAGCCTCTTTCGGAGGTGCATAGCAAAACGGATGGGAAGAGGAGTTGGTTACCCATGTACAGGTGGTCTTCACTGGGGTCATCTAGCACCTGTCAGAGAGAGAGAGAGAGAGAGAGAGAGAGAGAGAACAAGTGAGGTGTAGCGCATGCATCTAGATTCCCGTAACTAGCTTACTTTAAAAACAGCGATGCAGTATACCGATACATTAAGGTTCTTGATGTTCCATAATTCAGGGAGGGGGAGGTATTAATGCCCTGAATTCCTGCTTCAATCTGATTAATCAAAATGGCTGGCACCTTCTGCTGATGAGTAACTCTGCCTCCTCCCTTACGCCCAGGAACTGCACTGACATTTCTGGTGCAATACCATTCTCACCTCCACTAACTTCACTACGTTTGGGTGGTCGAGTTTTTTCAAGATGGCGATTTCTTGGTAGACCTGCTCAATGGGTCCTTTGGGTTGGCAGAAGCCTTCTAGAGGGGGCTTGGCACCACGAGGAGGAGGGCGGCCTGTGGAAGACAAGAAGGAAACACATAGAGGGTTGGAGGGTGAAGGGGGCTGGCACATGTGGGGTGCTGTTAAAAGGCTGGGGGCTGGATGTTTTCATATATTTGATTTCTGGCCCACTGATTCCCAGGGTGGGTTACAAAAGATGAAAACCCAGTGCACAAAACAGGACCAACAAATTCATGTAAGCCAGAAGAGCAATTACAGAAGACAAAATAGAACAACAGTCAGCACAACCTCTAAATCTGTCTTTATAACCCAGTTACTTCATCCTTCTGCAAGTTGGCTAATTCTATTAACATCCAACAAAAAACCTAATGAATTAGCTGTGGTTTCAGTTGGCTCCCAAAAGCAAAGAAAATCAGTGCCAAAGAAGAATGGCACCACCTTGGCAAAGGCCCCTCTCCCATGTCACAACATAATATGTCCCTCCCACTTCTGAAATGTTGAGAAGAGCCTCCCTGAGGAGACATTAAGACGTGGGCAGGCGCTCTTTCAAATATTTCCGTCCCAAGTCATTCAGACAAGCGTAGGGAACCTTTCGCCCCTCCAGATGTCACTGAACAGCAACTCCCATCATCCCTTGCTGGGGCTGATGGGGGTTTCAGTCCAGAAACATCTGAAGGGCCAAAAGATTAGCCATGCTTGGTTTAGGGAACCGCTGACCTAGGGCTTGCTGATCAAATGGTCAGCGGTTCGAATCCCTGCGATGGGGTGAGCTCCTGTTGCTCGGTCCCAGCTCCTGCCCACCTAGCAGTTTGAAAGCACATCAAAGTGCAAGTAGATAAATAGGGACCGCTCCGGCGGGAAGGTAAACGGCGTTTCCGTGCGCTGGTTCGCCAGAAGCAGCTTTGTCATGCTGGCCACATGACCCGGAAGCTGTCTGCGGACAAACGCCGGCTCCCTCGGCCTATAGAGCGAGATGAGCGCCGCAACCCCAGAGTCGGACACGACTGGATCTGATGGTCAGGGGCCCCTTTACCTTTACCTTTAAGTCACCATAAGCAAAATGGTCCCCTTCATGGATCAATGCCTTGTCGTGGCGAAGGGGCTTGAATAACTCAGAGAAGCTATGAGCTATGCCATGCAGGGCCACCCAAGATGGACAGGTCATAGTGGAGAGTTTTGACTAAACGTGATCCACCTGGAGAAGGAACTGGCAAGCCACTCCAGTATCCCTGCCAAGAAAACTCCATGGACAAAGACAACAGGCATATAAAAGTTATGACGCTGGAAGATGAGCCCCTCAGGTCGGAAGGCGACCAACATGCTACTGAGGAAGAGCGGAGGACAAGTACAAGTAGATTCAGAGCTGATGAAGCGGCTGGGCCAAAGCCGAAAGGACGCTCAGTTGCGGATATGCCTGGAAGCGAAAGGAAAGTCCGATGCTGTAAAGAAAAATATTGCATAGGAACCTGGAATGTAAGAACCATGAATAGAGGTAAGCTGGATGTGGTCAAAAATGAGATGACAAGAATAAATATCGACATCCTGGGCATCAGTGAACTAAAATGGAAGGGAATGGGTGAATTCAGTTCGGGTGACTATCATATCTACTACTGTGGGCAAGAATCCTGTAGAAGAAATGGAGTGGCCCTCATAGTCAACAAAAGAGTGGCAAAAGCTGTGATGGGATGCAATCTCAAAAATGACAGAATGATCTCGATACGAATCCAAGGCAGACCTTTTAACATCACAGTAATCCAAGTTTATGCACCAACTACCGGTGCTGAAGAAAGTGAAATTGACCAATTCTATGAAGACCTACAACACCTTCTAGAAATGGCACCAAAGAAGGATGTTCTTCTCATTACAGGGGATTGGAATGCTAAAGTAGGGAATCAAGAGATAAAAGGAACAACTGGCAAGTTTGGCCTTGGAGTTCAAAATGAAGCAGGGCAAAGGCTAATAGAGTTCTGTCAAGAGAACAAGCTGGTCATCACAAACACTCTCTTCCAACAACACAAGAGACGACTCTACACATGGATATCACCAAATGGGCAGCATCGAAATCAGATTGATTATATTCTCTGCAGCCAAAGATGGAGAAGCTCTATACAGTCAGCAAAAACAAGACCTGGAGCTGACTGTAACTCAGATCATCAGCTTCTTATAGCAAAATTCCAGCTTAAAATGAAGAAAGTAGGAAAAACCACTGGGCCAGTAAGATACAATCTGAATCAAATCCCTTATGAATACACAGTGGAAGTGAGGAACAGGTTTAAGGATTTAGATTTGGTGGACAGAGTGCCTGAAGAACTATGGATGGAGGCTCGTAACATTATACAGGAGGCAGCAACAAAAACCATCCCAAGGAAAAGGAAATGCAAGAAAGCAAAATGGCTGTCCAACGAGGCCTTACAAATAGCGGAGGAGAGGAGGCAAGCAAAATGCAAGGGAGATAGGGAAAGATACAGGAAACTGAATGCAGATTTCCAAAAAACAGCAAGGAGAGACAAGAGGGTCTTCTTAAATGAGCAATGCAAAGAAATAGAGGAAAACAATAGAATGGGGAAAACCAGAGATCTGTTCAAGAAAATTGGAGATATGAAAGGAACATTTCGTACAAAGATTACCATAATCAAGGACAAAAGTGGTAAGGACCTAACAGAAGCAGAAGACATCAAGAAGAGGTGGCAAGAATACACAGAGGAATTATACCAGAAAGATATGGAGGTCTCGTACACCCCAGGTAGTGTGGTTGCTGACCTTGAGCCAGACATCTTGGAGAGTGAAGTCAAATGGGCCTTAGAAAGCACTGCTAATAACAAGGCCAGTGGAAGTGATGATATTCCAGCTGAACTATTTAAAATTTTAAAAGATGATGCTGTTAAGGTGCTACACCCAATATGCCAGCAAGTTTGGAAAACTCAGCAATGGCCAGAGGATTGGAGAAGATCAGTCTACATCCCAATTCCAAAAAAGGGCAGTGCCAAAGAATGCTCCAACTACCGCACAATTGCCCTCATTTCACACGCTAGCAAGGTTATGCTTAAAATTCTACAAGGCAGGCTTAGGCAGTATGTGGACCGAGAACTCCCAGAAGTGCAAGCTGGATTTCGAAAGGGCAGAGGAACCAGAGACCAAATAGCAAACATGCGCTGGATTATGGAGAAAGCTAGAGAGTTCCAGAAAAACGTCTACTTCTGCTTCATTGACTATGCAAAAGCCTTTGACTGTGTCGACCACAGCAAACTATGGCAAGTTCTTAAAGAAATGGGAGTGCCTGATCACCTCATCTGTCTCCTGAGAAATCTCTATGTGGGACAAGAAGCTACAGTTAGAACTGGATATGGAACAACCGATTGGTTCAAAATTGGGAAAGGAGTACGACAAGGTTGTATATTGTCTCCCTGCTTATTTAACTTATATGCAGAATTCATCATGCGAAAGGCTGGACTAGATGAATCCCAAGCAGGAATTAAGATTGCCGGAAGAAATATCAACAACCTCAGATATGCAGATGACACAACCTTGATGGCAGAAAGTGAGGAGGAATTAAAGAACCTTTTAATGAGGGTGAAAGAGGAGAGCGCAAAATATGGTCTGAAGCTCAACATCAAAAAAACCAAGATCATGGCCACTGGTCCCATCACCTCCTGGCAAATAGAAGGGGAAGAAATGGAGGCAGTGAGAGATTTTACTTTCTTGGGCTCCTTGATCACTGCAGATGGTGACAGCAGTCACGAAATTAAAAGACGCCTGCTTCTTGGGAGAAAAGCAATGACAAACCTAGACAGCATCTTAAAAAGCAGAGACATCACCTTGCCGACAAAGGTCCGTATAGTTAAAGCTATGGTTTTCCCAGTAGTGATGTATGGAAGTGAGAGCTGGACCATAAAGAAGGCTGATCGCCGAAGAATTGATGCTTTTGAATTATGGTGCTGGAGGAGACTCTTGAGAGTCCCATGGACTGCTAGAAGATCAAACCTATCCATTCTTAAGGAAATCAGCCCTGAGTGCTCCCTGGAAGGACAGATCGTGAAGCTGAGGCTCCAATACTTTGGCCACCTCATGAGAAGAGAAGAATCCTTGGAAAAGACCCTGATGTTGGGAAAGATTGAGGGCACTAGGAGAAGGGGACGACAGAGGACGAGATGGTTGGACAGTGTTCTCGAGGCTACGGACATGAGTTTGGCCGAACTGCGGGAGGCAGTGGAAGACAGGAGTGCCTGGCGTGCTATGGTCCATGGGGTCACGAAGAGTCGGACACGACTAAACGACTAAACAACAAAGCAAAATGGGGCCCAGAAGCACAGCAGGGAACCATCGCAGATCCTCCCGAATCATGCTTCTGGTGGCCCCATCCTGCACTATTGCAGCTTTTGGACTGTCTTCAAGGGCAGCACCATCTACAGCACATTACAATCAGTGGTTTTCTGTGGGGGTACTCAAGGGGTTCGCAGTACAGGCACCCTCCCCTCCCCGCAAATGTTAAAAGTGTGGCACTTACTGTAACAACTTCGTGGTGAGAACTAGGGCTGGGCGATATCTGGTTTTCAACACTGTGATATATCAATGGCTAAACATTGTGATATATATCACAATGTCTGAAATCAGGACGGGGCCATGTGGAGGCATTGGCTGCCTTCACGGTTTTCCCCATACTGTGATTTTTGCACAACACACATCATGATTCACAATATATTGCCAGGTCAAAAATTATGAAACAAATATCACGATATGGACTTGAAACCAGTTTTGAGCTATATATTGTCACGTGCAAAACTATGAAACCAATATCGTGAAATGCACTTCAAACTGGTTTCCCACAATATATCGATATTCACCCAGCCCTTCCGGAATTAAGATTGCTGGAAGAAATATCAACAACCTCAGATATGCAGATGACACAACCTTGATGGCAGAAAGTGAGGAGGAATTAAAGAACCTTTTAACGAGGGTGAAAGAGGAGAGCGCAAAATATGGTCTGAAGCTCAACATTAAAAAAACCAAGATCATGGCCACTGGTCCCATCACCTCCTGGCAAATAGAAGGGGAAGAAATGGAGGCAGTGAGAGATTTTACTTTCTTGGGCTCCTTGATCACTGCAGATGGTGACAGCAGTCACGAAATTAAAAGACGCCTGCTTCTTGGGAGAAAAGCAATGACAAACCTAGACAGCATCTTAAAAAGCAGAGACATCACCTTGCCGACAAAGGTCCGTATAGTTAAAGCTATGGTTTTCCCAGTCGTGATGTATGGAAGTGAGAGCTGGACCATAAAGAAGGCTGATCGCCAAAGAATTGATGCTTTTGAATTATGGTGCTGGAGGAGACTCTTGAGAGTCCCGTGGACTGCAAGAAGATCAAACCTATGCATTCTTAAGGAAATCAGCCCTGAGTGCTCACTGGAAGGACAGATCGTGAAGCTGAGGCTCCAATACTTTGGCCACCTCATGAGAAGAGAAGACTCCCTGGAAAAGACCCTGATGTTGGGAAAGATTGAGGGCACTAGGAGAAGGGGACGACAGAGGATGAGATGGTTGGACAGTGTTCTCGAAGCTACGAACATGAGTTTGACTAAACTGCGGGAGGCAGTGGAAGACAGGAGTGCCTGGCGTGCTATGGTCCATGGGGTCACGAAGAGTCGGACACGACTAAACGACTAAACAACAACAGAGAGTATCAGCACCTTAAACAAAAAAACAACAACACTGACTATAATTATCTCATTCAGAGATTATTGGGGCAGAAGGGGCTCATCAAGCTGGGAAGGTAACCCATCTAGGAGAAGGAATACTCAGATCCTAAACCTCCGCTGCCTTGCAGGATATCTTTGGGAGAAGAAAAGGCTCAGGAGTAAACCCTCCACAAATCCAGAGTGTGAGTGCCTAAAGATGGTGCCTTGTATGTCTCCTGGCAACTCCTGCAGCCAAGCTGGTGCCAAATATATTGCTCTGCTTTCCTTTGGAACACATCAGTGAGGCCAGGGGGGGGGGTCTTGACATCTGGGCAGCCCAGGACCTCCATGCACACTACCCAGGCTTACACCCCAGGGAGGTCACTTCAGTGCTGCTAACTCTGTGCTTTGACTTCACCCCCAAAGGCGCACTCCATTGTCTCTCAAGACAGACGCCAACAAAAGGGAGGTTATGGGGAGCTGCTGTATACATTGGTCCATCTAGCTTCAAACTGTCTGGACTGACTCACTGCAGCTCTCCATGTTTTCAACTGCCTCAGCCCTGCCTGGAGATGCTGGAGACGGAACCTGGGATGATCGACATGCAAAGGGGATGATCTTCCGCTGTGCTTCTAGCATAAATACTTGGGAGACAGATCCACCCTTCTCTCTCCCCACTTCATTCATTCACTGTGTTGCCCTCCCCTATCCCAAAGCCTTAGGAAAGGCCAACGCAAGCATTTGGACAGCACATTCTTTTAGTCCTCACTTACGTGGAAATCCCGCCTGCCTCATCAGCTTCTTCTTGGAAAGCACTTTCATTGCCTGCAAGAGAAATCCACACAGGCACACACGCAATAAGATGACACAGGAAAGGGTCAGCGTGTCACCGTTAAAAAGCATTTTGTATTTTTAAACATGGTTTTAGTAAGTTGGCAACCTGAATAAGCAGAAGCGCTAGGGCCAACTTGTCTACCTGGCAACTTAATAGACTAATATTTCTTAGAGACATTTATGTTTATGAAATATTCACATACAATCCTTTTAAAACATGTACCAAACCTCTTTATTCTATTCTACCCTCTTAAAAGTTAAGTAAAGTTGCATTTCTAATCCAGCTGGATTGAAAACTTTGAGCTTTGAAGAGCAGAACATATAAACTTTGATGATAAGAAATGGGTCAGGAACAAGAGAGCAACAGGTGCTGAAGAGTTCCCTAAGGACTCCCCACTTCCATTGCCGTCAACTGCCCACCCCCCCCCCCGGCTCAGAGACTGTTACTCACATAGTAGGTGTTGTCATTTTCATTGTATGCCAGCTTCACAACCCCATAGGAGCCCTACGGAAATACAAAACAACCAAATCAAAACATACACAAATTGCCTCCCTGCATTGCAGGGGGCTGGACTAGATGACCCTTGGGACCCTTCCACCTCTACAGTTCTATGATTCTGCAGGGAAAGGAATCACACCAAGCAAAACACAAGGACTAAAGCTATTACATTGAGGGTATTTTGCATTATGTCATGCCACCCTCTTCCCAGGAGTGATTTTGTGACTGTCACCCACAGCACTCTCTCAAAATCTGAAATGTGCTCCCTGGTCCCAGAAGGTTGGTGGCCTCTGAACTAGAGGGCTGAATCTGGGTGTTGCTTTACTAGCTGACCTTTCATAACCTTCATTCTCACACAAATGTGTTGGGCTGGTACAAATTCCAGGTTCAGCCCAAATACTCACACAACAGATCTGCGGAGATAGAAACAATATAATCACCTTTCCAATTTCATCTTTCAGCGTATATTGATTTAGCTGCACACAGTCCTAAAAGAAAAGAGGAAGTCGGAAGCAAAATAAGCCAAGCACATGCTGAAAATACAAAAGGATGGCATTTACTTTTGATCCATTTCTCACTTGGGGATGGGAGAAGCCAATGGTCATTAGAAATGGAACCTGCAACAAAATGTTACAGTGTGAAGTAAAACTGTTCAGGATTCCATCACTCTTTTCCCGCTGCTCTGTTTTCCATTCTGTGCTAAGAACAGTCAGTTGGGATCCTGAGCCCAACTCCTGAGTCAATTTTAAAGTGTCTATCAAGCACTAAACAGTTTGGGGGGGAAGGCAAACGGCGAAAAGCCCCCACTGCGGGGTTGCCGGCTCTGTCAGGTGGGGGGGAGGGAGAAGCAGAAGATCCGATCAGTCTTCGGCTTCTCCCTCCCCCCGCCCAACAGAGCCGGCATTTGTCTCTGTCAGGCGGGGGGAGGGAGAAGCAGAGGATCGGATTGCTTCTCCCTCCCCCCACCCGAACCCCGGGATGTTCTAGCACCTGTTATTGAATGGGCTGAAATACACTAGTATATATAATAATTCCCCCTATCCTGGGAATTGTAGTTTCCCTCACTTACCAGAGCTACCGGTACATTTCCCAGAACCCTAAACAAATTATAGTTCCCAGGACTTTGGAGAAATCCACCTATTGTAAATGAGTGTTACACGTGCTTTAAACGCATGGGAAGTTTTTTACTGCTACTTACTTTTTTAAAAATTGAGTACTGTTGCGTACTGTGTGTTTTTATGATGTGAATGAATTTGGTTTGTTTTAGGACCCCAGGATTCATTAGGAAATTGCTGCAGAGGAGGAAAATATTTGCTAAGTCTCTAGTACAGCCAATTGCTTATTAATCTGCTTCGATTACCTCCATCAAGCAACCTCTTCTCATTCTGCATAAGCACATGCCTGTGTCCTCATCTAGCCGTCTCACGGAAAAGCAGCGCCTCTCAGCATCCTCCTGAATGCTAACAGGACCAGCCAGTCCCTTGTCAGCTGACCTCTCCAGCCTTTGGCTCAGCAGCAGAAAGCTGGTGGAGAGCCTTGCCAAGGCTTGGTGTAAGGTGGGGTAGCTCAACATGCTGCCCCCCAGGGGTTTAGGACTCCAGCTCCCAT
This sequence comes from Zootoca vivipara, assembly GCF_963506605.1. Lineage (NCBI taxonomy): Eukaryota > Metazoa > Chordata > Lepidosauria > Squamata > Lacertidae > Zootoca > Zootoca vivipara. The sequence goes on from NC_083292.1 coordinate 4,745,309, forward strand.
CAGCTTCAGCTAGCACGGCCAATTCCCAGATCTCTCTGTGGCAAATCCCACAAAATGGTATCGCGTTAAATCCACAGAAGCAGAGAAGAGGTAAAAAATACACTCAGTGGCTTACGCTGTACTATTTGGGTAATAAAACACCATTTGCCATTACTGTATTTTATTGCCACTTGAAAATCTCCTTCGGTTCCTAGCAATAATATTTGAGTTTTATTGCCAGAGAGTGGGTGAAGAGGTGGCAATCTCTCTGGCCGCAAAGGAACTCCCAAGGCTGACGAAAGACAGATAATGAGCAAACTGAGCCATACAACAGCGGAGGAGGAACGTTGAGGCAGTCAGAATTAAACGAGTTGTAAAAAGTCAAGTCTTCCCTGCCAGCGTTATAAGCATCGACCCTCAAAACGAAAAGCCACCAGCTTTTATCATGTTTTAAGTTTATGGCCTGCCATTCACTCAAGGGAGATCTTGGGCACCAGGCAAAGAGAACGTACAGTATTCATACAAAGACTTCATCACCACCAGCTATCCCTCTGTTATTCATGGACACAATTCACCACTGTTCAAAATGTGGGATAAGCAAAGATGATGTGGGATAACCAGCCTCATATAACCACCATGCTTAAGTCTAACTAATGCATGAAGGGGTTAAGACCAGAGAGTAAGTTGTCCTGCCAGGTTTAGCTCATCTTGCAGGGGGGGGGCTAGGTAATCAAGCTTATTGTCCCCCTGCCAGTCTACCTGAGCTCAGTGTGTGAAGAGGCTAAGCTGCTTGTTCCAGCTTCGCCACATGGCTCTCACAAGCCACTATAGCAATAATTTAAGAACTTTCACCACTCTGTAACTAAGCCAATTTTTTTTTTTTGCCTGTGCCACTTTTTCTGAACTCTGTATGGAAAACACATCAATATGACTTTAAGAGAGTTTGCAAGTAAACCATCTTTAACTTAGCAAACGTGGTCTTTTTCAAAGATAAGGGAAGAGGGAAGTTTTGGGATTCACAAGGGCATATTTTAAAGGTCAAACAGCCTATATTTCCACCCTTTACATTGTTGCATATTTTGCCATTTTTAATCTCTGCTGCGGTTCTCACACCAAAGAGTGCTTGCCCCAAACAAGGATCTTGGCACCCAGGAATTCTTCCTTTACTTATTATTTTTTCCTTGAACCAAGATGAAAAACTTGGGGTCAGGCTCTACCAAGATGGCCCCCCTCCAGATGTTTTGGACTACTATAACTCCCTTCAGCCCAAGCCAGCTGATGGAAGCTGTAGTGCAAAACACCTGGAGGGCAACAGTTTGGGAAAGGCTGATATAGATCCAGGCCCTCCTGACTTCTCCTCCCCCTTTCTTCCTTGCCTGCTCAACTAAACCTTCCATGTGCTGCATAAAACATGCAGAGATTCCACGCTGGGAGCTGAGCTGTATTACCATAAGTGCATCTTCTTTCTCTAATACATAACTGCCATCCACCTCTGCTTTTAATCAGCCACTGTTCTCACCATATATAGCTTTGCAAAGAGCATCTGATTTTCTTCCTCGTTTATCTTCTCCCCCCACCCACCGCCACCGCCAACCTCGCACATCCCTTCTGCAACAATAACAGCAGTGAACACAAAACCCAGGGATAATTCATTTGTACAGTGGTTCAGGCAGATGGGGCCGGTTCTCTGGATCACAGCAAGAAAGGGCAGAATTTGGGGGCTCAAGTCCACCAACGCCGCCCCACTGAAAAGTCCTCAGAAGCTGGAAGAAACCTTCAACTAATCTACAGCAACACATAAAGGTTTTGTCCTCCCTTTCACTTTAGAACAGTTTTATTAGACCACAACTCCCATAATCCCTGGATTGCTGGCTATGCTGGCTGGCTGGGGATAATGGGACTTGTAGTCCTAAACATCTGGGAGAGCACCAGGTTGGCAAAGGTTGTGCTAATATGATCCTACCCAGTGGCAGAGGAAGCCTCTCCAGCATAGGGGCGGGAGGCGCGGTGCCAATAGGAATGGGGGGCGGCGCCCTTAGGGAGGGATGGGACGGGGCATGCCCCACCCTTGGGACAGGGCACGCCACAGGGCCTCAGCCACCCTACAGCTGGGGGGGGAGGCAGTGGGTGGACAGAGTGGAACCTGCGGGCGCGCTGCAAGCCCAACCGTGAGTGCCACCCGCCATTTTGTCACTCCCCTCAGTGGGGGTACCCGGGGCAGACCGCACCCCCCTTGCTACGCCCCTGATCCCACCCCATCCATTCAACTCTCATAAGAGTCACTGAAGAAAAGCATCCTCGTATCTTTGCTCTTTACAGTATCCAGAATGACAGTGTAAGGCATTGGAGGTCTTCCGCTCCCCCTTCACGAGCAGTTTGGCTTCAAATTACATGGCGTATATAGGACCCTCACAGCACCCTGCCCACCATCACAGAGTGCTTTGGGGGGCTGCTGAAAAAGAACATTCTGATTGGGTGGGGTATCAATTCAGACTTGATTAAACAAGGGAGGAAGTGCAGCCCTCCGACACACCTATGTCATTGTGGAGGGGCTTTCTTGGTACAGATTGAAAGCATAAGAGGAAATATGTTTCCCCCTTTTTTCCATTTGTTTATGATGGACTGCAAGAAGATCAAACCTATCCATTCTTAAGGAAATCAGCCCTGAGTGCTCACTGGAAGGACAGATCGTGAAGCTGAGGCTCCAATACTTTGGCTACCTCATGAGAAGAGAAGACTCCCTGGAAAAGACCCTGATGTTGGGAAAGATGGAGGGCACTAGGAGAAGGGGACGACAGAGGATGAGATGGTTGGACAGTGTTCTCGAAGCTACCAACAGGAGTCTGACCAAACTGTGGGAGGCAGTGGAAGACAGGAGTGCCTGGCGTGCTCTGGTCCATGGGGTCACGAAGAGTGGGACACAACTAAACGACTAAACAACAACAACATGATGGACTTAGATTGATCTGTTTTGTGCTACAAGTCTGTGAGAACTCTGCAAGCTGCGCTAATGTAACAATGCAAAGGAAGTTCTTGGTTAAATCCTGAAATCAAATGTTCTACATTTCCGAAATCATACTACAAAACATGCACTGAAGCTTTCCAGCCATTCCCAATAACACCTCACACATACCCTCCAACATTTTTCCGATGAAAATAGGCATGTCCTATTCCATAATAATAATAATAATAATAATAATAATAATAATAATAATATCATTTGTACCACACCCATACAGGGTTGCCCCAGCCACTCTGAGAAGCTTCCAACATAATAAAACATTAAACATTTAAAAACTTCCCTATACAGGGCCGCCTTGGGTTGTCTTCTAAAGCTTATCTCCCTGGCTTGGGGGTTGCAGAACTCCACACCCTCCAACATTTCTCCAATGAAAATAGCAACATCCTATGGCTTCTGTAAATCCGGGACAGTCCCTGCAAAATAGGGGCCCTTGGAGGGTCTGCTTACACATACTCTGCAGCTAGCACAGAATTCCCTGGAATACTTTGGTGTCATTTACAGAATCACACAACCCACTGTTGAAACTGTCAGAGATACCTAATCACTTCTCTTACTTGCAATCCTGTGATAGAAACTCGGTGGGATTCTATCGTTGGCCTCCGGGGCAGACGAGGCGAGGAGTGTGGAGATGTGACCGGGGAATAAGGAAGAGAAGGATAAATGTAGCGTCCATTAACGCCCTCGCCATTACCAGGAGACTGGACGGACTGTGACCTTTCCTGGAGAGAGAGTTTGCGACTTGAAAGGTTCAGTTTGATTCGAGGCTCCCTTGTCTCTCGCAAGGGCCCCCCCAGAGCACCTCCGGGAAAAGCCTCCTCTTCGAATCCTCTGGGGTCTTGCGCCACCAGCTGCTCCTCACAGGGCTCCATGGGCTCCTCATCCTCCTGCTCGTCCCGCCTGTCCTGCAAAGGCCTGGAAGCAGGGTCATACTCCGTCACCACCACAAAGGAATCCATCTCGCCCAACTGGGTCGACTTCAGGGCTTGCAAGCAGTGCGGAAAGCCAGCAGCCTCCTGCTGCTTGCCAAGCTCATTGTGGGAAACAAGCCTCTTGGCAGTGGCAGGCCTGCTGGAGACGCATGTTGGCATGGTGCGCTGGCCAGCTTCATCCCAGTGGGGCAGCTACATCCATTGTGCGCTGGGTCAAAACAGAAGCAAAACAATTAGCAGGATGGAAGAGGACTCTGCTCCCACATGACCAGGTGGATTTGCTGGACAGCATCAGCCTTAGCAAAGAGCAAGTCCCACAGCAGGGGTTGCAAACCCTCAGGGCCAAGGCAACACCTCCCCCACCCATCAAACCCCTAACATGTTTTTGCCTGGCTGGAAAGTGTCTTTGAACTCACACCTGCCTGGTTGAAGGATAGTTTCTCTGTGTAGAATCATAGAATCATAGAGTTGGAAGAGACCACAAGGGCCATCCAGTCCAACCCCCTGCCAAGCAGGAAACACCATCAAAGCATTCCTGACATATGGCTGTCAAGCCTCTGCTTAAAGACCTCCAAAGAAGGAGACTCCACCACACTCCTTGGCAGCAAGTTCCACTGTCGAACAGCTCTTACTGTCAGGAAGTTCTTCCTAATGTTTAGGTGGAATCTTCTTTCTTGTAGTTTGAATCCATTGCTCCGTGTCCGCTTCTCTGGAGCAGCAGAAAACAACCTTTCACCCTCCTCTATATGACATCCTTTTATATATTTGAACATGGCTATCATATCACCCCTTAACCTTCTCTTCTCCAGGCTAAACATACCCAGCTCCCTAAGTCGTTCCTCATAAGGCATTGTTTCCAGAAACTACTGTACGAATGTGACATTTATGTTTGTTGCTGCACCCACTACGGATTGTGGCCCTGCTCACCCACAAGTTCCCAGAAGGTGTCTGGGGCCGCCAGGCTGAATAAGATCCCCCATTCCTGTCCCATAGGGTCAACCAAGAAAACCACAGCTTGTGATCTTTCCCGAGATGAGGAGGCTGTGTTCTCTGGACATTTCTGGGTTACAACACTGACCATGCTGTCCGAGGCTGAGGGGAACTGGAAGTCCCCAAAACAAACCTAGGAAGTCTATCCCCTGACCACTTGGGAAATTCAAAAAACGAAGCCAGATTGCTCAGGTTGCACAACTTATTTCTACACCACATGCATAATGCTGAAAAATAACTTAGAAAGAACCATCTTATACAGCCTACGGCCTATATATGATGTGTGAATGTAAGCATTAATCTTAACAAACAATGCATACCTTCACATCAATAAAGGACAAGGAATGCAGATAATTGCACAAAATAATTATATTCTGTCAGGACCGGCCGGGCTGTTTTGCTGTCTGGCACAAAACAGAAAATTGAGTAGCTGCTCTGCCTACACAGGTGAATGATGCGCTCCTTGGAGTCTGGATCTGTTGCCCCTCCCCCCAAAAAATTCCTGACATGTCATTCTCCGGGTGTAAAAATGGCAAAATGTCAGGAAAAACCCGGATGTATGGCAACATGATGAAAAAAGCAGAGGAAACGGCTCAAAAAGCTGTTTATGGGCTAGGTTTCCCCCCCAAAAAAGCTTAACAATTTTGTTGGGGTGCTTAAAAATATGGCAACCCTATCCCAGGTAGACTGCTTCTAAGACTGAAGGCTCCATTCTTAACTATCATGGCTGATAGCTTTTGACAGTGCAATTATAGTGCAATTTATGGTGCAATCATCTTTACTAAGACGTACTGTATGCCCCATATATGTGCATATATGCCCTCTTAGTCACCATGCACTTCATAAAACCATTTCTCCCTAAAGTACAGTGAAGACATGCTATAATAACTATTATTTTCTGAAATAACTACTATTTTCTGAAATTCCCAGGTTGTCAAAAGATGACCAGCAGAAATAGGGAAGGCAGATCACATGCAATTGTTTCCTCCCCTGCCCACACTTTCCCCCCTTTCTTGTCACACTTAACACTTTGGAAAGGCAGTCGTTAAAATTAGAGAGACACTTATCTAAAATTAAAATTCCTGTTAAAGCGGTGCCCTCTGGCCCAGCAACTCTAAATCAGTATAACAGAAGCTCCATGTCAGTTAAATGGAGTGGGTGGGTGGGTGGTACCAAATAATATGCATGAAATGCAACCATTTCCCCCTAAAGTAAAAATGGCTGGTTGCCATCACCCTCCATTCTGCCCATCTGCCCTTGTTTCATTTGGCATGTTAAAACAAAAGCGGGAAAAGGCAATGTAATTCATAGCAGGAATACATTCACACCCACCAACAGCAAACTCAGTTCTCTGACTGCCGCTTCTTAAGGGACCAAAAATACACTATCCAAGCACCAGAGAGAGATAACAGCAGCCTAAAGGGACTCAAGGTTTGCAGGATTACACCCTTCAGCACACACAGAAATTAAAAAGCCGGTCAGGAGCATCCCAGACTCTGAAAATTCAGAGGGCAAACCTGAGACCTAGGGGCGCTGATACTTCCTCTGCACTTTCTCCCACCACTGAGCCCTGGAGACAGAGGTTAATTGGGAGAGGAGAGGAGGAAACAGAGGACAGATAGATTCCCCCTTGGGGGAAAAAGTGTATGCAATTGCAGTTGGATCCTGCCAGGCTGAAGCTTGTAAGCTGTACACACAGCCTTCTTAATTTTTTTTTTTAATGCACTTTTGCCCACCTGGAGATTCAAGCCGTCCCCCAGCTACTCGGAGGGGGTCAGGAAAGGCTGGAGACTTCAGGTCAGCCCTGGAGGCTGGGCATCTCAGCTTAGTGAGTATGGGATGGAGTCTTAGTGCTGTCTGCACTAATGTGATCTCTTAGGCACACTGTTTCTGAATTATGATAGGCAGGACAGACAGCCCTCTGCTCTTTTATAAGTCAGCCCCCATGTTTCAGCCTGAGTCACGGGACTTTTATGGAGTACAGATTTATCTTGAGAGACAGTGAGCCGCCTACTCTAGGGGTGGGCTCTTCTGTGGCTTCCTCTAAAGACCCCTGGAAAACTCAGCAAACCTGGTGAACCAGGCAGAGGTGTGGAGAGGGCAGCTGAAAGGGACACAGCTTCGGGCAGACGGAGGAAGGACCATCCACCTTGACTGCCCATAGAAAAGAAGTCTAGAGGGAGAGACTAAGTGGTGTCCAAACCTTTTTCAAAGAGGGCCAAATTTGATGAGGTGAAGGGCCGTGGGGGCCGACCAAACTTGTTGACCTTTTTCTAAGATTGAAGTTGTTGGGGGGGGGTTTACCCCAGGAAATAAACTGCCACAGGGGCTGAATTAGGCCCCTGAAACAGACTTTGGACATGCCTGGACCAGGGTGATGCACATTGTTCCCGGGAATCTTGCACTACACCTGTATCAAAATCTAGTTATCTAGCACATGTGATGCTATACCAACAATTTTTACACCCCTAAGAGAGCGAATCAGTAAATCAGTTAGCAAGACACAAGTATGACTGTACAAAATATACGTTTTCCCACTTGGCTAGACAAGATTCTATCACCTGTGTTTTGCAGGTCAAGGAAATGACACCTGTAACATGCTACGAGTATTAAATTATCTCCTCGCCCGCTTCATCTCGAGATGCTCAATACTGGGATTCTGATTTAGAGCAATCCTTATATCAAATCTTCAATTCATTTGGCAAATGTGGTTCAGCATCCAGGGCCTCTGAGAGCCAAAGGGAACCATCTGATTAAACAGGCATTGTGAAGAAAGACAAAAGGAAACATTTTGCTGCAAAAGGTTCTTGGAATTGCTGGCACACAGAGGTATAAAGTGGAGGCAGCCAGCAGGGCCAACAAAGCACTTCAGAAACAAACAAAGCCCAAGATTTAAAGGCAAACAAGTCATGCTCTCCATCGGTGCCCATTTAATAGACAGAAGATTTATTGAAATGCATATTGTGCCAAATGGTTTGAAGTTAGATGCCTGAGCCACAGGCTCATGGATACTGCTTTGCTGCTGTTTCTGACACCAGGAAAGAAAACAGTGCTTTATGCTTGGATTAGAAACCAGGAAGAAACCCCAGTTTGGGCATCTTAAAATATTAAAAAGGGTTCTGTTGGGCATTTGGGGCAGGAAAAATATACTTGAGAACAACAATAGGTGTAAACTTGGGGGTTGGTTCATTTTGGCTAATTAGTTCATTTAGTTGGGGAAGCATTTAATTTTGGTAATTTTTGAGATGAATATTTAATTTTGAACCTTGATTTTGTTTCTGTTATCTGGTTGATTCATTTGCAATTGTATTCTGTATTTTAATTCTCATGCATGCCGAAGTAATAATACCCAGCACTTATACCACTTTTTGTGAGTGTTCAAAACACTTGACACGCAGTGTATGTGAACTGGCTCTGCAGGTTGGACAGACACCTTGTTTGCACATACCGGTAAATGTAAACTATGGCTGATTTCCTCCTCCTCCCCTCTGGCACTGCCACGAGGAGGAATTCCGAAGCAATAGCTTCCACTTTAGGCTAACCACAGCCTGCCCTGTGGTGACATCTGAACTAGGACAAACTGTGGTTACTCTTAAGTATGAGTAGTGCAACAAGCCAATTTCAAACCATAGTTTATAAAGCTGGCTTGCTTTCACTAACTAGAGTTAAGACTAACCAGAGTTTAGGGTTCAGATGCAACACTGCACGAAGAAGTTGGAACTTCCAATTTCTTCCTCATTGCCATGTTGGAGGCCAAGTGAGCATACAGAAAGTGTGTGTGTGTGAGAGAGAGAGAGTGTGTGTGTGTGAGAGAGAGAGAGACAGACAGACAGACAGACAGACAGAGACAGACAGAGAAAGAACTGTAATTTTAAAGTACAGTACAGTAAACTTCTAGTGCGGATACATCCATTGCTAGCACACAAGCCACCATACACTGCACTGAAAAATCTGCAGCACAGATTTTGCTCCTGGTGTATCACTACTGCTGAAGCTGTTTTCATGGTAAACAAAAGCTTTCCTATGCACCAATCACAACTGCACTTAAGAGCAGAATCTGGTAACTGCATTTAATGCACACATGCACATACACAAAAACAAAGGCATAGCACATCCCCACCCCCACCCTGCTGGTCTTCCATTTACTTCAGGGTCTGTGTTTTGGGAGCTCTGCCAGCCAGTGCATAAAAATAGTTACCCCATTAACTGGGAACAGTGCCCACAATGCTGCACACCCCCAGCAACACAGAAGCCCGCACCAAAAATGGCACAAAAAAAGGGGGAGGCAGTGGGCAGGGTGGGACACAGGAAGTGGGCAGAGGTCAGATTACCACCAGAAAGGGAAGTGGTAGAAAAGCAAAAAGCCAACTTCAAGGGCAGACACAGAAATACTTTTGAAAACAGTATTAAAAGGTTTAAATACCGGACTTAGCATTTATATAGTGCTGACTGGGATCACAAAGTGCTTCAAATGATCTAGTTGAGATTCCTGCATTGCAGGGAGTTGGTCTAGATGGCACTCAGAGTCCCTTCCAACTCTCTATGATGCTCTGGAATCTCTCTGATTCTCTGAAAGTAAATGGATAAGTGACTTGCTTTTGCTCATGAAAGCTTGCTGTTCAGGGTGGAACTTGGAATATTCCTGACACTCGGCACCAACCACCAGCAACTGTGGTCTTATATTTGCCCACCACTCTTTGATCTTCCCCCTACAGTGCAGCAACATTGGAGGACACAGTGTGTTTCTTGAAGTGGCTCTAAGTCAGGGGTCAGCAACCTTTTTCAGTTGTGGGCCGGTCCACCGTCCCTCAGACCATGTGGGGGGCCGGACTATTTTTTTGGGGGGGTGAACGAATTCCTATGCCCCACAAATAACCCAGAGATGCATTTTAAATAAAAGGACACATTCTACTCATGTAAAAACAAGCTGATTCCCAGACCGTCCACGGGCCGGATTGAGAAGGTGATTGGGCCTTAGGTTGCCTACTCCTGCTCTAAGTGCACAAGCATTAAACATGCTCCAAGTTTACATGTTGGGCTTTGTAGCTTAGAAGAAAGGCATGCAAAGGGGGACACAGGAGATGTATACAAAAGTTGCATTGCATGGTGAAAGTAGACAGAGAGGCTTTTCTTCTTCTTGACTCTGCAATCATCCTAATGAACTGAACATTCATTGGGAAGATTCAGGACATCCCTCAGTGTATAGTTAAACTACAGAACTCCTTGCCACAAGACCGAGCCATGGCCACCAACTTGGATGGCTCTAAAAGAGGTTTAGAAAAAGTGCTTGCTGGGTTCTACCTGCCCTGCCAGAGGCAGTATGCCAGTTGCTGGGAATCGTACATGGGGAGAGTGATGTTGTGCTTATGCCCTGCACATGGGCTTCCCAGAGACTTCTGTTTAGCCACTGTGAGAACAGGATGCGGGGCTAGAGTGGTCGGAACAGCAGAACTCTTCTTGTATCCATCAGGACAAGCAGGTCACACCTACACCTAAGCAGTGAGCGCCCTGGCATACATTCTGGAATCTCCTACAACACACAGTAGTTCTTCTGTGGCAGACAGGCCACCACAATTCCAGGCGCTACAAAGTTGGGAAACGACTGGTCAAGGATGGCTCCAGGTGTGGAGGCCTGTGGAGGCATTACTCCAGGGCATTGTGGGAAACAAATATGTCGGAGGCCATATGCTGATGTGCAGGTCCGCACCTGGTCCCTTGACCAAGTCTAAAGTAGAATATTTTTACGTCTTTGTCTCCTTACGTCAACCAAGGCTTGACCAGTCTAAGGCCTCACATTTTCTAATCAAATTTGCCCTGTGAAATTCCTAGCAAGCAACATGGCTTCACGGAGGGGACACCACACTCAGTCAACTTCTGCCTTTAAGTTTCCTTTCTTTACTCTGTTTTCTGCTCCTCACACGCAACCTAGAAACCCCAGGGGAAAACGTCACTTTTTGGAAGCCTTGCTTGACCCACTGGGACGGCTAATCCTACACGAGCCAGCAACTTTTATCTGTTTTTAGTGAGGTTAAAGCAGAACCTGTTAGAACTCTTTCTGTTCCCATTAACCTCCGCAAACCTATTATATCCAGGCAGTTGCTCAAAAGCTATGGAAGTTTTATTTATTTATTTTTAAAGGCTGCACAGTGCTAAACTGCCAGGCTAATACTGAAAAAGCACAGGCCTCGGGAAACAATGCAAACAGTAGCAAGGGGTGGTGTGTGTTAAAAATAAATTCCCCAGATTAAAGGAAAAAATAAATGCACAAAAGAGTCCAGTTTGAATGAGCTTGATAGCTATGCAGAGACACAGGTGGAATGTGAAAACAGTGCCAAATCCAGGCAAATACCCCAGTTCCCAAAGGCAACAGAGTCTTCCACTCTCTGTTTGGAAGCTGGTCTTCGCTCAGCGAAGGCAGGGGTGCATATCCTTGCCCCTAGGTATTGGCTAAAATTTAAGTGGGGTAGGGCCCATTTTAGTATTTTCTGCTTTCAATGAGATGTTGAGCCTGAATAAAAATGCAATTCTGTCTTGGAATCAGGAAATACAAGTTATTGATATGACTGGCCTCTCTTTCATCATTCTGAGCTTTTCAGATTTTGAGATAGCCTCTTGCCGCCCGAAATCTCATATTTTCAAATGCAACTTCTGTGCTGGCCACTTCTGCCAAACTACCCCTTCAGACCCCTACGTAACCAGCATGACAAATGTGGAATGGAGACAAGCCTTCACAGCTCTGAGGTTCCAGTCCACATTTTCTGCCTAATTGAAGGATGCTGTCACTGGATCCCCTCCGAAGAGAGAGGATGCCCACATAGCTGTCACACGCCTGAAGATTTACCCCACCACTTATGCTTGCCCAATCTACAAGGACTTAAGAGCATCCTAGTTCAAAGATTTCCATTCCCCAGTGGGGAGATTGATTGGATGTTTATTAGGGGACAGGTCCTGCTACACCTCTGAAAAAGTCGCTTGTTTTGTCTTTAGAGCACTAATTTTAAGGATAAATGTTTGTGGGGAGTATAAGATAAATTCTTCAGGGGAGCAAACTCTTATCTGACAGAATGCCTGGTTTTAATTCTTATTTTAACTGTGTAATATATTTTGTTTTCATCTATGTGTCATTTTTTTTTGTAATGGCTTTGGCTACACAGTTAAATAATATTTGTATTCGTGAATCCAGATAGCTCTAAAACAAACATCCGATTAAACATCCGGAAGAACTTTCTGGCAGTAAGAGCTCTTCAACAGTGGAGCCGTCTCCCTAGGGAGGTTTTTAAGCAGAGCTTGTAGGGCCATCATAGATGCTTAAGTTGAGACTCTTGCATTTCAGGGGATTGGACTAGATGATCCTTGGGGTGCCTTCCCATTCTACAGTTCTATGATTTGATTCTGTCATTGGGGGTACATTCAAGATTCCATAGCATGAACCAGTAACCTTTTAAACACCTTTGTTTTTTTGTTTTTTAATATTCTTTATTGAGTTTTGCATTGATTAATTCTATACATTTTCCATTCTTTCTTCAAAATAAGTTAACTTATACATGAATGTAAACCAAAATAAATCAAGACTTCCTCGCAAGTGACTTCCCTCCACCTTATGTCGGCTTCTTATTTCTTCCTTAACTTTTTTTACTGTGTTGTTTTTCTTATTTCACTTCTCTTACATACCGTATGTTATCTATCTATTATTTACTTTGCAAACTTTAGTCTAAATACATCAAATATTTTGTCTGAGAACAATGTTTTTCCAGATACTCTTTAAAACATCCCACTCGTTTTTAAACCTTTGGTTTTGTTGATTTCTAATTACTTCTGTCATTTTTCCTAATTCCAAATATTCACACAATTTGATTTGCCATTCTTCCTTTGTAGGTGTAAAGGGAGGAAGTAAACACCCTTTGTTAACTGCCTTGTTCTTACATGCATGCAATTATAAAAGGAAGCAAAGATCTACCCTACCAAGCATCCTCTCCCCCCACAATGGCCATCTAGCTGCCTCCAGGGTGCCCACAAACAGGGCATGGAGGCAGTTACCCCAACCTCTCTAGTGCCCCCTCCTTTCTCCCCAGAACAGATAGGAAGCTTTTCCCCCTCTCCCAAAATCCTGGAAATCAGGGTTTTCTAATGAAGAGAAGACTCCCTGGAAAAGACCCTGATACTGGGAAAGATTGAGGGCACAAGGAGAAAGGGATGACAGAGGACAAGATGGTTGGACAGTGTTCTCGAAGCCACCAACATGAGTTTGACCAAACTGCGGGAGGCAGTGGAAGACAGGAGTGCCTGGCGTGCTCTGGTCCATGGGGTCACAAAGAGTCGGACACGACTAAACGACTAAACAACCATGAAGATGAGCGCCGAGGCAGAGGAAAGGAATTGATTGCATATTGCAGAATTAGTTTAAGCAATGTGCTACCCCAAGAAACTAAGACGAGGGTTGGGGAAGGCGTGCCCCCCCATATGTTGTTGGACTCGAGCTCCTATGATGCCTGACCTTTGACAGGGCTGGCTGGGGCTGATGGGAGCTGAAGCCCATCAAACTAATATGTGGGTTGAGGAGAAGAAGGATACCAATGTCTATTTGGTATGATAGCTGAACAGAACCTCCATTCACAGCGGAGTGTGCCATATTAATGTGCCACTAAAAACACACCCACCCAAATCCCCCTACAAATAAGATTGGCCCTGGAAACCAAATTATACGAAGCCAAACAACTTGTCCATCTAGCTGAGGCACGTCCAACAGGCAGATCACTGGAGGTCTGCAGCAGATCAGTGGTTCCCCCCAAAGAAGCTCAAAAACTTTGGCTTCCCTAAAAAAAGCTCCACACTTTTGCCCTGCACCCCAAAAAGGGGTAGATCACTGCCAATTTTTAACTCTGTGAGTAGATCGCAATCTTTTGGGAATTGGCCACCTCTGATCTAGCTCAATACTCTCCAGGGTTTCAAACACATTTCTCTCCCAGCCCTACCTGGAGATGCTGGGACTGAACTAGAGATCTTCTACAAGCAAAGCATATGCTCTACCACTGAACTGCTGACCATTCCCTTAAAAAATTTTTTTATAGCTTTAGGGTTGAATTAAACCCTAAACATAGAGAGCTGGCTTCTACTGCATTAAATCATTTCTCCATCTGGCTTGGTATTGTCTACACTGACGGTGAGCAGCTCTTCCTGGAGATTGAAACTGGAACGTTCTGCATGCAAAGCAAATGTCCTACCACTGAGCTTTAGCACCTTCCTACAGGCTGGGCTGAACCCTTCTGCTTGACATATTTGTTTGTGCATTAAGGACAGTGTGTGTGTGTGTGTGTGTGTGTGTGTGTGTGTGTGTGTGTGTGTGTGTTTCCATGGAGAACATTCAGCCATACAGTTCCTACCCACATGCACACATATGGAATTTGAATCTCAGGACTTACCGTTTGAATTGGCTGACTGTATAATCTCTGAGAGCCCCTTGTGTGAAGATGATCTTGCAACAATTAAACCAAAAGGATCATAAAAAAAAAGAATAAGGTGGGGAAAGCACCAGCCCACACATACCAAAAACAGTGCCTTTGCAATATCCCACGAGCCACATGGATTTTCTGGAATAGTCAGGCTACAAGTCAGCTCATGGGAATGTGGAGAATCTGCAGAGATAACGCTTTGTAGCTTGCAAAGAAGTAAAACTGAGAGATAAAACAGAAGAGAATCAAGGGCAGAGCAGCAGAAAGAACCAGAGAGACGGAAAGCACAAAAAGTTCTGCTTGAAGGAATTTCTTATCATCATTATTATGATTTTAAAAGGGGACAAATTGAGCCTTTGTTTTCTCTTCGGTTTATCACACTTCACATGCTCCAAACACACAAGGTCGTTATAGTCACTGGATTCCAGTTTTGTTCTGAAGGATTCAAAACCAGCCATTTTGATCAATGCACAGCAGTTAAATCCTTTAGAATCAAGATAGCTGGATCTATCTATTGAAACATAATTATAACAAATACATTTTGCTAAACCTGGCAAACCAAAGGCCTATATCGCCTCACCGACTTCTATAAAAACAACAAACCCCTGTCAACACAAGAAATACAAACTAAACTAGAAGACACCCAAATATCCTGGTTCGCACAAAACCAAATACATACCCTCCTAAACAATCCAGCAATAAAATCAGCAGCAACCAGACCCCCTACAACATTTGAAAACCTCCTCCTAAAGACAAAGGGACACGGCAAAGGACTGGTATCCGCAATATACAAAATACTACTCAAAAGCCCCATGAACCCCCTAAACGCAATAAAAAAACAATGGGAGGATGACATAGGATATGAAATAAACCCCACCCAATGGACCAAAATGTGGTCTAAACCCCCCTTCAAATCCATATCAATGAAAAGAAAAGAACTCTCCATGAAACTAACCCCAAGAAAACTAGCACTAATACACCCAGGAACCTCACCAAAATGCTGGAGAGGGTGTACCCCCACATGTGGTGGGAATGCCCCAAAATCCAATCATTCTGGACAATAACAATACGAGAAATTTGTAAGATAACTAAGCAAGTGCTAGAAATCACCCCAGAACTGGCCTTATTAAACATCTTTCAAGACAACAACGCCCACGCAGATTACAAAGAACTCATAAACCACCTACTATCAGCAACCAGAAACATCATAACCAGACACTGGAAAGACCTGTCAGGAGCAAACATGGACCAATGGTATCAAGTAGTATGGGAAACGGCCCTACTAGAAAAACTAACCGGCAAGCTGAAAATGACACGAGGACAAACAGAAGAAGACACCTTCACCCCAATATGGTTCCCCTTCATCACTTACACAGCCCAACAAGACAATGACAAAAACCCACCGCCAGCATTCAAATCAATATGGTTAAACTAACCAAAACACCCACCCACCCCACTCACACAAGAAACCAAAGACCACCACAGCCATCCACAAATGAACAACCACACCCTACGCCAACCCCCAACCTCTCTCAGCAACAAAGGAGTACAAGCGAACAACAGAGAACCCGCACAAACAACGCTGACACTGAACCCCTACATATATCTAGGAAAACAGAAACATAGGCATCCCACCCCACCCACCCACCGCTTCCCCCCCTTCCTCCTAATGTCTCAACAAGCAAGATTGATGTATAACAATGGAAAAAATATGAGACACTGCATTACCTTTGTAAACCAAGAAAATCCTCAATAAAAAATAAAAATAAATAAATAATACATTTTGCTAAGCTGGTTGGTATACCAAAAAAAAAAAACTTTTCAAGGCCACCATAAGATAAACTAAAGTGAGTCTTCACTCATAAAAGTGGTCTAAAACTCATTAGTAGGGGCACGGAGAGAGAGAGGAGAAGATTAATGGTAAAGGTTTATAAAACAGTGTGGAGGGAGAGAGGAAACATTATTGCCCCCCCCTTCTCAAAATAGTAAAATTCAGAGACTCACAGCAGAAGTAAGACTGTTAATAAGGGGAGAGCTTACTCTCAAAATTCATAATTAACTTAACTAATTAAATGATTCTGATCTTATGCATCAAGGCAAAGCATAGAACAGCCCTTGCCAGTCTGGTGCCATCCAGATGTTTTGCAATGCAGTTCCCATCAGCCTGGGGGGGCACCAGGCTGGCAAAAACTGGCACAGAATATCAAAACGTATCCCAAGCAATCCAAAGCAGCCCACTTTCACATATCTTTGTTGGAAAAGCTGCAGTAAACTAGTATCTTGGCAATGTTGACTCCATGGCCTTGTGCCACTACTCTTGTTCCAATGCCAATACAGTACAGCCTGAACAGGTCATGCAGGAAAGTCTTCAGGTGGTGTTGAGAGGGATGTGAGCTTTTCTTAAAGGTAAAGGTACCCCTGACCATTAAGTACAGTCACGGATGACTCTGGGGTGACATTCTAAGGAATCTTGTTTGTAGGCCTCATTGTTGCAGTGGCACTCTATTTATTCAGTGAGAAACCACAAAAAGATGAGAAAAGGAAGGGAACGTCCATCACATTAATTAATACCTTTTGCAGCTCTTATTGTTTCAAAAAGATGGTACTGTACAATCCTCCTCTCACAGGATAAGACTGCCTCAAAACTCAAATGCAGGATTACTCATTTCTGCCTGCATGCAAATCTCCCCAAAGTGACAGGGAGGAGCAAACAGCCAGGGAAAATGTTAACCAGTGATTGTGGCCTCTGCCACATGCTCTCCAAAACCTGATGTGGCTTCTTCACCACATAATTGTCACACTGGGAAGCTTTCTGTGAAGGAGAAGCCACAATAAATTTCAGTTGAGGGTGAGTGGGAACTGGCTCTCTCATTTCCACGTTGAAAGTGTGTGAGGAACATCAGGGCTAAGAAATCCTCCTCTGCCAAGTCTTGCCAAACCATTGTCACCCTGAGCTAAGTGAACCAGGTGGAAAGGGATGCCCCTTCCTACTCCAAAACACATTGGAACAATATTTAAAACTGGCTGTTACATTTTCCATGTGAATTCAAGATCAGTTTCAGCAAGAGAAAAGGCACTCAGCTTTTTAAAAAGCCTATTTTACACTCCAGCCCACATTCACAGCAACTGCACATACACAGAAAAGCAATGAACTTTGGGATCAGGTGTGAACAGACCCTCTGTGCTGCCTTCACAGAGTAACTCCACTTGGGTTGCGCTGGGGGGTGGGACGGGGGCAGAGTCAGGCCTGTACACTTGATCTACAAAAACTCAGCCCATGAGGTATGTCACTGCATGGTGAGAAATAAAACTTTAAAGCTGCCTGTGTCTGAGCTAAAACCCAACAGTTTTTTTTTAAAACTAGCACTCATTGAGATATCCGTTCCAACCACAAGCAGCGCCTTGGTCTGTGCTTTGCGTTCCAACAAAAAAAGAGGAAGAACCAGATGCAAGGAGGTCCTATCAGGTCTCTTCTAGATTTCTATCCTCTTGCACAGCTAAGCAGGTCAGTGAGAGATCCAGCACACCAGACTGCAATCCCCACCCACCCACCCACCCATTAGAGCCTCCGCTGTCAAAATCCCAGCACAACCTGGAAACCTCAAACTCATAATTCGGGGGAAGCCGGCCTCTGTCCCTCCAGTCCCCTCCTTGCTTCCTTCTCCACGCAACTTGACCTCCTCTCCACCCGCTTAATCCAACACGGAATCCTCACTTCGACATTTCCACTCAAGCCCTGGATCTTCCAGTCTTGGGGAGGGACCGTGCGGAAGGCAGCCCCCTGACAAAAACTTACGGTGCACAGAAAATAAGAAAAACAACCTAAAACATGATGGGCATTCTAAAACGCCTGGGGTTCCACCTCTCTCTCTCCCCCCTCCCATCAATTTTTTTTCCAGGGGAGGGCGAACGCGTTACCTGGGGGGTCCCGGGATTCTGGGGCGGAATCTCATCCCCCTCCAGGGCCAGCTTTGCTCCCGAGACCAGATGCCTGGAGGCGGCCGAGGCAGCTACATCCAGAGGCGCCCGGAGTTTCCGCGGCGTTGCCATCCTCCTGGCGGGAGGGATGCGCAGCTGGCTGGGGCTAAAAAGGCCCTCATCAAATGGAAATCCCGCCGCCGCCGCCGCCCCCGGGCTCCCTTTGAAGACACGATCCTGCCTCCCTTTGCTGCCGCCCTCGTAGCATCCCCAGAATCACGGAAGCCAGCCTCCTTTTTTCGCGCCGAGAAGGCAAGCGGGGAAACGCGTTGCCCTTGGAGAAGAGGCAGGGCAGTGGCGCGCCCGTCCCCGGTCCCTTACCTGGCGGTGTCGGAGGCGGAGGCGGCTCCTCCCGCCCGCTGCTGCTCCTGCTGCAGCCGCGATCCAGGCAGCTCCGCTGCTGCGCCGCTCGCTTGCTCTCCCGCCCGCGCGGCGCCCCAGATGCCAGCAGCTGCGCGCCCATTGGCTGCGCCGGGAGCTTTTCCTGTGCAGAAAGTGAGAGCGGCCTCGCACCAGCGCCGCCCATTGGAGGAGGCGCGCCGCGGAGGGAGGCCGTGAGTGGCCCAGATGTGGAGGGAGGCCGGGATGGGGCCGCCTCCCTCCCTCCTGCAAAGGTCTCGGTCTCCCTCTCTCTCCATGCCAGCCTTTCCCCCCTCCCTCCCCTCTTTGGTCTGCGCTTCTCATTCTGCTGTCAAGCCGCAGGGCGGGGGGGGGGGCGGTGAGCTGGAGAGGCAGCAGCCCCCACGCAGCAGATACAGATCAGAGAACATCGAGCTCGCTTCCTGGCGATCCTCAACATGCGACTGCAAAAACAAGCCAGAGACTGTGATGGGGGGATTGCATTATAATCATCACAACAAGGAGGAGCGCAGAGAGGAGAAACGGCGCCATGGGGGTTCATCTGCACCAGCGAAACCCGACGCCTCCATCTGCCCTGGCTGCAACAAAACATGTCTCTCTCGCGTATGGGTCTCTACAGCCACAGCAAGCGCTGCAGCTGTCCAGCAGTTTAATTTCACCCCCCCCCATGGCGCATTCTTCCATTGTCTCTGGATGCAAACAACAACTAGATATAATAAGTGTGCATTTAACAATACTAGCTCCCTAGAAATAGCCCTGTGAGGTAGGTCACTGAGGTAGGGAGGTGGACAGAAAATTTCCAGCTCAGATAATACGCCAGAGATTATTAAACCAACATGAAAATATGACAGTATTGTACATCTCTTTTTTGTTTGTTTGAAGTTTATCAAAGCAAGGGAGAGATAAAGTTGAGAATTAATGATATTGTTAATAATAAATGTGCATATAATAATATTAGTTTAGGGGTCCTTCCCTGCTGTCTGCCTGTTCACTTATTTTTTTGATACAAGTAATAGGAACATACATGCAGAGGACAATTGTAAAATATGCCCATTTTAATCTGCAGCCCGCAAAAACTCATACCATAATAAATTGGTTAAATTGCCCCAAAGCTCTCTCTTGTTCCTGATGCAAAAGACTAACACAGAAGAACCTCCTCTCAAAAAAGGTATACAAAGCACAGCAGTCGTTTTTATGAAAACACAACAGCCTGGATGCTTCTTCCAAGAGCAACTCCAAACGTTCTCTGAAAAAGCAAAGCCCCGGCTTGTTGGGGCTGACAGCGTTCCCTTCTGAAAATTCCAAAAAGAATGAGCTTGGAAACCAGGATTATTGTAAATACTTTTGGGGAAAGCCTGAGCAGAAAGATGGAGGGCCGTAGCTCAATGTTACAGCATCTGCTTTGCATGCAGAAGGTCCAGGCCAGGTTCAATCCCTGCCAACACCCGGCAGGGCCAGAAATGTCCCGTCTGAACTGCAGACCATAATACATGAAACCTACATTAAATTTCCCGAACGAACAGGCCAACGGACAAGCTGGCCAATTCTCTCCAATTTCTCCCCCTCAGTCTCTTTCATACTGCTGCTGCAGTTCTCAGGTAGATCTACACCACACCCACGGTTAAAACAATTTAGTGCTGGGGTTTGCTCTTTGCAATAAGTAAAGAACAAGTGAATGGCAAGGCAAGAGGCATGTCTATCATGGATACAAGGTGGACAGGGGAGAAAATGGGTGTTGCATATTGCGACGAAGTTCCTTTACTTTCCATCTTATAACTTTGACCTCTCAATTATTAAAAGCACTAACAGGGATTTCTGAGGTAAATCAAACCTCCCACCTATCCCTCTAGCCTTTCTTTAAACCCTCTAGCACTTGTGGGTTTTCAAAAATAAAAGAGAGTCCTCTTCCAGCCTAAACATGGCCAGGTACCTATATAGACTCGGGGCTATAAGTAAGACTGTTCCTATGTGTACTCAGATAAGGGTTTCCCTTCACTAGAAACTCCCTTACTGTAAAGCTAGCCTCCTTCCTGAGGTAACTTTATTATCATCCAGAACTTGTCTCCTCCTTTAGCCCTCCCCCTTTTCTTGGTGCACTCTCAGCCACAAACTTTTCTCCTCTAAAAGGCAGTTTTGACAGTTTAAAAGAGCTCCCCACCAACTGGGTTGCTGGAAAATGAAATAGACGATTACTGGTATGACACTTTAAAGATGGATATTTATTGGCTTGAATCTTAATTGTTGCTTTCTGGTATCATTTGTACAAACTTAATTTCACAGGTAACGTTCTTGGTAATCAAATAACAGAATACCTATCAACTACTTCATCTACTCTAAGTCTACCTTCTCCACAACCACCCAAGCTCCCACACAAAAAACCTCAACCGCCAACTGACATAACGGTTCCCCTTTCCATTTAAACCCCATGCAGGCCACGCCTCCCATGGAATGTTGCTGCCAGTTAACCAGGAGTCTGGGTTAACCCTTCGATAGGTCGGTTGCGAAACAAAAACATAACATGTTTCAAATTCGCCACACATATCATGTTCCATACGTCACTCTAAATTGTTTTTAAAAAATCACTGTTGAAGGTAAACCCCATTTTCAATCTGGCAGTCAAAAAAAGACACCAGCTTGCTCAGAGGCTTAGTAAGGGCAACACGCCAGGCAGAGCAATGTTGTAGCTTCTCCATTAACCATGTGTCTGCTGCCTAAACACACCCAAAGGACTTTTTTGGGGAGGGGGAGGCTATATTTCTTCTCACCTGCCACCACAAATACCCAAAGATATGCAGCACTGGACAGCAGCAACTGTGTTGGGCTGGCTGTTTTTTTGTGTGTGACAGGAAGCATTTTGTTTTGTTCAACAGCTTCCAAGCAGGTGCAGTTTTAGCACTTGGAGTTTCAGCTGCATTTCCTTCAAAGGTCCACAGGAATTCTTAAAACACTGGTACCTTGGGGGGAGGGGATTGAATGTGTGAAAAAGACTAATCAGATATCACACACAAAAAGGAAGTACAGTAGTTGAAAGGAGGACTCTCCTTTTCTGTTTCAATGCTTAACCAACACTGGTGGGTCACTATTTATTCACAAATTTGTATCCAGCATTCAGTATTTCTGTTTGCAGATAATGAAGCCAACGTAATTAACCAATAACAAACAAAGTTAAAATAGCAAAAGTATTAAGAGAAAAATAGCCTTTAAAACAAATTGCTGGTGTCAATATCCATTGTGATGAAGCCAAAGTGCATTTGAAATAATTGCATATTCTTCCCATATGTTGCACCCCATGTCTATTCTCTTTCATTTTTAAGATCCTTGGGGCAGGGACCTGTCAAACCTGTTATTTGTAAATCACCATGTATAGAGATGGTGAGATTGATTGATTGATTGATTGATCTGTCAGGGATGCTTTAGTTGTGATTCTTGCATTGCTTCACATCTCCCTTGCTAGCATACATTCATATGCATGATTACTTAAAAGTAAATCTTGCAGAGTTCATTTGGGGTTCACTTTCTAGTAAGTAGGTTTACAATTGTAGTCCAATACTGCTACTGCCTTAAAAATAGGCAATTTGCTGTGTATGCAACCTACAGGTTGGGAGAGCCTACACAACTTCTGATGGTTTCCTTCCACTGGGCTGCTTTGCTTCCAAGGCTATGCCAAGATGTTAAACGTTCCTCCCACCCAGACACACCGACTCTTAATGAAGAGGGAGGTCGCCTACTTAAAAAGACATCCCAGAGCTACATTTCCACTGAAACAACTGTTCAAGACAGATTGCATTACCTTCGCATGTGCTAAAAGCTGCTCCCAGCCTATTCTCCAGCTCCCAGGTCGCATCTGAAGGACTTTGAATAATGCACGAATAAAAACAACACATTGTCCAGGAGTGCTTTATATCAGCCGTCTGGTAAAGCTTGCAATTTGGAAACCAGTCTGTCTCCAACGGACTTTGGAACACAGGTGCACTCTTAGCTTTGAAAATAATGGGTTACCTGCCAACACCCACAGCACTATGTCAACAAAAAAGGTTGTTAATCATAAAGCTGCATTGGCAGTGCTAAAAAACAAACAACCCTCCCAAAACCGTAAGCATCCCAAAAGGGGCTGGGACTCAGTCTGACTGTGCTTACATGGTTGGTGTTAGCTGATTTGAAGGATGCATTAGGCTAAGACAATCAAAAGGAAGTAGGAAGAACATAGGAGGCTGCTTTCAGACCCTTGGACCATTTGGCTCAAATGTACTGGTAGTTTAACATACACTCATCGCCAGCAGTAGTTTCAGACAAGAGTCTCCCAACCCCACCTGGAGGTGCCAGAGAGGACTGAACCTGCAACCTGCTGCTTTGCAGGGCAGGTGCTCTGCCGCTCAGTATGGCCTTTACCTACACAGTATAGTATGCTATAGAAGTTCCTGTATAACATGCACAGCCAACCATAAGGCTACCCTGCCCCAATATATACAGTCAAATAGACATGAAATGCAAAACCAATTTTCTGACTTAGAATCGTGGCAGGGCTCTGTGAGTCAGTGGTTTTCTTTTTATTTACCTGCAAAATAAGAAAAAAAGTAGTTTGGGCCAACATGAGTTGATTCAGAATTCGCCAATCCCAGTTTGTCAGGCCAGTCCAAAAGATGGAAGTACCCCAGGTGTGTCTATCCTGGGTGTGGCCCCTCTTCTCCCTCCCAGCAAGAGGGATGGAGAGCCAGCAGCTCCCCTAATCAGGTCATTTAAGCACACATGGCATTTTTACAACTCTTATTTCACCCGTCTTTGCAACACCCCTATAAATTATTTATTCCTATTTTGATGGTGGGAGAGATGAGGCACAGATGATTTCCCAAGGCTGTCCATTGAGGATTTGAACTTGTCTCGCAGGAACACACACAAATAAAACATGATCCATTGGGTAAATACACTCTCGCTGTTATGTGGTCATGGCAGGGAACTGTGGCTCTGAGCTGACTACGAAGACTGCATACCTGTGTTTCTCCGAAAATAAGACACCGTCTTATATTTATTTTTCTTTAAAAAAACCACTATGGCTTCTTTTCAGGGGATGTCTTATTTTTTCCTCCTGCCGCAGCCGGCATTGCTGCTGTGCCTATCACTATGTCTTATTTTCAGGGTATGGCTTATATTCCTTGAATGCGTAAAAATCCTGCTATGGCTTATTTTATGACTACGTCTTAAAATAGGGGAAACAGATATATGTAAATGAAAAGGGCACTGACACAGAGGACCTGCAACAAAATGTGGTAACATGGAACACTTCCGTTCAGGACTCTAGCAAGCCAGTTATCCCATCTGCCAGGATTGTTGTTGTTGTTTAGTCGTTTACTTGTGTCCGACTCTTCGTGACTCCATGGACCAGAGCATGCCAGGCACTCCTGACTTCCACTGCCTCCCGCAGTTTGATCAGACTCATGTTGGTGGCTTCGAGAACACTGTCCAACCATCTCCTTCTCCTTGTGCCCTCAATTTTTCCCAACATCAGGGTCTTTTCCAGGGAGTCTTCTCATGAGGTGGCCAAAGTATTGGAGCCTCAGCTTCAGGATCTGTCCTTCCAGTGAGCACTCAGGGCTGATTTCCTTAAGAATTGATAGGTTGGGTCTTCTTGCAGTCTCCTCCGGCACAATAAATTCAAAAGCATCAATTCTTCGATGATCAGCCTTCTTTATGGGTCCAGCTCTCACTTCCATACATGACTATTGAGAAACCCATAGCTTTAACTATATGGACCTTTGTCAGCAAGGTGATGTCTCTGCTTTTTAAGATGCTGTCTAGGTTTGTCATTGCTTTTCTCCCAAGAAGCAGGCGTCTTTTAATTTCGTGACTGCTGTCACCATCTGCAGTGATCATGGAACCCAAGAAAGTAAAATCTCTCACTGCCTCCATTTCTTCCCCTTCTATTTGTCAGGAGGTGATGGGACCAGGGGCCATGGTCTTAGTTTTTTTGATGTTGAGCTTCAGACCCTATTCTGCGCTCTCCTCTTTCACCCTCATTAAAAGGTTCTTTAATTCCTCCTCACTTTCTGCCATCAAGGTTGTGTCATCTGCATATCTGAGGTTGTTGATATTTTTTCGGCAATCTTAATTCCAGTTTGGGATTCATCCAGCCCAGCCTGTCGAATGATGAATTATGCATATAAGTTAAATAAGCAGGGAGACAATATACAGCCTTCTCGTACTTTTTCCCCAATTTTGAACCAATCAGTTGTTTCCCAAATTTGAACCAATCTGCCAGGATACTCCAATCCATTCCACCCACCCCACCTCCCTCAACAGTTTAGCATAGACAAATCTGCCATTTTCAGGTCTCTTGTTTCTTATTTTTCCTATCTTCGGTTTTCCACATTTCCATAGCAATTTCTTATGTTAAAAATCAAGAAAATTTCTCAACAATTTAATGTGAATTTCTCCTAATACTGTAACTTTTTTTGTATGCAGCTTTGACTTACAAGCACATTTTTGCCAGCTATCTTCACTAATAAGTTCATTTTTATGTAGTTTCCCCCGATATATGTATTTTTAAAAATATTTTTGGGTTGAGCTTCCGTCTCAAGGCTTTTTTCACACAATTAAAAACACAAAAGCAATAAGTGTGTTTAAAAGATTAAAGCCATGGTGAAGACTCATTTATCCAGCTGGGAAAGACTGCTGGAACAAAAATACCTTTGACTCTTTCCAGGAAGTGCAGATAATGAGTGTTTGTTGTATCTTGAGGGGAAAGCTATTCCATACAACAGCAGCAGCCACACTAAAAGCTCTGCTCAGAGTTTCTGCAGAGCAGGCTTCTAAGATCTTTGGAACTTGCAAGAGAAACTCTCCTGCAGACCACAGCCACCTACCAGGTGTATAAGGGATAAGGCAGTCTCTCGGGTAACCTGGTCCCAAGTTGTACAGGAACTTTTACGTCAGTATCAACACCTTGAACTTGGCTCGTTAGCAAACTGACAGTGATGAAAACCCCGTAAGCCAGGCAAATATGCTGGTGGACGTTTCCCCAACAAGCAACCAAGTCACCGTGTTCTGCACCAGCAGAAGTGCCCAGATACAGAATGTTTAACTTAATCTGGTGAAGCTGGGGATGCCTTTGTTCATGTGGTTTCAGATCTCTTGAGACATCCATGAGAGCTAGAAATTTTGTTCTTTTCCTTAGAAGCTGGTGAGGATGGCATGCTTTGTGTAACCTACCTAGGAGCATTTTAAGAAAGTGATCGAACTGCATCAAAGCCAGGCATACAGTCCTTTCTGAGCCAACCACTTCTGTGTTGCAAAACATGGGAAGGGGGGGGGAAGAGAGTCCCACACTTTATGAAGAAATTGCACAATTCGCAAGTAAGTCCCCAATTAGCTGCCCACACAACTAACCTTTTGTGTTCCTAAAGCCTACTTTCCCTACAATGGAGCCACTTGTAAAGCCAAACGCTCAAGTCTCAGCTGCAAGAAGAATGGGGGCAGGAAATCCCTAAGCAAACCATGAATTGCAGCCAAAGTTAAACAAAAGTTCAGGATAGACAGAAACATCCTTCTTTGTAGCAAGAAAAAAGCCCCAAACAAAAAACTTTATTGGTACTGATTTCCAAATGCTGAGGATTGCACAGAACAAGAGACATAGTAATAATCATAATAATAAATGGAAGGAGGTGGGGGAAAAACTCCAGATGTTTTGGACTACCACCTCATCAGCCCCCATCCCAAACATGAGGACAGCACTAGTCTTGGAAAGGCTGCTGTAGAGGAACGGCTTAGGAGGCAATCTATTTGAGAGTTCTCTTGCGCAAGTCCTGCTGAAGCGGAATGGCGCTGAGCATTGCTGTTCTGGAATGAGGCCCTCTGCTCAAAGGGCTCATTTGAAGGCGTTGATCAAGGGGACCCCCCGTGCAGGGAGCTCCTGGTGCAGCTGGCGGAAGAGCATGGCACACTGGTTCCTCTCCTGGGCCTTGCCAAGGCTGTGGAACAGCCTGGCCTGGAGATAAAGGACATCCCGGAGCTGCTCCTTACAGTCCACCTTAGCAAAATAGGCTTTGGCTTCGTTGAGGTTCAGGATAGCTGATTCCAGAGCTGTCGAAAAAGAGCAAATGTTTTCTGCTTAAACATTTGTCTGTTTGTTCCATAAAATCCGTATATTGCCCAACTGTTAAAAAAACCCACACACCCTCAAAGATTAAACAGTGAAATATATTAAAATACAGTTGATTAAATAGATTATAAAGCCAGCTGCCTATCTGGGCCTTCAGGATTCTGCCTGAACCAAGCCTCCACCAGCCATGCCTCTCCTTGGCCCTGCTCTGTCCCCTTCCCATATCACTTCCCTGGCTGGACTGTGTCCCTGGGCGGAGGATGGTGTGTGTACCCACTGCTGGAAGCCGCCCCCAAAGGTCTGCCCATGAAGGCCTGTCCCTCTTCGGCTGAGTCCTCCCACCTGCAATATATCATTTCACTCACATGCCTATGGAATAGAGAGGAGCAGCAACACGGAAAGTTCTTACCTTCCGCCTTCTTCTGAGGCGGGTAGGAGGCAGCAGAGGCGACCTGGCACTTGGCCACCAGGAAGATGGCGGCTCCTTTGTCCAGCACTGCCCCGTGAGCCAGGATGGGCTCTATCGCCATGTGCAAAATGCTCAGCGCTTGCTCGGGAATGCCAAGGATTAGCTGGAAAGGAAGCGGGAGACCCCAGACGTTAGGCAGAGATCATCACCTGCTGGTTTAGATTTTGCTTTGCTGAGTTAGGTACAGTATTGTGTAGAAGTTAAAACGGGGTTTGGGGAACTTGTGACTCTCCCAGATGTGAGTGGACTACAATTCCCACCATCCCCAATGGCTGGCTGTGCTGGCTGGGACTGATGGGATTTGGAGTCCCAACTGCATCTGGAGGGCACTATGTTGGTGAACGGCTGCTTTAGATCTCACATCCCAGGGTCATTCACGAAGTCCAACTACAGGACACTGAAATAAATGCCTATTATCCCCCCCACCCATTTTATTATAATTATTATAGATTATTTATACATAAAAATATATATTATATATTTATTTACAGATGAAAATAAGAACCCCTGAAAACATAGATAGAACAATCATTTAAAAACAATTAAACATAGATAGATGTAAAACTATACAAACATATAAAATCTAATAAACTTATATGCATATGTAAGTTCTACCATTTCTTTTTGTGCATCGAATTTTGAACTGCAAGTCTCTTGGGGCAAGGGGCTGTCCCCTTACAGCACACTGATAGAACTGCATAAAGGAGCAGGAAGAACAAAGCAGGTACTGCTTGCACCTGTGCCAAATATACCTGGGAGAAAGCCAAGTTGAGGATGGTTTCAGAGGCCAAGTACTGGAGGCGATATTCCTGGGATAGAGCCAGTGCCTGGAGCAGGACGGGAAG
The DNA here is from genome assembly GCF_963506605.1 of Zootoca vivipara. NCBI lineage: Eukaryota > Metazoa > Chordata > Lepidosauria > Squamata > Lacertidae > Zootoca > Zootoca vivipara. Next base: position 4,773,422 of record NC_083292.1, read on the forward strand.
AGCTATTGTATGGCACAGAGACCTCCAATAGAGCTCAGCAATGGACAGGAGGACACTAAGTCATGCAGGGGGGAGCAAGGAAAGAAATACAACAGTGTATGTAAGTAGGGGAGCGAGAAAACCCAACTCTTAGGAACGTAGGAAGCTACTGCCTATCAAGTTAGACCACTGGTCCCAATTGTCAAGTATGGCAGCAGTGGCTCTCCAGGGTTTCATAGAGCCACAGAATTTTAGAGTTGGAAGGGGCCCAAAGGGTCATGGAGTCCAACCTGCTACAATGCAGAAAATACAGTCAAAGAATCGCTGACAGATGGCCCATCCAACCTCTGCTTAAAAACCTCCAATGAAAGAGTCTACAAATTCCAAGGCAGTCCATTCCACTGTCGAACAGCTCTTACCAGCAGAAAGTTCTTCCTGAGGTTTAGTTGGAATCTTTTTTGCAGCTTGAAGCCATTGGTTCGGGTCCCACCTTCTGGAGCAGGAGAAAACAAGCTTGCTCCATCCTCCATGAGAGATATCACCTCTCCTCTTCTCCAGGCTAAACATACCCAATTCCCTCAACTGTTCCTCATAAGGCTTGGTTTCCAGACCCTTGAGCATCCTGGTCACCCTCCTTTACATACCTTCCAGCTTCTCAGCTGGGAAACTGTGGTGCCCAGAACTGGACACAGGACTCCAGGTTGGGTCTAAGGCAGGATAGAGCGGTGCTATTACTTCCCTCGATCTAGACCAGTGCTTCACAAACCTGGGTCCCCAGCCATGTTGGCCTGCAGCTCCCATCATCCTTGATCACTGGTCCAGCTAGCTAGGGATGATGGGAGTTGTAGTCCAACAACAGCTGGGGACCCACATTTGAGAAGCACTGGTCTAGACACTATACTTTCAGAGGGGAGACATACTTATTCCTACCTAGGGATGCTGGGAACAGAATCCGGGACCTTCTGCCTACAAAGCAGGTGCTTTACTACTGAGCCACAGCCCCGGCCCAGCACTTGAAGCTGGTTTTATAGCCCCACCTTTTCTTGCAGGAAACAGAGAGAATAAAACAGAGGAAGCCATGCGAAAGGAAGCACACTACACAATATCTGAAGTGATTTACAACCAGAATAAAATTAAAATTAAAATGCACAAGCATTTTATTCTTATTTTTAAAATAAATTATATTTATTAAGTCTGAAGTGATTTACAAGCAGAGTAAATAAAAAATTTAAAATAAATACATGAGCAGGTTTATAATGTAATCCAAATACTACCATGCAGCCACTGGTGCTGCCCAAATGCCAGGAAAGCAAAATATTATTTGTTAGTGCTGAAATGAGGGCTGCCCGGATACCAGGTGGGCCTCCCTGGGGAGAGCATTCTGCACGCGGGGAGCTGCTACAGGAACATACCTGCCAAGTTCCTGCCTGAAAAATAGGGGATTGGACTGGAAGTAGCAGACCGGAAGTAGCGCTGCTGCCATTTTGGAACTGGGCGGAGCATGCTCAGAAGTGACTTTTGATGCTGCTCTGCCCAGTTCCAAAATGGCCGCCGCACCAGAAGTCACGCTGCAGCCATTTTGGAACTGGGCAGAGCAGCATCAAAAGTCGCTTCTGAGCATGCTCCGCCCAGTTCCAAAATGACCACCGCGCCAGAATAAACCGGGGAAAAAACAAAAAAAATCAGTTTTTCCGGCTGGGAACAGCTGGAAAAACGGGGTTTTCCCGGGGAATACGGGAGACTTGGCAGCTATGTACAGGAAAGTCCTGTGAGCTTCCCCCAGGCCCACAAAAGAGAGAGGGGCCACCCATGCAAGAGGCCCACCAGGACCCTCAGCCTCACCCAACAGCTGCAGGGCTCTTAGAAGGCCCCCCAGGAAACTCGCCTTGGGAGCAACCAGCAGCTCAATGCTTACCTGATCACCATCTCGGTGTTCTTAATTTTCTGGCAGTGAATCAAGAGCTTCTGCAGGAGTTTGTGCGCCTCAGACATTTGATTCTGTGCTTTAAGCAGGATGGCTTTTCTGGAAGACAGAATCCCAGGAGCCCCCAAAATGCAGTCTGAAGCATGTCCAATTTGCAGTGATTTCAAGTGCTCAAAATCTCTTTGCTCAAAATCAAAGGGATGTCAAAGTGCTTATTTTTGGCTGGATCAAGCGTAAGATTTTATTTACTTGTATCCCACATTTTAGCGCCTTACAGTCACCAACCACTAAATAAACAAATAAACAAATAAATAAATAAATAAATTCCTCATGTTCTTTTAAAAATTTCTGAGAATTTAAATTTCTGTGGTTTAATTTACGTTTACAATTTTGTATAGTCTGTTTTTTTTATCATAGTATGCAGCTTTTTATCATGGTAAGCAGCTTTGAGACCTAGATGATGAAAAGCAGGATATAATTTTTCAAAATAAAATACAGACTTCTAATAGTTTAATTCGAAGAATGGATTGCAATGAAGTGTAAATAGTTTCTGATGCAACCCTAATGCAGGGGCTCCCAAACTGTGGTCTGCAAGTTTCATTCAGATGGTCCATGGTGTGTCCACATTATATGTTCATAGTGATTTTTAATTGCATTTTAATTGTTTCTTTTATTCTTATTTATTTTATTCCTTAAATTTATATATGTACTGCCCTTCATCCAAGGATGCGTTTACAGTATAAAAACACAAAAATTAATAACATAATAACAAACAGATAACCCCTCTCCCACCAACACATCTGAAAGGTCATAGAACTCAGCAAGGCAAAAGTCACCTCGCCATGGCAAGAGCCAACTGGCATTGGGCAAGAGACTTTTCAGAAAGGGGGAGTTAGAAATGATTAAGTTTTCCCTGTATTTATGGGCTCACGGGTGGCATCCTGCCCTAACCAGAGCATTCACACTGCGGGCCCAGAGCAGCATGGTATGCAGAATGCAGCTTGCTCAGATGCTGCGGAGGGAGGGGGGCATGCAGAAGGCCAGGAAGGCCCAGGCTCAATCTTTGGTAGCACCAACATTTTACAAAGGATTGGGTGGCAAGCGAGGAAAGACTGCCTGAGCTCCAGAAGAGCTGCTGCCAGCCAGAGAAGACAATACTTAGCTAGGTAGAACTGGAAGGTATGGACAGAGGAAGCTGCCTTATACAAAGCCCAGACCCTTGCTCCATCTAGCTGTCATATATGCACTGACTGGCAGCAGCTCTCCAGGGTTTCCCACAGGGGTCTTGTGCAGTTTCACCTGGAGACGCCAGGGATTGAACCTGGAACCTTCTGCATGCTCTGCCACGGATGTGTGGCCTTGCCTATAGGAAATAAGGAAGCATCCTAGTTATGTTTCTCTCTCTTCTTTAAAGAAGCAATTTTTTCCAAGCTCTTAGGGCTGTACAATGGGTAGTGAAACATCCAGCACTGGCAGTCCATGTACTCAATGGCTGAGGGCCAATGAGGCTTTTCCCAACTCAAGCGGTAAAGCATTACTAATGTATGTACAAAATGTCTTATGTATATTTTTATTTTCTACAGTGTAACAGTGGGAAAAGCTAGCACAGGTAGAAAGAAAGAAAGAAAGAAAGAAAGAGGAATACAATGCCTTATCCTACAGGCATTTTAATCCCATGTTAATGCTAATCCTGTTTCAAAGGGACATCAGAAGAGGCCCTTGTTCCTGCAGGTTTGTGATCTCTTACCTGTAAACCCCCTCGGTGCTACTCAGGGCTGTAATCCCAGCCACAAGGGAGCCAGCGACATGGTACTTGCCATCGTTCATAGCTCTGTCAAACTGGATTTTCTGGTCAAACAGCATCCACAGCTGGACAAAAACATTTCCGGATCAGGTTAAAAAGAAACAGGGCAGGCGTCTTACTTATCATAAATACATGACATGCCAACATCGTATATGTATATATTTCACAGAGGTACCAACATTTCAGGTGCTGCTTTCTTTAGCCTGACACAAATCGAAGGGTGCTGTAGCCAAGATGGCTACGAAAGAACCCAGAGGATGGGGTGCTTGCTTTAGCAGAATGGGTCAGGTAATGTTGTCCTCCAAGATGCAGTCATCTGGTGTTACTGGTGTCACGTCCATGCATCTGGAAATCCTTTCTGACATTCCTGGATCAGGTGCATCTCTTTTTCCAGTTCACTCATCCCTGCAGTCCCCTCCCCGTCCATTTACTGAAGGGAGTCTTTTGTCCAAGTCCTTTGCTTAAACATGTGCTGCGTGTAAAAGGACTTCCTCTTGCCTACCCTGAATCTCATGCCAATCACCTTCCTTGGAGGACCAAGGAGAGGAGAAGAAGAAAAACTGTTCTTTCTTCACACCATGCATAACGGCATCACTTGCCGCCTTATCTCTAAACCAGGGCAAAGGAAACTGTGGTTCCTCCAGATGTGGCTGGATTGCACCTCTCACCTTCCCTGAGCACTGGCCATGCTGGCAGGGGCTGGAGGGAGATGGGAGTCCTACAGCATCGGGGAGGCATAATGTTAGCCTTTTTTTCATCAGGTGAATTGCTCCATATCCCTGAACACATTTTGGGTAGGGTTTTACTTTTCACCTTTTTTTGCTCGTCTTTCCCCAGTTGTACATTAGCCTTTTTGAGATGTGGGAACCAGAGCTATTTTCACTCAAGTCTGCAGAGAGCTTCCTCCAGGTGCAGCATGAGAATTTAAGAGGTTAAGAAGCCCCCCCCCCAAAAAAATCTTGGACACAGCACTGTTCAGAATGCTACCCAAAGCAAGCTGAGAGTTCCTCCTCCTCCTCCTCCTCCTCCTCCTCCTCCTCCTCCTCCTCCTCCTCCTCCTCCTCCTCTTCTTCTTCTTCTTCTTCTTCTTCTTCTTCTTCTTCTTCTTCTTCTTCTTCTTCTTCTTCTTCTTCTTCTTCTTCTTCTTCTTCTTCTTCTTCTTCTTCATCCCTATGTCATAAAAAAGACAAGTCTCTGCTCCCAAGGAGCTTACAGTCCAAACACTGGGACTCACCTGTGCATGCTGACTGTTGGGAGGAAATCTCTCTTTTAGGTGCTTCAGTATTTCAGAGGCTGCTGTAAAATAGCCCTGACACAAACAAACACAAAAAGACAAGACTGAAGTACATGTTCATGAAATTGGTTCTCAAAATAGAAACCTTGATGTCTAGAGGAACTCCAAGAAAAATATATAATTTGGGGAACAATCCTGCTAAGGATAAGTGCTTTTAAGTCACATTTATTTCAACAGAAGTGAGAACTCTCTCACTTAAAGAGCCCTAACAGAATTTGCCTTTGACTGGACTTTATCCTTGACTATTTATTTGATTTCTTTTTTATTTCCTAACGTGCCTTTTTGCCATGGTGCACAAAGCAGTTTACAAGAAAAACAGAAAAATTATATAATATACCCCAAAATGAAACAGTCTGAAAATAAATAACTGATTAACACACCATTAAAACAGCAACCTCTTGCAGATTATCAGCAAATAACTGATTTTAAGAGCAGGTTTGGTATTTCCCCCTTTTCATAGTATGGCCTACTTTGTCAGATGCAGAAATGGAAAATTTAAAATGGTTCTACCCAAGCAGGAGCTGTAGAACCTTCTGGAACCTGAGAACTATTCTCCATTAGACACACTTTTTCAGGTGGAACCCCAAAAGCACATCATGGCTATACTTGGGCAGTCATGGAAAGCTATCAAAAATACGACATTGCATGAGTATCCAACCACAGAGTTCACTTGACAAGGGGACTCCACGATGGGCAAGTGTCATCAATTTGGTGAAGCCAAGGTGGTGATCTGATGGGAGCTGCTCTTTCCCAGAATGGGAAACTGAGAGCCCAGCCTCATCTTGGAAGTGGGCACCATCCATTGTTGTCCTGCATGGACTGTGCAACAGCTAAATTGATTGGTGGGCGGGATAGTAGTGGCACAAGGAGAAAAAGCAACCCTACTGGATGAGGTGGGAAAGGGGGTGGGGCCTAGGGATGATTGAAAAGGCTTGGAAGTCTGACAAACAAGGGCGGCAAGCGAGCATGCTTGCAGCAGATTCAGACAATACCCTGAGTATAGATTATTAGACATTATCTTAGGGCTGCCATATGTCCCGACAACATTTGGGCTCAACAACTTTCGGGGTGTCCTGGTTTTTACTTTTTGAAATATGACAACCCTACATTATCTATACTTATAGCAGCCCCCATTCACCAAATGACCATAGGGTGGATTACAAGGCCATCACAACTAATATCAAAACAAGACTTTTATTAAAATTGTAATATTAAAAACCACAGAACAAAGCAATGACAATATTAACAGAACAGCAAAAGGCTGGTGAAAAAGGCTGAGCAGTGAGGAGAAGCCCAGGGGGTGACAGACATTCCTAAGCCTCTGAGGCTTTGGCACATCTTGTCCTCTCTCGTCCAGGAGCTAAAAGCTGGAGCAAAAGCTCTCTCTAGCAGCAAAGGTGTGTCTTTCGAGGGCTAAAGACAGCCAGAAACTTGCTCTCCTAGTTTAAAAGCCAAATTTCTCCTTGGTCTTCCCAGGCTGTCAAGAACCTTTAGCACCAAGGTGCTGCTTCAGGGGAAGAGTGACCTCTCCCTCCAGCCTCCAGGAAGAAAAAGAACTGCCAGTTATAGAGCAAATGACTGTGTGGAACCAGAGCATGCAGTCACTCACACACACACACACACACACACACACACCACCCACCTGCTCTGCGTGTAGTTCTGCCAGGTGGCACAGCACCACAGCAAACGATTCAGTGTTGTTCTGCTGCACACCCACATTCACGGCCTCCAGGCTGTTCATGGTCAGCAACATCTGGGCCTGTTGGAGGGCCATGGTGCTAAGGCAAGAGGAAGATTTGAGTGCTGAAGGATGCTAGCCACAGACCCAGCACCTCGGGCTATGTGCAGAAGCATCTCATGTACTTTGCAATAAAAAATAAAATAAAATCATTTGCCAGCAAAATATAAAATAATTTTGCTTTGCATGTTCCCCCCTTTTTTGCAGAGTTTATTTCAGTTCTGCCTGTTGTGGGTGTGACAGAGAAACTTTGTAGGGATGAATCCCTGCTTCTGACAGCTGGAGATCTTCTCCAGCATTCCCTCAAACTGCTGAGGTTTAGTAGGGACGAGTGAGATCTGCAACAGAATGTTGCAGCATGTGCTGCTGCTGCTCAGTGCTCTTGGATACTCCATCCCACCCACCTGGGCCAAATTAGTCAGCATTCCATCACCACTGAGCATGCTCAGTTCTTTGGGACTTCCCTGTAGGTTCACTGGATCTTCTTCTGGCAAAGTCAAGTTGTACATATACTGAATAAAATAAGTTGGACTGAGCTGTTTTTTGGCTTCTGTCACCTGAAGCTGTTTCCCCCCTGCAGCATGTAGGCCTGCTGCGCAGCCCTGGCGCAGCCTACGGCAAGAGGGAGACATCATGCAACAGGGAGCAGACGAAGCCTCTGGGGCCACAAACTATATTCAGATTTTTGGTACTTCTGCAGCTGATGGGGTTCTGCCAAGCCTGCTGGTCAATCTTTCCTGTGCATGAGTGGTGCCACAATGGTTACATAGGCAGCAGCACTCACAGCTTGAACACTGGAAATAGAAGGAATGGTTGCCCACAAGCTTCCAGGGTTTTAGAATTTTTATTTTGGCTCCCACCCATTTTAGAAACTTTTGTTTTTAACTGACAGCAAAGATTATCAGGAAGCCTAAGTCTGTGGCCAATACAGAGCAGAATCAGGGAACGTGGCAGGGAGGAGGTACAAGCGGATGGATAAGTGTCTGCTCTACCTGCGACCGTACAGTCTCCAAATGGCCGTCTTCTGAGCAATGCTGATGTCAATGAGTTCGGACAGGCTGTGTTTCCAGTGCAAGAGGTCGGAGTCCTTTAAGGCGCCCATTAGTTTGTTGGCAGTCTTCCCCGCAAAAGCTCTTTGCTGAACCAAGGACTGGATCCCCAGGGAAGCTAAATACTATGAGAAAGAAACAAAATAAACAAAGTCACAGAATTTGGAAAAGGGAAGCAATTAGTCAACGAGAGCCCCAAGCAAACAACAAGAGCCAAGCTCACAGGGCCAGAGTTTGGAGAAGGGATGCAGCTCAGCGGCAGAGTGCCTGCAGGAAGTCCCCAAGTTTAGTCCCTGGCATCTCCAAGGACAAGGTGTGTTTGGGGGAGCAACCGGGAACAGGGTGCTTTTGGGTGTGTCACCCCCGTTACAGAATCTTCTCCCTAGGGAGGGCTGCAGCCCAGCATCCAATGTATTTTTTAAAAAAGGGAAATCTGCTGTGAATGCCCTTTACAGTTGTAAAAACTGCAGTTTTATTTATTGCTAACAGCCCTTAACACATTTAATCCAATGGCTGTGTAAAACGGTTATAATGACAAAGGAATGGATAAATAAGGGTGGGAGAGACATACCGGCAATCCAAAATAGACAGCTTTCTTCACAGAGTGCTCCAAGAGCACACAGCTGTCAGTCCTTTTCTGCTCCAAGATGTACAGCCAGCTCTGGAAAGTGAAGAGTTAAGGGGGGGGGGAAATGAATGAACAACATTGTTGCATAATAGTTTAAATCAGTCTTCCCTGACTTGGTGGCTTCTAGATGCTTAGGAGTACAGCATGTGCTGGCTAGAGCCAATGGGAGATGTACCAGTAGTCCAAAACATTAGGACACCAGGTTGGGGAAGGCTGGTCCACAGACATAATAGAGGAGCAGTAGATTCTCTCCTTTTATAGATGCCTGCAAACTGCCTTTCAGGAGTCAAGCATGCCAAAAGTGAGCCTCACATTAAGAACGGATGCCAGAGGACCACAAATCAATGGGACCCACAAAGTTATGGTCATAGGTTTTGACCGTGGTTGATGCTACTTCTGGCTGTTTCACAGCTTTAAAGTTTTTTATTCTGCCATTGAGGCTGGCATCTTCTATCTCAGATTGGTGCCATTAAAGGGGAAGGAAAACCTATAAAAGCCAAGGCATTTGCCAGTAAAGATTTGAGAACAGAGTTTAAACCCCTACAGGCGTTTAAGCTCCCAGCGCAATGTTCAAATGGTTAAGGAATACAGATTAAGCAAAAGAAAGCTTTTACACAGCCATACTTGTTATGGCCAGAGCCAGCTAGAAGCAAAGAATCAGCTTTAAAACCTAACAAGTCAATTGTTTTTTTTTGTTTCCTTTTTTAAACTAGATGAAACATGGGCTGGATGGAAACAACAGATCGTAATTTTAAGTCATTTAGTAAAAACCAGCCAAGACCTGCAGCCTGTCCGATCCTCAGAGTTTATGGCAAACAGGAACAGCATCTGTGAAGGCCAGTAATGGAAAGGAAGTGAGCCACAGTTCTGTCACACCAGCCAAAAGCTTCCATCATCTTACCAGGCAATGCTGCAGGCAGACGTGATCATTGGACTCCTGAGCGATCCGGATAGCTTCCTGAAGGGCTAGCTCAGCCTGCTGGCTACAGTCAAAGGAAACACAGAGGTAGCCAAGAATCTATTCAAGCACTCATCCAACAATGAGATGTTACAGGCAGGGAGGTGGAAAAACCCAGGGATCTGGTATGAGTAGGGCCTCGAACTGCCAGGGTCCAAAAAGACCATATCCCATTTTTTATTCCCCACCCCTACCAGTGGACTCCAGGGTTAGCAATAAGTAGAATCTTGATGCTACGAGCTGGGGGGTGGGGGGTGGGAAGCACTTCTAATCCACAGTACACTCTGGGACCTTTGCACGGAAATGCAACCACAGTGCAAGGGATCAGCTCCAGAAGGCAGAAAAAGCAGTGGTAGCAACAGCAGCTGGGAAAATAGGCCAAGGTACCGGCTGGATATGTCTGTGTGGAGATCAGCATAAAGAGAGAGAAGACAATCCTTCTTCCCCCACTGGCACGCTAAGGTCCCTTCTTCTCCCTCCTTGGCTCATTAAAAAAGTGGCTGGCTCTCAAGTCTTGCTGGGGGGCTCGGGGGGTGAGTTGTACATTGTGTTTTAGAGAAACGTTCAGTCTCAGTTGATTCATTTTCAGCACAGCAAGGAAATGAACAAGTGAGTGAGATAACCACCTCATTTGTGTTAAAAACGTTTCATCCATTACTGGAATGTCAAAGTTCAGGACACATCCTTAATCAAAGCAATCCTGTCAGTTTCAATTTATTTGTATAACCACATTTCATATCAATTTTTTGATATTATTGAATGAAACAGTGAGTTTGGGTTGTATCCAGCTAGGCCATGCTCACTGTGGACCCACAGACATCAAAGGAGTCAAGTCAAAGTATATTTATTTAATGGGCCCATTCAAAGGCTGACTTCACTGAACAAATCCTGTTACTATGTTTCCCTCCATTAAAATGCTGGTGATGATTTTCTTTCGAATTTCCAATTACTATTTTATTCTTTACCATCATCTTATCACTACAATTTTTAGTTTATTTTGTTTTCTTTGTTTGCAGTTACCATTCGAATCCCCGCAACGGGGTGAGCTCCGGTTGCTTGGTCCCAGGTTGTGCCAACCTAGCAGTTCGAAAGCACGTCAAAGTGCAAGTAGATAAATAGGTACTGCTACAGTAGGAAGGTAAAAGGCGTTTCTATGTGCTGCTCTGGTTCGCCAGAAGCGGCTTTGTCATGCTGGCCACATGACCTGGAAGCTGTACGCCGGCTCCCTCGGCCAATAATGCGAGATGAGCGCGCAACCCCAGAGTCGGTCACGACTGGACCTAATAGTCAAGGGGTTCCTTTACCTTTACCTTACCATTACTGCTAAGGAAGGGAACTGTAAAAGAGACTACCATATTGCATACCTGACCTCCCTGGAACCCCCGTGCAAACATCCTTACCTTCTGAAGGTGGCATGCTGAGAGGGCCTTCTTCCCCTCCCCAAAAAGGCAGAGAGCGTTTAAGTTACCAGGCAAGTGCCGCTCAGCAAGGGGGCCCTGGGATGCCCTTGTGAGATCTTGCGGGGCCATCTTGAGTTCACATGAGATCTCTCAGAGGGAAAGAAGCAATGTGGCAGATGGGGGGGGAGAAGATCTCATGCCAATTTGTGCAGCAGGAGGAACACGAAGCAACTCACTAGTGACCAAAGCGGCAGTGCAGCGCAGCCAAGTTGAGCGCTGCATATCTCAGGCTCCGCCCGCAGCCTTCATCGCCGTTGCTTTTGCTTTCTGCGCCAGTGAGAATCAAGCGGTCAAAGTAGTGAAGGAGACTGTGCGTTGAACTGAAGACATCTTGGACCCGAAGGCCATTCAAGTAGCTTAAATAATGCTGGAAGTGAAAACAGCAGCAAACAGCAGCTTGTGAGTGATCAGAGGCAACTGCAATGGCCACATTGAACAAAGATTTAGTGCACAGTAATTTGGTGAAAGGTTGTGAGGGGGTCACCCAATGATAAATCTAGGGGCCATGAGGCCAAGAATCTGGTGGGCTAATTTCAAACCACATTACTTTCCACTTTCTTTATCACTGCGGTCGCCAGCCACGTGCTCCTCTTTTTCATAGAATCATAGAGTTGGAAGAGACCACAAGGGCCATCCAGTTCAAGCCCCTGCCAAGCAGGAAACACCATCAAAGCATTCCTGACATATGGCTGTCAAGCCTCTGCTTAAAGACATCCAAAGAAGGAGACTCCACCACACTCCTTGGCAGCAAATTCCACTGTCAAACAGCTCTTACTGTCAGGAAGTTCTTCCTAATGTTTAGGTGGAATCTTCTTTCTTGTAGCTTGAACCCATTGCTCCGTGTCCGCTTCTCTGGAGCAGCAGAAAACAACCTTTCACACTCTTCTATATGACATCCTTTTATATATTTGAACATGGCTATCATATAACCCCTTAACCTTCTCTTCTCCAGGCTAAACATACCCAGCTCCCTAAGCCGTTCCTCATAAGGCATCGTTTCCAGGCCTTTGACCATTTTGGTTGCCCTCTTCTGGACACGTTCCAGCTTGTCAGTATCCTTCTTGAACTGTGGTGCCCAGAACTGGACACAGTACTCCAGGTGAGGTCTGACCAGAGCAGAATACAGTGGTACTATTACTTCCCTTGATCTAGATGCTATACTCCTATTGATGCAGCCCAGAATTCCATTGGCTTTTTTAGCTGCTGCATCACACTGTTGACTCATGTCAAGTTTGTGGTCTACCAAGACTCCTAGATCCTTTTCATATGTACTGCTCTCCAGCCAGGTGTCACCCATCCTGTATTCGTGCCTTTCATTTGTTTTTGCCCAAGTGTAGTACTTTACATTTCTCCCTGTTAAATTTCATTGTTTGCTTTGGGCCCAGTTGTCTAATCTGTTAAGGTCATTTTGAAGTGTGATCCTGTACTCTGGGGTATTAGTCACCCCTCCCAATTTGGTGTCAGCTGCAAACTTGCTCAAATGCCCTCAAGCCCATCATCCAAGTCATTGATAAAGATGTTGAATAAGACTGGGCCCAAGACAGAACCCTGTGGCACCCCACTAGTCACTTCTCTCCAGGATGAAGAGGAGCCATTGATGAGCACCCTTTGGGTTCAGTCAGTAAGCCAGTTACAAATCCACTGAATGGTAGCATTGTCTAGCCCTTTACAATGGTAGCATCGTCTAGCTTCTTTACAAGAATATCATGGGGCACCTTGTCAAAGGCCTTGCTGAAATCAAGATAGGCTATATCCACAGCATTTCCTTCATCTACCAGGCTTGTAATTCTGTCAAAAAATGAGATCAGATTAGTCTGACATGACCTATTTGTCAGAAACCTATGCTGACTTTTAGTGATCACAGCATTCCTTTCTAAGTGCTCACAGACCATTTGCTTAATGATCTGCTCTAGAATCTTTCCTGGTATTGATGTTAGGCTGACTGGGCGGTAATTGTTTGGGTCCTTGAAAATAGGGACAACATTTGCCCTCCTCCAGTCTGCTGGGACTTCGCCTGTTCTCCAGGAGTTCTCAAAGATTATTGCCAGTGGTTCTGAAATCACCTCTGCCAGTTCTTTTAATACTCTTGGATGTAGTTCATCTGGCCCTGGAGACTTGAATACATCTAAACTAGCCAAGTATTCTTGTACTACCTCCTTACTTGTTCGGGGCTGTGTTTCCCCTGCTGAATCATCTGCTCCATATTCTTCAGGTCGGGCAATGTTTTCCTTTTTGGAGAAGACTGAGGCAAAGAAGGTATTGAGGAGTTCTGCCCTTTCTCTGTCCCCTGTTCGCATTTCACCATCTTCTCCTCTAAGTGACGCCACTGTTTCCTTGTTCTTCCATTTGCTACGGACATACCCATAAAAGCCCTTTTTGTTGCTTTTAACCTCTCTAGCAAGCCTGAGTTCATTCTGTGCTTTAGCTTTTCTGACTTTGTCTCTACACGTGCTGGCTATTTGTTTGAATTCCTCTCTGGTGGCTATTTGTCTGAATTCCTCTCTGCCCATTCCCTCTTTCTCAATTCCCCCCCTCCCCGCTTCCTTCAGCATTCTGTACCAATTCCCATTGCTTTCCTAGGTGCCCTACCTTTCCTGGCTGCTAATATTTTGACACATTCTTCTTTTCTGTATGCCTTCCTTTAGAAACAAGGCACCTCAACCAACGACAGCTCTGCTGCCTGACCTGCCTAGGGCATACTAGCTCAGCCAATGATGGTCAGAGATGTCACTAAAACTGTTACCAGTGCTACAAACACCAAACTGCTGAGTGTGCTACAGTACAGATTACACCAGACTGCCTAGGTGGGGGTGGTGGAACCAAACCAAACTTACCGCTTCAGCAAAATCTGGGTTAAATTTTAACAAGCTGTTCAACTCCTTTTGCAAAGATGCTGGGGAGAGAGCTTTGGTCTCGTCATTTTTCAATAAAGATGCCTGGAAATAAATTAAAAACCTGTCACTTGAGCAAGCAGACAAAGACAAGCATGAATTTACTGGGATTAAAAACCATTTAATTTTATTATCACCACAGCAACAGAATCCCTTCCATATCAGGAAGAAAAAGGTGGTTGACAGCATGTTTACAAATTACCATGGAGAGATTTAGTCAAAGCTTCGTTAGGCTACACTCAAAAGAGAGGCTCTTGCTAATTTGATTATGAGGGATGAAAAGCGGGCTTAAGGGATTCAAGCAAGAATGGCTCTCAAACATACCTTTCATTCTAGCATCCAGATGTCAATGCAAATGAACAAAGGCTGGGATCCAAAGCCCTTTGAAATTTTCAATCATATCAACAATATATTTTATTTTTAGAATCGTTTCAGAATTCCAGCTGAGTGAATAGGTATTAAGGTGTGGGGAAACAGGACAGACCTCACATGCCATTTTAAAGAAATTAAGAATGGAGCATGCAAATGTGTCTGGGGATAGCCAAGTGCCACCATGCAAAAGCCCCCCTCCCCAGAAGCCACACCTTTGGCTCACCCAATTGGCAGGTTTAAGATTAACTATTAACAAACCTGTTGAGAGAGGAAGTATTCTGCTTGCTTCTGTGACAGCGGGCCATTGCAGGATATTTCTTCCTCCCTTGAGACAGAGCAAAAGACCCACTGTGAAATTCCTTCAGAATTCTAGGCCTGCTAATAATTACAAGACTACCTTACCCCAAGGCTACCAAAGAGGCTGAAATGGCTTTTCAATATGCTCAGCCTATTGAATCATAAATGAAGAAGTCCAGGGGGTCAAACGCTAATTCTGGCCTGAACCACTCACACGCTCATTTTCAGCCCCTCATTTGCAGTATGGCTGTAATATCGACAACCTCCATGTCTTCCCAGGGTTGTTGTAAAAAAGATTGAGATAATGTGCCTTAAGGAGTGGGGGAGGTGGAAAATGAGCTCAGAGATACAACATGTTTTGCATGAGGAAGATCCTAGATTCAATTCCTGGCATTTTCTGTTAGAAGGATCTAGTCACAGGTGATGGGAGAGACCTTTTCTCTAGATTCTGGATGGATTTGCTGTGCCAATTAATAGTTCCTCGTTATCTTGGGGAAAAAGGGACAAGTGAGGTATCGCTGGGTTCTGTCCTGGGCCTGTTGCTGTCCAATACCATGACTTGGGGGAAGGAATTGAAGGGATGCTCATCAAATGTGCATATAACACAAAGCTGGGAGGGGTAGCTAATGCCACAGAAGACAGAATTGGGATTCAAAATGGCCTTAACAGATTGGAGAACTGGGCCCAAACTAACAAAATGCATTTCAATTGGGACAAATGTAAGGTTCTACACTTGGGCAGGAAGAACCAGCTGCACAAATATAAGATGGGCGATAATCTGGCCTACCAGTAGCACCTGTGAAAAGGATCTAGGGGTCTTAGTAGACCACAAGCTTCACGTGAGTCAACAGTGTGATGCAGCAGCAAAAAGGGTTAATGCTATTCTAGGCTGCATTAACTGAAGTCACGTCTAACGTTCTAATCAAGGGAAATTATAGTCCTGCTCTATTCTCCCTTGGTCAGACCACAGCTGGAGTACTGTGTCCAGTTCTGGGCACCACAATTTAAGAAGCATGTGGACGAGCTGGCAACCAAGGTGATCAAGGGTCTGGAAACCAAGCCTAATGAGGAACAGTTGAAGGAATTGGGTATGTTTAGTCTGAGTGTGAGATGAGATATGATAGCCATCTTCAAATATCTAAAGGGCTATCACATGGAAGATGCAGCAAGCTTGTTTTCTTCCGCTCTGGAGGGTACGACCTGAACAAATTACAAGAAAGAAGATTCCAACTAAACACCAGGAAGAACTTTCTGACAGTAAGAGCTGTTTGACGGTGGAAAAGACTCCCATGAGAGGTGGTTGACTCTCCTTCCTTGGAGATTTTAAAGCAGAGATTGGATGGCCATTTGTCATGTACGATTTAGTTGAAATTCCTGCACTGCAGGGGGTTGGACTAGATGACCCTCAGAATCCCTTTCAACTGTACAATCTTGTGATTCATATGGCTGTGCTGGCAGCAGCTGATGAGAACTGTAGCCTAAGACATCTGGGAGGACATCAAGCTGACAAAAGCTGCTGGAAGAATTTATTTATCTAAGCAGGGCAGAGACAAGTTTTAGAAACAAATCTTAGAAGCTTACCTGAGGGGCCCATCAAATTCATCTTTCTCCATCTTCCCTTCCAGCTCCCCACAGTGGGTCAGTTCCATCTCAGTCTCGTCTCCTCCGCTTTTCTTCTCATCATTTTGGAAGTACTGCTGAAGAGCCGTGTAAAGCTTGTACACTTGGCTGAACGAGAGCTTGTTGTATGCCAGGATCATGTGACGCAGGAACAAGCCTACAGAGAGAGGGGGGTGGGATCCGTTCCTTGGAATGTATATGAGTGTATTAAGATGTCTTGATCTCCCTCATATCTTGCAGTACCCACTCACACCACTATGGGGAGCCAGTCCTTATAACCATAAAGGTACTGTAAAGGTAAAGCTAAAGGGACCATTAGGTCCACTCGTGACCGACTCTGGGGTTGCGGCGCTCATCTCGCTTTATTGGCCAAGGGAGCCAATATATAAAATCTAATAAATAAATAAATAAATAAATAAATAAATAAATAAATATCAACTTAAGGTAAAGGTAAAGGGACCCCTGACCATTAGGTCCAGTCGTGACCAACTCTGGGGTTGCGCGCTCATCTCGCATTATTGGCCAAGGGAGCCGGCGTACAGCTTCCAGGTCATGTGGCCAGCATGACAAAACTGCTTCTGGTGAACCAGAGCAGCACACTGAAACACCATTTACCTTCCCGCTGTAGTGGTACCTATTTATCTACTTGCACTTTGACGTGCTTTCGAACTGCTAGGTTGGCAGGAGCTGGGACCAAGCAACGGGAGCTCACCCCATCGCGGGGATTCAAACCGCCAACCTTCTGATTGGCAAGCCCTAGGCTCTGTGGTTTAACCCTGGCAGTTAAGTCCAGTCACAAACGACTATGGGGTTGCGGTGCTCATCCCGCTTCACAGGCCAAGGGAGCCCGTATTTGTCCGCAGACAGTTTTTCTGGGTCATGTGGCCAGCATGACTAAGCCACTTCTGGCGAAACCAGAGCAGCGCATGGAAATGCCATTTACCTTCCGGCCAGAGCGGTACCTATTTATCCACTGGCGTGCTTTTGAACTGCTAGGTTGGCAGGAGCTGAGACAGAGCAACGGGAGCTCACCCCGTCGCGGGAGTTTGAACCACCAACCTTCTCATCGGCAAGCCCAAGAGGCTCAGTAGTTTAGACCACACGCTATTTTTTAAAAAAATCACATGCCCAAATAAACTCTTTTTGCACTCTGGATGAATGATGCAACTTAAGCAAAGCAAATCCATCTTGTTTTGCATAGCTTGTTCTGGTCATTAATAGTGGTTAGGAGCTCAGTGACTCACTTAACATGCAACTCCAATAACTAGAAACCATATTCAACCAAAGAATTGGCTTCTGAGATTTTAGCTAACATTCCCCATCCACTTTTCTGTATATCCTCACAGGCATAAGGATCAGAAACTAGTACAGACTCAACTCACACAGAACTGAATTCTTTGCTCTCCAGTTTTCCTTTACTCCCACAGACTTTCAGCAAATGTATAAACTCACCAATTCCTTTCTGACCTCTCTGCTAGCCACTCCTTTTATAGAAGAGTTTCGCAAAGACAGTAAAGAATTCTCAGATCGCCTCATCTCAAACCAAAAGGCTTCGTTTTCCTCTTTCTCCCTCACACAGTTTCCTCCATGGTCTCCACTAGTGAAAACATAAGTGAAAGGCTGCTTCTCACCTTACAAAAATTGGCACACTGAAGTCACCAATCAAAACCATGTTTTGTGCAACGCACAGGTATTGGGGAAACTGCAGCTTGCTGGAGTTTTAAAAAACTATTATCTGTGCAAAATATCATCAGATGTGATAAGCTACACGTATGACTCTTTGTAATGTTAGAAACAGCTTTAAGTTGAAAATATGAGGAAAGTGAGAGAAGCCCTGCTTTCTTTCCCCTGCCCAGGAAGAAGAGGTGTGCAATGTGGACCCAGGACTCTGGCAGCCCTTAAGGATAAAGAGAAGCTCTCCAAGGTGTTTATATAATAAATGATACAGTACCTACAACGCTGGTTTTGTGAACTTCTGGTTCTGTTCCACTGAATGCCTCCGAAAGATCATCAAAGAATTGTTCCATATCTTTCAACTCCCCTCCTGCCATTAGCTTTATTCTGCAAGTGATACCACCACACAGATAGTCAGATTATGAGTCCATCCAGCCCAGTACTGCCTACTCACATTGGCTGAAGCTCTCCAGGAGTCTCAGGCAGAGGCCCTTCCCATCACTTGCTACCTGATCATCTCAACTGGAGATGTCCTGGACTGAACCTGGGACCTTCTGCATGCAAACCATATGACAGTCCACCCAGCTATTATCCCCAAAGAATAATGTGGGGAAAGGGGCAGCATTCATTTAGAAAGTGGCATTAAAATTAGATCACTCTGGAATTTCATTATTATTAGAGCAGGGCCAGAAACAGACTCGGTTAAAAACAACCAGCTCAACAATCTGTATAATTTTCTGTGTATACAGAGCACTTGGACAAGGATACTAAAATACTAGAAATGACACCATTACACCATGCTACTCTGTTAGCTTTTTTTGAGTTTTATAGGTAGACAAGTTCTCCACACCTTTAAACTCTATAAGCAAGCACTTGCAAAGAGAGCTTTAGGTTGTTTTTTTTAAAAAAAGTTTCAAATAAATGACTTAAAACAAAAACAAAAACTAGGTGTTATACAAATCTGTAGCCAGGATCCAAAGAACTACATAATTAACTCTATTATTAGAACTTTTTAAACAGCATTCTGAAAGTGAGTGACTTCCAAAGCAATTTGTAATATGACATGAGGGCAGTGATGTCTGTTTTCCCAAGACCATCCCACAGAACATGTGCCTACCAGAACCCTCAGAGTAACTATTTAGCTCCTCAACAGTATGTCATTTTCTCCCAACAGTGGCCAAAATAAATTTTATAAGTCAATGTTCCATTCCTTATTTTCATTTGCCCAAGGGGTGATGATTCTGGGCGAGGGGATTTCAGCTGGAACGTATGTTGCGTGACTCCCCTCCCAGAAGGCTTCTCTATAAAGTTTATACAAAGTCCTATATAAACAAATGCAACTGCTTCAAATTTTTAAAGAACGGGATATAAGCAATGTCTGGAGTAAGCTAAACCCATAATACATATTCATAGTGAGTTCTAAATTCCAAGTGCCTATTCTGATGCAGCCATTCTTGCATTAATTAGTATTTATTGTTGTTTATTAATCGCCTTCTAAAAATGTCCCAATTCAATGTAGAAACTATAATAAAAACAGTTAAAAACAACAGATTACTTTAAATACAATACAAAATTAATACATATGGCAGAGACCTATTCATTCAACTGGGACAGCTTGAGAGAGTGGGGGGATGTCGGGGCTTGCCAGACTTTTTTGGCACTTGGCCCTTTAAGTAGGCCTCACTCCACACCAACAGGCAATGACTCCTGAGGAGACCATAACTGGACATTGTCTGGAGACTCCAGCTGTGGTAGGGGGTAGGAGCACTTTCCATTAGCTGTCTGGTGGAAGAGAGGTATCCCTATTGCTGTGCCTTACGCAGAATGAAGGGGGGGGGGTATAAAAAGCCTTAGAGAGAGGGATGAATGTCCAGAGGAGGGAATAGGCTGGATGTTGGGAATCTCATTCCACCCTTTGCTGCAGATATGTGGATTGTTGCATGTCACATGTCTGTTTACATTACAGCACAGATTGCTGGCATGAGCGGAACTTCTGCTCGGTATTGCCTTTGTTTTTAGTCTCTTTCTGAAAAGAACGGAAAGAAGAGAAACCATGTTTTCCTTTGTCCTGATTTATGTATAATAAATGCGTAGTTTAGTACCGTGTCCACGTCTCAAGCCTCATCTGTTGTGCAGTTTACACTGCTGAGTAATGTGTGCTCAAGTATGCTCTGCAGCTTGAGTCACAGACACATGTTGGGGAGCAGAGGTCGATGGATCTCCATAGCAGCAAAGCTGAGAGGGGAGATGCTCCAGCTGGGGTCGAGCCAGCTGGCTTTTCACCCCCCGATTCCGACATCTAGGTTATGGGCCTAAACAAGGCGCTTCCATAGAGATTGGATATGATTCTTGCTTCCCCACTAGAAGCTGTCCTCAGGCTGGGTCTAGACAGACCCCCACCCCACAACACCTGGAGAGGCATAGAAGCCCTCAATTTAAGCCTGCCAAGAGTATTGCGGCAGAATAACCCTGCCCCCTGTTGGAGAAGAGCCTCCCCTGGAACCCTTAGGCAGCTCTAAGATCTGACTTGCTGGGAGTGGAATGAACTAGAAAAGGGAGAGGGAGACTTGGACACTCTGAAGAAAGAACTACGCTCAAACAGACCCCTGGAAGAAGAGGCATCATCAAACTTGGGGAAACCCCTCACACCCATAGTTTGCAGAAGTACACCTGCACATGATGGGGGATGGGAGGGGGGAACCCTAAGGTGGGGGGAACTAAAAAGCAGTCCAAACATTGAGCATGCTGAGTGGCCATGCAATATTGACTATTAAGGGCAGAGGGAGAGACAGGAAACTGGGATGGAGGATTGATAGAATAGAGTTTCCTGGAAAATGGCATTGTTGACTTACTGCATATTGAACCAGAACATTCTGCACTGCCCTTTGGTTTGCCCACTTGTTTAAGCAGTCACATTACTCTGTTTCGGGTTACTTAGACAATGCGAACTTTAGATCAAAAGTTACTAAACCTACTACTACGTCAATTTGTCATGCCCTTAACTACATACTTGTTTAATTCTGCTTGAAAAGTATTCAGAGTTAAGATTAAAAACTCTCATCTCAATTACGTTTATGGAAAGAACAAATGAACTTACCTTATTTGAACAGAACTCGCTAAGTGAGGGCAGCATTCTTCAATAGCTTTAATCAAGCGAGACAGTGTCATATCAGGCCCCTAAATAAAGCACATGGAGAAACACAAAATAGTTAACAGCTATTTCTAGATGAATACAAAAGTAATCTGTACCGGTCCCAACATCTATAGCCATCTTTACTACTACAGGAAAGAATGTGCCCAACTTTGCGTGTTGCACTTGCACTACAATAATTCCCAAGCTGGGTAATGAAGGGAAGAAAAATAATGAATAGCCCCCTATGCATCCAAAGAACCCTACTGAAACTCCACCTTTCTTGCAAGTATTAAAGGTGCAGCAGCCCTGTCTTCTTCACCTGGTCACTCTGGCACTACCATCAAAGGCAGTCCTACTCCCAATGCTCATTCACTGTATCTCCAGTGAAGACAGGCCAGAAAACATAAGAACAGAATAGCACTGTCAAAGCTAAACAAAGGAAAACCCTGACACCTCTAGTTAAACCTAACCTACCTCAAAGTAAAAAAATTCCTTCAGTAGCACCTTAAAGACCAACTAAGTTTTTAGTTTGGTATGAGCTTTCATGTGCATGCTTCTGATGAAGTGTGCATGCACACGAAAGCTCATACCAAAATTAAAACTTAGTTGGTCTTTAAGGTGCTACTGAAGGAATTTTTTTTATTTTGTTTCGACTCAGACCAACACGGCTACCTACCTGTAACTACCTCAAAGTGTTGTTGTGAGGCTGAAATGGGGGGGGGGCATGCACACCACCTTGAGATCCTTGGAAGATGAAGGTGGTATATCAATGCAATGAACCAGCAAACAAACAAATAACAAACCATAAGCTTTCGCCGACGACAGTCCGCATGGGCATGAATCTGATGCCCCCGTGTATGTGTGTGTGTTGGATAATAAACGGCGAGGAGAGAGAGGAATTAAGTGCATAAGGTACAGAGCTAATCCCGCGTCTGACAGCGTGGCCACTCGCCCCAGTGCTGCCGTCGGCGGTCGACAATGGCCCCGCACCCTCCGGGCGACGATACCCTCCCACTTCCCGACGCCCTGCTCCACCTGCAGCAGAGGAAGCAGCAGACGGTTGAGCCGCCGCCTCTCGAGCAGGCTGAGGTGCGGCCCGGCCCGTCCCAGCTCGCCGATCAGCACCAGCAGCGCCATCTTGTACGGAGTGACCCAGTCCTTGATGCCGAAGACATTGGCGTGCACCACCCCGTTGGTCATCATGGGGTTGAAGTACAGGCTCTCGTGCACACTGGCCATAGCGGCGCTCCGCTCCCGCCCAGCCGCCCGGTCCAAGCTCAGCGGCGGACAGAGACGCACGCGCGCTACGCAAACGCCGCCGTCACCCGGGCAACCGCGCCTTAGTCCCGAGCCACCCCATCGCGAAAAGCCCAGGAACCCTCGCGCGCTCCACTTCGGAGCCAATCAGAGCGCGGCTCCGGTACGGCGTACTTCTGGGTTGAAGTGGAAACGCGGGGCGCGATGTGAAAGGTTCCGCGTTGGTTTGGTTCCATGTCAGGGGAAAAGGTAGGGTATAAAAATAAATATACAGTCATACCTCGGTTTAAGAACGCTTCGGTTTGAGTACTTTCAGTTTAAGTACTCCGCGAACCCGTCTGGAACGGATTAATCCACTTTCCATTACTTTCAATGGGAAAGTTCACTTCAGGTTAAGTACGCTTCAGGTTAAGAACAGACTTCCGGAACCAATTGTGTACTTAAACCGAGGTACCACTGTAAAACCATAACAGGGCTGTACTGGCTTGGTCATTTACACAGAATGGAAGAGTTAGCCGCTAGCCGCTAGGCAAACCAATTATGCATTACAGTACAACTGTCTACAAACATGACATGAAGGTGGGCAACAACAGCAACCCCGCCTGTGCTAATCTTTTGCAGACAACAGCAGTGCCTTGAGACAGGCATTCAAGTCGTGCATCCACGGCAGTGACCAAAGGAGGAATGACCGCTGCAAGGAGCGCAGTGAAGAAGAAATGCCATGCTGCATCAGCACCAGCACAACCAGATACAGTACCTTCATCTGCCCCAGCTAAGGTTGCCACCCGTCTTATATGATACAGAATTGTCCTGTATTTCAGTGTAAAATTCTAGGTCCTGTATTGAATCAATATAGGTCCTGTATTGAATCAATACAGGACAGTTTTCTGCTCTGCTGTGAGCTCTCTCTCTCTCTGCCCTAACTTGGGGGAGAGAGAGGACCTGAAATACAGAACAAAACTGTATCAATACAGGACGTAGCATTTTACATTGAAATACAAGACAATCCTATATTAAATGTAAAATAATAAAATAAAATAAAATAAATCCTTCAGCTCATACCAAAATAAAAACTTAGTTGGTCTTTAAGGTGCTAAAAGACCAACTAAGTTTTTATTTTGGTATGAGCTTTCGTGAGGGTCATGGGGATCTGAAGGGGGACCCTGAGACTCCATTTAACAGAATAAGGCACAGCAACGCATGCCATGGCCAGCTACTAGGATCATAGAATTGTAGAGTTGGAAGGGACCCAAGGGTCATATAGTCCAATCTCCTGCAATGCAGGAATCTCAGCTAAAGCATCCATGACAGATGACCATCCAACCTCTGCTTATAAACCTCCCGGGAAGGAGAGCAGATAGGAGGTGCTGCTGGTCTCCTCCCATCCCAGGGAGGAAATGGTGGGGGTT
The DNA here is from genome assembly GCF_963506605.1 of Zootoca vivipara. Lineage (NCBI taxonomy): Eukaryota > Metazoa > Chordata > Lepidosauria > Squamata > Lacertidae > Zootoca > Zootoca vivipara. Next base: position 4,796,909 of record NC_083292.1, read on the forward strand.
GCTCTCTGGGGTCTCCAGGGCTCTGCATCTGCCTGGTGTGATTCACAAAGTGGGCCCCTCTCCTCCTGTGATGGCCTTTGATTCCCACTTCGACTGTCAAGTAAGGTTGACTTGATTCCCACTCCTGTTCTCATGTTCTCTTTATTCCTCCCTTGTTCCTGAAGTAGCTCTTTGCTCACTCCTCTTCTTCCCTGCAGAGAGGGGGAGCATTCTGTGTCTTGGGGCGGCCTTGGGTAGCAGACATTCAGAGGAAGCTCTATAGGCGCTGTGCAGGTATCAAATTGCGCCAAGGCCTCTGGGAACAAGCAATGCAATGGCTGATTCCCAGCTATGGAATCACCAAACCTGGCTGTTACCAGTGGCGTGCAGGGAAATTATTTGTAGGGGGACAGTTAGAGCCAGAGGTGCCAGCTTGCGAGGACAATTGGGTGTGAGAATCGCACCTCCTTCCCTAACCCGGGCAGAAACTTCCCAGGCTTTGGGAAGGAGGCACCAGGGGAACATTTAGAGGACTAGCCTAGTCCCCCTAGTCTACTGACCATATGTCGCTGGCTGTTACCCAGCTCTGTCTCTATCCTTATGAGAAACACATAGATTTCTTTTTAGGTGGAAAACGGGAATCAAGGGAAACTAGACAGTTTCATGTGAGTTAAAGTGGAAAATAATTTTAGGTGGCTTGGTAAGTAAAAGTAAATAGAAGCCAAACTAGACAGCTTCACATAGCAGTCGGAGGGAGCTGTGAGGGAACATTCTCCTCTCCCATTTGCACAAATATGAATTTTGGAATTTTTCTTATGGGCTTTTACTTTCAATACAACGTGACTTCTTAGTGAACAGGCATAGGATCAGGATGGGCTTCCCAAAAAATTTTAAAGAGAAAAAATGCCAGGTTTGTGGAGGAAAAGTTGGAATATTTTTGAGTCTTACATGGAACCTATTCCTATGCCGATGGGAGTTGGATTCCAACATCTGCATTGCTATCGTGTGCAAACTAACCTGTTTGCCTGGGATTTTTGGGTGAGCAGGAAAATGATGGGAATTTTGTTGCTGCTGCTGCAGATGAGAGTCCAGGTGGTTCATGGAGCGTGCCAAGCTTTTATCTGTTTTGTATGAGCAGCGTTGGATCGGTTTTATTCTTGCATTTTATTATAATGTAACCTCCTTTGGAATCCTTGGAAGAAAGGCAGGTTATAAATTCTCTCATAAATAAAAATTGCAGCGGGAGACTTAAACAGCATTAGTTAGCAACCTGGGAGCAGACTGAAGAGGCACGTTGTCTGCCCAAGGAAGTTGCTTGTTTGTGTGAAGGTGTCATTCGGAATAAATAACAAGATGAAAGATGAAAATATCTTTTTTAATAATTCCAGTGGCACCTTAAAGATCAACTAAATATAAGTTTTCAAGGTATCAGCTTTCGTGTGTAATACACACTTCGTCTGATACTTCAACCTTATAACTGTCAGTGACTGTTATGACAGTTGGTTCCACAGGGAAAGGCAAGGGATTTTTAAAGGGATAGATGACCAAAATTAGCTTTAGTAAGTATAGTGGAATATGAATCCAATATCTCTATTCAGACCAGGTCTCTCCATAGTTTTTAGTTTGGTAATGAGTTGTAATTCAGCAACTTCTCTTTCAAGTATATTTCTAAAATTCTTTTGCAATAAGACAGCTACTTTAATATCTTGTATAGAATGCAATTAGAAGCTAATTTTGGTCATCTATCCCTTTAAAAAACCCCTGCCCTTCCCTGTGGAACCAACTGCCATAACAGTCATCAACAGTTATAACTTGGGTGTGGGTGTGTGTTGGCTGCTGAGCTGCACTCACCATTGTGAGGGCTGAGGGGGTGATTGTGATGCCTCCCCACCTGCTGCCATTGTCTGTGGGTTGACTGTGATGTCTCAAAAACATTTGACAGCAGAGCGGGTATAAATGTGGGCCAAGGTAAAAGCTGAGGCAGTTGCCCTCCCCAGAAAGAAATGGGCAGCTCGGTGGCACTCAGCCCTGGTGGTCTCCTGCCCCGTGGCGGCAAGCTGGCAAGCGGAAGGAGGCAATTACCTGGTGCTGGTATGCTGTGGAGCAAGGAGAAGGCAAGTACAAAGTTTACTTGCTGGTGCAATCGCTACTTGAAGGCGACTGATATTCAGCTCTGAAGCTGGTTGATGTCTGGCAATGGACCTGGCGAGGCTGCAGCTGGTGGATGGTTGTCAGAAGTGTTTGCATTCAGGCTAGTCTAGTGGATGCTACGCTGGCTGAGATGGATGCAAAGTGGTTTAGAAGCCTTGTTTCTTAACAGGCAGCCAAACAGAGAAGGAGTCTGGGGGAGACGCTGTCGGATGGGGGACATCCCACTCACCTGTTTGCCTTTGCCTTACAGGGATGTCTGGAGCTGGTGAGGTTTTCCCCAAGTCCAGCCTTCAAAGTCATGAAGAGAACCGCAGGATTTCCCTATTTACATCGGAGAAAAAAGGCGATATACTGGCTGTGAGCAATGGACAAGGTCGTAGCCATACCTGAGAGGAGCTTTGAAGGGAGACTGCAGGTGGACATATGCTGCATTGCAAGTGATGGGGCAGTGGGAGAGAAGAAAAAGAGGGAGGAAACATGAGGCCACATTAGGCGCACCGCCCATTGGAAGTGCTATGAAGACGCTTTGAACAGGAATGGCTTCCCCTCAGGGATTCTGGGGAACTGTAGGTGGTTAAGGGGATGGAGAGTTGTTAGGGTGGTTAAGGATTAGGGTTAGAGTTAGGGTTAGAGTTAGGGTTAGAGTTAGGGGTAGGGGCAGGGGCAGGGGCAGGGGCAGGGTTCCCTTCTTGCCAGGGAACTCTGGGAATTGTAGTTGGGGTAAGGGTTAGGGTTAGCATTAGGGTTAGAGTTGGGGTTAGCGTCAGGGGTAGGGGTAGGGTTCCCTTCTTGCCAGGGAACTCTGGGAATTGTAGTTCGGGTTAAGGGTTAGCATTAGGGTTAGAGTTGGGGTTAGCGTCAGGGGTAGGGGTAGGGTTCCCTTCTTGCCAGGGAACTCTGGGAATTGTAGTTCGGGTTAAGGGTTAGCGTTGGGGTTAGAGTTGGGGTTAGCGTCAGGGGTAGGGGTAGGGTTCCCTTCTTGCCAGGGAACTCTGGGAATTGTAGTTCGGATTAAGGGTTAGTGTTAGGGTTAGAGTTGGGGTTAGCGTCAGGGGTAGGGTTCCCTTCTTGCCAGGGAACTCTGGGAATTGTAGTTCGGATTAAGGGTTAGCATTAGAGTTAGAGTTAGTGTCAGGGGTAGGGGTAGGGTTCCCTTCTTGCCAGGGAACTCTGGGAATTGTAGCTCTGGGAGGGGAATGGGGGGGGGCTCCTAACAACTCTCGGCACCCTTTTCAAACTATAGCTCCCAGATTCTTTGGGGGAAGAAGTCATGAGTGTTTAAAGCGGCTTCATAGTGCTTTAAATGGTGTGGATGTGGCCCCGGCTTCCCTCACCCCACTGCCTTTTATTATTGAGGAAGAAAAAGGATTTCCCCATCCAAATGTCTCAGAAACAGGAAACAGGAAAAAGAAAGACTTTGTTTCTCATGCCATTTTGAAATGTCTTAACTTGCAAGTGTGTATAATAAAAAGGTTTCCTAATTCACCCATTTTGTCCAGATCACTTTATTTAAAAGGATCCAGAGACCTTACGTCAAAGGAGCCAATTTATCTCTCACAAAGGGCAAAATAAATAATACCAATCCCTCAACTGCCAAAACAAACAGACTTGCAGCACTGTAAAAACTAATAGATTCTGGGGAAACCTTTTAAAAATGGGAGCGTCAGGGGGCCGCGGTGGGTGTTAAGGAGGGTTTCTGAGGGTGCCATGGAGTCCACATGCTACACGTGTCACAAGGAGGGGCTCCTCAGTCATTATTTCTTTATTAACAAGTGCCCCCCCCAAGGCCTAGTTTCCCCAACCCTGTCTATGTATGATCTGCCTGTGATGTCACAAACAGACATGGCAGCTGAGGGGAAAGAGGCAGTTTCTTACTGTAGAATTTCAAACCCAGGAGGGCAGGAGGGGGACATTTTTCAGCCCAGGGGCTGCATTTCCCTCCACACAACACTAGTCAAATGTACAAATGAACAGAGCAATGAAAGCAAGCCTTATCTTTGCACAGGAAGCTGTTCAAGGAATGACATGCAGAGATAAAGTTGGCACCTCAGGAAAAAAGCACTTTTTCGCCAATCAGTCAATCATTTATTGTATTTGACTAAAAATCTTTACAAATCCAGTTACAAAAGCACCAAACCCAATTAAACCTATTAAGAAATAGGTTGTCCAACCCCCCTGAAAGCAGGAAATTTAGAAATTTAGCAAATATTTGTATTTCTGCATGTGTTTATAGTATCCATATAGCTATTAGGAATACTCGAAATTTGGGGGGGGGGGCTCAGTTGCACACTCATCTCCCTTCTTTTTTTGGGGGGGGGGGAATCTGTCTGCCCAGCAGCTTCCCTCCCTGCTATCTCCCCCTCCACCACCCCACTGGCATTGCATCCTCTCCCAGCCCCCCCCCATGCTTGCTGCGCCCCAAGGCGTTTTGCACTCACCTGAACCCTTGCAAGGAAAGGGGTGGGGCACAATGGGAAGGGGCAGGGCAACCGGACTGTTTAAGCCATGCCCCTTTCCAACGGAAGCTGCTTTGGGGGGGGGGCAGCATCCAGCATCCCCTTCTCTGCTTCTCTCTAGGAGAAACGGGAACTCTTTGACTTTAACCCCTAAGGCAGGCATCCCCAAACTGCGGCCCTCCAGATGTTTTGGCCTACAACTCCCATGATCCCTAGCTAACAGGACCAGTGGTCAGGGATGATGGGAATTGTAGTCCAAAACATCTGGAGGGCCGAAGTTTGGGGATGCCTGCCCTAAGGCATGTCAAGTCAGCCTGGGGAGAGCCAGGTTAGCAGAAAGCGGTTCTCTCCGTTTGCAAGGGCGGTTGTGCATCGTTGTTACTGTTTTATCTTTTCGTAAACTACTTTTTGGGGTCCCCCCTCCAATATAGCGGTCTATGGGTTTTATGAAACAAATACTGTAAATGAAAACAGTTCTAATTTTCCTACATGCTTTGCGTCCAAGGGAAAAGGTCCCAGGCTCAGCCCCCTCTCATCTGGGAGAGACCCCCGGTCTGAAGTCCAGGCTTGCTGCTGCCAGTCAGTGAAGACAAACGTGGACTCCATGGACCAAGGATCTGACAGCCCTAGAAGGCATCTTCCTGTGCATTGGGGCCCTGCAGTGAGTGCTGCCTGGGATTTTGTCTCACCCCCCCCAGTGGTGACACCTGGGGCGGACCGCACCCACTGCACCCCTCTTCCACCACCCCTGCCTCAAACTGAGCAAAAAACTATTGTAGAAATATTGGGCACCTCAGAGAAAGCCTCATAGTCCAGAGCAATCCTGAGTTGAACCCAGACTCAGTGGCACCATTGCCTACACAATGCAAACCTGATAGAACTGTCGACACTATGCTCCAGGATGATTTGATCTCCTCTGAGACACCTTCCAGAAATAAGAATGTAATTTCTCATCAAGCATGCCAAACAACAGCAAACTGGTCCAAGATGAGGAAACTGGAGCCTTATGAATTAGGAGGAGGAAACCCCAAACGAATGTTACCATTCGTGGGGAAGTACATCAGGTGCAACAAAACCCTCTTTGGCTAGTGAATGCATCCCTAGCAACTACAAAGGAGATCACCGGAATCAAGGCTCTAACACAGGAGTTGGCAACGTTTTCCGGCCATGGGCCGGAGCATTCGCACGGACTATCATCCATGGGCTGGATATGCGCAGAAGTGATTTCCGGCGCCGTGCTGCCCATGTCTGGGGCGCCGGAAATTGCTTCTGCGCATGTCCACAGCGCCGGAAATCGCTTCTGCGGCTGCGCAGATGCCGAAAATCGCGTCTGTGCAGAAGCGATTTCGAAAGGGGGAAAGGGAGCAGGGATCCCTATAAAAAGTATGAACATAGGCTATTTCACCATCACACTGGTGAGTGTGGCTCGCCTGCTCTGTTTTACTCAGCTGAATAAACGAGTGATTATGGGAATCTCCTCTATTTATTGGTTTTTCAGTGACTAAGGCAGCTTTGGGCACGGTTAGCAGACCCCAACACTGCCTAATGCTTTAATGTGCTATAAACTGCTTTAAGATTATTTTATTAAAAATATAAAGCAGTATAGAAATGAAATTAATAAGAGTAATTCTCTTTTTGACACCTCCTTCTATCTCTCAGAATTCACACCAGGGGTACTGAAAAAGGCAGAAGCCGTTTTGTTTTGTTCGGCAGTGCAATTAAATATATTCCAGTTATGTATGTGCGCGCTTTTTTTTTTTAATGCAATCAAAGTGCACTTCAGCCTTGGTCACTGTGGACTTTGGCGTAAGGATGAAGAGAATCCCTCAACGCCCAGTCCTAATAATGCCGACTCAAGATGTAAATAATGTTGAATCCAATAGGGGATTGCTCCCATGCTAAGTGGAGTTAGAGTTGCCGCTTTAAATCGTGTATTTAAAGAGATATGGAAGTCTTACCACTGTCAATTCTCCACCTCACCCCCCAATCTATTTCTAATAGATATTACAGAGCAAACGAACAGCTGCTATTAGAAAAGAATGAGCTGTGACGTCATAGCCATTACTTCCTCCCTCCCTCTCCCAGTGGAATATAGACTCTTCCTCCGCCCCTTCTCTTAATCTCCCCTTTCAAGTGGAAAGAAAATGGAACGTCCTCCCTCCCTCCCTCTGATTGGTGGTGCTGCGGTGTGGACACCTTCTCTTTGCCTTCTGATTGGGCTCCAAGGACAGCCAATGGGGAGGCGGGGTGGCGCTTGTTGGGGAGGCGAGCGGAGTCCTTCCCGGGCCCCTCCCGACCTCGGCTTGCTGGGTTGTCCCGGCGCCAGGACCTTCTTCGAGGAAGGGAGGGGGTGCGGCGCACGCGCGCATGCGCATATCAAGGCGGCGGCGCGAGGGAGACAGTTGGGGAGGTAGGCGCCCCTCCCCCGCAAGACCGTCTCCGCTGAGGCGAAGGAAGGAGGCGTTGAAGCGGCCATGAAGGTGCGACCCGGGGAGGAGGGGGAGGTTTGAGGGACACCGGGGAGGGGGGGGGAATGAAGGACGGGGCGGGTGGGCAGGTAGGTAGTGTGTTGATTTTTTATGGAAAGGGGGGTTGTCTTCCATTTCGGAGGGGGCACCACGGGAAGAGGCGGGGCTGACTAGGGGCGGAGCCTTTTCTTGAAGGCCATGAAGTAACGGTAACAGCCCCCCCCGCGCTCGCGTTTCAATGTAGGGGTTAAAAGGGTGCCTTCCTGCCCCCCAGGAGGAGGGGGGTGGAGGCCCCTTCATCCGACAAAATCCCAGGAGTCCTGTGGCACCTTCAGAAGACTCTGACAGCGCACTCCTACTGTATGTTTACTCGGATGTCTGTGACAACATAATCCAGATAGATCGTTTGGCTCGGGATAGAATGGAAGTGTGTGCCTTTTAGGGGTAAAGTCAGACAGCTGGAGCCTTACAGCGCCTGAAGAGACCTCTAGGGGACACACACAAGCACACGCAGAGAAGTAAGTCTCTCTGAGTTGTATCCATCAGGGCTGGTTTTTTCTTAAATCTTTTTGCCTGAGGAAGTCATTCTTGGAGGAGACGCATTAAAATAAACTGACTTAAATGAGCTGTGGCTTACTTAATTCCACTGATTTTAGTGGGTCTGTCCCGTGTACAGCATAGCACAGATCTGCACCATCAAGACTGGATTACTGCAGTGCATTCTGTATGGGGCCTCCCTTGTCCTTGATCCGGAAGCTGCAGTGAGTGTAGAATGCTGCTGCACAATTGCTGACAGGACAGAGGCATATCTCACCTGTGCTCAGAGATCTGCACTGGTTGCCGATTTGCTACCTGGCCAAGGTCAGGGTGTTACTATTAGCATATTAAGCCCTTAGCAGCTTGGGACTAGTTTACGTAAGAGATCGTCTTACCCAACATGTGCCCACTTGACTGCTTCAATAGGTGGAATTGACACTACTATGGGTGACATGTAATGCTTGTTCCACATTTGTAAGACCTTGTTAGTGTGGCAGTACCTACACTTTGGAACTTGCCGCCTATTGAGATCAAGCAGGCAGCTTCATTGCTCTCTTTGCCACCTGCTAGAAACATTATCACCTATGTACATGGACTTCCCTTGAAGAATCCTGGGAAATGAGATACAATTCACAGGACCCTTAACAAGCTACAGTTTCCAGAATTATTTGGAGGGGGGCTCATGGGTGTTGGGTTTGTTTTATTTGTATGGTGTGGATCAGTGTAAGCAATTCCCCAGACGCCAGGTGCATTTGTGACTGGCGCAGGTCCAATTGCGACCCTGTGGAGATCTCTAGATGCCAGGTTGGCGACTGATATCTCCATCTGACTGGCCCCTCCAGCTTTCTTAAGCAGATAAGCAGGAGAGCTTATTTATTGTACAGTATTTATACCCCACCTTTTTCTCCAAGGAATACACGGTTCAGCCACATCTCAGTTAATCCCTACAATGACCCTGTGAGGTAGGTTAAGAGGCTGTGACTGGCCCAAGGTCACCTCATGAGCTACATAACTGAGTGGCAACCATAGCCTAGCTTTAAGGTGCCATTTGGCAATTAGCTTATATATTTGAGTTTCTGACACTGGTGTGGATCTGCCCAGATCTGAGCTTACTCCCAAGGTTAGGTGGTTACAGAATTGTAGCCTCATTTAACTGGGTTTAGTGGGGATTACTCCCAGATGAGTGTGTGCAGAATTGCTGCCCATTTACTGGAAAGCATGTGTGTAGGATTCCAGCCTTTGCCAACCTGGTGTTTTGAATTAGCACCAGGTTGGCACAGGCCAACGTAGGCTGACTCTATGCATGTTTAGTTGGAGGTAGTAAATCAATGGTTTTGGTGGGGTTTATTCCCAAGGAAGTGCATGTGTAGGAATGCAGTCTTGTTGTGACAGAAAGGGTTGTGGACCAGAACTCACTTCATCCCACACAGGATGTTTTCTCCTCAGGTATATTTTTAGCACCTCTTTATACTGTACTCTGCCTTTTTTCTAAAAAAAATACAAGGTGTCCATAAGATCTGTATAATGGAGAAAGATAATGCAATCTGTGATTTCTTATTAATCTAAGAAAGCAAAAAACAAACAAACAAAAACAACCTTAATAAGCAAAGCCAGTTTTAAAAAGCAGCAGAAAACAAGATAAATCAAGGTTCTAGAAAACCCGCTCATATAAATGTAATAAGTATCCTGTGTGTGTAGCATATGATATATACACACACAAGGGCTGTTCATGATTAAAGAAATCAGAGAGTGCATGTTTACTTGGGAGTAAATACCACTGAACACAATATTACTTTTGAGTAAACATGCACAGGATTTCACTGTTAACCAAATAATCAAATATGTATTAGCTGATCAATTAAATATGAAAAGTGTGCATGTGACTACAACAGTGTTTAAGCCCACAAAAGTTAGTGGCTTGCTGGAATCCAGCAGAGAAGGGAATGAGAATTCCATCTGTTCCCTCCTGTGTGCAGGAAAAAGAGGAAGTGCCACCTGCCTGTCACCATTTTTTTATAATTTCTGTGGTAGTAAAAACAATAATTTAAAAAAGGACTGCCAAATAAATTGTGGTATGTTCTTATTGGATCAAATATTTTTAATTATTAACCAGTTTAAATGTTGCAGCCCTAACACATGCATAACACCGAGGTAGAGAGAGAAACTAAACAGTGGGCCAAAATGCCACTTCAAGGTTCTATAAATCTCTGTTACATTTGTTGTAAAAGTTAAAATAGGGTGGGCTGAACTCGAGGGAAGGAGTGGGTGGAATTGTTATTTATAAACTGTTGTACATGTGATAAACAGAATGCTCCTGTCCTGACTCTCTGTTCACAGGTGTCTGTTGGTGAGAACTCTGTGCATCTTTTCTGTTTGTTTTGAGCCCAGTTCAAGGTGTTGCTTTTGACCTTAAAAGACCTATAATATCTTGCCCCTGAGTAGCTTTAGAAGCACCTTTCCCATATAATATTTACCCACCTTGTGTGTTAGGATCTGCCCATGAACGTCCAGGTTATGTTTCCTAGCCCAATAAGTGTGTTATCTCTGAGGAGCAGAGCTTTTTCTGTGTTGGCCCCAGAGCTGTGGAGCATAGTCCTCTTTCTCTTAGCAAAGGGAAATATATTATTCACCTTCATTAGCATTGTTCTGTAGAGCCAAGAGCCATTGATTATGTTGTTTAATCATAATGTTTTTGCATGAAGACAGATCTGATCCAAGTTTGGTGCCAGAGGTGAATAGCTGCTCTGGATTAACAGAAGAACATAAGAATGTGCTCCCATTTAAATGATTTTTGCAAGAGATAAAGATCCACCACCTTCCAGTACCTGAGTCAGACTTGAATGCAAATATTACTGAATCAATATAAGATAATTTTTTAGATATACCCATCTCAAAAAGAGAACAACTTGTTGGTGGACAACCAGCATCAGAGTCTTAGGAATTTGGACTTTAATCTGTAGGTAATTACAGTCCTGCTCACTAAGGAGGTTCCAGCAGAAGAATATCTCATCTCCTTTCCTCTTTCAATTTCTGTTGATTCTTGGTAGCCTATAGGCACCTTCTCCTAGTTTTTTAATATTGGGCAAAATATAAGTATGTGGACTTGGTGGAACTTGGATGGTTTTGGATGTCCCAAAGACTTGCCTGGTTAACACTCTATCAACACCTTTTAAATTTGGCTTAATTATACGTAAGAGAAATTATCTAATTCTTGCCAGAGGGCAGGAGAACACTGAATCCTTGGGTAACTCTTGAGGGCGGCTCATCTAAAGCCCGTCTTTGGAATTTAATCTCATTTGCCCTGTCCTGTGTAGCATGTTTTGATGTGACAGTGCTGCATCTCCTTTACAGGTTTCTTAAGAAGCCTGACAAGATTTTTCATTTTTTAAGAAAAGTTTCCAATGGTATGCAACATCACAGTTTAGAGGCAGTATGTAAAATCCAGTAAAAAAAATGTACAGACATGATATAATTGGCTATTATAGCAACTAGGATAAAGCTGATAAAAATGCCTTCATGGAATTGCTGGATTCCTGGTTGCTCATGTGCTGTGCCCTCCAGCCTATGTGCACTGCTCTTTAAGATTATGTCAGTACATAATAAGACCCCACTTAGCCATGATTTGATCATAGATGAAGGTGTTGATTTGGTATGTGCTTCTGAGACTTGGTTGGGTGAACTGGGAATTGTTCTGACCCAGATGCTTGGTACAGCATTAGCACAGACTGCAGGACACGTTACTGTGGTCCATAGGACTTCAATCTCTACCAGGAACTCTTCTGTCTTGGAACTAGCTTTGAAGACCTGCAGTTGGTGTTGGGCCAAGGAGAAAATAAGCTAGGGTTGTTGCTAGTGTACTATCCATCTTGCTGCCCATGTGCCATTTCTGGCACTATGGAACCCGTGGCAACCTTGGTATACCAAGTACAGTGGTACCTTGGTTTAAGTACACAATTGGTTCTGGAAGTCTGTATTTAACCTGAAGTGTACTTAACCTGAAGCGAACTTTCCTTGAAAGTAATGGAAAGAGGATTAATCCGTTCCAGACGGGTCTGGAGAGTACTTAAACGAAAAGTATTCAAACTGTAGCGTACTTAAACCAAGGTATGACTGTAATAACTGGTGATGAAATAGACTGGATGATGGCTAGAGTACATGTAGCAAATGACCAAGCACAACAACATAATTGTGGCTGCTGTGTGGTGTTGAGCACTGTGAAGAAGGCCCACTTCTCTGTCTCTGCTCACATCTTCAAGTAGCTGCCCAGTTGAGCTTTTTGTATTATCCAGGGCTTGTTAACATCTATAGGGAATGGATTTTTAGACTCTTTGGAAGTCCACAGTGACTTGTTTGCAAGGCACTTGAACACCTCTACAGCAGTTTTGTTGCTACATTAGCATTTACTCCACTTTACTGTAAAATGTCCAGTGGAAGTTATCATCAAAACCCATTGCTTTGTGACAACTACCTCCCGATTGCAAATCCCCTTTTGGGGAAAGGTGTTTGAGAGGATTGTGGTGCAACAATTAAAAGTACAGTGGTACCTCAGTTCTCGAATGTACCGGTAATCTGTTCCGGAAGACTGTTCGATTTCCAAAACGTTCAAATACTGAGGCGCAAAGGGATGGCTGCAAGTTCAATGGGAAGAATGGAAAAACACGCAGCAGAAGCCGTTTGACTTCTGAGGCACTTTTGAAAATGGAAGCAATTACGTCCGGGTTTTCGGCATTCAAAAACCGAAATGTTCGGCTTCCGAGACACTCGAAAACCGAGGTACCGCTGTACCACAAGTTTATAGTTTGAGGATCCATCTATGTTGGTAGAGGCACAGCTGACTTCAGCTGACCTCAGAGGCACAGCTGACCTCAGTGCAGTTTACCAGCTTTGACCATTTCTGAACTGGGATAGCCTGGCTACTGTTGTCTGTATGTTGGTAATCTTTGGCTTGGATTATTGCAATGTGCTCTATATAGGGCTACACTTACAGTACAAGTTTTTCATAGAATATATGTTACAGTATTCTGTGTATTCATTTGGCACATGTTCTTATAACTGTATTGGGAGGGCTGATCCTGGCCTTTGGAAAGGATAAGATTCCAATACATTTGCATTAAACTACCACAAAAATTGGGTGCTTTTAACTAAAATAAAGTAAAAATTAAGTGAACTGTGCAAGAGTTATAATGTGTTCAGCTTAACTAAATACCTTGCTCTGCCATGAAGTTCAAAGGGACCTCATCTCAAAACACTTAGATATAGTGAGGTTTTTTTTCCTTGGCTATAAATCATGATCTGTATTAATTCTGTTTGAATTCTACTGCTTTGGCTCAGAAATAAGAAAAGAGCCCAACCTTAAATGTGATTAATTTAAATTTCTAAATCTCACAACCTTTTGGGAGCTAACAGTTCATTGCGTGTGCATTTACACAATATTAAGATAAGTTTTTGATTCCTGGGATCATAGCTAGGAAAATAATATAAAATGTTTAGGTATCTGGCATTTTTTATAGACTTGTAAAATTACATAGCTGAGGTAACTGAAACATCACTCTTTTCCTACCTGTGAAAATGTCCACCACCACACTTACTCCTTTATTTTGTTGTGTCTACCCATGGATTGTGATGCAGCTTATTTTGATGTGGTCTTGTTAGAAGAGTTTATTTAAACTCACACAAACTGTTTGTAGTAAAGTATAGGCAATACCAGTTCAAGGCCCAATCCATGGATAGTGTTTTCTTGTGCAAACCTCACTTCAGCAGATGGGCACTACATATAGCAAGTATATGCTCAGCTGTAACCTACCCGCATTTCATAGGATGCATTTCCAACCAATTACCGGTATGCTCTCAGTCTTAAATGTTGCCTTGGAAAGTGCTGGGCTGTTTGAGTTACATTGGAATGGTTAACGCATCCTTCAAGACAATAACTACTGTGTGTAAAATAAAAAATAAAAGTCTAGGAAGAAGCAGGAAGTTGGTTGCCTGACTTGCTGTGTCTTTCTTTTTGGGTTTATATGCTAGCAGTTTTTCACACACATTTTGTTTTGCTAAAATATTTACCGGTATTAGCTTAAATACTATATTCTGATCTTGAAAACTCGTGATGCTGTCCCCTGGAATCAGTTTTGTACCCAGGGCTCAAGGATGAAGTATGCAAGCACCATTCATCTTTTGCTTTTCTCAGTGAAATCAGTCTCAATCGTCTCTAGTCTAGATGTCTAGCAGAGAAAGTGGCTGTTCCTTGAAATGTAAGCTGGGTGCTTAATGGGACACACAAATGAGACTATGCATTCTGAAAGATGGGCACAGTTAAATCAAAGAGAGGAGGTTTATATGAAGGAATAATGAGAATGGTCCAGGAACCTTGATTTTTTTATTTTTATCTGTAAACTGTATGTCTCCCCCCCCCTTCAGAAAAGCTGTATTACCTGGTACACAATCAAATGATCACAACTTAATTTGGTAAAGTTCTCCAGTTAATTTAGATTTTTTAAAAAATCTGCTTGGTAGTTGACATTATTTTGGGTCAAAAAAGTAGCCAATAATTTTCTCACTGCTGGTTCATATAAAACTATCCTGTAGTTACAAACTTAAAAAGGTAAAGGGACCCCTGACCATTAGGTCCAGTCGTGATCGACTCTGGGGTTGCGGTACTCATCTCATGTTATTGGCCGAGGGAGCCGGCGTACAGCTTCCAGGTCATGTGGCCAGCATGACAAAGCCGCTTCTGGCGAACCAAAGCAGTGCACAGAAATTCTGTTTACCTTCCCGCTGGACTACTTGCACTTTGACGTGCTTTTGAACTGCTAGGTGGGCAGGAGCAGGGACTGAGCAACAGGAGCTCACCCCGTCGCAGGGATTTGAACCGCCAACCCTCTGATCGGCAAGCCCTAGGCTCTGTGGTTTAACCCACAGCGCCACCCGCATCCCCTAGTTACAAACTTAACTATCGTCTAATTTAAAAGTCCTCTGATTGACCTTCTAGAAAATTCATAAGTAAATGAATCTATTTTTATGTGAATTGTATGATGGGAAATCATATTGGATATAGTGCACAATGTTTTAGACCTGGCCTGATCCACTCCCACAAATATGGTCATTTGTTCCTGTTGTAATATGTTTGTTTGTGGGTCATAAATCCTTTGACCCACGGAGTCTGCTGCCCGGCTCAATTTACGATCTGGTCCGATGTTTATGGCCACCCTGCACGCTTCCTCAGCGGCTCTGCCACACTTCTCTCCTGTCGGACGTTGCAGAGTTCAAAACGCAGCAAGGAATGGCAGCTGTCTGTGTCTTAGTGGTGTCTCAAATAAACAGCTCGACATCAGTGCTTCTTAATCTAACAGAAGTCTTTATTTCTTTAGCATAAATGAACAGAAAATCCTACAGAAGCAAGCTGCATGGCTGCAGTGCTTTTCTCTGTCTCTCACCAAAAACAAAACCAACTAACACAGAACAAAGGAAAAATGCTCAGATAATCTGGGCAGGCACCCAGTGAATAAGAACGCCTCCCGGAGTGTTTATACTGTCCAGAATCCCAACAGTTCCAGTTTAGGGGTCAGATGTTCTGTGGGCGTACCGTATTTTTCCATGTATAAGACGAGGTTTTTAATTAAAAAACAATGCTAAAAATTGGGGGTCGTCCTATACGTGGATAGTGCTGACACGGGACGGGTGAATGGTGGCTGCCGTGAGCAGGAGATTGTCAGGGGCGGTGGGGTGTGTGTGTGTCTGTGAATGGTTGCTCCGGCAAGGTCTGCTGGCGATTGGCTGCTGTGGCAATCGGGCGTGCAATTGTCTGCTGCTGGCGGCGAGCGGGCATACAATTGGTGGCTTCATGGATGAGTGCGATTGGCAGCTTCGGGTGACTGAATGTCGGCAATCCCAAAAAAGCTCAACAACTCTGGGCAATCTTCCCCCATTTCCTCAATTTTGAGTCCCCCAAAATAGGGGGCTTGTTATACACAGGGGCGTGTTATACATGGGAAAATAAGGTAGTTTGAAGATGAGCTTTATCACTGAACTATAGCTTTATGTAGCATTCTTGAACCTTTGAAATGAGAAGTGCAGGTTATAAAGTATAGATAGGATTATGAGGACTAGGGAACAAAGGTGGTGTGCATTTTTCTTAAAATAAAAATGGAAAAGATGGTTTTGATAGTTGCTAGTTTTGCTGTCTAGGTGTTGCTGTACTAGTCTCTCTCAATTTGTGCAGTGGGACTGAAACAGGTTTTCTTTTTCTACATCTATCATGACAATTGTTCAGTTGCCAACATTCTGGAAATTGTGTACTGTGCTCCTAGAATGATTGCTACAGAAACAAAACAAAGCACTTCTTCCAGAATGCTTTCTGCAGAGCTGGGGCCTTTTGAAAATAGGCTTCTTGTGCAACAAATATGCAGTTTTTGCTGTTTTGTTAAGGGGGATCCTAATTCCTTTCCTCAAGGTAGCCTATCCCTAGTAGGAATACTGTGTTTTCTTCTTTGGTTATATGGCTCTCATGATGTTAGCACTACGACAAGTTTAGCACTGATAAAGATGTGTTTTCCTTATGGTCAGGAGAGGATCCTAAATTCAGGAGAATTACTAGCTGACCACGTTGGCTTGTGTTTGTGTCTTACAGGCGGGAGCGACATCCATGTGGGCTTCCTGTTGTGGGTTGCTGAATGAAGTCATGGGGACAGGAGCTGTTCGTGGCCAGCAACCTGGATTTGGGGGTGGAGCAAATCCCTTTAGATTTGCACCAAGTACAGACTTCACCGTGTATACCTCTTCAGCAGCAGGGGGATCTAATCTAGTCTGTAAATCTTGTGGCCTCACATTCTCTGTGTTCAGAAAAAGGGTGAGTATATAGCACTTTCTGTCACTTGAGGGCTGTATGTCTCTGCCTTCCCCCATCCCCACCCTTTGGCCCACAATGCCTATTGCTGAACAGGGGCAAGGAAATAAGTCAGGCTCAGCTTGTAGTATACATTGTAACCCCCAATACTTCTGTGTTCTGAATCTGCTTGATGTATTTGTAGGTTTCTTAAAGTGTATGTAAGTAGTGCTTGGAGGAAGGAAGAAGTTGTCTGGGTACTTGGTGACAATTGTGTTAACATTCTTCTGCCTTGTTTTCCCTCTGTGTGTGCACTTAGCATGTCTGTTGTGAGTGCAAGAAGGATTTCTGCTCCATGTGTTCAGTCTTGCAAGAGACCCTCCGAAGATGCTCCACCTGTCAGTTGTTGCAGGAGACAGCATTCCAGCGTCCGCAGCTAATGCGTTTGAAAGTCAAAGATTTGCGCCAGTACCTGATACTTCGAAATATCCCTACAGATACTTGTCGAGAAAAGGAAGACTTGGTAGATCTTGTACTGTGCCATCATGGATTGGCTTCTGAAGAGGATACAGACACTAGCAGCTTGTATTCAGCACGATCACAGACTTCTAGTTTTTCTACACATCCTATTTCTCTGTCAGGTTCTGTATCATCCTCTCAGGGAGACTTCGCACATAGGCATGAGAGCACAGGAAATGAATTACAGATACAGGTATGGTAGTGTGTATTGGGTGGGGCGATTGGGTTATTTCTGTCCCTCTGTACCCTAGGGTGGAATGGGGGTGGAGCTTGGGGAAGCTGATCCTCTGGCTCTGCATCTTAATTACAGTAAAGATAGCAAAATGTGTTTATGTGTTTTTCTCTTGTTGGCAGAGGAGGTGGTGGTGATCTGGAGGAGAGAAAAAGGAATTGTAACAGTCAGTTTCTGTAGTTCCAGAAATTGGGATTATGTTTCTTGTTCTCAGCAGGCTGTGATGCAACCTGATAGTGACATAGCACCTAAATGCCTTTATTTGAATGTTTGCTCCCATTCTATCCTGACTAAGATCAGAGGTGGACTTGAATATTGAACTTATCATGATAAATCCCTGCTTAAAACATTGTTTTGTAGAAATTTCTCTCTTTAATATTTTTAGCTTACTGTTGATTTTAATTACTTTTGAATGTTTTTAGTTGTCTTGTATTAATAATCCTAAATGTTTTATTCTTTTTGTAAATAGCTTTGAGGTTTTCTTGCAATCAGGTGATATATATTCTTTATATATACAGTACATTTTTTTCCTTTGTGCAAAGTGGTCTCTCTACTGAGTCCACAAGCCCATGAGACTTGCATCTTCCTGCTCCCAAATTTCCTGTCCCTTCAGAGGTGCTGGGAACAACAGCCTCCGCTTGTGCTGAACCTCCTGAAATGACAGAATGACCCATTGGAGCCCACGAAAGTGCTTCCTTGTCTGTGACACTATGCACATGTGCCACCAAGGACTTCTGCACGTGAGCAAGGAAAATCAGATCAAGCTAATGTTTACTAGAAAATCATGACGAGTGACACACAGCTTTCTGCCTGGTTCCTCTGCTACTCTTGCTTATCCATCTCATCTCCAACCCATCCCTCAACAAGCCACCAGAGAGGGCTGAACTGGACTCTCATACTCTGCTTCACTCTTTCTCTGCTTTTCCACATAGGTAGTCAGAATACAGATAGAAAAGAAGGGAGGAATGAGGCTTGCCATTGACTATGGCACAAGGTGGCCAACAGACCTGTTGAAGCCCTGCCTGTCAAGAGCTAGGCAGAAAGGAACTGTTAAGAGTGCTGTCCCACTCTAGGAAGGACATTTTTCTAATTTGCAAAGTCCTACCTAGTGGAGCAATAGGCAAGATTCCTTCCTCCACTACAGGAAAATCAATGGCTTTGCCAACAGCCAACTCTTCTCTCCCCTGCCGCTGTGCTGTTTTAACATCTAAAGGTAAAGGGACCCCTGACCATTAGGTCCAGTCGTGACTGACTCTGGGGTTGCGCGCTCATCTCGCATTATTGGCCGAGGGAGCCGGCGTATAGCTTCCAGGTCATGTGGCCAGCATGACAAAGCCGCTTCTGGCAAACCAGAGCAGCACATGGAAATGCCATTTACCTTCCCGCTGTAGCGGTTCCTATTTATCTACTTGCCTTCTGACGTGCTTTCGAACTGCTAGGTTGGCAGGAGCTGGGACCAAGCAACGGGAGCTCACCCCGTCACAGGGATTCGAACCGCCGACCTTTTGATCACCAAGCCCTAGGCTCAGTGGTTTAACCACAGAGCCACCTGGGTCCCTTAACATCTAACATCTAGCCTAGATGAAAAATTTGGATAACCGAAAAGTTTGCATGCTGTTTGGGAATCTTTTGTTAAAGGTATTCCACTAATCTGGATTTTGCTTATACCCTTGTGGGTGTAGGGACAAAGTGAGAGACTCTTTGCAAACCTTGGTGAAGAGGAGGAAAATGCAGAGCAGGTAAGAAGTGAATCACCCGGTGAAATTTAGGTCTTGCACTCACTAAAAAAAGAGAATGAACTTCCTCATTTGATGTAGCAATACAAGATTTGTAAATGAAAATTCTTAAAATAATTGAAGACTTGGAAACATTCTAAAACAAATGCAAATTTAATGTGTGCCAGGCCTCCCCCTCCCCATTAGGCAAACCTGCTTCTTTGCTAATAGACGTCTTATGAATTTTAGACCCCAGGGCAGTCCAGGAAGCGTGCAAGAGCCTCACTATCTGATATTTCAAGCCTGGACGATATTGAAGGGCTAAATGTTCGCCAGCTGAAGGAAATACTTGCTCGTAACTTTGTCAACTACTCGGGATGCTGTGAAAAATGGGAGCTGGTGGAAAAAGTGAGCAGGCTCTACAGGGAGAATGAAGCAAATCACAGGACTTGTAGGTGTACTTATTCTCTACTTGTTTGGGGGTGGGCATGTTGCATATTGTTACAGCCCTCTTTGCCCTTCATCTTAGGGGCTGCCCTAATGTTTTGTTAATGCAAAAAATGGACCATCAGTGTAGAACTACAGTTCCACGCTGCTTTAAACTTGCTGTTATGATATTGCTTCTTTGTCTAGCATAAACAAGTCTGCACTAAAGCAGCTTGGCTTAATATTCTTTGTGTGGGGTTACTAATTGAAAAGACCTATGTCATGGCATGCTTCCCTCTCTAACATGGGTTCTGTTGGTTCTTGGCAGTGGGGGAGAAACCTCAACTGAACGATGAGGACGACAACCTCTGCAGGATCTGCATGGATGCAGTGATTGATTGCGTGCTTTTGGAGTGCGGCCACATGGTCACCTGCACGAAATGTGGCAAGCGAATGAGCGAATGTCCCATCTGCCGACAGTATGTTGTAAGAGCCGTGCACGTCTTCAAGTCATGAATGTGGGAGACCAAAACCAGAGGCTTCTCAGTGCGCTTTCTCTGGGGGTGAGGCACAGACCATGGTAGTCATGTCTGGATGTCCCATGGTAGGCCTCAGTTCCAATAATTCATAGCATCCTGAACAGAAGCTTAGGAGCTTGACCAATGTACTTCTGCTCAGGCAGACAGATGCCTTGTTAAGGATAGAGCTGTGTTACCTGATTAAAACCAGAAACTGGTTGAGTCTAACATGCAGCAGCAAATCTAGCATTACTAATTGCTCTCTTCTGAAGAATATAGCACGTTACCCAGTGGAAGGGCCAAGAAGTAGGGTGCTGCCTTTCTAACAAGCAGGAGTGATGGTGCGCAAGTGCATTTAAAATTAAGTGTACCATCCCAAGGAATAGTTAGCTACATTCTTTTAAATGTTAAATGAAATGCAAGTGGACCCTCAAATGTACCACTCACACCCATCTCAAATAGACAGATTGGTGAATGTTTTTTATTCAGGCAATGGGGCTCTAGTCCAATTCCACATGTACCCAATGAAGCGCAGTAGCCTTAATCATAGTACCTAAAGCTACCCTACCCCATACTTGCTTCTAAGGTGACCCATTCAGTTTTGATTATTCATAAGGTCTAACATGTTAGAAATTTCCTACAATGAAATGAGTATGGAGTAATAGAACAGCCAAGTAGAAAGGTTTCTTCAGAGAAAACAAATCCATAATAAGAATCATGGTAGTGCTTCTGAACAAAGGAAGCCAAGTTTGCTGAACAGCTATTTCAGTGTCTTTCTTGCAGAATACCTTCATTCCAGTTTCCTAGAAGACATAGCTAAAGCATATCTGGTGGAAATGAATATGCAAATGTGAAGCTTCACCTCTAGGATCAGGTTGAAATGGTGCAGAGACAAAGAAACACATTACTCCCATTCTTGGGGTTGCACAGTACTAAATACTTTACTATTAGAACCTTACTGAATTTGAGCTGTGAGGAAAACAACCACCACCTGGCAATGTTTTGATAAAAGTCTTTATCCTCTTTCTAAAATCCTGCCTCACCTCTGTAGGAAGAACGGCAATTCTGTCAATCTGGCCCAGAATGTCTTAACAAGGAGTTAAGTTCCTTCATTGGACAGGTATTGCTGTTTTGCTTCTCAAAAGCAGATAGTGTAAAGCTTGTGCGCACAGGAGTAAATTTTAATGTTTGTGGGAACTAAGTAACTGGGAAGGCTCTGAGACTGAGTGGGATGGAGTACCATTCAGTCTCCAGCCAAGACAGAATGTATGACTTTCATACTTTATTTTTCAGAAGGGAGCAAGATAATACGGCTTTATTTTTAGAAAGATCTTTTTTAAAGATAAGGTGCAGAAAATCAGCTGATCAAGTCCTTGTTCAGGGAGTACATACATAAAGAGAATGTAGCATATCCCTAACATTCTGAACAATGGCTGTTGACTTAATAAAACATTTTGTTATCTGGCATTGACTTTTTTTCTTTCTCTCCTGGCTGAAGCAGCCCATGGGATTGGGGAGCCAGGAAGGCCCAAGCTCCTAAACTGTCCCCAGCTCAGACTACTGAGGGGTGTGTGGATGTCTTTAGCAGATAGAAAGCTATACATCTACTGAAGGAAGTAATCCCAGTCAGTATTACTACAAGGCAGACATGAATTGCATATCAACCATAGAACTAGGTCACCTTCCTGTAGTCAAATGTAGAAGTCATTTTGGTAAAAAATTAAATCCAGGGATGTTCAGAGCTGCCTGTTGGGCACTGTTCTCTTAAAATACCCCACAGCCGAATAGCAGGCCTATTGTCATAGCTGCTAAGCCAAACTAGCCTCCAGTTGCCAGCAGAAGTGGCATTATCATTAAGTCTGTGATTCTCTCTTGTCCCAGCAGCATAAGCAGTTTCCTGCTCAATACCCAACTTGAACATAATGCACAGGTCACCTCTCCATTTTTGTACAATTATTTATACAAATTCAACAGAGGTAAAACTGTATCGGGAAGGAAGGTTGGGGGTTTTCACCACCACTTTACAACAATGGCACTTATCAATACTGAAATCCCCCCTTCTTGACAATCAGAAATTAACCAGGTTAAATATGGACAAGAACTCACTCAAACCCTGAAACTGTTTGATTTTAAGTCATATAAATGGACTTTTTACAGCAAGTATGAGAGTATTTTAATGCCTTCCCATCTGCACAGCTGTAATTGGAAGTTTCAGTCAAGAAAATGTGTTTTTTTTATACAGGGAAACTTGGCAACTTGTTTGTTCTTAATCTGTATTTTACACCTTGTTTTCTCCACAACATGCTTACAGTGTTATACAAAGCAGTATATAAAACTTCCATTAAACATGCTTTTTTCATTTCAAAGGATTAACCTACTCCCCCATCCCAATTGGGGTATAACTCTCAGCAGGTAATTTAAGTGGTAAGAAGTTCAAATTCTCTATCTCAAGATAAAACTTGGCAATTTGAAACCACTGACCAAACACTTGCAATGCATTCAGTAACTCTGCATAAATAACTTTTTTAAACAAATTTGTACAAAAATAGTTCTGCATAACGTTGGATGTAACAAAAAAGTTCAAAAGGCAGAAAAAAAGGTAATGGCCCACCTTAATAACCCCAGAATTAACATTGCTTTTGACATTTTCAAAAATGCTTTAAAAATTTACACATGCTCCAGCTGTGGTATATAAATAGGTGTTCCTCAGTGTTCTTCTAGGCATGAATCCTTTGCTGCCACCAGAGGAAGGTATGTAAAGAGCCTGGGAAAAGTGTAAAAAGGTCCCATCCAGGCTAGAACGCTTTGTGAGTGGTTTGAACACCACATGTTCCTGTACAGTCCAAACAGTTCCCCAACTTGGCATGTTCCACATCTCCCAACTGAAAATAAAATCCTTCTGTGGTCTCCTGGAGTCCCTTTTTCAGCTCCTGGTTATTTACAAACTTGCCCCAGTAAACACTAACTCAACTTCTGCAGCAGTTTCTCTTCCACTTGACTAAACTGAATGCTCACAGACATCTCTGCGATGAACTGCTCACAACCTTCCTTGGTCACTTGCTTGCAGTACCTCAGATCAATCCGGCAGATGCTTCCACACCGCTTGAAATAGGAGAGACATTGGTCTGTCACCTTATTGCAGTCTGTTGGGGAGACAAAAAATGGGAGGAAGGTTGGCTTAGGTGAGCCATTCTTAAACTCTTAAGAGGCCTTTGCTAGGGTTATGAAGCTTGGATGTGTTTTTGCATGGGCTACAACTGAATAATCCAATCACAGCCACAGCCCAAGCCCTTTGAGGAAGCTACCTGTTGCATCCATATGGACTACAGCCGTACCTCGGCTCTCAAATGCCTTGGGAGTAGAGTGTTCTGGCCCCTGAACGATCTAAAACTGGAAGTGATTGTTCCGGTTTTTGAACGTTCTTTTGGAAGCCGAATGTCCAACGGGGCTTCCTGCAGCCAATCAGAAGCCGCGCTTTGGAAGTTGAACAGACTTCCAGAATGGATTGTGTTTGACTTTCGAGGTACGATTGTACTGCTCTGGACTTGCTTCCTCTTCTAAATCAGGAGCCAAATTCAGAACAGCATATAGATAGATAGATAGATAGATAGATAGATAGATAGATAAACAAAAACATGAAGCAGTGAGGAGGGGAGAGAGTGAAGGAAAGGTAGTCCTACTTGGAACACTCACCTCCTACTTTATAAGGCTCAAAGGTGCTTACAAAAGATTTCCACAAAATACCTCATACAGTGTCTACTACCAGAAACATCTCCCTTTGGTGGCAGGATTATTGGGTGGCATTTCCTGTCCTCATTCTGTGGCCCTTTAAGTCAGAAAAGGTGTCTCAGCTATCTGTAATTATGTGCCAAGGGCCCACAACAAAGGAACTGAAGGAAACAAGGCATTCTCCACCCTATTCTTATCTGTGGGCTCTGCTTCCATTACAGAGAAAGGTGTATAGCAAGGTGCGCCAAATGTTGCTGGATCCCAACTCCCAAAAATCAGAATAATGAAAATAAGGCACTGGGTACAAGAAAATGAGAGAGAAGGTCCTCCACTGCACAAAATAGGTTTGTTGTGGTTGCTAATGCCCAACAGACTTTGGAAAATAGCCTCTAGTCTCCCTCAAACCCTTGTTCCAACAAAAAGGAATTGCCCCTGAAGGATTCCCATCTCCCCTTAATAAATGTTGAGTATTAGCAAAAGCAAAAACTTCTTAGGCACTTTGAAAACCTCGTCTCATTTTCTTGGATTCCCATTCTCACCATCCATTACCACAGGTCATGCTGACATCTGGTGGGTCTCGTATTCTCCAGCGATGGTGTAAAGCAGACATCCCCAAACTTCGGCCCTCCAGATGTTTTGGACTACAATTCCCATTTTCCCCAACCACTGGTCCTGTTAGCTAGGGATCACGGGAGTTGTAGGCCAAAACATCTGGAGGGCCACAGTTTGGGGGTGTCTGGTGTAAAGGAAGCACAAGGTTGAGGTGGTGCTGGGACTGCATGTGGAGCTGAACATCAAATGATGAGTGGGCTGTTCTGCTCTTTAAGGCAGCATTTCAACCTTCATCAGAGGGTCCTTAAAATTAGGCAGCTGAATCTGACCTGTCCATTAGCACCCCTCCATCCCTAATCTCATACCTTGCAAAATAACTTCTGTTAGGGAGTCCCGTGTAGTGGTTCCCACAGCTGTTAGCAGGTTAATGGACTGATCTGTCATGTGGTTGCAGTAACTGAGGTTGAGCTTGGAGAGTAGAGGCATGTGCCGGATAATCAAACGCAGGGAAGCATCAGTGATGTCCAAGCCAGACAGGCACAGCTCTGTGATGTGGCGCAGTTTGCTCCGGTTGTCAATTTGGCCTATACAAGAAGCGAGGATCCGGGGGGAGGGGGAAGGAGAGAAAAAGATTTAAATTGTCTAACCACTTGATACATCAGGCTGAGCTATATGAGATTACAAATGCCTCAAATACAATGGAAGTAGAGGCATTTCCAAAAAGCCCCTAGACTTTCAAATGAGAAAACTGCATGTAGACAGCTGCCTCAAATACAAGATTTTTGATAAATGGGTTTCTGTAAGTGGGTACATAAAACTGAATTTTACAAAGGAACATAATACACAGAGACACAATCAGTAGAATTGCTATAGCTGAAAAGCAATCCTAGAATTCTCAGGAAGCGTTTGAATCCTGCACCTAACCCACTACCACATTTATGGTTTTTTTTTCTGCGTGTTGGCCCAAATACAAAGGAAGCTGTTCCTCTTCAGAAAGCAGACACAAATGGGAGGATATACCTGGCCTGTTGTCAGTTGGTGGTGACAAAAGATCTCTCATTTGTGCATCTTTTAAGCCTTCCACCCACTGCGCATCCAGTGTTCGGAGGAGTGGACAACTAGAACTGCAGAGAGCAGACACTGCAATCCATGAGCACCCAGACAATTGCAGATCTCGGAGACCTGGGGAAGATAAAGGCAAGTGAGCACACAGCACACTGAGCAAATATTTATTTGGGGAGTGTTGGAGGGGGGATGCAGTCTAGTTTTACAGCTAGAAGCTGAAAAGTTTCCTGCTTAACACAACCAACAGGATAACAAGCAGCAATGAAGAACCTGTGCCGCTTTAGATGCTGTTGGACTACAACTTCCATCAACTTAAACCACAGGCCATGATGGCTGATGGGAGCTTGAGTCCAAGAATATCTGGAGGGCCACAGGCTCTGCTTTGGAAAGTATTCCTAGTGCCTTTCTCCAGAGGGCAATAAACTAACAGCTGAAATAATATTGCAGGTGAACATAAATGATGGCCAAGCTTAGAGGCAGGTCGTTAGGACACTAAAATGTCCTTGTACACTACAAAACATACAACTAACTCAGTTTCTCAAGAGGAACAAATGTAGGCCTCGTCATGAGCCACCTTTTACCTATCGGGCTCTGCCTTGCACTCCTGCCTAGGTCTGCCACAACATTTCCTGTGCAGCCTGTTCTACCAGGGCCAGACTGTGGCCACTCAGGAAACCAGACAGTATTACTATCTGCAACATTGAAAGCAGTTAACTGGGCTTTGAGGCTGTGATGTCCATCTCTGGGCCTCAGCAAGGTAGAGCAGAAGAGAATAGTGTTCATTTAGGCCTCTTTCCCACAAAAGGTAGCAGATGTGTGTGACTCCCTCGGCACATTGTAGCCACTGCAGACCTACCTGGGAGCCGGTTGATGAGCCAGCTCAGCTGCTTTTTCGATATGTTTGTCCCACTTAGATCAAGCGTGACCGGCTGCCTCCTAATAATACCACTGAGCATGAGAGGGGTGATGGATTTACAGTGGTTTAGGTCTATTTTGGTCCACAGTCTTTTATCACAGCACCTAAGCAGATCAGGAAGAAGGTTTCATAAGAAAGCTGGTCTGACACTTGGGACAAAGAGACCTACACAATTTCTTTAAAAACCTCAAACAAACCCAGGGGAAATCAGAAGCCTACAATGAGCAGCTCGGGTTTTGCATCAGAAAGAAGTTTATAAATAGGATGAGAATTATTCATTTGTTGATGTGGATACAGATACCTGGACTTCCTTGAACATGTGGTAAACACCTAACACACGGGCTGGGAGCTTGTGGCCTTCCAGATTTTGTTGGACTCCCAACTCCTATCGGACAGTCAATGTGCTTGATGGTTAAGGACAGTGCTTTTTTCTGGGGGTACGCATACCCCTAAACATTTTGTGAATCTAAGTTTGGCCTCATTGAGGGGCAGTATTTCAATATGAATAGGAAAATGAGAGTACCCCTAAACATTTTTTGGGGGAGGGAAGCACTGGTTAAGGACAATGCGAAAAGGTGGTCCAGCAAAATCTAGAGGGTCACAGGCTATCCAGGACCTTGCATGAATTGAGCCCATGATATTTTCAGGGATACCTGGATAATTATTGCAGCTGAGCAGTGTGTTAAACTCTGGCCAACGTTCCAGAAACTGAATCACACTGGATTTTAAGAAATAAGTGAGCAGGAAGTTAATTCCCTGGAACACCCAACCAAACCCCCTCCAAAGCCATTATCAGTGTCCCATCAAACTCAGATATTAGAAATATGACCACAGCATCTCAACTGCACCTTTTAAAAGAAATAAAGAGGTCTAGAACCACCCCCCTTTTATTAAACAAAGCCAAGATTTACAGGATTCTGCAGGTGGCACTGGAATCTTTTCTTGAGTTTTATTTTTCCAAATACCATGGCCCTGGCAATCCTGCTCACCACCAAGACGCAAGCACCTCCGATGCTCCTTACCATCTGTTCCAGGTCTTGCAAACCCTCATGCAGAGACACAGTTCGCTGTGGCTGAGGTAGCTGAAGACAGCCATCCAGACTTCCCTTTGCATGACGTGGGCTGCCCCATCATCCAGCGGGAGTGAGTCTGGGGGTGGGCTGATGGGGGGTGGCCGGATGACGTGACGCTCCATCTGAATGCACTTGGGGGGCGAGAGGGAGCGGGGAGGCCGGGCAGCTGCCCGGGGGGTGCTGCTCCTGAGGCTCGACAAGAGCTGGTGCCGGAGTTCTCGGGGGGTTCCATTCAAGCCCTTGCTGAAGCGGTGAGGCCGCTCGGGGCACAGCACCCGCTTGGGCTCCTCATTTTCACTCTCTGGCTCAGACTTGATGGGCTGGTGATTCTCATTGGCAAGGCTGTTCTCTGTCTTCTGGATCTCCTGGTTGAGCTCTTTACTTAGCTCCTTGCTCAGCTCCTTGTTGGGGAGGCGGGCTTTCCGCCGGATCTTGAACTTCTTCTTGTCTCGGGACTCTGTGCCCTCTGAGCTTGGCCCCGCCGTAGGGGAGCTAGAGCGAGACTGGTCACTCTCCTTGCTTTTCGGAGGTTCCTCTGGGAGATCGTCCTCAGGCTCCTGCTTGAAGCGCCTGAGAGGCTTGACCAGGGCAGTTCGGTCGTCTGTGGCCTTCCACGATCGCCTCTGGAAAGGGAAGGTTTTGGCTCAGTATAAAGGCAATGGGCATCCCTCAACCCTATATAGACTAAAACTGCTTTCAATGGGGCCTTTCCTTTCAGTGGCAACTGTAGCTTTGTGAAGAAAGCTTGGGCCCTTAAAAAGATCACCTGCACTTCCCACAAAAAGCCCTCGGAATTACAGTTTGGTATTATACAGCCCAACCTTTTACAGCTCCAGCAACATTAAGTCAGTGGTGCAGGTGGGCCTTGAGATTCTCAAGAAATTCCCTTAACTATAAATGTCATCCAAAACATGGTCTTAATGTGGAGGAAGGACATACAACAAATTAGCTATATGATGGGCATTCTGCATCCAAATCACAATTTTTTAAACTCAGGTTGACATTTGACCATAGGCCTGGGAGGATTTCACAGAGGCAGAGTAAAACAGCAGGCCTTCTTTTCTTTTTCACAGGGAGGGGGACTGAATTTCATTGCTAACCGTATCTCCATGTTGCAAGAACCAATAATTAATCAAACGTAAGATTCCAGGTGTGTAGGCAGAGCTGCAGAAGACACACCAGCTTGCCCCCCCCCCAATTTAAGATTCATAACCTGCCATTTCCAGAATAGTTACAAGTAAGTCACTGGATAGGTGAGTGAAGTAATGGAAGAAATCTACACCATTTAATATAGTACCTTTTTCCTGAACAGCTTCTCTTCTTTGCCTAGTTTTAACTGTGGCCAGAAAGGGATTGGGGGGTGGGAGAGAGCAGAAGAGACAAGACTTAGTATAGACAACTTAGCTCACTCTCTCTCTCTCTCTCTCTCTCTCTCTCTCTCTCACACACACACACACACACACACACACACTGTACGTAACATTTCTGTAGGACATTTCAGTGACCAAGGACTGCAATCCTGTACACCAATGAACTATTTAATTCCCATAGAATCCAAGGGGATTTAGGTAACCTGCAGGAAGAACTGCATAGAATATAATAGAATCATAGAGTTGGAAGAGACCACAAGGGCCATCCAGTCCAACCCACTGCCAAGCATGAAACAGCATCAAAGCATTCCTGACCGATGGCCGTCAAGCCTCCGTTTAAAGACCTCAAAAGAAGGAGACTCCACCACACTCCTTGGCAGCAAATTCCACTGCTGAACAGCTCTTACTGTCAGGAAGTTCTTCCTAATGTTTAGGTGGAATCTTCTTTCTTGTAGCTTGAATCCATTGCTCCATGCCCGCTTCTCTGGAGCAGCAGAAAACAACCTTTCACCCTCCTCTATATGACATCCTTTTATATATTTGAACATGGCTATCATATCACCCCTTAACCTTCTCTTCTCCAGGCTAAACGTACCCAGCTCCCTAAGCCGTTCCTCATAAGGCATCATTTCCAGGCCTTTGACCATTTTGGTTGCCCTCCTCTAGACAGCTTTTCAGTATCCTTCTTGAACTGTGGTGCTCAGAACTGGACACAGTACTCCAGGTGAGGTCTTACCAAAGCAGAATACAGTGGTACTATTACTTCCCTTGATAAAATACATGATTTCTTTCTTTCTTAGAATACAGATTTTAAAAATAGCTGAAAATATTGGATAGTATGAATATCAATACCCACAGTGTAAATGCAAGGAGATAATGAAGCGGACTATAAGCCTGTGGGCAAGGCTGCTTTTTAAAATTGTGTATACCCACTTATTAGTTAAGACACTTAAAATCACCACTGCCTTGCTCAAGGCTACCTCAGGAGTTTTCAGATGAGGTGACATTTGAACAGAGTGTTTCCTAGATCACAAATCTTTGCCACTCGGTTGCACCAGGACCCGGTATTTAGGAATGGTTAAAAGGTGATGTTAATGGAATGGGAAACATTTATGAGAGCTCCAAGGATGGGATGGTGGAGGGAGATTGAGAGGATGGATGGTATCCTCTGATCTCTTGTGAAATCCTCAAAGCAGGATGTAGGGAAGGGCTTTTTCACCTTGCCATGTCCACAGAACACCCAGGAAAAACACGCTAAAAAAAATGTGACCTTGCCAGCCCCAAAGATGCGCATTGAGTTGGGACTGCAACACCAGTCTCAAAAGACCCATAAGTGCCACCTAGTGGCTGAGACAGGAAAGGAGGTTTGTTTTAGGAACGGGCTGTAATCTTAGCAATGCAGGAAGCTATTGCATCCCAGGTCAGTGATGTCTACACTGACTGGCAGTGCCTCTTCAGGGTCCCTTTCCCATCACTTGTTATTTGATTATTTCTTTTCTTCTTAACTGGAGGTGCTGAGTACTGAACCTTGGACCTTTCACATGCAATACCTGTGCTCTAACACAGACCTAAGATCCCTCTTCACTCTCTTGTCTTCCAAAGAACATCATAAAGTGGAAGTTTATCATTTGGGGGCCTCCCTAATTCTAGAAACTGAATGGACCGTTGGCAACAGCCAGAGTCTTTCCTGCTTTCCCCTGAAGCACAAGAGAGCAGGCACTGCATACTTTGTTTTTAAATAGTTATTGTTTTTTAACATATTACCATTCATACAACATCTCCCCCACATCTATGCAACATGTTGTACAAATATTAGTATCACCCAGAGCAGAGCTATAAATGAGATGCAACTGCCTTTAAAAAAAATGATGATAAAATAGTTAAAGTAAAGAGGGAAAGGGTAGAGGTCAAATAATTATTAGTGATAGTGGTTAACCGTTGGATCCTAAGCATGTCCGCTGAGAAGGAAGCTGAAAGTTAAGCATGCATCCAGGGTTGCAGCCCAAGAGGCTGGATCACTGAATCAGAAGACCCTGGCTGGTCTCCTTGCCTCTGCCGTGGCCTTCAGAAAGCCACTCTGCCTAATGGCCCGTCTTCTGCAACATGGAGAATACTGACCTACCTTACAGGGCTGTTGTAGGTACTGCAACAAGGTAGCACCAGTGAAGCACTCATGCGTTTGAATGCTCAAAGACCAAGCCTTATTATTGTGGCTTTTGCTGCAGCACTTGGGCTTGCTTCTCAAGACACCTGCCTGACAGCAACTTCCCAGTACGGGCCGCATGATCTCCTGCAACGATTTTGCAAAGTTTTTTGCAGATAAAGTTGCTCAGCTTCGGGAAGAGGTAGACTCCACCGTGGGAACAGGGCTGGGGCGGGAGAGTGCTAGAGTCCTGTCTGGTGGCGCCTGCCCTGTGGAACGCCCTCCCATCAGATGTCAAAAAGGAAAACAGCTACCAGATTTTTAGAAGACATCTGAAGGCAGCCCTGTTTAGGGAGGCTTTTAATGTTTAAGAAATTAGTGTATTTTAATGTTCTGTTGGAAGCCGCCCAGAGTGGCTGGGGAAACCCAGCCAGATGGGCGGGGTATAAATAATAAATTATTATTATTATTATTATTATTATTCCCACAAGCAGGTTTGTGGGTTCCGATATGTCACATAAAAGCTAGCTTTGATCCACGTAGGTGGGCAAGCAGGCTGGGAGCATTTCCACAAGGCCTCACTCACAAGGCCATTTCCCACCTCTAAGGTCTCCCCAAAGAGGCCCAATAACAACACCCCCCCCCCCACACACAGAACACATACCCGCTTCCTCATTGCAGGCTCTTGAGGCTTCTCAAATTTCCGTTTCCGCCGTGGGTGGACTTCCTCAGACTTCCTCCTCAAAAGAGGGTCAACAGGAGACTTCTTGGGGTGGTCCTCGGACTTTTTCCGAGGGGGCTCCTCGCACTCGACTTTCCGCTTGGTGGCATCTGGAACAACCTCTTTGTTCTCTCGGTTGATCTTCTGTTCTTTCAGCAGAGAGCCGGGCAGGTTTGACGCATACTTGAACCCTGGTCCGCGCTTTTGCTTGTACGCCAGAGAGACAAAGCACACAAGCAAACTTTATATCTTATGCTTTTGCATCGTGGCTTATAGGTAGTAATGTGGGTTTTCTGGAAAATGGGAGGCGGCAAACCTCTGAGCTTCCAGGTGTGGATGGAAGTTGCTGGTCAGCACTATCTGGGGGGGGGGGGGCACAGGCTTCCCACCCTGCCTCTAGAAAGTGATTTCACTTAGTAAACAAAGCTTTAGAAAGATTGCTGGCATCCACACCCAGTGAAATTTACTGGAATCTTTGTAAAAACTTTATAGAGAGGCAAAAGGATAGTTCAGCTGAAAAATATTAATTATTACTGAAACTGCCAAGCTTACCAAATACTGTATTTGAAACTGGCAGCCATTTACTGTCACTAATGATATTATGAAATGTAAATTTTTCACCCTGCATCACAGCTTATAAGTGGCAGCAGAAATTCAACCCACTGATTCCTTCCCAAGGGCCTGTGCCCACATTATTATAAAGTCAGAGGGAAACTTCTCAGCTCTCTCTCTAGAGAAAAAGGGAGTCACTGTTCTCAAGCCAGAGATAAAGGGCCAGCAACAGTTGGCTCCACCTGCTAGCTCAGGCATCCCCAAACTGCGGCCCTCCAGGTGTTTTGGCCTACAACTCCCATGACTCCTAGCTAACAGGACCAGTGGTCAGGGATGATGGGAATTGTAGTCCAAAAATCTGGAGGGCCGAAGTTTGGGGATGCCTGTGCTAGCTCCTGCCCTCAAGGGTTGAGGGGGAAAGACACATTAAGAGTGCAATAACAGTACAATCACATCTTACACACATTTAATTTGTGTGATTTCAATCTTGCACAGTTGAAATTGCACAGATTCAATCCATGCAACACTTTCCTGGTGTGAAAAGAGCTTTTAAGCTCTCTGCCTTTGCTTACAAGGAAAGGCCCACTCAGTGCACCAGCTGTGGGAAGGGTTAGGATGCTTGCACAGGGCAGTTGAAGTGTATGAGGAACCCTTGGAACTGAACCCCCGCACAAGGTGAAATTGTAGTTATATATAAAACTCTACAAGGGAAGTTAAAGCTACAGGGTTGGGATTCGGAAAGGGTTAAAGAGACACACCCTGCACCTCTTTCCCCCCTGTCTGCCTCTGGCCAGAAGTGACTGAATCAAGTGTGTTAAATTAGTCCATAGGGGAAAAATATATTTTAAACACCACAGAGATACATGTATAGTAAGTAAGGTTTTATATTTAGTCTCTTTACAAAAACTAAACTAAAAGTAGAAAGACAAGTCAAGAGTAGGTTTATATCTTCAAATCTTCACAGCGGTTAATATGGAATGGAAAGAGAGTTGTCCTTAATGCGTGTCTGGTTTTATATTTACAGTGGTACCTCGGGTTACAGACACTTCAGGTTACAAACGCTTCAGGTTACAAACTCTGCTAACCCAGAAATAGTACCTCAGGTTAAGAACTTTGCTTCCGGATGAGAACAGAAATTGTGCTCCGGAGGCATGGCGGCAGCAAGAGGCCCTATTAGCTAAAGTGGTGCTTCAGGTTAAGAACAGTTTCAGGTTAAGAACGGACTCCTGGAACGAATTAAGTTCTTAACTAGAGGTACCACTGTATATTAAGGTAAAGGGACCCCTGACCATTAGGTCCAGTCGTGACCGACGCTGGGGTTGCAGTGCTCATCTCGCATTATTGGCCGAGGGAGCCGGCGTATAGCTTCCAGGTCATGTGGCCAGCACGACAAAACTGCTTCTGGCAAACTAGAGCAGCACACGGAAACACCATTTTATCTTCCCGCTATAGCGGTTCCTATTTATCTACTTGCATTTTGACGTGCTTTCGAACTGCTACACACACACAAATGTTTCTCATTTTTTGTGGGAGAAAGCAGAGAACAATCTGGGGGGAGGGATTCTTGAAACTTCTCTGGGGTTGCTCAGTGATTAGTAGTAGCAGACAAAACTTTTATCCAAGATATCTTCCCTGCGCTGAGTCATCTCCCTGCTGCATTGTGAAGCAAAGGGAGAAGCCTTGGGCACATTTGCAGCTACTCCTACTCAGCAGTGAGATTAGCAACTTAGCGTGTGTGTTTAAAAAAAAAAAAAGAGGAAGGAAAAAGCACAGCTCCCTCCCAGCAAACACAATTAATTCCAGTGAAACTCACTTTCCCAGTTTTGCCAGCGTGGTTGCACTTTGGGCATTCCCAGCAGTTGGGCAGCTCTTCGTTGACGAGGCCGTCTGACTCCCGCACCTGGGAGGAAAAAGACACAGAACAGGAGGCTACAGATCAGCTCCCAATATACAGGCTTGGCGTTTTTAAACAAAATGCTCTTTGAAAATGTGCTGATAGTTTACAATTTATGTCAGTCAACTACATTTTGAATCTTTCATCCAATTTATTCTGCTTCATCTAGCGTAAGCACAAATAAACCTTGCCCTTCTCTCCAATCTCTGAAAATCTTACTTCTACACCCACATGGGGATTTTCCTGGATTCTAAAGTCTAGTCTATAAACCATATCAAGGTCTTCACAATGAAGAAAAGAAAGGCTTCCCAAACTAATATTATGGGAGAGGATAACAAGGCTAGCAAGGGAGGGTTGGAGCATACAACAGATCCAAGAAATGCAACTGGGAAATTCTTCCTTGGGCCTAACAAATAACAACAATTTTATTCTTTATACCCCAGTCTGAATGGGAAACTAATTTGCGCCACCACCCTCTTGCAGTGACGTTCCAGGCATTCATCATATGGGGGCAATTACAAGCAAGCGTAATTACAGGCAGGCTGGCCCAGAACCCTGCCATAAGCCTGCCTGCCTGGATCTGGGTCTGCTGACGTGCCATTTTCCCCTTTAGTGTCTTCAGGCATCAGATCCAAGAATCTGAAATTGTATGCACCATAGCAGACAGAGCCCTTTGGGCAGAGAAGAGAATGCCAGAGAACTCCTGAATATTAAAAGAGCACTGCTGGATCAGAGACAAAGGTCCATCAAGTCTCGGCATCTCCAGAATGGCCAATGAGATAGTCTTCAGAAAGGGCAAAGCAATGCTCCACTGGATGTCCCTAGCACCTGGTACACTGCTCCCGAACATGGAGGTTCCATTTAATCATGGCTGATAGTGTCCTCCTCCAGCACCACCATACATTTGTTCAATCTTATTTTAAATCCACCGGCACCAGTGCCCACCACCACATCTTGTGGCAGAGAATTCTATCCATTACTTGTGTGTTCAGAATTCTGCTTTTTGCTGTTGGCTCAGGACTGCAGAAGCAGGAGGGTAATCTGGCTTCCCCTGGGCCCTACTGGTCTTTTGGCTTCAGGCAACAAAGAGCCGTGGGCTACTGAGCTGCGAGTGGTCGGGCAGGTTGTAGGCTGTGGTGGCTGCGGGTAAAAGGAAAGGACTGCCAAACATGCCATCATTTTGCAAAAAACATGACAAAGGCCTGTTTTGATGCAGCTTCTGGACCCCACCTCAGAGAGCCCTTACCTTGAGGCATCCTGGGTGTATGATTTCATTGCAGATGGAACACTCCATGAGCATGAGGTTGAACTTGCCCTCCTCCTCCTCCACCGTATCTTCTTTCCCTGCTTCCCCACACACCAGGCACACGGCCGTGTGGGGCAGCACTGGCTAAACACACACACACAAACAGGAGGAAAGGAGTAGAGATCAGGAAACAGGCAGCAACTTATCAGCAAAAGACATCTGCGAAACCTCCCCATCCTCTCAGGCCGCAGCACTTTCTGTGGCTGGTTCTTGTAAAGGCCTGAGAAGCCCAACATGTTTCTGATTCTGTGATTCTATGTCCGCCCAAGGCGTTATCGTAACATCACACACAGAGGAAGAGGGGCTGGCAAATTTGGGGTGTCCCCAACCTCTGAAATGAGACCAGGAAAACATGGCAAGCTCTGCGCCTCCTGCTGAGGAAGGAGATTCCACTGTTGCAAAAACTAGTCCCCATACCCTGGCTTCTAGCTCAGAGCTGGGGGGGGGGGCTCACTTAGGCTCTGTGTTGGGCCAGTGTTCTGAGCAACTTAAAGTTGGCTGTTCTGGAAAGCAACTGTTTGAAATACAGTTCTTCCTGCATTGCAGGGGGTTGGACTAGATGACCCATGGGGTACCTTACAATTCCAACTCTATGCTTATACAGTTCTATGATTCTGCTCCAATTGCTTCTGTAGCCCGAGTTAGGGGTCCCAACTGAGGCACCCTGTCTCTTATGTCTGCCCTTGCTATGACAATGGACATCCTGGAAGAAAGATCTCAAGAAATGAGAGCTGATTGTCAATCGATAAAAGAGATCACTCCAGTCCTGGAGGGCAGTTTAAAGCAAGCAAAGCAGAAGGGCTTCACATACAACAGTTAAGTATTATTAGGTTAATTTATACCCCGCCTTTTTCCTTAATGGGACACAAGCTAGATATAAAAATGAAAATCAGAAAAACATAGAAAAAATAATTAAAAAGCAATTAAACATTGATCAACGTAAAACTATAAACATATATAAAATCTATGAAAGCCATACCAATCATTATAATAAAAACAGCATGACACCAGCCCCTTCATTAAAAGCAACCGTTTCCCCAAACCTGTTGGAACATGAATGCCTTCACCTGCTGGCAGAAGGACAGCAAGGAAGGAGCCTGTCTAGCTTCTCTAGGGAGGGACTTCCAGTCTATGAAATCTGTTGCCATAGTATGTTCCAAAGGCCAAAACCATTAAGTGGGCTCTTAAAGAAGCTCAAGGACCACCTCTACCCATACGAACCAACCCGGACCCTGCGATCATCACCTGAGGCCCTTCTTTGTGTGCCTCTTCCATGAGAGTTCTGGAGGGTGGCGACACGAGAACGGGCCTTTTCTGCAGTGGCTCCCCGCTTATGGAATGTTCTCCCCAGGGAGGCTCGCCTAGCGCCTCCATTACAGTTCGTTAGGCACCTGGTGAAAATGTTCCTCTATGACCAGTCCTTTGGCCTCTAAGTGTCTATGGCCTTTTAGAAGTAGGTGAATGTTTTATATATATTTATCTTTTTCTCTTGGTTTTAATGTAGGATGATTTTTTGGTCTGTCTGTCCAGTTGCGAGTTGCTTTGGGTTGCCCTGGGCAAGATTCAACAGATAATAAATTCAATAGATAATATTCAATAGATAATAAAATAATAGTTAACCTGCTGCAAATGTGTCACCTGTGGAAGTTTGGAAACTTCAATCATTGGCTGGATGGGTGATCATCTTGCACTCATGTTTCAAAGCATTTCAGACCGATCTGTTGGTTTTAAGGAACTTTATGTCTGCTGCTCTTCATTTGTCATTTCAAGATGATTATTTAATGCTACTACTTTATTATTTTGTTTCGCCTGGTTTTCTCTTCCATTTCTTTGTCGTTTGTAAGTCACTTTGACTGTTTTACACAAAAGCGGTTCAAAAATAATTCATTGAGAGCTGGTGCAGAGTGTGGCAGCCAAGAGCACAGTTGCTCGGCTGCAAGCTTGCTAGGTTGCCTTTGGCAAGCCATCGCCTCTCAGCCTCAGCTCCCTGTCTGGTGATGCTAATACTGACCCACCCAAAAGGGCTGCTATTGCAGCTATGGCCAAGACAGGCACTCTATTAATATGTGCCAAATAAACACTCAGCTTTACCATTATTATTGGATGGTACAAACTTTTTTTAGATGGTTTCAAGATTGTTTCATGTATATTACAGTGCCCACTGAAATTTTTCCCCCTTACTCTAGCAGACAACAGCTTTAAACTGTTTTTACCTCTCCCAAATTGTATTTTCTGTACACTGGTTAGAGAAGATGGTAGTTAAGCAGGATATAAATCATTCAAATAAAAATAAATATTGCTCAGTTATGTTAAAAACGTATTCTTATGGCTCTGGGTTTTTTTAAAAGAAATCAAGATAGTGAGGTTACAGGGAACCAGACAGAGGGCCTTCTCGGTAGTGGCACCCACCCTGTGGAACGCCCTTCCAACAGATGTCAAGGAAATAAGCAGCTATCCTATTTTTAAAAGACATCTGAAGGCAGCCCTGAAGGCAGGGAAGTTTTTAATATTTAATGCTGTATTGTTTTAATATCGATTGGGAGCCACCCAGAGTGGCTGGGAAGACTCAGCCAGATGGGCAGGGTACAAATAATAATAATAATGCTTTCTAAAGACATAATCTAACTGGAAAGTACAGGCTATAATTAGGTGTGTTAACTACGTTCATATGCCACCTTCCATTCAGAGTTTAAGGGCGCAAGCACAATTCTCTTCTTCCCATCCATCCCAATTTATCCTCACAACAACCCTGTTAGGCTGGGAGACAGTGCCTGACCCAAGATCACACCGTGAGGGGATTCCTAAAGTGGGCATCCCTGGTCCTAGTTCCACTGTCTAACTGCTACACCACACCAGCTCTTTTAATTGCAGAAATATGAGCCAGTGAATTAAGCAACATACCTGAAGAGGCATGCCTCCTTTGGTGGAGAAGAGGGGGATAATGCCTCTCTTTCTAAAATTATCATTTTTTCTTTAAGTACAGGCAGCACCCAGTTTACGCAGGGGTTATGCTCCACGGCACTGTAAGCGTCGGTGAAATCACATATAATTGAAAAGACCTGCAAACACTCTACCCTTTCAGTGATGTCTTTATGCCGTTTCCAGGTCACTTCCGGGTTCTGAACAATGCATGTATATGCATGGTCATGCCCATATTGAAGGCGTGTAAACAAGGGGCTGCCTATACACGAAAGTGTAACACTGTCCAGAATAATACAATTTACTTTCATTCTTTAATATTATTCTTTAATTTTATATCAGATTAGAGTGGCCTATTTTATGATAGTGGGTAGCATTTGCATTTTTAATAAATATTATTTTTAATAGGGAAGACCTTTTTAGCCTCCAATCCTATAACCCCTTACCTGGGAATAAGCCCCAGGAAGTTCAATGAGACTTTCTTCTGAGTAGGCATCTATAAGACTACGCTGTAAAATTAATTCAAGGCTGCAGCCTTAGTTATAATCCAAGGATGTCAGTTAAGGATTCCTAGCATTCAGGGATGTGACCATTGCCAGGTTCTGCACAAGACTCTACATTTCTTCTGCTTTCTGCAACATCCCTGTGCCCAGCAACTCAGGTGCTGAAGGTCACTTAATTGCCCTTACATAATGGAGACACAAATGCAAACAGGGGCTGCTGCAATCTGCTACAAGTCTTATGAAAAAAGGGAGGGGGGAGAGAAAGAAACAAAGGCGCTGTCAGTGGAAAAGCAATAATGATTAAAAGAAAGGATTATAAATCACCCCTTTTCTGTAAGCTGATTCTACTAAGGCTTGGAGAGTTCTGAAAAGCAGATGCTTTTAGAAGGTAATTCACATGAATAAAATCCTACATCAGATAATGGAACATGGACTGAAATCCCTCACTAGAGAGACAAGTAGCTTTAAAGACTGGGATTATTCAAGAAGAACAGAACACAAAGGTAAGGCAGATTTGCACAACAGTCGTGATATTGCTTCAAAGGAGCCACTGGAACTCACCCTTGGGCAAGCACCATTGAGATAAACAGGCACTTGTCTCCTCAAGACAGCCCCTAACAAATGCCCAGGAGATTTCACCAGCAAGATTGTGCTCTTCAGCAGGGATAGGGAACTGTACATGGGGAGGAAGAAGCAGCCGAGCTGTAGCTGCTGCTATGTCATGATGTTGAAAACCAGGTATTGTCCAGCTCCACTCCCATCAACCCTGACCTGCTAGCTAGGGATAATGGGACTTGTAGTCTAACAACAGCTGGGGAACAAAGTTTGAGAAACACTGCTTTCAGTGCAACCTCTCATTTAATGAGACCCCCACCCTACTATCCTAATAAGGAGGGAACAAGCTATTATTGTTATGGCTTTATAGAGGGGCAACACAGGACAAGTCGATCCAGAGAGTCCATGGCTGAACAGAATTTGTACCCAGAGGTGTAACGCCATTGCTCTGTTCATTGGAGCACATTTAAGGGGAAGGGGCTGCAGTTCAGTGGTAGCGCACCTGTTTTGCATGCAAGAGGTTCCTGGCATCTCTGAAGCCCTGGAGAGACACTGCTAGTCAGAGTAGACAGAGCTGAGCTATATGGATCAAGGCATGCTCTGTGACAGCTTCCTACGTTTCTATGCTTTGCAATCAAGAAACCTAAAAATCCCGGTAACAGCTCTTTGCCTTTCTCCAGTGAGGAAATTCAAGTTCTACAACAGAACACTCGGCGCAAACTCAGACATGTTAGGAAAGTAGTTTTTTAAAAAATTGTAAAAAGGTAATAAATAATATATATAAGCATATAACTCACTTGTTACAACAGCTCCCATGGCTACTGGTCTGTTTCCCAACACAATTCAAAATCCTGCTTTTGACCTATAAAGCCCTTATGCAGCTTAGGTCCAGGTTATCTTTCCCCATATGAACCTGCCCTGGGCCACCTGAATAGGCACACTTGGTGGGGATGTGGGAGAGGGCCTTCTTGGTGACTGCTCCAGACTCTGGAACCCCTCCCTGAAGAAGGCAGACTGGCTCCCTCCTTCTTGTCGTCCTTCCAACAGGTGAAGACTTTTTTGTTCCAAGAGGTTTGGGGAACTGATTGCTTCTAATGAAAGGGCTGGTGTGGTGCATTTTAATTGTTGTTATTTGTATGGTTTTAATAGATAGATAAGGATAGTTCTAATTCTATCACTATTTAATTGTTTTTTAACTATTTTTTCTATTTCTAGCACTTTTTAAAAATCTGTAAATTTTTTATTATGTAAATAACAACAACAACAATTTCCCTGCATTTGTACTAGCCTGCCTCCTAGTTTCATCATTTGTGGTCTGTGAGCACCAATTTTGCCAAAACATTTCCAGGCTTGTCACCCAAAGGTGATTCTCAATCATTGCACAAGACGATCAGGCAATAGGCTTACCGCAATGCACTGCCTCATAATGCATGACTGCTTCATCCTGCCAGGCCCACCAAACTTCTTCATGTCCTTGCAGAAGTGACACTCGCCACACTCTGTGCGCAGGCAGGCCTCGCACTTGCGACATCGCGTCCTCCTCCGGCGTGCTCCTGCAGTTGTCCGGTTTGCCGCGAGCTTCACGGCTGAAGCAGGGCCCAATTTTCCTTTGGGTCTCCCAACGGCCCGGTTCTGGGAATGGCAAGCAACGGCAATGTTTAAAGAGCAACATTCCAAGTATTTCCCATACCCTATTTCTTATGAGCAAGGATAATCATATTCTAATCATTATCCCTAGTTTGTAGATGCAGGGACAGAGGCTGCAAGGAATTGGCTTACTTAAGGCCAGGCACCAGAACAAGGCATCCTGCAGAATCTTCTGGAGTCCTCAAACCCTGCGAAGGTCCACCAGTGTTGCCATTTAAACCAAGATTTGGGTCGAGTTCTGGCATGACTGCACGGAATTAATTTCCCAACTCAACTCAAAGTGCAGGTTTTGACCTACAATGCTTTATGCAGCTCAGGGACTCAATATTTCAGGGGCCACCTCGTCCCATATGAACCTTATCATCCTGAGACCCTTCTCTGGGTGCCTCTTCCGAGAGAGGTGCAGAGGGTGGCAGCAGCAGCAGCACAAAAACAGGTATTCTCAGGGGTGGTTCCCCATTTATAGAAGGACTCCAGGCACCATCTTTGCTTTTAAGCACCACTTTTTTTGTTTGTTTGCCCAAGCCTTTAATTGTTAATTGAGAGTAAAGGATCACTGTGGGGTGAGAGGACTTTTCAGTACTCATACAATCTTTTAGTGAAGTGGGTAAAATTACACTCGCATCATGCAAACTATGGTTCGTGATTCTACACCTCTTTATCCAGCCTTTTCTTAAAATCACTCAGAGCAGCTTGCATGCCTCTCTGCCCGCTTTTATTGTTGCCACATCCCTGCAAGGCAGGTTAGGCCATGAGTCTCAGCAGTCTAAGCACCCAGTTCCAGACTGACACAAAAGGCACTAGACATCATACAGGCCAGCAACTGACATTTAGAGACTCCTATTTCCAGGAGGGGAAAACATGTGAAGTCTGGCTTAAGCTTTCGTGGGATGCAGAATCCTCAGTTGGCAGGTACGGGGGGGGGGGGGAATGTAGGAGCTAGGTGGCCAATGGTAGCATGGTCTGTGGCTACAGCTAAACGCAGGCAACATTAAAACAGTGACCTTTCACAATGGCAGTAATTGGTGATGGCCCAAGCATCTTACCATTTCTTGGTATATTAACACCTGTAAAGGTAGAGGAAACCATCATCTCTATTCAAAACTGAACTTCTTGGAAAATGTAATCCAGCAATTTCACACTGGAATTTCCCTTTACAGCCATCCTAAGCCAAGTTGCGTGTCCTGGTAGGCAACTGAATTTAAAGGCATTACCAGTTACAACTGTTGGGAAGGGTCGCCTTTCTTACTGAGCTCCAACAGAATTGTCAGGCCATAGTTGTAGCATTCTGTTGCCATTTAACTTCCAACATTCTTCCCAAATACCTGCCAGATGAGGATTATACTTGCTTCTGATGAACTGGACCCCAGGTTAAAGGTGTTACACAAGTCTCTTTATTATTTAGATTAGAACTTCTATTCAAGACACACTTACTTGGAAGTAAGCGCCACTGAACACAGAGGGACTTACTTCTGTGTAAACATGCACAGAATTGCACTTTTGGGTACATGACATAAAATGAGCCGTTAAAGTTTTATTTTATTAAGTGAAAGAGTGTTCCTCTTTCAGGGAAGCCCCAGGCAGTTATTTTAAAACTGCGACTAATCATTGTTACAGAAGTAAGGTAAATACCACAGGCCATTAGCCAAGGCAACAAACAGAATTGGAGCAATGGCGCCCAGCAGGAAGGGGAAAAAAGATGTAAAGAAAGATGTAAAAGAAAGATGAAAAGAAAGATGTAAAACCTATGTTAACACAGCATAAGAGCAGCCTATTCATACATTGCACAGTAGCTGACTATGACTGCTACTCACTGTACATTGGGTAAGCAACTGCAGCAAGTAAGAAAGGCAGCGGCCATAGCTCAGTGGGAGAGCAGATGCTTCTTTGCATGAGCTCAATCTCCCAGGTAGGGCTGGGAAAGGCCCCCATCAGACACCCTGGACAGCACTGAACTAGCCAGACCAATGGTCTGACTCCACAGTACACATAATGCAGATTTGCAAGCGAAGGTTTCCCTTCAATTTACTCTAATCTAGACCTAGATCTGACTATGTCATGTGTGAATTAGCTGTATCACAGAATTGTAGAGTTGGAAAGGACCCCAAGGGTCATCTAGTCCAATCCCCTGCAATGCCTGAAGTGTCTGAAAGTGTCTATATGCGCGCGCACACACACACACACACACGCACACACACAGCAGCCCCTGTGCTTCTTTCATATTTCTGAAGTAGGTCTACAATGGAGCAAAATAAACCCGCTATAACACATGCTCTGTATTATTTAATGCAGTGTTTTTCAACCTTTTTTGGGCAAAGGCACACTGGTTTCATGAAAAAAATCACGAGGCACACCACCATTAGAAAATGTTAAAAAAACTTAACTGTGCCTATATTGACTATATATAAAGTAATTCTCTCGCGGCACACTAGTGTGCCGCGGAACAGTGGTTGAAAAACACTGATTTAATGATCAGTTCATTAACCACATGTTTTCACCCCCCCTCTCATGACCATCTGAAGCAACAATTTAGAATTTCTTTTGCTATTACAGTACTGTAATAAGAACTGTTTAGAAAGATGTCCTGGTGTGGGGTAAGACGTTGAATTTTTGGGAGTAGTTCAAGAAGAGCTATACTGTACTGTACAATTTCACAACACATTTAAAACAGATGATGATGATTATATAGAACAGACACCCCCAAACTGCGGCCCTCCAGATGTTTTGGCCCATGATCCCTAGCTAGCAGGACCAGTGGTTGGGGAAGATGGGAATTGTAGTCCAAAACATCTGGAGGGCCGAAGTTTGGGGATGCCTGATATAGAACGAAGGCAAGTCTTCTAACCAGCTTATTAAAAGTGTCAAATCCATCCACTGCACAGGCGGCCTGATCTTCTATGTTGCTAAAAACACTCACTTCCAATTTCAGCTGTCAATCAGCATGTAAACCCTGGC
Source organism: Zootoca vivipara (assembly GCF_963506605.1). Taxonomy (NCBI): domain Eukaryota; kingdom Metazoa; phylum Chordata; class Lepidosauria; order Squamata; family Lacertidae; genus Zootoca; species Zootoca vivipara. The sequence continues at coordinate 4,840,628 of NC_083292.1, forward strand.
TGCCACATTATTCACTTGAGACCTAGAACTTTGTGGTTACCAGTGACAGGGTCTGCATGGTGGCAGCTTCTCATCCCTGAAACTCCCTCCTCACACTCCTTTGCCACATGCACCTTAATGGTGTTTAGTTGCAAAGTAGAAACCTTGTTAATTGCCAGGACATTTGGTGGCTTTTTGTTGAAGCGACTGATTTTATTATTTCTATTGCTATTTTACTTTGTTGTTTTAGCACTGGTCTTATATCAATTAATATGTGTGGTAAGCCACACCGAGAGCTGTTGTTAATAGGTGTGGTAAATTACATAAACACAGAGCAATTCAAAATTGTTCAAGGCCATATGCCATTAGTCTTCAATACGCAACAGCAGGTACTGTGACAATTTAAAACGATGTTTACAGTGATGTGAGAATTTCTGGGCCTAGATGTTACAGCAGGTTTATTTGGAAGCAAACTCCACTGTGTTCAGAGTGCCTTGTTCCTGAGAAAGTGTGCAGAGAATTACAGTCCATGCATAAGATCAGGCTGTCCAAGTAAATGGGCAGCAATCCTTGCCAGAGTAAAGTTTGCTGAAATCAGTGCAACTTGCTTATGCATAAATGTGAATAACGCAGCAAGGTACACTGTGCTCAGCCTATGCATGTTTAATCATAAGTAAACCCAACTATGTTCAATGTGCCTTGTTCCTGGGTTCACACCCTTAATATGATGGACTCAAAAGCAGTAGGCTTGCAGTCTGCAAAACTTCATACCACAAAGACATTTGTTAACTTTTAAGTGCCAGGAGCTGCTGTTTTGTTTTGTAAACCCAAGCCAGCACTTGGGACAGGATTAGTCCCAGAGCTGAATGGAAGCCCTTTTATATGGAGCAGCTCAGATCCATTCACACTCCCCCCACAGGCTCACCTCATCCATATAAAACAGCACCTGGGATCTACGTCCTCCCCCCCCCCCACCAGCTCAATCAACAAACCTTTCTATTAGCAAAAGTCTGCATAAAATGTCAATTTCAAAGCTACACCAACAATGGGTGTGTGGGGTTTAAAATACACCTCTTTCTGACCTCCTCTCCTTTCTTTCAACAAGGGGGGCAAGAACCAAGATGAAGTTCCCGAGGAGCCGTTTCTTGGAGCACAAAAGCCCCTCCCCCCTTGCTTTATGCTGACACAAGGAGGGATGCTCCCCGCCCCCTCCCCCGTTTGGAGGCTTCCTTCTGGCAAGGGGCGGGGGAGGGGCGGAGGGGGATGCAGGCAGGGCTTCTCTGGGGCTACATTGTCTCTCCCCCCCCCTCAGACGACGCCCTCCCCCTCCCTTGCATCTTCCACAGAGGGACACTCGGCGTTCTTGGAAAGCCCCCTCCCTCTTCAAACTTTGCCTTTAAGAAGCCGCCCCCTCCCGCTCCCCCTCCCCCGACCTGGTCGTGCTCGGGCTCCCGCTCCGAGTCGTCGTAGTCGTCCTCGTCGGGGCTCACCGACATGGCCATCCTCCTCCTCTCATGGCGGGCCCAGGCAGCAGGAGGGGCGGGAGGCGGGCATGGCGGGGAGCCGCCGCCACTCGGCTCGCCTCGCCTCTCGCTCGCCACACGGAGGGAGGGAACTCATGCATATGCATGAGGCCGAACCAGGAAGGGGCTGGCCCCCGCAAGCCGGGCCAATGGCAGGCCGAGAAGGCCGGGGCTCGCAGGGGGAGCCTCGCCATTGGCTGCCAGGGGGAGGGGGGAGGTTCGCATCTTTATCTTGGGGTCAATAGGACTTCATTTTAGGTGGACACCCCCCCAAAAAAACAACAACATCCTGAAGCTGGGCTGTCCCTCCTCCACCTCACGCTTCCTCCTTATCTTTCCTGGTTTTTTTTAAAGAATGTTCCCCCTCTAGATGGTTTCCAGAACAATTGGAAGCAGCAGTATTTCATTAGATGAAAATACTGTAAATCTTTTTTAAAAAATCTTTTCCTGAGTACATGTGTCTTGGGGAGGGGGGGGGAAACAATCTAATAGTAAGTTGGTAAGACTTCTGCTATGTAAGTGGGTGTAGCACACTAAGGTCAGAAAGGAATTAGCTTTATCTGTGCTTAAAAACAAAAACCAACAACAGTACACTTACTTCAGAGTAACCCCCATCAAACTTAGCCAGGCTTACTTTTCAGTCAACCAGCAGAATCATGGAATCATCGTAAAGTTTGAAGGTACCCCAAGGGTTATCTCTAGCTCAACCCGCTGAGATCTCAACATCATACAGGACAGATGGCCATCCAAACTCAGTTTAAACACCTATGAGGTAGGAGATAAAAGGGCCAGTCTCTGCCCTGAGGGCCCTACAATCTACATTCACAGCACTTTAAATATTTTCATAACCCTTGCAACAGCTTTGTAAGGTAGGCCACCGTTAGCCCTGTATTGCAGCATATTTAGACTAAGAAAACAGTAACTGATCAGAAGCCACTCAAGTAGTTGGACTAGCATTTTTCCAGCCCAAACGTCTCACACTTAGCTGCTGTGCTCTACATGCACTTTCCACTTAAGCTGGCCTCATTTTCCTGAAATTAAGCAAGCAGGCAGCCATGGTCATGCAGTCTCGCCTCTGCTTAAACCATTTGGTCGGCACCGATTCTCTTATGAGAGAGGAAGAAGTGGAAGCAAGCCCCTCTCCTTAATGAGCAAGGTGTATCCTGCCTCTTGAACAGATTTACTGATATACTCAACAACACCTCCGCCCCCCCCCCTCCAAACAAGTTCCTCCAGTTTTTACAATACATGGCAGAAGGAATGGCTAGCTCTTCTCTGAGAACTAGTTACAGGTAGGTAGACGTGTTGGTCTGACGCAGTCAAAACAAAATTAAAAAAAAAATCCTTCCAAGTAGCACCTTAGAGACCAACTAAGTTTGTCATAGGTATGAGCTTTCGTGTGCATGCACACTTCTTCAGTGTATCTGAAGAAGTGTGCATGCACACGAAAGCTCATACCTATGACAAACTTAGTTGGTCTCTAAGGTGCTACTGGAAGGATTTTTTTATTTTGTCTTCTCTGAGAAGCAACTCTTTGTGGCAGCTTACACACGGAGCGTGATCAGCGAGTGGGTGGAAATGGTTATGGGAAAACCAGACAAGGCACCCCAACAAAAATTTCTCTGACATGATTCTCCTTGAGAGTAACCCACAAAATCATTAAACTGTACCCTTCCCACTTTCCAATTTGAAAATTATGGTTCCTTAGCTTCTCTCTTGGCCCAAAATTATTCTGTCAGTTGCACTTAATTTTTAAATGATCTGTTTGTGTTGTACAAACCAACAGGGTCACATTTAAATCACATGACTTCCTGCAAGAGTCTTGGGAACTCCAGTTTCTTAAGGGTGCTCAGAACTGTAGCTCTGTACGCAGATTCTTTGGGGAAAGCCAAGTGTTTGAATGGTGTGGATGTGATCCAGTCAGCTGAAACTGATGAACTACGTAAAAAGTTGGCCTATATACGCATCTAAATCAAAGGTTTAAAATCTAATTTTGGTTCAATGTCATTGGACAAATCCTCTCAAAATCAGTTGATTTAATAAGCTTTTACATAGCCTGACAAGGAAGCACCCCCTAAGGAATGTGGGGCCCATGTTCCCTCATCAGCAGACCACCAACATAATATTGGAACAAATTTAGAAGGAACACAAATTCTAATAACCAGGAACTGCTTTAAGTATTCATTGCTCATATTGTCAAATGGCTCTCACATCCCCTGCTCCCGGACACCTCACCCAGCATCAACTCAGCATCAGAATGCCTGAACCTTCACCCACTGTGTCACTTTTGTGATCCTTCACAACGGCAGGGATTGGTGATAATATAATCTGAGCATTCCTGGCCTTGACTAAATGTAGGCCTGAAGAGAGAAAATGGCTTCCTGTCCCATTTAACTCAGCAATGCTAAAATGGCTGGGTTATCACCTATCACTGCTGCTGTGGATTCTTACCTTGCATACATTTTAACTCTGAATTGTCAGAGATTGCACTTTTTAAGTTTGATTGCCATTTAACGTCTACATTTTCCCCAGTACCTGCTAACTGAGCATTACACTTCAGACATCAGATGAACCAGTTCCCACTCCGCATAAGCTTATGTCACAGTGAGATTTGTAGTGGCACCGTAAGGCACTTTGTTGTTTTTGCTGCAACACGCTAACTCAGTGGTTTTCAACTAGTGTCCCATGGCACCCTGTGGTTCCTTGAAGAATGGTCAGGGGTGCTGCAGGCAACACTGGTCTCTGTCCCTCGTTCCTTCCCTCCCTCCCCTGATGCCCTCTCACATCTCTGCTTCCCAAAGGTTTGTGTGGCTGTTTTTTTGCAGCAGCCATGGCTACAAGTTCCCCAGGCAAATGGTGCCTCTGGGGCTGGCCAGGGGGTGCTTCCCAGGCCCCTGTGGGGCAGTTTGAGGCGGCACCTCTCTTTGGGGTGGGGAGTAGCTCAGATATCAAGGATGGCAGCAGTGGGAGGGGAGGGGAGAAGAGGCAGAGGGAACACTCCACAAGGTAGGGTGTTTGAAAAAGGGCAAGAGGCCGACTCTGCAGGCAAGGGGTGACATAACTGAGCTCCTGAGCCCCACAGGGCTGCCGCTCCCTAGTAGGTAAAGGGAGCCATGGACTTGAAAAGGTTGAAAAGCTCTGTGCTAACCCTTTGGGAAAGTGCTCCTTAATAGACACAGTCCTCTCATGCCCTTTTGCTATAGAATGGTCATCTGAATACAACGCTACCCTTGTGTGTTCTTCAACTACCAGCAAATGCTGCAGCCTTGAAAGTGATGCCAGATAAAAACCAGCAGTGCTGCCCAGCTACAAGGGCTGAGTGTTTACCCAGGTGAGTAACTACTTACTGGCCAGGCTCCTACCAAGAGCAACCCTACCAAGAAGTGTCAAAGTTTGGGGAGAGGAAAAGGCATGGAAATGGCTATTTTTAGACAAGTTCAACTCCAAACACCCTACCTTTGCGTTTTTCTTAGGCCACGATACCACTGGGACCCCAGAAATGGCAAGATTTTGGTCATCGTCTGCATGCTCCTTCAGGATGTTCTGTTTCGAAAAGAAAAGAGGCTAATTAACCCGAGGGCTGTGGGTGCAAAGACCTGGCACACCATGACTTGCCAAAGGGAAGAGAATCGAAAAAATGTAGTGAAAAAGTTAAATGTTATTTTCTGCTTCGCAGCTTGGAAATAAAGATGTGGAAGCTTCACCTCACAATTCTCATTTTGTGGATGAGAGGTGGAGATCACTCAGGAAGCTTTCAGGAATGATACTACTAATGTCTTATTACAACCTAAGAAGCAGAGGGGGGTTAAATTGCTGAAACAGTCATGTTTAACTGGAGCAATCGTTTGGCTCCTTACTTTTACAGTATGCCTTTTCCTTTAGAACAGTCTTCCCCCAAACTTCCAGATGTTTTGGGCTACAACTCCCATTAGACCAAACTAACACTCCGAAGCTTCTGGCAGGCACCAAGCTGGGGAAGGTTGGTTTAAAACTGCTGTTTTTCTCAAATGCAATACATGTGCAGATTCTCACTGACTAACCAAGTAAGTTCTGTGATTAAATCAACTTAAGATTTCTTTAAATTTCTTTATAATAAACCTGACTGTAACAGGTTTTTTACTTGTAAATTTCCTGCTGGCGGAGACTATAGTTTATGAAAGTGTTTTCAGTCTCTAAGGTGCCGTGCTATAAGAGATTAATATACAGCCACTCCTCTTGAATTTATTTTTTCAAATATATCTTTATAAATAATGCTCATTTTCCTAGCAGTAAGCACTATTAATGATAACCAGCAGACACGTAGAGAATTGTGCTGCTAGGAGATAGGGAAAGAATGGAGACAGGGAAAGGGATCTTGATATGAACACAAAAAGCACATTGTGAGAATTCTAACCCCACATCCTTCAATCTTCTTTACACTGCAGCAACCAACATTGATATTGTCTGGGGGAAATAGGACATGGGCAATTAAACAGACGATAGACACTTTTTCATGCAGCAGAGCTCGTTTTCACAGACACAACCCACGTTTTCTAGCATTCAGCGTTAAGTGCCTGACACTGAGGGAAAGAGAACTTAATCAACAAAGATTGAGAAATTCGTTAAGGCATTAGCTTTAGCGGACAACAATATGTCAGAAGCAAGAGAGGACTCTGGTCACCTATGATAGCTTATGCCTTAATAAATTGGTTAGTCTTTTAAGGTGCCACAAGACCCTTTGTCATTTCTGCTGCAGCAGGCTAACACACAGCTGCCCCCCTGAAAATTATTACAGCTGAATCAGCTTCATGCAGTTTCCACCTGCCCCCACCACTAATCAAGTGAGAAAATCCCTTTGAAAGGAAGCTGTTCGTTTTCCTGAGCAACAAAAAGCAAAACCTCAGCTTCCTACACGTGTCATGAGCTTCTAAATCAAAGTTAAAAGTGTTTTAAGAGCAACTAGTAGTAGTGCCTCATTAAGTGTTTTCCTATTGTACAGTATTTAAACACCTGGAGTGGGGTGTGTGATACAGTTCCATAAGAGAACTGCACCACACACATGGGGGAAATTGCTCATTGCGTGGTGGCTGCTTCGCCATTTAATCAAGCTAGGGGTTGTGTTGCAATTCACACCATCCTGACTCAAACACTGCCGTTCCTGATAGTCTGCAGAAAAGGTTAATAAAACTTCTTCCTTGTGCCTCCTTTTCTCTATCCTACCCTTGCAAATCCCTCATCGAGGCCCACATTTTTTGTAAAGTCCTTGGGACAGGGACCTGTCTTCTTTTTGGTGCTCTCTAAAATGCCACAAAGACTGATAGCAATATAAGGATCCACATTAGTTATTAGTCAGTTAGCTAACTGAGGTGACAGAAGGATACCTACCTCCAATGCTTAAAGCTCATGTGCGCAGGGAGATTCTGGTGGGTGGGAGCATTCAAAGAACCAACCCTGACCCACCTTGTGAGATCTGCAGTGGTACAGATTCCAACAGTTCAAAACTAAGCAACATTGCCCAGGCCCCTCTCACCTGGATCATGTTCCACACACTCCTAGGGCCAAGGATGGGAAGCCAAGGCCCTCCAGGTAGGGCTGGACTACAATTCCCAACACCCCTAATGACAGCCCCAGCCAGCATCACCTGATGCTGGTTGAGTCCACCACCTCATCTCAAAACTCACCACTTCTTTGGGGCTTCTGGAATGGCCTCTCCCAAAACCTAACAAAGCCTCTCACATATCCTTACCCAAAATGTAAATGAAACCTAATGACTACTGCCGCCCACATTTATTCTTTGTTCCCCTGACTTAACTCCTTTTATCTTGTCTGATCACCTATGAGCAGGGCTATTTTCAAGGGGAACTTGCTGGAACTCACTTTCGGCACCTCTCAGGTGGGTGCCATTGCCATTCTAAGAGAACAAGGAAGGTGTTCATGTGAGTTCTGGCACCTATTTTTCTAGAAAAACAACACGGCCTATGAGGAGTAAGAATTACCTTCAGGATACTAACCAGGCAAGAGAAGCATTTGGCAAATTGAAGAAGGGTCAATTCCATCTCTCCCTCTCTCTCTTCACCCCCCTTCCTATTTTTCTTAAATTTATATCTCACCTTTCTTCTGTCATGAACTCAAGGCTGCATACATGTGGCTCCTCGGTCATCCCTGTGATGTCACTTGCCAATGCAGAAGCAGACAGGCAACAAGCCAGTTCTGTGGGTTCTTAACTTTTCAAGGCTGAGATATGCAGTTAAGAGTTCTCCCAATACCCTAACTTGAACTCATGAAGATATGACCTTGAAAAGCTAAACTCTTAGATACATATAGTACCTGAAAAAGAACCAAGTCACATCCAAAGCAGGTCTACCACCCCTAGCCAGAGGCTTTGAGGATTCCACTCAAGTGGAAAGGAGTCCCAAAGTGTTGTGTGTGTCTCCCCACTCCCTACCTTCAGGGCACATACCCAGAGACTTCCCTTCTTTTTGTCATTCAGCTCCTTTTAATGTGCTTTACTCCTAGTTTTGGTCTATGTGCAAGAGCAATTGAAGAAGCCAAAATAGTGGCCGCTTCTGAACCCCTACAAATGAAGTGCTTTTTCTGTGAGAACATTAACAGAAGACGTTCCACTCCACTTCACTCTTTCCCAGGTGGCTTCTGTCCACCACAGAGAAAGAAGAGCAGCAGAAAACTGTTGAACCTATGGCTACATACAGGGAATTGTTGCTTCTGGATGTGAAGATCAGTAGGATAGGCCCTCACTGGGTTCTGAAACAGTCCTTCCTTTCTGGTTCCGAGAGACAATCTATTCACTCTTTACCAAGCTGAGCAGAGAACTCTGGGATTATCACCACATGACTACATCAAACACATTCTTCTACCTTGTGGGTTTTCTATGTAAGGCATGTGAAGTGCACAGAAATCAGGACCCATTCTCCAGATGGATTCCCAACTGCAGGCTGTTTGGACAGCCTCCTGACATCACAGAGCTTACCATTTTTAGAAGCAAAACATCTACACACCTTCATATCCTCCAGCAGAGACTGAGGGTCCTCGATGCCTTCAGGTATACATTTCTTATTCTCCGGAAGGGATTCAAGTTTTTCAACAAGGGCTTTCAAACCCTTCAGTTCAAACTCTGTCAGGTGAGTCCATTTCGCCGAGACCTCTGTAGCTGGGGAGCCCGTGGGAGTTTTGGGATAGTCTGCCGGTGTTGATTTTACACTTTCTTCTGACTCATTGGACAAAGTCCTTTTGAGGAAGCGGGGGGCTGTAGATTTTTGCTTCCTCCCTGAAACCTCCTTCCCTTCTGAATGTATACTGTTGGGAGAAGACGATCCGTCCGCCAAGGCCTTGGGGATTTTTTCCAGACAGTCGTCCTTCTCTTCCCGGGTGTGGACATCACACGATTCGTCATCCATGTCTACCCAGGAATCCGATGAGAAGCTATCTAAGCTGCGTTTCCTTGTTGTATCTGAGACAGATGAGAAGAATTTTTAATGCCCTGATGCTGGACTTAACTGCGGCCCTCCAGATGTTTTGGACTACAATTCCCATCTTCCCCGACCATTGGTCCCGTTAGCTAGGGATCATGGGAGTTGTAGGCCAAAACATCTGGAGGGCCGCAGTTTGGGGATGCCTCCCCTAGACCATCACTAGTATGGTTTTTTATTTATTACATTTATATATCATCTTTTATCTTTCAAGGATCTCAAGGTGGTGAACATGGTTCTCCTTCTCCCCATTTCATCCCCACAACATCCTGTGAGGTAGCTTAGGCTAAGAGATGGTGACTGGCCCAAGGTCACCCTGTGAGCTTCATGGCTGACTGGGGATTCAAATCCTGCTCTCCCAGTTCCTAGACCAACACCCTAACTATTATGCCACACTGGCTCTTGACTAGGCTGGGCTATTTTTCCGTGCACCAGGAGCGGTTTTTGTTTTAAACTGGAGAGCACTTAAGAAATACCAGCACTATCTGAAGAAGATGCTTCAATCAATGCCATCTCCAGTTTAAAGGGATTAAAGGACCCCTGACCATTAAGTCCAGTCACAAATGACTCTGGGGTTGTGGCACTCATCTCGCTTTACTGGCAAAGGGAGCTGACGTTTGTCCACAGACAGTTTTTCCAGGTCATGTGGCCAGCATGACTAAGCCGCTTCTGGCAAAACCAGAGCAGCGCACGGAAACACTTTTTACCTTCCCGCCGGAGCGGTACCTATTTATCTACTTGCACTTTGAGGTGCTTTCGAACTGCTAGGTTAGCAGGAGCTGGGACCGAGCAACAGGCGCTCACCCCGTTGTGGGGATTCGAACCACTGACCTTCTGATCGGCAAGCCTAAGGCTCAGTGGTTTAAACCACAGCGCCACCCACAAAGGATTAGTAGCCGGTAATGGTAGAGATATCTGCCTGTATCACTGGAGAGGTGCTACCAGTCGGCATGGACAACTCTGGGATAGGTGGACATATCTAGCATAAGACAGCTGCCTATGCTCCACAGCTAATTGCAAGCCCACCCCACATGGCCAAGGAGGGCATTCAGCTTTCTCCCACAGATTACTACCGCTCACCCACCCAAAACTGCAGCCTCATTTGATACCGTCTATGATAAGCTCTTATCATAGGGGTCTTAGGGACCCAGGTGGCACTGTGAGTTAAACCACTGAGCCTAGGGCTTGCTGATCAGAAGGTCGGCGGTTCGAATCCCCACGACGGGGTGAGCTCCCGTTGCTTGGTCCCAGCTCCTGCCAACCTAGCAGTTCGAAAGCACGTCAAAATGCAAGTACATTAGATAAATAGGAACCGCTACAGCGGGAAGGTAAACGGCGTTTCCATGTGCTGCTCTGGTTTGCCAGAAGCGGCTTTGTCATGCTGGCCACATGACCTGGAAGCTATACGCCGGCTCCCTCAACCAATAATGCGAGATGAGCGCGCAACCCCAGAGTCGGTCACGACTGGACCTAATGGTCAGGGGTCCCTTTACCTTTACGATAAGCTCTACCACGTAATTCTGCAAAGTATATAACCTGGCTATATGTTATGCAAATTAAGCATGCAAAGTTGAACTATCTACATAATTTAATGCCATGTGAGCGAGATGAATAAACACCCAGCAATAAAAGATAATGGGAGAGGATTCCCCCCAGCAAATTATTTGTCAAAATTACAAATACCTAAGTACAGACGGTCATTTACCCTCACTAGATTCAACGTGCTGCCACCTGCCTCACTGCAGGGCAAATCTGAGGGTAAACCATACGCGGAACGAGTCTGCCCCTGCGGCTTGATGGAGGTAGAAACTGTCTCCCATGCCTTGTTACGTTGCCGTTTTTATGGGGATATAGGCTCATTACCCCTGCGTTGCAAAGATCTTCAAATGAATCCGAACTTCAACGTCTAAAATCCCTGGTAGAGCACAAGGATCCTGAGATCATGTTAAGAGTAGCAAAACAATTGGTGCTATCATAATGATTAAGGCCTTAAACGATTAATTTTAGGTTGTATTTTAGTAACTAAGTTTTAATTTATATATATTAATAACTGTTGTTATATCTGTATTGTCTCTGTTATATTTGACTGCAAATTCAAATGCATCCCTATTGTGTTTTATGATTTCATTGATACTGTATGTGGGCTGGAACTGGTCTGTGGCTGTAATAATAAATTCAAATTCAAAGAATTTATTCCAAGTGCTGAAAAATGTACTTCCTTTGTGCAGAATTTAGGTGTGTGCCCTTGGATGCCACCCTAGCCCTTCTGCTCCCATGTGTCAAAGGCACCCAGTTAACCCTCATTTCTTTGGGAGGATTCAAAACCTGCAGAAACACAAAAGTATACATATCTGAATGTGTGTTTCGCTTGCTCACAGAAGACCTTGAGAAATATCATTTCCTGGGGGAACTTGGTGTGCTGGTTAAAATGCCCGAGGTTCAAGCCACACACTTGCTCCTTTAGGAAATGATAAAATAATTCAGTTCAATCTCCACAATTCTTCACCGTTATGATTTTAGACCCATTTGTGCACAGAAGCAAAAAAGCAAGGGTGCCGTTCCATCTTCCTGCCTGTTCACTCCAATTATTAACTGCAAAAGAATTCACTCACCAATTAACATTGATTCTTTCAGATACTCTTTGCTGAGGTGGGAGCGCTGGGTCACGCAAAACACGTATCTCTCCAGAACATACCAACACATCTCATAGTAGAAAGGGTAACGGAACTTGGCTTGCACCTGAAAGCAAAAAGGGAAAACATTGGTCAATCTGGGAGGCAGGGAAGTTTGCTGCTCCTCAAGCCTGTTATCATCTTATCAAGAGCACAAGCTGCCTTTGCAGGAGCGGGAGGAGAGGAAGAGAGGGGCGGGAGCTGAGAGAGATGGATGCCTTCTGCATACACAATGAGCAGCCTGGCTTGCCTTCCGTGAACTAGCGCTTCATTTTGTGGTTCACTAATTTTACACCTTCCTGGGAGGGGAGAGGGGTGAGAGGAAGGGGAGTGAAAGGGGAGGGTGGAATCCTCACCATGGATTCTTCCCCACCCCCAAAACACACACACACACACACACAAAATAGAACTTTAATTTGATATATTACTCTTCCCACTTCTAAGCATAGAAATGGTGATACACATGTTAGTCTCCAGAGGATGCAAGTTGAGAATGTGTATGTTGCTAGATGACCTAGGTAAGAGTTACCTCCCATTTTTGCACAGCCACATGAACACACCGCCAACAGAATGAGAACAAAAGTACATGCTGGAAGGCGCCTCTTCACACAACACATCATTAATAGACCGGAATTTGCCCCAACAGGTTGTGGTGGCGTCCACTGGCTTTGAAAGACAACTAGGCAATTTCACAGAAGAGCAGGAGAGGTCTATTAATTATTATCAGCCACGGCAGCGAGGCAGAACATCCAGCATCAGAGACAGTATACCTCTCAGTGTCAGGCACTGGGGACAAGTAAGGGATGACTGTGTTTATGTGTGGGCTTTTCCAGAGGCATCTGGCTAGCCATTGTGGGGAACAGGGTGCCCCTTTGATCTGATCCAGCAAGTCTCCTGTTATATCAAATGCAGGGATGCTGTCAAAGGTGGATCCCTTCGGGTGCTGAGGTTTTTTTCCTTCTGTACCACATACCGGTAGTACCACTCATGTTGTGACATCATTCACTCTCCCTCTCTCACACAGCAGAGAAGGGGGCTGAGCGGAGGTGCCACATTTCAGAGGAAAAAAGGGAAAGGACCTCAGATTCTGGGGAAGAGTGAACCTTTGGCAGCGCCCCACCCTCTGTGTTCCTAAATATCAGGGAGGCTGGTATCTACTTAAAAGACTGAGAGCCCATGACACAAAACAGCCTACCATCTGCAAATGCTTATTCCTCCCCCTGGGATGTAAATATAGGTCTCAGAGCAAAACACAATGTTGAGTGGCTGGGCTCTCCCCAGCATTGTACTCTGCAGCAGACTCAGCAGCCCTAGAGACTAAGACAATAACAATAATAAAGGGGGGGGAGTGCAGGGGCTCCGGTTCTTCTTTGAAAAAGTGCATGCAAACCTCAAGCATTGAGATTAGAATTTATAAAAAAATATATTACTAATTCTATTACTATCATGAAGACACCATATCGCTGCTTCCTCAGTCGCCAGATGTGGTGGTGAACATGTGTTAAAGGTTTCTACAAATGAACTCGGCGCTAGTGGGGTTGTGGGTTCAAATCCTGGTCCTACGCATGGCATGTTGTCACCTCTCAGTCTCTGCTTTCCCACTAGCAAAATGAGAACTCTCATGGACTCGCCTCACACAGTTGTTGTAAGGAACAGCTAAGGTGAGTGTCCCCCTTCATGGATCAATGCCTTGTCGTGGCGAAGGGGCTTGAATAACTCAGAGAAGCTATGAGCTATGCCATGCAGGGCCACCCAAGATGGACAGGTCATAGTGGAGAGTTTTGACTAAACGTGATCCACCTGGAGAAGGAACTGGCAAGCCACTCCAGTATCCCTGCCAAGAAAACTCCATGGACAAAGACAACAGGCATATAAAAGTTATGACGCTGGAAGATGAGCCCCTCAGGTCGGAAGGCGTCCAACATGCTACTGAGGAAGAGCGGAGGACAAGTACAAGTAGATTCAGAGCTGATGAAGCGGCTGGGCCAAAGCCGAAAGGACGCTCAGTTGCGGATATGCCTGGAAGCGAAAGGAAAGTCCGATGCTGTAAAGAAAAATATTGCATAGGAACCTGGAATGTAAGAACCATGAGTGGAGGTAAGCTGGATGTGGTCAAAAATGAGATGACAAGAATAAATATCGACATCCTGGGCATCAGTGAACTAAAATGGAAGGGAATGGGCGAATTCAGTTCGGGTGACTATCATATCTACTACTGTGGGCAAGAATCCTGTAGCAGAAATGGAGTGGCCCTCATAGTCAACAAAAGAGTGGCAAAAGCTGTAATGGGATGCAATCTCAAAAATGACAGAATGATCTCGATACGAATCCAAGGCAGACCTTTTAACATCACAGTAATCCAAGTTTATGCACCAACTACCGGTGCTGAAGAAAGTGAAATTGACCAATTCTATGAAGACCTACAACAACTTCTAGAAATGACACCAAAGAAGGATGTTCTTCTCATTACAGGGGATTGGAATGCTAAAGTAGGGAATCAAGAGATAAAAGGAACAACTGGCAAGTTTGGCCTGGGAGTTCAAAATGAAGCAGGGCAAAGGCTAATAGAGTTCTGTCAAGAGAACAAGCTGGTCATCACAAACACTCTCTTCCAACAACACAAGAGACGACTCTACACATGGATATCACCAAATGGGCAGCATCGAAATCAGATTGATTATATTCTCTGCAGCCAAAGATGGAGAAGCTCTATACAGTCAGCAAAAACAAGACCTGGAGCTGACTGTAACTCAGATCATCAGCTTCTTATAGCAAAATTCCAGCTTAAACTGAAGAAAGTAGGAAAAACCACTGGGCCAGTAAGATACAATCTGAATCAAATCCCTTATGAATACACAGTGGAAGTGAGGAACAGGTTTAAGGATTTAGATTTGGTGGACAGAGTGCCTGAAGAACTATGGATGGAGGCTCGTAACATTATACAGGAGGCAGCAACGAAAACCATCCCAAGGAAAAGGAAATGCAAGAAAGCAAAATGGCTATCCAACGAGGCCTTACAAATAGCGGAGGAGAGGAGGCAAGCAAAATGCAAGGGAGATAGGGAAAGATACAGGAAACTGAATGCAGATTTCCAAAAAACAGCAAGGAGAGACAAGAGGGTCTTCTTAAATGAGCAATGCAAAGAAATAGAGGAAAACAATAGAATGGGGAAAACCAGAGATCTGTTCAAGAAAATTGGAGATATGAAAGGAACATTTCGTACAAAGATTACCATAATCAAGGACAAAAGTGGTAAGGACCTAACAGAAGCAGAAGACATCAAGAAGAGGTGGCAAGAATACACAGAGGAATTATACCAGAAAGATATGGAGGTCTCATACACCCCAGGTAGTGTGGTTGCTGACCTTGAGCCAGACATCTTGGAGAGTGAAGTCAAATGGGCCTTAGAAAGCATTGCTAATAACAAGGCCAGTGGAAGTGATGATATTCCAGCTGAACTATTTAAAATTTTAAAAGATGATGCTGTTAAGGTGCTACACCCAATATGCCAGCAAGTTTGGAAAACTCAGCAATGGCCAGAGGATTGGAAAAGATCAGTCTACATCCCAATTCCAAAGAAGGGCAGTGCCAAAGAATGCTCTAACTACCGCACAATTGCGCTCATTTCACACGCTAGCAAGGTTATGCTTAAAATTCTACAAGGCAGGCTTAGGCAGTATGTGGACCGAGAACTCCCAGAAGTGCAAGCTGGATTTCGAAAGGGCAGAGGAACCAGAGACCAAATAGCAAACATGCGCTGGATTATGGAGAAAGCTAGAGAGTTCCAGAAAAACGTCTACTTCTGCTTCATTGACTATGCAAAAGCCTTTGACTGTGTCGACCACAGCAAACTATGGCAAGTTCTTAAAGAAATGGGAATGCCTGATCACCTCATCTGTCTCCTGAGAAATCTCTATGTGGGACAAGAAGCTACAGTTAAAACTGGATATGGAACAACTGATTGGTTCAAAATTGGGAAAGGAGTACGACAAGGTTGTATATTGTCTCCCTGCTTATTTAACTTATATGCAGAATTCATCATGCGAAAGGCTGGACTAGATGAATCCCAAGCCGGAATTAAGATTGCCGGAAGAAATATCAACAACCTCAGATATGCAGATGACACAACCTTGATGGCAGAAAGCGAGGAGGAATTAAAGAACCTTTTAATGAGGGTGAAAGAGGAGAGCGCAAAATATGGTCTGAAGCTCAACATCAAAAAAACCAAGATCATGGCCACTGGTCCCATCACCTCCTGGCAAATAGAAGGGGAAGAAATGGAGGCAGTGAGAGATTTTACTTTCTTGGGCTCCTTGATCACTGCAGATGGTGACAGCAGTCACGAAATTAAAAGACGCCTGCTTCTTGGGAGAAAAGCAATGACAAACCTAGACAGCATCTTAAAAAGCAGAGACATCACTTTGCCGACAAAGGTCCGTATAGTTAAAGCTATGGTTTTCCCAGTAGTGATGTATGGAAGTGAGAGCTGGACCATAAAGAAGGCTGATCGTCGAAGAATTGATGCTTTTGAATTATGGTGCTGGAGGAGACTCTTGAGAGTCCCATGGACTGCTAGAAGATCAAACCTATCCATTCTTAAGGAAATCAGCCCTGAGTGCTCCCTGGAAGGACAGATCGTGAAGCTGAGGCTCCAATACTTTGGCCACCTCATGAGAAGAGAAGAATCCTTGGAAAAGACCCTGATGTTGGGAAAGATTGAGGGCACTAGGAGAAGGGGACGACAGAGGACAAGATGGTTGGACAGTGTTCTCGAAGCTACGAACATGAGTTTGACCAAACTGCGCGAGGCAGTGCAAGACAGGAGTGCCTGGCGTGCTATGGTCCATGGGGTCACGAAGAGTCGGACACGACTAAACGACTAAACAACAACAACAAGGTGAGTGTCATAAAGCAGGCACTTCAGATTATTGAGACGTGAGATACACAGTCGGCGTAACAGCTTGCACTTTCAAGAGCTGGTGTCATCCAGTGGAGAGAGCATTAGATTTGGCTCTGGGGGAACCCACAGTTCAAGCAAACTCACTGCTTGGCCTCACTCTATTTTGGCATCAATTCCCAATCAGCAATTTGTAAATATACTGTATAGGCATAAATTGGCAGTTTGTGCCTTAATCACTCTTGGTGGCTGGTGCACTGCACCTTCCTCCCCTGTAGGAGGCACACTTCACAGGAAGTCAGGGGCGGCTAGGTTGCAGCTGCTTTCAACTTTCTTCCATAGAAATAAACAGTCTGTTCCAGTGGTAGACAATAAATTCCAATCATAGCAATTGGCACTTTGCTAGTCATAGCGAGGCGCTTTGTGGTTGCTGTTTTTGCACAAACACAGTAATGACCACGATACAGTACATACTAGCACCTTGATTTCCACAAAGAGAAAAAGGGTGTAGCATACATAAAGCAGTCTGCAAATTTCCCCTCACGATATCTTTTCTTTTCTTCCTAGAGACACCTTGGCCCACCACCTGTGGCCAGATGCAAAATATTGGCTTAGAATCCTAGAACTGGAAGAGACCCCAAGGGGCAGCTAGTCCAACCCCCTGCAATGCAAGAATCTCAACTAAGGCATCCATGACAGATGGCCACCCCACCTCTGCTTAAAAACCTCCAAGGAAGGAGAGCCCACAACCTCCCGAAGGAGACCGTTCCACTGTCTAACACCTCCTAGTGTAAGAAAGTTTTTCCTGATGTTTCGTTGGAATCTCCTTTCTTATATCTTGAAGCCATTTGTTCAAGTCCTATCCTCCAGAGCAGGATCAAACCTTAGTGATGATTATTCATTTCTGGGGTCTACAATGAGTAAAGGTTAGTTGAAAAGAACCCAATGTGGATAGTTTTCCAAGTGCTGCCCTGTAAGAATATTACTGCACTCATTACTCTTGTCTACATCACTTATTTCTAACTGCTCTTACTCCTTTTTTCACCTCCCCCTTTCACCTCCCACCCCTTCTTTTTACTGGTGACTTTTCTAAAGGTGGCAGGTGAAGACTTAGCCAGAATATACTAGAGATATATGCACAGTGCATTGGGCTCACTTATTTATAATATGTTTTATCCCAGCCTTTAGCAAAAAAGCCACTAAAAACCACTTCCAGAGCAGTGTTACAGATCAATGAAAAACCATCTACAATAGATGACATAAAAGGAAAAGGGAATGGGGATGGAGGAGGAAAGGAAGAAGCTCCGGCACTAGTTCTTAAACTTACAATGACCACTGGAGTAGAAACAGTGCAGGGAGCTTGCTGGAACTGCTGCTGCTAGGCGACAGTTGCAGAAGAGCCAAAGGCAGCTCTGAGCAGCAGGGATGGAATAGCCATGCTTCCCCCCCCCCTCTCTTTCTGCTCTGCAGCATGCTGGAATATTGGCATCCATTCAGTACCATGGATGTCTATTTCCAGCACGGCCTGCTTTTAAAATGTTTCCATCTAAGCCCTAATGTTTCATCCATAGTTCCATTTAAAGTCACGCCGCGTTGTGCACCTGCAATCAGTATTCCAGGATGTGGCAGCTAGACTGGGGACTGGGAGTGGCCGTCGTATCCTAAAGGATCTACGCTGGCTCCCAGTACATTTCCGAACACAGTTCAAAGTGTTGGTCCTGACCTTTAAAGCCCTAAACGGCCTCGGCCCTGTATAACTGGTGGAGCGTCTCCACCCCCATCATTCAGCCTGGACACTGAGGTTCCAGCTCCAAGGGACTTCTGGTGGTTCCCTCACTGTGAGAAGTGAAGTTGCAGGGAACCAGGCAGAGGGCCTTCTGGGCAGTGACGCCCATGATGGGGGTGGATGATGGGGGTGGAGACGCTCCACCAGTTATACAGGGCCGAGGCCGTTTAGGGCTTTAAAGGTCAGGACCCTTCCACCAGATGTCAAGGAGATAAGTAACTATACAACTTTTAGAAGAACTTTTTAATGTGTTGGAAGCTGTCCACAGTGGCTGGGGCAACCTAGCCATATGCGCGGGGTAGTAGTAGTAGTAGTAGTTAGTAGTAGTAGTAATAATAATAATAATAATAATAATAATAATAATAATAGTAATAATGCATATTTCTCTCATTGCTTTTCTGTATTCTGACTCTGAATGCAGGAGAAATGTATTAGGGACAAAGCCAACAGCATTTGGGTTCTATGTATATTCTAAGCAAAATGGCCACTCAGGACAGCTTATACCTGCGTTTCCCAATGTGGTACCATGGCAACCTCATACAGCTCCTTGGGGCATGCCCAGGCCCTTTGCCCCTCCCGTTATTAATGTGTTTTTTTAAGGGTTGCTTTTTAAACCAGTGACTGGAAAGTGGCATGCAGGCATCTAGGGACACCTCGACCTGTGCCCAGAATGTATTTGGACTCCACATGGAGCCTATGGGGAAGAAAGAGGGGACAGACAAGCCAGAGGCATATATACGGTGCATAGGATCGGGGCAGGGCTTACCTGGGTCCCCCCCAATATTTTATTCAATTTGGTGCCCCTGGCTACCAAGCTATGCCTTGAGGAGATTGTGCAGGGAGCACATCCACTCCGCAGCAGCCCCTCTCATGATCTCATACCACCTGAGTGCACCTGCTCTATCAATAGGAAACTTATTTTTATCCAGCTGGTACTACAGTGGTACCTCTAGTTACGAACTTAATTCGTTCCGGAGGTCCGTTCTTAACCTGAAACTGTTCTTAACTAGAGGCGTGCTTTCGCTAATGGGGCCTCTTGCTGCAGCTGCGCCACCAGCACACGATTTGCGTTCTCATCCTGGGGCAAAGTTCTCAACTCGAGGTAACTCTTCCAGGTTAGCGGAGTTTGTAACCTGAAGCATTTGTAACCTGAGACATTTCTAACTCGAGGTACCACTGAATTTATAAGTTTGGGCTATAGGAAGCTACGTTACATCAGATGAGACTATTTGTCCATATAGGTAGTGCTTGCTCCTATCAGTGCTTTCCCCTCACCCGAGAGAGACAGGACATGCAAACTGAGAATTTGCACAGGCCGCACCTGGTCTTCTTAGTAGAAATGGTAGCGCTGTGATGGCAGTGAGCCCACTGGCGGTTTCGGGACCCAGGCAAATGCCTAACTGCCCCAGTGCCTGGAGCCAGCCCAGCACCTAGCCAGTATTGCCCACCTATGCTGACTGGCAGGGGCTCTCGGCTTTCTCAGGCTTCCCCATCACTTGGTATCTGAGACTTTTAACTGGAGATACCACAAACACCATCTCTGCACATGCTCCACCATTGAACAAGTTCTGCCCCACTAATAGCGAGGTTCTCAGAATACAGGCCAACCATCCCGGCAATATCTGCCACTTTCATCAGCCTTCAAGCCTGGGGTTTCAGCATACTCGAAGCTCTTTCTAGGGCAGAAGTAGCCAACAGGTGCCCTCAATATGCTGTGGGAATACAACTCCCACCTGTTCCCAACCAGCACAGGTGTTGTGCTCCAACCATATCTCAAGGGCACCACCTTGGCTGCCGCTGCCTTGCCTAGGATTTCAGTTACATACCAGATTGCTCATTGGAATAGTCATACACAAGGGAAACCAGCCATGTTAAAAGAGGGATGTTCATAAGAGGAACTCAAATTATTAATGTTTATTTCTTTTCTTTTCTTTTTTAGAGAGAGCACTGCAGGAAACAAAATTGGCAAAGAATTTGACTTACAAACAGGAAGCCGCCCGTTCCACCCCTCGGCCTTCCAAAGGTTTTCAGCCAGATGCCTGGGGAATATTAAAGACATCATTTGCTCAACATTTTTGCTGACAGGTTTCTGAGCGTCACCAAATTCAGCCGTTTTACCAATGTAAAAAATGAAATGAAATAAAATTCAAATGCGTAAGACAAGGCAGTCACAAGGCATGCAGTGCTCCCGTGCCATGGACGATCAATTCCGAATCGTCAATTTGAGTTCCTAATGGCCTCGCGGTCCAGGCTCCATCCCACAGCCAATTCCCTCGGTGTCTCTAATTTGATATCTCATTGAAATGTGCCCTGTGCTCTGCAAAACCATCAAAAGCGAGAGACGGCCGGTGCATGTGCTGTGAATAGAAGACGACGCACCCTGCCAGAAATGAACCAGGTGCAGAAATGAACTGCAACAGGGGAGGGGAGGGGAGGGGAGCTGCTGCCCTCATGCCTTGCTGGAAGTTTCCTCTAGCTGGCCACTGCTAGGATCAGAATCCTGGAATCAATCAGCTCTTGGGGCTCTTGTCCAGTAAATCCAAGTTGTATTTCTATAAAGCAGCCTTCCCTAACTGGGTGCTCAGGATCACAACCACCACCCTCCCAAGCCCTGGGCCACACTGGGCTGAGAAGAGGTGGAGTCCAACACCCTCTGAGGAAGGCTGCTACAAAGCAGAAAGCTCTACCAGCAGCAATTAACCATGATGGCAAATTGGAAGCTCCAGTACATCACTGATTAGTTGCTGAAAGCGAAGCAATGGAGGAGGGATGTTGCCATCATGCCCTGGATGAATCAGCATCTTGCAGGCTGATGTGGGAAGCAGCATCTTGGAACAGAAGGCACTTGGGCCTAAGGCAGAAAGGCTCTTCTTAAGAACACCCCAGAAACATCTGTGTGGCACCATCCTGGCTGCCTTTTTGTGTGCAGTTAGTTAAAACTGTTTTATTTGTCCGATCATTTGATGAATGATGCAGGGATTTGAGGCTTGAGGGAGAGGGAGGTGAGCTGCAGTTTCTTACAGTTGCAATTCTGGAATATTTTTTTTTTAATCAGTGCTTTTGGGTTTTAATGCATTTTAGGGCCTGCTGGTCCCAAGATATGATCAGAAGGAAGGTAATACAGCGACCTTGCTGAACCCAAGTATGTAAAAGCCCTCCTCCCGGGGATGGTACTTTTAAGTTTCAAAATGACAGAAAGGCGGTATTATAAATATAAATAAATATAACAATGCCACAACTTGCCCACATGTAACTTATGTACATTCAGCTTCACGCACTTGGCAAAAAAAAAAAAGAGGGCAGGCAAAAAGTGGGTGGGTGTCTGGAAAAACACTTTGGCAATCCCACCTGCCATTGCACCCAATGCGTTTTTACTCTATGCAGTTTCAGCTTTAGGCAATATCCCAGAGCGTAACCCCCACGTAAATTGCAGGTTTACTGCAAGCCGCCCTGCAAACTCTATAGCACAAAGATAGGCCATTACTTAGGAAATGCGGTAAACTGCAGGACCAAAACAGTACCATTTAAAAACAGTACCATTTAATATTCCAATATATCATCTACCAAAGGAAAAAAGCCTATCCTAGAAGGGGCTTGGAGGCAATGATTTAATTGATTCTTTCCAGTGGTAAGTTCTGTGATCAATAATTTACAACCCGCCAAAGGTTTTTTCAAATTATTTCTGAACATTATGGGAGGAAATGTATCCACACTGGGGAAGGATAACTCCCAGAGTTCAAAGTGAAATGTTAAAAGATATTTCAGGGGCTTTTACAAAAAAAAAATCTATCTACACACACGCACACCACAAGTCTTGCATTTTTTAGCTGACACCTCTGGTTACTGCTTGATACAGATCAGTTCTCATAGGAATGCCTCCTTAACCCTTAAAAAAAAACACCAGCCACTCACTAATTTGTCCGTTGAGAGTAAGACTCACAAACATCATAACAATTTCTATTTCTCTTTTTTGGGGCCAGACTGACATTAATTATGTGGTTAAGTGAGACCAGTAGGATCTGGCCTCTGTCACATATGCTTTGGTCAAATCCAGATTAAATTACTGCAACATCCCCTGAATAGCGTTTGGAAGTGCCTGCTGCTGCAAAATGGCCCCTATCGATACCGTGCTGAGAGCATAATGTCACTAGGGGCCTGCTTTCTGGAGCACACG
Organism: Zootoca vivipara; assembly: GCF_963506605.1. Classification (NCBI taxonomy): domain Eukaryota; kingdom Metazoa; phylum Chordata; class Lepidosauria; order Squamata; family Lacertidae; genus Zootoca; species Zootoca vivipara. The sequence goes on from NC_083292.1 coordinate 4,863,125, forward strand.
ATGCCAACCTTATTTGATCTGCACCCGAGACCCATTTGTTACCCATTTGAAGGGCTGACAATCTTCAAAAAGTCTTATTCTAAAAGCCCAACAGAAGGATCAGTTCAGACCTCTAGCGAACAAAACAACAACAACAACTTTTCATACTTATGAAGCACTTCAAATTGTTTTATTCCAGTTGTAAACCACCCTGAAAATAGAAATATAATAAATAACTATCCCTGTCCTGTATGATGAGACACAGGTGGATTTGTGGTGTAAACCACTGAGCCTAGGTCTTGCCGATCGGAAGGTCAGTGCTGCTCTGGTTTCGCCGCAAACGCCTGCTCCCTCGGCCAGTAAAGCGAGACGAGCGCCGCAACCCCAGAGTCATTCGCGACTGTCAGGGGTCCTTTACCTTTACCCCTGTACGAGCCCCATATTTCCCAGGTGGGGAGGGCAAGGCCAAGAGGCAGTGGGTAGCCTCAGGCAACCGGGCAAGCTCATGGCACGGGACTCATGCTCTTAACCATTACGCTTTGCCCGCCCCAGCTCTCTGTCTATCTCTTCCAAACTCTTCCCAACCCTCAAGATGTGAGGAATTAATCTAGATTCTAGGTCCTAGACTAACATCATCACGTATGATCAGGCTATAAATCAGCATTACAGTCTCAGCAATGTGCTGAGACAATACCAGGCTGCTCCCACTATTAAAAGAAAGAAAAAATTGAGGTGGGGGGCTCTGAACACCAAAGTACAGCACAGGCTCAAGCCCATCCTTGCCATTTAAAAAGAAGGTGGAGCAAAGCCACACTTCTTGCATGACACTCTCTATTTGTGCTGGCAAGAATTGCTTTGTGAATAGCACCAGGAAATCTCCTTCCGCTGCTGGACACACACACACACACAGAGAGAGAGAGAGAGAGAGAGAGAGAGAGAGAGAGAGAGAGAGAGAGAGAGAGAGAGAGAGAGAGAGAGGTTAAGTGCTTGAAAGAAAGCCATGTGCCTAAATGGAATCCACCAAGGAAGATCAGCTGAACAGCCAGATACTCTCTTGCAATATTCTGAACGAAGAAAGCGTTACAGGATATGATCTGCACAGGAAGAACTAAGAGGACTAATCACAACTGCTTGCACGTGAGCCTCAACCAATCTTGAGTGGCGCTTCCTTCCAAGTAGATAAGCTACTTGGTACTCTGTGCTAAAATGTTGTTGTTGTTTTTAATTCTGCACTATCTGTACTGCTGGAGACATTTTTTATTATTATTCTGTAACTAGATATTATTCTTGAAAATAAAAACATAACCACCCAAAATCTGCACACAGGGACAATCCAAATTCTGCACGGCATTTGCAAGTAAACAAAACTGAGTATATTGGTGCAATTTCTCTTATCGGTATAACTTATTCTAGTTTTACCAGTCACCGATCGTGGAAAGAGCTACAGTTAACTAAAACCCTGAGGCCCCTCAACCACTGGAGATCTGATCCAATCACCTGTCTGGTTTCTGAGATCTCAGCAGGCATTGCCAATACATTGCTAAGCATATAGTCTCATCTTGTATTTTTATGCTGTGATCTTCGAGCAAAGGGGGGGGGAGTGGGGTTGCTTTTAAAATATTTTGTACATTAAAAATGACAGCCAAGATTCCCAGGAAGCTGATACATTTTTTGTAGCATAAAGGGTTGTCACTTTCTGCCACCATTTTATTCTATTTTTGTCTTTATTCTATTTTTTGTCTTTCAGACAAAAAGAAAAAAGGAAGAAAGAAAATTCAACTCCATGCTAACCAGTAGTCAACTTGCTATGCAGAGGCATTTTGAGGCTCCTGCAAGTGAGACCGGGGGGGGGGGGGCGGACTGTGAAAAACACAGTCACGACTGGCCTTCAGCTACAGCCTAGAGACAGGACTTGGCAGTAGGAGTGGGCAATATATTGATATTTTGTCTCTTATCAGTATGAACTCCAGACCGCAATAAAGGTTTCATATTTTTTCACCCTGTAATATATAGAGAATGCACTGCCCAGCTGGCCTTGAAGACCCAGGAGGCAGGAAGCAGCACTTTACTGCAAAGTAAAGCCTTTTCTGCAAAGTAATTATGCATGAAAGGCATAAGCCCCTGCGCCTCTCAGCTGCTGTTGCAGAGTAAATGTCTTTTAAAAAGTAAAGGGACCTTGCGGACGACTCTGGGGTTGCGGCGCTCATCTCGCTTTATTGGCCGAGGGAGCCAGTGTACAGGTCATGTGGCCAGCATGATTAAGCCGCTTTCTGGCGAACCAGAGCAGTGCAAGGAAACACCGTTTACCTTCCCGTTGTAAAAGATAAAGGTAAAGGGACCCCTGACCATTAGGTCCAGTCGTGACCGACTCTGGGGTTGCACGCTCATCTCGCATTATTGGCCGAGGGAGCCGGCGTATAGCTTCCAGGTCATGTGGCCAGCATGACAAAGCCGCTTCTGGCGAACCAGAGCAGCACACGGAAACGCCGTTTACCTTCCCACTGTAGCGGTACCTATTTATCTACTTGCACTTTGACGTGCTTTCGAACTGCTAGGTTGGCAGGAGCTGGGACCAAGCAACGGGAGCTCACCCCGTCACAGGGATTCGAACCGCCGACCTTCTGATCAGCAAGCCCTAGGCTCAGTGTTTTAACCACAGCGCCACCTGGGTCCCTTACTTTACATTAAAAGCTGCTTTCTGCCTACACAATCTTCAATGCCATGGGCTTTGCTCTTTCTTTTGTTATGCAGGTTTAAGGCACACATCTCCTGGCTTTAAGGCACACACTTAAAGAGTAGACCCAGCACATATCAAAGATCTCTAGGCTGTAACTGAAGGCCAAAATGCAAAACAGTGATTCAGTGGCTCAGTGAGAAGTCCCCAGCATCTACACACAGTGACCGTGGCTCCATTTGAGAAAACACTGCCTAGGCCAGGGGTTGGCAGAAGCCAGGCTACAGCCCCCCAAACTGGACCACCAGATGCCTGCTGGTTGTTGGGGATACTGGATAGAGTACAGTACAGTGGTACCTCTACTTACGAATTTAATGCGTTCCGAACGTACATTTGTAAGTCAAAAAAAAATGTAAGTCAAATCCCATAGGAATGCATTAAGAGAAAAAATTCGTAAGTAGAAGCAACCCTATCTAAAAATTCGTAAGTAGAAAAAATCCTATCTAAACCGCATCCAAGATGGCGGACGGAGCTCCGTTCGTAAGTAGAAACATTCGTAAGTAGAGTTATTCGTAAGTAGAGGTACCACTGTATTTAAGGGAGATTCCAGGTTGTCAGTGTTTTGCAGGAGATATTCAACTGAAGACCAGAACTTTGGGTCTGCAGATTTAAAGGGGACTAAAGTGCTCTGTTGCCCTAGCACAGCGGATCAACTTAAAAAAACTGGGACATTTTGATTTGTCGAAAGTGACAGGGAGATGCATTGAAAAGTGTGGGATGAACAAATGATTAACAGGAATATATGTAAATGAGTACTGTAAGATGAATGTTAAATAAAGACAGAGAAGTCTAACCACCACATAAGCTTTGTGCAAGCAAACCGGAATGAATGCTGAAAAACAGGATGCCTGGAGGAGCCTGTAGTCTGATTCAGCAGGGCGCTGATCGCTTTCTTAAGCAACAGGGCATAATTAGGATCATTTGTGCAGATTAGCTGTGCCATTAATATCAGGAGAGCCTAAGGATGCACTATTGTTTTATAAACTTATATGCACATCAAGAGACAACAAGAATTGTAGTTTAACAAAACGAAAAGGTAGATTGTGCAGAACTAGGCTGCCCATCACAGTCTAGGCTGCAGCCCCAGGACACCCTTACTGGTACATCACACAATGGAGACCTTCAAACTGGTTGGGCAGGGTACACCAGTAAGCATGGCCCCATTCATGCTGTGTTCACCCTCGTAACACCATTTTCATGTTACATAAGTTCTCTATTGTTCCAAGTTGTACATACTGGAAACTGAGGCAGAGAGAGAGAATGGCTTGACCAAGGCCACGCAATGAATCCACAGGGGAGGGGAGACTTGGGGCTTTTCAGATTCAGATTAGATCAATTAATCTTTTGAAAAAACACTAGTTACCCTCCTTTCATGTTTCAAGATTCTCAAGACAAGTGTGAACGGAATAAACATACCGTTTGAAAAAAGGAACAACCAAAACAATGGAATATGGGGTTCTATGGATTCTCCCAGCAGTTTGTGTGCCATACAAGTAAATTTGGGAGAGATGCAGTGCACCCTACATACCTGTCTACTACCTGCAAGTGATGAATACACTTCAATAGCCCCAAGCACTTGCCTCACCTGTCCTCTGAAGCACACCAAACCTCTCTGAATTGTGTTGTGTAGAAATTAGCAGCCAAGTCCTATCAATATAACATGGCACCTCTTGAAAATGAGGCAGAAGGGTCACCTCCTGTGTTCCAGTGGGTAGATCCTTCTCTCAAACACCTCCTAAAAAGGTGGAGCAGGACATTGCCACCTTCCATGTTTCAACTGGCATGAAAGGCCCACTCGATGCCGCAGCTGGGGAAAGCAGAGGGCACCACACACACAGTGGAGAGCAAGCCCTTACGGGACACTTGGAGGGGGGTGGGATTTCCAGAACTCCTACTGAGGACCCAGTTGGCTAACAACTGACAGGGCTACGTGATTGGCCAATGTTCACAAAATAAAGTGCCAGGAAGCCAATCAGGAACAATTGACAGAATTCCATGACAGACTAGAATTCCACAAAGCCAAGTGTTGAGGAACCAATCAAAACCAAGGGGTGGAGTGTAGCCCTGTGCCAGCTGGCAGGCAGAATCTACAACATCAACCCCCTCCCCCGTCAAACAAAATTTTGCAAAATGATGTCCTGGGGAAACAGACCTGCAAGGGGAGCCTGGGAGGGGGGGATATGCCATAAATGACAGAGATAAGCTATGAGGATGCGCCATGGGCAATGAGGACTCCAAGCCAGAACGAGAAGTAATAGGACTAGGCTAGGTAGAGTGCATTGCAGGGCAAGGAATGATGGGCTTCTGCTCTGGGCAGCACAGCTCCAAGAGGAGCTGAAGGTAGAATGGTGTCGTCTAGTGGGGCTTATGGGTCCACTTGGAGGAAGAAGGGCAGCCACTGGTCCTCAAACCTGCAGGGCCTGTGGAGAGTGGAGGCACCATTGGCAAAGAACCATCCATATTCAGTTGAGCAAGGGAAGGAACCAAAAACAGCATCTCATTCCTGTAGCTGCTGGGGTGCTACTGAAGGCTCACCTCACTCACACAAAGTCACTCCTTAGCTCCCCAGAACGTTGCCACCAACATGTCACATCAATGAAGGTTCCAAAGTGCTCATCAAGCTGCCCATGGCCTGCAACTACTAGAGTTTGGCCAGAATCCCTCCTTTGCCTGAGGGTGGCAAAAACCAGGGTTCAAAAGATGGTATTTAACATCAGTTGGGAAGCACCAGGTGGACCCAAGTCTGCTCCTGGTCTCCAGCCTGCTCCAATGCAGCCTGCTGCTCTGTTCTGTCCTGGACCTCAACTGTGCTTCTTCGCTACCCTGCCCCAAAGATGTGGGAGTTGCTTCTCCACCCAAGAGACCCAGACCTGCAGGCAAGTTACCCGTCTTTTTCCAGGCATCTTGGTACCTTCCGTGTCTTGCCTTTCAAAAAGAACTCTTATTGCACGAGTGAACAGTCAGATATATTTGAGCATCCTTACCCTTGTTCTATCCTCGATCTCATAGATGTGAAGCTGCATGGGAACGTTAAAGCTATGCAGGATGTTTCCACCAAACACCAAGGAATCTACTGGAGTATAGACAGCATGTATCCACCCTAGAAAGGTGGGGAGAAAATGAAAGACATTGGGAAAAGAACACACACCCCTGGGAAAAACCATCTGAGAGTGGCAAAGTAAAAAACACTGGAAGGTGAGTGGGGGGAAGGATTTAAGGGGAGAGCAAAATGGGGATTTTGCGCGATAAATATGTCAGCATGCAAATTCTTTCCTACAGCCGCATACAACACACAAGAGCACACCATGATCTTCATGTGCTCAGTCAGAGACTAGACAGCTGTTGCTTGGTGAGCCCTCCACCCCCCAGGTAAGTATAATAAATGCTGTCTTATGTAGTGTGAAGTTTCAGTGACCACAGAGTGTGCTAAAATTCCCCCAGTCATGGTGTTTTGTCCCAGATGCGTTTTCACTATAAAAGCTGAAGGGCCTGTAATATTGTTGTCCCTATCCCCAAGGCTTGAACAAAGAACCTCAAAGCTGGAGGCTGTGACTTCGTCTAGTAGGCTACCTAGGAACAGGTGTGTACAGGACCCAGGACCCAAAAACCCGAGACTTCAAGCACAGGGCAGAAGAGGAGTGTGCAACACCAGCACCTCCATTTAGCAGGCAGCATGAAGCCTTGGGGTTAGACAGATCTGGGGTGCCTATCAGAAGTCTGGCCTTCTGCCTTACTATGTGAACAGAGCACTACTACCTGCTGGCTTTAGCTCAGAGGTCAGCTCAACACCTTCTCTCCCCAAACTGAGCAGCCAGAGGCCTCAGGAACAGAGGCTCACATGTCTGAAGGATGCATGTAACACAACTGGGAGGCTGAAACAAACCACACTATTTCAGACCGCAAGCAAGGCACACATTGTTTTTCAATACTTCACTGCCTCTAAGTACTCCCTGGAAACGGAAAATACAGTCCTGCATGCAAGGGGCCAGGCAAGCAGCTTTCTCCCAGGCTTGCTACTTTTCTACTTGCAGAAAGTAACAACCTGCTGTAGATCCAGCAACGGTTCAGGTCTGGATCAAGAGATGGCCTTCCATAAATATGTTCTAGTCCCAAAAACATGCAAGGAGAAGGACATGGCTTTGAAAAAACAGTTGCATTACCTGAAGGAATGAAGAAGGTGTGCCCTTGTTTCAGTTCAATTCTTTGGCATAGCTCCACCCTGTCGCCCAGAAAGATGTCACTTTGCTTCCCTGAGAGAACCCATTCCTCATAGAGTTCTAGGTTCTGCAAAGTTGGAGGGATCAGCCAGAAGATCTAGAAATAAAAATGAAAAACTAGAAGCAGGGCAATCTCTTCTCTTACCCCAATAAACATTTCCTCAAGGTTTCTCATAATTATCCAAGGAGGTGCAGAAAAGAAGTTTTTCATACTTGGATGTTTCCTGCTTAAAGGTTTTCCCCCCAAAAGACCCTTGCAAAAGGGCTGTGCCTTGATCAGAAGGACTTCCCAAAAATCTCTCTTGGAAGTTATTTTCAGCTTTCCCTTATGCGCAGGCCCTCCAGATGTTTTGGGACTACAACTCCCATCATCCCTAGCTAACAGGACCAGTGGTCGGGAATGATGGCAATTGTAGTCCCAAAACATCTGGAGGGCCGAGTTTGGCCATGCCTACCTTATTCTTGGCTAGTTGTATCATGATCCCAGAGTCCTGCCATGACCAGATGAAGTGCCTACGTCTTGCCATTGTTGAATGCAATGCAACTTTTAGTTTCACTGCTGTATCACTGATATTTTCCCCAATGTATTTTACTGATTGTAAACCACTTTGTGAAATAAGCAACTGGAAGAGCAGTACAGAAGTCTTTTATATATATATATATATATATATATATATATATATATATATATATATATATATATATATAAACCCAATTGGTCTCATGCCAATATTTAGCCCTAGATGGAGTTTACCATCTGATTTGGGCGGCATTTTGTCTTGGCATGCCAGTGGCTCTAACAGCTTCACAATATTCACACCTTTCATGCCTGCTCTAACCAATAGGTATGCCTGTTTCATGCTGCATACTTGAACCTTTCCCCACACTCTGCTATTGTGTAGTTAGGTACTTCCTTCACCACTGTGGCCCTTTTTGTTTTATTGACATCCGTCTGTCTCAAGAGACAGGGGAAAACTGAGGTTTAAGATCACTCAGTGTGTTCCAGATCTACTACTAGGGGCTTGTGTTGTCCAGTTAATGGTGGAACACAAAAAAATATTTTATGTTCAATGGAGCCTGATATGGCTAAAAAAGTCTAAACCAGCCTTGCAGAACTCCTGCTGCCAAATCTGTACCCAAGTAATATACAAGTTTTAGGCAAGCAATTCCCAAGAACTGAAATCAAGTTGACCGCAACAAGCCAACCACACTTCTGCTCTGTGGAAGAGTTGCTCAACTTCTTCAGTTCCTGACTGAGCAGGATGCAGGGCCAGAGCACACTTAAACTGCAGCCCAGAAGTCATTACGCCAGGCATCCCCAAACCGCGGCCCTCCAGATGTTTTGGCCTACAACTCCCATGATCCCTAGCTAACAGGACCAGTGGTCGGGGAAGATGGGAAATGTAGTCCAAAACATCTGGAGGGCCAAAGTTTGGGGATGCCTGCATTACGCCAACAGTGGTAAGAAATTGGGCAGAAAAATTGAGTGGCACTCGGCCTCTGAGACCTTATGATCTGATCTGAAGAAAAGGACCTGTGATTCTAGTTGCAGAACAACCAGCATATATAAACATTTAATTGAATCCTAATACATTTGTGTAAAAGACATAAAGTACGTGTGTGTGTGTGTGTGTGTGTGTGTGTGTGTGTGTGAGAGAGAGAGAGAGAGAGAGAGAGAGAGAGAGAGAGAGAGAGAGAAAATAAATCACCTGTCCTGAGAGTTGAGAACAGAGAGTGATCCTATTGGAACTAGGTTAACAGAATATATATTTCTCAGTTTCTGAAGCCAAGCACATTCTCTTTCACCAGATATTTGAGAAATGGTGATAGTTGGTTATTATTTGTTGGTATTTTGCTTTAATAATGAGTTGTTGGTGTAACATTATTTATTTTAATGTCACGAGCTGTTTTTTTATAGGTCCCCACAGTCACCCAGGAGAAATTAAGAAGCTAGGAACAAGTATAAAAAATAAGCAGATTACAATGCTCCATTTTTGTTTCACAAACCACAAAAGCATGATGTTCTTCCTATCTTAGCATTTTCTACTGACCAAAATCTACTGAAGATTTTGAGCCTAAGCAATCTGATAAAGAGCATAAAAACAGAGGCTACTGAGCTGCAAATAAGGGCTCCCCCTCCCTTCCCCTTCTCCTCCTCCAAAGGTGCCACTTACCTTCCCTCCACGGAATACATGATACCAAACTGAAGTGCCCCCAAAATCAATGTGGAAATCTGTGAAGCATCCTTTCACACTCATCAGACAGTACCTGAAAAGCACATAAACATTTTTGAAAATCCAACCAACCATAAGAAACAAAAGCAATTTCCCACAAATCATTAATGTTTCGTAGTAACTGCATAAACGTTAAGGGTCTCACAAGAATACATTCCATTAATCCTCTGTATGGGTTTAAAAACAACTGGATTCTGCAAGGAAAAACCCATCTAGGCAGTTCTGGGTTTCTTAGTGGAATATCTGGGAGGGGGAGACACACAGCCCTACCCCCAAAAGTGGAGAAATGAAACTGGTTATCTATGTGCCTGCACAGCCCTTGGCTCTGTGTTCCAATGTGATTCTTTGCTCTGGATTGCCAGGAAGAGCTTCTCTCCCAGCTCTTTCCAAATGGGGTTCAATAACAAAGTTTGAAACAGTTCTGCTCGAACCTAAACCAAGGTGGATGCTTCCTCACGACCAGCGTTGCTTTCGCAAGGGATGGCAAAGGCAAGAGCAAGACTAGAGAAATGAGCTGTGCTCAGCTGCTCCTGTTTTTGTTATCTTCTAAGATTCTGGTCGTGAGAGAACGTGAGAAAGGATCCACAGATGGAATTTTGCAAAGCACTAAATCCATTTGTTCCCCAAGTCACCTTTGTAAGAGTTTGGGAGCAGTTTTACAGCAGGGCGGCTGCAGAGGAACAGAGCGTCCGCCGCCACCCCCCCCCCCCCACAGCTCCACTTGATCCTCCAACCTCCATCCACATCTAATGGCTGAATTACTGCCTCCATTCTTAGGTTTACAACAGGCACCTTCGCAAAGGCAGGAAATGCATGTCACTTAACCCACTAACCTTTTTTCCTTGTTCCGGTTGCTGGTTCAGGGTTTGTGTCCCAGCCTCGTTCTTTTTACATACAGTTATTTCCCTAACCTTCTCTGCACCACACTGAGGATGCAGTGCCAAAAAGCGAATCCCCTCTCCAGTCCCCCTCACTCCCCCCCCCAAGCCTCCAACAAGCAGTGCTTTCCTCCCCCTTTCATCACATTTCAGGTGCAAGATCTCGACAGTATGCAAGCAGCATGCAAAAGTCCCTCTAGACGGTAGGCTAGAAAGAGGCTTACCATGTGCCACAGGAAGGCTGGCAAATCAGAAAGTCTTGGGATATAGAAGAACCTGCTGCCTAGCAACCCCATCCAGTGCCGGGAGTTGACACGCAATGCTGTCATGAAGACAGTAAATTTGCAGAATTCGGGAAAGGGAGGGGGACACACACCAACCCTCCTTGCACCCCTGCCTTGCAATTAAAATGCTTTCCTTATACAATTACAAGCCTCATTGGTTTCCCCACTCAGAATTTCAACTACACTTTGAAGGCGAGACGGAGATTAATTTTCCTTCTTCATCCAGGGGATATTTTAGATGCTTAAATCTTTCCTCCTTGGTGGGGAGAAAGAGGGGGAATAAATATTACAGAATCCCACAGAAGCTGTTAAGACTCTCAGGCGACAAACCAACACAGAACTGGACATGCTGAAGCTCGAAAGCAGCAGGCTGAAGCAGGCATAACTAGGTTGGATTGTGACCTCCACATACCACTTTTCAAAAATATGAGTCCTTTATTCCTCCACACTTTCTAGATAAACTGTCCTTCTCTACCACTTTATTATTTTACATGCCCAGCTGAAATGAAAACCATATTATTCTTTCTTTTGATGTCAACCTACAAGAAAAAGAATGTGTGAACTAACTTTTAATAAAAATGATCACAAGGGACGACTCTTATCGTTTCCAAATGATTTAAAAGTTACAAACAAGCAACAACCCCAAATTCAAAGCTGTATTCTTTTCAATCATCTTAAGGACAAAATTGAAAATGATAAATAAATAAGCAATCCACATACAATTTGTTAACGTAGCCTACAATTCTAACAGCCAAACCTTTTTTTAGCGTTGTGGCCAGGTGTGTTCGCCAGAAAAGTCCTAGTTCAAATCTTCCACGAACCCTCCTGAGCCGCGATTCTGTATAAACTTATCAGGGAGCAAGTCCCACTGAATGTACTGCATGGAGCTTAATTCTGAATCGACACCGATAGGATTGCACGAGAAATCCCATCCCCCAAATGCGCTATGAGAATATTAATCCGAGCCTACCTTACAAGGCTATTCTGAGGACTGAGAATAATGCGAAGCACTATGAGCACTCAGAAACTAGTTCTCTAAACTCAGACAGGCAGAGAGACCTTTCGAAACCACACTTGCCACTAGACAGCCTTTAACTTAAATGCCCAGAAACTGAATCTGGGGTCTTCTATGTGAAAAGCATGTGCTATACCATTAATCCACAGACCTTTCGGTTTGTTAGCCTGTTTGTGTGGACTGCAACTCGACCCTTTCAGTCTGAATGGGATCCCCACAACATTTGAAACTGAAGAAGCGCCAACAGAAGGAGATACCCAGATTTCCTCGTTCTGCAACAAGGGAATTTCTTGAGTGTTCCCCTAGCCTCATCCCAAAGTTGAACATCCAGCCTCAAGAATGGCAAGTTTCCCCTCACTCAGATGGATTAATAAAATATATTTAAAGGGCCTTCAGAAGCCCTTCGTTCTCCCCCTCAGCGACAGAGAGCAATGAACTACGGTACTCTGTCCTGAAATTTCCATTATTAATCTGACGCTCCTCTGTTCGCTATCAGCGGCTGATGAAAGGGTTAGGGATCTGAAAAAGCTCTCATCCGCCATGCAGTCTCTGGCGAAATGCCTTTGCGCTGACCTCTACCGCTTCCTCCCAACGTAACGCTGCAGTCACATGCTCCACTCAGAGCAGCTTCTGCTGCGGAGGCTAATCTGACATCCCACTCCAGCAGCCTTGGCATGCAAGATTCTCATCACAAAACAAGACTTGCCTTTGCTCTGGGAGAAGAAGGGGGCTCAACTTCTCAAAGGGGCTTTTCTCTGCCGCATGAAATTGCTTGAGAGTCCATTTTGGAAAAAAGGAAACTTATTTAGTTCAGCCCACATCTAAGTGAAGCTCTCCCATTGCCTGCAATAGGCTGAGAGCAACGTGTTTAAAATAATGCAGAGCCCTAAGCCCTTAAGAAGACATGGGGAGCTGGGGGCGGGAAGGATAGGCAGAATTATGGGGCTTCCGGCTCCTTGAACTCCTGCAAACTCTTGCAAAAAATAAATAAATTGCTGGGTTTTTTTTAACCTTTTGCAGCCCCAATAAAAATGCAACTTTTAAACCCCACTGCCCATCCCTTGATAATTTCATTAAATTTCAACAGGCACGTTGCATTTTCTGATGCCATGTATTTTCTGGTGCCTCATTTTCTCCCTAGGAAGTTCAGTTTGTGACTTTGCCATGGATAAGAAAGATGCTCAGCCACTGAGCTGTTCCATTTTGTAATTTCTTTCTTGTTAGGTCAATAAAAATTTGGAAGGTGGTGAACAGTAAGATCGGGGGGGGGGGCGGTTTACCGGGGAATTTTCGGTGCTGTTACTTAGCTGAGGCTGAACTGGAGAGGATTCAGGCAGCATTTGTGTCAACCGCTTTAGTTGCACCCAAATTAGAAACAATTGCTGTGTCACTTTGCATTATAGCACCAAAAAGGCTATCTCTAAGCTTTGTGGGTGTTATTTTCTTCCTGTGTTGTCCCCATAAATGTGTGGGCAGAGATTTCCTTGTCTGATGCTCTTCTAAAGATTGCCTTTATACATTAGAGGAAAAAATCTCCCTGAGAAATGCTATGTACATTTCCTTCAACCATACTGAAGTATCACTGTGGCATGATGAATGTATGCCACAGATTTGCATAACTGCACAAGAAACAGAAATGGAAACCCACAACGCTGCGGAAAATAGGGCACAGAATCGCCACAGGAAATAGATAGGCACAGCGGAAGAAAAGGCGCAGGCAACTGCCTTGGACCACACAAACCGGCAACATGTGGGATAATAAGAGAATTTCTGTTATTCGCCCAGCTATTGTATGTACAATGTTTTAAAATGGTGAAATGTGTCCCTCTTCTGAATTGTGTAAGAACAGATTTCTGTGGTACCATCCCAATTCCCAGGTGTTTCCAGAAGAAATGTTCCTGGCCCACTGTGGCCAAAATCAACCTCAGCAGCAAATAATTTCAGACAAGTTCCCAGAAATGCACCGATTCACAGGTAAAATGTAACAATGTGCAGAAAAATAGACAAGATAGTGGACAAAGATGAGTAAGGGAGCAAAAAGGGGAAAGGGAGGGAGAAGACACAGAACCATTATGGGCAAAATCAACACAGAGGGATGAACTGATCCACACCAACCGACAAAGAAAACTCCACAGCAGGTACATGCAGTGGAAAAGTGTGTCTCACATGAGGGACAGAGAGATGCAAAGGGAAAACTGGGCCTGCTACGAGAGAAGTAAAAGCCACACATGTTCAGTCAAACTCCTAGAGAAAGCATGTGCACAAGCGAATAAACCAATGGACAGAAAAACACAATCATTACCCTCCGATCAGTTCCTCGCCTCCGGCTGGAGTTTCAGCCCAGCCTCTGGCCTCACAAGGCCACCCCTACCTCTGAGATCAGACTATAAAACCACTCCCAATTCCTAGCAGATGGCTCTCTGGTCTCTGTGGGAATTCTTTTTTTCTTTTTTCTTTTGTTCAGGCCAATGAGGAAAGTGTAACTCCTTCCTTCCTTCCTTCTAAGAGAGCGCGTCAGGGGGGTTGGAAAAGCACAAGTCCAAAATCCAGCATCATAAAACTATGGCAAAACTGCAGAGGGAGGATTTGAGGTTTTGGGTTTTCCCCCCACAATTAAACATACGTTTGTGCCGTTCTCTTGACACTAGTGTGAGGCATGGAGTATTTATGAGACGAGAGACATGATCGGTTCATTTATTAATTGGTTGTGAGGGGCTCAGTTATGGGGGCGCTTGCACACACAATGTTATGCTTCAAGTCTGGGATTCTTCACATGGTTTCTCTGTGCTTATGTTCTCATGTTCACACACATTTGAAAGGCCAGTGGTCTCCCCTCTGCGAGCATTTAAAAGACACAAATAATCCCACGGGACAGTCAAGAAATTTCTCAGAAGCACTGCCACTTACTATCAGGGTCATTTTTTAATCTTACAAACAAAAACTGGAGCAAATTATTACTTTCACTTACCCTCACAAACAGCACTGAAACACCAAATTGTTGTTAATCATTAACTACCCTTTAAATTGTAACTTTTCAAGCTAAACAATAACAATAAATTTTTTTGGGGGGTGGAATCACAGCAGTACCACAAAATACTGTAGGTCTGCCATAGCTAGTTGACATACACACATATAAAGACAGTATCAGATGGGTGCAACACTATTTATTCAAATAGGAAAATGCTCCAGAACAACGAATTATGAGCTGCAACAGTAATTACCACTTGCAGAATTATGTCTCCAACAGCAACAAAATCTAGAGGGGGAAATCATTAGCCCCAAAGTGCCGTGTTGAGAGACAGTATACCGAGTTCAAATTCCTATTTTGCAGAGAAGTTAATTTTTTTTAGCACCCTGGAGATTTTGGAGGGCCACTTCAAACATGACCGGATTACTACAGGAAATTCCTTCTGATTTCTCACCTCTGCTTTTTGCTGCACCACGCCAGACAGCAACAGTAACACACAGCTTCTCACTGCGGATGCATTTAGGCTTATCTACGCAATAAGATTTGTGCTAATTCCTACATGGACATGATTTTCATACAAGGACAGTAGACAGGGTCTTCGTCCAACCTACCTGGCATGGTAAGGGTAGAAAGAGGGGGATATTTATGTCGGAACAGGTGTCAAGAGCAACATAAGCAGATACTTCAGGGCAGGGCAAGAAAGCTGACCAAGTGAACTGACACCACTGCACTGCACTGTCTCCAATCCCGAGGAGGGAAGGGTAACATTTCCAATACTAGGGTTCCATATTAGCCACTGGCAAGTTCTACCCCAGGGGTCGGCAACCTAAGGCCCATGGGCCACAAGCGGCCCATGGGGGTTGTTTAACTGGCCCATGAATCCTTGCAACCCGCTCAGGGACCCCCGCCACTGGCTCGGTTGGCTCCCGTGCGCTGCACTAAATCCCGTGTGCAGAGCAGAGCAGGGATTGCCTTCCGCAATGCTGGTCAGCCAATGGGAAGCTCCTGCAGCCAATGGGAAGTTGCACACGCCTCCTCCGTGCCGGAAATAGCATTTGCGCATGCGTGCACGCGCACACACTCCAGCCCACTGCAGCATCTGCGGGACCGTGGACCGGCCCAAGCCACAAAAACTTTGCCGACCCCTGTTCTAGCTCATCATTCCAGAGGGAGCCCATTACCATTATCTAAACTGCCAACCTAGTGTAGGGGTTTCAGTGTTGAAATAGAGGACGTTGAGACACGGGTTCAAATCCCCTTTCAGCTGTGGAAGCTCATTGGTTGGCCTCAGGCCATTCTGCGCCCTCACACTAACCTACCTCACAAGCAAAATAAAAAAATTCCTTCAGTAGCACCTTAAAGACCAACTAAGTTTTTATTTTGGTATGAGCTTTCGTGTGCATGCACACTTCTTCAGATACACTTGAAACAGAAGTAACCAGACCCTTATGTATATACAGAGGGTGGGGGGAATGGGTGATGGGCTGATAGGAGTGGTAAACCTGTTGATGGCTGTTAACGACTGCTGATGACTGCAATTGGTCCTGTGGAGAAAAAGAAGGGCTGAGGCGCTAAAGAAAGTTTGATCATGCATAATGAGAAAAGAATCCTATGTCTTTGTTCATCCCAGGTAGCTCCATAGTTTTAAGCTTGGTAACGAGTTCCAATTCAGCAACTTCTCTTTCCATTCCCACCCACCACCCCCACCACCCTCTGTATATACATAAGGGTCTGGTTACTTCTGTTTCAAGTGTATCTGAAGAAGTGTGCATGCACACGAAAGCTCATACCAAAATAAAAACTTACGTAGTTGGTCTTTAAGGTGCTACTGAAGGAATTTTTTTATTTTGCTTCGACTCAGACCAACACGGCTACCTACCTGTAACTACCTCACAAGGTTGTTGTGAAATTAAAAGCAGGGTGAATCACCCTTAGCCTCTCTTCAAGGAAACAATATGATAAAAAGACAATGAATCAATCCAAAACAATCAATCCAAAAAGCTAGGCGCACACACACCCTGCTACTAGTCTGCAGTGAAGGGAAACAAAAAATGATGGTTTTGCCTTAACTGACACAATGAATCGTGAGGCAGCAACAAACTGCCGTGAGCAAAACTAGATTTTTGGCAACCGTCAGGTGAGGGGAGTGTGGCCTTTGTTTCTGAACCATCCTGTAGTTCGGAGGGAAAACATGGCAGCATAAATATGGTTTAAGGTGGCCAGTTCCACAGTGCAGGATTTAAGGGATGCATAAGCCTATTGATTGAGTTTACTCAGGCATCCCCAAACTGCGGCCCTCCAGATGTTTTGGCTAAACTACCATGATCCCTAGCTAACAGGACCAGTGGTCGGGGAAGATGGGAATTGTAGTCCAAAACATCTGGAGGGCCGAAGTTTGGGGATGCCTGAGTTTACTTATATAACACTTTTCTACAATTAGCTATGCCTGAAGAGTCTTACAGCAAACATTCAAAATATCAAACACAGAGCGTTGGAAATACAAACATACAACATACATGTTGGTAAATTCAAAAATGGCAAAAAAACAACCATTCAATAAATTCAGTACTACAAAAAACAACAACACAATCCACCTAGCCTTAAGTACATAAATACAAAGCAAAGCAAGAGTTAACCGACAATAACATTTCTGGTACTGGTCTTCCTGCCGCTGCTGCAAAGGACAAGCCCATCTTACTCAAAGCATATCCTCTCCTCCCCCCTCTTGCCTTTGTTTGGAGAAAAAAAGAGGTGGGAAGTGGATGGGATGGGGGGGAGCTCCCCAGTGAACAACAGCTAACATCCGTACCCCCAGGGTTTGGGGAAAGTGTCCTGCAGCCCCTCTCCCTCCCACAACACACGCATGCAAAGGACACTCACACCTCCCTGCCCCCAAATCATAATGGTCAGACAAAAGGGACATGTTGTCCCATGGCTTTGTGCCACCCTCCTCCATGCTTAGAAGCAGGAAGTAAGGTGGCTGCAAAGGAGGAAACTCTGCCCAGCCTGAGGAACCTGTGTGTGTGTGTGTGTGTGTGTGTGTGTGTGAGAGAGAGAGAGAGAGAGAGAGAGAGAGAGAGAGAGAGAGAGAGAGAGAGAGAGAGAGAGAGAGAGGCCAAGAAACCCCAAAGGCCACTGCACACCACAGGGGCAGACTTTGGTAATATGGCCTCTCCTGACTTTGAGTTGTTGTTGTTGTTGTTGTGTTAGGGGTAGTTCCTCTGGTGGGGGACATGTCATGCTCCTTCTGGGGTAGTCTGTCTCACCTGTGGCTTCTAGAAGCTGTCAACATGTGACAGTGGCCGCAACTTGGGAATGGCTTTGTTATGTATTCAGCAGTCTGTGTTTGAATCATAGAATCGTAGAGTTGGAAGAGAGCACAAGGGCCATCTAGTCCAACCCCCTGCCAAGCAGGAAACACCATCAAAGCATTGCCTGAGCTTGCGTCTAGACCAGGCATCCCCAAACTGCGGCCCTCCAGATGTTTTGGCCTACAACTCCCATGATCCCTAGCTAACAGGACCAGTGGTCGGGGAAGATGGGAGTTGTAGTCCAAAACATCTGGAGGGCCGAAGTTTGGGGATGCCTGGTCTAGACTAAGGATTCTGAGCGCCTGTGTTCTGTTTCGATACATGATGTCCAATCACAGAACACTTCAGGATTTGGGCCTCTGCCATTAGTCATGATTCACAGCTTAGAAGTTTAGACAACCAATCATGTTGGGAGTGGGAGTGGCCCAGGCTTTCAGGAATAAGCAGTTGCTTTGCCCGTTTCCCAGTTATGTAGTCCGATAAAGATTCTTTTTGTTATCACTGTGTCTTGCCTCATGGGAACCCACCTACATTTCAGGCTTAGACTAGCTAGCTAAACCAGGTGAGGATAGCTGATGGGTCTCAAACCCTCAGTGAGGGCGTTTGCATCCTCTGCGTGCAAATAGAGGCTCCAGCAGATTGAGTGGACGAAAACAAGAGTGAGTCCACCGGTCAAGAAGGCTGTTTCTGCATGTGATGTAGAGGGAAGTGACGGACGGGTGGGGCTCGTCCACTTGGGAAGGAAGCCCATCTAGGAGAAGGAAAACTCTTGATCCTAAACCTCCACTGCGTTGCAGCTATACTCATCCATGATTAAGGCTTTGGGAGTAAACCATGAGGAAAAATCTGTACCCGCTGCCTTGTACAACATCTTTGGGAGAAGAAAAGGCTAAGGAGTAAATCCAGAGTGGAATCTGTAAGACGGTTGGGTGGAGCATTGTACGCCTCCTTCTGGCAACTCCTGCAGCCAAGCCGCTTTCCTTTGGAGCACATCAGTGAGGCGGTGGAGGGTCTTCTTGTCTCGGCAGCCCACGGCCGTCACATATACTGCCCAAGCTTGCACCCCCAGAGAGGTAACTGCTAATGCACCAAAAACAACATGGGAGACAGAAGTTCTGAGTTACTAGACTCTGCAGCCGCAGCGGGCTCTGAGATTGTCCTGCAGTTTGACTTCATACCCAGAGGTGCACTCCATTGTCTCTCGAGACAGACGGATGACAACAATAATTAGTATTGCTTGGTGCCCTGTGCAGGGGAACTACCTGCACCGTCCGAAATCCAGTGCTGGTCAGGAAATCTGTGTGAATCCCACACGTGCTGCTATGTGCGAATTGCATGCATTACAGGGCATCTGAATACTTTTGCCAGAAACCCTGACAATTATGGCTTCTTAGAGCTAGGACAAGGTGAAAAGGGCCAATGCTTCATAGACAAACATTTATTTATTGCATTTATTTGCCACTTTTCCGCCAAGGAGCTGAAGGTGATATACCGTATTTACTTGAGTCTAATGTGCACCTCAATTTTCAGAACCTTGAAACCAAAAAGACCTATTTGCTGGTGGGTGTAAATGTTCCATCGAATCTAATGCACACCTTAATTTTCACAACATAATTTGCCAAAAAAAGGTGAGCATTAGATTTGAGTAAATACAGTATGTGGGTCTCTCTCTCTCTCTCTCTCTCTCTCTCTCTCTCTCTCTCTCTCTCTCTCTCTCTCTCTCTCTCTCTGCTCAATTTGATCTTTGCAAAGAGACCTGTGAGGTAGGTTAGGCTAAGAGAGTGAATGGCCTACAATAAGAGATTATAAAATTATGCCTGGCATGGAGAAAGTGGATAGAGAAAAGTTTTTCTCCTTCTCTAACACTAGAAATTGTAAAGCTGAGTTTTGGGAGATAAAGGAAAGTACTTCTTTATGCGGGGACCCAGGTGGCGCTGTGGGTTAAACCACTGAGCCTAGGGCTTGCTGATCAGAAGGTCGGCGGTTCGAATCCCAGTGACGGGGTGAGCTCCCGTTGCTTGGTCCCAGCTCCTGCCAACCTAGCAGTTCGAAAGCACGTCAAAGTGCAAGTAGATAAATAGGAACCGCTACAGCGGGAAGGTAAACGGCATTTCCGTGTGCTGCTCTGGTTCACCAGAAGCGGCTTTGTCATGCTGGCCACATGACCTGGAAGCTGTACGCCAGCTCCCTCAGCCAATAATGCGAGATGAGCGCGCAACCCCAGAGTCGGTCACGACTGGACCTAATGGTCAGGGGTCCCTTTACCTTACTTCTTTATGCAGCACATAGTTAAACTATGGAACTTGCTCCCCCAGGAGGATGGCTTTAAAAGATTGCGCAAATTCATGGAGGAGAAGACTATCAATGGCTGCCAGCCATGATGGCCACACTCTGCCTCCACAACTGCAGGACGGGAGAGAACTCTCTCTGGTTCTGCTCCCTGGTTTCCACAGGTGTCTGGTTGGCCACTGTGAGAACAGGATGCAGGACTACATGGACTATCGGCCTGATCCAGTAGGCCATGGGTAGGCAAACTAAGGCCCAGTCCAATTGCCTTCTAAATCTGGCCCACGGATGATCCGGGAATCAGCGTGTTTTTACATGAGTAGAATGTGCCCTTTTATTTAAAATGCATCTCTGGGTTATTTGTGGGGCATAGGAATTCGTGCCATTCCCCCCCCCCAAAAAAAATATATATATATAGTCCGGCCCCCCACAAGGTCTAAGGAACAGTGGACCAGCCCCCTGCTAAAAATGGCTGAGTGAGAACCTTGTTTTGTGGAGGGATGTGCTAACATGTGAAGAGGTCTTAATCTCCTGTAGCACAGGCAAAATATTCTGCATCTACACAATTAAAGACATCTGCCCGCTCAGTGCTGCAACCGGCTCAAGTCCTTTGGATACAGCAGGTTATCAAAACACAGAAAGGAACCTGAATTCGCTCTCCATTTGTCCAAGTAATAAGGGTTCATAGTGAAACAAAGCCAGTGTTTCCCTCTTTCCAAAGAATGCTGTTTCTGCTGTTTCATATATAGGGTTTTATCTGTTGTTTAACATAGATGTTCTGTACCTATTCAAAACTGCTTTGGAGCAGTCAACCATTTTCACTCAATAAAATCAACAGATGCAGTTTGTAGGGTCTTCACAGTCCCTACATTTTTCTCTCACATTTCCATCTTAAAGGGCACACATTGGCGCAACTAGGCAAAACGCACACCTGTCGTCACCTTACAAGCATTAACATCTGACACCACCATTTAAAAGTCCTGAGGTGGTGAGACTGGGCCCCAAAAGCACCAGGCAGCAGTTCAGGTGGGCCTGTAACAAAATCAGGATATTTTTTTGGGGGGGGGAGGACCCTCCCTCGATATTCAGCTTGCATTTAAAATCGTAAATAAATAAATAAAATGACTATATAGAAATTACTAGCAAGTTTAATGAAAGAAAGGGAGGGGGGAAGAGAAGAAAAGGCAGAACGGAAAAATCATGTTCCGCTTGCACTTAAAAAACATCACCCACAGCCCTTCAGATCTTGTCAGTCGATTCCCAAAATCCCTAACCTCTGACCGTGCAGGAATCCAACAACATTTGGAAGACCCCAGCTCTCCTAGCTGCAAAGATATAAAGGGAAGTGGGAAGGCCTTGTTCTAACCAAATGCTCCCTAAATAGTAACACAGCGTAGTCACTTTTTAAAGCGACCTATATTTATAATCCAGCTGTTCTGCAATGATTCCTTGCCCACTTAAGACCACAGGAGTTTTGGCTACGAGCCTGCAAAGATGGCAAGTTATGTACAAACTTTGTAATCCAGGTGCATATTATTATTTGGAATATTTATAGTATTTATTTATTTCATAAGATTCATACACTGCTTGATTGCAAAAAAAAAAAACAACAACCCTCAAAGCAATTTACAAAAGGATAAAACAAGAAAACAGAGACGAATTCACAGCCATACTTTAAAACATCCAAAGGTTGAAATCTTTATTGCGGTCCAAAGACCCATAGAACAATTTCAGAACAAAATACAGTTAAGACAGCCAACCACAAAAGAGAAAGAAACCGGGGTGGTCATTTTGTTTTGTTTTCAGGAGCATAACGTAGAAAAGTCACTTTGAACAAGATTTAAAAGAAAATTATTAATTATATAACAATGCTCCTATTGTAGTAATCAGCAGTCGTTAACAGCCATCAACAGGTTTACCACTCTTACAGCCCATCACCCATTCCCATCACCCCACCCCACCCTCTGAATATATATAAGGGTCTAGTTGCTTCTATTTCAAGTGTATCTGAAGAAGTGTGCATGCACACGAAAGCTCATACCAAAATAAAAACTTAGTTGGTCTTTAAGGTGCTACTGAAGGAATTTTTTTTATTTTCCTTAAAATAGTGGCTGCAGAAAGCTGAGCCTAGCTCGCTCGGGGTGCCATTGAGGGGAAAAATCAGACGGGCTGGGAAGAAAGTCTGTGTCTGCATATTTGGGCACAGAATCTGGCGACCGCCCTGGTTATCTTCAGGTCTTTGCCTAGCAAGAGCAGGTTGTATAATTGCTTTTCCGGGAGGCTTGCTAAGCTCACCAGTATGGGGTCCAGGATCTCCCTTCGAGCTTCTTCATATAGGGGGCATCTGAAGAACAAGTGCTCAGGGCTTCCTATTTCCCCTAATGGGCATACGCAGAGTCTTTGGGCGTATGGGATTTTTTTTGTAAAGCCCCTCCAGCACAGGTGTGGGCAGGTCATTTTGTTTTTGCCTTGAATATGATGATCTTTGTTTCTTTTGACTTCCGAAAGAAACTTTGAAGGTTGAAATACTTAACCAGATTAAGAATTACCTCAACTTTCTAAGCATCTGGGAAGGCTTGTCTATACAGGAATGTTTTTGGCAGGTGCCCCAAGAGGCTCTCAAAACACCTCCCCACAATAAAAACCACATTCAGGTCTAGTATCAAGAACAGGGATGCCCTTGAAGGGCCAGGATTATCCAGCTGGCATTTCCTGCCCTCATCCGGATACCACCCTTTCGGTTTCACTAACAAGGCCAAAGCTCCCACCGGAGGACAACCGGCACAGTCTCTTAAACTGCAAATCCTGCAAATCCAGCCACTGCATGATCACACAAGCATAGCTGGGAAAGCAAGGAAAACCCAGCACAGCACTGGTCTGTTGCCTTACAAAATATCTCCTTTCTGAGATTTTGTTTAAAAAAGAAAAAAGAAAAAAGTTGCCATGCTGCAGTTTGCATGGCTGCCAGCAGGTGGCCAGTGAGCCACATGAACAGTGGTGTGAAAACAGTTGGGGGGAGGAGTTATTGTGCTTGTTATTATGTCATGCATTTTAGTGTTTTTCTGCTCTAAGCCACACTCTGATCCTCAAATAAAGGGTGGTATATACATTTAATAAATAATAACAACAGTCGGCAGAGTGAGCGAGCCAAGCGAGCCAAACAAGCAAGCAAATGGCCCAGATTGGCCTTCCCTTCCCTTTTCTTTCATAAGATTCATATACTGCTTGCTTTATTGAGGTGTGTGTTTTGTTTTTTGTTTTACAAAAGATAAAACAATTGGAGAAGAATTCACAGTCCAAAGTCCGTTTTGGGGGCCTAATTCGGCCCCCCGGTTGGTTTTCTCCGGCCCCTGTGGCAGTTTATTTATTGGGGAGAAATCCTTTAAAAAGCTCAACAAGTTCAATCCTAAAGAAAGCTGAACAACTTTGGGGTAAAATCGTAAAAAAAGTTTTGGGGGAAATCCCCCAAAATGCTCAACAACTTCAATCTCCAAAAAAGCTGAACAAATTTGGGGTAAAAATACAAAAAAAAAGCTCAACAACTTCAATCCTAGGAAAAAGCTCAACAACTTTGACTGGCCCTCATGCATGTTCACTTCGTCAAATCTGGCCCTCTTTGAAAAAAGTTTGGGCACCCCTGCTTTAAAACATCCAAAATTAAGAATTACCTCAACTTTCTAGTCATTTGGGCAGGCTTGTCGAAACAAAAATGTTTTAAGCAGGCGCCAAAAAGAGTACAGTGAAGGTACCTGCTCGATCTCAATATGCAGGGAGTTCCAAAGTGTAGGTGCTGCCACACTAAACAACCAAGTTCTTACAAATGTGGGGCAGGTGTTATGTGGCAGCTGTAATGTGGCAGCCCATTCTGTCGACCGAAGCGGTTGAGTGGGCACATGTGGGGTAAGGCGATATTGAAGGCAAACAAGTCCCAAGTTGTTAAGGGCTCCCCAGGTTGCGCAGGTTGTCACACCCTTGGCTCAGTTGTGGAGAATGCACACACAACAGGGGCATAGAAAGCCTGGGGTCTGAGCAAGCGGGTGGCCCAGGTGGCCAAGAGAGCAAAGGTACGGGTTTTCTGGAGGGGCAAGTGACCGGGCGGCCAGGTGGTCAGCCCACAAAGGCCTTCCCAAGCTCCCCGTGGTTGCCACTGCTGCCACAGGCTGAAGCCGTTCTGCCCTTAGTCCACTGCCATTTCAAATCTCCTTCTGTCAAGCAGCAGTGTGGAGACAAAAGACTCCTTCCTCTTTATTCCCCTCTCCTTTGTGTGTAGTGTCAACAGCAGGGGGATCTCAGAATTGGGATGAGCCATTGGGGAAGTTTTAGGCAAGCTTTTGGGGTATGGGGATTGGCAACAGAGTGGCAGGCAGGTAGGAATGTGGGGGTTAAGGAGCTGTGAGGGCCTGGGAGGGTTTGGAGGAACTATGAGGGTACGTGGGTTTGGAAAAGAGATGCGTTTTTTTCAGGGGGTGGCAATCAATGTGAGCAGGCATGGAAGCCCCTAGTAAATATACAAATATGCCAATATGGAATTTAGTTTGCTGTGCTCCCCAAAACTCTGAAGGTTGAAGCTGAGGAACACTTTATTTCTCAGTAAAAATTGGGGGCAAGGCTCACACTTAGACCTGGAAAAGTTGGTTTTCATGCGACTCGAGAGGAAGAGCCATTTCTGATGTAATCCTCAAGAGCGGCTTAACTCAGGGATGGGGAACCAATGACCCTCCAAAATGCAGCAGCTCCAGGATGACCAACGGTCAGCAATGATGGGAGGTGGAGTCCAACTACACTGTGAGGGGGCCACAGCTTCCACACCCCTCATTTAGCAGTAAAAGCTGGGCACCCGCCCTCCCCTCCTGCGGGGTTCTTCAAGACTAAGCAGAATCCCCTGGTTTGTTTGAACTCTGGTAGGTTTAGCTCAGGGGTGGCTATTCTGTGGCCCTCCAGATATTGTTCGCCTACAATTTCTATCATCCCCAACCCCTGGCCCGGCTGGAGGGCCCCAGGTCGCCCACCCAGGTTTTAGGCTCTAGTTAGGAAGCAAGGCAAAATCGTAAGCAATGGTTTGATCTGGTATGCTTATAAGCCTATTTAT
Source organism: Zootoca vivipara (assembly GCF_963506605.1). Classification (NCBI taxonomy): domain Eukaryota; kingdom Metazoa; phylum Chordata; class Lepidosauria; order Squamata; family Lacertidae; genus Zootoca; species Zootoca vivipara. The sequence continues at coordinate 4,888,120 of NC_083292.1, forward strand.
TTTTCATTAAACAGCATATAAATCTTGCTATGTAAACAAAAACAGTCTTACATTAACAAGCATTCCTCAAGACCGGATGTAATGGGGAGCTCCAGCTACTTTGAAACTGAAAGTGCACGTTCATCTCCTCCTCTTACATGCAAAAGAAAGGAAGGGAGTGCAAACCACGAGGTTTCCACGGCCTCTACGTGTAAAACTAAGCCATGAGAAGTGACTGATATATGTGATATAGATGTCCCACCCCCAGCAGAGGCCGACTGGTACTGAAGAGAAAGACAGCGCTACCAAAACACAGAGACATCCAGAGGCACAGTGACCACCTTCTCTGTGCCCTGAGGCCACCAGGTTTGCAGACACTTTTTCATTCATTTGTTCCCCCCCCCCCACAACACACTGGCAGTTGTCCCATAATCTGGGGATCCTTGCCTTTCGCAGAAGCAAGTCACTGACTGCCTTGTCTGAAGCAATTCACAACAGTATTCAAAACATCAATGAAAGGAAGGAGATGGGGGAAAGAAGCACCATCCCCAAAAGAGTTAATGGGACAGATCCAGTTCATTCTCCAGCTCCTTCTCAAGTATCATCTCTGAACTGGTACAGCAGATGGAGCAATCGCTAACTTCATCCCCAGAACAGAAGTTTGCAGTTCGCAGCCAAAACCAACATCTGCCACTGGATGGGACCATCTGTATTTGCAAAAACCACCATCACTTTTCATTTCTCTTTTGCTTTTTTGCTGGTTTGCTTTCCATTTGAGAACATTGGACCAGCATTAGATTTAGATTTAGAAAGGGCACACAGAACCACAGGCACACACAATTAGCAAGGCTTCTTATATGCTTCAGTTCCTTGGAAATGTAGACAAAAGCACAGAAAATGAGCTTCCTGAGAATCTAAGCTTCCTTTAAAACAATGCCTCACTGCCCACATTTCTAGCTTTTGTGGCTATGGAAGTGGTACAGCTGAAATCTCAAAAACTGAACAAGATTCCAACAGAGGCTTGGGGAAGGGTTTCAAAGCATGACCTAGCCCCATGCTCCTCAAAAGACAGAATAAATAATACTAAATAATAAACTTTGCTAAGATATTCTGCTTGCCCAGCTCCTATCTAAGGTTACAACCAGAGCCAGAGGCCCTTCTGATTGGCCAGTACCTCTTGGACATATCGGCAGATGTGCCCAGACACTTTGCCATCACCAAATCCCTTGTGGCATCGTAAAACATAAATAAAACAGCATTTTAAAAGCCAACAATTATTCCAGAGTCACCAAATGCATATCACTCTTCTAACTGCATACAATCAAGCTTCGCACCAGCAGGAGATTCCACAGGGAGTGGTTCATAATAAAGTGAAACCAACTTACTTTTTTACTTTTGGATACTTCATCTCTGAAATGGTATTGGTGGCGTCTGTCTGTCTCTCCTTCAGATGCCGAGGCCACATGTTATCCACCCAGTCGACCAAGTCTACCTAAAGGGGCATCCAAAGGAACCAGTTAAGTCAGGAAATGTTGGAGAAAGATCTCAGAGCAAGGAAGAGATACTGGCAGAGCTATGTGTGTGCAGGGGGGGGGGGAACCAAAATTCTGCCACCCCAAGCAATCCATTCTGCAACACACAATGCAGAATTCTGCCAGAAATGTGAATTACAAGGATTACATTCCTCTCACAGTTACTTTACGGTTCCTTGGTTTTCTGAGGGTGGCTCACATCTTACAATGCCACATTTGTACACAACAACTTATGCACCATTCTCAGGATTTTGTTAGGGCAAACATCTTTTATTCTTTAGGGGACATGAAATGTTGGGGCATCTTTTGGAGAGTGTGAATTTGCAAGACTGTGAACAGATGTTTGGGGAGACTTAGAACAAAGTTCCCATTGACTGTGGTAGGCCATGCATGACATAATAACAAAGTAGGCCATGCCTGTGCTGGATCACACCACAGCCCCCCCCCCCCCGGTTCAGCAATCCATCTGCAACAATTGACAAGGCCTAGAAAGACATCAAACAGGGAGGCAGCCATAAGGACTCATAAGAGCCCAGCTAGATTGGACCCAAATGTCCATCTAGGCTTGCATCCTGTCCTGCTTCCCCCAGTGACCAATCAGATGCTCCGTGAAGACCACAGTCCTCTCCCACCATCATTCTCAGCAAGTAGTATTCAGTTTCAAAGTGTTGGTGCTGACCTTTAAAGCCCTAAATGGCCTCGGTCCAGTATACCTGAAGGAGCGTCTCCACCTCCATCATTCTGCCCGGACGCTGAGGTCCAGCACCGAGGGCCTTCTGGCGGTTCCCTCGTTGCGAGAAGCCAAGTTGCAGGGAACTAGGCAGAGGGCCTTCTCGGTGGTGGCGCCTGCCCTGTGGAACGCCCTCCCAACAGATGTCAAAGAGGAAAACAACTACCAGACTTTTAGAAGACATCTGAAGGCAGCCCTGTTCAGGGAGGCTTTTAATGTTTAATTGATTGCTGTGTTTTATGTTTCTGTTGGAAGCCGCCCAGAGTGGCTGGGGAAACCCAGCCAGATGGGTGGGGTATAAATAAAAAAATATTATTATTATTATTATGAATACCAGTTGCTGGAAACCATTGGGGGGTAAGAACTGCTCTTCCTCTCATGGTTTCCCATGAGCATTTTGTGGGCCAATATGAGAACAGGATGCTGGAATAGATGGGCCACTGGTCAGATCCACTGGTTCTTCTGTTGTGTTCACTGAACACACACACACACACACACACACACACACACACACACACCAGGGATGCTTTCAGGATAGGACCTTTGGGCAGATACCCATTGGCCGGCTCAGCAGGACCAACAGGAAGGCCCCCAAAGTGCAGCAGGGCTGGCTCACCGCATTTTAGAGTAAGTGAAGCAACGTACACTGACATCTAAAAAGGAGGACCTCTGGTAAGACCGCTAAGACTAGGGGATAAACCAGGAATGGGGCACCTTTGGCACTCCAGGTGTTGGGGGTCCCCCAACCCCCATCAGCCCCAGATAGAATGACCAGTGGTCAGGGAAGATGTGACCCAACAGCACTGAACTGCCCCATTGTCGGCACCCAAATACCCTAAGTGCAAGAACCACCCAAAGAGGTCTCGGCTTACCACATTGGGGCGCTTGACGATGTTTGCCAGCTTCGTGTGGCTGAACTCGAGGCTGATCACGTTGTACAACTTCTTGCGCTCTGCCTCCGGGGTTTCGTAATATCGCACAAACTGGGACATGCTCATCTCTGTGCCCTTTTGAGTGTTGACATCCATTACGTCCACAATCCGACGGCTCCCTGGAAGATGATTTTGGACATGTGGAAAGGGTGAGGAGAAAAGACAACAAAGTTTTTGTTCCCTGCATGATGTTTAAAATAACTACACCAAGTCTCGAAAACCTTAACACAAGGAGACAAACTATGGTTTCAGGAGATGAACTATGATAAACGAACCATGATGGTTACATTACGACCCCACAGTTGGGAAGCAGCAATGATTCTGAATACCAGTTGCTGGAAACCATGGGAAAGGAGGGTACTCTTGTGCTCAAATATTGCTTTGGGGTTTCCCATGGGCATCTGGTTGGCCACTGTGAGAACAGGATGCTGGATTGGATGAGCCACTGGCCTGATCCAGCACAACTCTTCTTATGTTCTTATAAAGAAGGCTGATAAACAGGGCCACCTCCTTGCTGCTTAACTGCCTTTCCAAGAGCCTATTCAGATGATACCCCCCACTTTGAAGCAAATCACCAAAAAGTAGGTTTTATATTGCAGTAGCAGGGAGACCCCATGTTCAAATAAACATACACTCTCCCCCCAATCCCTTGTCCCTGCAATGAGGGACAAGAAGAGGAGGAAGGGGAGGAGCAGAGGTAAGAGTCAGAGGTCAATTCCCAGGGACAATCCTGGGGCAGGTGGGAAGCATCTTCTCAACCGGTCCTGTTTATTGCAGGAAAAGCAAAAGAGAGGTAAAAAATAAATAGAATGTAGGTTCGCACCCAACGAATGGTATTAAAGAACATGGGTAAACAGATCAATCAAAGGAGGTAGGGACATTATCCTTCAGGAGAAGAACCCCGAGATGATAAGAGTGAACTTTATTGCTTCAGATTAACATTCCAAAAATAAAAAAGGGAGGGGGTGGAATCTTTCCTTCTATAAAGAAGCAATTCCCTGCAAGTAGAAATTCAGCACAGCAGGAAGAAATGTTCCAGCCCACCACACCCCTTGCTTACTTCAAAAGATCTCACACACACACACACACACACACACACACACACACACACACATGCAAGGAAGCATGCTGAAATGCTATCTTCCACTTTCAGTCAGTAGCATAGTTTTATCCATCTCAACTGACCAGGCCTTAGACCAGACATTCCAAGACCTGGTAGCAGGTTGCCAGATATAAAACTGGTAAGGTAAAGGTAAAGGGACCCCTGACCATTAGGTCCAGTCGTGACCGACTCTGGGGTTGCGCGCTCATCTCGCATTATTGGCTGAGGGAGCCGGCGTATAGCTTCCAGGTCATGTGGCCAGCATGACAAAGCCACTTCTGGCAAACCAGAGCAGCACATAGAAACGCCGTTTACCTTCCCGCTGTAGCGGTTCCTATTTATCTACTTGCATTTTGACGTGCTTTCGAACTGCTAGGTTGGCAGGAGCTGGGACCAAGCAACGGGAGCTCACCCCATCACAGGGATTCGAACCGCCGACGTTCTGATCAGCAAGCCCTAGGCTCAGTGGTTTAACCACAGCGCCACCTGGGTTCCTGTTTACATTAATTTAAAAGCCCAACTTGCCAAGAAATGAAGGAGGAAGCCCACAATCTCTCTAACCAACTTGGATAGATATTTCTCTGCAACTTTTGGTGATTATTTCTCCGCTGGATGACCCAGTTACTCCCAACTCCGTAACACAGCAGCAAGAGACTTGTAAGAAGACTCTCTCTGCATGATTGTGAAGCCATTTGTTTATTATAACCCATTTTTCCTCCAAGGAGCTCAGGGCGATGTACATGGTTCTCCCCCTCCTCTTTTATCCTCACAACAACCCTGTGAGGTAGGCTAGGCTGAGAGTCATTGACTGGCCCAAGGTCACCCAGCGAGCTTCATGGCCGAGTATGGATTTGAACCTTGGCCTCCCAGGTCCTAGTCCTGTATTCTAACCACTAAACAATACAGCTACACTTTATTGGTGTAAGGAAACCGCCTTATCCCAAGCCAGATCATGGTCCATCTAGCTCAGAATTTTGTGCACTGACTAGCAGGGGCTCTCCAGGGTTTCAGACAGGTGCATTTAGCAGCTCTGCTAGGAGATACTGGGCCCAACTCTGCACCTTCTGCATGAGATGTGATTGCAACAGAAATAACCAAGTTGGCCAAAGATCCAGCAGAATTTACCTAGCTGCAAAAGGAAAGTTCCCAGCTAGTTCTCGGAACGAGTCATTGTTCTAGGTCTGCCTCCATCCAATATGATCAGTGATTCATGCAAAAGCACTGGGAGGATGAGGGAGCAAAGGAAAATTATTCATCCTACACATGCTAAAAATAAGCTTCTGGTGAATGAGTGAACCTGAGCCTCCACTTTTAATTTGGGGGGAGACAGTATGTGCCTCGGCTATCAACAGTTTGAGGAACCTGGCCATAGATGATTTATAACGTGCGAGCCCAAAACTGAAGCTCTTTGCCTTGGCGAACACCTTTGAGATAAGTGCTTTTCACTCGAGTCAGAAAGTTGACCACAGCTGATCAGAACCATTTTGCCCTCTCTTTGCCTTGATCCAGGTGATAGCACTGGGTCAAGCGATCCTCCATGAACATGAGACCAGAGCCCTGCTGGATCAAGGCAATTGTCACGGTCCGATCAGCGGGCGGTTGAAGCCCTGGCTGAGGACGTCAGGACCAGCGGCAAGATGGTGGTATAGAAGCAGGAACAGGTGCAGGGCTGAGGGTCCAGCAGCAGGCAGTCACAGGGTCAAGGAGCAAGGCAGAGGCGAAGGTCTGGGAGTCAAGGAGCAAGGCGTCAGCAAGGCAAGGGTCCAAGGAGCAAGGCGTCGGCAAGGCAAGGGTCCAAGGAGCAAGGAGCAAGAGGCCAGATGCAACCAGGCAGGGATAGCGTTGCTGTGGCAAAGAGCTGAAGGGAAATGCTGAGCTTCTATCCCTCCCAGCTCCTGCCACCAGGTGCAGTGAGGTATCAAGTGGCCTCACCTGAGTGGCCACTCCTTGCTTCTCCAACACAAGCTGAGGCAGGCCCCAGTCCTGCAAAGCACTACAGGCCCCAGAGCCTGACTCCTGCCCATACTCCTGACAGCAATGGCCCACCTAGTCCAGCATCCTGGGCTCACAGCGTCCTGGAAGCCCACAAGAGCAGCACACTCCCCTCCCTGTGGTTTCCAGCAACAATATTCAGAAGCATCGGACCATCCAACTCTGGAGGCAGAGCACAGCTATCATGGCCAGGAGCCTTCAATAGCACTCTTTTAAAGCTATTTAGGCTGGTGGCCGTCACTGCCTCCTGCATGTTCACAGTTTTAACTGGAAAACATAGTTTAATGCATGAAATGTATTTAGTATTAACGTGAGCAAAAAAACACAAGCAATTGCCAATGAGAAACAAGGGGACACTTCAAAAGTATACAGGAGTGCGCCCAAAGCACACACCTATTTCATCACAAACACTATTAGCCAAGACTCACCCACTGGGCATGAAACACTATGACAATACTGAGGTACATAACCTCTTTGGGCACATCAATGGCCTGGCCCATGCACAACACTAAGCCATGATTTGTTTAGGGCAAAGGGTGGTTTGTTTCCATGTCCAAATCCAGCCTAGGAGACTAACCATTGTTTGTCCAGCAACTGCCGCTGGAAAGCAAGCCAATCTTTGGAGACCAAAGTCAGACCAACACGGCTACCTACCTGTAACAATCTCTGGAGAAACCAACTTTCGCTTGTCTGATCGTCTGTGAGGCTATTTGTGGTTTCTTACATAAGCCATAATTTAGCACAGGGGTAGGGATGTGGGTGGCGCTGTGGTCTAAACCACTGAGCCTAGGGCTTGCCAATCAGAAGGTCAGTGGTTCAAATCCCCGCAATGGGGTGAGCTCCTGTTGTTCAGTCCCAGCTCCTGCCAACCTAGCAGTTCAAAAGCACGCAGTGCAAGTAAATAAATAGGTACCGCTCCGGCGGGAAGGTAAACGGCATTTCCATGCGCTGCTCTGGTTTCGCCAGAGGTGGCTTAGTCATGCTGGCCACATGACCTGGAAGCTGTCTGTGTACAAACGCCAGCTCCTTTGGCTTATAGAGTGAGATGAGCACCGCAACCCCAGAGTTGTTCACAACTGGACTTAACTGTCAGGAGTCCCTTTACTTTTAAGCACAGGGGTAGCCAACATGGTACTCTTCCAGATGGTGTGCGCTAAAAGTCCTACCATTTCTACCCACTAGCCATGCTGGCCGGGCTTGATGTAAGTTGCATTCCAACATCTGGAATGCGTAATGTTAGCGACTCCTGGCTTCATAGAATCATAGAGTTGGAAGAGACCACAAGGGCCATCCAGTCCAACCCCCTGCCAAGCAGGAAACACCATCAAAGCATTCCTGACAGATGGCTGTCAAGCCTCCGCTTAAAGACCTCCAAAGAAGGAGACTCCACTACACTCCTTGGCAGCAAATTCCACTGTCGAACAGCTCTTACTGTCAAGAAGTTCTTCCTAATGTTTAGGTGGAATCTTCTTTCTTGTAGTTTGAATCCATTGCTCCGTGTCCGCTTCTCTGGAGCAGCAGAAAACAACCTTTCTCCCTCCTCTATATGACATCCTATATGACATGGCTATCATATCACCCCTTAACCTTCTCTTCTTCAGGCTAAACATACCCAGCTCCCTAAGCCATTCCTCATAAGGCAAGTTACAGGGAACCAGGCAGAGGGCCTTCTCGGTAGTGGCACCCACCCTGTGGAATGCCCTCCCACTAGAGGTCAAAGAGAACAACAATTACCAGACCTTTAGAAGGCATCTCAAGGCAGCCCTGTTTAGGGAAGCTTTTAATGTTTGATGGATTTCTGTATTTTAGAATTTCTGTTTTGTTGGAAGCCACCCAGAGTGGCTGGGGGAACCCGGCTAGATGGGCGGGGTATAAATAAATTATTATTATTATTATTATTATTATTATTATTATTATTATTATTATTATTATCGTTTCCAGGCCTTTGACCATTTTGGTTGCCCATGTTCTATGTGAATGCAGCCGCAGTATGCCCTGCCTGCACACCAGGTGTATTTCACCAGAAGCACAATTAGCTGTGGCTCGCTAGCAACCATGCAACACCATGTCGTCTTTCAACATGTCAATACACCCTTAATCCATAAAATGCAAGGCAGCAAAACACAGTAATGTAATGTTAAGCATTTTTGTGCCGGTTAATCCCAGCTACCAAGATATTAGAAGCCAGACCAATGAGTGTCCGGGGCCTGGCTGACTTGTGGTAGCATTGGGATCCTTTTGCTGAAATGTACTGCTAGGGATTAGGCAGGTATCTTGGGTAGAGCTGGAGATGGAAGTCTACAAAATCAGGCCCAAAGCAAGATGAGGAAGAGGCAATGGGAACGGGAGCAGCTGGAAGAGGCATCAACTGCTGGGCAGATGGGCCTTGGGGAGACAACAGACGGCTCAAACTAGGGTGATGGCAGGAGGGCCCGGGGTGTCACTATACTACTGGCTCGATCTCAACTTTAGATACCCAAAGAATGAGACGCCAATCTCCAACCCCGCAGGGATCTGGTGACACAACCAACCAACAGCATCCTTTGCAGATCTGTTTCTACATGTCAGAAAGGAAGGCCGTAGCTTGGGGAAGATCTGTGGCCTGCATGGGAGCTGAATCGCCATCAGGTGCTGATCCACACAGGCATTGCCATGTGCTCACGGGCAGCTAGTCTAGCAAGATGCTCTGAAGCTCCTGCCACCGTCTCTGCAGCTGCTGTGGCCCTGTGAGAGGTGAGGGCATCTGAAATAAATCCAGCACCCCAGGCTGTGGGGACCTCCAGTCCCAGGGCAAGGATGCCCAGGTCTGATGGCTTCTCAGGGTCAAGCCCTGCAACGCTGATTCAGTTCTTCAGTTTGATCAATGTGCTGCTCAGGAGGAGAGCAGCCTGCTTCTTTGCCTCCCGGCAGAAACATTGGCTGGCCCCATTTCTCAACTTAAGTGCAGTTTGTGCAAACTGTTGGGTTTGGAGGAAACTGCAAACTGTGCTTTGGCAGTAGCTCAGGAAAGGAGCCATTCCACCGCTGAAAGCAAAGGGAGGAGACAGCATGCAAGCCTGAGGCTCACATGGCCAACCCATTTTGGGGAGGGGGGTAGTGTCTGAATGGGGCCAGTGTGTCCCAGGTCCTGTTCTCTCTCAGAAATGGGGCAACAGCATGACCTGATAACCCTTACGCCAGGCATCCCCAAACTGCGGCCCTCCAGATGTTTTGGCCTACAACTCCCATGATCCCTAGCTAAGGGGACCAGTGGTCAGGGATGATGGGAATTGTAGTCCAAAATATCTGGAGGGTCGAAGTTTGGGGATGCTTGCCTCATGCCGTGTCTTCTCCCCACACCCCCAGAATTCCTTGCGCTTCAAGGTGTCAAATGCTCTGGGTTCTGTAGTGTAGCCAATTCGACATGGAAAGCATTTCCTGATGAGACTGAAAACCAAAACGGGAGCAATAATAAGCAAGTTATCCAAGGAGAATCCACTTCCCCAGAATTCAGACACACAAGACAAGGACCCACATAGCAGTTCACATGGGAAAGACTTTGCAGGGCAAAAAGCTGAAATCCTAGTTACTAGGTTTAGAAAATGATTCCAGCATCCAGCGTCTCCCTAAGGCTTCACAGCTCCCTGCATATCAGCATAGCTGCCAAGTTATCCCTTTTTTTAAGGGATTTCCCCTTATGCTGAATAGGCTTCCTCGCGAGAAAAGGGAAAACTTGGCAGCTATGCATATCAGGCAGGTGGATCAGGCTCACAATGGCAAGAGAAGCTTGCCAGGGTTCTGATTGTGGCATCAGGGGAGAGGACAGGAAAGGGAAGTGGGAATCTTCCCCCCCCCCAAAGACGAGAGAAAACCATTAAACTTCCCTTTAAAAGGAAAGAGACAATTACTCTAGCTTGTTAAATCCAAGTGGTGCCATTAACTCCTTGCTGCGGCCCAGAGATGGAAAGGCTTCTAGCTAATAAACTTGATCCTGAAAGCAAGAAAGAGAGACCACACACACGAGACCTCACAGTCATTAAGGCATCCTTCAAAGGGCTGCAGCTAGCTCAGATCTTCAAGATCACTCTCTCCCTCTCTCCCAGACCCACCCTGCAGGGTTGTTGTGAGGCTAAAATGAAGTAATGCAGGCATTTTTCTCTGCAAAAAGTGTGGCACGAGGAATTGAAACACTTGCACCCCACCCAGTGGTCCTATGCTAAGGATTGTTCTATTTCACTTTGCTTTGTTGTTAAAAAGTATACCACATCTACATTTATTATGTTGGCTCAGGCTGACACACACACACACACACACACACACACACACACACACACAAACACACACAGCGCCTCTGACCTAACACTAAAAATGGGCACTGACAGGGGCCACATTTCACAGAGTGCCAAGTACTGTACATATCTGTGTGTCCCACACCTGCTGTTCAGGGTTCCCAAAGGTCCTCACTTGCCACGTACAAATGTCGCCAGCCCTTCTCTGCCAGCGACGCTTGTCCTGCAAGCAAGCAGATAGTGCAACAGCTTGGACACGGAGGAGGCAGGCAAGGATCAGGACCTTTAGAGAGCCAGATGGGATCCTAGCGGCTCTATTTGTGATCTAATGTATGCCAGGCCAGAAGCTGCAATGCTACCCTTTCACCACCATCAGTTTGGTGGCACAGCAGCTTGGCAAAATCAAGCCAGCCATTCCCTGCTGCTCTTGTCCCAGGTTTAACCTAGTTCAAGAGAAACTCAACTTATATAAACCATAGAATCGTAGGATGAAAGAGTTGGGAAGGGCTCTTGAGGGACATCTAGCCCAACCCCCTGCAATTGCAGGAATCTCAGCTAAAGCATCCCTGACAGGCGGCCATCCAAACTCTGCTTTAAAACCCCCAAGGTTTTAGTTGTACCTACAGGTTTTAGGGACCCAGGTGGCACTGTGGGTTAAACCACTGAGCCTAGGGCTTGCTGATCAGAAGGTCGGCGGTTCGAATCCCTGCAACAGGGTGAGCTCCCATTGCTCGGTCCCAACTCCCGCCTACCTAGCAGTTCGAAAGCACGTCAAAGTGCAAGTAGATAAATAGGGACCACTCCGGTGGGAAGGTAAATGGCGTTTCCGTGCGCTGCTCTGGTTCGCCAGAAGCAGCTTTGTCATGCTGGCCACATGACCTGGAAGCTGTCTGCGGACAAACGCCGGCTCCCTTGGCATATAGAGCGAGATGAGCGCCGCAACCCCAGAGTCGGACACGACTGGACCTGATGGTCAGGGGCCCCTTTACCCTTTACCTTACTGCTTAAATCAGTCTTCACCAACCTGGTGCCCTCTGAGTGTTTTGGACAACTCCCACCTGCCCCAGCCTATGTGGCCTAGTGGAGAAATGCTATGGTAAGGGACAACTGGCTTGGGAGCAGCCGTGTCTCTGGTTGCCCACAGTAAATAAAGGTTTCCTCCAAGTGACACTACCAGAAAACTTTCATAACAGAAAGAGATATTATCCTCCTCATCCCAAACCCAAACCCTTTCAGGCTATTATGCGGCACAACAAGAATGCGAAGATGTGACCTGGGGATCAAGCCAAGTATTTCCAAGAAGCCCACAAGAAAGGCATGAAAGCAACCATAGTTGTTGTTGTTGTTATTATTATTATTTATTCATACCCCGCCCATCTGGCGGGGTATATGTGGTCTTGGCGGCCGCTCCCAGTCACCAGTCTAGCTGCCGCATTCTGGATTAGTTGTAGTTTCCGGGTCACCTTCAAAGGTAGCCCCACGTAGAGCGCATTGCAGTAGTCCAAGCAGGAGATAACTAGAGCATGCACCACTCTGGTGAGACAGTCTGCGGGCAGGTAGGGTCTCAGCCTGCGTACCAGATGGAGCTGGTAGACAGCCGCCCTGGACACAGAATTAACCTGTGCCTCCATGGACAGCTGTTAGTCCAAAATGACTCCCAGGCTGCGCACCTGGTCGTTCAAGGGCACAGTTATCCCATTCAGGACCAGGGAGTCCCCCCCACCCGCCTGCCCCCTGCCCCCCCAAAACAGTACAGTGGAACCTCGGTTTATGAACACCTTGGTTTACGAATTTTCAGTTTACGAACGCCACGGACCCATCTGGAACGGATTAATTCACTTTCCATTACTTTCAATGGGAAAGTTCGCTTCAGTTTATGAACACTTCAGTTTATGAACAGACTTCCGGAACCAATTACACCCATGCTTCGGGTTAAGGACGCTTCAGGTTGAGTACTCCGCGGACTGTCTGGAACAGATTAATCCACTTTCCATTACTTTCAATGGGAAAGTTCGCTTCAGTTTACGAACGCTTCAGTTTATGAACAGACTTCCGGAACCAATTGTGTTCATAAACCGAGGTACCACTGTACTTCTGTCTTGTCAGGATTCAACCTCAATCTGTTAGCCGCCATCCATCCTCCAACCGCCTCCAGGCACTCACACAGGACATTCACCGCCTTCACTGGTTCTGATTTAAAAGAGAGATATAGCTGGGTGTCATCCGCATACTGATGAACACCCAGCCCAGACCCCTGATGATCTCTCCCAGCAGCTTCATATAGATGTTAAAAAGCATTGGGGAGAGGACGGAACCCTGAGGCACCCCACAAGTGAGAGCCCAGGGGTCTGAACACTCATCCCCCACCACCACTTTCTGAACACGGCCCAGGAGGCCCAGTTGTGTCTCCAGAATCTAATACTCAGGTACACTACCTTTGAATATGGAGGCTTAATTTAACACAGGTAGGGAGAGGTAGACAACTGAGTCACATAGGTTATTTGTCGGCACACCAGGGAAATACAGTTGTATGAACTAGTCGTTTTTGTGGGCCTATTTGTACAGTTTATGCAAGGAATATGCGGGCATTTGAATACTTTTGGACGCAGTCTTCAACAGAGGTAATTTATCTTTCTCTCTCCCTAACCCCCAAAGCACAAAAAGCTGCGCATCTAAACCAAACTCACCAACTAGCAGCTTGACATCTCGTACAGTGAAATCTGGGTCCGGCATCCTGAAATCAGCAAAGGGAGGGGGGGGATCAATTTGAATTCATGGAGGTAAACACAGACAAGAGGAAATGTACACAGTTTTGGGCTGCCCCATTCTCCTTCAGTGCTGCAACCTGCCTTCTGACCTTGGCTGGCTACGCGCTACACAAAAGCTCCCCATGAGGGCATTAATATCCCCCTCCTTGCTTCTTAATTCTTCAGATCAGATGCTCAGGCGGATAATATATCATCTCTGAGCATGGGAGCTATGCTTCTGTGTATTGGGGGTTGCAGATCGGTGGTCCATTTATTAATGTTTTCAAAAGCCATTTTAGGCTACTGGACCTCATCGTACCTGTGACAGTGAGTTCCACAGGCCAACCCAGGGTTGTAAAAAATGTGTTTTGCCCATTTTACACTTAGCCATTTCAGAGATTGAAAAGAACGACTTGGTGGCTGGGATTTGTCAGAAAAAGCAAAGGGTGGTGTCACAGAGGATGCGTTGGGACTACTCTAGAGTAACGACTCTCCAGACCTTTGCCTTTTCATGCTTTTATTGAGTACAGGCTATTTACAGTGCTAGAGCTATATAGGATACATCCTCTTAGTCTGACCCAGAACCCTGGAATGGCGCTTCCCACGTTTTCTTCCAACATAAGAATCGGGGCACCCCAAATCTCCTCCTCCACTTCCTCCTGCGTAATTCCGGAACCGGAGGGAAAAAGGGTCTTCTTTCCGTGTTTTCCTTCTCCCCCTCTCTCTCTTCCTGTCCCATGTGCAGCAGGGGCTCTCCTATGCTGCCAGAGCCCTGTCTCCTTCTTCCTCCTTCCTCACTGGACTCTTCTCCCTCCCCGCTGACGCTACTGCTGGTGGAAGAGCTGCTCCTCAAGATGGGTGGGGGCTCTCTGTACTCTTTCCCCCTCACAGGTGGGTTCTGCCCCGCCCCAAACTCATAATAATACTGTGTATACATGTCACCCACTTTTTAGAGCATTTGAAGGATGTTAGACACTAACTTAGTTCTCCTACTGCAGACCTATTAAGTAGGTCAGCACTGGTTTCCTCCATATTAGACTGAAGATTTGGGGGCTGAGTTTTGAGTAGCCCACCTACTTTACTGATGGCACAACCAGGATTTGAATGTTATGACTTCCTTGTTCACAGCTCAGGCACCTTCAGCCGCTACTACTAGGCTTACGAGGCCAGCAGCAGTTATTTGCTTAGTAAGACTGCCACATCCAGACCCGAGGGGGCCTTCACAATGGGGTGGGGGACCCATGAACCTCTAGCTCTTGTTGGAAGAACAGCTCCTGTCTCGCCAGTGCAGTAGACCGGAAGTCGAGAAGTGGTACTTTAAAAAGGGATGCCACACCATCTGAAAAAAAATCTTCTCTGTCTTGCTTCTGGAAGACCCAGCTCAGGTTTTGCAGACTCTCCAAAGGAGGCAAACTCCAAAACGGAGCCAGCCCCTCTATTTCGGGATTTGCTTCCTTTGGAGATTCCCCCCCCCCAAAAGAAGCCTGGCCTTGTATGCCCTTGTGTGTATGTTTCATTCAGAAAGGCCACCGGCGGCCTTTATTACCCACCCCAAGCCCTTGAGACGGGGCAAGCTACGCATCCAATTGAAACAGAGATATATTGTTAAACATTAGGAGTACTGTCTTACTTAATTCCCAGTCCATCCTTACTTCGGAAGATGAGGGGGACTCGAAGTGCTTCTCGCTGCACATACTCAAAAGTGAAATCTGGTTGGAGGAAAAATACGAGAGAGGGGGATGCATCTGTGAAAAATGTTGTATATGAATAATGTGGCTGACAGCAAATGCCAACAATTATTCAGACATTCTTCATATTTTCTCAAAGTATCCCCCTTCTACCTGCAGCCACCTGAACATCAACAGGATGGCTGCATCCACTATGCAGCTTATCCCATTTTTAAGACTTTCCCCCTAAGTCTTAAGTTCTGCATTATATTTGCGCTTTCATGCAATGAAACTTAAAGGCCACTTCTGGAAGTATAGTTTAGTACTCAAGTTTAGTACTCAATTCGGGGGGGGGCAGTTTGCAGATAATATGGAAGTGAGCACAAGACTTGTGCTGTATTCCACTATAGTTCCAGAAATGACTTTTCCATCATGTGAAAGCTCAAATATAATGTGGATCGAACCTGAGACCTTTTGCATGCAAAGCACTGAGCTATGGCTCTTTCACCTTGGGATTCCCTGACGGAAGAAAGGTGGGATTCAAACATATAATTTTTAAACTCAGATACACTGCAAGAAAGAATTTGGTGGCATATGATTATGGAATTATCAATTAAGTAGTCATTTGCTTTGCAATGGTGGCTGCAAATTTTAATCGTGGAGCTGCGAGTTCAGGGACCCCTTTTTGTATTTTTCAAAGCTATTCATCATAAGTAATGAAAAAAAATATTAAGGGGGTTTTAAGGTTGTCTTGCTACTGGGTATAATTTTTAGCTCTATTGTTCAATGCTTCCGTAGTGTTCGTTGTTGGTTTCTAAGTTTTATTGTTTTAATATACTACTGTTTCTATTCCCCCCCTTTTATTTGTATAGATAGCAATAGCTATAACTTTGGAAATAAATGTATTTATTAAAATGAACATTGATCTTTCCATCTAACAAGCAGGAGTTTTAGTTCACTACTTCCTTCCTGCTTTTTTCTTTTTTTTATATAAAAGTAACCTATTGCATTTTATCCTGACCTTCCCTCAAAAAACCAACCCAAACCCGCAGAATATAATAGAGACCATTTAATCCACACAATTACCCTGCGAGGTAGATAATGCAGAGGCAATGACAGACTCAAGGTCACCCTGTAAGTCTCATGGCAGAACCAAGAGTTAAATTTAGATTGCTTTTGGGTCTCAAAAAGGCACATTTTACTGATGTCTTGGTAATCAATACATGAATGTAATTTTTATTAATTAATCTAGAGACAGATTAATCAAATGAAATTTCTTACATTAGTGATGTGGGTTTTCCATAAAATGTTAAACACAGTAATTTGCAGCAGCAGAAACTTTTCAGTTTGCATGGGTAATTCTTATTATCCCCTAGAGAATGGTCTAATTTAGCATGTTTATTTTACTTGTATTGAATAAACAACACTTTAAACTCAGGAATTGTTAAGAGTTGCTTAATATTGTATTTGGAAGTCCACTATCACCTTTATTGTTTATATTAGTCCTAGAAGTCTTGGCGCGAAAAGTAAGAAATAATCAGGAGATTAAAGGAATTACAGTGGGACAATTGTCATTTAAATTGAAAGCTTTTGCAGACAATGTGATGTTATCATTAGAAGAACCATTGGTTTCTACTGCAAAGGTGCTGGAAATTTTTAAAATTAATGGTGAATTAGCAGGCCTTAAACTCAGCAAAAGTAAAACCAAAATGTTAGTTAAAAATATGAAGGAGAGTAGAAAAAAGAACTAGAGGGGAAAACAGGTCTGATGATAGAGAAAAAAGTAAAATATTTGGGGGTATGTTTAACAGCAAGGAAATTAAATTTGTTTCAAGATAATTTTGTGAAAATATAGAGAGAAATCAAGAAAAAGTTGGAAATATGGGGAAGGATGAAACTTCCTTATGAGGACGGGTGTCAGTCATAAAAATGAATGCTCTGCCAAGAATGACTTTTCTATTTCAGACCGCTCCAGTGATCAGTAATGCATGATGCTTTAAGGAATACCGGTAATAAAATTTATCTGGCAAGGGAAGAAGCTAAGAATAAAATATAAAATTTTGATTGATGCGGAAGAAAGAGGTGGCTTCTCCCTACCAGACTTAAGACTATACTATAAGACATCCTGTCTTTGCTGGTTAAAGGAGTGGTTTTTATTGAAGAACTCAGATTTTGGATCTTGAAGGACATGGTAGTAAATTTGGCTGATATGCATATTTGTGGCATGGGAAAACTGGAATCCATGAAAGTTTCACCAACATATAATTAGAAAACATCTATAGAGTATGGGGTAAATATAAAAACCTTTTTTTGAAGAAATAAGTGGATTATTACCAAGTTGGCTACAATATCATCAACTAAATGAGACTTTTAAGATTGATTTAAAAATTGGCTTTACAACTCAAACCTCACAATTAGGAAAAAAAACCTGCTAAAGAATAACCAAAAGGTAATGTCTAAAAAGCAGAGACATCACCTTGCCTAAAAAGGTCCGTATAGTTAAAGCTATGGTTTTCCCAGTAGTGATGTATGGAAGTGAGAGCTGGACCATAAAGAAGGCTGATCGCCGAAGAATTGATGCTTTTGAATTATGGTGCTGGAGGAGACTCTTGAGAGTCCCATGGACTGCAAGAAGATCAAACCTATCCATTCTGAAGGAAATCAGCCCTGAGTGCTCACTGGAAGGACAGATCGTGAAGCTGAGGCTCCAATACCTTGGCCACCTCATGAGAAGAGAAGACTCCCTGGAAAAGACCCTGATGTTGGGAAAGATGGAGGGCACAAGGAGAAGGGGATGACAGAGGACGAGATGGTTGGACAGTGTTCTCGAAGCTACGAACATGAGTTTGACCAAACTGTGGGAGGCAGTGCAAGACAGGAGTGCCTGGCATGCTATGGTCCATGGGGTCAAGAAGAGTCGGACACGACTAAACGACTAAACAACAACAATGTCTAAAATGTATAAATTATTATTACAATGGGAAACAAAGGTTGAAATGGTTAAATCATCAATGATACATTGGGCATTGGATATAGGCTATAATATTGATATGGCAGCGTGGGATATGCTTTGGAAAGGAGATTTAAAATTTACAGCATGCTACACGTCAAAAGAAAACTATGTAAAGATGATGTATAGATGGTATTTGACGCTTACCAAGCTGGCAAAAATGTATAAGTCTAAATCCAATATATGTTGGAAATGTAAAGAGAAAGAGTGTACAGTACTTTTTTTCATGTGTGGTGGTCCTGTAAGCTTGCAAAAGCCTTCTGGGAAATTATTTATAATGAATTGAAAAAAATATATTTGAAAACCAGTAACTTTCCTTTTAGGTGTTGGTGCCGAAAAATCAGAAAAATCTATTTATGTATGCTACCACGGCTGCCCGAATGATATATGCACAAAACTGGAAAGAAGAACTGACCCCAAAAAGAGGTGACTGGCAACTAAAATTGATGGCATATGCAGAGATGATGAAATTTAGAAGATTAAGAGAACAGGATGATAAACTCTTTGTAGCAAAATTGGGTAAATTTATTGAATATATGAAAACAAACTGTAAACATTAGCAGGAATGATATAAACAAGAGCAGTAAAGATACTAAGGGAATTAAAAAGGTTAAATTGATAAAAATGATAAATTAAGGTATGCAGTAAGAATTTGATAGAAAAATAAGAAACCGCAGAAGAGCAGGGAGGAAAGTCACAGAAAACTATACTGGATTTGTGTGTGATTTCTATTTATTGTTGAATATTCTAAAATGGAAAAGTGGGGTATTTGGAATTGGCACCCATTCAACGATGAACTTATGAAACGGGGAAAAAAATCCACTGAAAAACACTGTAATTTGTTTTTTACATGTATGTATTTACATATTATAATAACTGAGTTAAATGGGCCTTACATTGTAGGAGCCATTCCATGAAAAGAGGACAATATTCACAAAGGAAGACATACAAGTGGATTGCTTGGGAGAGTGGCAAAGAATTATATAAAGAACTAAGAACTGGATGGTAAATTGCTTGTATTACACTTAACCCAAACTGGTTCCCCAAGCCTAAACACCAGGGCTAATCCTGCAGCCTACTGGGGGGGAGGGGGGGTGTCAGCACTGTGGAAGGACCACCCATACTCCAGATTTAAGACGCAAGAAACTACAGTTGCTAGTAGCATCCTCCAAACCCGTTCCAAAGGCTTCAGGAAGCATGCTCAGCTCTGCACAAGACCTCCGAATTAAAGAGGAACTTGCACCTGGGAGGCCCAAGGGTCCCCCGACAGGCAGGAGGGATGTTGGGTGCCTTGTGCCTGTGACTGCAGGAGCCTTGCTGCTTCTACTGCAACACGGGCGTCAAGCCAGGCCAGGTCAACTCCGCCATCCGCTGTGGACACATCCGGGCGGGGAGGCTGCGGCTGGGGTAGAAATCGGGTGTGCAAAATCATTTCACTTCCTTTAAAAAAATCTCTCTCTATTTATTTCCATGTACTGCATTGCCAAACTGCAATCGGAATGTCAAGAAACGCGCGCCAGACGAAGCGCACGTCTGCAAAAGGTTCGCTTCCCGGCCAGGCTCCCCTGGTGTGAGTCACCCAGCCATTGCCTCTTCTCCAAGCCCGCTCTCCTCCTCCCCTCTTGCTCCTCGTCACCGGATCCCCTAGAATAGGGGATGCTGGCGGGAAATACGAACTTCACCAGGCAATTTGCACGTGGGCAAAGAAGCCGTCGGGGGTTTCCGCCAGGCAGGTAGGGAAACCCCTTCCCCGCCCCCCCGACGCGCACGCGCGCGCGCAAAGGTCTCCAAAGCCGGCGCTCGGGCCCAGTCCTTGGAAAGGCCCCGCGTTGTTCCCCGCGCCACGGTTTACCTTTCCCCTCCATGGGTCGCACAAAGTCTCCGCGGTACATTTTGCTCCTTAGTTTCTCCTCCAGGTTGAAGCCGCGGATGCTGACGATCTCCTCCACGTCGGAGAGGTCCTCGTCCTCGTCGTACAGCCTCCTGCCGATCGATCGCTGCAGGACGGGGAAGGTGGTGGTGGTGAGAACACAACACATACACGTGTGCGTCGATGCATACACGTGCAAAACGTGTATAGGTAGCGCTTCGTTTGAAGGGCGGCCGTGAGCGAAACATACAAGTTCGGTCGTTGCAGAAAAAGAGCCACACGTACACACGAAAATAAATATGCAAGAATAAGGTCATACGCGCAAGTCAGCGTGGAGGGGAAAGGACGGGCCCAGAGGGCTTTGCAGCTCGCAAGTCAGAAGATGGCTTTTGCAGCGCATTTCTCATGCGGACGGGAACAGCCCGTTTTCTCAGCCTAGTTTTCAAAATGCAAGCAAAATGTATTCTGCAACTGGAGTGCGGTCTACCCCTCAACCCCGTTTGAGGATTCCTAACCCTAAATTAACAGGGCACGCGTGTGCGTGTGTTGTGTGAACGGTACTCAGTCGTGAATGTTGTACTGCAAGTCGATAGTCCAGCATGAAGCCCTGCTGACTCTCCCCGTCGCCAGGACTGGGCTGAGACGTCAGGTCATTAAGGGCCAGGTGGGCAAATCCGGCAATGCAAGCGGGGAGCGCAGAAGCAAACTGTACATTCAAACGAGCAACAAGGAAAACCAGCCATGTGGGGGTGAGTTTATTAGGGAGCCCGTTCCTCCCACGATGGCGGGGTTTTCATGCCCGTACGTTGGAAACGAAAAACCAGCAACTCTTTCGCAGGAAGAAACGCAAAACAAGCAAGCCCGCGCACACATTTACATAATCCAACTGTTTCCCTAGTCACACCGGAAGCCAGCCTCTTAAAAAACACATCGCATTATGTAACATGGGATTTATGGGCTAGAGGGCCCCCCCTCACTTTTGCAAAAAAACAAAACAAAAACACAACCCACTACACCCCCCATTTCTTCTAGACCTAGCGTGGCATTCAGTGCATTAAAACAAAACAAAACAACGCTGAGAGGGGGGTGAGGGGCGGGAGTGTTTTCAGTCAATGTTTGGGGGAAAGGGGGCCACGAAGGAGTTAAATCTCTCCCCCCCCATTTTTAAAGAGAGGCACACACAGCAACAAACACGCTGGCTCGGCTACGGGGGCAGCAACAACCCCCAAAGCGTGTTTGAGCCAAACTTGCAAGCGGATCTTCCTGGGCTCCTTTGCTCGCATGATCGAGGGGTCGCAGGAGGAAGGGGGGGAGATGCAATGCAGCAGTTGTGCCCCCCATCACACGTGAGAGGCGCCGCCGTTTTCCTGCAAAGCACTTTAAAAAACACACAGTAACAATGCCCGGGGTTTAAAGCCCCAAACACACACATACGCCAGCAGCTCCCCTCCGCCCTGCAAACAGCCTCTCGCTCTCCACGTACAAACCATCTCCGCAAAATCGCTTGAAAACAACCCCCCTTCCGCCCCCCAACCCAACCTACTCCCCAAACCACCACCACCACAATAATAATAATAATAATAATAACATATCACTACACACCAATCTTCTTCCAGAGTCTTTCTCTGCCTCCATCTTTTGAAGAGTTTCATCTCTTAATTGTCAACAGTTCCTCCTTTGGGTCCTGCTGAAAAGGTTCGGCCCGAGCTCTTCCTGCCGGGGGGGTTGGCCCAAAACACACACAAGGTTTGGAAAACGAAAGAGAAGGGGGAAACCTTGGGAGGGGGGGATCCCCCCACCTCCGAGTGCCTCTAGAAACAAACCCGCAGCCAGCCCCCACCCCTCCTAAAAGGCCATCCGGGTCTCTGCAAAGTTTTTCCCCTCTCCCTCCCCCTTTTGCAAATTTTGCAATCTGCACTTCTGGGGTGGGTGGGTGTGTTTTAGCTGCGGGGTGGGGTGGGGGGGCAGAGGAAGTGCTGGAGCTGCGCAGGCGAGGCGGTCGACGGTGAGGGGGGGGGCTTTTGGGTTGTTGTTGTGCTTTTTGTTGTGTGTATTTCTTATGCAAAAAGTCCTTCAACAATCATTTCCCAGCATTGAGAATACTGGGAAGGAGGGAGGGATGGAGGGAGGGAGAGAGGGGCGGGCAGGAAGGGGGAGGGCGCGCGCAGGCGTCATGGCAGCCCCCGGAACGTAAACACTGGGGCGGGGGAGGCGGCAGCGGCGCGGGAGAGCCGCGCTTGGGGCGCCCTCCGCGCAGGACCGCGGCCGGTTCTTCCAGGCGCGCATGTTGGCGAAGGACGATGGCGGGTCACGAGTGCGCTCAAGCACGCAGGCGCTGCAGGCTGCGCGTGTGCATGGGGACGTACACGTGAGTGTACGGCTGGGGTGGGGGGGAGATGAGAGGAGCCGCGGAGGGGGTTGGAGAAAGGGGCAAGGCCTGTGCTCTGCAAGGGTCCTGGAGAGGTGGGTCCCTGGCAGCATCTGACTTGGGGAGGGCGGAGAGAGAGTCCAAGGAGTGCGGATTGGGGAGTGTTGAGGGGCTGATAGCCGGGCTGGCAGAGAGACCCAGAAGCCTCCAGGAAGTGGAAGCTGCAGGGCCGGGGGGAGTCTCCTACATTTCTTATCTCTTCCTGGGCCGAGTGAACGAGAGAGCTGGCGATCTGCAAAGAGGTTTTTTGCGCTCTCTTTTTAACAGGCGCTGCATCCTGGAATCCCCGGGCACCAGACAGCCTGGTGTGTGGGGGGGGGTATTGGGGTGTGAGAGAGATCCTACCTCCCAAACTGAATCTATTGTTTTCCAGGGAAGCCTCAGATCCATATTGTCAGAGGCACAATGTGCTCTTAGGGGTCCATAGGACAAGTTCTGTCTTCTACGGATCATCTCGTGTCAGTTTGGAGGAAAGGACTGATTCCTTCCCCTCCCCCCGGTAAATGCCCCCCTGGAAAGGAAGAGCGTCTGTGTGCAGGCAGAGCCTGAGCTGGAAACCAAGAAGTTCTTGACATCTCACCTCTGCCAGGTGATCTCAGGTAATCTGCTCTCAACTGTGGCCCTCCTGTTTGCAACATGGCAAAGGAATGAAGGTGGTGATGGTAGCCTTCTTTGCAGGGTTGTTGTAAGGACTACTGAGATGATGGCATGAAATGTGTTGCAAACTTCCATTTTCATAAAATTTCAGCAGACCTAAAGAACTATTTTAAAACCCTTTATCAATGGTATTTAATGTCTTATAAATTGAATTTAATGTATAAATTATGATTGGACAAATGTTGGAGATTTTGATTAAATAAAGCAAATCACATACATATTGTTTGGAATTCTCAAATAGAACTATTCTGGAAATCTGTTCGGGCTTATATCTTTTTATATGTTAGGATATCATATCCCCTTGGAACCTTAAGAATTTTTGCTTGGATATCTAAAATATATTATTCTGGAAAATGATCAATAAATAGTGTTCAACCTTGATGGAAGCAAGGTGGTGGTGGTTGTTATTATTATTATACTAGCTAAAAATGGGAGGGAAGCGTATATCCTACTATATCTGAATTGTTTGAGATTTGGTCTATACTGACCATGATCAGGGTACATATAAACCAGTCT
This sequence comes from Zootoca vivipara, assembly GCF_963506605.1. Taxonomy (NCBI): domain Eukaryota; kingdom Metazoa; phylum Chordata; class Lepidosauria; order Squamata; family Lacertidae; genus Zootoca; species Zootoca vivipara. The sequence goes on from NC_083292.1 coordinate 4,911,550, forward strand.
CAGGTTTATGGGAAAATAGGTATTTTTTGCAATGTTTTGGAACAAGTTCACAGATAATGTCCAACCTTATGATGCTTTCAACAGTGTTTCTTTATGTTCTTGATATTTGGTTTATTTGGTTTATTAATAAACAAATAAAAATAAGAAGCAATACATGTTAACACTTTATGAGCTGTTTTGTTAGTCACTGTAACATAGATAGATGTCACAGTTCAGTGGGACTCCCGGATGGTAGCCAGTTAATCTGCATGAATTTGCTTGTGAATAAATGAGTAGTTCTAAAGAAAAAGGCATGATTTCATTTTAAATTTTGGGATAATGATACACGTGCGTCACAGCACTCCTCATATACCTTGTTTGAGGACGGGGAGAAATGTGTTGTTTAACAAAAGATAAAAAACAGTGTTACCTTTGCAAATAACAGGGCTAGATAATGCAGATGATGAGCAGCCATGTCCAATAAATGTATAAAAAGCTCTGAACAACTAGGAACTGGGTTACCTGGATGACCACCTGCCCCTTGCACTGGCTTGTAAGATCACTTAGGTCATTTGGGGAAATTCTAGCTGCAGGGCAGGGCCCCCAAAACAGGCATTTTCTGCTGCTGCTCCTATACCATAGAATGCCCTCACCTCTGCCATAAAATCACTGTTTTGTGTGCTTAAATCCCATTTGTGTGCTTGAAGTTTTGTTTTTAATGTTTTACATGTTATTATGCTTTTGTTTTATTTTTCTTGGGTTGTGTTTTTAATTAAATTGAGTGATTGTGTGTCTGTGTGTGACATACCACTTGGAGGTATATTTATTTTTAAACTGTTTAATATTTTAATCTTCTAAGGAAACACCTGCCACACCCATTGATTTATTAGTACCTGTTGGCTACAATTAAATTCTCATCTGAGTTTTGAGTCTGCTGATCATATCTATGTACATGGATTTGCCTCTGCGTAAAGACAGCATTTCTGAAATAAGAGGCCTATGTTGTTTTCTTATCAATGCACGTGTTTCCTAGCAAGCGTTGTACCCGCTTCCCCCTCAGTTCTCTCACACATACTGTCAGGCAAAGGCTGAGGTTTGCCTCCACCTTCCGGAAGGGCAAAACTCAGATTCTTGACCATGAATGGAGAGCCGTTTCTCCACTTTGCATAATACAAGAGCATATCTCACAAGAGTGTAATCACAGAGATGAACTGGAGGATAAACCAAGAGGTGAGAATTAAAGATATCATAATTCAGGGCCAGCCTGTCCTTGAGGAAGACTGACGCAGCCAGGTAAAACTGAGGCACTGTTAATGGGCAGTTCCCTGGCCTAGCCTGTATGGTTGCCTGCTGTCCCTCTGAAGGAGCAGGTATGTACCCTGTTTCTCTGAAAATAAGACGTAGCCATAAAATAAGACATAGCAGGATTTTTAAGCATTCAAGAAATATAAGCCATACCCGGAAAATAAGCCATACTGATAGGCAGTTTAACCTTGTAGGTTAAACTGTACCATACTTAATAGGTGGGGGGGGGAGACATCCCCTGAAAATAAGCCATAGTGTTTTGTTTTGTTTTAGGAAAAATAAATATAAGATGGCGTCTTATTTTCGGAGAAACACAATAGCTTGGTGGTACTTCTGGTACTTCTGGATCCTTTGCTGTCGCTTGAGGCTCAGGTGGCCTCAGTGGCGTAAAGTGCCTTCCATCATCTTGGGCTGGTGGCCCAGATACACCCTTATCTGGACAGGGATAGCCTAATTTCTTTCTATGCTCTGGTAATCTCAAGGATTACTGCAACACATTATGCATAGGGCGGCCTCTGAAGATGGTTTAGAAACGTATGACACCAATCCTGGCCCGGCTGCACTGGCTGCCGATTAGTTTCTGGGCCCAATTCAAAGTGCTGGTTTGGACCTATAAAGCCTTAAATGGCTCAGGACTGCAACACCTCATATGAATCTACCCGGACCTTGCCATCATAACCTGAGGCCCTTTGTGTGCCTCCCGCACAAGAGGTACAGAGGGTGGCAACAGAAAGCAGCCCTTTTCTGCAGAGGATTCCAGTTTGTGGAACGCTCTCCCCAGGAAAGTTCAGTTAGCGCCTTCCTTATACACCTTTAGGCACCAGGCAAAAACATTCCGCTTCAACAGGCTTTTGGCTGAATAACATCCTATTCCCTTTTAAATGTTGGGGAGGGGGAAACGGGGGTTATTTGTTTTGTTTTTGTTCTTATGTATTTTGTGTTTTTATCTTGTGTTTTTATGCTGTGAACCACCCCAAGATATGCGGGTGAAGGGCAGTATACAAATTTAATAAATAATAAATAACCTAAGGGGTACCTCCATGGGCACACATACTCTCCACTGCCCCCCCCCTCCAGACGCTGCAGTGGCTGCTTCCAGCAAGATCTCATGAGAGCCCTGCAAGATCTCCCAGAGGCCTTGCGCAATCTCTCAGGCCTCATCCCTTCCCAGCAGCAGAAACCGCCATCCCAGCGAGCAAGGCTTTGGCCAAGCAAGGGTTTGGCAGGGGCAGTGTGCAATGCCTGCACAGGGCGGCACCTTCTTGTTTCACCTCAGGCGGCAAAACAAGACAGGCTGCCCCTGTCATAATGGATGAAAACATCCCCAGAATGTTACAACATGAATATTAAGACTGTAGCCCATTAAAGAAATCTTAGTTGATTAAGCATGTGGGTTTCAGTCAAACAAATTAATCTGTACTGTTTTTGCAATGTTTGTAAAAACAATTGTTTCCAAAACAAGATGCAAGCATACTTTAGTTTTTAGATAAATGCACAGTGGTTTTTCCCCCCTGGGGGTACACGTACCCCTAAACATTTTGTGAATCTTTGTACTTTTGTCCATTTACTGTATTTATTTCCCCCCGATTTGAACTATAAAACGGTAGGTAGCCGTGTTTGTCTGAGTCGAAGCAAAATAAAAAAAAATTCCTTCAGTAGCACCTTAAAGACCAACTAAGTTTTTATTATGGTATTCTTCAGATACGTATCTGAAGAAGTGTGCATGCACACGAAAGCTCATACTATAATAAAAACTTAGTTGGTCTTTAAGGTGCTACTTAAGGAATTTTTTTATAAAACGGTAATTTTCTTGTGTCAAAATGAGAGTACCCCTAAACATTTTGTGAATCTTTGTACTTTTGTCTATTTACTGTATTTTTCCCGATTTGAACTATAAAATGGAAATTTTCTTGTGTCAAAATGAGAGTACCCCTAAACATTTTTTTTGAAAAAAAAACACTGAATGCACATATGTTGTTAGTATCTTTCTTAGAAGAGGGTCCTTTGATGTGGCAAACCTTCCCCCCCACCCACCCCAAGGCCTCTTTTGAGAAAATGCTTGCTACTGGTAGTGTTTTAAAGCTTAAAAAAAAACCCTCCCTGCTTAAGTAGGGACACATTTTAAGGAGTTCAGTTGTGCCCACAATGGAATTTGCTTCTCAGTAAATGTGCATAGGATTCTGTTGGAAATGCTGCAGCCCTAAAGACAGTGATGCAGTATGAACTCTGGACTTAATTACTTCAGGATTACCTCTCCTGAGGCTGCAGTGTGCGTCACTTCACTTCAAATGGTGATGCACAAGCCCTGCAGTGTCATTCTGCTGATTGGGGTCCCAAATAAACTGGCCCAGGATCTTGCCCAGGCGGCATCACTGGCCAGGTGTGGAGCCACCGCCTTCCGCAGAGCAGCCGCCCCCAAGGATGGTCGCTGGAAGGTCCAGACAGGCAATTAAACCTGTCCCAACAGCTTTTGCTCCCGCTGAACTTGTTCCACATTCTGCCACAGGGTGAGAATGAAGGGTCGGCCTGCCCTCCCCGGCCACCAGCTGAGCGGGGGGCAAGAAAGTAGAAGCTCATTAAAATCTCCAGTGCGTGCCGTATCCATGGTTTTCTGAGCCAGCGTTACTTCACAATCCGACCACTATACGAAATGTGAAAGAGCTCCATTTGTATGCCGGCTTCTCTTTCATTTTGTAAGGGTCTGTAAAAAGCAATGAGAAACGTTGAACAACGAAAAAAAGCTTTCCCCGCGGATTCCTATGCTGTAGTGGCTCTCCTCCCCCTTTTAAGTCTAAAATAAACGGCACATATCAATCATCAGGGCTTTTTCTAGGATGTCACCGCGGCCAGGATATGCACTCACCCCAAATGTCACATGCACAAGAACACAACCCTTTGCCGTGTCCTGAAATACTGTACCATAATTGCACCTTGAAATCTTAATCGGGCATTGGTGCGGCAAATTCATGGAGGAGAGCTTGGCTGAATGCCAGTGAGCCATGTTGCCTGAATGGAACATCCATGTTCAGAGGCAGTTTACCCGACGGGGAGCCACGGTGAAGAGAATCGGTCTTCCTGGAGGCGGGCGCCCTTCTTTGCGGGTACAGTATTCGGTTGGCCACGGGGAGAGCCCGTTACGCTCTCGATCAGCCTTTGCCTTTGCTAGTTTGCCAGCCTGACTAGCTGGCTGGATGGTGCCGATAAGAGTCGTAGTCCAGCACATTTGGAGGGCGCCAGGTTGTCTTTACTACCTGCTCCGCGAGGGAGGCCGCTTCACTACAACTCCCATCACTCCTGTGCAGCGACTGGGGTTGATGGGAGTTCAGAGCGCCACGACCTCGAGAGAGCCACGCTGTCCCTCAGCCCTGGACTCCTTGGACCCGACCCAACAGGGGAGGCCGGCTAAATGGAACCTCCCTCCCTGTACAGTCGCAGCTCGCTGCAGAGGGCCAGCCGCTAATCCCCCAGAACGGGGCATTCCTGCCCTGCCTGGGTGGCGCTGCCTGACACTGGCCCGCTCCAAGGCCCGCGTGCGCCCGGGCGCATCCCGGTGCGTAAAAGGTTCCCTGGCGCCAGCAGGCCGGTTGGCGGGCAGTCGGGTCGTTCGCTCGCTCTCTCGTTCCCTCCCTCCGTGCAGGAGGGGCCTGCGAGGGGAACTTGGCAGCAGCGTGCCGCATCCGGTCTTGGCCCAGCCCCGGAGGGAGGCGCTGCGGAGAGGCGGCCGGGTCGCAGCGAGGCGGAGTGACAGACGGAGGCGCACCGAGCCGGGCGCCATGGGGGGCTGCTGAGGCGCGCGCGGCGGGGGCCCTGCGGCGGCGAGGGCGAGCGGGGCGAAGCAGCAGCCGGAGGAGGCCGAGCAGCCGCTGGAGGTCCGTGTTGCGCGCCGCGCGCCTTCCTGTGCCGCCCGCGCCGCGCCCCGCCGGAGCTCCCCATGAGCCTCAACGAGCACTCCATGCAGGCGCTGTCCTGGCGGAAGCTCTACCTCAGCCGGGCCAAGCTCAAAGCCTCCAGCCGCACCTCGGCGCTGCTCTCCGGCTTCGCCATGGTGAGCGCTCTCCCCCACCTGCCCTGGACCGCCCTCTTTCCCTGCCCCTGCCTGGAGGAGAGCTCCTTTTGGGGCGCCCTCCGGCGGAGAACCGCTTCCTGCCCCCTTCCGCTCCGCGAACGTGTGAATGCTCTGGTCCGAGTTCGGCTCAGGCCCGCGCGCGAGAGCGTTTCAGTGGTGCCGGCGGAGGAAGCAGTTAAACTGAGAGCGCAGTAGGTGCTTTCGACAAACTGCTTAGTCTCTCTGCCCAGGCATCCTCTTCCCTGCTGGAGAGGACAACGCCCGGCCTACCTTGCGGTGTTGTGCGAGGAGGGCAATTAAGTTGGAACGTTATTCCAGCCGGTTAACCGGGAATTAAACCGTGCAAGGCCGGCCAAGAGTTTTGTTCCCCTGCAGTTGCCCCAGCTTCCCTTCAGCAACCTTTGAATTTGTGAAAATGCTTGTTAGACTAATCCCGAGTTAACTGCGGTGGGGCTTAGGGAACTGCCTTATACTTCTGTAGGTGCCAACTCCTACATAGGAGCCAACTCCAAGGGGTTGAAATGCCCCCCCCAAAAAAAAATATTTGAGGAAGCCCCCCGCCCAGTTGATGCACATTCCCATTCAAATGGTGTGTGTGTGTGCCACATCTTGTGATCTTGTGATGCAGAGTAGGGCTTACCTGCGCCCCCCCCATGTTTTATTCAGGTTGGCACCCTGATGCATAATTGGGCCATTTGTCCACAGAGCTCCATACTGCCTGCTCTGAACAGCAGCCACTCTTAGGCAGCTTCTTCCCCTGCCTGGAGATGTCTCGGAGAGAACTGGGGGGTGCGGCTGATGCTCTGGCACCAAGCTGCAGCCCCTCCCAGGCAGGAATCAACAGGGCAGGACTAGGTACTGTATGTGAATATGAACACCCAGCCACTCTCCATCCTAGTCTGTTGATCTAGGCCAGTTCCAGACACTCGCCTTGCAAAACTATCCACACTTACACAGCAGTAAATTCCACCGAACTTACTTAGACTTCTCAGTAAACGTGCAGGGGGGGGGGGGGTTGTGCAATTTGCACTTCAGTGTGAGCAAAAGGCAGAACCCAGGAGGAAAGTGTGCATGTCGGAATGTCGTTGGTTCTTCATGATGCCACAAGAGAGGAAGATTTGCACCTCCTTGAACTTTCCTCCCTTAGTAGGAGTGAACTGTTTGCCAACATTGTTTTGAGTGTAGCTGCAGAGACACCATTACCCAAAGGGATAGAAGTGGACCACTTCTCTGCCCCCACCCTTCCCAGTGAGAATGGGTGTTTTGGGGGAAGGGCTCTGTGGCAGAGTACCTGCGCTATGCATGTAGCTTTGCATGTAGAAGGCCTTGGGTTCAGTTCCTTGGCATCTGGTTCTGTTCGTAGGGCTGGAAGTGCCTCCTGCCTGAAACCCTGGGAGCTGTTGCCAGTCAGTACCAACATGACTGAACTAGATGGACCAAGTGTCTGACTTTATATAAGGCAACTTTCTAGGTTTCCTTTGCTAATAATAGTAATAATTATTCATAACTTATGCTGCATGTTTCCTAATGTGTAGAGTGCACCATTTTGCAAGTGAAGCTGCTTTGAGTGATAGGGATAAATTCTGTGTAAATGTTACTGTGTTGTCCTGGTGTGGATTGATTTGTAGTTGTATTGTTGCAGATTCTGCCTAAGTGCCCAGATGTTGCTGGGCTGCATCTCCCACCATCCCTAACTGTTGGTTAAGCTGGGGGGGGGGCGTCCAACAACATCTGGGACCCAAAGTAGCCAAGACTGTTTGTGTAATCTTCCAACCTTGGGGCATTGCACCCTGTGAGGTCAGTGAGCAAGTAAATGCACAAAAGTGTTTGCCTGCTGCACCTTTATTACCCCAACAGCCAAGGGGCAGAGCTTATCTGCGGTGTGAATAAGCCTCCAGGATGACAAGTTAACTGTGCCAATGACACCCTTCTTTTCTAAACTGTTGTGCTTTGTGAATTCTGGAAAATGGGCAGAGTGACATGGACAGTTATCCTGTTAAATTGTTGCCCAACTTCCCCTAACCTTGAGGTCTTGCATCTACAGTTGCTGCATTTATAACGCTTTATTTAAAGCCTAGGGACCCAGGTGGCGCTGTGGGTTAAACCACAGAGTCTAGGGCTTGCTGATCAGAAGGGTCAGCGGTTCGAATCCCTGCAACGGGGTGAGCTCCCGTTGCTCGGTCCCAGCTCCTGCCCACCTAGCAGTTCGAAAGCACATCAAAGTGCAAGTAGATAAATAGGGACCGCTCCAGCGGGAAGGTAAATCGCGTTTCCGTGCGCTGCTCTGGTTCGCCAGAAGCAGCTTTGTCATGCTGGCCACATGACCCGGAAGCTGTCTGTGGACAAACGCCGGCTCCCTCGGCCTATAGAGCGAGATGAGCGCCGCAACCCCAGAGTCGGACACAACTGGACCTGATGGTCAGGGCCCCCTTTACCTTTACCTATTTAAAGCCTATACATTTCCACCCCAGTAGCCCTGAAGCAAAACCAAAGTAAAACCAAAGCATGTTGCTAAAATTCAGCCCGTGCTGCTGCAACTGAGTTGTATAGCAGTTTACATTTGCTGTCTAAAAAATAGACCATAACAAACATTTTGTCTCGGAGGGAATTCCGCAAATGGGGCATATTAATGAGACTGGAAATGGTCAGTTATTACTTAGGTCTGTACTTAAACCTTCTCTTTCCATAACTTTCTTTGTACAGCCCACTTGGCTGTGGCGAGTCAGAATCTCTTCCAGGTAACATAATGGGGAAGGGTTTGTAGCTAACAGCCCATTGCTTGTTCCCAGTTAACAATGAAAAGCAGGCAGCTTTGACTTATTGTGACTTGCCAGTGTGCCTGTAGCATTCAAAGTACTTGCTGTTTATTTCCCCAGTATGATTCCCCCCCCCCACTGCAGAAGATGAATAAGAGAGGCTGGCCTCTGCCCACCAAATCAGTTCATGGCAGTTGCAGTCCAAAATATTTAAAGAGCACCAGTTGATGAAGGCTGACTTTGGTGTAATTTGAACTGGGGTCTTAGCATATATTATGTCTCATGGGAGCTTCTGCTGACTAAAGAATTCCAAAAAGTGGGGCTGAGGGGGGGGCACAAAGTACATCTACTGTTTTGCACCATTGGCTAAGGTGGATGGTGTATAAACCATTGGCGTCCGTTTGTGTGATTAGGAAGGGGATAATGGACCAAACCAGGGCAAATTCATATTGCCAGCAACTATTCTGGACAAATCTCGGACACAAGAGCAGTTAGAGCTAAAATATGTTTTGATTTTCGTTTGTCATCCCTGAAATGCAGAGGCGTAAGATTTGGGCTGCAGCCCCAGGGAATTAGCCCCACAAAAGTCAAATTGGCAAGGCATCGTCGCTAAGAGGATGAACTAATCAAATCTCATCCTTGCTGCAAAGTCAGTGCACTAATTTAGGCAGGACTCTCCTCCACGCTCTATGTTACTGGTAGCTTCAACCTCCCCATTTGCTGTATGAGGATAAAAATATTGACCTGCCTTCAGTAATGCGGGTGGAAACTTTTCCAGGGCTTCATTTTTCTGCAGAAAATGTTCCTTTATTTCATCAGCAGCAATGAATGCCTGCCGACTGCAAATGCAACAACAGGTGAGCCTGGCAGCCCCGGAGTTTTAGCTTTGTTTACTAAATTCAGGTAAAATAAAAAATGGGGAATTCGATCCCTCTCTAGGGGAGCATTTTTTTTAGCTGCAGGGTGGCATTCCCTTCTGGGCACCTTTCCAGGGACACATGGGGAGCCAGTGGTCTGTGGGGCCAGAGGCAAAAATGGGCAGAGTGAGACCCTTTTCAGAGGCCCCCTCCCTCAAGGCAAACAAAGAAACATTATCCCCATTCAGAACATACCAGCCAGGTAGAAGGCCCAGAGCAGAGCCAGTGAGAGGGGGAGAGAATCCCAAAGGCTCAACAGAGAGCAGAAATGGAGAGCTGCATTTGCCTCCCCCCCTTCTCTCTCCCCCCCCCCAAGCCTGAGGTTCTCAACTCCTGCTCCTGGGCACCAGAAAGTTTTCCTATGCAAACTGAACTATTTCCAGTGCAATTTCTTTGTGCATATAACCCAAGTTTGCATAGGACCCCCCCAAGCTCACATCACTACCCAACCTTAGAAGGCTGCTGTGCAGGTGGTATGAGATAATGAATTCAAATTCAATCTGCTGTGTTAGGTTTAGTTGGCTAATTGCACCTATTAACTAGTTTTTAGGTTTGCTGTAGCAGAAACCCAATGGATGGCATTGTGGGCTGCTGTGCCTTGTTTTGCAAACTGTTTTCAAAAATGAAAGGGGAAAAAAGCTTGCCAGCTCTTCAGACCTCTTGTTCCATTTTTAAAATACAGGCTTTGTTTGTTTTTTTGTTTTTTGTTTAAAGGGGGGGTCTGAATTGCAACTTACTGACTTTTTTTTTTAAAAAAAGAAAATACTGCAGCTCTCAAAACGGGAAGAAAACAGAAGAGGATGCTGTTTCACAGAACAGCCTCTTCTGCTTGGCAGCCTGCTACTGGCCAGATAAATGTCAGTTGTTCTTCAGCAGCTAAAAACAGGTTGTGGCTCTTGAAGGGTCTTTGGAGAAGGCTGACGTCTGCTTGATTGACGGGTGACTTGTGTTGCCTTGGGAGCTGCAGGCTAAACACGTGATGCCTCTGGAGCAAAGCATTTTAATTTCACAGCTGTGCAACCATTTAAAAACCCCTTCGTTCCAAGTGTTGCACGAGAGCTGTTTCCCGGATGCATGTTTTATAAAGGCAGGCGAGGAGCGAGGGAAAGGGCAATGGATCTGGGCTGTGCTTTCCCCCCTTACCTGATGTTCTAGCACAGGGATGGGCAGAAGGTAGATGAGGATCTACCTGTAGATCTCTCGGTGATTTGCAGTAAGTAGATCACCAAAGGCATCTTGACTCCCAGTTGTTTAAACCAGTGTTTCCCAACCTTGTGCCTCCAGATGTTTTGAGACTACAATTCCCATCATCCCTAGCTAGCAAGACCAGTGGTCAGGAATGATGGGAATTGTAGTCCGAAAACAGCTGGAGGCACAAGGTTGGGAAACACTGGTTTAAACAACAACAGCAAAATGACTTTTCCCACCAAAACCAAGAAAAGGAACTGGGAGGTGGATTGTGATCTCAGTTCAGTTCCAGTACCACAGACAAACATCTAGGCTCAGAATGTTCACAGAGGCCCCTGTTCTTCGGATGAAGGGTGGTATGCTAATAATAATAATAATAATAATAATAATAATAATAACAACAACTGACTGGCAGAAGTTGCAGCTGATTGTTTTTTGTTTTACTAGAATCCCATCAAGGCTGACCCCTGATATAATTAGTTTGGCACATACATAGGTGGTTGTGTTGCAGAGATCACTCTGCTCCAGGAGATGTTCTGTGCCTGAGAAAGTGGTCTAAGAGGAAAAGACTCAACCTGGGGGACTTCCTCCCCCCCCCACATACCTGATTTTAAACTGCAAATGCAGAGAATGACCATGGGACCTTCTTTCTTCAAAGGATGTGCTTCCCCACTGAACTGTTTGGTTGCAGGCTGGAGTACAGCGGGTAGAGCAGCATGCAGAACATCCCAGATGCAGTCCCCAACACCTCCAGTTGGGAAGCATGTGCATGCACATGCTGTGGTCTGAACCTCTAGAGAATTGCTGCCATTCGGCATGGACTGTACTGCGCCGATGAGTATGTGCCATGTTATGAAAGGGGCTAGAGGCTATTTAATGCACTCAAGTTATATCTGTGAAGAGACTCTCATTCTGCATTTGATGGATGCTTTTGGCCTAATTGGAAGGTATGGGCAATTCCAAAGGGTCGGAATGAAGGGAACATGTCCTGTTCCCCACCACCACCAGTTCTCACACGTGTGTGCACGCCGTGTTCCCCCGTTGGTTAACCCCTCTGGTCACTTGAAGGCACTCTTCCCATACAATTGCAGTCATGAACAGGAAGTTCATTAGTCAATTAGTCACAACTACATGTAACACCAGATGGCGCTGTTGAGCACAAAACTTTTCTACGTGATTTTACATAGGGTTTTTTCTGTTGTCATAACAATTTAATTTATGACATATTTATAGCGTTTTTCCTGTGTGTAGATCCACCCTAAGCGTTCTTGCAGGAAAGCTAACTGCATCGAAATCAGGCAGAACTTACTTCAGAGAAAATGTGCTTAGGATGGGAACATTAATGTGAAATTATTCTGGCGTATAAGACGACTGGGCATATAAGTTGACTGGGCGCATAAGACGACCCCCAACTTTTCCAGTTAAAATATAGAACTTGATATATACTCGCCCTATAAGAAATACGACCCGGCGTGTAAGACGACCCCCAACTTTTGAGAAGATTTTCCTGGGTTAAAAAAGTAGTCTTATACTCAGGAATATACAGTATTTCTGCTTCAGAAAACCAAACAATAATACATTAAAACAGTAGAGTTGCAGTTTTTTTAAAAAACAAACTCTGCAGCAATGTTAAAGATATAGAAGATTTGCGCAAAAAAAAGAACTTGGGAGAACATGAAATTCGGTCGCAGGCAAGCCTTCCTGGGGAAACCATGAAAAATGATAAATGGTGCTGCTACCCAAAGCGCCCTGTTCCTGATAAGATATTCCTGGTCCAAGGGATTTTGCTGCCTGAGACAGAGAACAATCAAGGTGTGTATTGCCCAAGGCCAGGTTCATGCAGGAGGAAGTAGAGCTTTAGACCCCCAGGACCCCCAAGCACTGGAGGGCTTTGGTGGTTAATTGACTTTGATGGCCATTGACTTGCTCCCGAGTCCTGCAGTAAGGAGCCAAGGGGCAAGTGGGACCCAGAATGTAACTTTGGTTTCTGATTAACTTCGTTGTCAGTTGGCTGGCTTCTTTTCCAAGTAAATGCCTCTCCCTTAAAGTTTCAGTTGGTGAATTGTCTGCCTTCTGACTGATGAGTTGCTTAGTTAGACTGTTTAGATTTAAATGTCCACAGCAAAATCTCAGTCTTGTTCCCCCTGGAGTTTTGTTTGTTTGTTCATTCATTTTGCTTCATAGTTTCTGAAATGTGGAAGGAAGTGTGAGGGATTTTTGTGTTTAAGAAACTAAAGCAGCTGCTCGTTGTTGGAAAGAGAAGCTGTCTTCAATTGATTTTTTTTCATCCCCTAAAGCAGCAGCATTGAAAGATCCTCCGGGGGGGGGGGCGACCAGGGGGACCCATTGATTAAACCAGCTAAAAGCTTTATTTGTCTTCTGATTGAAATCATTAGCAGCTTCCAACTCTGCTCTCCATTCAAGCGAGATGTGGGCAAACTTGATAAAGTAGCAGTCTATGTCAATTTTCTTTGCCCTTAACTAGTATCCTTCAGCTTTTTACATCCTAGATGCACCCAGACATGCACTGGTGGCCTTATTTCTATTTTTATTAACCATATGTTTGTATAGCTGTATTGCTGCTGTTGTGATTTGCCTTAGCAGGGCCGGCTCTACGTAGACCCCCGGTGGCGCAGGGCACCATGGCGCCGGCCCGCCAGGAGGGCGCTGCGAGCTGCGCCCGCCGGCCGGCCGGTCCACTGCGCAGCTGTGCGCGGCGCCCACCTGCCCACCGCGCTGGGAAACGGGGCGGGAGGGCTCCGGAGAGATCGCGCTGTGCCTGCCTGCCCGCCCGCCGTGCAGCAGCGCCCCGCCCACCGCCCTGGGAAACAGGGCGGAAGGGCGCCGGAGAGATCCGGCGCACCATGGCGCCAGGGGCACTTAAGACAGCCCTGTGCCTTAGATCAGTAGCCCAGTAGAGCAGACAGCAGGAGCTGGCTCTCTCCATGTGCCGCGGGCCAACTTTTACAGGTGAGCAGGGCCACCCTCCTGCCAGTCACCTGACTTCACATGTTGCCAGGTGACCTGCTTTGAGACTTGCACAGCACTGCGTATGGAGCTATGTAAGCCCCAACAAAGCTAATCTTTGAGTGTTGTATGGTGCCCCATTCAGGTCCCTTTGGCCCACGGCATATAGGACATTGTAGCTTGGCCAAAATGGCCCTGTGAGCCAAAAGGGGACGACTGAGGGGGGCTTAATCTGGCCTGCAGACTGGATGTTCTACCCCACACCCTGCAGTAAAAGATCCTTTCCCACCAGTCAAAGACCATTGGCTTAAGCCAGCCTGGTAACCTCATTCTGTGGAGTACAGTGTTCTCCAGCCTCTGGGAATGAGGTCTACAGTACTTGGGTTCTTCCAAATCACCCAAGAGCTTGTTGGTTTTTCTCAGCAGAAACAACGGAAGCATCTGCCTGCGTCAGTTTTGGGAGGTTTCAATTTCCTGTGCTTTTTTTACTATGCACAGCCCATTATTGTCTGTGGTTGAAAGTGGTTTCTGCCTGCTTCCCGGAGGGCACCCTTGTGATAAGTGCGTCACATCCCAAACGCCTCTCCAAGCAAAGTGATGCTGGCTTTTGTCCAAGGCACCAGCAAACGCTTCTGCCCAAAAGCATCCTTAAGAAGTGTTTTCCACTTTCTCAGCTGGTGCTGCCAGTTGGGAGGCCCCGTTATGCCAACTGCAGGCTTTCATTGTATAAGACTATTGTTCCACATAGAAGTGAGCTCGAGTCGTTGGCAAGGAGTCCTGTTCCTGTAACAGGGAGAATTGGTTGCTGTTTAGCCAACTGGAGGCTGGCCTTGTTTTGTTTTTTAAAAGGATGTGTGCTGTGATGCCCCCACCCCCACCCAATATCCTACATTTTTCCTTCCTCCAATAAAATATAGAACATTTTAAAGGAACCGAATGTGATTCATTGAAGCATAGAATTCTAGAGCAGGAAGATCATATAATCCAACCCCTTAAATTAGGCATCCCCAAACTTCAGCCCTCCAGATGTTTTGGACTACAATTCCCATCTTCCCCAACCACTGTTAGCTAGGGATCATGGGAGTTGTAGGCCAAAACATCTGGAGGGCCGCAGTTTGGGGATGCCTGCCTTAAATCACTGATTGCCGAAAAGGCAGACACCCTCCTTCTGGGCATTTTAACCATTTTAACATATTTTATTACGTTGATGGTTTCAATAATAACTACCTTGTCCTCAGTTTATCTGGTAGTGATTGATTTGGGGCTCTAAAGGTATTCTTATATTCTCTAGCTTTGTAGTACTTGGACTTTGCTGTGTTTTATTAAAAGTTGTATTTGCTGTTTTATGTTTTGATCAGTGTTTTGTCTATGTCACCTGGTAGTTCCGGCACATGGCAACTAATAAATTTTAATCCCCTATATATATTGTTTCTCTGCTCACTATGCATTTGGACAACTCCTGAGGTTTTCCACGATGGGAGCATCTTCAGTTTCAAGCTCCAGATCAGAGGTTGTTTAAAAATAATCTTTTTTTCCCATATACTATAACAAGTTATATTTGTTACTCAACAATTATATTCCCATTTAACAAAACTAGTGACTTCCTGCTCACCCAACATCAATATTTATAACCCAAATTGCAAACAGTTATCTTTTAAGTTTCCATGTTATCTAATTTCATCCTTTTTAACATGTTTCTTAATACCTGTATATTCTGCTATTTTCTTACACTCCAAATCCCGTTTCCAGTCTTGTTTAAAAGATTCTAAATTTGTATCTTTTATCAGTGCCATCAATTTTGCCATCTGCATGTTCCAAGATTTTCACCAGCAATTCTTCCTTTGAAAATGTTCTCTCCTTCCATTTCTGTGCATAGCGAATCCTTGCCACTGTAGACACATACATAAATACCGTTGAGGCTTTCTTTGGGATTTCGCTGTCTAGTATGGCCTCACTTTTTTTAAAAAAAAATATCTTAATTTCATTATATATCATGTCCCAAAAGGCCTTTGCTTTCCTGCAGGTCCACCTCATATCATAGAATGACCCCTCCTAGTCCTTACATTTCCAACACCTGTTTGATCCATTTTTGTACATTTGAGCTAGCTTCTTTGGGGTTAAATACCATCTAGATATCATCTTGCAATAGTTTTCTTTTAAGGCATAACATGCTGGAAATTTCATTCCTTTTTTCCAAAGCTTTTCCCAGGCAGAAATCCAGAAAGATTGGGGGAAGGTTTTTGAGGAGTTCTCTACAACAGCTCCACAAGTGGTTATCCTCTATGCAGAATTGGTTCTTCTGCATCTGTTCAGAGACTGGAATAGAGAACCTAAACACCACGAGCTGATTTTGCATTTCCTTTTGGCTGCAAGGGCCACCATTGCACATTTTTGGAGAAAGTTTAAAACCAGAATCTGGTATCAACAGATCTACAGAAATTGTTTGTTTAGCCTAAGCTATTACAAAATACATAAAACAGAATAAAAACCGGAATAGAATATATGACACAGTTAAAATAAAAAAATTTCCTTCCAGCAGCACCTTAGAGACCAACTAAGTTTGTCGTTGGTATGAGCTTTCGTGTGCATGCACACTTCTTCAGATATCGGTATATGAAGAAGTGTGCATGCACATGAAAGCTCATACCAATAACAAACTTAGTTGGTCTCTAAGGTGCTGCTGGAAGGATTTTTTTTATTTTGTTTTGACTACGTCAGACCAACACGGCTACCTACCTGTAAACAGTTAAAATAATTATTCAAACCAGACATTCTGTCAGATAAGAGTTTGCTCCCCTGAAGAATTTAACTTGTCATCCCCACAAATTTTCTCCTTCCAAATTGCCACTCTAGAAGCAAAACAGACTACTTTTTCAGAGGTATAGGGCGACCTGTCCCCTAATAAAAAGTTAATAAAATATCCCATCTATTTCTCAACTGAGAGGTGTAAATTTTTAAACAAGACTGCTCTTAAGTGCTCATAGATTGGACAAATCAGTAAGTGGTGGGGTAAATCTTCAGGAACATTACCCCATGTGGGCAAACTGTCTCCTCATAGGGCATCAGGCGATAGTGTGGAACCACAGAGCTGTAAAGGCTTCCCTTCATTTCACATTTGAGATGCTGATTGCATAGTGAGGGGACTGAGGGCAAGGGGTCTGAATGGGTAGTTTGGCGCACAAAGCACATTTGGAGAAGCTCGCATACAAAATGAAGGTATTGTGCAAGCAAAGGGAACATGGTCCATTTCTGTCAATAGGGCAGTGGTGTAGCATGAGTTGCCAGCACCCGGGGCCGCACAGAGGTGGAGGGTGGGTGGGAGGGAAACAGACAGAGTACGCATCCGCATTCAACTGTCTAATGGTGTCCATGTCCCCCCAGGAGATTGTAGCCACAGAGATTAGGGGGGGGGAGCTGTTCTGTTGTCTGGAGAGGTCACTTTCTGGTTTGCATGGAAAAGAGAATTGACTGACTCAAGATTGGTGGGGAGCACTTAGTTTTGAAGTACTTTGAGCCTGGCTGGTGCTCTTGTGGTATTTTGCAAATGAAAACTTAATAAAGATCATTTATATGTATGTATAAAAGTTTCCGCATGATAATTCCTGAAATCAAAGAGCAGATTTTGGAAGATGTTTGAAAAAAACTGGGTGCCATTTTGAATTGCCTTGAAATCTTTTGATGAAGGGTGGTATATAAATCAAACAAACAATTAGGAAAGAAATGGAGTGGCCCTCATAGTCAACAAAGAGTGGCAAAAGCCGTACTGGGATGCAATCTCATTAATGATAGAATGATCTCGATACAATTCCAAGGCAGACCTTTTAACATCACAGTAATCCAAGTTTGTGCACCAACTACCGGTGCTGAAGAAAGTGAAATTGACCAATTCTATGATTTACGGCACCTTCTAGAAAGGATGTTCTTCTCATTATAGGGGATTGAAATGCTAAAGAGATAAAAGGAATAACTGGCAAGTTTGGCCTTGGAGTTCAAAACGAAGAAGGGCATAGGCTGTCAAGAGAACAAGCTGGTCATCACAAACACTCTTTTCCAACAACAGAAGAGACGACTCTACGCATGGACATCACCAGATGGGCAGCATTGAAATAAGATTGATTATATTCTCTGCAGCCAAAGATGGAGAAGCTCTATACAGTCAGCAAAAACAAGACCTGGAGCTGACTGTGGCTCAGATCACCAGCTTCTTATAGCAAAATTCCAGATTAAACTGAAGAAAGGAAAGGAAAAACCACTGGGCCAGTAAGACACAATCTAAATCAAATCCCTTATGAATACAGTGGAAGTGAGGAACAGGTTTAAGGATTTAGATTTGGTGGACAGAGTGCCTGAAGAACTAAGGCCTTACAAATAGCGGGGGGGGGGGAAAGAAGGCAGGCAAAATGCGAGGGAGATAGTGAAAGAGATACAGTGGTTACCCCTTTAATCCGTTCTGAAGGCACCTTCGTAGGTCGAAAAATTCGTAAGTCGAAAAGCGCCATTGGAAACGCGATTTCCCATAGGAATACATTGGAAACTGAAAAATTCGTAAGTCGAAGCAACCCCATCTAAAAATTCGCAAGTCGAAAAAACCCTATCTAAAACCGCCGCAGTTTCCGTTCAGATGTCGAGAAATTCGTAAGTGTGCGGCCATTTGCCCCACTCGTAAGTCGAAAAATTCAGTTGTCGAGTCGTTCATAAGTCGAGGTGCCACTGTACAGGAAATTGAATGCAGATTTCCAAAAAATAGCAAGGAGAGACAAGAGGGTCTTCTTAAATGAGCAATGCAAAGAAACAGAGGAAAACAACAGAATGGGAGAAACCAGAGATCTGTTCAAGAAAATTGGAGATATGAAAGGAACATTTCGTACAAAGATTACCATAATCAAGGACAAAAGTGGAAAGGACCTAACAGAAGCAGAAAACATCAAGAAGAGGTGGCAAGAATACACAGAGGAATTATACCAGAAAGATATGGATGTCTTGTACACCCCAGGTAGTGTGGTTGCTGACCTTGAGCCATACATCCTGGAGAGTGAAGTCAAATGGGCCTTAGAAAGCACTGCAAATAATAACGCCAGTGGAAGTGATGATATTCCAGCTGAACTATTTAAAATTTTAAAAGATGATGCTGTTAAGGTGCTACACTCAATATGCCAGCAAGTTTGGAAAACTCAGCAGTGGCCAGAGGATTGGAGAATATCAGTCTACATCCCAATCCCAAAGAAGGGCAGTGCCAAAGAATGCTCCAACTACTGCACAATTGTGCTCATTTCACACGCTAGCAAGGTTATGCTTAAAATTCTACAAGGCAGGCTTAAGCAGTATGTGGACCGAGAACTCCCAGAAGTGCAAGCTGGATTTCGAAGGGGCAGAGGAACCAGAGATCAAATTGCAAACATGTGCTGGATTTAGAGAAAGCTAGAAACTCTGGACCATAAAGAAGGCTAATTGCCAAAGAATTGATGCTTTTGAATTATGGTGCTGGAGGAGACTCTTGAGAGTCCCATGGACTGCAAGAAGATCAAACCTATCCATTCTGAAGGAAATCAGCCCTGAGTGCTCACTGGAAGGACAGATCCTGAAGCTGAGGCTCCAATACTTTGGCCACCTCATGAGAAGAGAAGACTCCCTGGAAAAGACCCTGATGTTGGGAAAGATGGAGGGCACAAGGAGAAGGGGACGACAAAGGACGAGATGGTTGGACAGTGTTCTCGAAGCTACGAACATGAGTCTGACCAAACTGCGGGAGGCAGTGGAAGACAGGAGTGCCTGGCGTGCTCAGGTCCATGGGGTCACGAAGAGCCGGACATGACTAAACAACTAAACAACAAGTTTTAAAGGCTTTTTTTTTTTTAAAAAAGGGGGGGGCAACTGATTACTGCTTAACTCAAGATTATGTTGGGAAACGCCTTGGATGAAGAAGAAGAAGAAGAAGAAGAAGAAGAAGAAGAAGAAGAAGAAGAAGAAGAAGAAGAAGAAGAAGAGTAGTTTGGATTTGATATCCCGCTTTATCACTACCCGAAGGAGTTTCAAAGCAGCTAACAATCTCCTTTCCCCTCCTCCCCCACAACAGACACCCTGTGAGGTGGGTGGGGCTGAGAGTCTTCAGAAAAGTGTGACTAGCCCAAGGTCACCCAGCAGCTGCATGTGGAGGAGCGGAGACACGAACCCTGTTCCCCAGATTACAAGTCTACTGCTCTTAACCACTACACCACACTGGTTTCCTCTTGCTGCTTGAAAGCCAGTTGGGAGGATGGCAGGCAAACTTCCCTGGGCAGGGTGTTCTGAGAAGGCTACCTCCGACAGTGGTATTCCATAAGTGAGCAATCTCCTGGCATTTACTTAAGGTTTCCAGGCTCTTTGGAAGTCCAGGAAATGCCGTGCTAGAGACTTACAAAGCAAACCTTGCCCCCTCCTGTTCCGCCCTCTACCAGGACCTCCCTGCCTTGCTGGATGGGCAGGAGGGGCCCTTGTGGAATGCCAAGTATTCCATCTCTGCACTGGGAGGGGCACTTCCTTTGATAAACCCAGCTTCTGTGCCAGCTCTGGCAAAAAAGACAATTCTTAGCCTTTAACTGTGGAGCTTTCAAAGCAGAAGGAGGTTGTGTTAATGGGTGATGGGAAAGTGTTCCTTAAGTTTGCTTTATGTGTGGCTTCCTCTGCAGAAAGCAGCCTTTGCCAACCTGGTACCCTCCAGATGTTTTGGGACTGTAGCTGTGCTGGCTGGTGGGAGTTGTAGTCCAGGCTGGCAAATGCAGTTGGGCACGAGAGAAAGCACATGGCGTGGAAGATGGTTGGGTGTGGTATCTTCTGAGGCGCAATTGGAGACATGTGTGAGAGCCTCTTTCAACTATGTAAATATCCTCCTTTCTGTCATCTCAACTCAAAGGCGGGGAGAGGAGTCCCAGCAGTCTTCTCTCCGCATACCTGCCAAGTTCCTGCCTGAAAAATAAGGGATTGGACTGGAAGTAGCGGAGCGGAAGTAGCGCTGCAGCCATTTTGTAACTGGGCGGAGCATGCTCAGAAGCGACTTTTGATGCTGCTCTGCCCTGTTCCAAAATGGCCGCTGCACCAGCAGTCGCGCTGCAGCCATTTTGGAACTGGGCAGAGCAGCATCAAAAATCGCTTCTGAGCATGCTCCGCCCAGTTCCAAAATGGCCACCGCGCCAGAATAAACCGGGGAAAAACAAAAAAATCCATTTTTTTCGGCTGGGAACAGCTGGAAAAACGGGGGTTTCCCAGGGAATACGGGAGACTTGGCAGCTATGTCTCTCCGGCTACTGGCCAAACTGCGGCCTCTTTGGGTTTAGTGAGATTGGAACATGGGATGCCTCCATGCCGGGCTCTGGCACAGCCCAGGTTTCATGCTGTGGCTTGGATGTGGCCCTTGAGGCCCCTTTTCTTGGCCCTCCGGACTCCCCGCAGCCCACACCCTTTGCTAGCTCTGCAATGGACCATGCTTGAGTCTTCGAGCTCCGGCAATTCCTCTCGCTTGCCCAAATGGACAGAGAGGCATGCATGGATGGAAGCTGGACAAAGGTGGGATCGGCCCAAGACATGCTGGCGCCTGAGGCAAACCACCAAAGGCCTTCCTCCCCAGGAAGAAGAGGTGAGGGAAGATGTACATCAGGAACAAGGGAGAAATAAAGATGCACACCGTGAATATGGGTGGGAGGAGACCAGCATCACCTCTTATACACCAAGAGGCCTCTGTAGAGGCAGTGTGGCCGGGGGGGCGGGCGGTTTGCAGAGTGGGCGGCCAACCAGTTTCCAAATTGTTTTTATTTGTTTTTCCAAATTTTACGAAATTAGCCACAAATCAAAACAAATTTAATACAATTTTTCCAAAAATTGGTCTCCCACACTCAGTTCTTGGTGCGTCCAAGATTTCGTCTTCTTCCTGCTTTATTCTCCTAGTTGTTTCTAGTACACATTCCATTACATTGCAATATTTTCTTTTTTTTAAGAAAAACCTTGTTTATCCTTATTTATCATTAGCTATCTCCACGACATACTGTTGTGAACAGGGATTTTTGGAATGATTCATCTTCTTCTGTTCTATCCTTTCTGGGTGTCTCATGACCATATTATAAAGTTGTTGTGTTTCATGTTATAAACCAAGCACTGCCAGGAGTTGCTTCTTTCTGTTTCCCAATGCCTTCCTTAGCAATAAAACAGTTCAGTATGGCGCAAGCAAATTGTTACCCTGAAATTGTGCCCCAGAGAAAAAAGTTCGAGAAGCCCTGGCTCTTAGGTCCAAGGGCTGAACTGCTGCCGGGATACTCTGTGACCTGTTGCTGCCTTTTCTCTCCCCTGCCTCCCAGGTGGCCATGGTGGAAGTCCAGCTGGATGCTGACCACGACTACCCACCGGGACTCCTGATCGCCTTCAGTGCCTGCACGACGGTGCTGGTGGCCGTCCACCTCTTTGCCCTGATGGTCAGCACTTGCATCCTCCCAAACATCGAGGCCGTCAGCAACGTCCACAACCTCAACTCGGTCAAGGAGTCCCCCCACGAGCGCATGCACCGCCACATCGAGCTGGCCTGGGCTTTCTCCACCGTCATTGGGACTCTGCTCTTCCTGGCCGAGGTGGTCCTCCTCTGCTGGGTGAAGTTCCACCCGTTGAAGAAGAAGACCGCCGAAGGCGGGAAGGCCAGCAACATCACTGAGACCATCTCCGCTGGCGAGGCTGCGGCCATCACCTCAACCTCCATCATGGTTCCCTTTGGGCTAATTTTCATAGTGTTTGCGGTCCACTTCTACCGGTCATTGGTAACTCACAAGACGGACCGCCAGTTCCAGGAACTGAACGAACTGGCCGAGTTCGCGCGGCTCCAGGATCAGCTAGACCACAGAGGCGACACCCTCCCGCCTCCGGGCAGCCATTTTGCATAGATACTCAAACTATGAAAGTTTTGTTTTTGTTGTTTTTAAAGCCAGCCCAAATGTTTCTACTGTGTTCTGTTGACTCCCTTCTTCATGAATTTGGCTGGCCTGGAAAGACAGATTAGTAGTACTGCATCCTAGCTCTCTAGTGCTTTTAAAAATAACAGTACTGTAATGATTCAATGTGCTGTTCTTGCAGTATTTTGAAGGACTGGCACCCTGAGGTTCAGGTGCTGGAGAGGGGAATTTGGAATCTCTCCTCCTGCCGCCTCCTGACCTGTCGTCCAGATCCTTGTCTTTCGACGCTGATCCATCATGAGGGGAAATGGACATTCTGTCAGGTTGGGGGGTGGGCCTGTGGGGAGAAGGGAGGAAGTTAGAGGTTGTAAGGAAGTGCAGCATTTTACTTTGACATGTTTAGTAACTAGCAATGTCCCGGGGGGGGGGGGGAGGTGTTTGCTTGTCAGATTCATGTTGTAGCGACCTGAATGCAAACCTACTTGAGAGAATCAAGGAGCAATCTTTTGTTTTTGGCGTGATCCTGGGTTTCTTAAAACCCCAGGAGACAAGTAAGAAGTGGGCACACAGCTCCAGGCAACATCTCCCTGGAGGACAGAAAAGCTCTTAGCCCGAAAATTCAGTTTCCAAGTACCATGACTTGAGAGAGAGAGAGAGAGAGAGAGAGAGAGAGAGAGAGAGAGTTCTAGGCTGCAGGCCTATTTAACTTTTCAGTTCTATTTAACTCTTCAGTTCACTTGAGTTGAAGCAAAATTGAATACCGTAGGTAGAGAAACTGAGCACATTGGCTTTAAGTTAGCAGAACTTATACAGAATTTGGCGTTCTTTCCTGCAAAACATGGGTCATCTCTGAACACATTTTGGCTTTGTTTGTTTTAAATATTTCCAGCTCGTTTATATTCCAGGCCAGCACATCCTAACTTTACTTACCTTTGAGTGAGCCTCTTTGAACGTAGTGAGCTTACTTGCACGTAAGCATAGAAGATTGTAGAACAGGGATGGAGAGACCTGGCTGTTTATTGGGCTTCAGCTCCCATCAGCCTCAGCCAGCATGGCCCAATGGTCGGGAAGGACGATGGGAGTGGGAGTCCAGTGACATCATCAGGAAGCCCCCAGGCTCCCACCCCACCCCTGGGTTTTTGGAGAAAGTAAGAGCGATCCCCCCACCCCACCCCCGGTGTTAGAATGGAGAATACCATGGCAGCAAGGAATTGCTATAGGCAGTGCTGTCCCTGGGTCAGAAGTTAATTGTTCCCTTCATTAAGGAATTTGCATTTTGGAAGTGTCCCAAATTCCTTTTGAGTCTTGCTGCTTGGAGATTTTGTTATGCTAGAACTTTTATACAGGACTCTTCCAGTGGCAGCTAGTAATGGCATCACTTGACCACCTCGGCAGCTGCACCGCAAATATCCAACCATTTTCACTGCCTTGGTTAAAATAGCCTTGGCAAACTGGTTCTGTTTCTGCAGTGTGTGCAGACCGTTGGTCCTGTGCTTCCCACCCATAGAACCAAAGCCCTTGTTTACCTTTGGGAGAAAGTGTATTTGGCTTAAGAGCCAAAGTGTTCTTCTGCCTGTTCCTGAGGGTCAGGCTCCGTTCCCAGCAGAGCTTCCCTGGGGGAACACTATAGCCCAGAATTAAAGACTGTTGTGAGTCATTTTGGGGATTTGAAATGCAGTGTTTAATTTAAAGCAAAGAAATAAATGCAGGAAATATACAGTACAAAACTGTTTATTGTGAGGACCATGCCTGTACACAAATATCAACACAACAATCATTAAAAATGTTAAAATTCATTACATGCTATCCCAACGAAACCTTCATCCCACAAAACAGGAAGAGAAGGAAAACAAGCAACGAGTTAAACAGACGATGAAGGGGTCTTTACTTTTATCATCCATAAATCTTTCCCCGGCTTTCATGGCCTTCATCACAAAGACCGCTGCCACATGGGCAAATGCAGGAAACTGCCTTGTCACTGGGCAGAGTAGTTTTCAGTTTGGCGCAATATTGCCCCCTCTTCCTGGCAGCAGCTCTGCAGAGTCCCAGGGTTTCAAACAGAAGTCTGTGCCAGTCCCAGATGGCGGGGATTGATGCTCTGCCCCTGAGCTAAGGTCCTTCCTTTGGACCTCTGCACATGGTGCTTTAGAAAGCCCTTTGCCACGGGGCTTTTCAGCTCAAAATAGGCATGGGGAAACAGCAAGGGAGGCCATGGTAAACAGGAAGAAAATACGAATATGTGATTGTTTCAGTTGCACATACTTGGTTCCAGTAGGTATTGTGGGTTGTTCCCAAAGGTTTGGCTTCACCCCCTGATGACCCACAGCAACCTTCACCAACATCTGGTGCCTTCCAGATGTTGTTAGACCAGGCTTTCCCAAACTAAGGCCCGGGGGCCGGATGCGGCCTGCGAGGCTTTTTTATGCGGCCCCTGGCACCCCCTGCCGCCCACTGCTGCCGTGTGCTCTTAACGGCGCGGCTCCCCACTTTCAGGTCGCTGGAGCATCGGAAATAGCTTGTGCACATGCACAAGCGTAATTTCCGGCACACTTCTGGGTCGGAGGAGGCCCATGCGCATGCGCACAAGCTATTTCTGCTGTTCCCGTGACCCGGAAGTGTGCTGGAAATCGCGTGTGCACACGCGTATGGGTGCACGCTCCCACGTGCTCCGGCCCACAGCACAATTGGCGCTGGCGGCACTGGCCCTCGGCAACGTAAGTTTGGGGACCCCTGTGTTAGACTGACATCTGGGGGTGGCTCCAGGTGGAGGCTGCCTGTGCAGGATGGATCCCTTGTCAAATTCTGCCTATAGCAATTCCTTAAAACCACTTTTCCAGAGGGACCCGTGTGTTCACGTGTTGGCAGCAAAACAACATACGGTGTTGTGGCTGCCTAAAAGCAACCAACACATTTATTATGACAGAAGCTTCCAGGAACTGCAGTCGGCTTCGTCAGATGCAAAACTGGTGTTTGCTTTGGTGTGCTGTGCTCTTTGATGGCAAGAGGGAAGGAAGGCAGTGGATGTGCTTTGTCCTTGCGCTCTCTCTCGCTCTCTCTCTCTCCCCCCCCCAAAAAAAATTTACTGCTGGACTTAACAGGACTTTGAAGTGGACGTTTGGTGTTAAAATTACTGCTGGACTCTCTGGGACTAATTAACTGCTGTTTATTTCTGCCTGGGATGCTTGAAAGACAGTCTAGGAGGGTCTGGAGCTCCAGCTCATCAGCGTTGCTGTCCGTCCGGTTTGAAGAAATCGGGGAGTTCCACTTTTCGTTTTGGGTCTGTTTTCTCTTCCAAAGTGCCTTGCATTTCCCCTCAGCAACTGACGATA
This sequence comes from Zootoca vivipara, assembly GCF_963506605.1. Taxonomy (NCBI): domain Eukaryota; kingdom Metazoa; phylum Chordata; class Lepidosauria; order Squamata; family Lacertidae; genus Zootoca; species Zootoca vivipara. The sequence goes on from NC_083292.1 coordinate 4,936,963, forward strand.
CACTTGCTTTGGCAGTGTATTCCTGCAGCAGGTTAACTTGCAGAAGTGAAGCACTTTTTACTCTTTTACTACTGAAGTGAACGCTGGAGTAAAGCTGCCCTCCAGAGACTGTTGGACTGCAGTTGGGGGTGGTGGGAACTGTAGTACCTGGAGGGCGTCAGGTTGAGGGAGGAAGTCTGCTGTAACCATAGATGTTTCTAGACTATTCACTTGGCTCCAGAAGTGAATATATATTATTATTTAAATAGCTTGGGGAAATGTTTGGATCAGGCACCCCCAAACTGCGGCCCTCCAGATGTTTTGGCCTACAACTCCCATGATCCCTAGCTAACAGGACCAGTGGTCAGGGATGATGGGAATTGTAGTCCAAAACATCTGGAGGGCCGAAGTTTGGGGATGCCTGGTTTGGATCAACAATTGGTCCCGAAATGAGAGTACCTAATTTATATCATTTATATACCACTCTTTAAAACAAAAACAAAAATGTATGAATCGGATTCTGATCTGTAATTTGGCGAAGGGAATCTGGCCCTCTAGGTGCTGCTTGACTACAACCGCCATCATCCCTGACCATTGGCCATTCTGGCTGGGGCTGGCAGGAGTTGGGAGTCCATCAGCATCTGGACAGCCACATGCTCCCTATCCCTGCAGTAAGGAATCTGAAAGCTACTAGCTGTATTTTTTTCTTCCTTATGCAACCTCTTCTGTGGTGTCTTGGAAAATATTTTCAGGTTCTTTAGGAACATTAAACTTTTGGAACTGATGTGCGTTTACTTTTTGGCACACTGAAGTCTCTGTATAGAAGTGTTTATCAAGAAGGCTTTGAAATGTATTTTTGTGTTCTATTTTTATTTTATTCTTAAGGGGCAATCCTCATTGCTTCGTTTTTGGAGTGTCAAAACACTGCTGTGCTCAGAGTTCTGGGCAAATCTCTTCAGTGCTTGTGATGGGAGCCTGGAATGCGGGATGTGTTTGAATTGGAGGGTTATTTCAGGATGTGTGTGTGTGTGTGTGTGTGTGTGTGTGTGTGTGTGTTATCAAAGTACTGTGTTCTTTGTGTGATGGCGTTGCCTCTAGAAAAGGGGTGAGGAACCAGAAGCCCTTCAGGTGTTGCTAAGCTACAGCGCCCATCATTCCTGACCCTTGGCTGTGCTGACTCACTTACATACTCTTTTTCTTTTTAAAGTCTCTAGCCCTCATCGTTAACCATATTTTTTTTCACAAACAAAATGGCCCTCATCATGATAAGAGAGATAATGAAAAATGCAAGAGTCGGATTTAGATAAAAGGCTCCCCACCTGTACTAAAAAAGGAGACACCCTAAATTATGTGCATCTTCACTGAGCTAGTAAACTTCCCTATGCAGGGCTGGAAAAATACTTGAAATCAGTAGATGCCAGCACCAATTTTTTATGTACTCAAGTAGGAGGAACACCTGCCTTGCATGCAGAAGGCTGCAGCTTCAATCCCCGACACCTCCAGGCGTTGCTGCTTAAAACCCCAGAGATCCTCTCCTGGGCAGCGTAGATCAGGGGTTCACAAACTCTGTTCAGGTGGTTCTGCAGCATGACTGTGGCTTTGTGACTAAAGACAGGAGGCGTTGCATTGAATGTGTATTTTTATGACTGCTTTTATTTCCTATATACTGCATTTCATTGTATTACAATTTGCGTTCTTTGGAATCAAATCGCTATACCATTAAATACAATATATAAGGGCAGGGAAAGAGGCAATAAAATGCAAGTAAAACTCTTGCAGCATTTAGCACAGTGGTCTGTCCAGATGCTCTGCAATTTTTAAGTGGTCAGGGGGCGGGGGCCAATGATGTAGACCAGGCACGTCCAACAGGTAGATCGTGATCTACCGGTAGATCACTGGACATCTGTGGTAGATCACTGGCTCCCCCCCCCAAAGAAGCTCAACAACTTTGGCTCCCCTAAAAAATGCTCAACATTTTAGCCTTTCACCCCCCCCCCCAAAAAAAGAGGGCTTTCCTCCCACCTCAGAAAAGCTCAACAGCTCTGACCTGAATCCCTAAAAATGGGCCTTCCTCCTTCCTAAAAAATCTCAACAACTTTGACCTGAACCCCTAAAAATGGGGCTTTCCTCCTCCCTAAAAAAGCTTAACAACTTTGACCTGAACCCCCCAAAAGGGGGTGGATCACTGCCACTTTTTAACTCTGTGAGTAGATCGCAGTCTCTTTGGAGTTGGCCACCCCTGATGTAGACAATATAGAGCTAGTTGAAGTGACTCTTCCTACGTTCCTTTAGAAGCCACCTGAACTCATTCCATTTCTCTCCCTCTCCTAGTGCTCTTCCGATATATTTTTTATTATTTTTGTTTTTTGCATTCATGACAATTTACCAACGAAGGCTGTTGTTAGAATGTGGCTGGCGCTTGTGGGATCCGCTCTGTGGATCTCACACATTCCTCTCCTAGGCTGGGTTTTGCAGAGAGAGCGAAAAGGGAGGAGATGAGCCCAGGAGGAGAAACCCTCCCCAGCAGAGCAACTGAGGGACGCTGCAGGTCTCTTCCTACTCCCCAGATTCCCGTTACCCAAAAGGAGAAGCAGGTGCCCATTTTTTTTTTGCCGAACTTGCTGGTTGCCTGGCCCAACAACAACAACAACAACAAGGAAACGGACCCCTCTTCCTCCCTCCAATCTCTGCAGGGCTTCATCCTAGCTCTATTTGTGTAGCTTGGGGTTGAAGACAGTGTTACAAATGCATTTTTTTTAGCTTCCTAAAGAGCTTAGGAGGAGTCATGTTAGCCTGCAGCAAACACAACCGAAAGAGCAAGTTCACAGGACACACAGCCCAAACTTCCTGGAGAGGAGCTCGCACCCGCTTTGCTCTTCCCGGTCCTTTGTGCTGCCACGCTGAGCCAAGCCAGAGTTTTGGCTGAGCAGGTCGCCCACACGGAGCCTTGGGGTTCAGCCCTCTTCTTGCTAACCATGGCCTCTAGCCAAGAGCAGTAGGTCTGCAGCGAAATGGACCGGGGAGGAGGAAAGTGGCTGCTGACTTCTCTCCAGGATAATAATAATAATAATAATAATAATAATAATAATAATAATAATAATAATAATAATTTATTATTTATACCACGCCCATCTGGCCGGGTTCCCCCAGCCACTCTGGGCGGCTTCCAACAAAATATTAAAATACAGAAATCCATCAAACATTAAAAGCTTCCCTAAACAGGGCTGCCTTGAGATGCCTTCTAAAGGTCTGGTAGTTGTTGTTCTCTTTGACCTCTGGTGGGAGGGCATTCCACAGGGTGGGTGCCACTACCGAGAAGGCCATCTGCCTGGTTCCCTGTAGCTTTGCTTCTCGTAGCGAGGGAACCGCCAGAAGGCCCTCGGCGCTGGACCTCAGTGTCCGGGCAGAACGATGGGGGAGGAGACGCTCCTTCAGGTATACTGGACCGAGGCCGTTTAGGGCTTTAAAGGTCAGCACCAACACTTTGAATTGTGCTCGGAAACGTACTGGGAGCCTGCATGGAGAGATCTGCACGGTCTTGCTAAGCCAGGCAACAGCAGCCAGGTAGCTTGGAGATGTTTCAGACCACAACTCTCACCACCTGCCAAGCGATGTCTTCACTGGTGCGAGTTGTGGTCCGAAAAATCTGGAGGGCAGCATGTTGGGAAGGCTGTATGACTCACTGCACCATGCAATTCGGGTCACAGCCTTGTATCGTAAAATGTTTGACAGTTCAGTTTTGGCAGAAGCCACAAACCTGATGTTTGAAGAGAAGGATGCAGAGGAAAGAAATATATAACCTTTCCTCAGAGAGAGTCGAGGCAAAACAAGTGATGGATGGGGTTGTCTGGTACACATCTGTCCTCTGAAAAGGGATACGGCAGGGGGCTGTAGCCAGCAGGGTGCCAGTCTTTTGGCTTCACTTTAAAATAGTGATTCACTCCTGTTTTCCTTCTGCATGCAACGTATGTGTACCTACCTATCTGGGTCAGTGGCCTTTTCATACACCTGATGACTCTATGAACTTAGAAGGTGCTGCCAGGGGCTTCTGTTGATTTCATTTCCCCTCTTTTATGATGAGTATCAGGTGGGGGGCACGGACAAAAAAAGACTGTATAAGATACTGTATAAGCTCACTCCCTTTTACACTGCAAGAGACCAGTGAGCCAATACGGGGTGTATTTTGAAGGTGTTGAGATCATCTTAATGAGCTCTGCCTTCAGATTAAGCCTGTAACCTTTTTAAAAATAAATAAATGCAGGGTGTTTGGAATGCAGACTTCAACACAAAATCATAGTAGGTCTGTTGCTGTTCTTCATGCCATGTAGCAATGTTTTTACGGCATATTTGCACAACTGGGCTTTCCTCAGGTGATGGTAAGCCACTTTGGATCTGAAACCCAACAGCAAAGTGAGTTGCAAAGAGCCCCAAGATAACCGGGGACTCTTTATTCTCCCCTGTGTTCACCTTGAGGTCGTTGCTGAATATATTGAAAGTCAGCGGAACCTGGAATTTGCCTCAGGTGCAGCACGAAAGGGGTGGGGCAAAAGTTGCTGCTTTAAACAAGGCCAGCAATACACGCAGCACCTGAGAACCTAGGTGCATGGACATGCCTTGTTTTGAGTCAGACCTTTGGTCCATCTAGCCCAATATTGCCTGCTCTGGCTGGCAGTGGCTCTCTTGCCAACCACCTGGCCTTTCCCATCTCCTGATAATATTTTAATTGGAGGCGCTGGTGATTGGACCTGTGACTTTGCCTATTCAAAGCCTGTGCTTGACAACAGCTATAATAAATATTTATTCTGCCGTTGGGCCGGACCTTCCTCTCCTGAGATCCATGCCCCCTCCCTGCATCCCTTTTGGCACAGTGAAAGTTCGCATCAAGAGCCAGCTGCCAGTCAGTGATGGAGGTCCTCTGCTGCTGCTATTATTATTATTATTAATTAATTGATTAATTAAAGGTGTATGCTGCCCTTCATCCAAAGATCCCAGGGTGGTTCACAACAGAAAAATAGAAAATCAGAATGTGAAATACAATACAAAACAAACAGATTGAAAAAGCCATAGAATGACAATCAGCCGAAGAGAAATGGTTTTTGTCTGACACCTAAAAATATGTACAGTAATGAAAACCCCAGGCAAGCCTCCCTGGGGAGAGCGTCCCACAAGCAGGACTGCTACCCTCTGGACCTCTCGTGGACGAGGCACATGAAAAAGGGCCTCCCCTGAATCCTGACCTAGTTCACCTGCAATTTATTTTGCACTAAGTTTCTCACACACACCAGATACCCACTTGGTCACCCTTATTCCCATAGCAGGGGATCTCTACAGCAGGCCAGGCAGTCCGAGACATCACAGCATCACTTGGCATGACATCACTAAATCCAAAATGCAGTGCGCCTTGAAATCCTGTGTTGGAAGGACTGAGGCTGCGATCCTAAACACATCCCTGAGGCCGGATGCCCCTTGAATTCAAGATGACTTAGAGTTGTGCTGTAAGCTGTCCTGAAATGTGATGCAGAATCTGGGGTGGGGGAGTCTGTGGTATTCCCGATATTGGACTCCAAGTCCCATCAGCCCCAGTCAGTAAGGCTCGTGGTCAGGGATGATGGGAGTTGTAGTCCAGCAACAGCTGGAGGACCACAAGCTCCCCGTCCCTGGTTCACAAGATCAAAGCAATGGCTCTGGTGGTGGTTTTTAATAAGTCCTCCTCTTGGGGGTATAGGACAGGAATGTGGACTTCTCTCATTTCCCCAGAAGCTATGCAAAATGTGCCTGGGCAATCTGGGCCAGGAGGGCCAAAGGTGGGCTTCCAGAACAGGCTGTGCAGGCTCCCCACAGGCCCCACTCCTCACCCATCCTGCTGTGCTTTTGCCTGGCTGGAATATGTCCTTGAATGGTGAGGAAGCACCGCTTGCTTGCTTGCTTGCTTGCTTGCTTGCTTGCTTGCTCGCTTGCTCGCTTGCATGGATAGAGAGGGGAAGGGGGGTGTCCATGAGGAAACACACTCCTTGGATTGGAAAGGTTTCTCCACTCCTGGTCTAGACAAACACACAGTTCTAGCCCCTAATTAATCAATTAATTAATGAGCCATTATGATGGTAACTTATTCATAAATGTAACTTTTTACGATTGTATAGATGAGTTTGCAACATTGGGGGGGGGGATTTTTTCAAATGTGCAATTTTTATCAGTTGATGGTTTTGCCAAAGATTTGGGGGGGCGGGGGGGGGGTCCTTTGCAAGTTCTATGGGATTTTGTCAGCAATTTCTCACCATGTACACAAATATTATTTGATGTATCTTGGGAAGGACAGAGTTGACAATTGTCATACAGTAATAAGTAGATTTGGCTCTGTGATGCGTACTACCTGGTTTGGGTGGGCTGGTTGCTTGTTTTTTAATCACTTTTCTGTTGAAGGATTTTTACCTATTCTAGTTTGAAAATAATTGCTAAGATGACTAAAAATGAAACTAGAAAATTAAAATTATTTTTCCAGTTTACTCTCTGTGCATTTTGTATGCAGTCTCTTTCTTCTGGGGAGGGATATCTATCCCCCCCCCAAAGTGCTTTGCAGCTCAACAAAGGAGGAAGAATTTCTGCTGCTTTGTACATCGCCATCAATTGTGCAGGGTGCTTGCAAAATAACTAAACAGGTATTAGAAGTCACTGGCCCTACTGAACACCTTCCAAGATTGTAATGGCCACTCACATTATATACAGAGCTCATAGCCCACCTACTCTCAGCAGCCAGAAGCCTCAGCCAGACACTGGAGAGACCTGTCAGGAGTAAGCATGGACCAAGGGTACCAAATTGTACGGGAAACAGCCTTATTAGAAAAACTAACCAGAAAAATGAAACTGACGCAGGAACAAATAGAAGAGGATGCCTTCACCCCAGTATGGCTCCCCTTTATCACACACACACAGCACAGCCCAACAAGGCAGCAATAGGAACCCACTGACAGCATAAGAATCAATCTGGCTTACCTGACCCGACAAGCCCTCCGCCCCCTCACAAATGCAAACAAACCCCACTGCAACCAACCACACCATGGGCCCCCAACCCCTCTCACTACCAAGGAAATGTAATAAATAGAGAACCTACCCAGTTGACAAAGGTCCGTATAGTTAAAGCTATGGTTTTCCCAGTAGTGATGTATGGAAGTGAGAGCTGGACCATAAAGAAGGCTGATCGCCGAAGTATTGATGCTTTTGAATTATGGTGCTGGAGGAGACTCTTGAGAGTCCCATGGACTGCAAGAAGATCAAACCTATCCATTCTGAAGGAAATCAGCCCTGAGTGCTCACTGGAAGGACAGATCCTGAAGCTGAGGCTCCAAGACTTTGGCCACCTCATGAGAAGAGAAGACTCCCTGGAAAAGAACTTGATGTTGGAAAAGATGGAGGGCACAAGGAGAAGGGGACGACAGAGGACGAGATGGTTGGACAGTGTTCTCGAAGCTACGAACATGAGTTTGACCAAACTGCGGGAGGCAGTGCAAGACAGAAGTGCCTGGCGTGCTCTGGTCCATGGGGTCACGAAGAGTCGGACACGACTAAACAACAACAACCACCCAGTTGACACTAACCCAAAACCCCACACGCACACTATATAAAATATGGGTAAGCAAACTAAAGCCCGGGGGCTGGATCCAGCCCAATTGCCTTCTAAATCCAGCCCATGGACAGTCTGGGAATCAGCATGTTTTTACATGAGTAGAATGTGTCCTTTTATTTAAAATGCATCTCTGGGTTATTTGTGGGGCATAGGAATTTGTTCATTTTTATTTTCCTTCAAAATATAGTCTGGCCCACCACAGGGTCTGAGGGACAGTGGACCAGCCCCCTGCTGAAAAAGTTTGCTGCCCCCTGTTATAAAAGAATAGAAACCTCCCCACCCACACCCCTCCTCTCCTCCCCTCTTCTTTCCCAACCTTATACTTTACTCAACACTTGAAGTGCAGAATGTTTGAGGACCAGGACATTCACAGGGAAACCAAAATGCTTGTTTACAAACACTATTTCCAACTTCTCGAAAGATTCCATCAACAGTTTCTGAAAAATCTTACACATCACTTGGGAAGACAGGCAAACTAATATCAATGATTCTTCAACATTAACTTCGTTGGACTGGTCATGTTGTGCGGATGCCTGATTATCGTCTTCCAAAGCAACTACTCTATTCCGTCCTTTAAAATGGAAAGCGTCATGCTGGTGGTCAACGAAAGAGGTTTAAAGACTGTCTCAAGGCAAACCTTTAAAAATGTAGTATAAACACCAACAATTGGAAAACACTGGCCTGCGAGCACTCCAGTTGGAGAACAACCTTTACCAAAGGTGTCATGGGCTTTGAAGAAACTCAAACTCAGGATGCAAGGGAGAAACGTGCTAAGAGGAAAGCACGCTTGGCAAATCCACACTGTGATCAACTCCTGCCCGGGAACCAATGTCCCCACTGTGGAAGGACGTGTGGGTCCAGAATTGGCCTCCACAGTCACTTACGGACTCACTGTTAAAACCGTGTTTATGGAAGACAATCTTACTCGGCTACGAGGGATCGCCAAAGAATGTCTCACAACAAATGTAACTGATTTGTAAGAAAGACTGTACAACCTAAAAAAAGAGATAAGGCATGTACTTTTGTAAACTAAGAAAATCTTTAATAAAAATAAATTAAACACATAATTAAAAAAAAAACCAAACCTGCACGGGGTACTTTAAACTGGGATGAAAACCAAGGCTTAACAATCTGATTCAGAAATCATGGCAGGCCAGGGATTCATTCTAAATTTCATTCCTGGTTTCTCAGGATCACAAACCAGTTTGCCAGTTTTGACAAACATATGACTGGCCTCAAACCAGGTGTGGCACGATCGGGGTCCAGGATGGGAGGGGAGAAAGAAGCCCACCATTCCCTTGAAAGCTCATTCTTGTAACACTAGATCATGGCTTGTTGTTTCTGTATGAACCAAGCTAGTGTTAGTTTACATCAATCAAAATGTGGGGAAAGTGTGGCAGGTCTCTGCCCTGAGGAGATTACAGTGTAAATAAGGGGATATATTTGCAGACCCTCTAAGTGTCCCTATTTTCCAGGGACAGTTTCTGATTTGATCCTGGAACGTCCCGCATTTCCTTAGGATGTTCCTATTTTCATCAGAGAGATGCTCGAGGGTATGGAGTTATGCAACCCCTTCAGAATAATTTGCAGCAATGGCTAGTTTAACTAGTTGAATAAGAGACCAGGAAGAAAGAGTTTTTTAAAAAAAGATTGGAAAAGTTTTGATGAATATTTGAAAAAAACTATTGTGAACAAATCAGGATGTTAGCAAGATTAGAGTAAATTCAGCAGTGTAAAGTAAATTGAGATAAAACGGGGGGGGGGGGATATGGAATAACCACAATATGCAGCAGTAAAAGGTAATTAAAACAAACTATGGAAGGGGGGTGGAAGGGAAGATGATGTTAAGATGTATGGTTTGTGATTTGGTAAATGTTAATGTTCAAATTTTGTAAAATTGAAAATGATAAAACTTTTAAAAAATAATAACACCCTCACACAAAGAGACGGGTGTGTGTTTTATGGCTCCTTTTGACATTTTAGGTTAGAAGTGGGCAGGCTGTTGACCAAGGGGGGGGGAGTCTGTGCCCCTCCTGATGTTGGGCTGAGGGGAGCTGTAGTCCAAAACATATGGAGGGTGCCAGGTTGGGGGGGAATTCTCTTGCTAACATTATGCTAACAGCAGTGGCTTGGGGGAAGCTGTCTTGCTGGTGCCAGAACCGTTCTGATGCAGCCCCACAAGCTGTTATCTGTTGCTTGGTGTTAACCTGCATACTAGCAAATTAAGCAAGTTCATTTGCTTCTAATGAAGGTACATCATTGGCTTCCGAAGATTTCTCTCTCTTTTTCCTTCTTCCTTTTCTGTGAAGGTTTCCTTACTTGGAGAAGGGAGGAAGTGATACTCTTAAGAGCTTTGGTTCAAAATGTGTATTTTAGAGAGTCTTGAAATAAGAAGCAATCATGATGGAGAGAATCTTATCAGGGACTCTTTTAGAATCCTCTCCTTGACAACACAATTTGTGCCTCATGTGGCTGTCACTCTCTTTGTCACCCCGTCCCCCACCCCCCTGCTGTGGTGGGTTGCAGTGTCAATCATATTTACCCCCAGTTTCAAAGTCTCTCTCCTTGATGGTACAAAAAAGTGGTTCAAAATAGACAGCTTTTCTGAATTCAAGAAGAGGAGAGAATTGCAGTCACCACCCCAAATCTTTTCTTTGCTTTGTCCCCCAGCATGTGCCAGAGATTCACTCAGGAAGAATTATAGACCCTCCTTCCATTGGAGGGTTTCGAGCCCCTCTCCCCCCCTCAGCACCTCCTACCATCTGAGGTGCATGCCTCACTTGCACTAACATCAGGGCTGGCTCTGGGAAGTGCAAAGGGCAACTAGCTGCTTCAAGAACCCAGAGGAAGCAACTTGCAAAGAAATGTGCGGTATCTTGTATTTTTGAACTCACAAGGTCTCTACCATGTCCCTCTTCCCTCTGTGTAGCTGCAGCTGCTAAACTAGTGAGCAAAGGGGCCCCTTGCATATCCAGGAGCAGAGAAGGGAGAGCAGGCCGAGGGCAGAGAGAAAGCATCGGAATGGGAATACTTGGGAATCTCTTGGGAAAGAACTCTTTGTACATTGCTGCACAGCCTTCAACGGGAAGGAACCCCAGCTTTGGAGGGCAGGATTGTCAGCTGTCATCTTTCCTTCTGAGGTTGAGAATTTGCTTCCTCGGCATTTTCTAGCAACACAATAGCTTCTTCCAACACACCCTCTGGGTCCGCTAGTTCAACCTGAAAGAAACGGGGGGGGGGCGTGTTTGCAATTTAATACATTGCCAAAAAAATAAACAAAAAGGAGACAGATTTGCATAAAATTTTCATATGCTAATTTATATGTACAGATGCCAACTTAGAAATAATTAAAAGTAAAGGTAAATGAACATGAGTTTGACCAAACTGCGGGAGGCAGTGCATGACAGGAGTGCCTGGCGTGCTATGGTCCATGGGGTCACGAAGAGTCGGACACGACTAAACGACTAAACAACAACAAAGGTAAATGACCCCTGACAGTTAAGTCCAGTCGCGAACGACTGGGGTTGTGGTGCTCATCTCACTCTATAGGCTGAGGGAGCTGACGTTTGTCCACAGACGGTTTTTCTGGGTCGTGTGGCCAGCATGACTAAGCTGCTTCTGGCAAAACCAGAGCAGCGCATGAAAACGCCATTTACCTTCCCGCTGGAGCGGTACCTGTTTATCTACTTGCACTTTGATGTGCTTTCGAACTACTAGGTTGACAGGAGCTGGGACCAAGCAACGGGAGCTCACGCCGTCGCGGGGATTCGAACCACCAACCTTCTAATTGGCAAGCCCTAGGCTCAGTGGTTTAGACCACAGTGCCACCCGCGATATTACTGTACTCTAAATAGAAATACAGCAGCAATGCCTCTCTGCATTGGCTGGGAGAGCTGGACTAGTCTGCTCTCTGCTGATGGGACCCTGTGGCTCCTCCTCCATAGTTCTTTCTGCCTTTAAAGTGGACTTGAACTGAGCAGCCCTTCAAACTAAGGATACCTCCAAATACATGACAGTCCTCTTACTGCTCTTCAAACAGAATGAGGGTGGGAAATGCCAGGGGAAGAAAGAGGGGATAGCCTATGGAAGCATTGCAAGTCCTACTTGCCAATACTTGAACTGGCAACATTCCAGCTCCCCACATAGTCTTTTAAGCGGGTGTGACAAAATATCAATAAAACACACACACACACACACACACAGGCAGAATAAAAAAATGCACACCCCTCTCTTCCCCCACCTCACCCCACTGTTACTAACACAAACACATGCACCACACGGGGTTACAGCATATTGTCTTTCACATATACATATACATATACATATACATATAGGGGGGTTTGGGGGAGGGGGTCAGTCATGATGACTCCTGTGTGTCCCTTCCATGCCTGTGGGAGGCTAGAATCTATAGGAGGACGCTTGCTGCAATGGACAGCCCAGTTCGTTTGTTAAGGTAATGGCCTTAGGTGCTCACAGCTAAGTATCCACCATTCGCATCTTTTAAAAGTGAGTTCTGTTGCCATAGAAACTAATGCAAGCATCCCCAACCTTCGGCCCTCCAGATGTTTTGGCCTACAACTCCCATGATCCCTAGCTAACAGGACCAGTGGTCGGGGATGATGGGAATTGTAGCCCAAAACATCTGGAGGGCCGAAGGTTGGGGATGCCTGAACTAATGGATGGGTCTTTCTCCACTTCATTCCTTCTTTCATTTACAGCACTTATATACTCCCTCACAAAGTGATTTACATAAGATTATTACATGCATAAGCATCAGATTCTGTTTTTTGTTCGTTTTTTAAAAAATTCAATAACCCGGAAAAGACAATTAGTTTGTTTAGAAAAAGCTGCTGCTTCTTCTCTGCTCCCTTCGGGTCATACTGCAGACTCCCATCTACTTTGCTTCTGACCCACCCTACTTTTGGCTCCCACCATCAGCTGACTTTTCCTGTGGGTCAACTGCCCTTCATCAGAAAAGCTTCCCCACATCCAGCTATTTGCACTCTCCATGCTTAAGAGGCCAAAGGAGCTGAGGTGGGCAGGTCCTGGGCAGCTGGAGCAGAGACTGAAATTGCTCTTCCCTCTCTGCTCAGGTGTTGGCTTGCAGGAAGAGACACGTTTTGGCCTTTGGGCCTGCGGGGAGCCTGTAACCCAGAGATTACCTTTGGGATGGGATACTGAGTTGGTGCAGGGGCTTCATCGCGGCCAAAATCAATCATGGTTCCGCAACGGGGAATGTCTGCCACCCAGTAGCCTTCATAAAGTTGCCCTGTGTCCAAGTAGATGAATTTCCCTGGACCGTGCCTCTTCCCGTCCTTCCAGGACCCTTCATACCGGTTTTCATTTTCTGCAATTGACACAGAGATTTTTGTGGGATTGATGCTTTTTTAAACACACACACACACACAGAGAGAGAGAGAGAGAGAGAGAGAGAGAGAGAGAGAGAGAGAGAAGGTGGTTTGTGTTTTCACAAGCATCTCCTAACAAATGGTTCTATCATGGTCTAGTTTGCCCTCCCCCCCCCAACTGGGGCAGGTCATTGTGGCTGCAGACTTTGCCCCTGAAGCACTTCTTACCTGGAAGTAAATACCCTGCTGAAATGGACAGAACGGAACCTGCTTCTGACTCAATGGTCAGGAGGAAACTTGGACTGCAGAGAAGTCTTTATGCTCACAAGTTCCTAGGTATGGTGAAATTCTGGATGGGGCAGTTCTGAGAACAGACTGGAGTCTGTTCTCCCTCTTTCCTTATTCAGAAAGCTTCATATACTGCTCTTTGGTGATGCTTCCAAGACAGGTTATAAAATTATAAAAACATTAAGGGTGGAGAAATAAAAGCATTTGCCTGGTACCGAAAATATATTCATGTGGGTGCCAGGCAAATTTATCTGGGGAAGGAATTCCATCAATGGGGCAAGCACATGTCCGTCGCAAGGGCCCCACCAGCTGTGCCCGTCACAGTTTGGATGCTGTAGTTAACTCTCTTAAATCCTTTTGCAAGAAAGGGAGGAGCCAGCAAAACTGCATGAATCCTACGTTTCGGTTTACCCTCTCTGGGCAAGCAGCCAGGACCAGCTATTCGATCTTGGACGGTTGTCCATCGCGAACCTAACAGAAGGCACACTTACCCCCTGCCTTGCAAAATTTCCAGTTACAGAGCTGACTATATTAAACCCGCAGGTGCAAAGAAATAACAATGTATTAATTAGCTAATTTAAACCTTAGGAAAAATCCAGCCAGTTCACAATCAATTGGGCAATGTCTCTGGAGGACCAATTATTCAATTTGTGGTGGTGGCAGAGGTGATTTAAAATCCATCATATCCTTAACACCCAGAACATCCCAGCAGGAATTAATTTTAACCCCATAATCTTCTTTTCAATGTCTCGCCTCAGTTTTGGAAGAGGTGATAGTACAAGAGCACCTCTGAGCACATGCAAAGTGAAATTGCACTTCTGCTAAGGAAGTGTCACCCGTGCTTCAAGGTTTTCAGGTACAAAGTGATATCAAGTCTGAATCCTCTTGAAATCTGTCAAGGCACAGTCATTACATCTCCTTTTAGAAACTAAAGACATTTCTAGATAACCGCCAAGACTCTAAATCTCATCTCATCAATTTCCTGATGCTGGAAGTTAGATACAAACAGATCCTGGACAGCGGTGTAATTAAGTGTACCTGCCCTCGGCATAACCTGGGCAGGACTACCAAACTGTTGTTTTAAAAGTTCGTGTAAACATGCTGTCAGCTATTAAAACAGCACTAAATTATGTGTTTGCTCAGCATGGCACAATAATAATTTTTAAGGACATTTTAATCCTCCCTTTCCTCTCAGGAGCTCAATAAAGCATATCAGTATGGGTCTGTCCCACATTTTACCTGCACAACAACCCTGAGAGACGGGGTTAGGATGAGAAGGAGCAATCGACCCAGAGTTCCCAAGTTACCTTTGTTATGGCTTAGTGCAGGCATCCCCAAACTGCGGCCCTCCAGATGTTTTGGCCTACAATTCCCATGATCCCTAGCTAACAGGACCAGTGGTCGGGGAAGATGGGAATTGTAGTCCAAAACATCTGAAGGGCCGAAGTTTGGGGATGCCTGGCTTAGTGGGATTTGATCCCAGGTCTTGATGGATCTAATTAGTCCAGCCTGTTAACCCAAACACCACATTGGCTCAGCAAAGCATGGCATGCTTTTGAGGCGGTAGAGCAGGGCTTGGAACCTCTGGCCCAGGAGGCCAGTGTGCCTCTCCAGGCCTTGATCTCTTGCCCTTGGGATTCTCCCCAGTCCTTGCCCCCTCACTGGCCCCAAACATTTTTGCCTGGCTGGAATACATTCATGAACTCTGGCCTCCCTGGACTGAAGAGCGGTTGGAGAAACTGGCCTAAAGGCAAAAACTTACACTTGCTGCTCCGCCCACTTTGCCATATGACCTTACCTGCCAGAAGGGGGGGGATGTGGCCCCCAGGCTGGAAAAGTTCTCCCATCAGAGGATGGCATGGCAAGTAGAGTTTGGGTTTTACAGCTGTCTCCCTGCCACTGACGTTTGATCGACACACGTGCGACTGCATATACACGTGGGGCCAGGAAATTTAAACACAAATGTTGCCAGAGCCTGAAGAGGATGTCAGTGAGGGTGGAGGAAGCCCCAAAGAGACCAGGCGCTCAGCAGGGGCTCAGCTCTACCTTTCTTTCAAATCAGAACCAGTGAAGGCAGTGAAGGTCCTGTGTGAGTGCCTGGAGGCTGTTGGAGGATGGATGGTGGCTAACAGATTGAGGTTGAATCCTGACAAGACAGAAGTACTGTTTTGGGGGGACAGGAGGCAGGCAGGTGTGGAGGATTCCCTGGTTCTGAATGGTGTAACTGTGCCCCTGAAGGACCAGGTGCGCAGCCTGGGAGTCATTTTGGACTCACAGCTGTCCATGGAGGTGCAGGTCAATTCTGTGTCCAGGGCAGCTGTTTATCAGCTCCATCTGGTACGCTGGCTGAGACCCTACCTGCCTGCAGACTGTCTAGCAAGAGTGGTGCATGCTCTAGTTATCTCCCGCTTGGACTACTGCAATGCGCTCTACGTGGGGCTACCCTTGAAGGTGACTCGGAAACTACAACTAATCCAGAATGCGGCAGCTAGACTGGTGACTGGGAGCAGCCGCCAAGACCACATAACACCGGTCTTGAAAGATCTACATTGGCTCCCAGTACATTTCCGAGCACAATTCAAAGTGTTAGTGCTGACCTTTAAAGCCCTAAATGGCCTCGGTCCAGTATACCTGAAGAAGCGTCTCCACCTCCATCATTCTGCCCGGACACTGAGGTCCAGCACCGAGGGCCTTCTGGCGGTTCCCTCGTTGCGAGAAGCCAAGATGCAGGGAACTAGGCAGAGGGCCTTCTCAGTGGTGGCGCCTGCCCTGTGGAACGCCCTCCCAACAGATGTCAAAGAGGAAAACTACCAGACTTTTAGAAGACATCTGAAGGCAGCCCTGTTCAGGGAGGCTTTTAATGTTTAATAGTTTATTGTGTTTTATTTTTCTGTTGGAAGCCGCCCAGAGTGGCTGGGGAAACCCAGCCAGATGGGCGGGGTATAAATAATAAATTATTATTATTATTATTATTATTATTATTATTATTATTATTATTATTATATTGTTTTACACACTGATGTGCGGGGTAGCACAGCCATCGCCACCACTTTCCTGCACATCCTCCAGGGTGCTCCCAACTTATGTGATTTTCGCTTCTGTGCGCAGGGGCCCTGTACTTGAAACCACTAAAACCCATTAAGTCTTCAAAAGACTACTGGTGTGAGCTGAGGTGGGGTAAATGGAGATATGTGGCACGGACAGCAACAAGCCCTTGTGTTGTTGTCATTGCGCAAGCCACCTTTTGAGCAGCAGCAGCAGTCTATCTGAGCAAAGAGAGCTGAGAATGTAGGCGGCGGCACCATCTGGCTGGCCTTAGGTTCTGTTCTGAGTGGGTGGGAAGGGCTGGGGTCCTTTCTGAGCACTGCCCAAAGGCATAGAGGACCAGACCTCTCGAGGATCATGGCCGCAGCAGGCCGGTACTTACTCAAGCGGAACATGCCCTGCCCGCTTGGCTTGTCCTCGGACCACTGGCCTTCATAGATGGAGCCATCCTTGTAGTACATTCGGCCCCAGCCGCTTCTCTTCCCAACGGCCCATTCCCCTTCGTAATACTCCCCATCTGAGTAAAATTTTATTCCGTATCCCTAAAATCAAAAGATATTCATGTGGACGATCACAACAGCAAACTTTCTCTTTGAAATGTTTAACTTTTATGTTAATTTGTCTTTCTTTAAAAAGCTGGTACTTTGTTGCTGTATTGTGTTTTTAATATTCAATTCGCAGTCGCCCAGAGTGGCTGGGGAAGCCCAGCCAGATGGGCGGATAATAAACAAACAAACAAACAAACAAACAAACAAACAAACAAACAATTGTTTTCTCTCAGCTTCTCATTTCTCCATGCCAGCTTTTTGGTTGTTGTTGTATTTTTTTTAATGTCCTCATAAAACTCACCAGAGTTTTAGTGTGAATTTCTCCTTTTTATGCCTAACAGACATTATTTCCCTTGCTGTAATGCTGTCTTCACCAATAGATGCATCTTAATGCACACAAGTATATGTGTGTTTGTGAACAATACTGGGCTGGAGAACTGCACTGCAACATCAGGAGAAGTGCAAATTTTGAAGGATGCCTATGTTGTGGTTCAACAAATTGTTTTGGAAAGCGCAAATTAGCTAGGTTCACCTTTAAGGAGAGGATATTGACAAGATGGAACGTATCCAGAGGAGGGTGATCAGGGGTCTGGAAATCAAGTCTCATGAGGAGCGATTGAAGGAGCTGGGTCTGTTTAGCCTGGATAAGAGAAGGCTGAGAGGAGATAGGATAGCCTTCTTCACATATATAAAGGGCTGCCCTGTTCCAGAGGCTGGGGCCGAAACCAAAGGCTTCAAGTTATAAGAAAGCAGATTCTGACTAAGAACTTTCTGATGGTAAGAGCCATTCAGCAGTGGAATGGGCTCCCTCAGAAGGTGTTGGAATCTCCTTCCTGGGAGGTTTTTCAGCAGAGGCTGGATGGCCGTCTGTCAAGGACGCTTTAGTTGAGATCCCGTCATTGCAGGGGGTTGGACTAGATGACCCTTGGTGTGCCTTCCATCTTTACAGTTCTATGATTCTATGAATTTCTCCTCCACCCCTACTTTCTGGGCTGGATCCACACCACCAAAGTGTGAGGGCAAAAAATGCAGAGGTACCTGGTTCTGTTCACTCCCCTCATGGCTTGCTCTCTTCCTGTCATGTCACTCAAGAGAGGATAGCAGAATTAAGGAAGCCATGAGGCTCCTGGAATTAAAAGCGGGTGTGCCAACTTAAATAAAAATTTGGGGCAGGTTGGTAAGCCCCGCCCCACATAATCCATCACATGACGCAGTGCGCACATACCATTTGAAGGGGGGGACCAGCAGTGCTTTAAATTTTCACCTCAGAAAAGGAACAAGGCACTTAGTGAATTTCAGCAGGAGTCTATTGTACAGGCTGAAGAATGCAGCAGCTCAGAGCTTTGGCAACCCCCCCCCCCTGATTTCTGATATTAATGCTGATCAGATTCTGGCCTTCGGCTCACTTTTAAAGGCATACATTTGCATCCACCATTGCAAAAGAGCACGACTCACCCACATTTTGTCGTTCTTCCACCAACCCGAGTAGACTTTCTTGTAGTCTTTTGTGATGGGATCAGGGAGGCTGTATGTCCCATATCCATCCCGTTTTCCAAATTTCCAGTCTCCGCTGTAGATGGCCCCTGTCCTCTTCCATGTCTGTGTGCCCTTGCCTGGCGATGGGGACAAAAGGCAGGAACTGGTAGGACAGACTTTCTCTTGTGACCAATAAAACTGCCTGCGCATTATGGTTTTAATTTACTTGAGCCAATCGTTTCCAAACTAGATAATAAATGAATCGTTATCTAGTTTTGAGAGAAGGGCATGAAGCAAATCCATGAGAGACTCCTGTGAGCCCAAATCGTCCACCTACAGAGGAGGGTGTCCTCAGCACCACTGCATGGTATTTATTTATTCATTCATTTCGTAAAATTTATATAATGTTTGATTGGAAAAAGAAAAAGAAAAATGATTTACAAAGGCACTGCCCTGTACTTTACTGTTCAGGACATAGAAAAGGGGTCACCAGTGCCGTGTCCGAGGGGGTGTGATGCCACCCTTGTGGTCTTTCTCCCCTGGCACAGTGGTTCTCAACGGCAATGGTGTGGCAGGAGAGGATGGCAAGTGTGGCTGGAAGATTCCAGGACAAGCAAATAAACATTTAAGAATTTCAGTGTAGCGTAGTATAGTATCAACTTGTTATTTTATTTATTTGCAGAATATGGGTAGATATATTTTCAAAACGAGAGCGAGATCATCAAGAAGTGATACGGCAAGCTTACACCTCTCGTTCCCTGCAGGACCAATTGCAGTCATCAGCAGTCGTTAACAGCCATCTACAGGTTTACCACTCCCATCAGCCCATCACCCATTCCCTCCCACCCCCCACCCTCTGCATATACATAAGGGACTGACTTCTGTTTCAAGTGTATCTGAAGAAGTGTGCATGCACACAAAAGCTCATACCAAAATAAAAACTTAGTTGGTCTTTAAGGTGCTACTGAATGAATTTTTTTATTTTGCTTCGACTCAGACCAACACGGCTACCTACCTGTAACCTCTCGTTGAGTTTGTGTACACATTTAAGGTATGTATGTAAGAGGCTTGTTTATAATTGTATTTTGGGAATGATTCATGTTTTGACTTTCTGGGTGTCACATGCATAGCTGCCAAGTTATCCCTTTTTTTAAGGGAAATTCCCTCATGCTGAATAGGCTTCCTCGTGAGAAAAGGGAAAACTTGGCAGCTATGGTCTCATGATCATTTTATAAAGTAGTTGTGTTCTGTGTTCTGCCTCTTTTCCAGAAGCAATTTACCTGTTGTGAATAGCAGATTGCAGGGTAAGAGGGTTGTTTTTCCATGCTCTGGCTTTACTAATTTAAAGGTTGATCTCTTTACTGCTAGTTGTTGTTTCCTTTTGTTTTCCAAGGTATATCTTATCAATCAAAAGACTGGTGTGGCACGAGTAAATTGTTATTCTGAAAGTGTGGTCCAGAGGGGGAAAACATTAGAGCCACTGCCCTGAAACCGGCTAAGCATTTGAGCCTATCTTACTGCCCCCTTGGCCTCAAGGTGGTTGAAGGTACCTTTCTCTCTCCTGAAAAGCTACATAGTGCTGAAGGAGGAAGTTGGAAGAGCGTCTTTATTCCACACTTCCTCTTTCAGGGGTCAGATTGACTGCTTACGTCTATCCCTCGGGAAAGCAAAGTGTGCGCGCACAAGCATGTATGTTCCTTTGCCTCTCAGTCAGGAAAGGGTCTAATGGCAGTTAATCAGATCCTCTTTTCCAGAAGCAATTTACCTGTTGTGAATAGCAGATTGCAGGGTAAGAGGGTTGTTTTTCCATGCTCTGGCTTTACTAATTTAAAGGTTGATCTCTTTACATCTCTTCTCCCAAGCAGCGGCGGAACAAGCTGATTGGGCACCTGGGGCGGTCCGTGTGCCCTGCGCTCAGGGGCGGGGCCAGCCAGGGCAGGACGCTCCGCGGGGCCTCTGAAGAGTTTGCCTGCCTCCTCCCACTCAGCCGCCCTACAGCTCAGGGGGAGGTGGCAGGAGGACTGTTTGGGGCAGCGCGGAGCCTGCAGGCGCCCAAGCCACCATGTCACTCCCAGAAGAGGCGCGTGGCTTGGGCACGCTGCAGGCCCCGCGGTGAGTGCCGCCCAGCATTTTGTTGTTGTTGGGTTTTTTTGTAATATATTTATTAAGATTTTTTCAAACAATTAAAAAAAATTTAAAAACATAAAAAACACAAAAAATACAACAATACAAAAAAATACAAAAAATGTAAAAACAAAAATTCAAGCTTATAACCCTTGTTGCTAATCTATTGACTTCCTCATTCCTCCTCCTTCTGCGATTCTTTACATTTATTCAGTAGTAAACTCTAAATCTTATATAATTCTAGTTGTTGTTGTTTAGTCGTTTAGTCGTGTCCAACTCTTCGTGACCCCATGGACCATAGCACGCCAGGCACTCCTGTCTTGCACTGCCTCCCGCAGTTTGGTCAAACTCATGTTCGTAGCTTCGAGAACTTTATAATTCTAGTTATTACTTAATATTACCTTATTTCTATATCTTTTACATCTTAACCTTTTATATTCTCTCCAAATCTTTCTTCTTGCTTAATTTATCATCAACTTCTAACAATACTTATTTTACACCATTGCATTATCTACAACCTCTATTTTATCTCCCTCACTTCCACTAGTTCTAATCTATTATATGCTTATTCTTTAAATAAATTTTGAATTTCTTCCAGTCTTCTTCCACTTCTGCTTCACTTCGATCTCGGAGTCTCCCGGTCAGTTCAGACAGTTCCATATATTCTATCAACTTCTTCTGCCGAGTGCCGCCCAGCATTTTGTCACCCCCCTCAGTGGTGACACCCGGGGCAGCCCACCCACACTGCACCCCCCCTTCCTCCGCCCCTGCTCCCAAGGGAGCTGCTTGCCTCAACATGCATTGGAGAGGGATCCAACCTGAGATTAGTTTTTACGTTTTTAAAATACGGAGGAATATCCTTGTGTTGTTTTTTTCCTCCCAGCTGCCCTTGTGGCCTCCTGAAATAGTTTGTGTGGAAACTAATTAAGTCCTCTTGCATGCAGTCTCAGACAAACTGTAGACTTTTTTATTTGAGGGAATCGCTGGGCCTCTCCAGGCTGCTGTTTGTTTTTTTTGCCTGGAATATACTGCAACATATTCTATTATTCTTGCTCTGCATTCTCCTTACCGTGTTTTAGGTTGTCCAGCCATTCGCCAGTGTACCGATCGCCATTGACAGCGTAAACGGTGTGCCTTAATCCGCATTTCTGGGCCTTCCTATCCCATTCATACCAAAGAGGGTCAACTGTCCTGGGATACTTAACAATGGGCATACTTTCCTTGCCTGGAAGGGGACAAATAAAAAACTTAGGGATTAGAGAGACGGCTTTCGTAGCCATGGGTTCTGCAGGATGACTTACTGGCTTTCTTTCTTTTTTTACAAGCAGTGTTTTTATCACCTGGTTGCTGATCTGAGAGTGGAGCTTCTCATAAATTAAATACCAGGCTAAACAAGCAAAGGTAATAAAAGAGAACATTAAAGCAACAATAACTGCACAGCAACCAAATTATAAAAAAATGGAATAAAGAAGTCGAACAGTTGGAGCAATGAAGAGAACAAGCTGATTGACTGCAGGTGAAATGAGTTTTTCACAGGAAACATATTATTTCTCTGTGCTCAAGAAATGCTTTAAATCTTGTCAGAAGAAAAGCACCTCTGAGCATGTGCAGAGTTCCCTTCCATCACCCACCATCCATCAGCAGGCACACACATTTAGGACTGGAGGGCAAGGTTTCCAAGGCAGAAAGTATACATTCCAGACAACCTTAAATCTCTCTCCTTGCAAATTCTACTGTCTTATTGTGGAAAATACTAGGTGTGACTATTTTAAGGATACAACATCACACCTGTTTCCTGTGTCAATGCACCTGCTTTGCATGCAGATGGTCCCAGGTTCAATCCCCAGCATCTCTAGGAAAGGTCTGGGAAATCCCCCTTCCTGAAACCCTGGGGAGTTGCTGCTGGTCAGTGAGGACCAGGCACCCCCAAACTGCGGCCCTCCAGATGTTTTGGCCTAGACCTCCCGTGATCCCTAGCTAACAGGACCAGTGGTCAGGGATGATGGGAATTGTAGTCCAAAACATCTGGAGGGCCGAAGTTTGGGGGTGCCTGGTGTAGACAATCCTGAGGTAGATGTAGGATAAGGGCTGCATCTGAAAGGAAGCAGCAAATTACACACACACACTAGGGTTGCCAGACTCAATAGAGGACAGGACTTATGTGCCTTTAATTGCCCTGCTCTCTTTTGAGTCTGGAAACCTTAAAGAGAAACCAGCAGACCCTTTGTTTAATTTCCAAGCAAAGGGTCTGCTGGTTTCTCTTTAAGGTTTCCAGACTCAAAAGAGAGCAGGGCAATTTAAGGCACAGACGTCCTGTCCTCTATTGAGTCTGGAAACCCTAACACACACACACACACACACACACACACACACACACACACACACACGGCAATTCAAGGTGCATAGTGTCCAAAGCCATTCAAGTTAAGTTTGCACCCAAGGCAGAAAAGCTTACAAGTGCTTCTTCCACTAACAATGTGCTGCCCTTTTGTGAACCGTAAAACCAGCTGCCTGAGGCAGCCTAATGGTAGGGCCGGCTCTGGCTGGATGAGTATAAGGCAGCTTTTAAAGAACCTATTCTGTGCAATAGATTAGTAATGGGAAGTGATAGACCTAAACATTGTCTCCCTTTGCTATGTGTTGGAGCTACGGTAAGTCTCCACCCTTTCAGCTTGCTCTGGTACCGTGTTTCCCACATTTTAAGACACCGTCTTATATTAATTTTACTCAAGAAAATAAGCCTATGGCTTATTTTCGGGGAGTGTCTTTTTATTATTATTATTACTGTAAGTACCTCCTTACGACTACCGGTAGTTACTTTCCTTTTCCTATGGGTTTGTTTGTTAACTTGTTCTTCAGTAAACAGCCTCTTGTTCTGGGCCTACAAAGCAACTAACCCTGCCATACATTAAATAATAATTTTACAATGACCTTGCCCCTACCTCACATGAGCCACCTTGGAAACATATTTCAATTGGGGTATATGCATTTTTCAAACAATAAATGTCCGGAACCAAGGGGAAACAAGGTTCCAAAGAGACTGGAGTAAATTTGTGGACTATATGGAAAAGAACTGTAGAAGTTTAAAGACACTTGCAGGATTGAAATAAATCCTACGAATTGACATTAAAGGGAAGATATAAAGGAACTGCGATATAAGAACTGATTAGAAAACCAATTGAGGGGAGGGAGGGAGGTCAAGCTCGGCGGAGCATTGTCAATAGAAGATTGTGAGAAAGTTAAAAAGAATGATGTATGGTATTGTGTTGTTTTGAATGTTTGTTTGTTTTGTCTAATGTCTTTAAATGTGTTTTAATTGGAAAATCTAATAAATTGTTTATAAAAAAACCCCAATAAATGAGTTACCTTAACAGTCCTATTCCTATGGCCAGATAGCATGTGGAAGTTTACATTGATGTTATTTGCTCGGACAGCCCTGTTGGTCCACTGCCTCTTCCACCCGCGGACCTGCCTCTGTTCCTTGAAGCATCCTTTGGCTAAGCTATTTTGCCCAGACTTTATAAGGTCATGGTGACATCACAGGTGACATCAAGGGCAAGGGTGTCCATATTGTGAGGCACCAATTGCCCAGGAGATCTTGCCAATTCAACCTTTTCCCTCTTGGTCTCTACTCTGTGTATTTTGTTAGCCAGCCGTGGAACAGGGTGTAAGACTCGGGGGCTGGCAAACCATGAAGTTGTGTGTAGATTTAACAGTTAGAAGCCCCAAAGAAGAAGCTGAACCCTGAAGAACGAGCCTCTTAGCAACTCCTAAGACCAAGAGGAGCCTTGCAGCTGAATCGGACCAAAGACTCATTGAGTCCTGTCGGGGAAAAAGGCGGGGGGGAAAGAAATATAGAATAATAATAAACTAGCATCTTGTATCCTACAGTGGGCATACAGATGCCCCTGGAAAGGGCCAGCCCTACCATTAGGCCAAGTGAAACAGCTGCCTCAGGCATCAAGATGTTGGAGGACAGAACTGCAGGCATCCCATTTTAGACCCTTAAAGTGACCCTGAAATGTCATAAAAGATGTCACTTAAAGGGTGGAACGGGGGGGCTCTGCAGCCTGAGGCATAGCCACTAGGTACCTATGGTAACTCTCACTGCCTTCCACCATCCCAGCACCACGGTTAATGTAAGATTCAGCTGCCCATCCATACCATCTTATCCTCAGGCAGAAAAATACCTTGGTTCAGCCCACAAGCTGGGTGTGAAGGCAGTAGCTTCTACCCACAACTGGCATTCAAAGATATTAATTCCACTTTCCCATTGTAAGTTAAAAGGTAAAGGACCCCTGACAGTTAAGTCGAGTTCTGGATGACTCTGGGGTTGTGGCGCTCATCTCGCTTTACTGGCAAAGGGAGCTGATGTTTGTCCACAGACAGTTTTTCCGGGTCATGTGGCCAGCATGACTAAGCCGCTTCTGGCAAAACCAGAGCAGCGAACTTAAAAACATGGAAAGACCTGGTCTGAATAAAGACATTGGATTCACGATACCTATTTATCTACTTGCACTTTTTGGCGTGCTTTTGAACTGCTAGGTTGGCAGGAGCTGGGACCAAGCAACGGGAGCTCACCCTGTCGCGGGGATTCGAACAGCTGACCTTCTGATCAGCAGGCCCTAGGCTCAGTGGTTTAGACCATTAATCTGTCTAATCCCCTTTCGTTTGATGATCAATCCCTCTTCCCAGGGTATTCTGATAATTGTAGCTCCGTGAGGAGAATAAGTGTCCTCTAACGATTCTCAGCACCCTTAGCAAGCTCTATTTCTCAGGATTCTTTGATGGAAGCCACGACGGGTAAAGTGGTATCCTGGTGCTTTAAATGCATCGTTATTATTGTTATTATTTAATAAGTTTGTATACCACATTTCATCCAAATAACACAGGGTGGCTTACAAGATAGAAAAACAAAATGAGAATGCAAAATACCGTATTTTTCCGTCTAAAAGACGCCCCCATGTATCAGACACCCCCTATTTTGGGGGACTCCGATTTGAGAAAATGGGGGGAGAGATGGCCCCCATGTATTAGGTAAAGGTAAAGGGGCCCCTGACCATCAGGTCCAGTCGTGTCCGACTCTGGGGTTGCAGCCCTCATCTCGCTCTATAGGCCGAGGGAGCCGGCGTTTGTCCGCAGACAGCTTCCGGGTCATGTGGCCAGCATGACAAAGCTGTTTCTGGTGAACCAGAACAGCGCACGGAAACACCGTTTACCTTCCCGCTGGAGTAGTACCTGTACCTATTTATCTACTTGCACTTGATGTGCTTTCGAACTGCTAGGTGGGCAGGAGCTGGGACCGAACAACGGGAGCTCATCCTGTCACGGGTATTCGAATCGCTGACATTCTGATCGGAAAGCCCTAGACTCTGTGGTTTAACCCACAGTGCCACCTGGGTCCTAAATATTAGATGCCCCCCAATTTTGGAACAATGTTTTTTTTAGGGGGAAAACCTGGTCGTATACACGGAAAAATACAGTACTGTATATAACAAAGACAAACGAAAACAAACCGATAGCCCTGCCGCACACATTTAAAAGTTCACAGATTGTTTGATTAGCCAAAGGCCTGGTTACAGAGAAACATTTTCACCTGGCGCCTAAAGATATATAAAAGGAAGGTGCCCAGCGAGCCTCCCTGGGGAGAGCATTCCACAAATGGGGAGCCACCACAGAAAAGGTCCATCCATGTTTGGTGTGAACGTGGCCTTATTCTCTCGAATGTGCACATGGGACTACAGCATCTGCCACTGTATTACAATGGGCCCCTCCTGGGCTGCCCCTCCACATGGCTGGTGATGGTTCAAGCTGCAATAGGGAACTTGTGGCCCTCCAGTTATTGCTTGTCTTCAACTCCCATCAGCATGGCCATCAGCTAGGGATGATGGAAGTTGTAGTCCAACAACATCTGGAGGGCCTCGGGTTCCTCAACCTGGTTTAAAGGTGAGAATGAAGCTCTGCGTTTGGCACTGCATTTAATCCACCTGAACCATTGTTCTTCTGGCATTAAGAAGATGAGCAGGGAGATGGATTACGGATTGTGATCCTCTCCGCCCCCTCACCTGTACACCTGTATCTAATGTCCTCCTCCTCCTCCTCCCCTCCTTGATATGCTTCCTATACTCAAATACTCACCCATGGTTGGATGAATTCAATTCTGGAAACCCTCTATAGAATTATATAGATGAACATCTGCAGAATTTGGCCTGTAATAGAGGCAAATGTTTTGTTTTTCCGGTTGCAAAACAAAATATAAATGTCAATCAATGTTTATTTTTATTTTAAAAACCAAGTTGTGACGTGAAATACTGGTTCTTATCTATATGAGCCTTTGCCAACCTGATGCCCTCCAGATGTTCTGGGTTACAACAGCTGTCCTGGCTGAGGCTGATGGGAAGGCATCAGGTTGACGAAAGCAAATTGGTAATATATTTAATTAACTGTGCCATGTGATGCTGAGGTGGTGTCCCAAAGCATTTTGAATGTGTTTTGGCTCTGTTTCCATTCAGTTGGGTTCTGGTTGGCTGCAGAGCCCAAGGAGGCCCTGTTCATCCTAGCATTTTATGTCCAGGCAGCCCACAAACAGGAAGGTGGAAGGAAACTGGCCACCAGAGGTAGACTGCCTAAAAACCTATATATATAACTGTCATAGCAAATAGGCGCTCCTAAAGCCATAATCCTCTGGGAACGTGTCTGATCCCATTTTAGAGCCACTGTTGTTAGTAGGCATTGATCTTCCATCAATATAGACTTACTCCACCTCCCACAAACTCACATTGCTGTATTTACATGTAGTTTGTAACTGAATCCCTTCCCAAAGGCACTTGGGGCTAAGATCAAAACATACGTATACTAAAATTCAGTCCGATCCTAAATGTTAAGCAAACATGGCCTCATAATCAAATGCTGTCTCAAATACACTTTAAAGAAGCCAAACTCCAGATCTGTCTAGCTAAGGGGGCTCCTTGCTCATGTCTAGGGCTGGGGGAGAAGTTTGATTCTATTTAGTTTCACACAACACGCAAACTGAAACACAGATATCGTCGAAAATTCACGCTTCTCTGAATTCTGCGATGCAAAAACCATGCATAGAAAAATGCACAAACAGAGGCAACTTGTGCATAACTATGCATGTAGACATAGAAATAACACACAAAATGAACTGTATTAGGGAAAAGCATTGCGCATATTATGGGAAATTCACGCTAAGACGCTGATGAATTTTCTAGAGGATTATTTTTAAAAAAGAACAAGCACCCAGAAACAGATTTGGAAATGAATTCAAGTTTGGTACAATGAGAAACCGAGCAAGAGAAACCAAAATGGACAGATTTGCTTACCGCTGGTCACACTCCCCCCCCCCCGCCACAAGTCCTGCAAGAAACACTCCCAGAGAGGTGTCTTCTGGGACCTTTCAAATAGAGGACCAGGTTTCCTCTCTCTCCCCCTTCCATAATTTAATGCAACTAAAGACTGACCTCAGATCCACCGCTCTAGGTCTGGACTGTCCTGGGAAACCAGAAGCGCTGCCCAAAAGCAACTGAGGGCAGTTGTGGGGCTGGCATTAGAGAGCAGGCTGGTCACATCAGCTTGCAATGTGGCAGAGGTAGCCATAGCAACATGGGCAAGCCTCTGCAAGAGAGCAAGCCCAGAGACGGACTCCGAGGGTGTCCTGCCCTCCTGAGGATTGTTTGATGAATAGAAGTTGATAAAATCCATCAGAATCTGTTCACAGGGAACTGCCTCTCTTTTGGGGGGGGGCGATGCATATGCAGCTAAAGTGCGGGGAGGAGTCGACAAAGGACCCCACTGCCCCTCCTCACACTGGAATTCGGCTTTATTTCTGGGTTTGGCTTTTGTTGTTGCAGAAATACGTATATGTTTAGCATCAATAAACAACTGAACAAAATTTATATACTACTTGACTCTTGGGGTGATTAGGAGGTGTTCTTGGGGGGCGTTGCTCTTTTGATATTATTTTTTGTGTTTTTATTTTGTATATTTATTACTATGAGGTGGAAATTGTTCAGTTTGGTTGTGTACTTTTTGATGTTTTATTTATTGTTTATGTGTTTTGAATTGTGTATTTTTTTTCATGTTATATGCCACCTTGAGCATGGTTTTAGCTGTGGAAGGTGGCATACAAATAAAGTGATGTATTTATGTATATGACTTTCTTGGGCTCCTTGATCACTGCAGATGGTGACAGCAGTCACGGAATTAAAAGACGCCTGCTTCTTGGGAGAAAAGCAATGACAAACCTAGACAGCATCTTAAAAAGCAGAGACATCACCTTGCCGACAAAGGTCCGTATAGTTAAAGCTATCGTTTTCCCAGTAGTGATGTATGGAAGTGAGAGCTGGACCATAAAGAAGGCTGATCGCCAAAGAATTGATGCTTTTGAATTATGGTGCTGGAGGAGACTCTTGAGCAGGGGTCAGCAAACTTTTTCAGCAGGGGGCCGGTCCACTGTCCCTCAGACCTTGTGGGGGGCCGGACTATATTTTGGGAAAAAATATGAGCGAATTCCTATGCCCCACAAATAACCCGGAGATGAATTTTAAATAAAAGCACACATTCTACTCATGTAAAAACACCAGGCAGGCCCCACAAATAACCAAGAGATGCATTTTAAATAAAAGGACACATTCTACTCATGTAAAAACATGCTGATTCCGGGACCGTCCGTGGGCCGGATTTAGAAGGCGATTGGGCCGCATCCGGCCCCCGGGCCTTAGTTTGGGGACCCCTGCTCTTGAGAGTGCCATGGACTGCAAGAAGATCAAACCTATCCATTCTGAAGGAAATCAGCCCTGAATGCTCACTGGAAGGACAGATCGTGAAGCTGAGGCTCCAATACTTTGGCCACCTGATGAGAAGAGAAGACTCCCTGGAAAAGACCCTGATGTTGGGAAAGATGGAGGGCACTAGGAGAAGGGGACGACAGAGGACGAGATGGTTGGACAGTGTTCTCGAAGCTACGAACATGAGTTTGACCAAACTGTGGGAGGCAGTGCAAAACAGGACTGCCTGGCGTGCTATGGTCCATGGGGTCACGAAGAGTCGGACACGACTAAATGACTAAACAACAAATGTGTGTATGTATGTATGTATGTATGTATGTATGTATGTATGTATGTATGTATGTATGTATGTATCCATGTATCCTGACTGTAGCAAAGCCACCAAGCAGTTTACAAGAAATATTAAAACTATAATTAAAAACAAGCAATTTAAATCATTTTAGAAACAATATCAGCAACAAGCTAAAAAGAGGTTAGAACATGTCAACATTCATGAATTTATTTAGCAAAATTTATAAATAATAATAATAATAATAATAATAATAATAATAATAATAATAATTTATTATTTATACCCCGCCCATCTGGCCGGGTTCCCCCAGCCACTCTGGGCGGCTTCCAAAAAACAGAAATTCTAAAATACATTACCCATTTACACACACATGCACACTCAAAATAATAAACTGTTTATTTTATATTGTTGCAGCTCAGTCTGCATAATGCCTCTGAGTCCAAGGTACGAGACCAAGCTCACCAAACCAGCGCCGTTATCTAGGGAACTGTAAAACAATTAGCCAGCCACATAAGGACCATGATTGGCATAACCAAGAAGTTGCTTGATGCCATGGGGCAAATGGGTGGGCCCTTCCCCATCGCTGGCTGGTAGTTAGGAATACAAGAGCTAGAGTTGTGGTGTGTGATGTGGGTAGCAATAAGCGGTCTGCAAAGCTGGACACAGACCCATGTTTGATTTCTGCTGGAATCTAAGGCTGTGACAAAGGGAGAAGCGAGACCTTTTGGCGTGTTACACACACACACACACACACACACACACACACACACACAAAAATATTATCCTAAAGACACCACAGTCTCTGCTGACTCTCAGCCCCAGGAAACCAGGCCCTCAATAAGCACCTGGATCCCCTAGAATATCTCCACCACTAGGAGATTGGGTTGGTGTGGAACACTGGTGTTAGAAGTGGGGTTCGCATTTCCTGCAGAAGGACCTGTGAGTGACGTGTCTGAGGTGAAATGGAGAGAGGAATAGCAATACTTATGGAACAGGTGGAGCTGATGATGGAAAAATAGCGCTAGTGATTTGACAAAATGGAACAGCAGTTTGATGGGGAAATGTAGCAGCAGAGCCAGCAGTTTAATGGAGCAGTTGCAAACAGAGATGGCAAAAAACATACTTGGAGAAAAAAGGGTGACTCCATGCAAGGTGAGAACCCTGCCTGATCAGATGCTACTAGAAAGGGTTGAAAGTGACCCATACCTGCTAACTTCCAGGGACCTGGATAAAACTGTTTTATTCCAGGAAGCTTTTCTGTGATATATCTAGCCTCATATAACCAACACGCTTAAATCTAATTAATGTTGAAGGAGATAAGACCATAGAGTAAGCTGTCCTGCCAGGCTTAGCTACGGTAGGTGACATACCCTCACCTCGGGAGGAAAGGTTACCAAACTCTTTGTTCTTTTTCTCTTTCCACCATGTGAACCAACCAGTAAGAATGTCTGGGCTGGGTGCTCCCAGCCCAGACCACATGGCTTTAGCAAGCCATCTTTGTGTTTCTATGCAAATAATTTAGAAACATTTAGAAACCAATTTTGAAATCAAGTTGCAAAAACGGTCTTTTATTGCTGCTGTATGGAAAAGGACATGAATATGGTATTTTAAGAGTTTGTAATAAACCATTTTTTACTTACCAAACGTGTGGTCTCTTTCTAGGTTGAGGGGAAGTGGGAAATTTTGGAAGAAATTTAGAAGGGCATATGATAAACTAACAGCCTATATTTCCACACTCTGCTGCATGTTTTGTGATTTTAAATCTCTGCTGGGGCTCTCACCAAAGAGCACTTGCTCCAAACCTGGATCTACGCATCCAGGGAATTCTCATTTTATTCTTTTACCAAATGATTCAGAAACCAACACTCGTTGCATCTCCAATGTTTTAATCTCTGGTGTTTAATTTATGCTTTAAATTTTGTATTCGACAAAGATATATTTAAATAAATAAGCCTGCCACACTCTCAGTTAGGATCCCAGAAAGCTGTTTTATACTTGGTACAAATGGTATCAAACCAAGCAATTCCTGACTGGCAGGGGCTTTCCAGGGGTTCAGGCAGGGACAGAAATTCTTTCCCTGCAATTGCGTCTTTCAGCTGGAGATTCCAGAGACTGAATTTGGGACCTTCTGCGTGCAAAACAGGTGCTCTCAATTTTGGCCTAAGCTTCCCTCCTTGATTTTGTTGGTTACAGAGTGAGAATCTGGAGACGGACAACTGGGTGGAGGCTCAGCAAACCTGTAAAGACTGTGTGCAGTGCTGCCACCTGGAGGCCATAAATAAAAATACCTCTTCTGATTTTAGTTGTAGTGTTATGATTACAGTACAACAAATGTTATCTTGGATTGTGTGAATTCTCAGACTCCTGCCATAGTGGGCACTGCTTGCGTTTTATCAAGCTGAAACTAACAGCAGAAGAGCAAGCCATATATTATCAGAGCAAGTCAGATGGTACATTCTGGAGAACGGGTTGGAGAGGCGGTGGGGGCAGACGTAAGGTGCCACACACACACACATGGCTTGTCTACATTTTAACATTATCTAGCTGTTAATCCCATTTAGATTAGACCAGAGTAGTCCACACTCCCACATATTTGAATTTGTATACTAGGAGCAACTCTGGTATTTCCCATTTATACCAGTAGGGGTTTTCTTTCCTGCCTGGCCCTGCCTTCTAAATTGTTGACTCCATTATGCTACAAATCCACCTAACAGTTACCTTGTTCTGGTTACAGGTAGGTAGCCGTGTTGGTCTGGATCGAAGTAAAATAAAAAAATTCCTTCAGTAGCACCTTAAAGACCAACTAAGTTTTTATTTTGGTATGAGCTTTCGTGTGCATGCACACTTCTTCAGATACAGAAATTCCTTCAGTAGCACCTTAAAGACCAACTAAGTTTTTATTTTGGTATGAGCTTTCGTGTGCATGCACACTTCTTCAGATACAGATGTATCTTCTGTACAGAAGATACAGATGTATCTTCAGATACAGATGTATCTTCTGTATCTGAAGAAGTGTGCATGCACACGAAAGCTCATACCAAAATAAAAACTTAGTTGGTCTTTAAGGTGCTACTGAAGGAGTTACCTTGTTCAACCCACATTTTACCAGCTTCTCAGCAAGAATATAATGGGGGACTTTGTCAAAAGCCTTACTGAAATCAAGATACACTATATTCCCAGCATTCCCCTGATCCACCAAGCTTGTTACTCCATCAAAAAAGAAATGAGGTTCGTCTGACATGACATCTTTTTTAGAAACCATTGATCGGTCTTAATAATCACAGCTTCCCTTTCAAAGTGCTCTTACATTTGTTCGTTTTTTAATGATTTTATTAAGTTTTTCAATTTTATCATCATATTTCGCACAAAAGGGAATCCCCAACCCCCCATGACTTCCCTCAACTACGGTACCTTTTCTGGTTTTTTTGGTGTTTTATCTTGCCCTGCTTATTGGTTATTTCTTATTCTTTAAGATAATTATTACTCTTCTCTTCTCATTCTAACCTCATATTTCTATTTCTACATTTATTTTATTAGTTTGTTTTGTTGGCTGCAAGTGTTTAACCAAACCCTGCAAGTGAGTCCACTTCTTTACATTGATTCTGTAGATATAACATAACTGGTTCCCAGTCCTTCTTAAAATCTCTGAAGCTTTTGATAGCACTGACCGTGGTATCCTCCTGAAGTGGGACTTGGAAGCCCTGAGTTGCAATGGTTCTGGTCCTACCTCCAAGACCGAGTCCAGAGAGTAGCATTGGGAGAATGCTTTCCAGTCCCCTGGAGGTGACGCAGTGGGGAGCCACAGGACACTCCCTTATTCCCAATGCTATTGAATATCTATATGAAGCTGCTGGGAGTGGCCATTAGGAGTTTTGGAGCAAGGTCTGATGAGTATCCTGCTGACACTCAGCTCTGTTTTTCCATCTGACTCAGGAGAGGAAAGACAAGCTGAGCTTGAATCCTGATAAGATGGAGGCACAGTAGATGAGTGGCTCCTGTGTCCAAGAAACTGCTCAGTTGCCTCCCTTGTGTGGAGTTGCACTCCCCTGAAGGTGCAGGTTCGCAGTCGGCAGGTGCTTTGTCCCTGGAGGTCCAGGCAGCCTCAGTGGCTAGAAGTGCCTTTCTATCAGCTATGACCATCCCTGGACTGGAAAATCTTGGCCACAGGACTCCATGCACTGGCTACTTCCAGGCTTGCTGCAATACACTCCTTCTAGGGCATTTCTTGTGCTTGATCTGGATGTTGCAGTTAGTGCATAATGCTGTGTGGCATAACTGCTGACAGGCGTGAGACCCCCATCAGCATATTACTGCTCACAGTCCTCCACTGCTTGCCAATTTGCTACCAGGCCAAGTTCAGTGTGCTACTATTAGCATATAAAGCTTGGGACCAGTTTACTTGCAAGATCTAAGCCAGGCATCCCCAAACTTTGGCCCTCCAGATGTTTTGGACTACAATTCCCATCTCCCCCGACCACTGGTCGTGTTGGCTAGGGATCATGGGAGTTGTAGGCCAAAACATCTGGAGGGCCACAGTTTGGGGATGCCTGATCTAAGCCCACTTGACTGCTTCAATCTGCAGAACTTGTACTGTTGCGGTTGACATCCTTCTGTCTTGGAATACTCGTTCTGCATATGTAAGAAATCATTTTGTGTGACAGTATCCGCACTTCGGAACTCCCTGCCTATTGACATCAGAGATGCCTTCACCGTACTCTTTTTGGCGCCTGCTGAAAACAGTTTTGTTTCGGTTCGGCAAGCCTGTCTGGACACGTAGAATGTTGCCATGTGCTTTAATCTGGGTTTTAGTTTAGGATTGATTTTAATTATGTTTTGAATGTTTTAAACAGTTGATTTCACGTTTTTTCTACTGATTATTAGTCTTACGCTTTTTGTAAACCACTTTGAGGTTTTATTACAATCAAGCAGTATCTAAATATTGTGAAATAAATACATAAAACCACATAAAACCAAAATTACATTTTAAAAAACTCCTCATCCCCACACTGTTGTTTGGGGGTGGGGATATCCCAACTGATGTTGCAAAATCTGCTGTTGAAACTGTAAGAGAGGCTGGGCAGCCCTTGCTGGTGATTGTAATTATATTATGCACATAATTAACCAGTGCAGCAACCTGAAAGCACACATTCTACTCTGTATGAACATCCTAGGTTGGTTTTAATAAATTAAGTTTTCTTCTGGCCTTGTGAGTTTTGTTCTCATGGGCTGAAACATGCAGTTCTTCTCTCCCTGAGTTGCAAATCAGGAAAACCCTAGTTTGCATCTTGCCTCTGCCATGTGGACTCACCTTCTCCATCTGCAAAATGAATATTTTAATACTAACACCTCTGTAAACATTGCAACAGATTTCAGGGGTGGCCTACTCCCAAGAGACCGAGATCTACTCTCAGTGTTAAAAACTGACAGTGATCTACCCCCTTTTGGGGGCTCCAGGTCAAAGCTTTTTTTTTTTTTTTAGGGAAGAGGAAGGCCCATTTTTTAGGGGTTCAGGTCTAAATTGTGTAGCTTTTTTAGGGAGGAGGAAAGCCAGTGATCTACCACAGACACCCAGTGATCTACCTGTTGGACGTGCCTGGTGTATGTGAAACCCTTTGAACAGTTAAAAAATGCTATGTAAATATTAGAAGTTACTCCCAACAGTTTTTATAGTTTTGGTCTGAAAAAAGAGTCCTGGAGAACTTGAAAGCTCGTTTGCTATTTTGCCAGGTTTTCATAGGTCCTCAGCTCCTGGAGGCAGGGAACATTTTAAGGCACACAGGGACTAGGCACACAGAAGCTGCTTACTAAATAATAAAAATCATTCTACTGTGGCTTCCTAATTTCACTAGAATGGCAAGATATAAATTATCTAACAAATAATAATAATAATAATAATAATAATAATAAATCTATATACAGTAAATACAGCCATGCTAATTTTGCAAGTTGCTTTGCTTCCCCCTGCCATTTATATTTTTAAAATTGCTCTATTGAGATTAAAAACAAAACAAAAGGGTTATCCAGAAAAAGAAAAGAAAATGGTAGTATTTGTTACATCACATCTCAATACGTTATTCTTGGGTTTCTAACAGCTTCCCGCCACCCTATCCTGCATCTACCCACTTAGTCTATCTAGCACACTATTTATTTTCATTTTCTTTTGTTAATTTTCATCAATATTATATTCTCTTATAATTATCCATCATACCACAGAAGTCATTCAAGGCCTGCCACTGACGTCATGTACAAATAAGATCTTAAGGATTACTGCAATAACATGACATCACTGCCATTTAGAAATAAATGTGTGTGTATATAATTTATATGGTTTACATTTTACCCTTCCAGAAGGCATTCAGGGTGGCAGAGGGTATTAAAAACAGTTCAAGTCAAGTCATTCTCCACCAGCGACCTAAAGTTTGCCAGGAACGACGTCTCTTCCTCCTGAAAGTCAGCAGCCAGGGAGGCAGATGGAGTTCACTAGGGAGGGCATTGCGCAAACGGGGAGCCACCACTGGAAACCCCTTCGCGGGTCACCACCAAAAGGGCAGTGCCAGGCGGTGACACCACCAACAAGGCCTCGCCGGCTATCTGCGGGGTCTAGGGGTGGCCCAGGCAGGCAGGCAGGCAAGCACAGCCCACAGGGGCTGCTGCGTTCCTCAAGCATTTCTGAGTTGTGCGCAGCCGGGCAAGAACGAGTTAACTGAAAGCGAAGCTGGGCGGGGGAGGGCGAGATTTTTTTGGGGGGGAGGGCGGAGCCTGCGAAGGCAAGGCTTGGCTTCGTCCAATAGGAGGGGAGGAGGCGATAGCCAGAGCAGGCAGGGCGCGCGCGCGCGCGCAACCTGCGGGAATCGATGCGCTCCCGTCTGCGGCGCGTGCAAATGGCCTGGGAGGGCCGCCTCCTCCTCCGCCGCTGCTGCCAGGTCGTGTCTCCGCCCGAGGCGCCTTCGCCGCCGTAGCTGCAGGCTTCCCGCGGGGGCCGCCTGCGAAGCGCCGGGGCCGAGGGCGGCTCCCCGGGAGAAGGCGCGCGGGGGCTGAAGCCGGAGGCAGCGGGGGGCGGATTCAGGCCCCGGTGACGTCAGGCGCGCGCGTGGGACCGGGACCCGCGGGGGGCGGGCGGATCTCGCTCGGCTTCGTCGCTCTCCCGGACAGCAGCAGCAGCAGCAGCAGCAGCGGGAGGAGTGCGCGCTCGGCCCTGGCACCATGGCGCAGCCCCTGCAAAAGTGCCGGGCGGAGTGGCAAGCCCTGGAGGAGGAATTCCAGCAGCTCCAGGTAAGGCAGGCAGGCAGGCACCGCTGCCGGGACGGGAGCGCTTTTGCTCCGGGCGAACCCGCCCCGGGGGATGCCGCCGCCACGTTTGTTTTGGGGAGGGGGTGGCTCTTGGCTGGGGCTGTTCCTCCTACTGCTCTTCTTGCGGCGATCTAGGCTGCTGCGGAATCCGGACGGGGAGGGGGCGGAATCCCCGGGAAAGCCTCGCCCGAAGAGTTTGCGGTGCGGTGGGAGAAGGGGCGCCGCCTCCGCCCCTGCGTAACTGGGCGCCATCAGGGCCGGGGGAGGGCTTCCCGGAGGGCCAAGCCGCGCCGTCCCCCGGTGCAACGCAAAGGCAAGCGAATGCTGGATTGCGGAAGGGAGCCGGATTCGGGGAAATGACCCCCCAGGCGCGCATACTAGGCTGACAATAAAATAATAGGCTCCTTCAGCGTTGTCTGGTTGCGGAGTTCTTTTGAAAGGAAACCGCATTTTCTTACTGCCGAGGGGTGCGCTTCTTTCGCCTGCTAGGGGAGCCCGCGCTGCCTGCGACCCGCGGGGTGGGTTCCGGGATTCCCCCCGGGAAGGGCGCCCTTTGCAATGCCAGCCCCTCTCCCGGCGGTGGCGGCAGCAGCTGACAGCCCCGGGGGTTCTCGGGGCCAGATCGGCGGGTGGCTGCGGGAAAGCGAGCGGTGCTGTTGTTTCGGGTTGTGCGCTTTAAGCAAAGCAGACTGGCGGGGGCGGAGGAGCAGTAGGTTACGGGGCCAGGGGTGGTGGTGGCCTCGAGCAGTCACCGCGCGCTACGGTCGGAAAGGGGCCTTCGCGTCCCAGAATCCTTTGCAATGTCGTAGCTTTGCGGGGAATCCCAGGGTGGTCGCCCCAGCACCTTCGGGGACCTTGCAAAGGAATGGGAGGGAGGGGGTAACTCCGCCTGCCCCCCTCTACTGATGCATCTCAGGGCACTTTTAATAAGCTGCAATCCTTCCTTTCTGGCGGCACCTCCTTGCTCTTCTGCGGTGCTCTGTTTTGTTTTGGTTTTTTTCCTTGGGAGAGGAGGAAATATTTCCATTGCCACTCCCCTCCCCCCCGGAGATTTTACTCATCAATGATAGACATAGCTGCCAAGTTTTCCCTTTTCTCGCGAGGAAGCCTATTCAGCATAAGGGAAAATCCCTTTAAAAAAGGGATAACTTGGCAGCTATGATGATAGAGCCACCACTTCCAAGTCAGGGGAAGAAGTAATTCTCCCCCTTGGAAAATAGGCCATAGTGATAGAGCATATTCCCTGCATGCAGAAGGCCCCAATTTCTGCCCATGGCAAAGCCTGGTATTGTTGGGAATGCCCCTTGCCTGAGACCCTGGAGAGTTGCTGCCAGTCAGTGTTGGTGCAACTGAAGGCAACTTCCGATGTACTTGGGTTCTTGTTGCCATTTAGGGGCAGGCAAACTGGAGCAGGTTCAGAAGAGAGCAGCAAAGATGGCCATTGACCTAGAAAGCAGCTGCTGTGAGGGCATGTAGAAGCAGACAAAGGTGTTGAGCCCAGAGAAGAGATGACTGAAGGGCAGAGGAGGGGCTACCAGATCCACAGAGAAGACGGCAAAGTCTCCTTCTCTGTTGCTCCAGAGTCGAGGAAAGGATTGGACCGTATACTGTAGGCAGAAGTTACGTGAGGGAAGACTTTGGTTGAACGTTGTGAGAAACATCTTGAGAGTGAGAGCAGTTCATCAAGGACATGGGTAGGCAAACTAAGGCCCGGGGGCCGGATCCGGCCCAATCGCCTTATAAATCGGGCCGCGGATGGTCCAGGAATCAGCATGTTTTTACATGAGTAGAATGTGTTGTTTTATTTAAAATGCATCTCTTGGTTATTTGTGGGGCATAGGAATTCATTCATTTCCTCCCTCAAAATATAGTGCGCCCCCCCCCCCCAAAGTCTGAGAGACAGTGAACCGGTCCCCTGCTGAAAAAGTTTGCTGGCCCCTGATCAAGGAATCTTGTTCCTCAGAGGGGAGTGGTGGGGCTGAAGGGTCTTCAAGCAGAGGCTGGCCAGGACCCAGTTGGTCCTGCATTGAGCAGGAGGTGGACTAAGGGGGTTACAGCGGTTATGCTCTTGAGCAACAACAGAAACAGATTTAAACTGCCATTATTCATGGCGACTGTTTCTGGAACCGTCAGTGGTATGTGGTGCTTCACATCTAATTTTTTTCTAAACAATTGCTTTAAAGTTGCAGATTCAATCTTACATTTTTATTTTTTTTAAATGCTTTAACTTCTTTTAAATGTTTGCACCTCTATAAATGAATGTTTTCTCTTTTTTTCTTTGCAAGTCACTTGAGGACTTGAATCGAGTAAGGTATATAATATTTGTTGGGTAGATAAATAAAATACCAAGAAGGGGCTGCCCCAATGTTTTTGCAGTGTAAAAATCAAGTGCAGGGAGCAGAGACTGAAGAGTAAATGGGGGGGGAAAGATTCTTTATTTCAGAGGTCTGTATTTATGCTTAGTTTCAAGAAGGGACAGAGGCTCTTTCCCCGCGTCCGCCTATCTCTCCAAGGAGGTGGAGATGGGACAGGTCCATCCCCCCTAAGGACGAGGAACTGGCTTATATCTGAGGGAGAAAGTAGAGCCGCCACCCCGTATCCTGCTCCTGTGTCCTTTCTGCAAGGCTTCCTTTAGGTCAGTGGGGGGGGGACTGATGTCATTGGACTCCAACTCCCATCTTCCCTCGCCTCTGGCCATGCTGGCTGGGACTGGTGGGAATTGGAGGGCGCCAGAGTTGTGAAGGTTGTTTTAGCCAATGCTTTGGGCAGTGAGAGAGGGAGGGGCTTGGCAATGGGCGCAGGAGGAGAGGCTGGTTTGCTACGAGGCTGCAGTTGCCAGTGCCAACAACAGATTATGCACCTGCTCTCCTATGTGGGTGGCGGTGAAACAACCCACAATTGCTCTCCCCCTTTCCTTTCTCTGCAGCCTGAGTCTATCTCATAGCATAGAAAAGATTCAATTGGTCTACAAATGTCCTAACCTTAAAGCTTTTCTATTAGTATAGAAAGCCCTTTCAGGACCCACGGCTGGGGTGCTTCCTGACCTCTAGGGCATCTTGCCAATGCAATCACTGTACACCAAAGGGGCTTTAAAAATTTAGAAGTAAAACACATAACGTATGTTAAAAGAACCTTTTAATGAGGGTGAAAGAGGAGAGCGCAAAATATGGTCTGAAGCTCAACATCAAAAAAAACCAAGATCATGGGCACTGGTCCCATCACCTCCTGGCAAATAGAAGGGGAAGAAATGGAGGCAGTGAGAGATTTTACTTTCTTGGGCTCCTTGATCACGGCAGATGGTGACAGCAGTCACGAAATTAAAAGACGCCTGCTTCTTGGGAGAAAGGCAATGACAAACCTAGACAGCATCTTAAAAAGCAGAGACATCACCTTGCCGACAAAGGTCCGTATAGTTAAAGCTATGGTTTTCCCAGTAGTGATGTATGGAAGTGAGAGCTGGACCATAAAGAAGGCTGATCGCCGAAGAATTGATGCTTTTGAATTATGGTGCTGGAGGAGACTCTTGAGAGTCCCATGGACTGCAAGAAGATCAAACCTATCCATTCTGAAGGAAATCAGCCCTGAGTGCTCACTGGAAGGACAGATCGTGAAGCTGAGGCTCCAATACTTTGGCCACCTCATGAGAAGAGAAGACTCCCTGGAAAAGACCCTAATGTTGGGAAAGATTGAGGGCACAAGGAGAAGGGGACGACAGAGGACGAGATGGTTGGACAGTGTTCTCGAAGCTATGAACATGAGTCTGACCAAACTACGGGAGGCAGTGCAAGACAGGAGTGCCTGGCGTGCTATGGTCCATGAGGTCACGAAGAGTCGGACATGACTGAACGACTAAACAACAACAACATGTTTGGGCTAAACCGGGATCTGAAATAGTGGTCAAATGACTCCTAACAGGTATATTCCAGCGCCATGTAACTATCTGGTGACAGAACCCACAAAACAGTAAGAGCCAAAACAGTTCCCCCAGGCAGCTTCCAGAGAAAGAATAATAGCAGTGAACCCTGCACTGCACAAGGACAGGCAGGGAAACGAAAGACCGTAAAACCCAGCTAGTGGTTTGATTCAGCAGGTGCTGATAAACTGCCTTGAAAATGATGTAAAACCTGGACCTGAAACATCTGGGAGAAGATAAAGACCTGGCACCCAAAGCGAAGCCGAGTGGGTGCCAGGCAGGTCCCCTGGGAAGGGAGCAGGTGCCACCCCTGAAAAGACTTATTGCTATTGCCTGCTTTGCTTCACTTGGCAGAGGTGCCCTAAGACTGTGGGGAGCCTGCCTTATAACAGCTCTGTCTCACTCAATATTCCTCTTCACCAGGTTTGGAAAATGCTGCTTATTGCAATAGCAGTAAGCCCCAAACTCACATTCTTTCTTGGGCAAGCTTGGGCCAGAGGCAAACGTGAGTGGAGCAACGAATGTCAATGCTACCTTTATATATACAACCTCTGCTACCTTGTGGGATGCCTTTGGAAGAAGCCAAGGCTAAGGAGAGAACCCTACACAAAT
This sequence comes from Zootoca vivipara, assembly GCF_963506605.1. Classification (NCBI taxonomy): domain Eukaryota; kingdom Metazoa; phylum Chordata; class Lepidosauria; order Squamata; family Lacertidae; genus Zootoca; species Zootoca vivipara. The sequence goes on from NC_083292.1 coordinate 4,978,306, forward strand.
CTGGAGTGGTTGGGTGGCGCTTTGTATGCCTCCTTCCAGCAACTCCTGCATCCCAGGTGGTGCCAAACGTATTACTCTGCTTTCCTTTGGACCACATCAGCAAGGCTGAGGAGGGGGGCTTGTTCTCTGGACAGCCCCCTGCCCAGACTTGTGCCCCGGAGAGGTCTGCTGAAGCACTTTGGCTTCACCCCTGGAGTTGCACACTTCATTGCCTCTCAAAACATACAGATGACAACAACATCGTAGATTTATTGGAGATTTCAGTCAGGCGAGAGCATTGGAGGAGGCTGGGAAGAAGGGCTGTACCTTGCAGAGAGTCCCACAGGCAAGGGAGAGGAACCTGGAAGACCTCACTGATGTGTTGAGCTCCCACTGAAAAGGTGATTGGCACAGGGTGAGATGATCCAGTAACAGATTTCCTTACTTATTAACATTTGCAAGATAACCATTTGCAGAATGTTGGAAGAGTAGGCCAAGACCCCCGAGAATGGAGCTGTTGGTGGACCGTGAGAGGGCGTTTTGTTTGACAAAGCTAACAGCCTATCAGACACCTAGTGTTAAGTGCAAATAAATAAATTACAGATGTTTGGGAAACCTGTAGTTATTGGCACAACAAACACTGCTATGACACCTCTGTCCAGATTTTGAATACTTTGGTTTGATGTCAGCCAATTGTGGACCTTCAGTTGCTGGACTATCGGTCCCCCTTTCCCCTGACCTGCAGTTTCAAACCAACATTAGTGTTACTCCAGGTTTGCAAGGCTGTCATAGGGGCTCCATATGCTTTTGACATCTCCCACCAGCTGTAATCAGCACAGTCAATCGACACGGCCCAGGGGTGATGGAGTTCCAGCAACCTCCAAAAGGCTACAAGCCCCCATTCTTGGCTTGTGTGGTTTAAAGCATATACAGTGGTACCTCGGTCTGCGACCGCCTCGGGTAGTGACGGCTTCGGTTTCTGACCACCGCGGACCCGGAAGTGTTTACATCCGGGTTCTGCGGCACTTGGATGCGCAGATGTGATCTGCGCAGCACGCGCATGCGCAGAAGTGCTCTGTTGGCGCTTCATGCACGTGCAGAAGCGCACCTTGGGGAGCAACCGGCTCCCCGAAACCAATTGTGGTCGCAAACCGAGGTACCACTGTAATCATAAGGACTAGGAACACAAGAAGGCCTGCTGGGTCAGGCCAATGACTCATCTAGCCCAGCTTCCTTACCTCACGGTGGCCAACCAAACGCCTGTGGGAAACCATCAAGGAGGACCAGAGTGGAACAGCAGCTCTGTCCCTGCTTGCGATCCAGCAGTTGGTGCTGAGAGGCTGAGAGACTGCCTGTGATGGTGTAGCTAGAACATAGCCATTGCGGCAAGTAGCTGTCAATAGGCCTACCCTCTATGAATCTGTCTAGTCTGCTTTTAAAGCCCCCCAAGTTGGTGGCCATCCCTGCCTCTTGTGGGAGCGAATTCCATCATTTAACTAAGCACCACATTACAAGGTACTTTCTTTCGCCTCTCTGTCCCTGCATCTTGGATGTCCCAGATAAGAACTGGCCGGATTCTATGGCTTTCCATCCTTCTGCAAAATCGCAGCACACGCACTCATGTGTTGGTGCGTTGTCCATTATGGTTCTAAGCAGGGCACATGATGTATCCCATGACTCTTAGCTGCACTGGAGCTGTTTTGCCTCTGCCTGCGTCGGAACATGTTTGTTTTTCAAAACAGCTTCAAAACCCAGGAGAGCAGAGCCACAGTTAGGCACCTTAAACATTAGCGTGCTCCTGGCAAAGCTGCTCGCCTGCTGTTGCCCTTTGCCTTTGCCAGTTATTTCTCTTGTGGATCGACCCCGTGCTGCGTGCCCCACCTCCATCTGACAGGAAACTTTCTTTTGACGCCACTGATCACGTTCCTTCTGCCTCTGCCTTCTCTGCCAAGGTTTTGTGCTTGTGAAGTGAAACCCACTCAGGTGATTTTGTGTGTGAGTCGCAGGGTGCCCCTCATTGCGTGTGTGTGTGTGTGTGTGTGTGTGTGTGTGTATGTTGTTGCTGAGCTCTGTGCCCCTCACCCCGCAGTCAGTAGAAGCAACATACATCGTTGAAAAAGCAAACCAAATCCATGTCATTGTGTTTTGTACAAGTTGTAACATCCTTGTGATAGTGGGCTTTGAGTTGCGCTGACGCAGGATTTTTGACTTGTACCTTGTAAGTAGAATGTATTTATAACTCTGCCCTTGAAACGGAACTTAACCAGGGCAGCTTATATAGCAGACTAAAGGGAGAGATGCAGTCAGAAGGCGCTTGAGGCTGCTGCCTTGCTGAAGCTAATCAGGTCTGGATCTGGTCAGTTCCTGGATGGGGGACCATCTGAGAAGCACATGGATCCACTGGGTTCTGTGCAGGAAGAAAGGATTGAAATGTAGGAAAGTAAACAAATAAGAGCACTACAAATTACAAAGCAGCAGATCAAAATATCAGGATAAAACTAGTCATGATTGGACTGAAATTTGCAATCAAGACTCTGAGAAAACAAAAAGGGCTTTGCAAGGTGTCAAAAGAATATCAATATAAGCCTACATGGAGGACAGCGTTTCATAAACAGGGGGGCCACCACTGAGCAGGACGTGTTTCCAGTTGCCTCCCACTGCACTTTGAGTGACCTTGGTGGCTATGTTGAAACCAACAAAGGCTTGGTTTCTTTTCCGGCTTCTCTTGCTGTGTGTCTCTGTCGTTGGCGAGCATCTAAATTGGGGGTGGGCAAGGAAACCATGGCAAAGCAAGGCTGTTGGGTTCTGCCACAATGCCAAACCATAGTTAAGGCAAGCTGTGGTTTGTAAGCCAACAGCTAACCATGGTTTCACATAGCGGTTTGTTGGCAGAAATTAAGCCATGGTTAGTTCACTGGCCTGGGTGTAGCTGTTTGAACAAACCATATTGAGGCTAAACAAACCATGGCTTTGCATTTGGTTGCAGACAGGCTCATGCAGAGATAGATGGCCATACTCTGCCAAGGGTTCTAAAGATAACTGCTTTGGACTTAGCTTGTGTAAACAGTCCCTTGCCTGGTGGACAATAGCAGAACAAGCTTAGTTCTTTAGGGCTGGTGAACAGCCAGGTGATTTTCCCTCTTCCTCTTCATGGTGCCCTGAGTATTTGCTTTTATTTGTTGAATTTGTATCCTGCCTTTCCTCTTGAAGGAGCCCAGGGTAGCTATGTAGGACAGGTGGTGGGTGTGGGCAGATGGCACCTGTGAGTGCCCTGTAGGTGTGGCAGAAACTGATTGCACTAATTGACTTGCGCATGGAACTCTTTTGACACTCACTGGTGTGGCCGTCAAAAATGCCTAATTACTTTCAGATAAAAACTGACAACCTTTCTCCCTTTCTCTCCCTTCTTTCCTGGCTCTTGAATTTTATCTTCCTTCTTACCTCCCTGTCTATCTTATTGAAAACAATAATTTCCCAGAGTTCCAAAATGATTAACAAAGAGGATTTAATTTACCGGTAGTCAAAGATTCTAAACCAGGAAGATTCTTCCTGTTAGCCCTGTAGTACCGAAAAAAATGGGACGCGGGTGGCACTGTGGTCTAAACCACAGAGTCTAGGGTTTGCCGATCGGAAGGTTGGTGGTTCGAATCCCTGCGACGGGGTGAGCTCCCGTTGCTTGGTCCCAGCTCCTGCCAACCTAGCAGTTCGAAAGCACGTCAAAGTGCAAGTAGATAAATAGGTACTGCTCCAACGGGAAGGTAAACGGCGTTTCTGTGTGCAGCTCTGGTTTGCCAGGAAAGCAAGATGAGCGCTGCAACCGCAGAGTCGTCTGTGACTGGACCTAATGGTCAGGGGTTCCTTTACCAAAAAGAATGAGACACACTATTTTTGAAAGCGTCATGTTTTTATTTTAATTTCAACATTTCCCTTCATTTCTGTTTTTTAAAAAGAATATTTATGGACTCTTTCAGTGAAAAAAATATGCCTATGACTACATATAGTTATATTTTTATTGCTATAGATAATGAAGTATTTTAAATTACTAATATGGGGAGGGGTGGTACTTCTGCAACATACTTGGGCCTGCTAATGTCCTGGCTTCCAAATAATGCCTTTATTATTATTATTTTTATTATTATTATTGAATAGAAATAAGTAAAGCAGCACTTAGAAAAGAATTTTGAGCTGCTGTATAGAGTCTTTCTCTGGGTATCTCAGAACATACGTTGGAGGTCACAAACTCTTTTCAACCAGTAGGCACATCTCAAATTTTGAGCGAGTGCTGTGGGCGCCACTCACAACATGGCTTCCATGGGAGAGTGTGGCATAAAACAAATATCCCATTTGGGAAATTTTCTAGAATTTCCATGCTAGGGAAGACTTGCCTTATTTTTGTTTTTATTTTATTATCACAGCTTGTAGCAAACCTATGTAACAACAAATAAACATAATCTGCAAACGAAGACAAAAGCAGCTGATAGTTCCTTCTGTCAAGAGAATTTCAATAGATCGCCTGGTATCTGCATAGACCTGTGAAAAACAGACACAATGATCATTTGAGTCCTTAATCCAGTAGATCTCTCCCCAAATTCCATGCATTTAAGCTGGCCTTCTCATTTGGTCTTTGTTGGCACATAAGGGAAATAAATGGTAGCCACACTGCATAAAAATACAAAGTGTTTGATTTGCCTCTGGCTGTGACAAATTAAATTTTCAGCCAGGGCAACAGACCAGACTTGTGCATACTAAGAGTGCAGTCCTATACATGGGGCCAGTATTTGGCAATTTCTAGCCAAGGTATTTCCGCATCACAGGGCTGAAAACTAGTACAAGGAGACAGAATTCTAGGAGGGAGTTGACCCTGAGCAGACAGGAGTATAACCAGAGGTCAGCAACCTAAGGCCCATGGGCCGGAAGCAGCTCATGAGGGTCACTTAACCGGCCCATGAGCCGCCCCCAAACCGAGCCCCCCGCTCGGTGAGTCCCTGCTCGCTGCGCTAAACCGGCGCAGCACAGCGCGGGGACTCTTCCGCGGGTCCAGAAATCGTGTCTGCGCATGCCCAGACACCGAAAATCGCTTCTGTGCAGGTGCGATTTTCGGCATATGGACATGTGCAGAAGCGATTTCCGATGCTGCGCTGGCCCGGCTCACGGAGAATCTCTACGGGAGTGTTCCGGTCCATGCCCGGTAAGCTTTGCTGACCCCTGAGTATAACTCTCAATGCAATACATGCCACAAATGCTGGTCTCCTTTTGTCACTCACTCAGCTTTACTCAGGAGCAGGGCTGGCCCCAGCAGCCGACATCCGTGGGCAGCTGCAGACACGCTCAGTGGATGCCAGGTGATGAGTCCCCCCCCCCAGCTTGTGCCTGGCTGTGTGCACCACCCACCATTTTGAAATGTCCTTTCTTGTGCCAGAGGCCAACTTAGCACACTGTCGGAATGTTAGGATGGTGGGCAGGAGGCCCCTATATTGGCAATGCTCCCCCAATAAGCCCTTGCCCTGGCAGTGCCTTCTCCTGTGCCTCCAAATCTGCTGCGTAAGCAAGGGCGCCCATCTTTGGCATGCGGCGTTACAGCGCCTGCAGGAAATTCCACATTGCCCTGCAGCTAAACCTTTGGAATGATCCTGCCCTTTGGAAGATGACGCCTTCCCCAGCGTCGCCCCGAGTCATTTATCCACCTCGATGAGAACAGTCGCTCTCGAGTGCTTGACCTTTCAATAACATGTAAATAAAACTTTGCAATCAAACCTTCATTTTGTTTTGTTTCAAGGGGTGCTGATGATGTGGATTTGATCTCTTCAACTGATCCACTTCGCGCGGTAAAGGAGTTCAGTCTTGGTTGAGCAGCTAAACTGGATCTGTGTACAGCTTACTTGAAATGGTCTCTCCCCCCCCAAAAAAAAACCCCCTCCTTTTATCAGCAAGTTGGTTTTATTGCAGCTGCAAGCATCAAAGGTGCTGTCTGCAAAAGGAAAAGGAAAAAGGGTTTTAGTTAATGTTTAATAGGCCTTTTATTAAGTAACTGACTCGTGCCTTCCTTCTTAATATAATTTCCTGTTCTGTTGAACTGAATGGGTACTGGGCAAGGGAGTGGCATGCTGTTCTTCATTAGGCCCCTTTGGTTGTTTTTAGTGGGATTCTGTGCAGAGGTAGGGCCCGTTTTGAGAAAATGAGAGTCAGGCTCATCATTGGCCCATCTAGCCCAGTGTTTCATGCACTGACTGGTAGCAGTGGCACTCCACACTTTTAGGCAGTATATTCCCGACCCCACCAGGAGGTTCTGGCGATTGAAACTGAGACCTTCTGCATGCACCTGTGACTACCCCTTGACCAGGGAGTGATAAGAGGGAGACCTGCAGAGTTTTCGATTGCCTTTCATGGGGAAGGGTCGGGGTTCATTCGGAAGGCCCCAGGTTCAATTCTCTGCATCTCCAGGCAGGACTGGGAATGTCCCCAGTGTGAAATTCTGGGGAGCTGCTGCCAGTCTGTGTAGGCGGCACTGAGCTAGATGAGCAAATGATCTGACTCTGTATAACAAGGTGGCTTTCTACATTCTTCTCCATCTGCCTCAGTGTTTCCCAAGCTTGGGACTCCAGCTGTTTTCGGACTACATGCCGAAGAAGGCGGAGGGAGTCCTGAAAACCGGGCCTGTCCATCTTGGGGAGTCAGTGGGCTTGCTTAGCTGGGGGGGGGGGAGGAACCTTCCTGACCCCCAGCTGAACAGGGGTGAAACCTCGCAGGCTGGGGCCAATGCAACTTGTTTCAACATTGCGGTATATCGCCAAACCACGATGTTGGTGATACACTGCAATGTTGAAAGCCTAGCATCGCCCAGCCGTATTCATGGCCAAGTGGGGATTCAAATCCTGGTCTCCCACGTCCTGGTCCAGCCCTCTAACTGCCACATTGCCTCCTTGCATGAGGTGTATTGAGGATGCTGGTGTAATGGGATGGCACACTTCCTTTTGCTTGTACACCCCCTTCCCAAAGATCTAAGGTACCTTTGAAGCAGAGATGGGGAGCCTGCGGCCCTCTGGATATTGCTGGACTCCAGCTGCCATTAGGATCACACTGACTGAGGCTGATGGGAGTTGGGAATCCAAGAACATCTGGGCAGCCACATGTTCCCCATCCCTGCTTCATGTGGGGAAACATTTTCAATGAGCATTGAATAGGGGGCTTTAAAAACGTCTCCTAAAGTTACTGAGCACGTCTTCCTATCCATTTAGCTATTTATTCATTTATTCATGTGGATGTGGCCTATCTTGGAGCAAAGTTGTCCTGGAGGGGCTGCTTCACCAGCTGCTCCAAAGGAACAGATGGTGGGGGCCGTGTGGGATTAGGGCTAAGTTGCAATGGGGTCAGAGGTGCTGGCCGAGCAAAGGGGGAAAGCGGTTTAGAGTGGGTTCACGGGGGCTTTCTGGGGATTTTTGAGGGGTGGGAGGGTGAGGGGGACATTTGTGTCCTATTTGGCATTTCGGGAAAGCGTGGCCGTCTTCCATAATCCATTTTCATCAACAGTAGCTGCTCAAAATCCACTTTGATGGAGGAACGGGCTCAAGGCACGCACTGGCCTTGTGTTGGCTGTTGCCAACAAGCTACAGCTGTAGCTAGAAACACTTACGAAGGGCAGTGTCTGTGGGGGTAGTTGGCGCATGAACACAGCTGATTATGCTGAATTATTTTTAATTACATTTGTATAGCATCCTCCACCTGAAGATCACAGGGCAGTTCATAACACCCCCGATATCTGAAAGGCTACCCTCTTTCTTACAGCCCCACTCAGGTCTACAGATCGATGGGAGGGGACCCTCTTGGTTACGCCACTTCTCTGTGAATTGGGGGTGGGCAGGAGAGGGCCTTTTCCGTGGTGGCCCCTAAGCTGCGGCTCTCCCCACAGAGGTGCACCTTGCATCTTCATTATAGAGCTTTTATTGAGGGATGAAGACACCTCTTCACTGTGGCTTTTGTCACTTGAGCTGTTTATTTCCAGTCCCCACCTTCTGTGATTGCAGGTTCTTTTGAACTGCTTTTGACATTGCATTTTAACTGGGACCTGTGTAGGGTGGGTAATTAATAATAAGTACAGTTGTCAAGTTCTGTGAGTGATGCACGACCTGCCGTGTGTCATTCTGATGCTGCCCTCCATCACAGAGCTGTCATGGGCCCAGGCTTTCCAATGGAGCAGCGGCTTGGGCAGCAGCAGCTGTCAGGTGAGGCAGCCCAGATCTAGCCCCTCCATTAGGTGAGTTCTGCCTCATCCTATGAGCTCCTCTGGGGAGCTTTCCAGTTGCACAAAAATAGAGACAGAATTCCTCTTTAGGCGAGGCTTTCCCCAGGTTGGCTGACCTAGGTGACGTTTCAACCTTATTTTCCCAGATGCTTTAGATGCGAAATTTTAATCTTCAACTTTGTGCTTCTGTCCTGCCACGGCTGCTGCTTTTTAATCTGCTGCTTTTGGATTTGATTGTGCTGCTGCATTGTTTGTAAGTTGTCCTGGGACAACTTTTTGGGTGCAGGAGGGGGAGACGGCAGGATGTAAACACTTTTTTAAAAAAAAAATTAAAGCAATTTATTAGATTTTTCAAATAAACACATTAAACAAAACAAAACATTCAACAACAAACACACAATTTTTTCTTTTTAACACCTATTCATCTATCTCGAATTCCCAATGCTCTGCCGAGCTTTGACTTCCCTCCCTCCCATCATCTGGTTTTCTTATCAACTCTTTTCTCGCAGTTCCTTTACTCCTTCTACTTAAAGTCATTTCGTAGGATTTATTTCAGTCCTGCAAGTGTCTTTAAACGTCTACAATTCCTCTCCATATAGTCCACAAATTTACTCCAGTCTTTTTGGAACTTTGCCTCTCCCTGGTTTCGGATCCTGCTAGTCAGTCTTGCTAATTCCGCATAGTCCATCATTTTTGTCTGCCACTCTTCGATCGTCGGTAACTCCTGAGTTTTACATTTTTGGGCTAACAAAGTCCTTGCCGCGGTTGTTGCATACATAAATATTACTTGATCTTCTTTTACAATCTCTTGTCCCATATGACCCAATAAGAAAGCCTCCGGTTTTTTGGGAAAGATATATTTAAAGGATGTAAACACTTTAAATGAAATCTGCAGTGCCCCTCCCCTCCACCATTAAACTGCTTTAGGGTTCTTTGCAGCTAGCTCTGTTTCTAAATTTAATGCTTTTTTAAAAAGTGGGGCGCACTGTTTTGTCTTTGTCTTTAACACTGCTTTAACACTTTTAATTCCTAACGCTTCTTATGGGTGCTTGGTCCTAAAAGGCAGATTAATATTAAATAAATAAGATGCATTAAGTGACATGATCCACCAAAGTACGCATGTGGTCAGCTCTATAGTTGGCTCTGTGTTGTGTTGCATGCCTGGGAGGGTCATCATTCACAGGTAAAGCACTGCTTTGCAAGCAGAATGTCACAAGTTCAGTCTCCTCCCTGATTGAAACCTTGGAGAGAATAATGTCAGTGTGGAGACGATAACACTCAATGATCCTCCGAGGCCTTTCCAGGCGATTTAATGTGGAACTTTCCCCTTTCCGTGGAAGAAACAACATAACCTGCACTTTCGGGTGCATGCGGGGGTTCTGTTTGCGTATTGTCCCCTGTTTCATTTCCTGACACTTGATGCGCCCTTTTTGCTTATCTGTTGTAGGAAACTCACAAAGTCTACAAACAGAAGCTAGAGGAACTGAACAACTTGCAGGCTGCCTGCAGCAGCTCCATACAGAAGCAGAAGCGGGGGCTGAAAGACTTGCAGAATAGCTTCCAAAGGTAATGGCAAAGCACAGCATTTGGTCACCCGTACAATTCTCTGCCTGAACTGGGAGATGCCTGACCTGCCTGCTGTCCCCTCTAACTGCTCTCCCCTCTAACCAAAATGGGATGAGATTGCTGGAAGGGCGTGAGATTAGTCTCTTGTCGCCAAACCGCAGTCGCTCGTAGCCGAGCGGCAGAGCAGCTGCTTGGCATGTAGAAGGTTCCAGGTGGAAAGATCGGGTAGCAGGTGATGGGAAAGATCACTTGGCCTCAGACCAAGGTGGTGGATCGACTTTGCCAGGTGGACGCAAGAATCCACCTGTCCCTCGGCCAGTGTTTCTGTGATGTCAGGCAACCGACCGCTGGGCTGTTGTTGCTGTTTTACTTTATTAGCTGCCCTTCTCCCCCCCAAAGGACCCAGGCCAGGTTGCAACCATTTTTAGTACAACATGAAAAACAGTTTAAAATCAATTACAATCTCAAAAATAGGATTGGGCCCTAAAAATATTCATCCCCCATGTCCAGGGTCAGTGTGGTGTAATGTTTAGAGCACACTTTTTCAATGTTGCACCCCCAGATGTTGTCGAACTACAACTCCCACCATCTCTCTAGCTAGCAGGGCCTAGTGCTCAGGGACGATGGGAGCTGTAGTCGCACAACACCCGGGGACCCAAGGTTGAGAAAGGCTGGGTTAGAGTGCCGGATTAGGGCCTGGGAGACCCAAATTCCAGTTCCTGCTTGGACATGAAGCCCCCAAGGGTAACCTTGGGCCCAGTTACCAACCCTCAACCTAACCTACCTCACAGGGTTGTTGTGGGGCTCGATTGAGGTGGGGGAGAGCTGTGTACGCTGCCTTGAACTCCTTGGAGGAAAGGTGGAATATAAATGCATTTAAAAAAACGAAAGGCCAGGGTAAAGGATCACATCTTCAGAGTCCTACGAAACCTGCATAATGAGGGTTGCTGGGGGTAAAGTACTGCTGTGTGGAGGGTGCTCCACAACTTAGGGGCTGCCACAGAGAATGCCATCCAGTGTGTGCCTCCCCCTGAGCCCCCTGAGGGCAGTGGGGCTACCGGGAGACCATAGCTGCAAAGTCTCCCGTTTGCCCCGGGAAACCCCTGTTTTCCCAGCTGTCCCCAGCCGAAGAAACAGATTTTTTTTTGTTTTTCCCCGGTTTATTCTGGCACGGCGGCCATTTTGGAACTGGGCGGAGCATGCTCAGAAGCTACTTTTGATGCTGCTCTGCCCAGTTCCAAAATGGCTGCAGTGCGACTTCTGGTGCGGCGGCCATTTTGGAACTGGGCATAGCAGCATCAAAAGTCACTTCTGAGCATGCTCCGCCCAGTTCCAAAATGGCCGCCGCGCTACTTCTGGTATGCTACTTTCGGTCCGGTCCCTTATTTTTCAGAGAGAAACTTGGCAGGTATGCGGGAGACTCCCTCTGCTGCTCACACACCCAAGAGGGGAAGGGGCCAGTCTTTCAGCTATTTGGCTCCCGGGTCATCTGTTTTCAACTATCTGCATTTGTGTTCCTCTTCTCTGTCCCTGCCTCCCTTCCGCTCCCTGCAACTTTGCAGATGCAAGCATGACTGCAGCCTGGAAGAAGCGGAGCTCATACAACAAATTGGTAGCCAGATCAAAGAGCGGCAACATGTTTTCTTCGACATGGAAGCCTATTTGCCAAAGAAGAATGGGTAGGTGCTTCTGTAAAACCGACATGCCCTCTTGTGTGAAGCCTGATCTCTTAGGGACACGAAGAGACATGCTTTTCTTAAAGAGATGGAAGCATGTGACTCTTGTTGGAATCCACTCTGCACATTCTCAAGGGCAGACCTGCCGGCCTCTTGGCACAGAGCGAAACATTTGCCTGGGAATGCCTGGCTCAGAAGCTGAAGGCAGGCCTCATGTCACACTCGCTCACATAGTTTCCAGCGTTAATCTTGGTGAAGTGATCCCTCTGGAGAACAATCTAGGGAATCTGTTATTAGCAGAGCCCAGGGAGGAGGAGGAGAAAGGTCCAGTGACAGAGAGGAGGGGGAGCCTTTACTTTCCCCCACCCTGAGCAGCTCCTGGCGAGGAATTTAAATCTGGGCCAGGACTGCAGAGATTGGCTTGTTTTAGTTATTAAATTTATATACTGCCTTTTGCCAAAAGGACCACAGGGCCACTCACAGCATACAAAACAAATGTCACTGCGTAACATGATATCTGTGCAACACGAATTGTAATCCAGCCACATCTGAATGGCTACAGGTTAGCCACCTCTAAGAAAGATAAAACAAAATTCAACAGCAATGAAATCATAAGGCCAGCACATCAGCCCAAGCAGAAGCAGAAGTAAAACAGTTTAAATTGAGGTCAAGAGCTACTTACCTGTTATTTACACAAAGGACCCCCAGAAGTGACAGAATTTTGAACCAAGATTGCAATGCTAAGTCTGTCAGGCTAACCGATGGACAGTGGCATTTATAAACGTCTCCTTGGAAGTAAGCCCCATTGAGTTCAGTGGGGCTTACATCCAGGTAAGTGTATAGGATTGCTGCTGAGCTTGTGCTGACTACAATGTGATAAGGCCTCACGAAGAGGGATTTGTGACCTCTGCACGTTGTGGCAAATTGGCAAAAGCAGAGGAAGCTGTGATGTGAACATCTGGCGATAAGATTCCGGTGGAGTCTTTTGGTCAGCTCATGCCTTGCTACAAATGCAGCTGAAATGGGTGATCTGGGGCAGAAACAACAATCAACAAATGAAAAAAGAATTCCTCCTGCGAAGGCCTGATGTGTTTTGCCCCTTTCCTTGCAGTTTGTACTTAAATCTCGTGCTGGGGAACGTGAATGTCACCCTTCTAAGCAATCAGGCCAAGTAAGTTGTTTTTCTTCTATCACTCGCTGAGCTACTTTGCATGACACAGTGAGTCAAATTATGGCCCCCCCCCAGACTGGGGTTTTGTTCTGTTTTGCCAGTTTATTCTGCCACATGTCACACCACACAGTGATAGTGTTTGAGTGATGCATTTATACTGGGCCATCCACTTATCATCCTGCAATCTTTCCCCAATGCTCCTCCATTATTGCTGTCTTGCTGGGGTGGGGGGCTCTTGTGCTATAGCGCAACAACAACAAAATCCTCAGAACATTTGTGGTGTAAAAAGTTACAGAATTTCAACAGGAAGCTACAGGACATGCGCTGATTGGAAACTAAGCAGCGAATCAGCCCCAAAGCCTTTGCAGGCGCAGAGAGTACTGAACACATAACTGGCCCAATGCCATCAGGGGCATCACAAGTGCATAACAGAAAGGATGTCACCCTATGGCTCAGCAAGACCCTGTGAATTCGTTTGGGCTCCCAGATAGAAGCACATAACTGCTTTGCTCCACCTGGTCGGGGGGCTCTGGCCTGGAGGCCTGACTAGGCCAATCATCCATTTGGTGGCAAGCCACCCCCATCTTTCCTGTATCTGATGTTGTGTGGTGTTGCTTGTGGAAAATTTTAAGTTGCAGCTTCAAAGGAAGAACCAGGAGCATGCTCTTGATTCTTCCTTTGCAGCCAAAATCCAGCACACACATCTAGTCCCTGTCTAGTGACAGCAAATGTGTCCCCCTCCCCAGATTCAAGCCCTAGTTTGGTTTGTTTAAGCCAGGCATCCCCAAACTGCAGCCCTCCAGATGTTTTGGCCTACAACTCCCATGATCCCTAGCTAACAGGACCAGTGGTCAGGGATGATAGGGATTGTAGTCCAAAACATCTGGAGGGCCAAAGTTTGGGGATGCCTGGTTTAAGCCCTAGTTTGGCAAAGCAACAAGTTGTCCCATAGTTGATCAAACAAGCCATGGTTTGTTTCTCCAAACTTTGGTTTCCCCTCAGCTGCTGTTACCTCCTGTGTTTGTAAACTGGGGAGAATCTGGTGTCAGGTAGGCAAATAAACCATGGTTAAGAAGGGGAGAAGAGTTCTCATGCGGTGCTCAGCCCTATTTAAAGCAAACCAAGATTTGTAAGCCAACAACAAACTATAGCTCTAAACTGTGGTTTGTTAGCAACTATAGTTAAATTGCTGGGTGGAGTTTGAATATAATGTTAAGCCATGCTTTAAGAAAACACCACTTCATAATCCACGGTTTAGCATTATGTGTGAACCAGATCAACGGCCTTGGTCCAGTATACAGGAAGGAGTGTCTCCACCCCCATTGTTCAACCCGGATCCTTGCTGTGAGAAGTGAAGTTACAGGGAACCAGGCAGAGGGCCTTCTTGGCAGTGGCACCCGCCCGCCCTGTGAAATGCCTTCAGATGTCATAAGTAACTATACATCTTTTAGAAGACGTCTGAAGTCAGTCCTGTATTAGGAAGTTTTTTATGTTTGATGTTTTACTATGTTTTTATATGTGTTGGAAGCCACCCAGAACGGCTGGGGCAAGCAGGCCAGATAGGTTAGGTATAAATAATAAAAATTATTACTATTATTCTTCCCTGATTTAATCCTTTTGTTCCAGGTTTGCCTACAAAGACGAATATGAAAAATTCAAACTGTACTTGACAATAATCTTACTGCTTGGAGCAGTAGCTTGCCGATTCGTTCTTCATTACCGGTAAGACTTCGTCTTTGTTTGCTGAGCAACATTTTCTGTTTTTACCATGGAGTGGATTTGAAGTGGCTCTGCTTGCAAGCAAATCTCGACTCCACTTAATGTAAACAAAAAGCATCATTTGTTGACTGCTGGCTTCTGCAAGTTAATCCAGTCTTAGTGCAGATTTTCTCCCTGACTCCATACACAAAAGTTCTCTGTCACTGGAGAGACATTTCCCCTATAATACGTTGCAGATGTTGTAGGTGCACACTGGGTTCGTATGTGACACTGGTCGGGCTTGTGAGATCTAGGAGCTGCCCACTGCTTGTAAGGGGAACGGCCATAGCTCCGTGGTAGAGCCTGTGGAAGGTCACAGGTTCAATCCCCGACATCCTCTCCAGTTAAAAGGATCAGGGAAAGGTGTTTGCCTGGGAGCTTAGAGAACTAGTTTCCAGCAAGAGTAGATAAATACCAGTGAAACGTTGCACTGAGACCTGCAACAGAACGTTGCAGTGTGGAGTATTTCTGTGGAGAGCTTGTAAGGCTACAGTTCTGCACCCTTTTAATCTGAGTGTAAGTCCCATTGAACTTGATGAGACTTAAGTTCTGAGCAGACATGCCTAGGATTGCCCAGTCAGCCTGCTGTGTCCTCCAGGACTCTCCCTTTCCCATCCTGTCTGGTTTCCCACTGTTTGCCCCCTCCCCTTGTCGTTCAGCATGTTGCGGCTGCTGGCCATGCTTGGCTCTCATTGGGTTGTCTTCGTGGTTTCTACCTTAGAATTGTTTTTCCTCTTCTTCTAAAGCATTTCTGTAGCTGTTCCTACCTTGGGTTCCCCTGAGTCTACAAATAACTCCCTCTTGTGCACAGGAGGTGCTGTTTTAATGTCACTCTCCCTCTATTTTCAATTTTCAGGGGGAATGAGTGGGCTAAAAGAGTTCTTTAAAATGAGCAGCCAAGTGGATAAATGGGTGTGTTATCAAGCACCTTCCTCCTTTCACTACAAGATTGGTGGTATCAAAATGCCTTTTCTTGAAAGGCTGCTTTGCCCACCTGTTCTACCAGAAATCCTGTCAAAATGTTGAGGGTCTCCATATTCCCAGAAAGCAATTTGAAATTCACAGCCCCACAGTGAGGTTGTCAAAAGTTTGTAGTTGCCTGTCTCGCCGTACAAACTTGGCCATTGTTGTGATGCTTTCCGCTGACTTTGAGGCTCACCGCCACCACTATGACTTTTCCAGTTGATTGGATTTATCGAGATCTAATGGAATCCTTTCGCTGAATTAGTCCTCCTGAGGCGCCTCTGCAAATTGGATCATGTGCATCTCCTCTGGCACAAAGGCCTTTCCCTCCGATGGAATTAGCGCTGCATTTGCAAACTTGTCTGCCTACGTGGGAGATTTGTGTCAGCGAGTTCCTAAGTGGAGTCCCTTAAACTACGTGGCTCTGCTTTGCCCTCTTCCTTCAAACTTTTGGTGTACCAAAAGTGTGCCTCACGCTCCTGGGAAGACTGTGGGATAATTTTAGAGAGCAGATTTGGTCCAGCCATATTGGAAAACAGCATTGTGACGTCTCTTTGCTTGGGTATTGTTTACAGTGGGGATTCCCTTTGTTTGTGAAATTGGGCCCTTTCTGCTGTGTAAATTTAAAGCAGCACCCTGCACTTTAAACAGACATGGCTTTGCCCGGGAATCCTGGGAGTTGTAGTTTGCTTAGGTTGAGAGTTGTTAGGAGACCCCCATTCCCTTTGCAGAGCTTCAGTTCTCAGAGTGGTTTAACAGACCAGCTCTCTTCCTGGGGAACACTGGGAATTGCAGCTCTGTGAGGAGAACAGGGGTCTCATGACAACTCTCAACACCCTTAGCAAACTACAGTTCCCAGGATTCTTGGACGGAAGCCGTAACTGCTTAAAGTGGTATGATACTGCTTTAAATATATAGTGCAGGGGCCACGACAAAACCAGTTTCTCTATAAAGCTTTTCAAATTAACCACAATGCCTTAGTCTGGGCTTCTTGTAGACTGAAAATTGGAGTTGACAAGAGTTTGTGTCCTCCTTTGTTGGTCTCTCTCCACATAAGCTTAGAAAGCAGATGATTATTTACAAGTTCAGAACCTCAGTGTTTGTTACCTAAAATGACTCTTTACTTTCGCCTTGGGCAATGAATTTTGAAGTGTGTGTGTGCTTGATAAATGAAGTTGGAAACACCGTTTTATTATTATTTTTGCAGGGTGACGGATGAAGTGTTCAACTTCCTCTTAGTTTGGTATTACTGCACACTGACGATAAGGGAGAGCATCCTCATCTGCAATGGCTCAAGGTAGGCTGTGGGGATATATCTATAAATTGCCTGGGACTGGTATGAAGGGCAGACCGCGATGACAGCTTCACTCAGGGGTATATTGCAGGTGAAACTGCCGCCTCCTGAGCCCCTCTGCTACAAGCGCCCAGCGCGCCAAAGGAGAATCAAGCTTCAGCCGTTGCTGGAGGCAGAGGCGCTCAGGAATGGCGGCAGCTTCGCCAGCGATATACCGCTGGGTGAAACCACCATCTCTCTCTGTTGCTCATACCAGAAGAGGGAGAAACAGGCACTGATACAGCTTGTTCCTCCCTCTGCTTCTTTAAACTGCCCAGTTGAGGAGTACGCCACTGTCCTCGCCTCAGCCAAGCAGTTTTATGGAGCCCCCACCTGCCACCGGCGGACATGTGCCAGCCGGGGGGGGGGCAGCTCTGTGAAACTGCTCTGATGAGGGGTGCACAGTTGCTGCCCCATTTATCAGTACAAAATGGTAGGGTAGACAGTCTGAATCGATAGCTTAATTACACATGTGCGCCCTTAATTATGTCCACTAGTTACAAACTTCCCATGTTTATTTTCCGAGATGAAGTACATCAGAAAAAGGAAAGAACAGAGAGGATGAGTTAACTGCATATAGACTCCAAACTGGGTCATGAATAAAACTATACCAAACAGCATGAAAAATGTCAGGGAACAGATTATTTTGTATACGTTATGCATTAGATTTAGGTGTCCATAAAATGTTGTGCATTACCCCTGACTTTGGCCTCAGGCATTCCAGCTTCGTACTAAAACTTAACATGTGAGGGGAGGGGACTGGGATTAAGCGCCCTGGCTGGGCTGGGCAAACCCCTCTGGCTTCTGTTTCCATTTTCCTCCGCAAGTTGGAGGGCGACTGTCTGACACAGGGAGACTTCTGTGCCCATAGGGGCTTCCTGCGGGATTTAGAAACTTGCCTTTCCAGGGTTCCACACTGTGCAGGGAACTTCCATGGCTGCAGGAGAGTCTCCAGTTCCTGGAAGGCGGTCAGAATGGGGAACGGGGGTGTGGTGCTAGCTCTCATTCCCACACTTCCCCATTGTGGGTGAAGTTGATGCTAAGCTAGTACACCTCAAGAGGGCTTATAGGTGCATAGGCAACACATTTGTTTGCTAGCCTGTGTCCCAAATGGGCATCAATGGGAAGCTGTGACAGCCACTCCCTTCTGAGTTTGCCTCGGTTTAATGGGTGAAAGTGCACACATTAAAGGTGTTCTTTTTCTTCCCAGGATTAAGGGCTGGTGGGTATCTCATCATTATGTTTCTACATTTCTATCTGGTGTGATGTTAACGTGGTAAGTTTCTCCATTTCTCCAATGCTTAAATGTTTGAAATCAGCAGAGTGGTATAGTTTGAATATAGTTAGATACACAATATATAATAGGGTTGCAGGATAAATGAGTCCCCGTATTAAAAACATGCATTTAGACTTCCGAATGTCATGCAGTCCAGCCTTTCCTGGACCATTGCACTTCAGAGGTTGCAGGGAGGAGGGATCATGTCTGATCCTCCCATTTGAAGTAACTCTCTGTAATGAGTGTGTTAATGAGCCAGGATGCTGGGGTGGGTTTGCCACCTTCTGCTAACTTTCCATGTATTCTGGCCCCCTAAACTTTTTGGGGTGCATTCAGAGGCTACCTCTGACACCTGCAGCCCAGTTCAGGGTAGACTCTGCTATTCATTTGTGGAAAGGAATTAAGGAAATTCCATCCTGCATTAGGCTAGCTTGGATGTGTTTGTTTAATTTCCTGTATTGGGGTACAGAAGGGCACTGTGTGTGTGTGTGTGTGTTTGTTGAAAACATCACTTCTGTTTTCTTTTGTCTTCTTCCCCTCCCTACTCACACAGGCCAGATGGTCTCATGTACCAAATGTTCCGCAATCAGTTTTTAGCATTTTCAATTTTTCAGAGTAAGTATGCTTTCAATATCTGTATTAAAACACAGCGTTTTCTTGTCTCCATCCTATCTGGAGTAATGCTTTGAATACTGCAGGCTGTGCAGCAGATTTGAGTGCAGGGAGAGCAGTGTGCTTTTTTTCTGTAACCGGGAAGGGTCACAAACTGGCCGCCTTAGGCTAGTTCCCGCAAGTAAGCACTGACAAAGTCTCCCAGGAAAGAGAAGTTACATTTTAGGAATTTTATTGGCATTGTAAGCCAGCGGATGGCTCGGATACAGCCTTTAGGACAAGCTCAAATTAAATGCAAAGTAAAGAAGGTGATTAGGGACACGGGTGGCACTGTGATCTAAAGCACTGCTTGCCGATTGGAAGGTCGGCAGTTCAAATCCCTGCAATGGGGTGAGCTTCCATGGCTTGGTCCCTGCTCCTGCCAACCTAGCAATTCAAAAGCACGTCAAAGTGCAAGTAGATAAATAGGTACCGCTCTGGCGGGAAGGTAAACAGTGTTTCCGTGTGAGCTGCTCTGGTTCGCCAGAAGCGGCTTAGTCATGCTGGCCACATGACCTGGAAAAACTGTCTGCGTACAAACGCCAGCTCCCTCGGCCAGTAAAGCGAGATGAGCGCTGCAACCGCAGAGTTGTTTGCGACTGGACTTAACTGTCAGGGGTCTTTTACCTTTAAAGAAGGTGGTTACGGTAACTCAAAAGACATTCCTGAACAAAGGATGGCTGGAGCAATGTGGTTTTCTTAGGGGGTATGCAAATTGTAGAGTGGCAAATTCGGAACATGCAGGAGGAGAGCATTTAAAAGGGGATGGGCCATAGCTCAGGGGTCGAGCATCTGCTCTGCATGCAGACAGTCCCAGGTTCAACCCCTGGCATCTCCAGCTAGATCTGGGAGAGACCCCTGTCCGAAATCCTGGGGAGCTGCTGCCAGTCAGAGAAGGCAGTATTGAGCTGGATGGAACAAGGATGTGGGATGGTATAAGGCAGCTCCCTGTGTTCCTGAGGATGTCACCTGCAACCCTGCCAAGTAAAGCGACTCCTTTTATTTTTTCCAGGTTGCGTCCAGTTTCTACAATACTACTATCAAAGTGGCTGCCTTTACAGACTCCGTGCATTAGGGGAAAGAAACCACTTAGATCTCACAGTGGGTGAGTCGTGTCTCTTGTTCTTCACATCAGTTTATTTGAAGGTGCAGTGTGTTGCTAGCACCTGTTAGCCTGTCCCCACACCTGCCAGCACCGGAGAAATTAACTGCAATTGCTGATGGATCACAGAGGATGCCTTTTTGAATGGCTCGGCATGAGGATGAACCCAATGTTGTCCTTTATGCCTTGATAGCAATTTTG
The DNA here is from genome assembly GCF_963506605.1 of Zootoca vivipara. Taxonomy (NCBI): domain Eukaryota; kingdom Metazoa; phylum Chordata; class Lepidosauria; order Squamata; family Lacertidae; genus Zootoca; species Zootoca vivipara. The sequence continues at coordinate 4,998,221 of NC_083292.1, forward strand.
GATTCACTTTCACTGAGGAAATAAGCAAAAAGGCTTTAAACTTGGAAATAATGTTTTCAAAGTGGATTTATTTCTCTCTTTGCAGAAAAGATCTAAGAGGGAGATACATGATTCCCCCTTAAATAATCGGTCTTCTGAAAAATCTGTACTATGTGTTTGCAATTCCAAAGTCATGCTAGCCTTTCGTTTTCATGAATGGAAGCAGCAATTTCAGCTTTCTTAGGTCAGGCTACCTCTTCAAAGTACTTAAGAAACTTTATATTAAAATTGGCCTTCACCAACCAACCAACCCCCCCCCCGATGGTTTGGACTACAACTCGGCCCCCGGGCTGCATCACAGCCATGTTGTAGTCCAAAGACCTGGGTGGTGACAGCTTATTTAAGCACCATTTATTATTATTATTATTATTATTATTATTATTATTATTATTATTATTATTATGGATTTTCTTGGTTTACAGAAATATGTGCAATGCCTCCGGTAACATTTTTACAGATCAGTTTCATCTGTTGAGACATTGGTGTATAATGTCTCCGCTGCGTAACTTGACTGTGCTTTTTTCTTCTTCCCAGAGGGATTTCAGTCTTGGATGTGGCGAGGGCTGACCTTTCTGCTCCCCTTCTTGTTCTTTGGGCATGTAAGTTGGACGCCAGAGCTTTGTTCACCAATGCATTGTCAGAAAATAAGGAGAAGCCAAAGAGAGTGGTAATTTGCTGTTCGTTGTAACACGTGTAGGCAAGGTTGTCTGTTCAGCTTCATTCATTCTATGAAGCTGCATTCCCCATATGCCCACTTGACCACTTCGATCTGCTGAAATGGCACCGCTACAACTGCTTATGCAATACCTGTTCTGCATTTGTTTTTTAAAAACTGTAGCCAAAGCCACAGTTTGGGACTCCCTGCCTATTTACACCAGGCAAGCACTTTCACTGCACTCATTTTCATTTAGGTAAGCCTACCCAGATACGTGGTGTGTTGACAGGTGTTTTTATCTGGCTTTTAGCTCATCATTGATTTCATTTCATTTCTAATGTTTAAAATAGTTGTTTTAAATAGTTTTTATTGATAATTTCATTTTTTAAAATTATTTTTGTAATGGGTTAAGTTTTTTTTTACAATCAAGCAGTATATAAATTTTATAAAATAAAAATAGCATAAAACATAAGTACAGGCAGCGACCCCAAAACACGACACTAAAAGGACGTAACAGGGGCGGGGTGTGTGTGCTTATTCGCACTCTGCCAACACCCACGGGGCTCAGGAACAGAACCCCACGCGAAGTGGTTGTTGGCTGTCCTCCGCTGCAAGTACCGGTACCTCCCCCTTGCACTGGGCCTATCCAATCAGACATCCATCTACTCTGATTGACAGTCACACCAGAGTCTCATGTACAGAAGGCCTTTCCCATCAGCTGATCCTTCTCTCTCAGCCTTTGCCAACCTCCAGATATTTTGCACTTCCACCACCTCCTACCAGCCCCAGCCAGAAACCTCTGGAGGGCACCCGTTTGTCAAAGGCTGTTCTAAGTGGATCTGCCACATATTGAGTCCAGAACCTTGTCTAAGCAAAGCTATTGCTCTGCCACAAAGCTCTCCGCTGTTCTTCATTCTGACCAGTGTAAGAGGAAACTAATGTGAACATGATCCTCAGGCCCTTTGTTTGCACTAGATGTCCTCTAGTGCTCATTTTAAGCAGATGCCAATTTAGGCATCTACGATGTCTAAAATTAGTGCTTCTGGATCTTCACTAAGAATAACTGCTTAGCTTTCTGCAAGATTAGCAGCTTCTTTCTCAAGTCTTCCTTTCTTCTTTCCCCTCCCTTTCCTTAAGTTTTGGCAGCTCTACAATGCTATCACACTTTTTGAACTGTCAAGACATAAGAAATGTAAAGAATGGCAAGTAAGTGGTTTCTCCCCACCCCCCTCAAGTACCAATCAAAACCTCAGCAAATGGGGAGGGGGGCATTGACTGAATCCCATTGTATCAGCTGGGAAAAGGTAGCAGATGGAGATGAGAAAATAGCTATCTACATTTTATTACCCATGGATATCTTGTGTTACTGTGAAAGTTGCAAAGCCAACGGCCACCATGGCTCTGCTCTGCCTTCGCAGGTGGAGGCAGGAATTGCCTATTCTGAATGCTAGTCGCTGGAAGCCACGGTGGCAGGGGGGTGCTCTGGTGCTCGAGTCTTGCATGAGGGTATCTCACAGGAATCTGGTTGGCCACTGAGAGATCAGGATACTGGACTAGATGGGCCATTGGCCTGATCCAGCAGGTTCTTCTTAAGTTCTAATGTACTCCTACAAGTAATCTTACAGTAGAGAAAGGAAGCTGTATGTGCCATTCTAGTAATGAACAAACAATGGCTGATTCTCAATACATTTAATTGCTTTAGCTGGCAGCTAACTCTTAATAGGGTTAACCTATTTAAGGGACCCAGGTGGCGCTGTGGGTTAAACCACAGAGTCTAGGGCTTGCTGATCAGAAGGTCGGCGGTTCGAATCCCTGCAATGGGGTGAGCTCCCGTTGCTCGGTCCCAGCTCCTGCCAACCTAGCAGTTCGAAAGCACGTCAAAGTGCAAGTAGATAAATAGGGACCGCTCCGGCGGGAAGGTAAACGGCGTTACCGTGCGCTGCTCTGGTTCGCCAGAAGCAGCTTTGTCATGCTGGCCACATGACCCGGAAGCTGTCTGCGGACAAACGCCGGCTCCCTCGGCCTATAGAGCGAGATGAGCGCCGCAACCCCAGAGTCGGATACGACTGGACCTGATGGTCAGGGGCCCCTTTACCTTTACTTAAGGGGTAGCCAACCTGGTGCCCTCCGGGTATTTTGGACTACAACTCCCATCATACCCAGCTAGCATGGCCCAGTGGTCAGGGATGATGGGAGTTTTAGTCCATAACCTCTATTTAATCATATCCTTATTGAGACAGCCTTAAAGCTTTTCCAGTGAGCTGCTTTTGTCTCTAGTTAAAAAAATGTCCTCATATAACAGGGGTCCCCAGACTTACCGGCGTTTGGGCCGGTTCCCACAGCGCCGATCGCGCGGCGGGCCGGAGGACGGTCGAGCGCGCGCCTGTGCGGGCCGGCGGGCGGGGGAATGTGCGCCCGTGCGCATGTGCACGGGCGCTTACTGGCGCGGCGGCGCGCTTCCAGGGTAGAAAAAGCGCCGAAAATCCGTTGTGCGCATGCGTATGGGCCTCCCTCGCCCCGGAAGTTTACCAGAAATGACCTCTTCCGGTTCGGGAGAGGCCCATACGCATGCGCACAAAGGATTTTCGGCGCTTTTTTCCCGACCCGGAAGAGCGCTGCCGCGCTGCGCGCCATAAGTGCGGCGGGCGGCGGGGGTCATCGCGGGCCAGATTGGCAGGCCAATTGGGCCGCATCCGGCCCCGGGCCGTAGTTTGGGGACCCTGTCATATAACGTCTGCAAAGTGCATAGATTTGAGTTTGATTTTTTTATATTTTTCTCCTGGTCCCATCTAGGTTTTTGTGCTTGCACTCACATTTCTGGTGCTCTTCCTTGGAAACTTCCTCACCACCCTGAAAGTTGTGCACACTAAATTTCAGAAGAACAAAATGAAGAAATTTTGAAGACAGAAAGTCGTGCATGCTGGATGCTAGAACTTGAGGTCTGGTTTCATGTTTTCCTCTGCTGTGATTAGACTCATGTTCCAGACAGGTCCTCCTGCTTCACCAGTGGCCCTGCAATAAGGGAACCATGGAGGAAATTCCACCCGTGTTATACTGTGAAGTCTTCCTCGACAGACTTGCGAGTGCTTGCGCTCTCCAGCTGGTAACCTGACTATTTATATTTAATTTAATCCAAAGCCCATCTGGCCTTTGCTGGGATATAGCCATGAGGTTGATCCATTCTAGGAAGAAGATGGATTCTCAGAAGAGAACAAAAAGGAGATGAACTATTCTGGAATAAAGCAAACTTTGATTAAAAACTCTCTTTTAAAGTTCCTGGTATTGGATCCTGAAGCAATCCCTAAGGTTGTCTCTCATGAGGCCAAGTGCTGAGTACTGCTTTTTTTCAGAGCCCATCTTGGAAGCTGCTAAGGCAGCCTGGTTACCCCCCCCCCCCAATGTTTTGGACCACACTCCCCACTATCCCTGGCCTTTGGTGAGCCTGGCTGTGGTTGATGGGAGTTGTAGTCCAACAAGAGCTAGAGGGCATCAGGTTGGTGAAGTCTGAAGGGAAGGGGGAGCCAATCTGTTGTTGGATCCCCCACTCCCACCTGCCCCACCCATTGTACCCAGTGGTCAGGGGTGATGGAACAGGATGTCCACTTACATCAGAAGCATACCTGCCAAGTTGCTGTCAGAGAAATAAGGGACCGGGCCGGAAATAGCAGAATGGAAGTAGCGCTGCTGCGATTTTGGAACTGGGCGGAGCATGCTCAGAAGTGACTTTTGATGCTGCTTTGCCCAGTTCCAAAATGGCCACCGTGCCAGAAGTCGCACTGCAACCATTTTGGAACTGGGCAGAGCAGCATCAAAAGTCGCTTCTGAGCATGCTCCGCCCAGTTCCAAAATGGCTGCCACGCCAGAATAAACTGGGGAAAAACAAAAAAATCCGTTTTTTTCAGCTAGGAACAGCTGGAAAAACGGGGATTTCCCGGGGAAAACAGGAGACTTGGCAGCTATGATCAGAAGGGCCATAAGCCCCCCCCCCCCCCCGGCTGGGGAGAAGTGCTTCTTTTGCGGAAGCTCCAGTTCCCGTTCTTCACTTGCAACCAACTGAAAATGTTTTCAGTGGGCGCATCTGTTATGGGGGCACGTGTGTGTGTGTGGGGGGGTACTCTTCACTGTAACCTATTCCAGCTAGGCTAGACATAGGAAGAAAACTTGATTGAAATCCAGTGGATGATACCATAATTTGTCATTAGCGTTGTTGGCATGAAAGTTGAATGAATGTTTCATTTTCAGCATTCAGATCTGTTGAGAAAGGGGGAGGAAGAAGAAAAGGTGGCAAATAAAGAGGAGGTGCCTCAATTCTTTCCCCTCACCGTCTCAGTTTGTGATACGTCATCAAACTATATACATGCAGTGCTGGCTCTGCCGTGAAGCAGAGTGAGGCCAAAGCTGGAGTCCGTTCGGCTTCTGTATGTGGGATGGGGAAGAGGGCGCCATCTTATCATCGAGCAGCAAGGGCTGGCTCTGTATATATCCTTAGTTTAAAATGCATTTTAATGCTGGCTGTGTGGGTGTGGCAAAAGGGTTGCAAGGCGAACGGTGACAGCTTAGTGCTTCCATGGCTCCTTGTTCATTTTGCAAAAGTGCCAAACCATTGAGAACAGACCACTTGGAAGGTCGTGTGATTAAGAAAGCAAGTCGCAAGGGGGAAAGTCCAAAGGAGCTGCTGGCGTGCATTTAGGGGCTTGTGGCTAGGTTGGTAGGGGCAAAGTGTACCCTCAGTGGACAGGATGAGAAGCCACTGGTTAAATAACAGGCAGGTAGATGGAGGTGGGGGAGAAGAAGCAGGTCAGTAGAAGAGCTGACATTTTCTCAGGAAATAGAATCTGCAGTATATCAGATTCTTTTTTTCAGCGTTGCTGCTGCTGTTGTTGGCAGTGTTTTTAATGGGAGGCATCTTTTGATCAGTGAGCCAGCAGCATTGGCTTGGTTCAGTCCCACACAGGGCAGAGGCACTGACCAGGTTTGTTAACTCTCTCTGTGGCTTTACAGAGGCCCTTGCACCCAATCTACTCTCTCCCATGCGGCTGTTTCATGGCTCCCATTATGGGAGTGGCTGTTCAAAGGCAGGAGTGGCAAAGCTATGGCCCTCTCTGCCTATTACTGCTCCCATGAGACCTGGCCACTGATCATGCTGGCTGGGGCTTATGGGAGCTGGAGTCCACAACTTCTGGAGGCCCACAGGATGGTGATGGCCCCTCCACATCCCAAGGGAATCAACTCCACCAAAGAGCCGCTTCTTTTCTAGGTGGTGGGTTAAGGAGCCCATTGCCTGTGTCTGGTGCGTAGTAGTTGGAGAGGGGAGAATACTGACAGAACAGTCTGATAGGAAACGTTTAGGGGCTTGAGTGGTCTGCACATGTAGGGAACTTGTGGTCCTTGGCCTAATTTCAGAAGCTCGTGACAAGTGGTCAGCTCGCCTACTTTGCATATAGAAGGCCTCACGGTCAACCCCTGGCATCTCCAGGTAGGGATGGGAAAAAACCTTGCCTGGAATCTGGAGAGCTGCTACCAGTCAGTGTCAACAATACTGAGCCCAGATGGCTCCAGGGCCTGCCTTGGTTGAAGGCAGCTTCCGATGTTCCTGCCCCTTTCAATTATTTTGGTTTCCCAAGGAGCTCTGTATTAATGATGTTCACACGTGGAGTGGGAGATCCGTCATGGCCACAGGAGTGTTTGAGGGTACCATGAAAGCAAAATAGGATGCAGTGGCAAAAATATTTCACTTAGGTGTTGGCATTCTGGAAATGACAGGTGAAAGCAGCATCAGAGACAAAATCCTGGAAACCCCTTCAACCAAAGGCTGGTTCAGGAAAATATTTTGCTATGCCTTTTGCTGAGAAGCTTCTGACAACTTTTTGCTCCAAAAGCAACATTCTCTATTGCAAGAAGCCTAAATATTCCGTGTTCTTTCATGCCTGCTAGATATAATTAGCTGAATTCTGCTGACTGAAATCTTTTAACGAACTCTTCCCTCCACACAGTATAACCTGAGGCCGACTTTTGCCCTCTGGCACAATACCAGGGTATCAATACCGGGACGCACCTGCCACAGCTTTACTCATTTCTTCTCCCCATCACCACCAGCCTTTCAGATTAATACAACTATATGTTGGTACACTGTATAAAACCCCATTTCATATTCCAGTTAAAAATTTTTTTAAAAGAAGGAAACCAAGGGAGAGTGAAGAATCTGAATTGGCTTTCAACTTACGGCAGCGCTGTATTTTTAGAAGGGCAAATTTTGAGGTAGATATTCAGTACAAAGTGAAATAAACAAAAGCAATTTCAAAAATCGGTATTTATGGTTTACAGAAGGTGGATTGCAGAAGGTCCTATGCAGATCCACAGCTGCTTAGCAGACCAACAGCCTTCTAGATGTTGCTGGCGTGCAGCTTCCAGCATCCCTGGCCATATTGGCTGGGTGGAATCTAATGACACTTGGGATGAACCACGGGCTCTCCATGCCAGTCCTAGACCATTCACTGGACCTGAGTAATCTGTTACATAACCACATTGGTTCTATGATAGCTGGAATCTTGCTACAGCTTCTGAAGGGTTCCCAGTATGCCACAAGGTAAGGTTGCGGCCACTGAAAATAACACAGTGCCTTTAATGTTGCCACCACAAAAAGGACAGAAAATGAACTGTTTTCTACTGCAAATGTTACAGCTGTTTTATCCGAGCAAAGACTGAGTTGTAGCCATTGTTAGTTCTATTGAAGTTAATTCACATGACTAACATGTGTCCATTAGTTTCAGTAGGTCTGTGCAGAGTAGAACTTTTACGGCTACAGCCCATTATTTCTAGTTTGTTTTTGTTTGGTTGCTTTATTTTAAAGCAAGCAAGAACTTGTGTATTTAAAAATGGCAAAAAGTTGGACTTAAATACCTTACCTTAATTGCTCCTCTACAAGTACATTTGAAACACCCTGGAAATTTCTTCCAGAATCTATATACAGAAGAGCTCGTTCCACAGTTAGCTAAAAGCTCAACCTTCAGAAGAGAAGGTGTAACATGAAGAAGAACTTACAGCATGAAAACAAGTTGATTTTCTCATTAATATCCAAGTAAAGAGACAGGAACAGTCAATTTAAAAGGTGAGGGGGAAGGGTTTAAAATACTGAAGAAACAGTCTTGTTTTCTGTAGTCTGAAAATACCAGATAACATCATAATATGGCACATGGCCTCGATTTTGTCTGACGCTTTGCCTTTTTGATAGCATTCAGTGCAATGTTAGCTGTTTCTCTAAAAACATCCTCAACATTTTCACGAAACTTGGCAGAGCACTCGAGGTAAATGTCTGCGTTTATCCGGCGACAAGCTTCTTCACCCTGAAAGGGAATAGTAACAAAAGAATTTCAGGAAATAGTCAGGCCGAAGGTAAGCAACCAGAATAAGAAATATGCATTATTTTAACTTGAGTTTTATGTTAATAACAAATAGGGAGTTTGTGTGTCTGCTTATTGCATATTTGCCTAGTTGTAGAACTGTTTTTGTTTGGTGCTTACTGGCTGCAAATGTTACGATTTCTACTGCTGTAAACACCAAGGAGATTACACACTCTCTCTCTCACACACATATATATATAGCCTGCAGGTTTGGGATCTAGTTTACAGAGCTGTATTTACCTGAATATAAGTGATTGGCTCCTGCTGAACTGAGCGGAGTTTCCGTAGCTGTTCTTTGTCCTTCCGAAGGTCTGTTTTGCAGCCCACAAGTACTATGGGGATTCCACGGCAGAAATGGTTCACCTCATGGGACCACTGGCAGAGAGATCAAAGTGTTTAAACCGCTAGATGTGACAAACAAAACTGTAAATAGAGATGGAAACATTTCTGATACTGAGCCATGAGACACGGAGAGAAGGCAAATGTTCAAGGAGAACATACATAAACAAAAACAAAAAACAACAACAACATCAATACGCAATGAACATACATAAACAACACACATACAAAAACTATACCTTTCTCAAATCTTAAACTTTTCTTCACATTTTGGGGTGACTTCCTTGAGTCCCCCCTGTCTGCAGTTCATTTTCAATCATCTTTAGCAATATAAACTATCTTCTAAATCTACAGTTTCTATCCACTTCCAAATCAATTCATACTAACAATTTTTACTATATTTCTTTAAATAAACTTTAAACTTCTTCCAATCTTCTTCTACCATCTCTTCTCCCTGGTCACAGATTTTCCCGGTCAGTTCAGCCAGTTCCATATAGTCCATCATTTTCATCTGCCATTCTCCCACGGTTGGTACCTCTTGTGTTTTCCATTTCTTAGCTATCAATATTCTTGCTGCTGTTGTGGCATACAGAAAAAATGTAACATCATCTTTAGGAATTTCTTTTCCGACTATACCCAGTAAGAAGGCTTCTGGTTTCTTAATAAATGTGTTTTTCAGCACTTTCTTCAGCTCATTATAAATCTTTTCCCAGAAGTCTTACTATGGGGCAAGTCCACCACATATGGTAAAAGGTTCCTTCCACTACTTTACATTTCCAGCATTTATTATCATGTGTGTGATAAATTTTTGCTAATTTAACCGGTGTTAAATACCACCTATACATCATTTTCATCATATTTTCTTTCAATACATTACATGCTGTAAACTTAATAGTCTTTTTCCACAACCTCTCCCAATCCTCCAACATAATATTATGCCCCACATCCTTCGCCCAATTACGGTAATCATCACATCACAGATTTCACTTGTTCATCTTTCGTGTGCCACTCCAAGAATAAATTATACATTTTAGAAAGATTCTTTGTTTTCGACTCTAACAATTCCATTTCTAACTTGGATTTTTCTGATTGAAAACCATTTTTCCTATCCATTTTAAACACTTCATTAATCTGATAATATTGAAACCAATCGTCAACCTTATCTTTCAACTGTTCATATAACTTTATCTTTAATTGGTCTCCTTCCAGCAAAATATCTTTATATTTCAACCACCTATTTTATGGGCCTCAGCCTCCAATGGTGAAATCCATTTGGGTGCTTTTCTTTCTAATTAAGTCTTATATCTCATCCAAACATTAAACAATGATTTCCTAATTATATGAGTCTTAAAGCCTTTGTGTACCTTAATTTTATCATACCATAAATATGCATGCCATCCAAATACATTGTCAAAACCTTCCAAATATAACACATCCGTATTTTCCAGCATGAACCATTCTTCCAGCCAGCAAAAGGCCGCTGCTTCATAATAAATCTTTAAATCTGGCAGGGAAAAACCCCCTCTATCTTTCGAGTCAGTTAATATCTTACACTTAATTCTAGGTTTTCCCCCCTGCCAGATAAATTTAGACAAATTTAGACAGAGTTTTGCTTCTAGATGGGCTACCTTCCCAGGTTGAGGAGCCCCATCTGCCCAAACCAATGGCTTCAAGTTACAAGAAAAGAGATTCTGACTGAACATCAGCACGAAACTTCTGATGATAAGAGCTGTTTGACAGTGAAATGCACTCCCTCATAAAGGTGGTGCGCTAAATCCACCCCATTCTCACACACAAACAAATTCACTACAGCCAACCAAAGACAACCACCCTAAGCCACCTCCAACCTCCCTCACCACCAAGGAAATATAACAAGCAAATAGTAAAAGAACCCACACAAATGACGCTGACATAAAACTCCACACATACACTAAGTAGAAGAACAGAAGCATTGCCACCCGACCCCACCCCACTCACCATTTCCCCCTCCCCCTCTTTCCACCTTTTCTTCCTAATGTAACACTAATGTCTCTCATCAAATGAAAATGATCCGTAGAAAAAGCAACTGGGAAAAAGACATTGCACATACTTTTGTAAACTAAGAAATCTTTAATATTTTTTTTTTAAAAAAGCAAGTAGCAAAATGACTAACTGCAGAACCATCTATAACAAAGGTATCTTACCTTAATTAATACATTATCAAAGCTAGTAGGGTTCATGACATCATAGCATATTAAGACCACATTGGTACTCTGGTATGAAAGTGGCCGTAGGCGATCATAATCCTCCTGCCCTGAAAGAGAGGGGAAGTAAATAGCTCTTTTTGAACTTTCTCTAAGGGATAGTAAGAAATATCATAAAGCAGGAAACGGCATCTATAATCCTCCCTGTGGCTTTTGCCACTGATCTTCACCTACTGAACTCGCACCACCTATTTTTATTTTATTCCAGCAGGCATTTTAATTATAGTTTGATTATATAGTTTTAACCAAATTTTGTTTTTCTTTGCAAACCGTTTGGAGACTATTGTAGTTAAGCTGTATAAAAAACTGTTTAAATAAAATAAATAAACCTGAAAATGAGCAATTGGGACTTTACAAACTTAAGGTGATAGAAATGCATGGCAGGTAAAGCAATCAATATCGGCTAGTCACAGTGGCTGCGTACTACCTCTAGTACTGGAGGTGGTTGGAGAGCCCTGTTCTCGTGTCCCACTTGCAGGCTTCCCAGAGGCATCAGGTTGGCCACAGTGGTAACAGGATGCTGGATTAGATGGGCCATCGGCCTGACCCAGAAAGGCTTCTCTTGTGTTCCTAAACCAGATTAACTGACTCAAGTATATCCTGGGAATGTCGTTTGTAGTGAATGGGTGGAGTGTTACAGAGCTGTATTATTATTATTTATACCCCGCCCATCTGGCTAGGTTTCCCCGGCCACTCTGGGCGGCGTCCACCAAGTAACAAAATACATTAAAATATCACAGATTAAAAACTTCCCTAAACAGGGCTGCCTTTAGGTGTTTTCTAAATGTCAGGTAGTTGTTTATCTCCTTGACCTCCGATGGGAGGGCGTTCCACAGGGCGGGCGCCACTACCGAGAAGGCCCTTTGCCTGGTTCCCTGTAGCTTTGCTTCTTGCAGTGAGGGAACTGCCAGAAGGCCCTCGGCGCTGGATCTCAGTGTCCAGGCTGAACGATGGGGGTGGAGACACTCCTTCAGGTATACAGGACCGAGGCCGTTTAGGGCTTTAAAGGTCAGCACCAACACTTTGAATTGTGCTCGGAAACGTACTGGGAGTCAATGTATGTCTCTTAGGACCGGTGTTATGTGGTCTCGGTGGCCGCTCCCAGTCACCAGTCTAGCTGCTGCATTCTGGATTAATTGCAGTTTCCGGGTTACCTTCAAAGGTAGCCCCACGTAGAGCACATTGCAGTAGTCCAAGCGGGAGATAACTAGAGCATGCACCACTCTGGTGAGACAGTCTGCGGGCAGGTAGGGTCTCAGCCTGCGTACCAGATGGAGCCGATAAACAGCTGCCCTGGATACAGAATTGACCTGTGCCTCCATGGACAGCTGCGAGTCCAAAATACTCCCAGGCTGCGCACCTGGTCCTTCCGGGGCACAGTTATCCCATTCAGGACCAGGAAGTCCCCCACACCCGCCTGCCCTCTGTCCCCCCAAAACAGTACTTCTGTCTTGTCAGGATTCAACCTCAATCTGTAAGATGTAATCTTCAGAAAACTACAGTTCCCTGGGTTCCCTAGGGGTAACAATGAATATTTCAACGGACTTAAGGTGGATGTAGCCTACTCAAAACTTGAATGAGTAAAAGTTAACTCTTCTTTCTTGAATGGAGTCAAAATACAAATAAATTGTATTCTTTACTAAGCTGCCCTTTATGGTAGGCTAAAAATGCTGCCCAAAGAGCCCCTAGATCCTGGGGGAAACTAGGAGGTAACTGCCTCATGTAGTTATTCCTTAGCTGCCCTAAATGATTTAACATGTTGTGGTATCACTGTGATGTCAAACACAGAAGACAACTTCCTTTGGCCAGCCACTGACAGTGGCAAATTACTGTATAAATTGAAGCTACAGGTAGGTAGCTGTGTTGGTCTGCCATAGTCGAAACAAAACAAAATAAAATTCCTTCCAGTAGCACCTTAGAAGCTGTATGTGTTGTGTTGGATGCTGTGCTCCTCAGGTGAGGCTATCCTAAGATTTCCAGACAGTGAAATCTTAATCAAAGCAACTAAAGGAGGGGAGGGGAAAACCTTCACCAGGTATGTTATTTCCTTTGTGTTCCTGTGAAGATCTGAAAGTTGCAAATCAAAAAAAGGGGGGGGTTGCATCCACTGCTGAGTCTTTCCATGGAACAACAGTATGCACAAAATACAGGCAGAATTGCATCAGTGCCCATGTGCATTTGGGTTAGTCATTTGGGGATTTAAGGTGAGGGATGGGGAAGCTGTAGCCTTCCAGATGAGATGAGACTACAAGTCCTATCACCCCCAATGATAAGAAATGGTGGAAGCTGGAGTACAGCAACCCCTGAAAGGCCACATTTTCCACATCCTCTGCTTAGAACCAGCTTTTCTGAAGTTCCCTTTGCCTGGTTGCCTGAAGGTAGTTCTCACCCTCCAAAAGTGAGTAGGTGAGTAGCTGTCTCCACATGACCCACAAATTGCCCTGCAGAGTCAACCAAGAGACAAGAAGAGAACATAAATAGTTCCCTCATGCCTCTTCTCTTTTCTTGTCCTCCCCATTCCAGACCTTTGCATAATAATTGAAGTGGGGATGGGGAATTCCAGCAACATAAATCAAGCAAAGCAAAGCACTTGCTCGTTCGCTTTCCCCCACTCCTGTGACTAATACTTTGCCTTTCTTGATTTTCAGATATGCACATAGCACAGAGCTTTTATTTCCACCTTGATTAAGCCCCAAGTCATGTCTGCCATACCATGCTGTATTAGCTTAGTCAGCAGGAAAGCAAAGGTCAGACGATATAAACATGTAATCTGTGAAAATTACACAACTCTAAAATATCACCGAGGTAAATAGCATAGCACAGCCTTTCCCAACCTGGTGTCCTCCAGGTGGTTTGGTCTACAAGCCCAATAAGCCATAGCCAGTGGACACCAAGTGGGAGAAGGCTCTCATTTCAGGAGAGAGGAGATTGGTCAAGACCAGGCATCCCCAAACTGCGGCCCTCCAGATGTTTTGGCCTACAACTCCCATGATCCCCAGCTAACAGGACCATTGGTCAGGGATGATGGGATTTGCAGTCCAAAACATCTGGAGGGCCGAAGTTTGGGGATGCCTGGTCAAGACCATCCTTCCAGCTATTGGCAAACACTGCGAAAGCGGCCTTAAAGGTGTCATTTGTTAAAGGTAAAGGTACACCTGACCATTAGGTCCAGTCATGACTGACTCTGGGGTTGCGGCGCTCATCTTGGCACCAAGGGAGCCGGCATACAGCTTCCAGGTCATGTGGCCAGCATGACAAAGCCGCTTCTGGCAAACCAGAGCAGCACACGGAAACGCCATTTACCTTCCCGCTTGGAGCAGTACCCATTTATATACTTGCACTTTGACATGCTTTCGAACTGCTAGGTTGGCAGGAGCTGAGACCAAGCAACGGGAGCTCACCCCCGTCACAGGGATTCGAACCGCCGACCTTCTGATCAGCAAGCCCTAGGCTCTGTGGTTTAGACCACAGTTCCACTTGTGCCATTTGTTAGGTGTTACTAAAAATGCTTCTGTCCACCTCTCTATGCATGCAGTCTGCAGCAGTCGTTCCTTTTGTGGAGCTCATTAGGTGGCCTTTGGGAAGCCACTGCCTCTCTGCCTCAGTTCTCTCATTTGCAAGTATGAAAATACTTGGCAGGGCTATTGAAAGGATTACTGAGAAAAAGCAAAGCTCTTTGAGCACTCAGAATAGAGCTGTACAAAATGCCAATGTTAGCAGTGAGAGGCAGAGAGCTCATGGGGCTTTTCCTTGATGCGATCTGCTTGCTTTTAGAGGCTATGCATGGCATCCTAGGCTGCACCAAGCCCCAGGTAATCTGCCCAGTAGATCAGGTTATAAGTTGAATAGAAGCAGACTCTGCGTGCAGCAGCAACTCCCCACTCCACCACTTTAGGTCATTGGCCTCACAGCAGCAAGCGGTGCAAAGATGATGGTGAGGAGAGATAAAGCTTGACACATAGGCCAGAGATCTTGGTAAGCCTGGCACAGAGTTGTTTGTGACAGTCCTAGATTATTAGCACACATATGCCCCACTCATTCTCCCTTTCCATGGGGTCTGGGTCCAGAAGAAGCTGGATCCGGAAGAATTACCGTAAAACAGAGCCTCATGGACTTGCATTATATTACACAGGGTCTCCCCAGAGCCCATAAAATTCAAGTTTGTACACTGCACAGTAAAAAGTGCAGATCCAGTGCATGCCAGCAGCACTCAAAGATTAAGGTGTGGCGCTTCATGATTTTTACATAGGATGACCACTGGAACGTGGGCAGCCTCAAAGGCTTTGCACGAAGGAAATTCTCAGTGACACTGAGAACCCCGTTGGTTTTCCTAGGCATCATCTCTCACTAGCCCTTTCTCGATCTCTTTTTCACCCACAGCAGGAAATATTGATGTTGCTGATACATGCATTGGGGGGGGGGGGGAGAGTGAGATTACCTGCAGTGTCGTACAAGTGTAGGACCACTTCTTTTTTGCCCAGAGTGATGCTGGTGGTGTATTTCTCAAATACTGAAGGAGTGTATTGCTGTCAATGAAAGGGAAGCACAGTGCTGTTGGTAAATATTGTGATGTTCTGCACAAACCTGTCCCTGCTTAGCTTATTGAGCAAGGTACTTTAAAGTTCACATTTTCCTTCTTCTTTTTTTTGCAAAAGTAACTAATAATAATAAATCATAAATAATAATAATTTTATTATTTTTATTATACCCCGCTCTCCCTGGCCAAAAAACCAGGCTCAAAGCGGTTAACATCAAATGTATAACACATTAACATAAAATAAGGCAATCAATTAATCAATTGGCAATCAATAAGGCAATCAATTAAAATACTGTACATCTTAAAATCAGATCAGAAGCTATTGCAGATCAGAATAAAATCCAATCAGATGGCAACCTGCAGATTAGGGTTGGGGACCTTGAATACTCACGAGGCCCAACTGTTCGTGCTAAACTTATATGGGCCTGTGAGAAAAAAAGAATCTCATCCAGATCTTTAAACCATGGTAACTGAGTTTCTGAAAATAATACGCTGCACGTGTCTTTTTTCTCAACAGAGCCTCAGTGTCACTCTTGGAGCAGATTTCTGGACCAAAGTACCCCTCCTGCCAAAACAAACAGCAGCTTTCTCCAGTTGGCCTGCAGGGAGAACAAGAAGTTTGGCAGAGGAGCATGCCCTCAAAGGGGAGACAGAGGTGGCTGCTTCCTATGGACAAAATAGAGCCACACATGCACAGGGGCTAAGCAAGTCTGCATCCCGCATGGCGTTCCTCGTCCTTTATTTGGCATAAGCCTTGGCTACAGGCCATAGCATGGCACACTGGTTCTGCCTCTTTAATCTCAGCTTTACATACCTTATTGATCACTGTTCTGCAGATACCGTCTAATCAAGAGGTCAATTCCACATAATGTAGGAACTGAGCCTTTAGTGTTGTGGCACCTGCCCTTTGGAATTCCCTCCCCTTGAATATTAGACACACACTGTCTCAGTTGTTTCAGCACCTACTGAAGAATTTCCTGTTTCAATAAGACTCAAGTTTTACGATACGATAATCTTTATTCTCAGAAAGTATAGCCTCTGCTGTGCTCTCTTCATCAGATCTTTGCTACAGTGGAACCTCGGTTTACGAACACCTCGGTTTATGAATTTTTGGTTTCTGAATGCCACTTTAATTCACTTTCCATTACTTTCAATGGGAAAGTTCGCTTCAGTTTATGAACGCTTCAGTTTATGAACAGACTTCCGGAACCAATTACACCCATGCTTTGGGTTAAGTACGCTTCAGGTTGAGTACTCCGTGGACCCGTCTGGAACGGATTAATCCACTTTCCATTACTTTCAATGGGAAAGTTCGCTTCAGTTTATGAACACTTCAGTTTAAGTACTCTGTGGACCGCCTGGAACGGATTAATTCACTTTCCATTACTTTCAATGGGAAAGTTTGCTTCAGTTTATGAACACTTCAGTTTATGAACAGACTTCCGGAACCAATTGTGTTCATAAACCGAGGTACCACTATATTTGCTCCCCATGTTAGATCATCTCTCAACTCCATTCCCAGAAATCAAAACACCGAGACCTCTTCCACACACTTCCCCTTGATATTAAGTGGTTGAATATTCAATTCGCATTTCCTAAAATCTACAATTAAATCTCACTTTTCTTTTTGTTTTCTTTAAATTAAGGAATAGATTGTTTTCCCTGCACCACTCCACCAACTGCTCAACTTCCTTCCTATAGGCCGCCTCCCCCACTCCAGCCGTAATTAGACCAACCACAGTTGTTGAGATCTTTCTCAGTCTGCCTCTGCACTGGAATTGTTTTTAATGTTTTTGTCCTATCACTTGTTGTTTGCTGCCCTGGGCTCCTTTGGGAGGAAAGGTGGGGTATACTATAAGAAATAAATAAGCTGAGAATTCAGCATAACCTCCTTCACACACTTTATGGCCCCCAGGATTTTTATCCTCATTCACCTATTGTTCCCATCTGATCTTTTTACCACTCTGACATTTGCCAAAATATCTGGAGGGGATTGGGTTGGAAAAGATTGCTAAGCAGATTTACTTGTGACTAAATTTCATTGGATTCAATAGGCCTGAGAAGTTTTTCTATTGGGTTGCAGCCTTCATTGCATTTTGTGAAAGACACATAGCAAGAATTTCTGGGTATTTGCTGATGGAGTGAATTTTGGACTTCAAATTACTATTCTAAGCTAGCTGTACCAACGGGAGTGGGTATCACTACCTCCGTCAACCTACTAAATTGTGCAATAGTGACATATTTATTGCAAAAACAATTACAGTTTTTATGTATGCAAACTGGCACAGTATGTCCTCGGGATGGGCCAGCAGTTCTGGGAAGGGTTTTGTGACATCTGAAAATTACTGTAACGCCTGTACGCAACTCTAACCTTCAAATGTGCTAACAGCTAAAGCTATGACAGGAAGGACGTCATCTGCACATCCTGCCACTATGTGGTTTAGATATGAGTTGAGCTTCTTGAGACCAATTCTAGCGGAAAACCCCCAACTTATACTGAAAGCTGCAATTCTGTCTGCCATCATATGCAATAGCTTTTGCCAACCGTGTACTCTCCAGCTGTTTTTCATGGGGCAGATAGAACAAGAGGTTGTCAAAGGCTGATATACTAACTGCCCTAACACAAGCTATTTAACTGCTATGTTTAAGGGATTTCCCCATCTGAAACAAGCCTTCAAAAGCCAACTCAACAAATATGGGTGATGGAAAGGTTACATTTGGGGCTTTTAGTTTTTTAAAAAATGAATGTTATGAACATTCTCTCTGCTTTATATACATTATAAAATGAGATAAAAAATATACCGTATTTACAAAAAAAGATTAAAAGCACCTCAGAGATTGAAGTAGAGTGTAAGATTAAGGTAGGCAACCAAGCCACAAAGCCATAAAGATGGGAAGGCAACCAGTTGATCAAAACCCAGGACAGGGAGAAAATACAACTTGAGAAAGTGACCTGGTGAAAGTAACATCTACTCCAGGAAACTTTAGAAGCAGTTGCTGCACATGTCTGCAGAAGCAACAAAAGAGAACCCAGAAAAGCCGTTTAGTCATTTAAGAATCCATCTGCAGTAAGAAGACCCACTCTTTCAGAGTGAATGCATAGGATGTGGAAATGTTTGTAACATTAGAAGGAATTGCCCAGCTAAAGAAACTTGGTGCAGGAAGTGTTTTTTTAAAAATAGAGCATTTTAGTATCACGTAGATTCTTTTTCGTATTTGCCATTGCAAGTGCTGTTGAGATTGTTCAAAGAAAGGTGACACGTCTCAGAGATGCAAAAGGTGTCGTTGTAAATGGATGACATCCATGGCACTTTATGCAGTAAAAGATAAAAGTAAAGGGACCCCTGACCATTAGGTCCAGTTGTGACCGACTCTGGGGTTGCGGCGCTCATCTCGCGTTATTGGCCAAGGGAGCTGGCGTACAGCTTCCAGGTCATGTGGCCAGCATGACTAAGCCACTTCTGGAGAACCAGAGCAGCACATGGAAATGCCGTTTACCTTCCCGCTGCCATGACAAAACACTGGCCGCCATCTTTCAGACTCAAGCTTAAAAAGTATAAAAAGAATCCACCACGTCCTTATTTGGGGGACCAGAACAAGAAAGGTCATTATTTCCAGTGGCCCAATCTCAAGAGTAGAATGATGCTGACATCTGTAGCCATGAACAAAGGTGGAGTGCAATGACAACTACATGGTTCAGAATAGGTGTCTGTTGAATTGTGCAACTTAATTTTTCCTTAATAGAAGAGACCTTCCCATGAAGCTCCACAACGGCCATTGACGCTTGTGAGTGAAAAGGATGTAAAGATGCACTCGTTCGCATTCCTGCTGTGCAGACCTCTCTACCAACAGCTGAAAATATGCCATTACCTGCCATCTATGGACGATGGGCTGTATACAAATTTAATAAACAATAAAATAAAAATAAAAAACGGGCTCCACCAGATCCATGGAGATCCAGGCCTTCAAGAAGTCTTGCTTACGTTAGAAAACATCCGGATGTCCTAACTAAACACCTCTGAAATACTTAAGAGATGACTAGAAAACACTTTGCGGACTATGGAGCTCCGTGTCGTTGTGCCACAATCTATAATGGCATCAGGATCTAACCAGGTGCCACAAGCAAGCCAAGCTGACAAGTATGGTGGGCTGGCACTGGAAAGGGCATAAATAACTCTATGCTTGTTCCAATCTACCTGAATTGTGTTGGGATGGAGGGTCTAGTGAACAGGGAGTTTATTTGTCGCTAACAAATAATGCAAGATCTTACTGCTACACAGCTTTTGTGGGGAAGGGGCCCACTTTCTCTTTTTCCACAGGTGTTTGGACTGGTGAATTGTGGATATTCTCAACTTTTAATCAGTCTCCTAATCTCTTTTATTCTCTCCCCTCTACCCCTTTTTTTGGTGTTGTGGGTTTTTTATTTTTTTGTGACCCCCTTTGAGGGTGAAATATATTAATTGCAATATAAATATTGGATATACGTGTTTACTTTTTTTTTATTAAACTCTCAAGATTTTTGGTTGGTGAAGTGGGGGGGGAGAGAAGAGGTGTGTGTGGAATTTATTGCTTCCCTTTTCTTAGAACATTTTGTCATACATTCTGCTCTTAAGTCACCCACTTCTCAGGGCGGCTTTTTCACTTTGCTAAATGACAAAAGCTGGGTTTTGGGTTTTTTAACTTATTCAAATACATGCCCTCTCTCTCCCTTTGCCCAACGGTGAACTTGCAGCCTATCCATTTTGGCCTTTGGGCAGCTGGGTAAGGTAGCCCTCCCCCCTCGCAAGACCCTATGGAAGGTTCCACCTCTCACTTTTCCTGCTATTGGCCCCGTGGGCGAGACCTGCCTGGTCCAAAAGGTTCTCTCGCGGGGGGGGGGGGGTGGAGGGTAGGGGGGTTCTGGCGGAAAGTTCTGGAACCCGACAGGGAGAAAAGGCGGGAAGAGCGAGCGGGCTGCGATTGGTTGAGGGAGGCCCCCTACTCACCTCAGGGAAAGCGCCTTCAGCGAAGACCAGGAGCAGGGATGTTTTCCCGCAGCCCCCGTCGCCCACCACCACCACCTTCACCTCTTTCTTCTTCTTCTTCCTCCCACCCTTCGCAGGCGGGCGCTCGCCTTCCTCAGAGTCCCTGCCTGGCACGGAGCCGTTACCTTCGGCCATGGGGCCCCGACTTCTCACGCCGCACCCCTTAGAAGCGCGGGAGGGAAGGGGCGCTTCTCTAAGGGAAAGGCAGCCCGGCGGAGTCCCTCGCTCCCTCCCTCAGCCCGGCAATGACAGAAGCCGGCTCCGCCGTCCTTCCTGCTGGTTAAGAAGACAGAGGAAGAGGCGAAGGATGCGGCCGGCGCCCGCGGCGCTTCTGCGAGGCGGCCTCTCCCTCAGCGCAGCTCTTGCCTCAGCCGCTAAAAACACACACACATTAGCAGCAACCCCAAACACACACACACACGGAAAAAGTTTTATTGTTGGTGGTGTGACATTGCGGCCCCAAATGCGCACAGGAAAAAAACGCCAGCAAGGCAAAAGTCTCCGCTCCCGAGGAGCTTACTGTGTAAATGCGACTTTGGAGAGATGGAGGTGAGCGGTAAGCGGCATTTCACTTTAAAATGTATGGCCACATACATGGAAGCCCATTAAATGTGTGGAATTTGTTTTAACTAGCGGCAGCACTTTTAACATGCTCAGGGTAACTAACTTGTGGAATTTTTTTAAAATTAAATTTTTCATAAAATACAATTACTGTAGTCTAGAAACATTTTCCAATATACGTTTCCTTAGTAAACGACTTCCCTTCCATGGTTTCCTCAAAATTACCTATTGCTGCTGCATATTATAATTAAGCTATACTTTTTTTCCTCCATTTTATTCTCAGAATAACAATAACTGCTGAGCTTACACCAAACCTACCAGAGTTTTAACATCTTTACAGTAATATATTTAATAACCTACAAACATTTCCCAATCCTTTTTGAAGGCTGTCTCATCTTGTTCTCTGATTTTACTAGTTAAGTTTATTAATTCAGCATATTCCATAAATTTCAACTGTCACCCCTCTTTTATAGGTACTTCATCCCACCATTTGGGGGCATATAGTACTCTCACTGCAGTAGTCGCATACAGAAATAAATTCCTTTGCTTCTTTGGTACATCTGGTCCAATTATCCCTAGGAGAACAGCTTTGGGGTTTTTTTTTTCATCTCTTGGCTCCTCTCCCCAAATCACCTAGCTATTCTACAAGTCCACTGCATATGGTAAAATGTACCTTTTGTTTCTTTACATTTCCAACATGTACATGATTCTGACTATACATCTTTGCTAGTTTACTTGGTGCAGAGTACCATCTATAAATCATTTTAATTTGTGGAACTGTTTGACCACAGTATGTAATGATGACAACTAGCAGTTAGCTTTCAACAAGGATTAAGATAAATTTCATTAAGGTCTATCTATGGCTGCAAGAGAGATGTTTATCTAAATTAAGGTAACTGGTGACTCCACCTTGCTTGATCTGATCCCGAGGTCTGCATGAGAGACCACTTGAAAACCCCATGTGTGCCACCTTGAGCTCCATAGAAAGGTGGTCTATAAATGTATGAACTCAAGTAAATCCATTGTTTAGTGTGACAAGGTAGTGGATCTGGGATTAAAATAGGATGGGCCTATCTCTTTGTGCTTATTTGTGAGAACCACTCACCAGGCTTGTTTTGAAAACAGGTTCATAGTTGGGGAGGTGATATACAAGGGACTTAGTATCCCCATATGTGTTTCTCTGTAAAATTAACTTTACCCCTTTGGAAGTCTTCCTCACAAATCCAAATATTCTGAATCTCTTAACTGTTCGAGATAATAATATAAATAGGGGAAGTTGTTAACACTGAAATATTATGTAATGGGTACAGGAAATATAGACTCTAATTCTGAAAACACAAATTGCAGATTTCAGAAACATTGGTTGGCAGCTACCTTTGGAAGCTGTCCAGACTTGTACTCCTGAAATAATAGGCAGGCGGGTAGGGGGGAATAGGAATCACACTTCTTATGAAGCTGCACCACCCAACAGAGTGTAAAAATAATTGTGCACATTTACATTCTCCATGTGTGTGTTAGCCACTTTTTGTTCACACCATTAAAATACCAATGTGTCAATATGTTTTTATTCAGCAACAGAAGGTAACATAACTTTGACAATGTGCCAACCATACTGTAGTTACTCAAACTTCCACAGGGGGTCACTTAGAAACCTATTCAGCTATGTGGTGGGTAGTTGGGATCATAAACAATTGTGATCCAAACTAGTGCTAGGAAAAACCCAAATGTACATTGTCTCATTTCTCAGTATAGGAATTTCTAACATGCTGTTTCTGCAATATATGCAGTTTTTGAGGCAATTGAATTTTATTAAACCACTGAATAATTGATAAGTTCCAGGATGCAGTTGGTCAGAATGCATGAGGTTTTTTCCTACCCAAGAAGGCTAGTACCCAGTATGAAGGCATTCAAAACTCACCTGTTCCAGCAGGCTTTAGACCCAATTAGAACTCCCTTTCTTTTTTTAAAAAAAAGATTCTTTATTATTTAAAATTACAATTTAACGAACACAGACAAATGCAAAAATAAACAGTCGCAAGATGAATAAATCATAGTGAATATACATTTCTCCTGTTACTTTGACTTTACTTAAATACTTACCGTCCATCTCATTATACAATTTTTGCTTCCTTTGTTCCACAGGTTTAGATTTTGTGTTGTCTTTTCTTTCCTTCTATTTTTTTTGTTCTTATCAAGCTTAACTTTTGCAAACATCATTCCATTTCTGCTAGCAAAGAGTTGTTTGGATAGTATAATTTTAAGTAACTTTTGTATATAACCCATTCTCTTGATACCTTTTGTGTTGATAAACCTCTTACTGAGTCAGTCAGTTTTGCCAGTTGCAAATATTCCAACATTAGCATTTGCCAATCTGAAATTGTTGGTAGGTTTTCGTTTTTCCAATTCTTTGCCACTAAAATTCTAGCGGCCGTCAATCCATACATTAATAGAGTTCTTATTTCTTTCTTTATCTCAGGTGGTAATATACTTACCAATAGAAACATTTCCGGCCTTTTTTTGAACGTTATTTTAAATAGTTTTTAAAACTCCTCATAGGTGTTATTCCAATACCCTTTGATTTTTTGGCAGGTCCACCACATATGGTAGCATGTCCCCTCTTTGTTTTTGCACCTCCAGCATCTAGGGCTTACCCCCCCCCCCCAATACATTCTTGCCAGTTTTTTAGTTGTGTGGTGGCAATGATAAATCATTTTCATGTTGTTTTCTTGTAAATTATAACGGGCTGTAAATTTTATGTCCTCTACCCATAACCTCTCCCATTGCTCCATCTGGATGTTATAGCCGAAATCTTGAGCCCACTTTATCATGACTGCTTTTGTCTGTTCTTCTTTCGTCTCCCGCTCCAATATAGTCATACATTAATGAGATGTTTTTCTTTTTTACCATAATTAAATTACTTTCAAATCTAGATGTTTCTATTCCTAGCCCCTGTTTCAAATCAATACCGAAGTTTTGATTTAATTGAAAATATTGTAACCAATCTGTCAAATATTTTTTGATTTCTTCATACTTTTAATGTAATGGTTTCCCTTTTATTTCTAATACTAATCTGTATGTGGGCCATTCGCTTCTCATATTTTTTCTTTTCACAGTTATCGCTTCTATTGGAGAGGTCCATAGTGGTATTTTAGGCTCTAATATCCCCTTATATTTCAACCAAATTTTAAACAATGATTTTCTTATTACATGGTTCAGGAACCCCTTATGTGCTTTTATTTTCTCGTATATTAAGTATGCATGGCACCCGAATCTATTATTGTGGTCCTCCAAGTCCAGTATGTCCGTTCTATTAAACTTAATCCATTCTCTCAACCACACCAATCCTACTGCTGCATAGTACAGTTCAAGATCGGGCAGTGCAAACCCTCCTCTGCATTCCCTTGCTTTCTTGAAATTTTTGTTATTGCTTGCATTTTAGTATTTAAAGGTTGACTTTCTTTGATGTTCCTATTGAGGTTTTGAGTTAGAGGATCACTCACTAGGCAGAATTGGAGCTGCAACCTTTTTATCAATTTGAAAACTGCTTAATTTATTAAAAAGGCACCCTAGGTGAATTGAGGAACTTAAAAAGTCTATATTTTTCATATAACTATTTATGAAAACTGTTGAAAGTCAACTGCTGAGAACGCATTTAATCACTTGTCTAAAGAAAGCTTGGTTGATAGGATGGCACCATAGAAATATGCCCTCCCTTCAAGTCTCACACCAGGGAAGGGCTCTTCTGGGATTGCATCTATCAAATACCAATGAGTCTTCTTAGATGAATTAAGTGAATTCTGAGCTGCAAAGATTCAATTTAGCCACCCAGTTTGCTGTGCTAGAGGCAGTTTGGATGGGGCAGAGGTGTCCCTTCACTCAGCCCTGCCTGGCTTCATATATGTGTATTGTACTTTATTTACTCCGCATCACTGGCAGCTCTATTTATGAACAGACTCCACTGATACTGCATTTTATGGGGACAGCAGATTGACATTTTGATCACTGGTGTTGAAAGTGCTGAATTAATCATGTTATTAACTTGATGCTGTAGTCACAATGTGATGAAGATACATTGTGAATAAGTGATACCGTGTTTCTCTGAAAATAAGCCATACCCCGAAAATAAGCCATAGTGATAGGCAGTTTAACCTTGTAGGTTAAACTGTACCATACATAATAATAATAATAATAAAGACATCCCCTGAAAATAAGCCACCGTGTTGTTTTTTTGAGGAAAAATAAATATAAGACAGTGTCTTATTTTTGGAGAAACACGGTATGTGTTCTCTGAATCACAACAATTTAACAGCAAAGGTTGTAAATGCAAGCACCAAGGTATTCTAGCCACAATCCAGAGTCTTGTGTGTTGCTTATACAGTTGCAAGTGCCATTTTTCAACCCCAATTGCAAATCTCATTATCAAAATTTACGGACTTTCAGCTGTTTGCAATGATCAAATCAAACAAAAGCAATTGAAATACTCAACACAACGGATGCTTCAAGTGGTTCCCCCAAATTCAACTGAAAATGCAACTTATAGCGGCCTCTCCACTCCCACTATTATTCAACCCCATGAATAGAATCCCTCACAACACCACAAATATAACAGTTGTTGTCTCAAGCACACCTGATGCAACTAATCAAGGGCTTACTTAGTTGCACCAGGTGTGTGAGCTGAAACACATGAAATACCCAAGCTGGCTAGGGGTTTGCCGAGTGTCAAATTTGGCTGTCTGCTAGAAATAGGCTAAGTACAGAGAATGGTCCAAGAAGGTAAGAGAAGAGATCATTGCCCTTCACAAACAAGAAGCAGGATACAAAAGATAGTGAAGGCACTCAATGTTCCTGTAGACACTGTTGGAAGCATAATTCACAAGTTCAAAGTTAAAGGAACTGGTTACACTACCTGAACGGGGCAAAAAAGGAAGCTATCTGCAGCAGCAACCAGATTTCTGAGAAGGCAGGCTGGGAAAAATCCTCAAGTGACTGCAAAAGAGCTGTAGCAAAAGTTGGTTGCAGCAGGCATTGAAGTGTCAGTGAGCACAGTAAGGCACATACTAAATGCAGGTTTCCATGCCTGCACTCCAAGACGTTCACCACTACTAACCCAAAAGCACAAGAAAAGTTGGCTCCAGTATGCTCAAAATCATATAAATAAGCCACAGAACTTTTGAAGCTTTGTTCTGTGAAACGATGAAACAAAATTGGAACTTTTTGGCCCCTTGGATCAGTCCATGTCTGGAGGAAGAATGAAGCATTTGTTGAAAAGAACATTGCCTACCGTGAAGCATGGTGGTGACTTAGTGATGCTCTAGGGCTGCTTTGCATCCTTTGGCACTGAAAACTTGAAGTGTGTGGAAGGCGGAAATCCTAGGAGGAAATGTTGAAACGCTGAAGCTTGGGCACCCGTGGACCTTCCAACAGGACAATGATCCCAAGCATACCTCAAATTCCACCAAGGCTTGGTTGCAGAAGTAGTCCTGGAAGATTCTACAGTGGCCATTACAGTCACCTGACTCGAACCCCATAGTAAATGTCTGGTGAGATTTGAAGAAGGCAGCTGCAGCACGCAAACCCAAGAATATTAGTGAACTAGAGGCCGATGCTCATGAGGAATGGGCTCAGATTCCTCATGAGCACTGCCGGAACCTGCTGTCTGGCTATGCATTTCATTTGCAGCAGTCATAGCAGCAAAAGGCTGATCTACTAAGTACTAAAGATGCTTGCCATGAAGGGGTTGAATAATAGTGAGACTGGAGAAATCAGTGTAAAGTTGCAATTTCAGCTTAATTTGGGGAAACCATTTGAAGCGTCCATTGTGTTGAGCTATTTCAATTGCTTTTGTTTGATTTGCTCATTGCAAACAGCTGAAAGTCTGTAAATTTTGATAATAAACCAAATTTGCAATGGGGTTGAATAATTTTGATTGCAACTGTATGAATATCAGGTTGTATACCTACACACAGATTCAAAAAAGATTTGTTACTTACTCCAGTGCTATTTTTCTAGGAAGAGAGGTGCCAGAACTCACAGTGAACACCTCCCTTGTTCTCTTACAATGGCAATTGTGCCCACCTGAGAGGTGCCAGAACAGATAAAACATTAGGGGTTTGCATGTTCCGCTTCTACATGCAATCTGCCATTCTTTAAAACCCTGAAATTTTATCTGATTTAAAAAGTTCAGACTTGCATGGTTTTCTAGTAAAGTACCGGTATATAATTTATACTTCTCTCTGCTTGATTGTGCCACTAGATGGCCTTCTAGATCTGAAGAAAAACACCCAAACTCATATACTGGTAGCTGTAGTCTATTTTGACAGGTAAAATCAATGCAAAAAGAAAAGCAGTACCTGGGCAAAGGAGCATGTTAATTATCCAGAAAGAGCAAAGGGCCAGAATCCAAAGTACTGTGTACTTTTCCAACGGGGCTTTAGACCTGTTTTTCTTGAACAACTGCTCCACAAGCAGCATGCAAATCAGTTGATTTTTTTGCTGGGGTGCAGGGGGTTCCAAAACTAGCTTATAGTATTTGTCAAAAATCTATTTGGCACACATAAGTATGTCGTTTGGATTCCAGTAACAGCAGAGATAGAAGGTAAAAGGAGTAACACTTCTCTTTTGCCTCACCAATTGGAGTTTTTATAGAGAAATATTTAGAATAGGCATAAGCAATTTTTTCCCAGTACAGTACAGTATTACTATCATGTATCATTCCTTTCTTATAAATTTAAGGGGGTAAACTGCTATAGTGGTGGTGGGCTGGAATTTGCTGAGGACACAGGTAAAGGGCCCATTGTTCTACCAGAACCACCATTCGCTTTGCAGACAGCATGGTGAAATGAATAAAGTGTTCAACTAGGACTGGGAGACCCGAGTTCAAATCTCAATGCATCTGTGAAGCTCAGTACGTGACCTTCGCCAAGTCACTGGTCAGTCAAAGCTTCCATACCAGGTTATGAGGATAAAAGAGGTGGTAGGCTCTGTATTACACTTTTAAGACCCTGTGAGAAAAAGTATAAGACAGAGCCTACCACCCCTTTGATCCTCATAACCCTGTATGGAAGCTTAGGCAGAGAGTGACTGGGTTTGAACTCAGGTCTCCCAGTCCTAGTTAAACACTTGGATCCGTATCACGTTACATGCAAAGTTGTGGTGCTAGTAAGGCAATGGGCCATTTACTCATGTTGGGTCCTCAGCAAATACAGCCCACCACCATTATAGCTGCTGACCTCATTTCATTTATATATAAAGAAATTTGCAAACTTCAGCTGGTGAATCTGCTGCACTTTTTATTCAATATTGGTAATATGGAGACCAAATTCATGGTGTTCACTTACCCTTATTTCTGAGAAGCATTTTTAAAAGGACTGATATTTTAAAATACTCAGGAGGTTACAGTCATATGTACACTTAAGTGTGAACTCGGTGGCATCACTTCCAGAACAAGCACAGACATCAGCCTGCATAGATGCAACCTTCAGAAATATTTTTTTTACTTAAGTATGAAATAAATAAATGCAAGATTCCTAATATCTGCCTTAAAATATTTGGTCATTGTTTTTTCAACTCCTAAAGCATGAAGCTATAGTGTTGGATTTTTGAAACAGAACAAGTTCTTAGAATCGGAATTTAGAGCCCCCAAATCTATTTTTATAGATAGGCTTTTAGTTACAAAACCTAAAGCGCTCCAATTTTGAGTTCTGCATAGGGGCTAGAATCCTACAGGTACTGTCTATGTAGTATGTAGTCCTGTGTATGTAGTATGTAGTTGGTTTCAGAGGAAAATACTTGTCTTCAAAACTGGCAAAATATAAGTTTTAAATGTTTTATTTGCTCTTTCTTCATAATAAATAAAACCCATCAGTATAATCCAGATCTCATTTAAAATAGAGGGGGGGGACTTCCCTTAGTGTCAATCTAGAATAAATGTATGAATTATGATATTGCACATATAATCATGAGAACTAATAGAAACCTAGCCTTCAATAACAATATATTTATAACCCTCACCCCCCTTCTTTACTCTTACAGTACTATTGAAACAGGACATTTTGGCACACATCAGCTTACAGGCAGCGTAAGTACATAAGGCCTTCTGATTTGTAAAAAAACAAAACAAGAACCCCAAAGCCAAACTCTTAAAACTCCAGGTATTCAACTTGCATTGCTCCACTGTTGTGTTACATGTAACCAAAATATATTGGAGGTTTATTATACTGTACATGTATGACATGTATGAAGGAGATAACTGACACAGCCAGCAGGTCTATTCTAAATAATAGTTCATGAGAGACTAGTTTTTATGTGATTTTCTTCCATTCTGTTCTTCTAAATTTGCAGCTGTAGGGCAGTCGTGAGTCCACTGCTGAAAGTCTAGTCCATTTCACCATCTCCATAGGGTTAGTGGAAAGGCATCAAAGTTAATACCACTTGAGACTAACCATAGAGTCAGCTTTAACAAAGTCTGTGAGGCAATTCAAGGGTAAAATATTTTTATTAGAAAAATGGGGGAAGAATACAAGAAGCTGTAGAAATCCCATTTGGTTATGTTGCTACAGCTATTTTCATTCAGAGTCAGTACAGGCAGCACCCGGCTTAAACGGAGGTTATGTACCAAGGCACCACACGTGTCAGTGAAATCACACATAATTTAAACGCATTGAAAAAGCCTGCAAACATCTGTTTTTATGACATTTCTGGATCACTTGTAGGTTCGGTGTGATGCATGTATATATGGTAGGGCTGGGTGATATCTGGTCTTCAACACTGCAATATATCACCAGCTGAACACAATATGTATCACAATGCCTGAAATAAGGATGGAGCTATATAGAGGCATTGGCTGGTTTCACTGTTTTTTATGCATCATGATTTTTGCAGGTGTCTGCTCTTGTGATTCACTGCCCCCTTCATGAGGCAGAGGGGAGCTGAGCTGGCAAGAGTTAACAGGGGCTGTAGGAATCAAGAGCAGCATTGGCTGGCTTCACAGTTTTTCCCAGATTGTGATATTTGTAACACACACACAATGATTTGCAATATATTGCCAGGTCAAAAATTATGAAACAGATATCATATGGACTTCAAACCAGTTTTGGACAATATATTGATATACAATATCACTCAGCCGTAATACACGGTTGCACACATTCTGAATGTGTGTAAATGGGGGCTGCCTGTATCATGTCACACTGGCTTCCATTAGTTAAAGTAACACCATTCAATCATTAACCCATATTAGGAAAATTCAAATGTTGCACAAATCATACAAACAATACAAGTAGTATAATTTTTCTTCCATACCAGCTGGTTCCTTCAACTGAATTTCCCACATCTTTTCTATTGGATACACAAATTTGGGTCACTACTGTATTAGAATCGGCTTCCAATGATTCCAATAGTAGAAGAAATGGTCCTAACAATTAAGATCTTCAGTCAGGCCCTAAAATCATAGTTTTAATACATACATGTATTACAATATGCTACTTCCAATGATAACTAAGCAACATGAGATACATTTGTTCCAGGGTAGTGTTAATAGAGCACACAGGAAATGAGCTGTGGCCTCTATCATAAAGCATGTAAGAGCAGGGGCCCAAGTTTCCTGTGTTACATTAAGCAATCTGGATCACACTACTTCCTCATTTATTGTTTATATGTCACAAGATGAAATTGTTCTAAAGCAGGCAGGGCCGGCCCCACGGCCAGGCTGGGTGGCGCAGGGCACCACGGCGCCGGCCCACCAGGAGGGCGCTGCGAGCTGCGCCCACCCGCTGGCCGGCCGGTCCGCCGCGCAGCTGCGCCCACGGCAACCGTGCTGGGGAACAGGGCGGGAGGGTGCCGGAGGGATCCGGCGCACCACGGCGCCAGGGGCGCTTAAGACGGCCCTGAAAGCAGGCATTCTTAAGCAAGTGTGTGTGATTTTACCACTCAGTATTTTCAGTCTTACACAGGTTTCCAACCTACAAATACACAGATGTTTATGTAAAGAAGTTTCCTAACACTGATTTTAAAAGGGAAGGAGGACTTGCTCACAAACAGCAAGTAATTATCCAAGGGTAAAAGGTAAAGGGACCCCTGACCATTAGGTCCAGTCGTGACCGACTCTGGGGTTGCGCGCTCATCTCGCATTATTGGCCGAGGGAGCCAGCGTATAGCTTCCAGGTCATGTGGCCAGCATGACAAAGCCGCTTCTGGCGAACCAGAGCAGCACATGGAAACGCCGTTTACCTTCCCGCTGTAGCGGTTCCCATTTATCTACTTGCATTTTGATGTGCTTTCGAACTGCTAGTTTGGCAGGAGCTGGGACCAAGCAACGGGAGCTCACCCCGTCACAGGGATTCGAACCGCCGACCTTCTGGTCAGCAAGCCCTAGGCTCAGTGGTTTAACCACAGCGCCACCTGGGTCCCTTTTATCCAAGGGTAGGGTGGCCCAAATGGTGACTGTATTCTCCACTTATTTCAGAAAATGCAAACTAAAAAGATGATTGAAAGCAGACACACAGTCAAAATCTAAGCATTTACATAATTTTTGAGCGGAATGAAGAAAAATTCAGCTCCTCCCACCCCCAAGTTTTTGTTGTCAAGCTACTGTGCTACAGTGATAAAAGCCATACTAGTACCGTAAGAGTTTCCTTGTAAGGCGCTAGGCCAGGGGTAGGCAACCTAAGGCCCATGGGCTGGATGCGGTCCCATCGCCTTCTTAATCCGGCCCGCGGACAGTCCGGGAATCAGCATGTTTTTACATGAGTAGAATGTGTGCTTTTATTTAAAATGCATCTATGGGTTATTTGTGGGACCTGCCTGGTGTTTTTACACGAGTAGAATGTGTGCTTTTATTTAAAATGCATCTCTGGGTTATTTATGGGGCATAGGAATTCGTTCATTTCCCCCCAAAATATATATATATATAATCCGGCCCGCCACATGGTCTGAGGGATGGTGGACCGGCCCACGGCCGAAAAAGGTTGCTGACCCCTGCACTAGGCCCTCCTCACAGTGTAATCTCAGCCCTATTTGCAACTCATAAGAACAGGAGGTATTCTGTACCCGAATAACATCTACCTCCTTCTCACATTGGCTAACCAGATGCATGAAGGAAGCCTAGGAAGGGCTTGAAGGCAATGTTTTTCTTCCTAGCATCATGATCACTGGCTGCCAATCAATCTTGTTTGCATTTACTGACTGTCAGATTTAGTGTTGCGTACACTATAACACTTTGCCTGGAGGTATGTATGGTGATTGTATAGGCACTTGTCTATGGTCCCAGGAAGGAATAGAATATATTAAGACTGCCCAGTGTGGCTGGTGCAACCAAGTCAGATGGGTGGGGTATTTATTATTTGTTGTTGTTGTTTTGTTGTTATCCCTCTTTAGGATCTGCTATGCAGCTAGATGCATGCCAACCATCCTAGTCTGGTGTTGGTGTTACCATATGCCAGGTCTGTACAGTACAAGCCAGCGACTATCCATGATTTGATTGAGGATAAGCAGGCCAACCTGGAATCATTATTGAGTCCTAGGTAGCCAAACAGGGGGATCTCGTATTCACATAGCTTTGTCCCTTCAAGTATCCCAGGCATCCCCAAACTGCGGCCCTCCAGATGTTTTGGCCTACAACTCCCATGATTCCTAGCTAACAGGACCCATGGTCGGGGAAGATGGGAAATGTAGTCCAAAACATCTGGAGGTCCGAAGTCTGGTGATGCCTGAAGTAGCCCTACTTGTTGCAGCACTTGTCCACTCCCCTCTCCCCACTGTGATGCTGGGTGAATGAGCCCCCCCCCCCCGAAACTTATAGAATCTGAAGGATAGTTGAATACTCTGGGGATTTTCTGGTTGACATGGCACTCGTATTAAAACTGGTATTGCTTTGGTCAGATTCATCAATAAAATTGCTGAGGGCCCTTGCCAACTGCAGAGCCCATAGGGCTTCCTTGTATTCCAGGGAACTATGGGCAGTGAAGCAGGAAGATTAATAGCTGGTAAGCAGGTGTCTAGCATAGAGTTTGGAGGGAACATCCAGTAAACAAATAGGACAGTAATTTGGGGGGAGAGTTTTATCCCCTTTCTTGTGAATCGGCACAATGATATTCAATTTCCAGCCTGCTGGAATTTGGGCTGTATTATTTATATGTGTGAAAAGCCTAGCCAAGATGGGTTGCCACCAGTCCATATGTGCCTTAAAGAGCTCCGGCGGCATCATAGCCTCACCTGGCCCTTTATTTAATTTCAGGCTTGTATGAGAGATTTTATTTCTGCAGGGAATACTACTTGCCATTCCAGTAGTTTTGACCAATCAGTGGTCACATCAGCATCCGTTGATTGCCCTGCCTGCTCTCCAAATAGTTCTACATAGATCCAGGAGAGCCCACTCCGCAGATCTTAACACCAACAAACATAAGTAGGAATGGAGATAGTCTTTCAGATATTTGGGGCTCAAATGTTTTAGAGCTTTAACACCAACTGAGTACCTAAAATTGGGCCAAGATAGGAGTTTGCAAGTTCTGAAGAATGAAGGAGCAGATTTCTATATTGGGGATGATCCTTGAACCCAACACTGTCATTAGAGGCTTAGCTAGCCTCAGAGGCTAGGGGTGCATATTTTCAACTATGACTGGTTTGCCAGCTGAAATTATTTGGACACGTATTCCACTCTAGTAACCTCCAGATGGAACTACTTTAGTGATTTGGAAACTTCAACAGGTCCAAAATGCAGCATGAAGAGAGCACTACCATGCAGCTATGGTTGCTGCATTTTGGATCATTTGAAATTTCCAAATCATATGCAAGGGCAGCCTTATGAAGAAAACATTTCAATAGTCCTATCCTTATGAGCTCCAGGTTTCTGTCCAACTCCTCGAAAGATTCCATCAACGGTGTCTCTGAAAATTTTTACACATCACTTGGGAAGAAAGACGAACTAATATCAGTGTACTGGAAGAAGGAAAGATCACCAGTGTTGAAGCAATGATTCTTCAACATCAACTTCGTTGGATTGGTCATGTTGTGCGGATGCCTGATTATTGTCTTCCAAAGCAACTACTCTATTCCGAACTTAAAAATGGAAAGCAAAAGAGGTTTAAAGACTGTCTCAAGGCAAATCTTTAAAAAATGTAGTATAAACACTGACAACTGGGAAACACTGGCCTGCGAGCGCTCCAGTTGGAGAACAGCCTTTGCCAAAGGTGTCATGGGCTTTGAAGAAACTCAAACTCAAGACGCAAGGGAGAAACGTGCTAAGAGGAAGGCATGCTTGGCAAATCCACACCATGATCAACTCCCGCCTGGAAACCAATGTTCCCACTGTGGAAGGACGTGTGGATCCAGAATTGGCCTCCACAGTCACCTACGGACCCATTGTTAAAACCGTGTTTATGGAAGACAATCTTACTCAGCTACGCGTGATCGCCAAATAAGATCTTGTATACTGGTTCCTTTTCCCAATTCTCAGCCATCTTCCATATAAGAAAACTATCCCAGCTGAACAGACAGCTTTCCCTTTCCTCACAGAAGCTCATTTGCAAATCACCTGGTCTTCTGAAAAACTGACCATTAAGCCATTGAGTATAGGCACAAAGCACTAGACAATATTTCGTGAGCTGAAATACAGGCAATCAAATCCCACATGAATTTATTGCAGCCTTACAGTCTCAGTTCCCCTCCTTGCATATTTTCTTCAAGGGCAAAACCAAAACCCAGCATTTTTACACAATGGTGGTCATTATTTAAAAGTAATTTAGAAAATAGGCCCTTTTCACATCTAGAACAAATACAAGGAGTGTATCTCAGTCCTCCTCACTGGAAAATTAGTAGTGTGGTGATGGGTATGCTCACAGAAAAATATTGTTAAGAGGAAAAATTGTGATCTCCTTTACCTTCAGAAATTCATGATCTCAAGAGCAAAGAATTCTTGAAACTTTACTCTAGACCCAGCTTGTAATATTTTAATGACTCAGAAAATGCAAAGATTTAAGAAAACAATGTCTTTTTTAAGTCCTCAGGTTAACAAATGTAGGAGTGAGAAGGAGTGAGAAAAGAGGACTCCCAAAACTATTGTTAACCTACAGCATTCAAGTATTATTTTAACACATTTCTATACCAACCTTCATTTCAAAATTTCAATAAGTCAAGGTCCAGACTGAATTTGATAAGCTCAGGAGTTTTTGCGTGTAGCTTAAAAGTACCATATTTTGTTTTTCAGAGCAAGCATGATTTCAGTTCACAAAAAGGAAACCACTGCATGTTTTCAACCCAGGAAGAGAAGACAAGAATGGGAAGAAGTCAGTTATCTTAAGTTAGTTGGATAGTGCCAGATGTTCTACACACATAGACTGACCTACAAAATGTTTAATTTAAAGCAGTGGGGAAGAATGAGTGGCTTTTGTTTGCAATTTTTGCATAACAAAAAGCTGAATTTAAAATTTGAACAAAAACACTTGATATTTTGAACTACCCGTGTTTCCCCTTTTTTAAGACGTAATCATAAAGTAAGCCATGGCAGGATTTTTAAACATTTGCGAAATGTAAGACATACCCCGAAAATAAGGCATACCTCCATGCCGTGTGGAGCGAGACCGCCGAGCGCCCCAGCCAGCCAGCGGGACTCAGAACGTCGGCTGCGGCAGCAGCAGCAGGAGGAGGCCTGACGGCTCGGTGCCTGGAGCCAGAACCGGCGGCTGCAGCATGGAGCGTGCCCAACTCTCCGCAGCACCAAACGGTTGGAGCGCCCCAGCCAGCGGCCTCTGCCTGGCCCCGCCGAGACCTGCCATCCCGCCACCCAGAACCGGCAGCTGCAGCGTGGAGCGCACCAAGCGCTCCGGAGCACCGAGCACTTGGAGCGCTCTGTCGGGCCGGGCGGAGCGCCTGAGCCAGCAGCCTCCGCCTGGCCCCGCCGAGGAGACCTGCCTCCCCGCCACCCAGAACCGGCAGCTGCAACGTGGAGCGCACCGAGCGCTTGGAGCGCTCTGTCGGGCCGGGCGGAGTGCCTGAGCCAGCAGCCTCTGCCTGGCCCTGCCGAGGAGACCTGCCTCCCCGCCACCCAGAACTGGCAGCTGCAACGTGGAGCGCACCGAGCGCTTGGAGCGCTCTGTCGGGCCGGGCGGAGTGCCTGAGCCAGCAGCCTCCGCCTGGCCCCACCGAGGAGACCTGCCTCCCCGCCACCCAGAACTGGCAGCTGCAACGTGGAGCGCACCGAGCGCTCCGGAGCACCGAGCGCTTGGAGCGCTCTGTCGGGCCAGGCGGGGCGCCTGAGCCAGCAGCCTTCGCCTGGCCCCGCCGAGGAGACCTGCCTCCCCGCTGCCCAGAACCGGCGGCTGCAACGCCGAGCGCTTGGAGCGCTGAGCACTTGGAGCGCCGGCCGGGCAGAGCACCTAAGCCAGCGGCATCCGCCTGGCCCGGCCAAGGAGGCCTGCCTCCCCGCCGCCCGATACTGGCGGCTGCAGCATGGAGCACGCTGAGCGCTCCGCAACGCCAAGTGCTTGGAGCGCCTTGCCGGGCCGGGCGGAGTGCCTGTGGCCTCCGGATCGGCAGAAATCAGGGGACTGGGTGGGAGGGCGACTGCAGCATCCGGAGGGCTGGGGGGTTGCTCTGGGACTTCTCTCCCTCCCTCCTTCTCCGTCTCTTTCCCCTCTCATCGGACACTCATGTTCTGCATCTGCATTGGGGTAACTTGATGGTAGAATTTGGGCTAGATGACAGGTAATTTAAAAAAAAAGACACCCCACCCTGTGTTTTTTTGGGGGAAAAAAGTTATAAGACGGTGTCTTAAAAAGGGGAAAACACGGTATCTACTACAGGCAAATAGCCAGTCACATTGAAGGGTTAAATTACTGTAATCCAGGGACAAGAGGAGCACTAATGCTTTTTAACATTCTGTCAAATCAGCAAGTTTCCTCCTGAAGATTCCCGCCAAAAGCTTCAAGCTATTCAAAGCAATTCAAGCATTCCATTCAGTTATGCATTGTTTCTTTAAAATATGTGTTATGGGCCACTGCCAAGAAACAAACTATTGGACTAAATATATGGAGCTAACCCCAAAAGTCCTTGTTCATAAGCTGAGGATCATTTGCTACAGTGAGAATACTGTATACCAAGAGGCAAAACATATAGCTTCTTCCACCTGAAACTATGACAAAAACAAAACAATTTTTTTAGCAGTTCAGTGGTTCCCATTTGAAACAAATCTATAGGGAAGTCCAAACACAATGGGTTGCAGCCAATGATAGTTCTACACATAGTAAGTCTATTGAAATTAATGGACCTAAGACATGCCCATTAACTTCAAGGGGTCTACTTTTGAGCAAAACAGGATACAAGCCTGTAGCACAAGTCAGTGTAGCACAGTGGTTCACTGCAATCTACAGTTCATATCTTAGCTCAGTCTTGGAAGTCACTGAGTATACAATCCACAATCTCTCAACCTCGGCCCCAACATCAGCCCTGAGGACAGATCCTGAAGCTGAGGCTCCAATACTTTGGCCACCTCATGAGAAGATTCCCTGGAAAAGACCCTGATGTTGGGAAAGATTGAGGGCACTAGGAGAAGGGGACAACAGAGGATGAGATGGTTGGACCGTGTTCTCGAAGCTACGAACATGAGTTTGACCAAACTGCGGGAGGCAGTGGAAGACAGGAGTGCCTGGCGTGCTCTGGTCCATGGGGTCATGAAGAGTCAGACACGACTAAACGACTAAACAACAACAACAGGCCCCAACATCTGCAATATGGGTATAATACTAGCCTACCTGTGTAGAGCTGTAATAAGGACTACCGAGCATGTACATTAAGTGATACAAAATTTCAAAAGTACAGTAGGTAATGTTCGTATCCTTCAAAAGGGATGCAAATCCAGCAAGTAAAGGAAAAAGATTCTCCTGGCCAGAAACACAAGGAGGATATGCATGGTGACCTACATTATATTGACTGTAATAGGAATGGAGAAAGAAGGCAGGATGTGCACACAGGATTTGGCTTTGGGAAGGATGTCAGCCTGATCTCTTTAGCAACCGCTTGTGCCTCCTTTGTACTCATTTGAAAGGCATTTAAGAAGCCAACCACTTCAATTGTAGAACACAATTGCAGCAAGAATTTCAGGGATACAGATGCCCACAATTGGCAGACTTAACCTTACTCCTGTTGCCACATCAGCTATTTAACAAGGAATATATAAGGACATTTTTCACTAAGTCACCTACTGAGAGGAAAAGGTAAGTAGCCAGGGAGTTTAAGATGTCTTAGGAAGTACACACATTCATCAAGTCCGTATTCCAATACTTATTTGTAATCGAGTAACTTGCAATTCAACAGAGGTGAAGTATATAGTTCAGAACACACACAAAAAGCAATTTCCCCAACATCACCTTAAAAGAACAAAGAACACATATGCAAGTGTGTTTACTCTGAAGTAGTATCACAAATCAGTAGCATTTACTTCCTAGGAGGGATACTTAGGATTGTTTCCCTTGTCTACCAGCAACTGGTGCGGCACTCTTAGGCAATCACTTTATGCTATTTCCTCCCACAAAGACCAGAAGCATGACATTGCTCAGTGTTTAACAGGCAGTCCGCTCCTCCAATTTGTTCCTGAAAAACAGGTTTTACTGTTGGAGCAAATCTTGGTACATGGTGGTGGAATGGAATGTCTTCACTCCACACAGAGACTGAAAAGACAACACCCGCCTCCTGCTGAATAGTTTACAAGAAGCCAGCAAACAGGAGACTCTTATAATAAGCCAAATATTTTAACCACCTATTATGGGTTTTTGCTATGGTGGGGAAGAGGAATGTCACAAATCAGGATTTCACCTTAATATGTTTTCCACTAAAAGTAGAAGACATCCACCCCTTAAATCAAGGCATCCAGATAATACATCTTTTTAAAAAGAGCTGTATTTTTTTGGTTAGCCTTTTTAATAATGCTGCACTAAAGTTTCCCAGAAAGGAACTCAAGGCTTTGCCAGATTGTTTTCTGAAAATTTCGAGTAACAATGCAGCAAGGAAACTACTAGCAACCTAACGTCTTCAGTATCTCCTGTCAGGGCTGTGGCTCACTTCTTCAAGGAAAAGAGAGCCTCCAAAACTGACTGTCTGAAATAAGCAACACCCAACCCCACTCTGTTTGGAGGGTGGTGGTGGTGGTGCTGCAGTGTTAAGGAAAATCCTTTAAACAAAGCAAAGCCATTGAAACGGAAATATGCCTGGCAAACCCTACCTACTGTAAACAAGCAGAGATGCCATCAGAAAGCCCACTCTAGTCTGACAACAGACCACGCATTCCCTTGTCAGCTCCTCCTCCTCGATCATCGTCGAGCTCACCCTTTCTAGGGTTCATGGGGGGGGCGAGGAAAAGAAGAAAAGATTAGCAATGCCGGGAGACCTGTTTTGAGACACGTGGTAAGGAGTTAGAGACCTGTTCAAGAGATCAGTCCCAGGACGGCTTCTCCAGCCACTAAACCAGCCAGCAACGCCATGCCTGAGAAAACAGTCTCACTACACTGCAGAAAGCCGCTCTTTGCATTTGCCAGCTGATTTAGAGCCTTTATCGAACTGCTTAGGTTGTGCAGCAGCTGCCTGCCCACCATAGTCTTCATTATTCGCATGCAAAAGAGGGGAAAGCTCGTTTTCGGGTTTCTAGACACAAAGGACCAAGGCCGCCTTTGTCTTCTGCTAAACCACAGGAGCGCCCTGTGTCTTTAAGAGCCGGGCTGCTCGCCTGCCCCTGGCCTCCCCTTCGCTCCCCACCCCCGCCGTCTCCCTCCCCCACCCCCGGGAGTGCCGAGCAGAGCAGCAGGCAGGAGCTGGAGCCGCGCCAGGATCTCCTCTTACACCCTGCCTCGCGCGCGCTCCTATGTTTCTTCTCGCTGCTGCAAAAGCACTTGCATGAAATGGCAACCGTTCTCTCTCTCTCTTCCCCACCCCCACCAGTATTTAAAAGGGGGGGAGCAGACAGAAGAAAACCGACCCTCTCCTGCTTTACTTTTTACGAACCTCACACACGTTTTTTAAAAAAGGGGGGATGAGAAAGTGCTCTGTCCTGCATTGCCCGATAAAAAACAGCCTTGACGAAATCAAGCGTTGGTGCTGCCCCAAAAGCAACAGCCGCAGCACAGAGAAGACAGCCGCCATTACGAAACCCGGCTTGCTCGCCCTCAATATGGAGTAGGAACTGCGAAGGCTGCCTTGAAAACGAGCCTCTTTTCACGGCACCAAAGCCAGGGAGTGACGGTGCAAGAGGCAGTGGCTATTTCTGCAAATTAAGTCTCTCTCTCAAAGCCAACTGGAAGTTTTGTAGCTGTAGCTCTGGAAAAATCTGCTGTGAAATAGCAAGCGCGTCACAAGCTTTCCCAACAAAAACAGTACAAGGCTGCCAAGCGACTCTTCTTGTGCAGGGAAAAGGAAACCTCCATTTTGGATTTTATTTTTCAAACCAGGAGCCTCTCAAGATAAAAGAAAACTCATTTACAGTACATATTAGCAAATCAGGGTCTCCCTTTACTGCTCAAATTGCTGTTGTCCCCGAAACGCCTCTATTGTAAAATGAAAAAAAAAGCCTGCAGTAACTAGAGGGAGAAAGACTTCAAACTAGTTCTCTACCACTTGCGTTTGTTGGTTTGCCTTTTAAAAAAATCCACCTCTGCCTGCAGATTGACTTTAGGGGAACAGTTTGCATATCTGTAATGCCATTATGGATTTGCAGAGAGAAGCTCTAGAAA
The DNA here is from genome assembly GCF_963506605.1 of Zootoca vivipara. NCBI lineage: Eukaryota > Metazoa > Chordata > Lepidosauria > Squamata > Lacertidae > Zootoca > Zootoca vivipara. The sequence continues at coordinate 5,038,728 of NC_083292.1, forward strand.
TCAACAAAGGTGCAGCCAACCAAAGCACTTTGTTACAGGAGGCTAAAGAAAGGAAGTAGCTTTTGGAAATTGATATAAAAAATAGATTCTGAATATGTACTTTCAAACAAGAACGTTAGTTACCTTTCCCCCCCTCAGAAAGTAACTCGGATATCCGCCTTGGACGAAAACATTTGCTGCATAGGCCTGTTCTGTTTCACTGCAAGGGCAAAAGGCTTTACTTACCTGCACACCATAGTTGAATGCAGTTCTGAAGGTGAAGTTGTGGGAGCCTGGGGTTGGGTATTTTGGGGGGGGATAAATAATTTTTTTAATACTGTATACGTTAAGTTCTGTGTCATCCTTCTATTTTATAACCTTGCAAGTTATAAGATCTCGTACAGATTTTTGTATGCCTTTTGATTACAAATAAGTTAATACATTTACTTATTTTGACGAATAACATCCAGTTAACTTTTTAAAAGACTCCGGACTTCAATCGGTAAATTCCTCTGACAGATTTACTCTGCACATAAGGACTCTGCATGTCTTTCCTTCCCCTCTTCCACTCACATTTTTAACATGATTTCAAACATAAATCGCTACATGTTAGTGTGAATACACCTGGTTAATAGTTACTGTATGTAAACATTTTAAGCATCTCTAGCTAAATAATTTTTATTCTTAAAAAGTATCTCAGAAGCAATTGGTTTAGATAAACAAGACAAAAAATGACATGCAGATGAAGGCTGGAAAAATAAATTAAAGGAGAACTCCAGTAACATTTAACATGAAAAACTACACTTAGTAAGAAGGACAGAATGGATTGGGTACTTACAATGTAAAAGGAAAAACAACTTTTCCTAATGATTTTTTTGCAAGAATTCACGTTTCCTACATCTATATTTAAAACATTACCTTGTTAGCACGAAAGGATTTAACTTAAAAGATGGCCAGGTATTTAGTGTTTAATACAGGAAGCTACATCTAGAGATGTATTTGCTCAGGCAAAGAAAAGCTTTCAAAAACAAACACCAAAAATACGTATGTATTTACTTTTTTGGTAACTCAAAATTGTTACTGCTGACATAAGGGCGTGCCATGACCTAGTTATATACAAGACAAAGATGGGTTCCAAATCAAAGGGAAAAATCCAGATCTTTTTATGATATCTTCCTTCTTCCTTTTAGTCCTCTAAATGTTGTCAGACATTAACACAGACACTGAGAAGTCCTGAAATGGATGGTTGTGGATTCATTCAAATCAAGTATCCCCCTTTGTAACAAAGGAAAACCCAGTTGGCCATTTAATTCCATTGCAGAAAAATGGCTGCCTGATCTGTTGGCCTCTCCTTAGCTGTCTGCTGAAGGATGTTTTTAGATCAGCGTCTAATAACTCAAGCCCAATGGAAGCTGCACGCTGATTGGCTGCGCCCGCCTGGTGCCTTTAACCAGCCAATTACCTAAGCACGGCCAAATTACAAACCAAAAAGCACAAGTCGAGCTAAAACAACACGAAGCCCCAACAAGGCGACCCCGGGAGGAAAAGAAGGCGAAAGAGGGAGAAGGGAAGGGAAAGGAAGCGGGGGCGGGGGAGATCCAAGAGAGCCTCTAGCTGAAACAAAATGGAAGGTCCGACCTGATTGGCTGCGAAGGACCTTTAATAAGCAAAGCTGCTACTCTCCTTCCTCCTCCGAAATTGACAAATTGTAACAAAACGGGGGCGCCCCCCGCTTCTCCCCATTCATCGGAGGTGGAAACATTGCCGCGGCTTCTTGCAAAAGTATCCCTGCCAAGCTTGCTGCCCCGGTTAGCTCCCTGGGATGTAACTTGCAAAAGAAAAAGGGAAAAAGAAAAGAAAGGAGGAGGGGGAAAAAGCTCGAGCCTTTTGGAGTGCCGGGTGTCTTGTGGGGAGGGGGTTTCTTTTATTTCCCTCCCCATCCCCGTCGAAAAAAGAAAAAAAAGGCGGGGGGGGGCCTAGTCCCACCTATGTCCATCTTGTTTAGGAACAGTTTGGCGCTTAGGTAAATGTAGCCAGCAGATTCCAAGGGGATTTGGTCCCGCCGCTAATTCGGAGGAAAAAGCCACGGCGGGGCCGCATCCTGCTGGGAAAAATGCATGGCCCTTTATTTGGGGCGGGGAGGCGCGGCCAGGCGGCCGGGCTGGGGGCTTTGCAGCGCGATGCAGCTGCTGTGAATGTGCATTCGGTTGAGGGCGGTTAGCCATTAGCCGAGCTCCATAGCGGTGAATTGTGGGATGCCTGAGAAGCAAGCAGAAAGCACACACACAATATGTGTTGGCTCGCAAAAAAAAAAAAAAGGAGCGAGCGAACGAGCGAGGAGGCAGGAGGCTTTCAAAACCCATGTAATGTAGCCAGCCCAATGTGAGAAGAGGAGCTCGCCTTTCGCAGCCAGGAGACGGTCGGGCACCGAACAACGATGTCTTTCAAAGAGATCAAGGCAGGAGAAAAAGCCAAGCACCCCGAAGACCATGGCAAAAAGCAGAGCTCAAGTGAGATGGGTATTTTCTCTCTCTCTCCTCCTCCTCCTCCTTTCGCTCTCTTTCTGGTCTCGCTGCTTGCACACGGGAGGGGGGACACGGGGGGACACACCGGCTTGCCGTCTGGATGTGCGGTCTTTTTCTTTCCCTTCCCCCCACCCAGTTTGACGGTATTGCGAAGGGGGGAGGAAGCAGTTCTGAAACGGGAATCTTTCATATATGTGTTTGTGGTTTTTTTTTTTTAACTTCGCTGGTTGCCCCCGCTGCTTTCTCCTCAGGTTGGATCAACGGAATGGAGAGCAGTTCCCAAGCAAGCACCTCTGCCGAGAAAAAAAACCACCATTGGAAAAGTTACAAGTTGATTATTGACCCAGCTCTGAAAAAAGGACAGCACAAACTCTATCGTTACGATGGGCAGCATTTTAGCATTCCTGTAAGCGGTCATTATTTTTACAAATGAAATGTTTTGTAATATTCTCTTCCCCCAACTCTGGTTTGTTTTATTCTAGTACCTAGCCACCCTTCAAAGGGTGGGTGGGAAGGAGGAATTCTTAATGACCTGAAAAATGAAGATTGCTACAAAATGTTCAGGAAACATATTAAAGTTACACCCCCTGACAATGTAGTCTGTCAGAATCAGAAGATAAAGCCTGCATCTTTCTTTTCCCTGCAGAATTGCTATTTGACATGTGTTCGTCTGCCCTGCCTGGAGAACATTCTCCTCAGTTTTAAAGGCTGTAGAGTAAACTTCCAAATTTCATGGGGGCTTTTTTGTTGTTGCACCTGTGGGTTGTATCTTTTTCAAGCTTCAGTCAATTTACTCCCCTCTCCTCTTCAGAACCCGGGTCTTGCCCCAGTGGATTGTGTCAGAGATCCAAGGATAGGGCGAATATGGACCAAAACGAAAGAGCTGGAACTCTCTGTCCCTAAATTTAAGGTACATGCATTGAGAACTGTGGTGTCCTTGATATAAATCTAATTGCATCTTTATTAATATTGTTGAATAATTCATTAATGTTATAAAGTCGCAAAATACAATTGAGCTTTCTGCCTGTCAAAAGTGTGTTTTATTAATAGCTCAATTGAGTTATTTAAAACAAATTTTTAAAAGTTATTGCTGAGGCAAAAGTTCAGTATTTGTCTGTAAATTGCAGTGGAAGGGAAATACCTTGAAAGTTCAGTAGTTGCTTCTTAACCCTCTCTGCTCCAAGTGATGTGATTGCTTACAGTCCTTAACGTTGCTCTCTCCCTCTCCTTCCCTGGCTTTTAATTTCCTACTACACTGTGTGCAAAAACAAACCTATAGATCGATGAGTTTTATGTGGGGCCGGTTCCTCCCAAACAAGTCACTTTTGCCAAGTTGAATGACAACATCCGCGAAAACTTCCTGGCCGACATGTGCAAAAAATACGGTGAAGTGGAAGAAGTGGAGATCCTCTACAACCCTAAAAACAAGAAGCACTTGGGAATTGCCAAAGTGATCTTTGCTACAGTCAAAGGAGCCCGGGATGCAGTGCAGCATCTACACAACACATCGGTCATGGGCAACATCATCCACGTGGAGCTGGATACGAAAGGTGGGGGGTTGGTTCCTTCTGTTTGCTCCTCTTCCCTGCCTCTCTCCTGTCCTGTAGTGAGATGCATTTGCAGATTGGATGGGGAGGGCTAGTAATTAATTTAAGGGTGGTGGTGGAAGCTATTAAAAGACTGTCACTGCATTTCCCCCTCAATCTCTCTGCTTTTCTCTGGGCCTTTGCTAGTCACGTGGAGCTGAATGTGTTGTCTGTTGCTAGGAGACAGTCCTGTAATTTACAAAATGCTGCCATCCTCTCCATTTCACTCAGTCACTCATGCTGACACTTGGCTTGCCAAATGGTCCCCCTTTGCCCCTTTGCCAAAGGTACCTTTTGCACTTAGCTGATAACACCCACACCCACACCTATAGATATAGAAAAATGAGGTTAAAAATCATTTTAGAAAATGCCTGAAATTTATCCTAAAATAATACTCTAAATTAGATTCCTGCAATGTTCTTGTTTTTATTTAATCATCCCATTGCGGGAATTTACATATGTACAAGAGGCTCTGTAAAAGTGTATTTTTTCCCCCTCATTGTCTCTTAAAGGGACAGTAACACTCCAGATATTGAAAGTACCGGTAAGTGGTCTGTAGTGCTAATACCTTTATAAATTCCTCAAACCATATTGAGGCTGTGGTCCTAACCCCAGTTACCTGGGAGTAAGTCCTACTGAATTCAGCACAACTGACTTCTAAGAAGGCATGGTTAGGTTTTCACTTCAACATTTTAAAAAAATTTGGTTTGTTTTTTTTTGCTGTGTTTTTCTTTTTTGCTAAAACAGTGAAGCATATATGACCAGCATGTTACTTTTAGCATATAAGTGCTAATTTGTCCCCCACCAAGAGACACCTTTCAGTTTTGCAGCTTAATTATAAAAAAAAATCCCTAAAACTATTTTAACCCTTTAAAGGAACATTTTTGGAAAGCGTGAATAATTAACATGTTATGCACAATGGGACAGTTTTTAGTCCCTTATCTTTAAAAGTGCTTATGCTAAAATTTTAAAACTGCAAGTGTTCTGAACTCCAAAACACATTTTACTACATCTTGTTTTTTTAGTTAGTGCACTGCTGAATCTCCAGCTGCAGTTAAATGTTCCTCTGCATGGTTTCTCATGTTGTGAAATGAGGATTCATCTATGCATGTTAGATAAAGTTATATAAGAGAAAATTGTTAGAACAGGTCAGTTATCATACAGTCTTTTATCAACATTTATTCTGAGTTACTACCACATCAGGACATGAGAACCACAGTTTAACAATCTGTAAAGTGGTATAATCCTAAATTTTATTGGAAATATATTTGACTGAACTCAGTCAGGCTTACAGCCAAGTTGAGAATCAGGAAAATTTAACATAACTGTTTTATAGTTTGAGCTGCAGCTGTGTTAAAACCTGTGTTGATTTTTAAATGTATTTTAACAAGTTTTCTGTAAGCTTCCAGTGCTAGCCTTTGAAATCCTTGTGATCACATCCTTCTCGATTTCTGACATTTCCAGTATTTGTGACTTAACTACGGTAGTTACCAGGCTATCATTGTTTACATGTAATACTAGATATAAAAAAGCAGCTGAACAACTGTTTGGCCCACTCTAGCCAATTCTTTTATAAAGTTCCTTTAAAAAAAGAGAAAACCTGATGTTAAAGGGAGTACATGGTATCTAAACGACTATTTTAACTGTGATTTGATGAACTCAGAAGACTAAATCCTAGAGAACATAAATCCTGTTCATAGGCCTTAGAATAAAGCTCTGTAGCTTTAAGTGAGTCATGTGAGGTGAAATTTAGACCTTGGTCTAAGTGAGCTTTGCTGCTGCTGCTGCTTTTTGTGTGAGATAAGGACTCTCTTGTGTTGTACCTTCCTTTTTGTAACTGGAGTAGTAATTACCAATTACAACTAAAACACAAATAATTTAACTGTGTTAGGAGCTAGTGTAGGCCGAGGGACAAGCAACAAACAAGGAAATCTCCACTTAAATTAATTCAATCATGCAGACACCTTCCCCCACCCTCTCTCCAAGCCTCAGTCCTTGTAGCTGCAAGATGGGGATATGAATGCTGGCCAAAGGATATCTAAGATAATGTTTGTGAAGCCCATGGACCACTTACATGCAATATAAATAAGTTTATTTACTGCACGTCTGTACCAACCAATAAATGAAGTTCTCTTGGTGATTTGCAGTAAAGGCTAAAAGGATACAACAAAACAATACCTAAAATCTAAAACAGGTTACTAACAGGTTCTTATACTGCAAGCCACTGGGTGCCTGCAGGGGGCTGCTTTACTACTAGCTTGTTCAGCACTTGCACCCTGGGGCACTGGATGCTCCTGTTTTATTACTGCAACAATGCACCGGTGGATGCATACAAACTGCCCTGTTAACTCACATCAGAGGCCCCCAGTCCCACTGTGTCCAGCCAGGTGCCTTTGAAGCTCCCAGGCAGAGCATGGTGGCAGTAGCCTTCTTGTACTGTTGTTCCTGAGTGGCTGGGATTCAGAGGTATGCTGATTCTGACCCTGGATGTAAGATGTAGCCATCATGACGTGGACAGCCTTATCCTCCATGAATTTGTCTGACCCATTTTTAAAGCTGTCTTAAGTTGATGGGCACTACCACATTTTGTGGAAGTGAATTCCACAGTTCAGTTGCGCATTTTGGGATGGCTCTCCCACCATTCAGCTTCATTAGATGATCCCATTGGGTTCTAGAAGTATGGGAGAGGGAGAAAAACTTAACTCTCTTATAAACCTTCATCATGTCCTACTTTACTCACTTTTTTTCTAAACTAAGAAGCCTCAACTCTGGTAATCTTTCCTCATAGCGAAGGTGCTCTGTCCTCTTGATCATTTTTGTAAGCTGCTTTGAAGTTTTATTGCAGTCAAGTGGTAGATACGTATTGTGAAATAAATAAGTACTAAATAATAAGTACTAAATAATTGTGGTTTTCCTTTCGTAGAGCTACAGCTCTACAAGTATCTTTTTTGAGAAGTGGCAAAGAGAATTGTTCACAATACTCCCAAGTGTGGCTACACCATAAATTTGAATAAATGCACTTCAATATTGACAGTTTTATTTCTTGCTGACATGAATAGAACTGTGCTTAGTGATGGCATGTGTACCCTCATCCCCAGCACGGCTCTGCTGCCTGAATGGCATTGTTCCGTTGTACTGGGTTGAGTTATTGTCTGTATAACACCATAACTTTGAAGGAGGAACTGGTTCCTGCTCTGTTTTCTCTTTGCACAGCAGACCCTGGGATTGAGCTGCTAGTGTCTTGGAGCCTAAAATTCTGGCAATAGTTTGCTGGCTGCATAACAAGGATAGCTGTTTAGCTGTGCAGACTGACTTTATTCATGTTTATGCAGAAGTAAGTCATACTGATTTCAGCAGGGCTTGTTCCCAGGTTAGTGTGCATAGGATTGCAGACTTCATTTTAATAAATAAAAAGATAATATCTTTTGTCAACACTGCTACAAGGGAAGAGGACAACCTAAAATAAACAACTCAAATTATAGATGAACAGCAAAACCATCAATAAGCTCATCAAAATACATGCATATGTACATAGTTGGCACTGTCAGGGGAAGCAGGTGCCTTTTTAAAAAAAAGGCAAATATTATAACATTTTTACTCATCACATACAATGTGCCTTTTACAGAAAAACTGATTTGATGTCCAATTTCTAGTGAGCTGGGCTTGCAGAGTTTGAAGATTTATCACATTTTACCATTGAATCCAGACACATTTTTGCTATAAAATAGTTTTATCCCTACAGCTGTTAAACTATTTCTCCTCCCTTGAGAACATGTTGAGGAGAGGGAGGCCAGTTCTGTGAAGAAGCAGTCCTGGGTTGAAGAGACATGCTCTCCTTGATAAAATGCACCAACATTGGCAGTAAAAGAGGGGACAACTTTGTCTTGTCTAACCTTTTTCCTCTACTACTTTGTGTTCTGTTACCCCTCCCCACTCCTCTTGAAGCAGGTGATCTGGAATTGGGTAATCTGCCTTTGGAAGTAGGGAACCAGAGTGGTGTAGTGATTAGAGACTTAAGGCTAGGACTGCGGAGACTCAGGTTCAAATTCACGCTCAGCCATGAAATTCACTGGATCACCTTGGGCTATTCACTCTACTTGGCAGGATTGTTGTAAGGATAGAACGAGAAAAGGACATTGCTCCAAGATAAAAATCAATCAATGAAGCACTCTTGTGCTTGTGTGTACCACAAAGAGGCATTTTTTGCTTCACTAGGCCTAACAAGCCGATACTGAATATTTCAACAGAGTCAGAACTGGCGCCTGTTCAGGCTTGGTTTGCAGAGAGACTTGGTAAAATGTGGATTCTAGATGGAATTGTGGTGTGTTCTTTTTAATAAAGTTGTTGCTGTTTGTCCAGGTGAAAAGCGCATGCATTTCTATCAACTTCTTGTGAATGGACTCTTCACTCCTCAGACTCTGCCTGTGGAGAATGAGCCGGACGTATCGCCCACCGTGAATGAAACTGCGCAGGTACCTTTTCACTTACTTGTAATTTAACGGCATACACTGTGTCTGTTGGGGAATTCCTGAGATGATATTCCTTTACAACAAATGGTAGTTTGCCTGCTGTTGTCTGTCTCCTCAAGAAATGCATTCTTGACATTCTTGTCCAGACATCTGTCATCTCCAGCCTTCCTTTTCAGGGGGCTCTTGAATGGAGGGCAAGTCCTTGTGAAGTTCCAGATACCGCTAGACCTTTTACTAGACCCATGGAAGTGTTCCAAGCTGGAGTCTGATTCTGGACATGGCAATTATGTGTAGGTGCTATGTATGGAGATTGGCAGGCTGAATTGTTTCCTGTTTGTCCTTATTAGGACTTCATGTTTTAATGTGTTCAGCAGGTAGGTTAGTCAACTAATGCTACACCTAATTAATTGAGAGGGCTGTGAATTAAGGTCACCTGCTTGTATTCTGTTTCTTAAAAAATATTTTGAGTCAGATGAGTTAACGTAACAGTAAATGAAAAATAAAATCTTAACACAATGACCCTTTTTGTTCTAACAAGTAATAATAATTTTGATTACTAAAATTGTAAGCTTTACAATTAACCTTCATAGAACTGTAGAGTTGGAAGGGACCCCAAGGGTCATCTAGTCCAAACCCCTGCAATGCAGGAATCATGTCCATACAACCTCTGCTTAAAATCCTCCAAGGAAGGAGAGTCCACAAGGAAGCAGTGAGGGTGGGAGGCATGCAGGGACAATATTGAGGCCTGTTCCAGTTGGACTGTGTTTTAGCAGTTAAAATTGTAAACCACCTTAGGTGCATTGGCAGAAAGGTGCTATATAAAATTTAAGAAATAAATAATAAAACTAGAGATCCTGTTCTGGCTTCTTTCTGTTGTTGGGCATTTGAACCCATAAGACTTGAAATAGGTGTGTAGGAACCAGCTGTAAAGGCTGCCTCCTTCCCAATGTCCTATTTTGCTCCCTTAAGATCAAGTTGTTTGTGTGGAGGAGGGGGGAAATTTCTCAATGATATTTAAGTAGTAGTTAATAATTGAAATTGTATGCTGCAGATTCAGTTTTTGGCACAGAATGCCTACAAAGACAGAATGCATGAAATGCTAAAACTTATTGTTGAGTAATTTCTGCCATGTTCCAAAAAACAAAACCCTCTACTAATGGAACAAACAGAATACGATTTTGTGACATGAGGAGTTCTAGCTGCAGAAGTGGCTGCGTTTGAATCTAATCCATGAGGCTGCTTGTCTGGCCTGCTTGCGTAGACTATTTTGCGGGACTGGAAAGCCCCATTCAGTGCAGCCAAGCAAGCTGATGCAGGTGTAAATTCAAGTAAATTTGTGGGATGTGCTCCCTCGTAAATGTTTGTAGCACTGCGCCTTTTATAAGTGTTTAAACATTTTCTGTTGAGGCATATGATGAGTACCTTGAAATATTGATTCATTTCTAGTTACTTTTATTTAGGAGCCTACTTCCTAGTTCAGTAAAGTGTATTTTGCCCAAAATTGTAAGTGGTTCTCTGCTGGCATTTTCTGTCATTTGCTCAGTCTGTTTACTCTGAATACTTAAATTTCATAACCTTTATTTTCATCAGGCAGATGTGAAATAAAAGAAATCTGCTTGCTTTTGGTTTCTTCATTTTCATTATAACTTTTGTTTCCCTTAACATTTCTTTTGGATGTTTGAATAAGAAAGCTGTAATGATTGGCACCATAATAGATCTACAGCTCTGTTAAGCAAGGTTCTGCCTTTCATTGAAATCCATCAAGTGAACTTAGGGAATGTCCGTTCACGTTTATTTGTTTCTTGACATGGGAATGGCATTTCTTCTACAGTCCTGAGTGATGTCACAAATTAAAGGCTGCATTCAGACAATCCTCTGATCAATATTACTTTCTCTCGTGTAGGGATCATAATTCATCACTTTGTCCATTGTTCACCATTACATCCAAACCCACAAACTGTGGTTTGAGTGACCCTCCAAACTACAGGATTGCTAACAGTGCTTTAATACTGGTTGTTTTTGGTTTGGACATAATGACAAATCCTGGCATTATTAAATCAAGTGGTACCAAAATTAAGCCCTACCTGTGAGGGTACAGGAGGAGTGTGTTGGGCACAGTGCTCATTCCTGATCCTACAAATTTTCTGAATGGGCTGCTAGGGGTTGGAACACCCTTCTTGACCCTGGCACCACTGCCTGCTTGCATTCTTTGAGCCCTATCTACCCAGCAGGAAGGGGAAGGCAGCTGGAGGCTGTGCTGTGAGCCTTAGCAGGTGCCCTGTGATGCCAATCAGCCAGCCATGTGCCAGCCTGTCGCTGTTTATATTGTGGGCAGCTGATCCTTCAGCCATGCCGTACTCCCTCACTTTGTGTTCTTCCCTTATCATTTGCTAGTGTTCATTTCTCTTTACTCCCCCTCAGATTTATCTGCATCAGCCACCACACACTGGGTTTATTTACACAGGGATTGCAGGGAGTTCTCGCCATCCACTGCTCGCAAAAACCACTTAAGCAGATGGTCTAATCATAGGCATTTGTTTCTTCATCTGAGAATAACAGTGGGCTAACAATGTCAAGTCCTTTCTGCTGAGTCCCACGGTTACTTGATGTCCTGATTCTTTCTTAGTGTTTGATCTTATTGGCTATGGATTTACTGTTGCCATGTTAGCTTCAAGATCAATTCCATGGCCATTCATGAAAGATTAATTTTTTACAGATACTGCCTGGTCAAATATGTATTAGGTTTACTGTCGTCATAGTTTTCAAACCTTTCATTTTATTTTTCTCTGAACTTCAAAACTTGGAAATGGTCTATTTACAATGGCTGAAGAGGACTTCAAAGTACTGGTAACTATTAATTGACAGTGATCAGTTGGTTGTGCATGTGGTTCTTTAAAAAATCAATAGCTGGAAAAATTCCAGCTGCCCCTGGTGTGTTTTTGTTCAAAGATTCTGGGTGGTTTTTTGTTGTTGTTGTTGACAATTCAGCTAAATTCTCTTATAGATGGTACATTTCATTAACCCCCACCCCACCCCCCGCACACATGCACTAGAGGTTAGAAAACAACAACTGGTAGATTAGATGAAAGGATGGTTTCAGGAACCTTTGTCCAGTGTAGGGCTAGTACTGAGGCCTGCCACTCTTGATCTTCTTGCAGCAGCAGTGTTTATATGTATGCTTGTCAAGTGGCTCCTTAAGTGTTCCTTGGATTTGTGCATTGCTAGGCCCACTGCTCAAGTCCTAATGTTTCCAATGGAACTTTAGAAATGTATGCATATTTTTCTGTTTTCCTTTTTTGCAGCTGGCTGAAACTCTGAAACAATTAAAAGACAACAGTGCTTCTTCTGTGGGATCATCAGCTACCCCAAACAGTGGTACCCCATTTTCCCATGATACCGCCTTTTCCAGTTGTCGGCAAGATACCCCAAACTCTTACAGCCAATTCACTCCTCAGTCCCAAGGAACCCCTCTTACCCCACGCCTGGGGACTCCATTTTCCCAAGATTCTGCGTACTCTAGTCGTCAGACAACACCTGCGTACCACTTTAGTCAGGACTCTGGGTATAAACCCAGAAGACACGAAACAAAATTTACAGATGCTTATAACAGACGCCCAGGCCACCATTATGTTCATAATTCAGCTGGTGTTTTCCGAGGGTCAGAACATCAGTTCAGTGCATTCAAATCCCACCCTCAAGAGGCTGTGCAATTTTCCCACACTCCTCCTTTGAGCCACACAGGTTCTTCGACTTTCAAGTCTGCTTTCTCCCCATACCAGGCACCCACAACATTTCCCCAACCTGAAGAGCCGCCATTTCCCCAAACTTCCAGAGATGCTGAGTACCGTCAGCCGCCACAAACACCAACGGAGATGGCAGTTGAAAGTAGCGCCGCTGCCACTGTTGACTTTGTTCCTGTGAAGGACAAACCTGAGGAGCCCCCAGCCCCACCTGAGCCCAACAGCCTAAGTGAACCAACTGTGGTACCCTTCACACAGACTCCAGAAAGGAGCGAGACCCCAGGCACCCCAACCACAGAATCTGAAATTCAGCACAACAGTTTGGACTCGAGAATTGAGATGCTCTTAAAAGAGCAGAGAACAAAGCTGTATTTTCTCAATGAGCATGACTCGGACAATGAGATTAGAATGGAAGGTAGCCCCATCTCCTCCTCCTCCTCCCAGCTTTCTCCAATTGCAACATTTGGTTCAAACTCTCAGCCCAACTACAGAGCACAAACCCCTTCCTCGCGTCCTTCCAGCACAGGCTTGGAGGACATTAGTCCAACGCCATTGCCGGATTCTGACGACGATGAGCCAATTCTTGGAGTAACTTCTCTCTCTCAGAATTCGAAAGGAATGCCTGATGCTAGCCTGACTCCCGTCGACCAGCTGAGTAGGACTTCCAAAACGGAGTCCTCTGAACCTAAAGAAATTTTGCCTGATAACGATAGTCCAACTCCAGAAAAAATGGAAGAGGTAAGTGGTTCAGATAAGCTTTACATATGTGTAAGTGGTGTGGAGAGCTTTGCATTTGAGAATTCCATTGCTGATTTTAAAGCCCAAGAATTGTGTGTAATATGTGTACAGGCTCTAACCCACTTGTGCATGATCGGCACGCATGTGCCATTTTCCGCGCGGCGCAGGGGCTGGGCAGACTTATGCATGTGCTGCTGAAGTGCACGGTAGCCAGGAACACAACCCCCATGTGAGTAGGGAATTGCCTGTATGCATCTGTGGTGAATACCCATGTGCTATAAAGTGTTTGACTTATAAAACAAGATGTGCTTAATTTGTAATATGGGAGACTTAACCCTACATGGATGTGATTCCTGTGTATTGGAATTAGTTAGGAGTATGCCAGAGAAGGTGTGGTGCATGATCTGAGGCCTTGTGTTGAAAATTCCCTCTCCACATCAGCTGGGTTGACTGCTGGGACAAGAAGGGGCCTGCTGTCTCTTTTCCGTGCTGCTGTTAAACCTCCCATGGGAAACAATTTTTAGCCAGGTTGTGCTATTGTCATTTGGAAGCCACCACCTTATTTCGACACGCATTTGGTCGGTCAAGTTGTAAATGTTTTAGGCTCCCTGGAGTTGTAATATTGTCTGTTATCCGCTAACCTTGTGGTATATTAAAGTAGTTTCCTTCCAAGCTGTCATGCATAGGATTCAGTTGTGCATCTGATTTAAAGGTTGGATCTCATGAAATGCACTCTTCCTCACTGCAGTATCTTTTCAAACATGTTGCTGTTTGTGCCTTCTCCTTGAGTCGCTCAGTCATCTACAGGGGCTTATGACCTTTCCTGCTCCATAATTAAATATAAGCAATTGGTCTTTTTAAAAATTCATTTTAAAATGTGTATAAAACTGAGAACAATTATAACAGATAAAAATTAAAAGATGACAAACAAAACTATAAAATAGGCACATAGAATGAGTACAGTTGCACACAGTTAAAAGAACGCTGATAGTGTTTACTTGAACTTTGTTATCGGGTTATCAAGTCTAGTTCCAAATTTGCCAGCTTGGAATGAGGGTTGCCTTGAAAATGATGCCGTCTATGTAACATAAGAATGCAAAATCATATAAAAAGTGAAATAAAAACAGTTAGCAAGCGCTTCCTTTTTAAGTGATTGCAGATTCCAGCTTAATAGTTTGCTTTTTGTTGTTGTCATCTCCCCTCCCCTTTTTGGTGGGACTGAATCAGAAATACTGCTGTATTACCCCTGTGGAAATGTGAGCTGTTGCTTTTCCAGCTTGCAAATGAGATGGAGAGGAGTGCCAGGCTTTAGCCTATGAAGAGGCTGGGAAAGCAGAGGCTCATGTTTCAGCCTATTGTAAGGCTGTTGTTCATAGCCAGGCTTTCAGAGAATTCCTCAGCAAGAGGAGGGAAGCAGGGATAGAGGATGTCTGAGAGTAGGCACTCCTGTTTTTTAAAAGGAGATTCTGCACATACCTCTGTAAATCAAGAAATCTTAATTTTTTTAAAAAAAGAGATTCCACAATCTGCATTGTCTTCTTCGTAATTCACATAAAAGAGGAAATGTATGCTGCAGTTTTTCCGTGGACAGCAATTTCTGTAGCTGTGAGTGTGTTGGCTCTGATGGCTAGGATATGTCCCAGGTTCAGTCTCGGATGGCTTAGGCCAGGGGTTCCCAACAAAATTTTCTCGAGGACCCCTCATCGAGCCGCTATTGTGACAAGGACCCCCATTAATTCCTAATCCTAAAATTAAAAAGTGAGAGCCAAATTAAGAGTCTTTTTATATTTTATATTTATACGTTTTTTTACAGTTGCTTGAACATCAAATGCATTATCTTCCTCTTCATCTGTAGGCCTTTGTCGTTTTAACGAACCACTTTTTAACCAACGGTCCATTTTTAACTACGCGAACTGTAGCTTCCGCGAAAAACAACGCTTTGTTTACAAACACTACTGTTTTGCAAAGAGGCAGCACGCGCCAGGGAGGAGGGAGGGGAATGGAGAAGACAGGGTACCTGCGCAGTAGCGCACAAATGAAGCCGACGCGCGCAAAGCATCTTGGGGAGGTGAGCGTTAGTAGAATGCGCGCGCTGCCTCTTTGCAAAACAGTAGTGTTTGTAAAGCGCCACCTAACGGCATACAGCAGAACTACTGCCTCTATCTAATTCTAGTTTTGCGCTAGACTCTGCTCATGCAGGAAGCGACCAAAACAAAAAATCTGTTATCATACAAAATATATTTAATATATTTTTTATTCTAATAGCATCTTGTGGACCCCTCTGGCATAGCTCGCGGACCCCTTGGGGTCTCCGGACCACCTGTTGGGAACCACTGGCTTAGGCAATATTAAGCAAAATGGACCAGTTGTGTGACTTGGTGTAAGCACCTTCCTGTGTGCTGCCTCCAGACCTCCCTGGAGCCAAGGGTGGGAAGATAAATCAAAGTCACCAGGTTTTCTTCTCAGTGTCTGCATTCTATTATTAATTTCGTTTATCCTTGCAACAAGAGGCTGAGGTTGCTCTGTCTGACAGAGATGGTGTCATTCTTTGGGCCACTCAATGAGATTTGCTGCCTAATGGTGATCAGAATATATACTTCCCATATCTAGGGCCAATGGCCTATTCCAATTCAATCACCCCCCACTATTTCCATAAGCTATGTATTGTTTCCAGGGCCAGCCCACACATAAGGCAAGGTCTGAGGCAGCCTCAGGCAGCAGGATCCACAGGGTCAGAATATCCCAATGCAGATATTTATTTTCCCCCTTCTTCTTGATGTAGATTTTCACTCCCTTCTTCCCTGGTGGGTTGCAGGGTACCATATTGTGGTTCCCTTCAGGTGTCAAAATGCCCTGGGTTGGCCCTGATTGTTACAGCAGTTAATCAGACAGTTGTGCTCGAAGTCAAGGGGCTTTTCCACAACTGACCACCTGGTGGTAGACAATGTAGTGGACTTTCTTTATGATCCTTTGGATGCATCTCAAAATTCCTGTTATTGATCCCTGAAATAGCATCACTGGAGGCTCCAGTCCAATACAGTACATACTTACCTGGCAGTAAGTTCAATCAAACTCTTTGAGACTTGCCTCTGAATAAACATGCACTGGACCAGGCCACAAGTGTCTTTTGGTCAAACTAACTAAGGTTAAGGCTGGGTGGCGCAGGGCACGCAGGGCGCCGGGCTGCCTGAGGGGATTCTGGTGCGAGGGCTGAGGGTGGTCAAGTAGGCAAGTCTGTCTGTTGTGCGCGCCTCCGCAGGTTGCTTCCCCGCTGCCTCGAGTGGGGCAGGCGAAGCCCCAGGCTGAGTTTTGTCTCCAGCTTGTGTGCAGAAGTCCCAGCGCTGGGTAATCAGCAGCCAATCGCACTGCCTTCTCTCCTTTGAACCAAGCCGGCTGTGCGCGAGAAAGTCGAGGGGTGGCGGAGGAGGAATTACACCACCCAAAAGAAACACACGCACACACCTGTGGCTGCCAAGTCGAGCACTCCCATGGATGGTGTCGTTGCCGCAGGCGGCAGCAGCAGGAGACAAGAATCAGAGGGGTGGGGAGGAAGAGGAGGAGGAGGAGCGGGGGAAGGGGAGGCTTCTCTTTTCTCGACCTGGGGGGGGGCACCAGAGGGATCTTCGCGCCAGGGCGCCAGATATGCTTAAGACGGCCCTGGTTAAGAGAGGGAGCATCTGTATTTAAGGAAGCACAGAGGTTCAGTATGTAGGAAAATGAACCAACGACAAAGGAAGGAAAAGTGGGAATAATAATAATAATAATAATAATAATAATAATAATAATAATAATAAATTTTTATTTATACCCCGCCCTCCCCAGTCAAAAACCGGGCTCAGGGCGGCTGACACCAACAGAACCACAATAAAACATAAAAAAATAATAATAATAATTAAAATACAGATTAAAATACAGTATTAAAATTTAAAGTGCAGCCTCATTACAAGTAGGCCATAAGTGGCTGACACCAACAGAACCACAATAAAACATAAAAACAATTAGTTAAAATACAGATTAAAATACAGTATTAAAATTTAAAGTGCAGCCTCATTTCAAGTAGGCCATAAATCCAAGCCATGAGGGAGAAAAACACAGGGGTCAGGCTGAGTCTAACCCAAAGGCCAGGCGGAACAGCTCTGTCTTGCAGGCCCTGCGGAAAGATGACAAATCCCGCAGGGCCCTGGTCTCCTGGGAAAGAGCGTTCCACCAGGTTGGGGCCAGTACTGAAAAGGCCCTGGCTCTAGTAGAGGCCAATCTAGCCATCTTATGACTCGGGATCTCCAGAATATTATTGTTTGTGGACCTTAAGGTCCTCCGCGGGGCATACCAGGAGAGGCGGTCCCGTAGGTACGAGGGTCCCAAGTCGCATAGGGCTTTAAAGGTCAAAACCAGCACCTTAAACCTGATCCTGTACTCCACCGGGAGCCAGTGCAGCTGGTAAAGCACTGGATGAATGTGATCCCACGGCCGGGACCCTGTAAGGAGCCTCGCCGCGGCATTCTGCACCCGCTGGAGTTTCTGGGTCATGGGAATACATGAAAGTGGGAACATGTTTAATTCTGTGTTAGTAAATCCAGTCACAATGGCAAATATGTTAAAATTGCCACTTGTGGAGTCCATTGTAACTGTCCCTTTTTATGTAGAGCTATGTGGTCACGTATTGGGATAGAGCTAAGCTGTGTTAAGCCATCTTGAATATGCACATTAGGAGAAATAACCATTCTGAAAGGAATGATTAACTAAATAACCCTAAAATGCTAGGCTGGGCAATAATTGATCCATTCTGCACTATTACAGCTTACTGATTCTGTTTAAAATGGTGACCATTACATAAGAGGTTATTCTAGGCTCCCTTATGGCAGGGGCTCAATATCCCCAGGTTTCCCCATGTGCTGTCCTGGATGACCTGCTCCAACACAGTTTGGCTTGCCCAAAGAATTGCCCAGTTCTTGTTGCCTCCAGGAAGGAAGCTGGCTAAAGTATGTGACATGATCTGTTGAACAGAACATGAAAGTGGGTAAAGGTAAAGGGACCCCTGACCATTAGGTCCAGTTGTGACCGACTCTGGGGTTACGGCGCTCATCTCGCGTTATTGGCCGAGGGAGCCGGCGCACAGCTTCCAGGTCATGTGGCCAGCATGACAAAGCCGCTTCTGGTGAACCAGAGCAGCACATGGAAATGCCGTTTACCTTCCTGCTGTAGTGGTACCTATTTATCTACTTGCACTTTGACGTGCTTTCGAACTGCTAGGTTGGCAGAAGCTGGGATCAAGCAACGGGAGCTCACCCCATCACGGGGATTCAAACTGCCAACCTTCTGATCAGCAAGCCCTAGGCTCAGTAGTTTAACCCAGTGTTTCCCAACCAGTGTGCCTCCAGATGTTTTGGGACTACAACTCCCATCATCCCTAGCTAGCAAGACCAGTGGTCAGGAATGATGGGAGTTGTAGTCCCAAAACATCTGGAGGCACACTGGTTGGGAAACACTGGTTTAACCCACAGTGCCACCTGCGTCCCATGAAAGTCTTGAGTCCAAAAAAGTCATGATTCCATCAGAGGTGACTCCTTCCTTGTTTATCTGTTTTTACATGGTAGTGCTTGGTACTACTTGCTCTGTGAACTGCATGAGCTCTGTACCTCAGAAACTCTCCTGGAATATTACCTTATTTTGAATTTTGGCAGTGATGGTTATTTTTGCAAGGAATTAGGAAATTAATATGATAGGATATGGGTGGCCAGCCCTTATGCTCAACTGGTGTGGTCCTGTCTCCCTGGTTCAGTAGACCAGAGACAAATGCCCCAAAGTGTGGGAGCCCTTTTGGTCTAAACCAAGTGGCAGGCAGCATAGTGAATGGCCTGCCCATTCACCAAGTGGTGAGAGTTCAGTACACCAGCTCCTGGATCAGTCAATGTCAAAGCCGTTTGAGCTCCTGTTGGTTTCTTTAGCTGTGAACTGCCAGAGTTTTCCCACCCATGGATGCTACTTGCTAGCTCCATAGCCCCACCTCTTGTGTGCAGGAGCCAATGTGCTTTTTATTGGAGTTGCTTATAATGGATTTTAATTATTATTTGACTGTTTCAGATAGCTGTTTTTAACTGTTTGTGCTGTTTTTATTGTTTTAATCTTTTTTAAACAATGATTTTTTTAGCAATCAAAGAATATATAATTGTATGAAATAAATAATTTTGGAAAAACAAAGTTCAGATAAATAAAAGTAATGCAAAATGATTTCTATTTATATTCACTGTGGGTGCCGTTACTTATGTAGCCAAAATAGCACTAGTCACACACAAGTATGAAGAATTGCCAAATATGGGGGGTCACAAGGTGTGCAGAAATACAACAGATTATTTTGGGGGGGCCCCTAAAAGTTAGGGCTAAGCCTGCTCGGTGGCCTCAGAACAGTCTGTTGTGGCAAGAAAACAGGGAGAATGGAATGGCGTATTGTGTTGGGTGGCATGGCTGACTTACTGGAGCAGGAACATATGGCACTGCAACATTTTGTTGCAAGGTCCACTTTTTTTCTGTCAGCATCGTAACTGTTGTACACATTCAGTACAGGTGCCCTCCTGCCTTACTGGTTAAACACAATTCCTGGTTTTGTAGCAGATAACAAATTTTTATTCCTGCTCTTCCTTTCAAATGTTATACTAATTCAATTTGCAGGTTCGTATGCATTCTTTCATCCACTTATATTTCTCACTTTGCTTAAAATTATTATTGCCATATATTTGTGTTGATGGACATTGCCACAGTCTATGGGGAAAGTCTGCCACATAGCCAGTGAACTTGCTTCACACATTTTTATGTACATGGAAGTGCTCCCCATGAGGTTACATCTATTATTGGAAGGAACTGGTGTAGCTATATTGGATGAAGTTCCCTCTGTGTTCTGCCTCCCTGTTATCCCTTTTCAGTTCCAAATGCATGTGATATTCTCTCTTTGCCTCCTGTTGTTTAGTGTTGTGTCATTACATGCTGTTTAACAGCTGCTGCAATTCTGCTCTGAAATCGGATGTTTCAGTTCTTTGGTAATAGATTCCTCTTTCTGCATGGACTAACATCTTTATCTATTAAAGCTTTATGTGTGCTTTTTGAAGTGCCCTTCTCATACAAACTTAATTTCCACAGTGGGATTCTTGCCCTCCCCTCCCCCAGTGAAAATTTTACAGGGTTG
The DNA here is from genome assembly GCF_963506605.1 of Zootoca vivipara. Classification (NCBI taxonomy): domain Eukaryota; kingdom Metazoa; phylum Chordata; class Lepidosauria; order Squamata; family Lacertidae; genus Zootoca; species Zootoca vivipara. The sequence goes on from NC_083292.1 coordinate 5,058,942, forward strand.
GGTTCAAGCAGTGGGTTGTCTTATGTCCTTTCTATTAGCAAGAAGAAGCAAGGCAAGAACATACGAGAATTTGGTGATGACCTTTATTAGGCGAGAGATGGGGGAGTGTTACCCTGTTTTCCTTGATCTCTTGACTACTTTCGATACCAGGGTGTCCTTCTGGAGTGACTATGAAAGTTGGTGGAGGGATGTTGTTCAGCCTCGTGGAGACATCATTGTAGGGTTTTGCAGGGGTTCACTTTTATAGTCCGCAGTGTTTAACATCAGCATAAAATTGGTCGGGATCATCTGTAGATTTGGAGTCATCAATATGCTGATTTGGAGTAATCAGTATGCCTATAAACTGAAGCTTAATCCAGATAAGACTTGAGGCACTATTAGTGGATGCTTCCCTGTCCTGGATAGGATTGCACTTCCTATGAAGGAACAAGTGTGCACATTTGGGGTACTTTTGGATTCACGACAGTCCCTGGAGGCACAAGTGGCCTCTGTGGCTCAGAGTGCCTTTCATCAGCTTTGGCTGGTGGTCCAGCTGTGGTTCTATCTGAAGGGGGATTGTCTAGCTTCTGTTGTCTATGCTCTGGCAACCTCTAGGTTGAGACTGTTCGGAAACTGCAACTGGTGCAGAATTCAGTAGCCTGTTTGCTCACTTGGGCAAGACAGCTTGAGCCTATAACACTAATGTTGGCTAGACTGGATTGGTTACCATTGAGCTTCCAGGCTTTGCTCCAAGCTTGAGCTTTATGCAGCTTCGGGCTCCAATACCTTAAGGACAAGCTCCTCACATATGAATGCACCCAGACCGTACAGTAATCTTTACTGTTCCCTCTGACTATTGCTTAGAACAATCTGTGACCCTCCTTCAGCCCCATGCAGCATGGCCAGTGGCTGTAATCCAGCAACATCAAGGGTGGGGTCAAAGATTCCTCTCCCCGGCTTAAAATGTAGCAGCCTGTAACACTTTATGATCCAGTTAGGAGGTATTGACATAAAATTAAATGATTCAGCTGCTATTTTGCAATAAATGGACCATTGCCCTGCAGGCTGTGGCTGTACCCGCTTCTGGATCTCACCCTGGACACTGCTTGCCCACAGTCCCTGGTGGATTCCTCTCAGGCAGCAAGTAATTCATCAGTGTGGTAAGGTAAAGACGGCCAAAATAACTGCAAGGTCAGCTAGAATGGTCAAGACCTAACCCACAGGCTTTCTTTCCAACTGGGCTGAGCCCTAAAATGGGTCCCTCATGTGAGGTGTGCCTCTGTCCTGTTGACTTGGCCAAGGATGTCCAATTAATGTGTGAAGATAGATTTGAACCATGGCCTTCCAAGGCTACATCTGCCACAATAGTAATTGCAACACGCTGATCCTTCACTCCTCTGCTACAATTTAGAGTCATGTATGTTTGTCTTTCCATGTTCAGCTTCATCCTCAGTGGATCTCCCATTGGACAGATTAGAGTTTGTCACCTATTGAGAGGCCATGTGAGATTGAGAGATTTGCATAGCCAAATGCCTTTCCTCTTACATCTAATTTCTTATGCACTTTCTTAAATTTGAAAAATTGCATGCTACACTGATAAAAATCCATGTGCGACATTATGCAGCTTTTGGCTATTAAATGATAGATCTGTACCTGGGACTTAGAATCAGGAGCAAAATCCTAGACATGTCTACTCAGAAGTAAGACCAATTGAATGCAGTGGAACTTACTCTCATTTTAACTGTGTCTGGGATTGTAGTCTACAAGTACCTGAAAATAGTCTGCCTGTAGGTTTGATCATGCAGTGCTTGTTCATTGTTGCTACAGGATTGAAAAGTGGGAAGAACTTGCTCAGCAATGAAGCTGACAGGAGGATGGGTCTCTTCTATCATATTAACTGTAGAAAGTGTAGAAAACCAGTTGTGGTTGTAGGGAAGAAGTACCTCTTTCACTCTCAGGTGCCAGATTAGACTTTGAGGCTTTCAAAGTTTGCATATTTCACAAAGTCTTCTTACTGTACCTTCTTAGAAAGCAGCAGTGTTGGCTACATATCTTTTTGGTCTTTTCTAAGAAATTTTATGTTGGAAAGCTTGAGGGCAGTGATCCTTGGAATTGTTCTTTCCTTGATATTTTTGTTCATTTGGTTAAATTAGTTGTTTCGGATGTATGTATTCATTTTATAAATAATATTAAGCATATGTTGAGAAATGTGTCACAAGCACATTGACCATCCTATTCATCTACTTTCAGGCCAGATTATTATGAATCCAGATAGCAGAGCTTTTGAATGTGATCTCAAGGTCACGCCTGGAGTACAAGTTCCACTGAAATCAATAAAACTTGCTTCCATGTAGATGTGTCAAGGAATCTTATTTTGCTGGGTGTGGGGGCTCAGTTTCTAACAAGAGAAGGTCTGACACCATCGTGGCTCACACCTAATTAGAAACTGCATCCTCTGACCTTGACATCCTTATATCTGATGCATGATGGGCTGCAATGTGATTTCTCAGTAGTGAGAGAACCACACTTTGTACATGTTTGGAAGCATACTTGTTTTTATTATGACATCATGTATTCTTGAGTCTGCACCTTGTAATGCAGAATAGGTTCCGAAAGTCTGTTTGGATGTTTTGCAAATCTAGTAAGAGGAAACTGGTTTTATGGCTAAGCGGAGTGTTCTTTTAGATGATCTGCAGAGAAAACAGAGTATGCCAAGCGGAGTGTTCTTTTCACTTGAGCACCCATGGCTTAAAATGTAGCAACAATGAAGGAATACAGTAGTTGTTGTTACTATTATTGTGGTGGGTTTTTTTTTTAGCGGGGGCAAATATTACCAAGGCTCCACTCCTCCATCATCTGAACAGGGATATGGTATTAAAGTTGCAGGCTTCCTCTGTTCCAGTCACCCGGTTCCAAATTAGGAAAACATGGGATGGCAGGAGACCAAATGCTAAATATTGCCTTGCCCCATCCTGTGTTAATGACATAGCAGTTTTTTGCTGAGAAACGCAGTTATTGCCCAGCTCTCATGGCTCAATAGAACAGCAATGCTGAGAGGATATTGTGGTTGAGAATTTGAGATACTACTTCGTCTGAAGGGGGTTCATCTGAAGTGTCTTGTTATCCTGGTGTTGCAGACTTCACAATCTGCGTCGGAAATCATCTTGCAAATGTGAAAGCCTTCATTGCTGGTCTTCTTGATATCCTTTTCCAGAACTTAATGAAATGCTGCCTGCTTTTCCTGACACCCACAAAGTTGCTGAGCTTTTTCAAGGAAACCACCAGAATTGTTTGTTGCCTTACTTCCAGGTTTTCCATGACATTTTGCCACATCCCCCCCCCCCCGACATCATTTTTACACCTGAAAACCAGGACATGTCGGGAATTTTTCTGATGTATGCCAAGCCTATGTCTGGTGGAAGTTGTTCTGCAAATGAAGCGGCCCGTTTTAAAATTCTGCCTTTTGACTTGGAGTCTGTTGGATCCCTTTCAGAAGCAATGGGAGGGTCTGTGTATGCTTTATCTCAGTTTCTTAAAAAGAAATGTTGCAACCCCTAGAAAGTTTTTAAAAATCAAAAACAGATTTGAGGAAGAGCAAAATCCGACAGAGGTGCTGAGTACTTCTGAAGACCAGTTGCTGAGAGACAAGCAGCTGGGGGGGGTGTCTTCCTTCCCTGGGGGGGGGGGGGGGAATGTGACAGAGCCATCTTTGTTAAACAAGGCCTGCCCCGGCAAGGCCATTCTGGTGCTTTTGCATTTCCTTTGGTTAGCTGCTCTGAATGCCCCATTCGTGCTCTATGGTCTTTATGTGCGGTCCCTGGGTATCCACGTAGCATTGTCAAGGTGCCAGTTAATTCTGTTACGTTAGAGCAAAGGAGGATGGCCCTTGGCCAAAATTAGACCACCTCCCTCTTCTTTATCCCTTAAGAAGGGCTTTGTCATCCCCAGGAGTGTGGATACTGGTATCTCCTCTCAAGAACAACATGTGTAAGAAGGGCATGGATGGACCACAAGCCAGAGTCTTAAAAGTCTGTCTCTTGCTCGAGCCTCTGGTGCAAAACAAGGTTGTTGTTTACGAACAAGGGGCATTTTGCATCCCTTGGAAATTCCCTCTTTTGAGAGAGGTGAGTGGCTTTGCTCTCTCTGCAAGTTCCCCGCTGTGATCAACTGATTCTCTCCCTGCTGCCCGCCCCACCGGCCCCATTTTCTCACTTGCCCCTTTTACCAATTTCTCTTGGTAAGAGGCGATAACTAATTAGGAAGCTGCACCTGAGCCTGGCACATTGTGCGGCACAAACACCAGCACACATGGTGGCATTTCTTTACAAGCCAGTAGTCTTGGGAGTGAGTTGCAGTTTTCAGGGGAATATCTCCCTCCACCCCTCTGCGTCTGGAAAGCTCAGTTTAAATTTCCTCTCATGAGAGTTTAATAAAGCACTGTAAACGAGGCCTTTTGTTGTTCAGTTTTCTTTCCTTCTAGCAAGGTGTAGTATTGTATTTGAACAAGCATTTGGATTGGGGTGCAGCAGCATAGTGCCCAGCCCTGTAGGTAGATGGCAGGTGGCAGTTGCAAACCATGTGTTTTGGCTCAAGAGGGCCGGTGTGCTTCAGAGCACTGGTGAAAACAACCCTAGACGGAGGGGACACACTGTCTGGCTGCTTCTTGGAGAATAAACAGCAGATATGCGATGCAACATCTACTCTGGAAGGAGCTGCTGATCTTCTTTGTTTTCTTGCTGCATGGTTCCAATTGGTGGTAGTGGTTGTTTAGTTGTGTCCGACTCTTCATGACCCCATGGACCAGAGCACACCAGGCACTCCTGCCTTCCACTGCCTCCTGGAGTTTCGTCAAATTCATGTTGGTCACTTCTACATTTAACACTGTCCAACCATCTCATCCTCTGTCGTCCCCTTCTCCTTGTGCCCTCAATCTTTCCCAGCATCAGGGTCTTTTCCAGGGAGTCTTCTCTTCTCATGAGGTGGCCAAAGTATTGGAGCCTCAGCTTCACGATCTGTCCTTCCAGTGAGCACTCAGGGCTGATTTCCTTCAGAATGGATAGGTTTGATCTTCTTGCAGTCTATGGGACTCTCAAGAGTCTCCTCCAGCACCATAATTCACCAGTTGGTACTATGCCAAAATATATTTGATATCTGGATAATGTAATGCAGGCTTCCCTAACCTGACACCCTCCACATTTGGGACTACAACTCTCATGAGGCTTGGGCAGCATGGCCCAGTGGGCAGGAATGGTGGGAGCTGTGGTGTAACTGGAAGGCATCAGCTTGGGGAAACTGCAGAGAGACTTGTTCGACTTTGAGGGAGGCCTGCATTCTGGCCTCCCACTTTGCTCTGAAGCTCACTGGATGGCTGTGGGCCAGGATTGATGGATTGCATTTATAGCCCACCTTTTCCCCAAGGAGCTCAATGTGTGGTGCACATGGTTCTCCCCCTCCTCATTTAATCCCCACAACAATCCTGTGGGGTAAATTAGGATGAGAGGCAGGGACTGGCCAGAGGCCACCCAGTGAGTTATGGCTGAGTACGGATTAGAACCCTGATCTCCCAGGTCCTAGTCCAACACTCTGTTATGCTCTACTACAGGGGCCTTTCTGCAGGGGCAAAACTAGGCACATACACTATGTAAAATAATGAAAGTTTACTATCCCCCCACCTCTCTTCTCCCCCTAACCTCATACTGTCATTAACATTAGTGTCTCACATTGAATGTAACATCCATAAAAAGGACTTGATGAACTGAAAGTTTAATCTTCCATTAAAATAATTTTAAAAAGCTAAGCCATAGCATTTTACTTCTACATTCACTCTCTGCCTAGACTCTGTTTTTCTTCCTCCCTGGCTACACCCTGCTGTCTGCATTTGTTGATTCTTACTCTCCATGGTTTATCCTGTCTTGAACAAGCTTTTTATCCTTCTGAATTTTATTTTAATTGAACTCAGCTTAATTGACAGCCTCCTCCTTCCAGCTGGCTTTCTTTTGATTTTTTGTATATTTCCCCACTCCTGTTTCCTCTCCCATTTCCCCATCATATTTCTAATCTATTGCTTAAAATAAATTTTGGATTGCAAAACTTGTCCCCTCTATGAATGCAGGTCGGTTACCAGCCTTGAAGCTGTTGGAGGCACAAGGGGCTTTTGCAATGTTGCCTCCACATAAAGTTCGTAAGGTTTTGGTGGTAGCTTTTAATTCATCCAACTTTCCTTCAACCCATCTGTGATTCCTATTTCCTATTTCAGAATACAAATGGCAAATATGCCCACATATTTATATATTGATTAAAATATTTCCTGGGCACTTCCCATGCCCCAAGGTACTTTGAGCTGCCCACAGAGCTGGGGTAGATGGACTTTGGCTGCCATGCATTATGTGGGAAGTGTTGCACTGGGCTTCACCTGGTACATTATGATCTTGCCAAAAAAGACACAACGTTTTGTGAGGGAGAGAGAGGCAAAGATGAACCAATCTAGAGTATAGCATAAGTTAAATAAGTCTGGAAGGTTTGCCTTTTGCCTGTTTATTGACCGACACTCTGTGTATCAGAGCATGTTATCCAGGCTTTTTCTAAGACTCCCTGGAAAAGACCCTGATGCTGGGAAAGATTGAGGGCACAAGGAGAAGGGGATGACAGAGGACAAGATGGTTGGGCAGTGTTCTCAAAACTACCAACATGAGTTTGACCAAACTGCGGGAGGCAGTGGAAGACATGAGTGCCTGGCGTGCTCTGGTCCATGGGGTCACGAAGAGTCGGACACGACTAAACAACAACATATTCAAGTTATCCTCAAGTTCCACTTTCCAGCAGAGATGGACGGAGCCTTTCTTCCCACCCAGGGCCATCCCTGGAGGGGGCAAGTAGGGATGATTGCTCCAGGCCCCATATTGCCTACAGACAGCCACCCAATCTTAAACAACTCCTCACCCACAATAATACAACCACCAGACTTAACATGGACACTGGTACCAGAGCCTGCAATAAACCCAGATGCCAATTTTGCTGCCACATACACCCAGACAACACCATTACTGGCCCCAACAACATCCAACATACCATCTCAGGGCTATTTAATTGCTCATCTTCTAACATTGTGTATGCCATCAAATGCCAACAGTGCCCTTCAGCTCTCTATATTGGACAAACAGGCCAAACCCTATGGCAAAGGATAAATGGACATAAATCTGACATCAGTAATCACAAGACAGAGAAACCAGTAGGAGAACACTTCAATCTCCCAAGACATTCTATACAAGATCTCAAAGATCTCTTATTACAAAAAAAGAATTTCATAAATAGACTGGAAAGAGAAGTTGCTGAACTGCAACTTATTACCAAGCTTAAAACCATGGAGAGACCTGGTCTGATTAAAGATATTGAATTCTTATCTCATTATACATGATAAAGCTATCTTTAGCCATCTCACCCCTTGTTTTTTCCTGTAAGACCAATTGCAGTTGTTAACAATCGTCAACAGCTATCAGTCAGTCAATCACCCTTTCCCACCACCCTTATGAGTAATATCCCTCCCCACCCTCTCACTATATATAAGCGTCTGGTGACTTCTGTTTCAGTGTATCTGAAGAAGTGTGCATACACACGAAAGCTCATACCAATGACAAACTTAGTTGGTCTCTAAGGTGCTGCTGGAAGCAATTTTTTTATTTTATTTCGAGTATGTCAGACCAACACGGCTACCTCCCTGTAACTAGAAATAGAGTTGTAGAGTTGGAAGGGATACTGACAGTCATTTAGCCCAACCCACTGGAATTCAGGAATCTCGGCTGAAGCATCTATGACAGGTGGCCATCCAACCTCTGCTTTAAAACCTCCAAGGGAGTCCACCACCTCCTGAGGGAGTCTGTTCCTGTCGATGAGCTCTTCCTATCAAAGTTCTTCCTGGTGTTGAGTTGGGATCTCCTTTCCTGTAACTTGAAGCCGTTGGTTTGGGTCCTACCATCCCACCCCCTCCTGGCACTGAGAACCATGGCTGCCATTTTCTGTTCACCCAAGAGACTTTCCACCTCCTCTCTTGCTAGAGCAAGGCAGGGAGGGTGGAAGTAGAGGAACTCACCGGTTGAAATGTGTGTGAGAGACTTCGTGGCAAAATTGGTGGCAAAAAGTAAGCCAAGGAGGAGGCTTACTACCACCATTGCCATGCAAAGGAAGAGAGGCAGTGGGCTCTGTGCGCCGTGTGCTTGCTCAAGGGACAGGCCCATTCTAGTAGTGTTTGTAGCATGTTCACTAAAGAGCTTGTTGAACTGAGCAACAAACAGGCGCAACCCACCTTTTTGCAAATGTGCCTTTTCTCCTCTCTCACTGCTATTTTATCATTTTAATCTTCAAGCTGATATGCCAACTTCATTGCACTTTGCTCTGACATGACACAATTCCCATCATCCCTGACCACTGGTCCTGTTACCTAGGGAGGATGGGAGTTGTAGTCCCAAAACATCTGGAGGGCCAAGTTTGGCCATGCCTGTGATAGACTATTGCTGCAAGAAACAGCAAAGGGTGGTTTCTCCATTTTTGCAGGGGACAAACTGAAGTTGAGTGAGAGCATCTCTGAATGTGAACTTGTTAGGTAGCCTTGGGCAAAATTGGGCAAAATCTTGGGACTTCTCCATCCAAGATGAAACTTCCATTGACAGTGTATGGCTTCTTTCCATATTCAGTTTTATATTCTCCCACCTTTCTACGACTCCTGAGTTGTTCCTAAGCCGAATCAAGAATAGGTAAGGGTCACAGGAGAGTTTCTTGTGATTATATGCTGTCCTTTGCTGATTAAAAACCCTTGTTCTTTTTCATTTAGCCACAGGCTGGTAAAGAGCACATTTCTTTCTGTAAACTTTGCTTTTTGGACGCAACTGCCCTCTGGTGGTAGTAAATTGATCAGCAGATACTTGATGTAAACCAGATTAGATTTCTGGATTGCTTTTAGTGCTACATTTCAAACTGGGGGTGCTCATAGTTAGGGGGAAGGGTCCAAATAGTTAGTATTAAGATGGCCTTGTGGTAAAGTTCTTCAGGTTTTAATATACAAATAGCCCTGACAGTTTGAGCACCTCATAGGATGTGATTTTATATGTTTTGTCGAACTGAATGTCTCCCAAGAAAATACTAAGTCTTCTTGGATGCAGATGACTTGAGGAGACTTAAGTTTTACTCCCCCTACCCGATTTTCATTTATTTGTTTTGCTAATGGGGCTGTAATCCTAGACTAAGCAAAATATGTTTCTCTTTTCCTCACAGTGTCATCAGTCTTCAGGGGAAGACATGGAGATCTCCGATGATGAAATGAACCAATCTCCAAGCACAGAATGTGGCAAAAACATTGTGGTGAATACTTCTGTTGGCAACTCAGCTGTGATGGCTCCCTCAATTCCTATGCCTCCCCATGGTTTTCCTCCCCTGCCTCCCCCACCCCCACCCCAGCCGGTCTTTCCAATGCCCCCTCCTCCGCCTCTTCCTCCCCCGCCTCCCCCAACTCACCCTGCAGTTACTGTCCCTCCTCCTCCCCTCCCAGCGCCTCCTGGGGTTCCACCCCCTCATATCTTGCCTCCACTTCCTCCGTTCCATCCTGGGATGTTTCCCCTCATGCAAGTAGATATGATCAGTGTCTTGGGCAACCAATGGGGAGGCATGTCAATGTCTTTTCAAATGCAAACCCAAATGCTGAGCCGCTTGATGCAAGGGCAGAACACTTACCAGTACCCCCCGTTCATGGGGAACCGGATGCAGTTTGTGAACCTTCCTCCCTACCGGCACTTTTCCATGGGAGCAGCTATCAACCGCGGACAGCAGTGGCCCCCTTTGCCCAAGTTTGACCCCTCAGTTCCACCTCCGGGTTACCAGCCCAAGAAGGAAGATCCTCATAAGGCCACTGTGGATGGTGTCCTCTTGGTGATTGTGAAAGAACTTAAAGCAATAATGAAGAGGGATTTAAACCGGAAGATGGTGGAGGTGGTGGCCTTCAGGGCGTTTGATGACTGGTGGGACAAGAAAGAGCGTCTAGCAAAGGTAACCATCAAATATCACCCCTCTTTTCCAATGGCTATGCAATGGCAGACGGTTTGCACCACCTGCCTCTTTGCATCTTTCTGTGTTTCCCCCAGTTCAGGCTTGGAAATACATAAAACAAGTAACAGAATGGGTGTATGGCAAGGCATATACCTGTCGTCATAAAGCTTAGTGCAGGGGTCCCCAGACTTACCGGCGTTTGGGCTGGTTCCCACCGCGCCGCGGGCCGGAGGACGGGGGAGCGCGCGTCTGTGCGGGCCGGTGGGCGGGGAGTGCGCTTACTGGCGCGGCGGCGCGCTTCCAGGGTGGAAAAAGCGCCGAAAATCCATTGTGCGCATGCGTATGGGCCTCCCCCGACCCGGAAGTGCACCAGAAATGACCTCTTCTGGGTCGGGAGAGGCCCATACGCATGCGCACAAAGGATTTTCGGCACTTTTTTCCCGACCCGGAAGAACGCTGCCGCGCTGCGCGCCGTAAGAGCAGGCGGCGGGCGGCAGGGGTCGTCGCGGGCCGGATTGGCAGGCCAATTGGGCCGCATCCGGCCCCCGGGCCGTAGTTTGGGGACCCCTGGCTTAGTGCATGCATGCATGTATGTATAAGAGCACTAGTCCAATTCCTTATAACTCAAGGTTATTGTTTTGTTGTTTTAAAGGGATCTCTAGTGCAGGGGGGTGAAAGTCTTTTATCTGAAACCCTAGACTAGAGAGTCAGCTGTGTTTGGAGTAGGCAGTATGGAGCTGGATGCATGACTCCATTTGAGGCATCTCAAATTTGTTTGTGTGTGATTTTTATGTGACTTCAGACATGGCTTAGAGCAGGCATAGGCAAACTCGGCCCTCCAGATGTTTTGAGACTACAATTCCCATCATCCCTGACCACTGGTCCTGTTGACTGGGGATGATGGGAGTTGTAGTCCCAAAACATCTGGAGGGCCGAGTTTGCCTATGCCTGGCTTAGAGTATGTCCATGTCTTTACAAATGGCAAAAGTGTACTTAGCACTGTCTGACGTTCACAAATTCCTAAAAACCCATAGCGGATATTAGGCTACAGCCTACATTAGAAAACCTGCATGGTTTTTGCACCACAAAAGGATCATGCCAAATTAAGGTTGTTTTCTGCCAGGCAAGGTGGATATTTTCCAGTTTAATCAATGGACACTCTGCAGTAGGGGAGTAGGCACATCCTACTGATGTTTTTGACCTTTGCCTCCTACCTAGAATTTGTTCAGGCTGAACATATCCAATGGAAATCAAGCAGGGATGTGCCATAAGTGCTATTGATGGATTTGAGCACCTTAAGTCTGAACTTTTGTTCAGGGAAATTAGAGCTTCTGTATAAGTAGATGCTGCTGCTTTGTTCAAGCACCCAGTTTTTAGCATCCGCACCAGTGTGTAGTGTCCTCTTTTTTTTAATCCTGCTTATCTTGCATAGGCATTACTTACTCCAGTAAAATCTGGAGAACATAAAGATGAGGAGAAGCCAAAACCAAAGGACCGCATCACATCTTGTCTTCTGGAGAACTGGAACAAAGGAGAAGGTCTGGGTTACGAAGGGATTGGCTTGGGCATTGGGTTACGCGGGGCCATCCGGTTGCCATCTTTCAAGGTAAGTAAGAGCAGCCTTCAATATCTAGTTATTCATAATATGAACCCTGCTTTCCTATAGTACTCTAAATAATGTTAAAATTGAGTCACAGTTTTAATGTCTCAGCTGTTGCGCACTTTTTGCCCAATAAACTTTTAGCTCTCTAACCTTACAGAAATGATTAATAACCCAGTATTGGCTCTTCACACCACCACCAATGCTATTACTGGCTGATTTATGATGGTGCAGAAGGATTAACCGTTGCCTCTAGCCCCATGTGAGTTTAGAGAGCACACTGGAAGACTTGGAAGATGGCGAAAAGTTAGGGGGGAGGGTGTTGTTTAGAGAAAGCATGCAAACATGGAAAGTGGCTGAAGATCTGTAAGGAAGAACATCACCTTTATTTTATCATACATCAGAAATCCTTTAACAGATTTAATAAAAGAGGTGATAAGACTTTAAGGTTTCCGTCTTATTCCAACTTTCCTAATTCACATGTTTGCACTTCTGTGTATTTAGATGTTTGAACTGGCTTCAATAGCAGTGCCTATTGATGTTCACACAGGTCTAATTGTTCTGCTGCCTTTTAAATTATAAACTGAAGTAAAAATGTGTTCACAAACATAAAAAGGAAAGCAAACGTTGGCGCTCCCATTTAGTCATTTTTTGGGAGTAAGGTTCTTGTATGCCATGAAGTGGGAGCACTTGTAAATCTAAAAACAAATACATCTCCCAAAATTGGTTGATTCTGTCCTTTCTGCAGGTGAAGAGAAAGGAACCACCTGAAGCTGCCTCAGCTGGAGACCAGAAGAGAATCCGTCCCTCTACTTCGGTAGATGATGAAGATGAAGGTTTGTGAAGCCATATTTTCCTCCAAAACGCAGTAAGGGCTTCACACTGCTGAATCCTCTAATCTTCTCAATCTGGACACTCTATGCAAAACTCAGAGTTCCAAATTCTCTTTGGTCCCAAATATCACATTAAATTGCAAAAATTAGGACAATCTGTAACACAGATAAGACTCAATGTTCAGTGTTGCAGTTAAGATGGGCACTGTTCCATTAAGTAATGTCTAAAATCACAGTAAAAAAAATTCGTATCATGGAAAGAACAAGCTGTTCAGTGTTATAACTGGTTTAATGCTATTTCAGTAAGAAATGAAAGACACCTCCTCCCCCGTAGTTCTTGTTAATTGTCATTAAATGCTTTGCCCTCCCAGAGCTCCTTAGAGAAGGTTAATAATAATAATAATTAATAACGCAGGTGGCGCTGTGGTCTAAACCACTGAGCCTAGGACTTGTCAATCGGAAGGTCAGTGGTTTGAATCCCCGCGACAGGGTGAGCTCCTATTGCTCGGTCCCAGCTCCTGCCAACCTAGCAGTTTGAAAGCACTTCCGGTGGGAAGGTAAACGGCGTTTCCATGCACTGTTCTGGTTTCGCCAGAAGCGGCTTAGTCATGCTGGCCACATGACCTGGAAAACTGTCTGCGGAGAAAGGTCGGTTCTCTCAGCCAGTAAAGCAAGATGAGCGCCGCAACCCCAGAGTCGTTCGCGACTGGACTTAACTGTCAGGGGTCCTTTACTTTTAGTAGCCACCTTGACATAGTGCACTTCATTAATCTGAGCACCCACAGTTGTTCAATATTCAAGCACCAATTTCTTACCAGCTTTGGAAGGACATAGCCTGACTGGAGCTCAGTAACCTAACTAGGAAGAGAAACTGGGAGTTCCTTCCTTTGCTGTGCATTTAAGCCCTATTGACCGGGATAAAGTTTTGGTGTACTTAACTCTTCCTAGATTGCATACCATCTTCTTGAAAGATTTAAGGAAGCCAGATTGCAGCTAGCAAGCAAGGCCCACTCTTAGCCTCTTTTTCCAAAACTCATAGGGTGCAACCCAGCCAAGTTAAGCTTTGCAGTTCCATGGACCTTGATGGCAGAAATAAGCACAGGCTTACTTGCCCCTAAATGTAATCAGTGGTTAATTTTTAGCACTTTTCACATGGGCTGGATGGTGCCACATTCAGCTACTGAGGGATGGAGATTTCTTCCCCTATTTCTCATTGTGTCAGAAATGGTGTCTTGAAAAATAAATCCTTGCATAGGGTGCATGTCCAGAGATGCAGATCACACGTGCACAGAAGAACCAAATGTTTCCATCCACCACAGGCATCCTCTTCCTTCAGATCCATCCCTCAAAAGCCACATTTTCTTTGAAGCCTTTGGAGTGAGTCCCTTTATCCTCCTATAACTAACCTTCATGAGATTTAACTGGACCCTAAGACTCCCAAGGAGAAGCCAAAATGCTAGACTCGAGGACACTGCTGCAGTGATAGCAAAGTCTCCTTCCATGGGCGCCTTCTTTCTTCTAGAAAGAGAACTCGGATGTGGGGTACAGTGTGGCATTCAGAGGACCTGCCGTAATATGCAGCTGCTCCTTTCCCACATAATCCCAGGGCTCAACATAATGACCCCCACTTCTCCCATGTATTATATACATGGGAGATAATGCCAAGTATGTAGGTTCTCCTAACACATAACATATTTTCAAGGTGACACAAGTATCAACCACATTTCCTCAGTTGTATTTTCTTTCTTTTTAAAAACTTTATTTAACAAATGAGCGGGTGAAAGAAAACTCTTTTTTTTAAAATACCCACCTACTTTCAGTTTTCTAAGACAGGAATCCATTTTTGTCACTTTGGGAATGTTATGGCTGGCTGCTTCTTCAACTTTTTCATGCATTTTCACACTCCCAGAATCAGAACGAGATCGAGACCTGCCGGATGCAGCCTCAGACCTCTCCAAGAAAGATGGTGAAGTGGTCGGCCTCAGGAGGAGACCCGGAAGGCCGCTGGAACTAGACAGTGAAGGAGAGGAGGAGGATTCAGGCAAGGAGGAGGAATCCTCTTCAGAAAAGGAGGCCGAGCAGGAGGAAGAGGAAGGGGAAGGGGTGATGAAATCCGTTTCTGACAAGGTAGTTCCCACAACCGACCTGGGCTTTTTTCTCTTGGCTGTGTATGTGTGAGTGAAAGCCAGCACCTTTTGATGCTGGAGGGCTCATGAAGAATACCTACCTACCCCCACCCCCACCCCACCCCGGCACCATTTCACAGAACGCTTTTATTATGCTCAATGTATTTTATGTGGTTGCAACCCACCCTGGGTTGAAGGTCGGGTAATAAATAATAATGGCAATTAAAAAAACCCTCAGAAGGCAGCTCTATATATGCCATATATCCAAAAAATAAAACATGAAAACAAAAGTGGTCAATGAGCGATTAGAACAGTAGCAATTGAAACATGAAGCCAAATGAAGTCACCAATAAAAAGCAGAATGGACTATTGAAAGGTTATTTAAAGTCTGCTTAAGTGTCACCACTGAGGGGTCCATATGGAACACCTGGCAGGCACCCCAATCCCCCCCTCCCGGAGGGAGATCCAGCAATGTGAGGCCGCCACTGAAACGCTATGGCATCGGCATCCTCTGTGACTGCACTGGTTTTTATTGCAGATACTTATCACTTTGGGGGGGCATGATCTGCCCACCAGGGTTTGCTGCACTACCACTTCCATCATGTCTGACCCATGGCCTTGCTAGCTGGGGCTGATGTGAGCTGGCATCCTCATCAATGGCTTCCCATGCCATAGTGGCTCCATGCCTTTTTCAGTGTGTAATACGCTTATCAATTGCCAGTCCTTTTGTGAATTCAGGGTGCCCCATTATCTGCCTCTTATAGTTGCTAAGTCAAAGGGAAAGATGAGTTTTGTGGCAGGCTGTCCCCCCTAGCCACAAAGTTTTCTTTCTTCCTTGCTTACATTCTAGATATTGCTTGGAATCAGGGCTGAGTCAAGACCTTTAGAGGCCCTAATCACTTAAAAGATTCTGGTGCCCCCATAGATATCTAATTCAAAATATAAACAATAATAAATGGTAAAATAAAATTTTATTTTTCAAAATGAAACAAAACCTGCATTAAGATGGAAAATAATGTTTATTTTGTATACTTTCACTTTTTATTTGAAACATTTTTTCCTGCTTTTTCTGATGTCCAAGTCTTTGATCAGATCCTAAAAACTAATCTAATGTAACACATCTGCTTCTATCCCTAGTAAAGATAAGGCATCCGGCCTGCCTTGTTGCATAGTTGTTCTGTTGGGATTTTTAATACACTTCAGTTGAGAAAATAGATGCTCAGCAGAGCAATTTGTGACCATTAATGTTAAAAATCTGGCAATGGATAATTTTTGTGGTGCCCCCTTCCCTTGATGCCCTAAGCATGTGCTTATTTCGCTTAATGGTTAATCCAGCCCTGTTTGGGATATCCCTTTGTGGACTGTAACTACAATTGATTGGATATGTTCGTATGTGTTGCTTTTCTGAGTTTTGAAATATTTCTGAAGTTTATTTCCCCCCTTTTAAAAAAAACTTTAAATGTGTCTTCCACTCTGTAAAGAAGTGTCATGTTGCATGTCCTGAGTCCACCAGCCTATCTTTTTATCTAGACATTATACCAGATGTGCCATGATGGCACTGGACTTCTTTCTTATGTAATAATATAAGCCCTCAGTCAACATGCTCCCCCACCTGCAAAAAAAACGAGTGTTTGTTGCACTTTCAAAATGCCCTCTCTCTCAAGGAACAGGAGGAAGACCTCAATGAAGAGGAAGGGGAGGAAGAAGATGAAGACGATGACGATGACGATGAAGAAGAGGTTGAAGCAGAAACAAGTGGAAAGGAAGAGGAACAAGATTCTGAAGAAGGTATGATGTCTTGTTAGCCCTAAGTAAATGAAATCTTGAGGTTTTGACTAGCTGATGCATTGTCCAAATCTCCAGGTAATATTTAACTGGTGCTCATTAGAACAAAAGCTCAGCAGGACCTCCTGCAATGTGTGAGGCAAGCTCAATTTCATGAGCTATCCTGAAAGGGATTGAAGATAAAGCAGCAAGTATTGTCATATATTAGTATAATTTAACAGGCACTCAAGTTTAAAATGCTATATGCAGTTCTAGGTGTCCCACCTAAAAGTAAGAATGAAATGCAGAACATGAAATATTCACTTAAAGCAACAGAAATTAAAAGTGGGGAGGTTAACGTTTTCTTACGAAAAGAAGTGCAAGAAGTTAGGGCTGTTAATTTGAGATAAAAATTTACTAAGGGCAGGTAAAATTTTGTATGGTGAGAAGACAGCTTCTCTTCTTTTACTCCTACATTTAAAAAAACCTTGAACCTTCTATGTACTGTCAGGTAAACTATGGTACATTCAGGATAAAAAGTGTTTTCACACAGTGCATTGCTTTGGGCCATTTCAGTGGCAGCCAGAACAGATGGCTTTATAACGATTTAGGGAGCTCTCTATAGCATGGATATGTGACCGGGGGGGGGGGCGCAAGCAAATGGAAATCTTATGCTTCTAATTAATTTCTCTTGCCTGTCCCGACCAAAATGTGTTTTTTGTGTTCCAGCAGAAGATGTGGGAAGTCCTGCCTCCTCTGGAGCAGAGATTGAGTCATCTGATGAAAGTGAGGAATCCTCAGAATTTGGGACGAGCTCTGATTCTGATGAAGACGAGGAGGAGGAAGAAGAAGAGGAAGAGGAAGAAGAAGAGGAATATGAGGAGCAGGTGGAAGATGAAGAAAGAGTGTCTCTACAGCAAGAAACAGAAGCCCTGCCTACCCAGCTGGCCCCTGAGTCTCTCACTCAAGAGGCTGAAGATGATGATCAGAAGGAGACCATCCTGGAACTGTTTCCAGTGGACGATTACATTGAAGGGACTCCTCTAGTTCTTCCGGAGCCTTTGATGCCAGGAGGAGAGGAGCCGAAGGAAGAAGTCAAGCATGCAGAGGAAGAAAGTGGGGAATTCCTCCAGCAGTCTGCGGCTGAAGTGCTGGTGGTGATTGAGAGAGCCCATGAGGAGAAGCTACAGGTGTCACCAGTGTGTGTGCCAGGTGAGGGGCAATTTTGACCGTTTTGCAAACTCTCTCCTCCCAATATCTGGTGAGTAAGGGCTCTGGAGGGACGCAGGTGGCGCTGTGGGTTAAACCACAGAGCCTAGGGCTTGCTGATCAGAAGGTCGGCGGTTCAAATCCCTGTGACGGGGTGAGCTCCTGTTGCTTGGTCCCAGCTCCTGCCAACCTAGCAGTTCGAAAGCACGTCAAAGTGCAAGTAGATAAATACAGCGGGAAGGTGAACGGTGTTTTCATGTGCTGCTCTGGTTTGCCAGAAGCGGCTTTGTCATGCTGGCCACATGACCTGGAAGCTGTACGCCAGCTCCCTTGGCCAATAACGCGAGATGAGCACCGCAACCCCAGAGTCGGTCACGACTGGACCTAATGGTCAGGGGTCCCTTTACCTTTAAGGGTTCTGGAAGCTTGTCTGCTCCTGCCTTTCCTCCTGGAGTAGGAGTCCCTACCTTTGGAGAGGAAAGCTGATAAAAGGCCTTGCATGAGTACAGAACCTGTCGTGGAAAAATGCCCCTGGCTCCAGAAAGGCCTGTGAATCACAGAGCAGCTGAATGTGTAGCTCATTCTGAAATAAAGTTTGGGCACACGTGCTGATGTGGGAGTGGCTTGTGGGATTTAAGGCTGAACAGGATCACATCAGAAGCAGCCTTACTTTTTCTTGTCCGGGTTTCAAATTCTGTCTGTTTCAACAGCATCTTGATTTAAAGGCCTCTGTTAGCCCTATTCTTAGGGTTTCTTGTTCAAGTTCCTGATCTGAATACAAGTGGCTGCTTTTCAACCTCCACGTTTAGTTTTAAGCAGGGCTGGGCAATATCTGGTTTTCAGCATCGTGATATATCAGCAACTAAATACTGTGATATGCTGATATCTCATGATGTCTGACTCTGGAATGTATCTTGGCTACTTCTTCCTACCCACCTTATGGGAGGTAGAAGCAGCTGAGATACATTGCCCAGCAGGTAGATGGAGTCCGATAAGGTGCTCCTCCTGTCTGCCTGCACCTTTGCTGTCTGCAGGCAATTTGAGCTGGTGCAGTGTATTGCCAGCTCAGATCGTTTGGAAGCAGTATTGTGATCTGAACCCCATACCAGTTTCAGACAATTTATCAATATATCACCCAAGCTCTAGTTCTAAGACCAAACAAAGTAATTGATAGCGCTGTGATGTTCCAGCGACATGGCAATTAATTCATAATAGTTGTTTCAGCTTCTTTTTTAGACATGAACTCAGTTCAGATGTAGCAATGTGGCTTGGCATTTATGCAAATGAGTTTCAGGCTTGTTTCTGCTATAGAACCATGGTTTCCAATTATGTGGTTTGCACATAAACAATGGTTTGCTCATTTCAAATGTAATGGTAACTCACAATTTGTTGTGAAAGAGGAAGGGAATAAGCACATGGTAGGAGAGGGGAAAGGACCACAAGTCCGATCATATGGTGGCTCATTTACTGGAAGTAATGTATTTAGCATTAACTCTGGAAGTGTATCACTCTAATCTGACCAAACTAAGCAACCATAGCTGTTAGAAAGCCATAAAAAATTGTGTCCTGGGCTTTTAAGACTCATCTATCTATGTATTATCTGAAACCCAAGGGGCACATTGGTTGTCCAATGTGAAATATATTGGCATTATTTTCAGCTCTCCTACCCCACTGCATGCCCCATGAGAAAGCACTCCAGGTTTCATCCCCAAAGTGCCCTCTCAAATGCCCCTGTTCACAAGTCAGCTAAATAGAACTACTGCTGCTGGCTGCTAACTCCTCCCCCACCTCACTTCCTTGTTCAGCCTGGCTTCTCTGTCCACTGGGTTTGTAACTATGTGGTGGCAAAGATGATGTAGGAAAACTGCTGAAAATTGGGATTGTGTGCACTTTGTGCTGACTGCCCAAATAGAGAACTGGGTACCAGGCATGAAATTTGCTTTTTTAATGGCACGATTCTAGCCCTTCTGAGTGTAGACAGGAATTTGAAAATGTGTTAGCTGCATCCCTGAAGACTTAGTGGAGCTTTGCAGGGGGTTGCTAGTGGGTTCTTACCTCGATGCTTGTGAACATCCTTCAGTCTGCCACCTCTCTGCCACTACTGCCTGTATAGATCCTGTTTCCATTCCCAGCCCCAGATGTTTGGGGTAAATGCCCTTCCAGTCTTCAGGCAGTTTTGTGACCACAGTGTGTTTCCTTAAGGTGTGTCATTTGCTCCTCTGTGTTTTCCTTTCTAGAGGAGGAGTCTGAACCCGATGTTGAGCTGGAGCCTCAGGCGCTGGTCAGCCCACAACCACAGAGTCCGGATGAAGAAAACCTCTGTCCACCAACACCGGTGGGGTTTTTTGGAGACATTGTGGCCAGCAGTACCTCCTTTTTCACCAAGCCGGACAATAACATTTCTGAAGCCCCAGCAAAAAGCCAACCGTCCCGCTCAGCCGAGGAAGAGGACCGTCTCCCTTGGACTCCCGGGGGAGAGCGACAGGGTCACTTGGAGTCTCCTGGGCATCCACTCAGTGTGGTGCCACCCTCTTCGCTTCCCCTCCTCTCAGTCACATCTAGTAAAGAGGAGCCATTCCTCCTTCCAGAGCAGTTCCCAGATCAGTTAAGCATGACCAAACCAGCCCTGGAAGAAGAGCTCCCTCGGACTCCTGGACGGGACATTGCAGCCAAGTGCTCTCACACTTTCTCCAAGTCCCAGAGCACTGACAGTGTCCCAGCCACCCCTGGCAATGACGCTCCTCGCACAGGAAGCAGCTTGACCTTAAGTTCCCCTCAGGTCCCAGGAAGCCCCTTTTCCTACCCATCCCAGTCCCCCGGGATCAACAGTGGCAGCATTCCCCGGACTCCTGGGAGGGATTTCACTTTCACCCCAACTTTCCCAGAGCCTGGTGCTACCCTTCCTTGCCTTTCGTCAGGCAGGAAGCCCTCTGAAGACGAACCTGATGAGAAAGTCTTTAAAGAACCTCTTGGTGCTTCCTTATTGGCTGGCATGAACAGTGTTCCCTCCCCCATTCCCTTTGCCAGTCCACCTGTCCCAGCTTTCCTTGCACATCTCGACTTGCCCCCTAGCCAGCCAGTACCTCTTGCTGCTCTCCCGAGCTTTTCTGTGGACTCAAAGATGCCTCTAGAGGAGTATACCACAGAGGCACGGCCCCTTTTGCCCTACCCAGAAGTCTCTGTGGCTTCCCCTCCTCTCCTGCCTCCGACTCCCTCTTCTGTCTTGCCCATCAAAAGGAAACCAGGGCGCCCGAAACGATCCTCTCCTTTGGGCCCTATGTTGGATGCCTATTCTGGCAAGCCCATTGAACCTCCTCTTCTTCCAATCCCAGTTGTCTTGACTGAAAGTGCTGTGAGCAAAGATTTGTTGAGTAGCCACCCAGAGGCTTTCTATGCCCTGAAAGATCCGGAAGCAGTGACCCTGGATTTCCGGAATGAAGGCTTCCATGACAAGCTCACCCCAGATGTTCTAGCTGAGAAGCTTCCCTTTAAGGAGCTGGAGAACCAGTGGAACGAGGACTTGAAAGAGGAAGAGGCCTACCTGAAATCCAAAAGACAGTGGAGGCGACAGAAAAAGAGGCCAGAGGATGTTCCAACAATTCCTTCCCCTGAGTATTCCCCTCATCAGTATCACTTCAGGCCCCGCTCTGAGTTTGAGGAGATGACCATTTTATATGACATTTGGAATGGGGGGATTGACGAAGAGGATATCCATTTCCTGTGTGTTACATATGATCACTTGTTGCAGCAAGACAATGGCATGGACTGGCTCAACGATACCCTTTGGGTATACCATCCTGATATCCTTTTTTCCCTTTTTCTTTTTTTTGCTGGATTACCAGATTGGGCTTCCCTGGGAACGTATTGTTTTCGAGGAGCTGGTTTTATTGGGCATTGCTGTACAGTACTTGGTTGGTAATTTTGTTGTAAGCAATAAGCCTTAACAATATTGCAGAAAAAATATGGAAATATATACATTGCATATGGTAATAGCAGCTCAGTTCCAGAAACTGTTTAAAAAGTGGAATAAGAAACAGAACTTAGTCTAATGCACTGTTGTCCACAGCGTTCTTTCTAAGTTTAGTTGCTAAAACAGCAAACTTGACTACTTTTTAATATTTCCTATTTATTAATGTCATTCAGAAAACATGTCTCTTCAGCAATGCCTGGACCACCATCCTGGCCAAAAAAAGGACCCAGTTATTCCTCTCTAGGAGCTGTGTAAGAGGAGCAGAATCAGTAACTCATGAGCAGGCTGCTCAGCATTTCCTGAACCCCCTTGACTGGGCAAGGCCCTGTTTCTAAAGGTGGACACCCTGAACGTAACTGACAGTGCCATAGCTACAGTCAAAGACAATAGCAGGAAACCACAGGAGGTCCTGCTTGCAGGTTTCCTACAGAAATTTGGTTCCCCACTGTGTGGGCAGGATGCTGGACTAGATGGGCAATTGGTTGGCTTGATCCAGCAGGCTCTTCTTACATTCTTATAAAGGGCCTTTTACATAAAAAGAATTGGGCATTGCTGTAATTATTATTTGCAGTCATCAGATAAAAATGTATTTTTGGCTCTGAAATATTGGGCTAAATTTTACATGACTTGTAGCTTCTACAAGCGCATGGAAACCTGTTTTTGTTCTTACTACCCACGTCTGCAGAATTTCAAGGTTCTTCTGTGCAACGGCCTGGGGGAGGGCTCAAAAAGCAGTTCTGACATTAAGCCCCCAAACTTCCTAATATATATCCCATTTGTTGATATCATCCTGTTGAGGTTAGTCTTCCCTTGTCCCATGGAGTGTGCTGAACTCCTGTTTCACACCACAGCAAAACCTCTTGCTCTACTTAACAATTCTGCCAATTGAGTTGACTGTTTCATAGTAAAGCGAAAGATTAAAAACCCCTATTTAAAGTGCTGACCTCCTTGGGAGCACTGAAACTTGACCAGACGTTCAGACCTTTTCCTAGTCTGCAGATTTAGAAAAGGAATGGTGCTGATGACGATGATATATAAATCATTTTTGCTAAGGCATTGTTATGGTAGCAACCGAAACAGTGATGAATAATATAACTGATTCAAAATACAGGTGAAGATTAGTAATATGCAAGTGCGGCATCTTTTATTTTGAAAGTACTACTAATTCTTAAACATTGTAGATAGTTATTCTGGTATGTATATTATTATTATTATTATTATTATTATTACTACTACTACTACTACTACTACTATTTAATCTATATACTACTAACATGCCACAATGGCTTCCAAGCTGTTTACAAGTTTAAAATCAATTATAAATTCCATACATAATTAAAACACCCACAAATTCAACATCCCCCCCAAATAATAATAATAATAATAATGAAAAAATAAAGGCAGACCGCTAAGTTAAAACCATTTGCTTAGTACCATCTATTGGTATCATTTTGTTTAGTAAAAAATAGTATGCAACCCTCTGCATTTGACAGAACTCTTTGTCAGGCACAATTCAGTTCTACTTGATGAGTTTGCAGTCTTAGCAGGCTTGCATGCTCCTCTGCCAATGGCTGAATGGAAGATTACTTTTTACATGCTTTGTGTCTGGCAGTTGTTACATAGTGATCTGCCTAACAGAGAAAACGGGAAATTCCACTCCCTTGCCAAATACATATTGGAGAGATTCTCTCTCTAATGCCTGGAAATCCACCTTCCCCTCCACTGCCAGGTAAAAGCATTAAGATCAGCAAATGATACCCAGCCAGCTAGCTTGGACATGGCTGGATGATGCTAGCCTTGCAGTAGCACCAAGGTGGGCTCTTCCTCTGGTGGCTCCAATGTTGTGGAATGCCCCCTCTGCTGAAGAACAAGAGGCCCCATCGGGACTGGCATTCCACCAGGTATTGAAGACACACCTAGGTAGGCAATCATTTTACCATTTGTGATTTTTAACTCACTTGTTTGTTATATATTTGTATCATGAAAATTTTTAATGCTTACCTAGATGGAGAGGAGTGTGTGTGTGTGTGTGTGAGAGAGAGAGAGAGAGAGAAACTACCGACTTTCTTGTGGCTGGAATGTAGCAGACTCTGCAAAGGTAAAAGCCACACCTATTTCTCCACTTACTTTTCCCTCTGGCCCTGCCCACCACTGGTATTCAGCCCCAGAAAGTGGCCCAGGTGGCAAGGAGGCCCTTGGGCTAGAAAATGTTGCCCATCTCTGTCTTAGGGCCAAGGACCCAGCAAGCTTTGCCGGCATAATTGCAGGGCCTTGCAGCCCACATCTTTCCTGGGTTTTTCCTTAACAAGGAGTCCACCAACCAGCTTTTCTACTCCAAAGAAGAAAAAACGGGACGATGGGATGCGGGAGCACGTCACAGGCTGTGCCCGCAGCGAGGGCTACTACAAGATCGACAAGAAGGACAAATTGAAATACCTCAATAATAGCCGTGCATTTGCTGAGGAGCCTCCTGGCGACACGCAGGTAAAGGACGGGGCCCCTCTTCTTTCTCCTTGCTGTCCCGTTCTGTGTGTCTGGCTGGGAGTGCTGCAAGCACCTCCCTCCCTCCTCTCTGAAGTCCACTTGAACCCTCTTACAGTTTTGGGGCAGAAAAGACATTTGAATTGCACCCTTGAGTTGCTGAATTAATTGTAACCGTCTGGAGAAAGTGGCAAGCAGGATATGAAATGTTAGGGGGTATAAATGGGACAATGTGGCAGGCAGGTCAGCTGGGGTGTGTTCTTCCTTGCCGGAAGAGTGGAGCAGAAAAAGAGCTAGGAAAGGCAGCAGGACAAACTTGTGGGTGGGTGGGTGGGGAGCATTTAGTATGGGGGTTAATTTTTTTTAATAGGATTAATATATTTTTATTAGCTAACTTAAAAGAATAGAATGTTCTCTATATAGAATAACATCATAGAATTGTAGAGTTGGAAGGGGCCATGAAGGTCATCTGGTCCAACTGCCTGCAATGCAGGAACCTTTTGCCTAATAAGCAACTGCCTTATGATCAAGTCAGCAAAAAACAATAATATATCAATAATATATGAATTTACGTTACACCACTTTTTGTCAGTTGGGCGTCCTGCAGTTGTTTTGGACCACTACATGGTTGTGTTGTGTTGGGATGATGGGAGTTATAGCCCAAAACATCTGGAGGGCGCCAGGTTGTTGTGTGTGTGTGGCTGGCTTATACTGCATCAGGCCATTGCTCCACCTCTCCCACTACTGACTCCTGTGAGTGGCAATGGGCATCCAGCCCTGGTCTTCCTCTCCACCTTCCCTCTTCCTTCAGGCTCCAGGGATTGAGCCTGGTGCCCTCTGAAGGATAAGCAAGGGCTGCACTGCCCCTTGACTATGGGCCAGTCTGCCATCTTTGAGCAGCTCTCTGGGATCTTGAGCAAAAATATTTCTCAGTGTGCAGATGCTGTGTCACTGAGTTCACCCCAGCCTTGAGGCTAAACCTGCCTGGGGCCAGTTCTGCTCACCTGCTTGCTAACTGCTATGCTGTCCTGTTGTTGGTCCTCAGGGAATGAGCATCCCTGCCCAGGTGCATGTTTCCACCCGGGCTGGCTCCGAGAGGAGATCCGAGCAACGCAGGCTTCTGTCCTCCCTACCTGGCAGTTGTGACAGTGACTTGCTCAAATTCAACCAGCTCAAGGTAAGTTGTGCAGCTTCCCCCTTGGAAGCCTCCATTTACTATAACCCCTGCTGGTCAGTGAACTTGTCTGCCTCCCAAGTGAGAAGTATTTGATAGAGGAATGGCAGGAAAGGATTAAAGTCATGTTGCTGTGGTCTTGGGGCAAGCTTTGCAGAAGGAATCTGCAAGTCCCTTTGAGAGAACGCTGGAAGGGTGGCAGGAATTCTGGGATGTGATGTTTCAAGAAAATCCCAGAATTGAGAAAAGTAGCTGGACAACAGGAAGTGAGAACTGGACCATAAAGAAGGCTGATCGCCGAAGAATTGATGCTTTTGAATTATGGTGCTGAAGGAGACTCTTGAGAGTCCCATGGACTGCAAGAAGATCAAACCTATCCATTCTGAAGGAAATCAGCTCTGAGTGCTCATTGGAAGGACAGATCATGAAGCTGAGGCTCCAATACTTTTGGCCACCTCTTTTTTTTTTTTTTTTCAATTTAAAAAGTAAACTTTATTGAATCATTTTTAAAAGCATGTACAATAAAATTATATGTTCACAAAATCCAAACAACAAATATGAAAATAAAACCACTTCCCAACTCTTAACGTGTCGCTTATTTCTCCTATTCACTATATTCTTGCGTTGTCATTTCTCCATTTATATCATATTAATATAAATCCCTTTCCTTTTCACTTGCTTCTTTTAACAAAAAACCCCTATTCTCTTCTAACCTAAACAGACCCTTAACTCCGTTTGGATATTCTTCTTCCTAAAATATTCTTCCACATATTCCCACTTTTTAATCAATTTCTGTTTCGATACATTTCTAATTACGGCAGTCATTTTGTCAAGATTCATAAATTCAACTAGCTTTATCTGCCAATCTGCTACCCCTGGTGCCTCTTCCTTTTTCCAATTCTGACCTATCAATAATCGTGCTGCTGCACATCCATAAAGAAAAATGTCTCTTCTATCCTTAGGGAGGTTTTCTGGAAGCAAACTTAATAAAAAATATTCCGGTTTTCTTTTAAAAGTGACTTTCACTATTTTTTTTAATTCCTCATAGACCTCCCCCCAAAATTTTTTAATTTTTATGCAACCCCACCAGCAATGCATATAATCCCCTATCCTGTTACTGCACTTCCAACAATTTTTATCGGTATTTTTATATATTTTGGCAATCTTATCCGGAGTGAGGTGCCAACGATAAAGCATTTTCAGCATATTTTCTTTGATTCCTTCGCAGGCCGTGAATTTCATTGTTCTCTTAAACAAATTTTCCCATTGTACTTTATAGATTGGTTTGCCCAGATCCTGTGCCCATTTAATCATAACACACTTTATTTCCTCATCTTTTAATTCCCATTCCAAAAGATATTTATAAATTTTGGATAATAATTTGGTCTTATTGTCAATTATTAATTCCTGAATCTTGGATTTCCCTTTAGGGAACCCTTTGACTTTATGCTCCTTAAAAAGGCTTTGAACTTGGATATATTGCAGCCAACTAGCACAATTTGACCTAATCTGCTCATATGATTTCAATATTAATTGGTCTCCTTTCTTTTCTAATACGTCTTGATAAGTTAGACAATTTCTCTTTTGGATTTTCCCTCCCACTGCTGTCATTTCTAGTGGGGAAGCCCACCACGGGATTTGAGGTTCCAATAGATTCCTGAACTCCAACCAATTTTTAAATAAAGTTTTCTTTAAAACATGATCTGAAAATTGTTTAAATTTATTTCCCTCTCCCTGAACCAGGTAAGTATGCCAACCAGATGTATTTCTAAATCCCTCCACCGTCAATATTTCCTCATCTTCCAATACAAACCATTCCTTGAGCCAGCAAAGGCAGGCGGATGCATGGTAAAGCCTAAGATCTGGAACCCCCCAACCCCCTCTTTCTTTAATATCCGTAAGCAATTTGTACTGTATCCTTGGTTTTTTCCCCATCCAAATGAAATTACTTAAATCCCTCCTCCAATTATCGAAAATTTCCTTTTTACCTACTATAGGCAGCATCTGAAATAAGAACAGCATCTTTGGGAGTATTGACATTTTAATTGCCGCAATTCTTCCTGAAAATGAGAGTTTCAAATCTTTCCATCGGTCAATATCCTTTTTAATCTCCTTCCAAACTCTTCCATAATTATTTTCAAATAAATTTATATTATTTATGCCAATTACAATGCCCAAATATTTGAATTTTTTTACTATCTCCCATCCTAAAGATTTCTCCAAATTATCCAATTCATTTCCCTTTATATTTTTGACCATCACCTTAGTTTTTTTCCCATTGATTCTAAGCCCCGATATCTCCTCAAAATTTTTTAGAACTTCCCTCAAGCCTTTAATCGTTTCCTCTGGATCTTCTACCATTACCAACATATCATCCGCGAAAGCGCTGATCTTATATTCTTTCCCCTTAACTTTAATTCCTTTAATTTCTTTGTCTTCCTTGATATCAATTAACAGGAATTCAATTGACAGGACAAACAGCAACGGGGAGAGGGGGCACCCCTGCCTCGTTCCTCTTCCTATCTCAAATTCCTCCAACACCTCCCCGTTTAAAATTAACTTTGCAAATTGTTTACTATATATCGAATTGATTCCTTCAAAAAATCTCCCATTTATGCCATATGTCTCTAGCGATTTCTTCATAAACGTCCAACATAATGAATCAAAGGCTTTTTCGATATCAAGGAAGACAAAGCCCGCTTTTTTCCCCGGGGTCCAGTCTAGGTATTCTATCAGATCCAAAAGGATTCTTATATTTCTAGACATCATTCTTCCTGGTAAAAATCCTTGCTGATTCTTCCCTATGATTCTGACCAAAATCTTTTTTAATCTACTAGCCAAGATATCCGCATAAATTTTGTAATCTGTATTAAGAAGAGAAATCGGCCTGAAATTTCCTACCTGCTTAAATTCCTCCTCATCTTTCGGAATCAAAGTCACATATGCCTCCTGCCACGTCCTTGGCACCGAGCCTCCTTCTAAGATACCATTCACCAATTTTTGATATACCCCTCCTAATTCTTCTTTAAAAATTTTATAATGCTGGCTTGAAATGCCATCTGTCCCAGGGGACTTGCCTGATTTAGCTTTATTAATAGCATCATGTATTTCCTGTAATGTCACAGGGTTATTAAGTGCTTCTCTTTCTTCCTCCGTGATTATTTCTCTCCTCCTTTCCCTGAAATAATTATTTAATTTTTCTTCATTTATCCTGCCTTTATCATATAATTTTTTATAATATTTAATAAAGCATTTTTGAATATCTTCTATTTTTGTTAACCTTACCTCACCATCCTTAATCCCACTAACTATCCTTTCCTTTTGGATCTTTCTTAATTTCCATCCTAATAGTTTCCCCGTCTTATCTCCCCACTCAAAATTTCTTTGTTTAGCCCATTTAATCTTGTTTTCTATTTCCTGGCCTATCAATGCAGAGAGCTCCTTCTGTAATATTTTAATTCTCACCCCCAACTCTTTATTATTTGGATCGTCAACTAATTCTTCCTCTTTCTTACCAATTTCTTTCTTTATCTCTTCTATGTTTTTCTCTCTTTCTCTTTTTATTCTGCTCTTTTGTTGGATATACAGTCCCCTAACAAAGGCCTTCCCCGCATCCCATACTGTTGTTATATCTACTTCTTCTGAAATATTATTTTTATAGAATTCTTTTAACAGTTCTTTCATTTTTTTTACAAATGCCTCATCGTTTAAAATCCTCTCATCCATCCTCCACCTATTAAATTTCATATTTTTCCCTTTAATTTTTGTCATAATTGGGTTATGATCAGTTATTGATTTAATCATTATTGCGCATTTATTTGCTTTCTGAATTAAGCCAGGTGTTAGCCAAATCATATCAATTCTAGATGCTGATCTTTTAGCATGGGAAAAATAAGTAAATTTCTTCTCAGTCGGGTTATCCCTTCTCCAGATATCTACAAATTCATAATTCTTAATCAGATTTAGAAAATTTTCTGGTAACTTCCCTCTATCCTTTTTCCTTTCCCTTCTATTTGATCTATCTAGTTCTGGTTGTGTTACCCCGTTAAAATCTCCTAATAAGATTATTTCCTCATCCATAATATACTCTCCCATCTTTTCTCCCAATTTTTTAAAGAAATCTTTTTTACAACCGTTTGGCGCGTAGATATTTATCACTACTACATTCTTATCTGGGATAGTTAGTCTCACTCCCACCATCCTACCCTCCTCATCCTGAAATAATTTCTCCGATTTGATATTTTGTCTGACATAGATTACTACCCCCTTTTTCTTTTTCTTATTGCATGAAAAAAATTCCGTTCCTAATCTTTTATTGACTAATATTCTCTCGTGTTTTTTAGAAATATGGGTTTCTTGGAGCGCAATAACATTCCAATTATTCTTTTTCAATATGCGTTCTATCTTGTTACGTTTACACTTATTATTTAACCCGTTGGTATTCCAAGAAACAATATTAAGATCCATTACTTTATTAAATTTCACACAAAAAAAGATTTCTAAAAAATATTTCTACATAGGCAGATTATTCTCTCGAAACAACTTTAATACAAAGTAGAATGAATTTTTCTAAAGAAGAGGTTATGATCCAGTTTGGCACTTCTGCTATTACTCTCAGGGTTACTTGTACACCTAAACTTACAAAGAAGAAAATTCAACAGATCAGATTATCAGTTCAGACTATTTTTGCTAATCTCCCATTCAATCATTCAAGTTCGTCTCCCCCTTCCTCCCCTTCCTTAAAGAGCTCTTTCCTGTTTCTATTACAGAATCTCTCCGCTTCTTCCACCGATCGGAATGTTCTTTTTCTACCTTTAAATACAAAGGTGAGCCCCTCGGGATACTCCCAAGCAAACCAAATACCCTGTTTTGTTAGGGCCTCTGTCAAGTCTTTGTAAGCCTGTCTTTTCATTCTGAACCTTCTGGGTATCTCCCTAAATATAGCTATTGTCCTTCCTTCTATAGTTAGATTTTCCTGTTTTTTCTTTTGGAAGATTTTATCTTTCAGAAATATGGAATTCAAAATTAACATGCAGTCTCCTGGCCCCTTAATATTCTTTGCTCTATCAATTCTTATTCTGTACACTTTCTCAATATCCATTGCTAAGTCCTCCTCCTTCACTTGCAGCCATTCAGCCAGTCCTTTAATTATCTTCTCTTCTACTTGTTCACCCGCAGTCTCCGGTACGCCTCTCATCCTCAGATGCAGTTCTTTTTGCTTCATCTCCAGAAGCGCAATTTGGTCCGCTAAGTCCTCCTGTATCTTCTTTCTCTTTTTTTCCTCTTCTTCGTCTTTTTCTCTTGCGGCCTTCATTTCTTTGTTTTCCATTGTCACTTTCTTTATGGCTTCCTCCTGTTTGTTCATTTTAACACTTAAGTCCTTAACCGCTTTATCCAGCTCTTTGTTTTTCCCATGCAGTTCCTTTATTTGGCCAGACAGATCTGCGATCATTTTAGAATTTCCTTCAATTTTAGATTGGAGATTGTATTCCACAGCGTCTAATTTCTCATTTATAGACTTATTCATTTCTGTTATAAGCTCCTTTATGTCCGACAGAGCATCGTTGTCACCTGGTGTAGTCATAGATTGTCTCCTTTGTTGACTTCCTGCCATTGTTGTCGCAGACCCTTGCTGTTCTTTATATTTTTTCAAAGGCATGCTCTGCTGTACAATCTCCTTCCTTTAAGTCTATCTCTCAAATGCTTTCTGTTAGTTTAAGTCCCTTAGTTTGACAGATTCCCCTTTATTCTCTTCCTTGGGAGTCCCCTCTCCCACCTTTAGAAAATCATTCTCTTTGCTTCAGTCTGCTTCAGAAGGGATCAGCGACAAGAGTGGGGGGGGGGAGCTCTCCAGCGACACAGATCTTTTTTCTTTTATGGCAGCTTGCCAACAGTTCAGGTCACAGCGTTCCCTCCCACACCTCTCAGCTGTAATCCTAGCTGTGCAAGCCGTGTGAGTTGTCACGTCGCCTTCGCTTTCCCCCCTCTCCTCCTCCTCTTTCTCTCCGTTCTTCCCCCTCCTCTTCTCTGCTCAATGAGAGTCTTTTTAGCAGAGCCTGGCACTCCTCCAAGTCTCCATTTTGAAACAAGTTAAAACAAAGATCTTGGCTCAGTTATTTGGGGGTTATTCCTTTTATATTATATATTTCCTCGCTCTTCTGTTACCCCCCGTAATCAGTCCGTGGTCTGAAGCACAATTTTACTAACGATCCGCAGGGCTATCGATCGCAAGTCTCTAGCGACACATTAAAAAAGTTCCTTCGACTCTTCCCCCCGACCCGTGCAGTAATTATAGCCCTTTTAAAATGTTCTCCTCCAACTCACGGGACGGAATTTCCTATTTTTCCTTCAGCCGAAGAGCTCTGGTGCTTGCTAGGTGGATCTCTGGGGCGCCGCGTCTGCAGTTACTTTGTAGCGATCGCTGCTCTTACCGCCGCTACCGCCGAAGTCGCGTCTGGCTCCTCTCCGCCGCTTTCACCTTTTAGGGGTGCCGCGACAGAGTTCCGCCACTCTACGCCGCTTTTGTTATCTCGGCAGGGGCCCCGTACCTCTGCCTTTCTATGTGGGGGGTTTTCGGGCGCCAAACGCCCCCCGTTCTCCCACTAACTGCAGTTTTTCGCTCCGCTATTGTCGGAGCTCTTTCAACCCGATCCACTCGCTAGCGCACCTTCACCGGAAGTCTCTACTTTTGGCCACCTCATGAGAAGAGAAGAATCCTTGGAAAAGACCCTGATGTTGGGAAAGATTGAGGGCACTAGGAGAAGGGGACGACAGAGGATGAGATGGTTGGACAGTGTTCTCGAAGCTACAAACATGAGTTTGACCAAACTGCGGGAGGCAGTGCAAGACAGGAGTACCTGGCGTGCTATGGTGCATGGGGTCACGAAGAGTCGGACATGACTAAACGACTAAACAACAACAAGCTGGACAACAAATAGTTAAAACCCCTCAGCTGGCACCATTACATTTAGTTATGGAAGAAAACTTGGAATTGCATAATAAAACTTAATTGGCGATACATTTGTGGCAAGTAGAGTGATGGTTGCCAAAATCTGGAGAGATTTAAAGGGGTTCCAATTCAACTTATTTGTACTGTATACTAAAGTGTGGCAGGGGCCCTAAATGAAAAACTCACCCAAAATAATAGAACTGTGGAATTGTACAGTTGGAAGGGAAGCCAATGGTCATCTGCAATGCAAGAATTCCAGCTAAAGCATCCATGACAGATGGCCATCCAACCTCTGCTTAAAAACCTTCAAGGAAGGAGAGTCTACCAAGGAAATCCTTTCCACTGTCGAAATGAAAGTTCTTCCTGTTGTTTAGTCAGAATCTTCTTTCTTGTCACTTGAAGCCATTGGTTCGACTCCCTCCCTCCAGAGCTGAAGAAAACAAGCTTGCTCCCTCCTCCATATGATAGTCCTTGAGATAGTTGAAGATGGCAGTCTCCTCTTTGCCAGGTTAAATGTACTCAGCTCCTTCAACCATTTCTCATAAGGCCTGCTTTCCAGACCCTTGATCATCTTGGTTGCAAATCTTGAAAGGACAAAAATGTTTGAACCAACAGTTTTCTTATTTACACAAGCAGGGAATAAAATAGCAAAAAATAATATCTAAATGACTTTGGAAATCTCATGACTGTAGTTTTGTTCCGACTTACCATGTTGACTTTAAAACAGTTCCTCACACCCTGGGGATGGCCTATGAAGAACAAGTTATATCAAACAAGATTGCCTGTTCTCTTCAAGTAACTCCTTATCAGTTATTACAGACTGTGCCATTGCTCTATACTCTAGATGTCTCTCTGTTTTCTGTTACTCTAATAAAGTAGCATTAAAATAGGAAGTGTGGCAGGAAGGGGTACTGGCCACCATGGCCCAAGCGAAGCAGCCTCTAAAACGTGGCTTTGGCTTATTTAGAAATGGATCTGCTGAAGGACATGTTGCTGGGTTGTAAGCCCCGCTGTCCTCAGTCCGCTCCAGCATTGTGCCGGTTTTCGAACGAATGTCTTACAGGCACCCTTTTTCTTGTCTCTCTTCCCCATCACACAGTTCCGGAAGAAAAAGCTAAAATTCTGTAAGAGTCACATTCACGACTGGGGACTCTTTGCAATGGAGCCCATTGCTGCTGACGAGATGGTGATTGAGTATGTGGGGCAGAATATTCGGCAGGTAAGAGGGGAGGAGCCACACGGCTCTTGGCATGGGGCTGGCTCCTTGAAACCTCAGAGTTCTAACCCATAGAGCGGATTGTAAGGAGTGGCCTGAGCCCCATGTGGCCTTTGAGCCCCCTTGCGCACACAGCAGAGCGAGGAGGCAGAATGTGTTGCCCCATGTCAGCCTGCAGGTAGGCAATACTGTTCCCCTTCTATCTCATTTATTCCACTTACAGCACTCTGTTTCTTTTTGCCCCTCTGGCAATAAACAGACCATACACTGTTCAGTAAGTTTAAAATGCTTTATTTCCAGATTGAAGGTCTGATACATGTGTTGTTCTGTACAGCAGCAATGACAACCCCAGAACTGCCCCCTTCGGCCACCCTTACTTTTCCAAGTGGGCCTTGCCCCCCATGCAAAGTGGAGATCTTTTAAGCTTTCTGCCTTGCTTACCAGCATGGGTGGCCCACCCCAGTTTGACACCTGAGGTGAAACAGGAAGGTGCTGCCCCTCACCCGAAATCTCACCAAATCATGCAGAACTCTCGTGAGATCTCACAACCTCTGTTAGAAATTGTGAGAGTTCTGTGAGGTCTAATCAGAAGCTGCTGCTGTGCAACCCTGAGCTGGGTGGATGGGGTGCCGCCCTACAAGATTTTGCAGTCCAGAGCGGCTGCTTCAGTCCTGCTCACTGGGCTCTGGGAAGGTTTTGCATGGGATTGGCATGGAAAGAGCTTTTATGCTGTCTGCCTTGCTGTGTTTAATTTGTGTGGTTGAGTTCTGGCCAGCTGCCAAGCACATACAACTGCGACCACACTAGTCAAATGCACACAACTTGTGAGTCAGCTTTATTGCCCTCTCCTGTGCCAGTAGCCCTGTGAAAATGCTGCTCTCTGTGTTTACCTTTTGAAATTTTTCTACTTTCAGCCATGGAGGGTCTTTTTAAAATGGTGAGCAGCAAAATTCTGAGAGGTGTGACCTCTTTGGTTTAGTCCCTCTTCTCTCTCTTTCTTAATGTGGCTGCTCTTGGAAGGTAGCTGTTGTGACCTTTGACTTGTTCTGCAGGTAATTGCTGACATGCGAGAGAAGCGGTATGAGGACGAAGGCATTGGCAGCAGTTACATGTTCAGGGTTGACCACGACACGATTATAGATGCAACAAAGTGTGGAAACTTCGCCAGGTTTATTAACCACAGTTGCAACGTAAGTGTTACTTTGCCTTACAAGCTCCATCACTCACTTGGGGGCATCAGACTTTAATCCTGTACTAAATGTGAAAGGGTGTGTAGGTACACACACACACAGAGAGAGAGAGAAGTGCTTTTGCGCTCTGCTCGCTCCCCTTGCCAGCCCTGCCTGGTCCGGTTGTGGTGTGGCAACAGGGCTGCATCTGGGCTTCCTCCATTGCTGCCCAAGCAGTCGGAGCCACCATTGTCACTGATCTCACTGTAGCTGCTGCTGCTGCTATCCAGACTAGAGCTGTTGTTAGCAGGGGCAGGCGGGGCATAGCTGCCAAGTATCCCGTTTTCCCCGGGAAACCCCCCGTATTTTCTTACCGTTTCCCGCAGGTGTCCCAAATGGCAAAATACCCCGTATTTCCCCGGATTACGGAGCTCCTGCCGGCGGCCATGTTCTTCTAGTGACGCGCCGGCACCAGAAGTCGCTTTTACGCACTTCCAGACATGCGTAGAAGCGACTTCCGATGCCGCTGTGCCCATTTCCAAAATGTCCGCAGCGCCAGAAGTCGCTTCTACGCATGTCCGGAAGTGCGTAGAAGCGACTTCCGGTGCCGCAGCGCTGCTGATCCCGGATTTTTCAATCCGGAACTTGGCCACCTATGAGGCAGGGAGTGTCATCAAAGCAAAGCTTCCAGGAAGCAACACAGCCACCCCCAGCACCATCTCTTCCTCTGGTCTCTGTTATCAGCTGCTGAGGGCAGCCCTGGTCCTGGTTATTTTCTCCCTGCAGTTGCTGCTGCCAAGTCCACAGTCTTGTTGTGGCAAGGCCTCATCCCCATGTGCAGAGGGATGGAAGACACCCACCGCTTTGCCACAGGCTCACCCTGTGTTCTGGCTTTATATCAACTGCATTCAGGGGCAGGTAGATGGCCCTGAGAGATCCATTCAAAATTGGGCGCTTCTCCCTGGCGTCACCTGGGTCATGGCAGCGTCTCCCCTTTCCAGGCCCTTGTCACCTCCCACTCCCCAATTCATTTTTGTGTCCTCTGGTGGCTCCCAACTGTCATCACAGAGTCCATGTGGGTGGGTGAGTGGGTGGGTGAGTGGACCTTCCCACTCCAGGGGTCTCTCTGTTTCCCACAATCCTCACGCTCAGGCTGTCTTATGCAAGGAGGGGACTGAATGTTGGTCTTCAGTTTTGATTTCCCTCCCCTGCTCCTCATACCTATTTATCAGTGATCTTTGCAACTTCTTTAAGATTTCTCTGTGTCTCATGCTGTGCTTATCATATGTGCTTCTCAAGTATATTAAAAGGTGGCTAGAAAGTATTTTTTGTTTTGTTTCTTCAGCCTCCCTTCCCAGAAACACAGAACACACACATGCACACACATACTAAGACAGTGATGGGTCCAAAATCTAAACAAGCTAATCAACATCTTTAAGTCAAAGCTTTTAACTAACTGCTTCTTTTGTTTTAGCCAAACTGCTATGCTAAAGTCATCACCGTGGAATCTCAAAAGAAGATTGTCATCTACTCGAAGCAGTACATCAGCGTGAACGAGGAAATTACATACGACTACAAATTCCCCATTGAGGATGTAAAGATCCCCTGTTTGTGTGGCTCGGAGAACTGCAGAGGGACCCTGAATTAAAGCCCAAGGTTTTTGCCACGTGGTGGCTGTGTCCAAACTGTGGTAGCCGAGGGTGGTTGCACTTTTGCCAAAAAAAAGAAGAAGTAAAAAAGAGATGAGGTGGAAGAAGGAAAAGACAGGGGAATCTATATGGCACTTTCTATCCTTCTGTCAGGAGAAGTGCAAATTGAAGACACGCACACTAAGACTCTTCAAGCTGCAGGTGCTTTTCATCTTCAGATTCACAACCCCACCTCTCTCTACCCCTCGTGATAGTCCCCATCACCCAATGGCACCATAAATCAAAACACTCTCTCTTCTCCCCGCCTCCTGCTCTGCTCGCTCCTTTATGGTGTAGCTCTCATGGGCAGAGCAAGGTACCCTTATTATCCTTTAAACACGTTCCTCTCTCCATAAAATGCTGCTACCTTTTACTCATTAGTTCTGTCTTGTGGAGGGTAGGAGAAAGACATTCAACATTTAAAAAATGTGAAGCAGAGACTAAAGACAAGAGGCCATGAGTTGAATGGAAAGTGGCTGGGATCGCCTGTAGCAAGCGCTGGGACACCGACGTCAAGTGGAGGCTTTCTCAAGCAGGCAGGGAATTCTGTCTGGGTCTGCGATGCACAAAAGGACATACCTCCTCCCTTCTGTGGATCAGGGTTGTGGTTGATCATGTCACCTTGGTGCCCACCTGGGCATTCTGCACACTGCTGATCCTTGTGGGGGAGGGAGGGGGAACTATAGCTTTAGGAACCCAATAATGAATTCACTTCCCTTTTCTTTTTAAAAGCAGAGCTGGATGCCCCCCCCCCCATTTCCCTCTCTATTGTAGCACTTGCTATGCTGTAGAAACTGTTGGTTTGGCAGCACCTGAGTATGCTCCACCAAGCCCTGTTTCCATACGTCCTCCACACACTTGAGGCTTGCACAGGAAACCAGGGCAAACATCTCCCTCCCCTCCAAATGCATAGAGGCTGTGCAGATAGATGCCAAGTGGGGGGTAAGCTGGGACAAGATCTGTCCTACCCAAGTGAGCGGCTGCTTTTATCTCCTTGGTTTTTCACCCTCGTCATCCCTTACCCTTTGGCAGAATGCTCTTGTACTTAAATGACAATCTTTTAGGTTTCTTCCTTCCCAGGTATTGAAGAGACTTCTGATGAAAGAACCAGGTCCTGTCTCCCTCACCCAAGTAGAGCCTAGCCCTCATTTAGCTCAGTTTGGTTGAGTAAGACAGGGAGGGTCCCTACGGGGTGTGGATGTTTGTGTGTGTATGGAGAGCAACTGTTTTATGGCCTGAGAAAGCAGCACTTTTTGTGGTCAAAGCTTATTTTCAGTAGCAAGCAGATTTCCTGGTCTGACTACATCCTCATTCTCAAATGCCTGTCCTATAATTATGTAGTGCTTGTTTGCACTAGAGAGATTAGTGGGTGTTCTTTTTTATTACAACCCAAGCAAACATTGTAGCAAGAAAAGTGTGTGGGGTGTGCCTTAAAAAAAAAAGAATGTCTCAAAACTGTTAAAAGACTGTTGAGTTGGGCAAAAATTGAAATATATGCTCATCTTCAGTACTCCTCAGTCTTTTGCTCCTGGATTAAATTTACTGGACTTTAAACTTGGCTGTACTAAGAATTAATTTACCAGAGAAAAAAATAGTAACTAGAAGATGCACAGATACTCTCTGTCAGGTCTTTTGCCCCTCCCCACAGCACCCACACCTAATTACTCTGGCATTTTGTGTGTGGTCTTGATGGCTTCCATAGCAAGGCAGTGGAATTTTGCTTGCAAGCCTCTTCTAGTTATATCCTACTGGATATAGCATCTAAAAGTCGGTGGCTTTCTGCCCTTTGAGGTCCAGAAGCCAAAAGAAAGAAGGAAGCCTGGTGTGTCTTTCTGGGCAAATCAGCTCTGCTGGCCTTGTGGGTTGAGGAGCTTGAACAAACTCTGGCCCTTGAGTACGGAGGACTTATTTGTGCAGTTGGTTAGATTATCCCAGCCTTCCCCAACCTGGGGCTCTTCTGTTATTTTGGACTACAACTCCCATTGTGGTCCAAAAGTGGAGGGCAGAAGGTTCTCAGTGATCTTGGTTCTTTTGCCAGTCCCCCTGCTTTCTTACAGGTTCTCCTCGGCATGTCTTTGGTGTGGCTTTTTAATGCTTCCAACCTTTTGAGAACGCCACATCCATTTCATGTAACACAGAACATAGTAAGCAAGCTACCTTATCTACAGGCTCCTACCCTTTCCCATACTCTCTCTCATACCAGGAGTATAACCTCGCATCTCCTGCAGAAACACCAGCTGGAAATGTAGGAGAGGGCATGTGTATTGATTAACCCTGCATATTTTCGTGTGCGTTAAGCAAATTGTTTTCTTAAGGAAGTACAGCAATACTAAAGCTACTCGTATCAGCGTGGTTCTGCTGGATAGCCTTAGCTTGGAACTTGAAGCAACTTCCTGGCATAGAAGTTGTGACTACACACACACAAATACACACACACACACACTTTCAGAAGTGTTTTCTTTCATATACACAAGCGTGGTTGGAATTTTAAATTATGACTGCTTCAGATCTGGTTATTCTCTTGTTCCTTGAAAGGCTCTGCATTGAAGGGAAATAATTTTTGGGCAAAGGCTTCTGTCCCTCCTCCAAACAAGGGGGGAATTTTTATGTTCCTTAAAACAAGAGAGGCAGATCTCTGGAAGAAATAACGGCTCCAATCTAATTCTAGAGATACAATCCTGATCCTACAAGTCTCCACTCTGACCCCAGCCACCCAATAGCAGTGCCAAAGTCTCGTCAGCCCACCCACAAGCCTTGACTCACTCACTCCAAATGGAGGGCAGGGCAAGGTGGGGGTGGGATTCAACTTGACTTTCATTGAGTTTTCACACTGGTATTATCTAGCAAATAGAAATGAACTTTCCTGTGCTTTCAATCCCAGCCTGCTTGGTTTCATACAATCATTTTCCCTGACTCTGGTTTCCAGTTTCAGATTAAATCTTGGAAGGAGCCAGTGATGTCTCACTCTGACAGATATTTATATTGTCAAAGCAGCTTATTAATACAATGGGGGAGAAAATAATTTGTAAACTCTGACGGAGAGCTGTTTCAGTTTTGTCGTTTGTGACCTATTTTCAGGGATCATTTCAGTGCATTTCTGTATAAAAGGTTTTTTAAAGGGTGGGGGAGATGAAATTTTGACATTTAAAATGGACACATCATCTGTGCATAGCAGCCGTTCAAACTCTTCTCTTCAAACACTGTTTCTTGTAGAAACATGTTGATTTTTGTTTTGTATGTTTTTGGCTGTTTTCTTTGTACTTCAGAAGCATGTAAATAATTTGTTAAAAGTGACTATTGTAGTTTGGAGTTGTTTTTTTAAAAGATTGTCAGCCCAAGACCTCAATAAGAGTGTGGAAGATTGGGGTGGGGGAAGGAGAGCTGGCACCATTTACAGCTTGTGTCAAGCTATGTATAATGTAAATTCTGTACAAAATATCTTTTTTTTGTCAAATACATAGATCAAACTAGAAGCATTAAGAAGCTGAAGATTTAAAAGAAAAACCCTGCCAAGTTAAGGCTTTTTGAAAATTTGCCTTTCTGATACCTTAATGTGCAAAATCTATTTATTTCAGACAAGAAAATGTGTATAGTCTATTAATGACAACCTAAAGTGTATTTAAGCAAATCTATAACTTTGACCCTCCCCTGGCAATTTTATTTTATTTTATAACGTTTCTTCTCAATTACCAACGTAGTATTTGTAGAGGTTAAAAAGAAAATTGCATTAGCCATGGTCTGGAGCTCCAGTTCTTCTCTGTTGCTCCACGTGAACCAGCAAAGTCAAGTCCTGCTCACCCGAAGCTTTGTCTGTTCTCATGAAGCTCTCACCTCACTGGAGCTTCTGGGACAAGGCAGTGGTGGGGAACAAAGGATACTATTAATTTGGGAGTTAGTTCTTAAAATGAAACACTGTGGAGGGCAAAACCTTAGTCCTTGTACCTGAATTCTGTAAAAAATATCAGTTTTTAATTCGCAATGTGAAAAATAAAAAGCTCCTTTAAAAGGGGCAAGGAAAATGGTTTGCAATAAATGGCATCTATTTTTTATGTTCCTTAAAACAAAACAAAAAAAGACAAAATTAAATCTCTGCTTTTGAGATTTGGGATTTTTTTTAAACCTGTTGTTCCCTTTTGTTTTGAACAGCTGTATAAGTTTGGGACTGTTCTGTTCTCCGTCTTCAGTATACCTTGTTTAGAAGAACGTGGTTTTTGTTGTTGTGGGCATGTCATGCTGTAAATATTTGTTCATAATTTTTTTGTGAATTGAATACTATGTACCATTGTATTATAGTAACTTTTATAAAGCAAACCATAAATATACTGACTTTTCTTACAGAAGAGCTGTGTGTTTGGTTTATTAGGCTCCAGGAATTGTTATTGAGGACTGAAGCACATAGAAAGAGAAAATGGTATTTGAAAATACCTAAATATCCACAAAGATGTGATGTGTGAACATGCATCTTTCTCAAAGAGAAGATTCACATATGGCAGAGCTTCTGGAAATGACTCGGAGGTTGCATGGGCTTCTGAGATACTTGCATTACATTAGTCATGGGAAGGGGGAGGCAAAAGCAAGGTTGTGTTGTGTTTTTACTATTTTTTTTTTGTTGGGAGCCGCTCAGAGTAGCTGGGGCAACCCAGTTAGATGGGTGGCATATAAGTAATAAATTATTGTGAGGCAGCAAGCTACAGTGGTGCAAGCTGGGATGAGACAGAGCAGTGGCAAGATACTGGAAAGTAGAGCCATGTATGCCCTGTGGCTTAACCTCTGCCCTCAGTCTCAGCCTGCTTGCTGCCCTGGAGGACATTGACCACCAGCAACTGCTGAAGTGCAGGGATTGGGGCTGCAGCAAGGTGCCTTCTTGTCCGTTGTGTCATTCAGAATATCCCGGGCCAGCCATGCACAGGAGAGGGACCATTGCCCTCACGCTTTGCTTGCGAACTTCCTGGAAGCATCTGGCTGTGAGGAAAACAGGTGGACCTTTTTACCAGATCCAATATGTTCTCTTATTGTTGCCTGCGATAAAATGTGGTGTGGAGTTCTCCGTTTCGGATGCCAGCCAGCCACGCATTCTTCCAGAGCACCCAGCTCCAGACAGACTCCCCACTGCTTTCCACCCAAACATTCTGGGGACCACTGGGTTTGTTCAGTCCTCACCAAGCTACTTTGGGTTTCTCCCCATTTTGGTCTTGTTCCCTCAATATTTTTTTATTCCTGCAAAGCTGAGGCCTCTCCTGAGCCTGCTGCTGCTACTTCTGTCTTGAACATCGATTTTGCTATTCAGGCTACTGAATATAATAATAAATAATAATAAATAATAATAATAATAATAATAATAATATATTTATACCCCGCTCATCTGGCTGGGTTTCCCCAGCCACTCTGGGCGGCTTCCAACAGAAACATTAAAATACACTAATTTCTTAAACATTAAAAGCCTCCCTAAACAGGGCTGCCTTCAGATGTCTTCTAAAAATCTGGTAGCTGTTTTCCTTTTTGACATCTGATGGGAGGGCGTTCCACAGGGCAGGCGCCACCACCGAGAAGGCCCTCTGCCTGGTTCCCTGCAACTTGGGGCTTCTCGCAATGAGGGAACCGCAAGAAGGCCCTTGGAGCTGGACCTCAGTGTCCGGGCAGAACGATGGGGGTGGAGACGCTCCTTTAGGTATACTGGACCGAGGTATACTGAACTGATGGCAGCTGGAGAATGAGTTGCTACCGGCCTGAAAGGTGTCCTAATCTTTATGCAGAGAACATTTACAGACCTAACATAACCAT
Source organism: Zootoca vivipara (assembly GCF_963506605.1). NCBI lineage: Eukaryota > Metazoa > Chordata > Lepidosauria > Squamata > Lacertidae > Zootoca > Zootoca vivipara. Next base: position 5,100,913 of record NC_083292.1, read on the forward strand.
TGCCCTTAATACATAGAAAGGAAAATGTGTTTAATCGTTTACATCCTAAACAAACATATTTTCACTGCCCCCCACCCTAAGGACTTGCTTTTTAAAAGTTTCTATCCTTGCAGGGTACAACTGTGGAGTATATACAAGAGGTAGGACAGCACAGAATGGGTGTGATGGGATTGTGCAGGTTTGGTGGACAGGTGAGCACCTCAGCTAACCTCTCAAACCTTAAGCGATGCACCAAGACAGGGACAGGAGTCTGTGGTCATCTCACCTGTTGTTGGACTCCAACTCCCAATAGCCCCCAGCCAGCATGACCAATGGTCAGTAATGAACAATATCTGAGGAGTCAAAGTTTGCTACTCCTGTTCTAGATAAGGGACCGGGAGGGGGGAGTGCATTGAAATAAAATATGCTATAGTTGCCAGATTTTTTTTCAATGAATCCAGGGACACTTCTTTTTCCTTTTTTTGAAGCTGAGTAGCAACGGAGTCAGTAGTGCGGATGGTGAGGCAAAAGACCCTGGGCCCAAGCACACATGCATATTGTATGTAAAGGTGAAAAGCCCTTCATTTGCACCCTGTGAAACATAATTGCGCAGAGTTTTTTAAAAACTGGGCAACAGCCGTCCGCCTGCAACTCCCAAACCTCCACTGATCAGTCAAAGGAGGCAGGAGATCTGTACCACTGCACGTCCCCGGTTTCCCTTCAGCAGTGGCAGTGGTAGTGGTAGTCAGCAGCCCGGAGCCAGCCTGGTAGCGCAGTTGGCTCTGGCTGGCTTCAGGAGCTGCTCGCTGCCCGCTGCCGTGGCACCCGCCAGTTTGCCTCCTGGAAGTCCCCGTATGATGTGTCTTGTGCATAACACATCATATGGGGACTTCTGGTGAGGAAAAATGGCAGGCGTCATGGCAGCGAGCAGCAAGCAGCTCCTGAAGCCAGCCAGAGCCAACTGCGCTACCAGGCTGGCTCCGGGCTGCTGAGGCTGCTGCTGCCACATTTCCCGGGGACAGACTTGCAAATCGGGGGACATTCCGGGGACAAAATTTGTCCGGGGACAGATTTGCAAATCCGGGGACCGTCCCTGGGAACCGGGGAAGCCTGGTAACCCTAAAATATGCAATGAAGCCCATCAACCTTTCCAGAGATCTGTGTGGCTTGGTGCAAATAGGAAGCATAATATTGGAGGCCAGTGAGTTGGATGTATGCTGCTGGCCCTTCTGGAACTAGTTATGTCTCTTTTGGGGAAGAGAAGCCCACTGCCACCTAGAAGAGGCAGGATCGTGCTTGTATTTTGAAATGCATTTTTACTTGAAACGTACATTTGATAATTTTTTTTGAGCCAATAACTCTTTGGCAAGCATAAAAGACTGTGGATAACTAAATTCCCATCCTTGTGTTAGTCCAAGAAGTACAGATTAGGTCACTTTGTACTGAAATATGAAAAAAAATGTAATTCTTCAAGCACTGAGGGAGATGTAAATAGTAAAATGATCTTCCTCTTTCATAATTTCATAATGTTGATTTGCCAGGACATACTTACCATTGTGTTGATTCATCTAACATAATGCCATACAATGACTTGCTTGTGTTTTAAGGTTATTTATTGCTTTATTATCTGATCCTGACTTGTAGCTGGTTTTGTTTACTTATTGGTGCATCTGGTCCTGAAACCTTTGGACAGAGGCTGGGTTAACAATATGTTAATAAATGATGTGAAGATAGCCACTAAGTTTGAAGGGCTTTGAGCAAAAGTTACACAAATCTGCTGCTCCAGAGAAGCAGACATGGAGCAATGGATTCAAGCTACAAGAAAGAAGATTCCACCTAAACATTAGGAAGAACTTCCTGACAGTAAGAGCTGTTCGACAGTGGAACTTGCTGCCAAGGACTGTGGTGGAGTCTCCTTCTTTGGAGGTCTTTAAGCGGAGGCTTGACAGCCATTTGTCAGGAATGCTTTGATGGTGTTTCCTGCTTGGCAGGGGGTTGGACTGGATGGCCCTTGTGGTCTCTTCCAACTATGATTCTATGAAATCTCAGGGAAGCCAAGTTCATCGACAGAGGAGGTGGTGGACCCTGCAGTCCTCCGTCTGTTGTAGGGCAGGCTACAATGCTCATCACCCCATACCATTTGCCATACTGGCTGGGGCTGATGGGAGTTTGGGGTCCAGCAATATCTGGAGGGTATTGAATATCTGAAGAAGTGTGCATGCACACGAAAGCTCATACCAATGACAAACTTAGTTCGTCTCTAATGTGCTACTGGAAGAAATTTTTTTTTTAAAAAAATTAAATTTTGTTTGAAGGGTACCAGGTTCCCCACCCCTGCTCTGCAGACATGGCAGATAACAAGAGCCTCATTGGACAAGGGCAAAAACCATAATAGGAAAGGCTACTTAGCACTGGATTGTGAGCATCTGGATCTTGCAGCGTTCGGTGGCATATAGGTAGCCACCTATCAATAAAAATGGCACAAGGAAGGGTTCCTGGATCGCCTGGGGTTTGGACTTGATTCATTTTGAGGTCTCTTGCGACTCTCTGATTCCATGACTCAAACGTTGCAGTTTTTACATAGCCCCAAAATTGAAGCTGTTACAATCCTTTTTCAAGTGCCATGCCAAATGCTGGGATCAGGAACAGACAAATACATGCTTGTTTGTTTATTTCAGCCAACATGAGGGATCTCTCCAAAGTGGACATGGAGGAAGGCTCCCATGGTATTAATATTTTAAAAAAAGCCAAAGAAGGAAAGACTTTAGAACCGCCTTCAGGAAAGCCTGAACTGGGAGGAATTATTCCAACCCTTTCTTGCATAGTGCATCCCACTTTCAGTATGTATTCACACTGTTTCCTCCTGAGCATTACACAAAGTCTGATTTTCCGGTGGGTGTCAGGACAGTGAGGTTTCCCCGGGCATCCTGGTCCAGCTCAATAGCTTCAAACAAAGATTTGAAGTTTCCAGCACCGAATCCCTAAAGCCACAGGAAAGAGAGAAATGTGTAACTAGTGCAAGCACTTTCTTCCTGATAGCCACATCAGCAACACTGTTATTATTCCATCTGTCTTTTGAATAAGGGTTGTCAGGGTCAGGCCTGTAGACAGCTACTTGAAACTTGGAAGGCGCAGAGTTAAGTCCCTTGTTCAAAGTAGGCTAATGCCAAATTCCAGAGCAGTAAACTCGGAAATCGGGAAGGTCAGAGGCAAATATCTAGCCAAAGTGAGGCAGGTAGTCTGTTTTCAAGGGGCAGGAGGTGAGGTTAGTAGCAATGAACTGATCAGACAGAGAAGACAATAATTATTTGCATAGTCAGCCAAGCCACTACGGGTTGCTCAGATCATCTGGCCTGCAAGCCGCATTACTCTCTGACCAGGCAACCTTCGGCCCTCCAGATGTTTTGGACTACAATTCCCACCATCCCTGACCACTGGTCCTGTTAGCTAGAGATCATGGGAGTTGTAGGCCAAAACGTCTGGAGGGCCGAAGGTTGCCTATGCTTGCCCTCTGACCATTAGCTGCAGCATAGTAAAATCTGGCCAACAGCTCATTCTAGTGGTTGCATCTGGATTATCGAAGTTGAGTCCCTTTTGTGCCTTAAAAAGGTGATCATTTCCCAACTTTTATCATGCAAGTTTTTTTGTTTAAACCTGAGTAGGTTAGAGCAGAAAGCCACCTTCACACCAATCTGTGAGAGTTGATTTGGTTCCACTGAGGTTGGGGTGAGCCCCGGCTGGCCAACAAACCTGGTGATTGTAGCGCTGGATGACCTCGAGGAAGACAGTCGGTCTGTCCTGAACAGGCTTTGTGAAGATCTGAAGCAGGTATCCCTTCTCATCAAAGTCAACTAGGATTTTGAGTTCCTTTAGAGCAGAAGCAAATGAAAGGGCAATGATAGAAGTTGCCCAGGGAATGGGTGAGATGTTTAATAATAATAATAATAATAATAATAATAATAATACCCCGCCCATTTGGCTGGGTTTCCCCAGCTGCTCTGGGCAGCTTCCAACAAAATATTAAAAATACAATAAAATATCAGACATTAAAAACTTCCCTAAACAGGACTGCCTTCAGATGTCTTATAAAAGACAGATAGTTGTTTATTCCCTTGACATCTGATGGGAGGGTATTCCACAGGGCGGGTGCCACAACCGAGAAGGCCCTCTGCCTGCTTCCCTGTAACCTCATTTCTCACAGTGAGGGAACTGCCAGAAGGCCCTCGGAGGAGGACCTCAGTGAACAATGCAGGTGGAGACACTCCTTCAGGTATACAGTGCCAAGGCTGTTTAGGGCTTTAAAAGTCAGCACCAACACTTTGAATTGTGCTCGGAAACGTACTGGGAGCCAATGTATGGTAGATCTCTCAGGACTGGTGTTATGTGGTCCTGGCGGCCACTCCCAGTCACCAGTCTAGCTGCTGCATTCTGGATTAGTTGCAGTTTCCGGGTCCCCTTCAAAGGTAGCCCCACATAGAGCGCATTGTAGTAGTCCAAGCGGGAGATAACTAGAGCATGCACCACTCTGGCAAGATAGTCTGCGGGCAGGTAGGGTCTCAGCCTGTGTACCAGATGGAGCTGGTAGACAGCTGTCCTGGACACAGAATTGACCTGCATCTCCATGGACAGCTGTGAGTCCAAAATGACTCCCAGGCTGCGCACCTGGTCCTTCAGGGGCACAGTTACCCCATTCAGGACCAGGATGGGCAAGGATCGAGGAGACAGGTGGTCGGTTTCACTTATCCAAGCAGCCTGTCCACATCCTCAAAGGTAACAGATAGGAACTGATCCCATGCAACTTGACTAGACAGGACTCTAGCACTCTCCCACCCTGGCCCTGCTCCCATTGTAGAGTCTACCTCTTTCCGAATCTGAGTGACTTCATCTACAAAAAAACCTTTGCAAAATCATTGCAGGAGATCTTGGGATCCCCGATGGTAGAGGTGGTTCTGTTAGATTGTGAACCACCTGAAAGAGTCTCCTGCTGCTGTTTTATGCAGATGCAATAGAGGCGGTGAAGAAGGTCCTCTTCGCTGTCACTATTGCCACTTGGTAGCTCGACGTTGAGCTCTAACCCGTGACCGGTCCGATGCAGAATGAGTTTTCCACCACCAGCGCTCTAGCCATCTCAGCGATTGCTTCATCGCCCTCAGCCCTGTCCAGGCTCCATGCAATCAGAGAGGGCTCATCGGAGCCAGACAATCAATAGCCCTGGTTATCGCCCAGTGGGGTCACCACCTAGCGGTCGTAAAAGACAATTGAACTTTGGAACATGGAATATACAGACTTTGTCAGATAACACAGACGGCGAGCGTTCTGAACGCAGAACTACCATCATTGCAAGAGAGCTGTGACGTTTTAAAATAGATATTACAGCGCTTCAACAGACTCAAAGAGCAGGCGAGGGACAACTGAAGTAAGAAAAAGGAGGCTACACATTCTTCTGGAAAGGTCTATCTGAACAAGAACATCGAATACATGGGGTAGGCTTCGCTATCAAAAACGACCTTGTGAAGCTCCTGTCAGAAGTCCCTACAGGCATTAATGAGTGACTCTCAACCCTTCAAATAAAGCTCTCCAAAAATTAACAGGCTACTATTATAAGCGCTCATGCACCAACACTGGATGCCGATGAAGACATTAAAGAAAAATTTTACTCTCAGCTGGATATCAGAGACCTATCAGAGACCTAAGGAAGATAAAGTTACCCTCCTGGGTGATTTTAATGCAAGAGTTGGGCGAGATTTTGATCTGTGGCCTGAGACTATTGGGAAAGAAAGAGTTGGCAACAGCAACCAGAGCAGAATCTTACTTTTGACGATATGTGCAGCGCACAACCTTGTTATCACCAACACACTATTTCGACAGAAAAATAAATTTAAAACTTCATGGAGGCATCCTCGATCAAACCACTTGCATCTCTTAGACTATGTTATTGTCCGTGCTAAAGATTGCCGTGATGTGCTCCTTACCAGAGCTATGACGAGCGACGGTGACTGCTGGACAGATCACCGACTAATGCGCTCCACGATAAGTATCAAGATTATACTGTACCTCAACGCAGGCTTCAAGGAAGGAAACCAAGGCGCAAAATGAACACTCAAGCCCTTCAAGATCCCTTTAAGCGGGATAGCTTCCAAACGACTCTTAAGAACCATCTGCTTTCAGAATTCCCTGATAACATTGAGGAACACTGGACCAAGCTAAAAACATCCATTACTGCAGCCTGTGAACAAACTACAGTATTGGATACCAAACCAAGAAACACCAGAACTGGTTTGATGAGAATGACAGTGAGATTGAACACATGATTGACAAGAAAAGGAAGGCCTTTCATATGGCAAAGAGATAGAAACTGTGCCACTAAGAAAAAAACCTATGCCAACGCTAAGGCTGAAGTTCAAAGAACCAGAGAACTAAAAAACACCTAGAGGATTAAAAAAAAAGCTCAAGAGATCCAGCACTTAGCCGATACTCATGATCCACAGAGTTTCTTTAAAGCCACAAAGACCATCTATGGGCCAATAAATCATGGCATATGCTCCCTATGCTCAGCAGACGGTGTCACACTTCTAAAAGATAAAGAACCTATTGCACTGTGCTGGAAAGAACATTACCAACATCTCCTTAACCACAACTCCCCCGTAGCTGCTGAGGTCCTCTCACAAATTCCGCAAAAACAAGTTAGAGATGAGTTTGCAATATCTCCAAATCTGGGAGAGTTGTGTACAGCTATTAACCAAAAGAAAAACAACAAAGCCAGCGGACCTGATGGGATAACTGCCGAAATCTTCAAAGTGGGCGCAATTGAACTTACACAACAACTTCACAAGCTCATCAAAAAAACTGGGAAAGAGAAGAAATCCCAGCAGACTTTAGGGATGCCAAAATTATCAATCCCTTTAAAAAAGGTGACAGAACTGATTGTGGAAACTATTGAGGCATCTCTCTATTAGCTGCGGCCGGCAAAATTCTTGCAAGGATCTTAGCAAACCGTCCTGTAACAATATCCGAGGTGACCCTTCCTGAATCCCAAAATGGTTTTTGGCCTTCTAGGGGGACAGTGGACATGATTTTCACTGCTCAACAGCTTCAAGAAAAATGCAGAGAGCAAAACCAACTCCTGTATATGGCATTTATTGACCTGACTAAGGCTTTTGACACTGTAAATCGTAATGCCCTGTGGACTGTCCTTCTGAAAATTGGCTGCCCAGATAAATTTGTAAACATCATTTGGCTCCTCCATGATAATATGACAGCAACAATCACAGATAACAATGGCTCTCAAAGTGAACCATTCACAGTGGGATCAGGTGTTAAACAGGGTTGTGTTATTGCCCCAACTCTATTCATTATTTTCATTGCCATGATCCTACACTTTGTCGACGAGAAACTCCCCACCGCAGTAGAAATCATATATCAAACAGATGGAAAGCTCTTCAATCAGAACAGGCTGAAAATAAAAGGAAAGGTTACCATAACTTCCGTCATAGAGCTTCAGTATGCTGATGACGTAGTGTGTGCACGCTCAGAGGATGACCTCCAAATGATCCTAAATATCTTTGCAGAAGTTTACGAAAAGCTTGGCCTATCACTCAACTTCCAAAAAACCAAAGTGCTGCACCAACAAGTACAGTGGTGCCTCGCTTAACGAATGCCCTGCTTAACGAAAGGTTTTTTCTAGCTGAGGTTGCCTTGCTAGACGAATTCGTTTTACGAAAAATTCGTCTAGCGAATCGCGGTTTCCCATAGGAATGCATCAAAATTCAATTAATGCATTCCTATGGGCAAAAAAAAATTCCAAAAAAAATTCAATGCATTCCTATGGGATTCGCTAGACGAATTTTTCGTTATAAGAAAAGACCCGTGGAACGAATTAAATTCGTCTAGCAAGGCACCACTGTACAAAATAACCCCTCTGCAGTGCCACAAATCCAACTCAGTGGTGTAACGTTGGAAAATGTTGATCACTTCCAGAAGGGTCAACACTGAAGCCGAAATCCAGCATCGCCTGAGCTCTGCAAGTGCGGCTTTCTCCCAATTGAAGTGCAGTGTGTTTGAGGACCGGGACATTCACAGGGAAACCAAAGTGCTTGTTTACAAAGCTATTGTACTACCAACCTTACTATATGCTTGTGAAACACAGACCACTTATAAACACCATCTCCAACTCCTCAAAAGATTCCATCAATGGTGTCTCCAAAATTTTTTACACTGTCCCTCAGACCTTGTGGGGGGCCGGACTATATTTTGGAAAAAAAAATGAACGAATTCCTATGCTCCACAAATAACCCAGAGATGCATTTTAAATAAAAGCACACATTCTACTAATGTAAAAACATCAGGCAGGCCCAACAAATAACCCAGAGATGCATTTTAAATAAAAGGACACAGTCTACTCATGTAAAAACATGCGATTCCCGGACCATCCACAGGCCGGATTTAGAAGGCGATTGGGCCGCATCCAGCCCCCGGGTCTTAGTTTAGGGACCCCTGGTGTAGTGGAAGAAGCAAAGATCACCAGTGTTGAAGCAATGATTCTTCAACATCAACTTCGTTGGACTGGTCATGTTGTGCGGATGCCTGATGATCGTCTTCCAAAGCAACTGCTCTATTCCGAATGTAGTATAAACACCGACAACTGGGAAACACTGGCCTGCAAGTGCTCCAGTTGGAGAACAGCCTTTACCAAAGGTGTAATGGGCTTTGAAGAAACTCGATCTCAGGACGCAAGGGAGAAACGTGCTAAGAGGAAAGCACGCTTGGCAAATTCGCACCATGATCAACTCCCACCCGGAAACCAATGTCCCCACTGTGGAAGGACGTGCGGATCCAGAATTGGCCTCCCCAGTCACTTACAGACCCATTGTTAAAATTGTGTTTATGGAATACAATCTTACTTGGCTACGAGTGATCGCAGAAGAAGAAGAAGAAGAAGAAGAAGAAGAAGAAGAAGAAGAAGAAGAAGAAGAAGAAGAAGAAGAAGAAGAAGAAGAAGAAGAAGAAGAAGAGCCCTGGTTAACTCCGCATTCCAGAGGGCCACCAGGGAATCAGCTGAAAGGCCATCAACATGGGATAAAACATCCCCTAGTACTCTCTGGAAAACATTTGGATCCATTAAGTGGCAGAGTTGGACCATCTGAATCAGTTCCACCTCCCTGCAAAAGGGAAGGGGCGCAGAGAAGTCCAGTTGCACCAGGAAGTGATGCCCTCAAAGCTGGGGTGGGGTTAACCTGTGGCCCTCCAGATGTTGCTGGACTCCACTTCACATCTCCCTCCAGCATTGGGCCATGCTGGCTGGGGTTGGTGAGAGCTTGGAGTCCAAGGGCCTTGGGAGGGGGTCACAGGATAGCCAGTCCCACCTTAAAGGTTGGTGGTCTTGCACATCACAGTAGAACTGCCACAACCACCTCCTTGCTGTGAAATTCATCAAGATGAGCAGCTGCTAAAGTAATGGCTTGCATTTCTATCCAAGGTCCTCCAAGGGGAGTACCTGGTTCTTGACCTTTCTGTTCTGCTCCCACCACAACTTGGAGCTAGTGGTTATTTCAAGGTCACCCACTGAGCTTCACAGCTGAGTAGGGATTTGACCTCATACCTCGCCAGTCTGCAAGAACATAAGAAAACCCTGTTTCATCAGGCCAGTGGCCCATCTAGTTCAGCCTCCTGTTCTCACAGTGGCCAACCAGATGCCTATGGGAAACCAGCAAGCAGGATCTGAGCACAATAACACTCTCCCCTCCTGTGGTTTCCAGCAACTGGCATTCAGAAACATTACTGCCTAGAGGCGGAGCAGAGCCCCCATGGCTAGTAGCCACTGAATTTGTCCCATCCTCTTTTAAAGCCACCCAAGTTGATGGCCATCACTGCCTCCTGCGGCAGCAAGTTCCATAGTTTAACGGTGCACTGCATGACGAAGTCCCAGTCTAGACCAACCCTCTGGACACTAAGCCAAACTGCAAGATGTAGGGTAGCCCTGGTAGCCAACTCACCTCCAGTTTATCAATGTTCTCCTTCACCTTGATCTTGGCTGATTTCAAATTCTCCCTAAGTTTTTGGTAGTAGGTGGGGGGCACTGTCAGGAATTCCGTGCCACGTTCTTTCAGGTTTGTGACCTGCAACCCAAAAAATGTACACAGCAATGACACAGGCCGCATTCCTAAAGGTGGCCACTTATTGGTAGGTGGATCAGGGAATACGCTGTCTTACTGAAGCGATAATATCTGAGGTATTCAGAGCGATGTGTTGGACTCCAGGGCCCCCATAATAGTCCACGTATTCCTGCAGAGCGGAAAAGCACACAGTGAGCACAGGAAGGCACCATGTGAGTGGTGAACCGCCAGCAACAACGTCACAAAACACCTGGCCAAGACCAGGACCTGGGAGACCAGAGTTCAAATCCCAACTCAGCCCTGAAGCTCACTGTGCGACCTCAGCTTAGCCTGCCTCACAAGGCTGTTGTGGGGAATAAGTGAGAAGAGGGAGAACTATGTAGACCACTTTGAGCTTGAGGGGAGGAGAGAAAAATATGTCATTGTGGGTAATAGCCTTTAACAGCCTTCATCTCCTGCCTCACCCTCTTGTAATCCTAGGCTGAAATCCTAGACACACTTACTTGGGAGTATGTTCCATGGATCTCGGTGGATCTTATTTCTGAGCAGAAGTGTGCTGGATTGGATTGTGATTAGCACTTGTCTCATTGCATCCAAACACGAGAGGAATAGAAACAGGGTTTACCCTTGGGGGGGGGGGAACAGACTGTGTGCTCTCACTGCTGTTTTGATGTATCTCTACATGATCATCACTAATGACAGCTGCTCCAGTCAGATTCTTTTGTTTTTTCACAGTACAGGAAAATCTTACCGTATTGTTGAATTAAAAATAAAATAAAATCACACACACACACAGACACAGCCCTCATCTTAAAATCACAGGGCAGTTTACAGCATAAAAATACAAGATGAGAACACAAAATACCTAACAAAACATAATCAAACCAATCACCCCTCCCATAAACACATTTAAAAGGCTATAGAAGAAAAAGAGTTTGGATTTGATATCCTACTTTATCACTTCCCTAAGGAGTCTCAAAGCGGTTAACAATCTCCTTTCCCTTCCTCCCCCACAACAGACACCCTGTGAGGTGAGTGAGGCTGAGAGACTTCAGAGAAGTGTGACTAGCCCAAGGTCACCCAGCAGCTGCATGTGGAGGAGCGGGGAAGCGAACCCGGTTTACCAGATTTCGAGTCTACCACTCTTAACCACTACACCACACTGGCTATAGAATGTCAATCAGCCAAAGACCCGGTTATCGAGAAATGTTTCCACCTTGCACCAGGGATGAAGCATTCCACAAAGTCAACGCTCCTTGCTTAAAAGGAAATCCACACCGCAACACAGTTTCAACCTCCTTAGAGGAAGGATGCAATAGGCAAATGCATTGGGATGGGCAGGGCTTGTACTGAAGAGGCCAAATAACTCAGGTCACAACATGTGCCCACAGAGACCTTCCTGGGTGTGTGTGTCAAAGGGTCCCCCTCCCCCAATGAAATGAGTCTTGAGGTATTCCACTGCAGCCCTCTCTCTCTCTCTCTCTCTCTGTTGCACCCTGCATGCCAAGTGCCCAGAGCCCCCAAAGGGGGCAGCTGTACCTGGTAGCACACAATTGGAATTGCAGGTGGCTATGCCTTCCCAGGCACCAAGCACCCTGAGGCTCAGAGATGGAACCACCACCACCCAGGTTGGCCCCTGGAGGATGGTGAAAGGCTTCCTGTTTGGCCAGGGACTTTCCACAGTCCTGGTGTGTCTCTGCCTGTTCCTCTGCCCTGGCTCGAGGCTCAACTCTGGCCACTCAGCCCTGACCCAAAGGACCCGGAGAGTCTCAGCTTTCACCTGGATCTGAGACTTCTTCTTCCCCATTGCAGGCTCATTGATGGGCATTTTAATGGTCTCTTCATAATTGGCCATCACAATGGACCGGAGGGCACTGTACTCTGTGTGCAGCTGCTTGTCGTCCACAGACCAGAAACGGTGAAAGAGGAGGTTTCTCTGGTACCTGCGGATGTGCAAGAAGCACCATATGTCAGAATGAGAGGGTTTTAGCCACAATTATATTCTTAGAGAATATCCTGGGTCGAGTCTAGATGCATTCACAAACCTTCTTTTGAAGAATTAAAAAGTTGCAACAAGGAGATGCAGCAAGGTAGCAAGAGCTACCTGAGCAGCTTCCTGCTCTGGCATCCATCTGTTTCTTTTGTGAAGAGCCCATAGCTCAAGTGTAGAGCACCTGCTTTTGCATGCACCTTCAACCCCTGATATGTCCAGGCAGAGCGTCACTGCCAGCCAGGGTTGCACAGTACCAAGCCAGGTGGATGGGCCAATGGTCTAACTCTGTTGAAAGCAGTTTCTATCTAATTCAATCTTTTATTCAGAACCATGAGGACTAGAGACCTCCTTTGTTTTTAGGGGAGGCACCACACACACTTTGCTTACAAAGACCCCAGGTTAAATCCCTAGTATCATCAGATATGGCTGGGGAAGACTCCCGTCTAATCCCCCGGAGAGCCATGGCCAGCTACTGCACAGAGGGAGACTGACCGATGGTCTACAGAGGCTGTTGATCTTCCTTCCAGAGTTGCAGCTCTGGGTCTATGGAACCGTGGCTGGAATGCAGGCTGCTTGCTTGGAAGCTCAAAGAAGGAAAGGAGAGGGGATCTGCTCTGCGGATGTTTATAATTGCATTTGCCTTGGAAATTCCATTTAAAAATCAGCTAATGGGAGGGGGAGCAGGGGAGGTGTCGATCTCCAGGCTGCTAAGTGAGATCACATCAAAAGTCCATCTAGTCCACTCTTCTCCAAACCTCCAGATGTTTTGGACTGCAACTCCCATCAAGCCCCGGGCAGCACAGCTGTCCAACATAATGGTCCCACCAGCAGTTAACCAGGTTATTCTGGGAAGTCCTCACGCAGGACAGGAAGCCAACAACTGCTTCCCCCCAGCAGCTGGCATTCAGAGGAATACAGTGGATGGACCTGGAGATCAATGTTAGCCATCATAGCTATTGCCCTTTGATATCCCCGCTGATAAAGCCGCAGTCGAGGCCCAGCTGCCCACATCCTCTGGGCCACGTTCCCTTGAGCAGAGCCAAGCAGAGGGTCAGCTCCCCTTCCTTCCCACCCACCCCCCACATGCTGAGTTGGTGGGTATGCAAAGCCCCAGGAGAGGAGAGCAGGGCCGAAATGAGGCTTTCTGTCCCCTGGATCAAAGACCCAGTTAGGGACCCCACCTCCTGGATGATACGTATTTACGTATCATGTTGTAAAGGCTTCCCATAATAGATGTCCTAAAATCAGTTCCTCTGAATCAGGGATTTAGATTGATCAGGCCCACACCATCCAGGGTCCCCATGGCTGCTCTAAATGTCCTGTGTTGTCATCGAGGAAGTTTCATGTTCTAGAAGGAAAGCAAGTTGATTTCAAAAGCAATCTTTACCATTCTGCCACGGAGACCATCTCCTGGTCAGGCTGGTTCCCCACTATGTGGTCAATGAAGTTCAGTTTCCCAGGTGGCCTGAGAAAGAAAAGGCAGGTGAGGTCAGGGGTTTTTACCTCCGTGGTGTTTTTTGTGGGGTGGTGGGTACTTCTCATGCAGACAACTTGGCCTCAAATCCTCCCACCCCCCATTAACTCTTTCCAGAGAAAAACGTATAGGCAAGAGAAGCCTGTTGCCAAAGGCCCATTTGAAGGATCTCAAAAACCCATTTGCAAATTAAGCTCTTGTCCACCTTTCAGGGATTAATCTCCCTTTACACAAAGGGTGCCGTGACCATGGGTTCCTCATAAGCCAGTGTGGTGTCGTGCTAGAGTGTCAGCATAGAATCTGGGAGTCCAGCAACTTGGTCATGAAGTTCCCTGGGTGGCCTTGGGCCAGTCAAATCCCCTCAGCCTAGCCTACCTCACAGGGTGGTTGTGAGGATTAAATGAGCAGCAGAGAGAACAAGGGATGCCACCTTGAACTCCTTAGAGAGAGAAAAAGTGGGGTGTGAATGCAATCAATCAATCAATCAATCAGATCAGACATCAAACTCCCTCTGATGAAAGTCACCAAAGGTTCTTTGAACATGATTTTTGTTTCAATTCAGCTGTATGCTTAAGCTTGTCTGAAGGACAACCTCCAGTGGGGTCACTGTGCTAATCTGTGTGCAGGGGTGGGGAGAAGAGAAAGAAAAGATTATTTTTATCTAAAAGTGTAATGTGGGAATGACACTCAGAAATGGCCAGGACTAGTTCCTTGCTGGTTAAACAATCTCAGTGGCAAATCTAAGTGTGTGGATTGGCACCCAGTCTAAAATGAGACTCAGATCTTTCACGCTAGAATTCAAGCAGAGCAGTAAGGGCTGGGTACTTACAGTCTTTTCAACAGTGGGTCCTTGAAGATGGGTGGCTCAAACCCAGGCAGGAAAAGCCCCTTGTAGCCCCTCTTTTCTATCAGGGTGTGTGTGGTGTCTCCATACTAGATGGAGGAGGAGGTAAGTGCAAAGCTTTAACATCACTCTAGTGAGCTGAGGGGGCCCCCCACCGCCAAAACCTGTTTTATTGATTTTTGACAACTCTCAACTACAGGTGTTTTTAATGACTTTCTTTTGACCCCAAGTGCTCAGGAAAATCTGTCAAAATCTTTCTACAATTTCTACTTTTAGTTAGGTAATTTTATTTATTTACTTGATGGGAAGGGCAGCTGCTTCCTTGCTCTCCCCTTCCCATAGCTGCCAAGTCTCCCGTATTCCCCGGGAAATCCCCATTTTTCCAGCTGTTCCTAGCTGAAAAAATTGGGGTTTTTTTGTTTTCCCCCGGTTTATTCTGGCGCAGTGGCCATTTTGGAACTGGGCGGAGCATGCTCAGAAGCGACTTTTGATGCTGCTCTGCCCAGTTCCAAAATGGCTGCAGTGCGACTTCTGGCACAGCGGCCATTTTGGAACTGGGCAAAGCAGCATCAAAAGTCACTTCTGAGCATGCTCCACCCAGTTCCAAAATGGCGACAGCGCTACTTCCGGTCTGATACTTCCGGCCCGATCCCTTATTTCTCCGACAGCAACTTGGCAGGTATGCCCCTCCCCTCCCCTCTACAGCATGTGCAAAAACTGCTCTTGGTCTTGTCTGCTCCTTTTACCAGAGCCTGTCTTCGCATGCAGGGGAACAGTTTTTAGGAGACTGTGATTCCCCTCACAGGCCTACAATTCCCAGAAATCCCTGGGAAGAGGGAGGGATTGTTTAATTGTCGAGTTGAGAACTGTAGTTCTGTGAGGGGAATAGGCACCTCCAAAACAGCTATTCAACACCCTTAAACTACAGTTCCCATGATGCTTTTGTAAATGGGGGGGGGAGAAGCATGGACTGATTAAAGTGCCATGATACTGTTTTAAATGTATACAGCAAACAGGGCCTCTGACTCTATACGTTAACCACTACCTTTGGATGAATGCATAGCTTCTTCTTGAGGCTGAAGAAGCCTAGAAATTTCTCTCAGTCTCCAGTTCAGAAACATGAGGCTAATAAGATAGGTTTGTTTTAAGGGTTTCTGATAAAATAAAAAACAAAGTGCCTAGAAAACATACTATATAAATCCTATTTATTCATTTATTAATCACAGTTGTAGAGTTTAGTCCAACCCCCTGCAATGCATCCCCGACAGATGACAGAGTCCACCACCTTCCAAGGGAGTCGGTTCCACTGTCTAACAACAACTGCCTATTAGTATTATCGCTTCCTGAGTCACTAAGCTGTCCAAATGCAGTTTATAGGTGAAAGCCCTCACGTTCTTACCGTCTGAACGACTGCAAATTTCACCTTCCCGTATTTGTCTTCCTCTATCCAGGGTTCTTTAACAATCAGAGCTCCACGCTCTCTAGCTTTCTGAGTGGGGAAAATAAAAATAGCACTTACTAGATGAAGCAAGGCGAAAGGCTAGCAAGCCTCTCGAGTCACACAGAGACCCTCTTCAGCAGAGGTTCACCTGCACGATGAAATCGCAGTCCTCCACTTCAAAGGCAACATCTTTGACACCATCCCCGTGCTTCACTAAGTGTGCTCCCATTTCTGCATAATGAGAGAGAGAAAAAGAGGAAACATCAAGACAATTTAATGGAGGAGAAGTTTGTCAGCTGCTATTGACCACGAAAGATGAAACCTCCATAGTCAGGGGCAGTGTACCTCAGAACATTGAATGACAGCTGTGCCTTAGTCAGGCTCAGCAAATTAACTCTGCTAGTGAATTAACCGCATTGTCCTTTAAGAACAAAGGAGACTCCATCTCTCCCCTGAGACAAGGAGAAGCCTGCATTTGAAATCCTGCCAAGGAGCTGCATATAACCCTGGTAAAAACTCCAGCTGAGGAACTGGCAGATGTGGTGACCCTGAATCCAGCCATCAAGGCCCATCAGAGAACACAGAAAGAAAAAAGGAGGGAGAAGCCCACAGCCACCATGCCAGGCTGCTCCAGGGCAGGGCCGTCTTTAGCAGATGTGGCGCCGGGGTGCAAATTCTGGCCAGTGCCCCCAAATTACCACGGATAGTGGGGGTGGGGTGGGGTGAAACTGCGCACTGCCAGCCATTGGGGGGGTGCAACTCTCCCACATGCCCACAGAGGCTTGGGAGGGAAGCTGTGTGCCTGCCAGCCATATGGTTGGCGGGTCACAGCTGGCAGGCGTGCAGGGAAATGGGAGGCCGCCGGCAAAGCTGCGCAGCTCCCCCGTTTTCTGGGGCGCCCCTGAGAGGCCAGTGCCCTGGCATGATGCACCACTAAGCCCTATGGGAAAGACAGCTCTGCTTGAGGTCTTCCAGAGGCGTCTGGTTGGCCATGAAGAGAAACTGGGGGCTGGACAGGGTATCCCTTTGGCTGGACCAGTCCTTATGATATTAAAGCACCACTCAACAATATATTTGGGGGACTGAGCCACTCCAAGGTCAATGGGCAAAGTCGAAGCCTTTCGTTGCGGGCACCCACAACCTTTGGTGCGAGAGGGCGCCTGTGGCACCGCTGATGGGTTGTGAAGAACATGGAAACATGAGAAGAGCTTAGCCACAGGATCAGGCCAATAGCTCCTCTAGTCCAGCATCCTGTTCTCACAATGGCCAACCAAGATGCCTACAGGAAGCCTGAAAGCAGGACGTGAGCACAGCAGACGATTCCCCGTTTGGGATTCCCAGCAAAGGTGTGCTGCCTTCAACAGTGGAGGGAGGACAAAGCCACTGTGGCTAAGAACCACCATGCAGTCCCCCTCCATGGAGCAAAAGTAGCCAACACTACCGGCAGGAACAGAGGCGCCAAGTTGCGCCCAACACTGCCGGGGAGGGGGGGGCATCGCACATGCGTGACATCACACATACACCCCGCACACACACCCAGTCATGCCAACTCGGCCTGCCATCCCCTGCTCCCCCACCCTAGCTTTTTATGCGGCCTCTTCCTTGCCGAGGTGCTTTGGTGTCTTCCGGGAAGGGGCCCGGGCGATTCTCAAAAGGACATGCCAGGGTGAAGGTGCTTTGCCTTGCCACACCCCTGGCAGAGACCATCAGAGAGCTTTCAGTGCGCAGGGTCACTGGATTTTGAGGGGGCCCAACCCACCCCTTGGAAATTTGGGCAGAGCCCTCGGCCACCCAGCTCCCACAAATGGCGTACCTGGGCTGGAAACAACAAAATGAACTATGTAACACTGGGATATAAACGTAACTTGAAGCACAGTAAAATAAACCAGTCAATTGCATTGAAAGAGACCCTGGAAGGGCAATGAGCCTCACCCCCCCCCCCAATGCTCAGAGCAGAATCTGCAATGCAGGACACAAGTCCTGCAGCGCCCCCTTACAAATGGCTGCCCAGCCTCTGCTTAAATAGTGCTGCGGAGGGGAGTCTGCCACCTCCCCCCTGTGGTAGGCATTCCCACTGTCCAGGAGCAGTTGCTTTTAGGAACTTTCTCTGTATGTCTGGCCAAAATCTGCCCCTCCCTGCCATTCCTGGTCCTTGGTTCAAGCCCTGCCCTCTGGAGAAACAGAGAAAAAGTGTACTTCACCTTTCATGCAACAATCCATCTGATATTTGAAGGCCACTTTCATGTCTCCCCTTAAACTTCTCTCCTCCAGGCTAAAGCATAGCCAGCCATTTAATGCATTCCTAACGAGAGTACAGAACCCTCCGCATCCTGTTCGCCCTGCTCCAGACATGTGTGGAGCCAACCCCTGTCTCAAAATGTGACACCCACAGCTGGACACAGAACTCCCAGGATTTCAAAAGGAACTCGTTTGGTAAGAAAAGTTACAACAGGACCAACTCTTGTTCAATTACCTTGATTTCCAGGGTTGAGAGCCGAGGAGAAGATAAATATGATCTGTTGGTAATCAGAATAATAATCAGAATGACTACAAGCATTCATTTTCTTTATGACAAGGTTAAGTGATGAGTTAAAGGCTGAAATGCTGACACTGGCATTCATTTAAAATGTTGATATCCAAGATCATTGAGACAACCAACAGGAAGCTAAAATCAGGAGTATTCCATAACATCTGGAGGGCACCAGGTTGGCAAAAGGCTGGCTTAGAGAGTTGGTCTCTCATTGCTAGACCCAAAACAGTCGTGGGTCCCCCTCCCCTATTCACAATACTGTTACACTCCAGCCCAACTCTCCAAGGCAGCGTTTCTCAACCGCTGTTCCGCGGCACACTAGTGTGCCGTGAGACGCTGGCTGGTGTGCCGTGACGTGCGGTGACGAGAAGGGCGATTTGCATTGTCACGTGCCTGGCGGCTGCCAATAGCCAAAGCTAACCCGCCGGAAAGGAAGCCAGCCGGGTCACGACGCGGAGCGAGCGCAGCTCTCAACAGCCACCACCACGGGAGGGTGGTTTTAGACAAACTTAAAGAAGCTGGCTGGATGAGCTCAACCTGAAACTTGCTGAGCAAAGGATTGTGCTGGCAGAGAAATCAGCGGCTTGTGAAGCCTTATTACAGGAGATTGCAACCAACACAGCAATTGGCAAGTGTTTCTTACAGTCATAATTATATAGTCAATATAGGGCGGCACAGAGTTAAATTTTTTAACTTTTTTAATGGTGGTGTGCCTCGTGATTTTTTTCATGGAACAAGTGTGCCTTGGCCCAAAAAAGGTTGAGAAACACTGCTCCAAGGGATAAGAGTTCCAGGTTCAGTTTCCTTGGAGTGAGGGTCTTTAGGATATATGGTTTATCCCAGCCCCTGCCAACCTAGCAGTTCGAAAGCACGTCAAAATGCAAGTAGATAAATAGGAACCGCTCCAGCGGGAAGGTAAATGGCGTTTCCGTGTGCTGCTCTGGTTTGCCAGAAGCGGCTTTGTCATGCTGGCCACATGACCTGGAAGCTATACGCCGGCTCCCTCGGCCAATAATGCGAGATGAGCGCGCAACCCCAGAGTCGGTCACGACTGGACCTAATGGTCAGGGGTCCCTTTACCTTTACCTATAACCTGAGCATAGGATGAAGGGGCTCACAGCAGGAACACCCCAGGAGATCTTATCCTTTGAGTCACAGCTTGGATTTAGCACAGAGCAAGCATGTGCCTGTTTCCAGCTTTCCAGCCTGCCCTCTGCCCAGCAGCATCTATTGTTCCCTTCCCTTGGCAGCTAGGCAGGGGGGAGAGGGAGACCCACTCATTTGCCCAGAGGGCAATATCACTTAGTTGTAGCCCTTGCAGCTCAGCTTATCCCTTTGGCATAAGGATCATGGTGCTAGTTGTCAGCTACAACTGTTGCCGGCCCCAGACAAAGGGACTGGTTTTGCAAGCTTGCTCTCACACCTTCTACCTCCACAGGAAATTTTCTTTTCTTAAAAAAGGTCAGCAATTTGTCTCCGGATTTTCACTTCTTGCAATATGGCAACCCTAGACCTACATCAATGCAGTTTTCTCTCATCCTTACCTTGTCCTGTTTGACCACATGGGACACCACCTCTCGGCTTCCCGTCTCCAGACCTTTGTAGGCCAGTTCCTCAAACCCCATTTTGTTGCAATAAAATGAAGCAGCCTTTAGAATACACGGGCAAAAAAAAAAAAGGAAAATGGCTTTTTAAAAAAGCATGTTAGCAGTAAGTCTCCAGACACATATTAAGACTATGGGCCATAATCAGCAAAAATTGTTGCAATGGTAGCTCTCCCCACCCCCATCCCCCCGCAATCTTAGGCCATCTTCAAATCCACTCTGCAGGGAGGGGAAACCCCCAGATCAGGTGGGGGGCACAGAGGGGAGGTCGTTTTGTTGCACAAGGAGAAATCCTTGCGCTGTGCAATGAACTGGTGGTCAGTGCAACATTGAGTACAGCGTTACCTGTTTATCCTACTGGTGTGATGTTTTAAATCTTGGCATGACACTTGGCAAGAACCAATGTGACATAATGGTCAGAATATTGGATCTGGACTAAGGTTCAAATCCCCACTCTGCCCCTCAGCCTTGCCTAGGAGGCTAAAAGCCCTTAGGGAGCTGCCTCACCCATTTCCCCTTTCTGCGCCACATCATTCCAGACTGCAAGCCTGAGGACAGATCCTGGCTTCTTCTTTTGGTATTGCTTAAATAAACTACTCTGGGAGCATCTTCCATTGAATTAGAGCTTGCAAATGACATCATTCAGAAACAAAATGGGGTGGGTGGGGGACATCACTTTCAGGAGGAAAGGTGAGGTAGATGGGGCTCATCAACCTGGGAAGGTAGCCCGTCTGTTGTTGTTTAGTCGTTTAGTCGTGTCCGACTCTTCGTGACCCCATGGACCATAGCACGCCAGGCACTCCTGTCTTTCACTGCCTCCTGCAGTTTGGTCAAACTCATGTTCATAGCTTCGAGAACACTGTCCAACCATCTTGTCCTCTGTCGTCCCCTTCTCCTTGTGCCCTCCATCTTTCCCAACATCAGGGTCTTTTCCAGGGAGTCTTCTCTTCTCATGAGGTGGCCAAAGTATTGGAGCCTCAGCTTCACGATCTGTCCTTCCAGTGAGCACTCAGGGCTGATTTCCTTCAGAATGGATAGGTTTGATCTTCTTGCAGTCCATGGGACTCTCGAGTTGTCTAGGAGAAGCAAAACTGATCCAAAACCTCTGCTGCCTGGATATCTTTGCGAGAAGAAAAGGCTTAGGGGTAACCCCTCCACAAATGTGGAGTGGATTTCCTAAGCCTAAGGCATTTGGATGACATCTTGTACGACTCTTCCTGGCAACTCCTGCCGCCAAGCATATTGCTTTCCTTTCCTTTGGACCACATCAGCGAGGTTAATGTTGTCTGGGCAGCCCAGGACCTCCAGACACACTGCCTTGTCTTATGCCGCAGGGAAGCCACTTCGGTGCTTCTAGCACAGTAGTTTGACTTCACCCCAGGAGGTGCACTCCATTGTCTCTCGAGACAGATTAATACCAACAACCACATTTAGGGGTGAGGATTGGCTGCAGCAGCACTGTGGTCCTTGTAGAACAGGCATCCCCAAACTGTGGCCCTCCAGATGTTTTGGCCTACAACTCCCGTGATCCGTAGCTAACAGGACCAGTGGTCAGGGATGATGGGAATTGCAGTCCAATCCAAAACATCTGGAGGGCCAAAGTTTGTTGTAGAATGATATGCAGCAGCAAACAAACCAGGGAGGTGTGGAAGCACAGGGGGCTACAGTACAGTGGTACCGCTACTTACGAATAACTCTACTTACGAATGTTTCTACTTACGAACGGAGCTCCGTCCGCCATCTTGGATGCAGTTTAGATAGGATTTTTTCTACTTACGAATTTTTAGATAGGGTTGCTTCGACTTACGAATTTTTTCTCCCAATGCTTTCCTATGGGATTTGACTTACAATTTTTTTCGACTTACGAATGTGCGTTCAGAATGCATTAAATTCGTAAGTAGAGGTACCACTGTACACAATTCAGAATGGAGAAATGTGGGCATTCAGCCAGGGTGCAGGTGAGCCCTCTGTGCAATGTGTGTGTTTGACTCAGCCCCTCCCTAATCCCGCCAACTGGCCTCCAAGCAAAGACTCTGCCTCCCCTCTCCCCTCTCTGTTGCATCAGGCTAGTCCAAAGGCCATTCCAGCTCCACATTCCTCGGAGTGCAACATCCCATCTGCGTAGCACATCCCCCAGAGCCAACAAGGGACAAGCCATTAATTGAATGCAGCTTGCCCAGGAAATCTGCCCCACTCCCACCCCGCCTTTCAGATGGGTCTCCACCCCGTCTCCAGCACCCAATAGCGCAACAGCCTGAAGCACACCCCCTCCACAGCCCTCCGTGTTGCAAACAAATGCAGGAAGAGATTTGCAGCTGGATCAGGCCAAAGGGGGCCCATGCGGTCCAGCACACTGTTCTCGCAGAGGCCAACCAGATGCCCCAGTGAGGTGCCTGGGAACGGGACAAGGGTGCAACAGTAGCAAAGCCAGCAACATTAAGAGGAAGTAATCTGTCAAGTCTGGCTTCCCCCTCTTTCTCATTTTTCCAGCCTTTTGTTCCGTTTGCCACATCTCATATGTGAGCTTTTCTTTTAAAGTCCTCATTGAATCCTGCCACATTTCAGGAGGCCCTTCTCCAGATGTAAACCTTTTTGCAAGCAATTTGACCCCATACAATGCATGTCTGTACATGGTTTTCACATAACACTTGCATTCTTATAACACATTCCCCAAATGTACACATTTTGTATACACCACAAAATTCAGAGAAATGAACATTTCAAAGGGTTGCCGCATTCCAGTAAGCATCTTGTTTGGGGCACTGTGAATCAGGTAAGTCTGCTCTGAAATCCAAGCCAAACTGGTGTATTCTATCATCCTTTCTCAAGAATCAACCCTCTCCCCACCCCCCACCCTCCGTAGACCTTCCTGGTTTTATCAGCACACTCACCTGCTTTGCATTACCAACCCAAAACGTCAAGGAATGGAAGTGAAGGAACCGGCCTCTTTCGGGCTGAATGGGAGAAAAGGTAGCTGGTTATTATGTGACCCACTCAGAAGTAAGAGCAGCCCAGTATCCCCAACACAGGCAGGCAGTAGCGTAGCATAGGGTGCCAGCACCCGGGTCTGTGCAGAGGTGGGGGTGGGAGAGAGTGAAACGGACAGAGTACACATGTGGATTCAACTGCCTAAGAGCACCCGCATCCCCCAGCAGATTGCAGCTATAGTGAGAAGAAAATATGAGTTCTTGCATTGTCCATAGAGGTAACTTCCCGATTTGCAAGGAGAAGCCATTTTCAACAGAGCCCAGATGTTGAAATTTTGCACCCTTAAGCATTTTGTACCTGGGGCAACCCCCCCCTGTGCCCCCACATGCTGTGCCACTGCAGGCAGGATCATTCACCAAAGCCATCTCAACAGAGTCAGGTGAGGCAGGATCGGAACTCAGATGATAGAGGCAAATATCCTTTAATGTTTTTGCTGGGATAAAAACTAACAGTTACCCTCTGAGGGGGGAAATGAGGTTTACTTGGAAGTAGGTCCTATTGGGTTCAATTGAACTCACCTAGTAGCTTAGGATCGTAGCCTTTGGCAAATGGACCAGGCACACACCATAATTAACAAATGTACCACTTTTTCTTAATAGATTGAGAACATAAGGCACCAACTAGCCAAAATTAACCACCCTCTCATTTTAATGGGGCTGAAAAATTGCTGAATGTTGGCTGAACTGTGCCTTCATGGTGTTGTTTTTTTAGCTGAGTCTATGAGATAATTCACTTCTGCTTTAAGAATTGAATACAAAACTATTGCATCTTGTAGAATGTAACTTTTGTACGATGCTCTCAGGTTTATTGGGCATTTGCCAAATGTACAGCCCAGTTCTTCTATGCAACAATAGAATATTCATTTCAAAAAGGCTTTTGCAGTGGTCCTTCTTGCCAGCTTATGCCCTAAGAAATAATGCCATTGACACCATAGACCATATTTGGGGTGGGGTGGGCGCATGGATATTATACTGCATTGTGATCTTACCTTCAGCCCTTTATCCAGGTAAGTCGTCTAGTGGTCAAGGATCAAAACAGAATAAAACAGAGACATTAATTTTGCAAAAAAAAGTTACTCCAGAAGTTTAAAAGAACCCACCTCAAAACTAACACTCTATGCAAGTCATGAGAGTTTTAAAGACACATCAAACACCACCACCAATACTAGAGGGATGAAACCAGAATAAAATATAAACCCATGTCTAACTGTCCACACAAATTAGGTGTTCACAGCATATTCACTCACTCCAAGAAATTGCTTGGAGTGAACAAAGTTTTCATGCACTGATTTAGATGTTTGCAGGACAGTCGAAATGTGAACAACTAGGAAGTGTTTGCAAATTTCACATGGTCAAAAGCATCTTTTGTTATCCTTCAGAGTGACAGCAACAATATACACACACACATATATAATTTGATTAAGAGCTATGAAGCCTCACCATTTTTTCTTCGCTGTGGCAGTAAAGCGATGTCACCAAGAGAGCAAGAGAGACAGAGAGAGAGAGAGGAGAGAGAGAGAAACGGGAGAGGGGCAGTAGCCGAAGCTTTTGATGAAGCAAACACGGTAGGATGAGCTCCTCCCTCACTCCTCCTACTCCAGATGGAAATTTTAAACACTTTAACCCCAAATATATGCCAGATTTCTCGCGAGCATTATCTGCAACACAAGAGAAAAGGCAGGGGGAAGTGATTCCAAAGTCAGTGTGTGGGTCAAAACGCAAGGTTTTCATGCCGCTGCAGTTCTGGGACTGGACTACGGGGGTCTGTGCCCATGACCCTGCTGTCCAGGGGGCACCCAAAAGATGCCAGGGAGGCAGCATGGCACTCTAGGGTGCAAAGCGTTGCACTGGCAGCCAAGGCTTCTGTCACCCCATGTTTTCATTTAAAGCATTTCTCCTCCTGCAAAGCGACTAGACTTCACAAGGCAGAGTGAAGCGACTGCCTCAGGTGGCAGGAGCTGAAGGGCAGAGAGCAGTGAGTCTGCGTGAGCTCCAGAGTCTGCTCTGTGCCACCCCCACCCCACCCCCGGGAGTTTGCTGCCCTGAGGTGTGATGGAGGACGTGGTCGCTTTGCCAGCGTTGTAAGCTTTTTGCGCATGTAACAGTGGACGCACCATGACATTCTTCATCTTGGGCAGCAAAATATCTTGAGCAGGTCTTGGCAGGCAGTCAGATGCAGCAGGGCTGGGGTGTCTGTGAAGCCAAGATGCCCCCCCCCCGTCAGAAGGCAGCTTGCAGACCCCCCAAGTTTCCAGGGACAGTCCAGGATTTACAGAAGCCACCCCGGTTTCTGATCTGATCCCAGAATAGCCCACTTTTCCTTAGGATGACCTTATTTTCATCAGATAAATGTTGGAGTGTATTGAGTCATCTGAAGGCAGCCCTGTATAAGAAAGCTTTAAAAAAATGTTTAATGTATTAAAGTTATTACAGTGGTACCTCCGGTTACAAATTTAATTCATTACGGAGGTCCGTTCTTAACCCAAAACCATTCTTAACATGAGGCGCACTTTCGCTAATGGGGCCTCCTGCTGCTGCCACACCGCCGCCGTGTAACTTCCGCTCACATCCCGGGCAAAGTGCACAACAAGGAGCATCTACTTCTGGGTTAGCGGAGCTCGTTACCCGAAGCATTTGTAAGGAGGACGGTACATAACCCGAGATTTCACCGTATTACTATTAGTAGTACAGTCATACCTTGATTTTCAAACAGCTTAGTTAATGAACAACTCAGAACTCAAATGTCGCAAACCCGGAAGTAAGTGTTCCGGTTTGCAAACTTTGCCTTTGAAACCGAACGTCCGGCGCAGCTTCCGTGGCTTCCAATTGGCTGCAGGTGCCTTTGGAAGACGAATGTTTTGGAAGATGAACGGAACGCATTCTGTTTGAAAACCAAGGTACGACTGCAGTAGTACGGTAGCAGTAGGATTATTGGGGGTTTTTTGAGGGGGAAAAGGTGCCGGTATTCACCCTGCCCCCACTGCTTCTACCGCCACTTCTTCCCCACCTCCTGCTCGCTTGGTCCCCCCTCACAGCCTCCTGAAGGTGCTTTGGCACGACTTTTACCATCATCAGGCACCTTCCTAGGAGGTGCTTTGGCAATCGGGAGGCTGTGCCTGAAGCCGTAGGAAGCAGCAGCGAAGGAGGAGGAGGCAGTGGGAAAGGTCTGTGGGTGGATGGGAGTGAGTGAACGGGGGGGGGGATGTGGCGGTACACCATACCGATGCATACTGGCAGAATAAACACTGGTTGTTATTATTATTATTATTGAATAGGACATCCCTATTTTCATCGGATAACTGTTGGAGGGGATGAGCTTGCCCAGCAGGCCCTGAAACCTGTCTGGTCTTCTGCTTTCATTGAGCTCCCCTCTGTGACTCCATGATGCCATTCCTGGTCAGTCACTGCCAGCTCAGACCTCACCTGTGTATATGTGAAATCATTGAAATCATCTTCTATTTATTTTCATTCATAATTACATTTCTACCCTGCCCCCTCCCGCCACTGACGCCGCCCATTTCCTCCAAAGAACTCAAGGAGCCATTACATTGCTCTTCCCTCACCCCACTTGATGCTCAAAATAGCCCTGTGTTTCTGAAGAAGTGTGCATGCACACGAAAGCTTATACCAAGAACAAACTTAGTTGGTCTCTAAGGTGCTACTGGACAATTTTTTTTTTACTTTTTTATATATTTTGACTGTGTCAGACCAACACAGCTACGTACCTGAATCAATAACCCTGTGAGGGAGGGTTAGGGTGAGAGACTGTCTGTCTGACCAAGGAGCTTCCAGGCTTCATTTCATTTTATACCACCCTTTGTCCCACAAGAAGCCAGAGTATTGACCAATGTGAAAAACACACTCCACAAAGACTTTAAGACATCAATAAAATGCGCCTCTCAAGGAGCTGAGCAGGGAGATTGTACTTTTGGTTACTTGTGTAATTTTGCTTGCCCTTTAGGATAACAAGTCAGCGTCATAAACCATGAGCTGTTGTTGAAATAAGCCAACAGCCACTATTTATCTGGATTCAGGTATATTTATTAACCAGAATTGAGAAAGACGGTGCAAGTTTGTGGGGGAAGAGGGGAAGGAGCAGCCCTGAAACTCATGCATGCAATGATAAACCGTAGTTTAGAGTTACGTGTGAACCAGGCTATGGAGTAAGGAAAAACACAAGTTCTGAAATGTATTCTTGGGACTTTAACCCTTTTAGGTCAACCCAAATGCTACAAAATAATGTGGAAAGCTCTCATTCTTGATGGTGACAATAAACATTCAGAAAAATGGCAAAAGTAGTCCCCCCCCCAAAAAAATAGGTTTTATCTTAAACAATAGCCAACAACACAGTAAATAAAGAATTCACTTGCAATATACCAGTGGTTCAGCACTTGGAGTCGTTCTGGTAATCCAATGTTTCATTGCTTAAAGAGCATGGATAGGCAAACTAAGGTCTGGGGGCCAGATCCAGCCCGCGGAGAGTCCGGGAATCAGCGTATTTTTACATGAGTAGATTGTAGAATGTGTGCTTTTATTTAAAATGCATCTCTGGGTTATTTGTGGGGCATAGGAATTCATTCATTCCCCTCCCCCAAAATCTATATATATAAAAATGTAAAAATCGTGAAAGTGCGTGTTCCACTTTTCTCCATAACCGCTTGACCGATCGTCCTGAAATTTTGACACAACGATCCAGGCCACTCCCCGAGCGTTGTTGGAAAAGAAAATCCCTCAAATCTCACACCTGGGCAGGTATAAACCTGGTTTTCCACCAAGTCAAACAGTGCCCTCAAGTGGCGTTATTCCCTCAGCTCCTCCTCCTACACCCCCTCCCTTCCTGTGAAATCTACACCACACCCACAAACCAAATGACATCATCAACCAAGCAACTGAAACCACCAAGGCAGCCATTATCAGACCCCTAGGCCCCTGCCAGGCCCCCACTAGGCCCGGGGGGGGGGAGAGGGCGAGCGCCCGGATCACAGGTCGCAGCACGGTCTTTGTTTTATGTAGGCCCCTGCCAGGCCCCCACTAGGCCCGGGGGGGGGAATAACCCACAGCAACGCACTTGGGGGCACGGCAAGGGGTTTTTACTTTAAAATTTAGCACCACTACCCCCCCCCAAAAATCCCCCACCAAATAACCACAAGACAAAAATAAATACCATCCTTCAAAACGTCATGAGATACGCTGGTCACAGGGGGGGGGACACACACAAACAGAATAGATCATGGATCGGGACACGTGGGGGCAGTCACAGGGATCAACCACAACAACGCGCCACACCCACAAACCCCACCTCCGCCACGAGATCCTGTAAAACGGGGGACTCTGAGGCTCAGAGGGATCTGAAGGGGGCCTATTACCCTCCATTTGACAGACTAACGCACAGCAACCCACAAACCCCGCCTCCACCATGAGATCCACCACTCACATCCATCCATCCAGCAGAGGTGTTGAAGACCAACCCACCTGAAAACAGGTAGGTAGCCGTGTTGGTCTGACGTAGTCAAAACAAAATAAAAAAATTCCTTCCAGGAGCATCTTAAAGACCAACTGAAAACAGGCTTTTTCCAGCAACAAGCCCCAACATTGCCAAGTGGAGGTAGGGGCCTGCCTGGGGGGGCCGCATAGGGAGCAGGGATACGTAATGGGTCAGAACGGGGGGGGGGGGAGAGACACGGATGAAACCTGCCCTCTCCACAGTATTTTGCCTCGACTCAGTGGGACTCTGAGGCTCAGGGGGATCTGAAGGGGGGCTATTACCCTCCATTTCACAGACTAACGTACAGCAACATGTTCAGGGCCAGCTAGTGTATATATATATATATATATATATATATATATATATATATATATATATATATAGTCCACCACCCCCATGGTCTGAGGGACAGTGGACTAGCCCCCTGCTGAAAAAGTTTGCTGACCCCTGCTAAAGAGCTTAGTCATTGAGCTTTGTAAAAAACAATATACAAGTGAAGACAGTGAGTATGCAAACAACTTAAAGCAGAGGTACAGTATATCTGTTCCCTATCTGTTTACAAATAGTTGCCTTGGTGATACTATCTTGTGTCAATTGCAGTAGTCATTGTATTACCACCCTGTCCGTTGTTTTAATGTTATATGGTAAACAGAGCAATGGCGGGAAGGAGAGGAGTTGGTTTATGCTGAAGCTATGGAGTCTGCACCTCCCTTTCTTTGCTTATTTTTTTTTGTTTGATGAAGAGCTCTGGAGAAATTGAAAGCCTGCACCTTTTTTTGACATTTTGATTAGTGTAATAAATGTGTTGCAGCCCTAATGTGGATTTGGGAACTTTTCTTACTGGTCAACATGGCTAACTTCCTCTGTGCTATAGATGAGTCACACAACCACCACTTTGTTTGTATTTGTACCTTGAAAATCCGCAATAAATAAATAAATAAATTACAAATTCCTGGAGCAAAAGGTTGTCAACGGCAGTGGTTCCCGTTGGAGGGCGGCAGGTAGATCTTTTCAAGGTGAGAGCAAGAGCCCTGCCTGTTCTTTTACAGTTCTCCACAACCTATTGTTGTGAACAGGGATTTTTTAACTCTGCCAAATATGAAAGGTCAGAGAAGAGAGAGGTTTATTTTCCTTGAGGAGTTTGCTTGTCTCAAATTAAGACCTAATATAAATGAGATTACCTGGTAAAAGCAAGCTCACACCTCTTTGAATTTGTATACATAATTAAGAGGCTTGTTTATAATTATATTTTGGGGGTGATTCATGTACTCATGTAGCTGCATTGTTTTATACTTTTTGGATGTCCATGGGTGTAGCCAAAGCATATCCGTCAACTCCCGGATTGAAAAATAAGAGATCAGCAGTGGCATGGCACCGGAAGTTGCCGGAAGACATGCGTAGAAGCGACTTCCGGTGCCGGCGCTACCCGATTTCTGGTGCCCAGACATGGGCAGAGCAGCATCCGAAATCGGTTTTGTGCATGTCCAGACATGCGCAGGAGCCTCCCTGGCCGGTAGGAGCTGCTTTCTAAATCCGGGGGATTTACGGGATTTTTTTCAATTCTAAATAACAGCAGGAAACGGGTTTAAATACGGGGGTTTCCGCGAAAAACGGGAGACTTGACAGCTATGAGCCAAAGAGGGGCAGGGGGGCAGCTGCTTCCCATAAAATCAAGTAAATACAAAAATTTAACTGAGGTTCTGCCCCCTCAAGCCCCCCCATATTATAAAATAGTTGTATTCCATATTATATAGACCAATCATTTTTGTTTCTCAATATATTTCTTATCAATAGAAATTTGTTGTGGCGAGAGCAAATTTTTATTTTGAATGTGTGGTCCGGAGAGAAAAGTTTAAGAACCTCTCAGCCTGGGCATCAGCTTGCCTGCTGCTGGACTTGGATGGGCCACTGGCCAAACACAGAGACCCACGTTCTTGATGACGGGCACAGGACTGCAACACCCACCCACCCAGGCCCGGGATCTCCTGGTTCGCAGGCGCACGACACGTGTCTATATAAAGCAACTCGCTTCGACATTTGGGGGGGGTGCAGGAGGCGGGAGACACCTTGCGCAGGACGCAACCGACTTCCCGGGCCCGCTCCACACGTGCACAGAGCCGTCTCCGCACGGACGCTACGGTCGTGCCCCGCCCCTCACCGTCACGCGCAAACCCCGCCCCAGCTGCTCCACCGCCTCTTCCTGCAGGAGGCCCCGCCCCTAGCCCCGCCCATCAGCCGCCGGTGACGAGGCGCTTTTGGCTCCTCCGGCGACCCGTCGTTGGTGTCGCAGCTGCGTCTGAAGAGGAGCCATTCGCTGGGCCTTGTTAGCAGAGCTGCGCTTCTCCCCCTCCGCCGGCCATCGCGCCGCTGCTTCCGCCCCCAGGATGTCCGCGCAGGACGGGGATCCGGAGCCCAAGGGCGGCGTCTCCGTCGGCGACGTGCAGCTGCTGCTGCGGAAGAAAGACGAGCTGGAAGCCCAGATCAGAGCCTGTTACGGAGTCCTGGAGGACGTGAGTTGCACCCGGGCCGGGCCGGGGTTGGGGCTTCCCACAAAACGGGCCTCGTTTGACTGCCTGGCCCCGCCCTCCCCCAAAGGCCGCCCCGGGGTCTCGGCAGCAGCAGCCCCGCGGTCCTAGGGCGACCCTGGGAGCTGCTGCGACTTCGTGGACTCGCCTTCATTGCCCTGGTGGATTTGCCGCCGTGCCCTCTGCATGCCGTTGTGCTTCACTCATGCATTGCAGGGGGTTGGGCTGGATGACCCTCGGGGTCCCTTCCAACTCGATGATTCCGTGAGGGTATCTTTAACATTGCAGCGGTTGCAGCGCTTGGTTTCTTTTAATGCTACCGTGGTCACGTCTTTTTTTAATTATGTGTTTTGATCTTGTATTTTAATCTTGTGACTACCCTGAGGTCTACGGATAAAAGGCATTATGAATCATAATGATAATAAGCTTTGAGCTCAGCATTTGTTGCTGGGAAAGCAGAGTAACAAATGTCAGCTGACCCCCACACGTCTACCACTGCCAGCTACAGCCGCGAGGCGAGAGGCGCCTTGAAGTTTATTTTCTGTAGTTTCCTCAGAGACTTTATGGCACCTTCAGCCCAGCCATCCCTTGTGCCACAGGGTCTCTGGCTCAGCCTGGCCTGCTCCTTGCCTGGCCCTCTCCACCTTGCTGGTCTACTCTGCCTTCATGTGCTTTGAACATGGGATTTGGTGAAGGGGTGCTGAGGACAAATCTAGGGCCCAGCCATTGGACCCTGGGGAGAGCATTGGACTAACAAGTCTCCAGTTGGCCACGAGTCTCACCTTGAGCCCGTTACTTGCTCTCTTGGCTTAACCTACCTCACAGGGTTGTTGTAAGGATAAAATAGAGGGGATTCTGCATTTATGCTGCCTAGAGTTCTTCGGACGGAAGGTGGATATGAATGCAGTACTGTAAGTCAAAATTAAATAAAGAGCCATGAATCTATGGCACCTCTCATTAAAAAGATCTTCGTGGTATCAGGCCTAGGTTTGGCCCTTGGAGGTCAGCAGATGATACAGGTCCAAATGGACCAAGGGTTGGAACAGCCACTGTAGCTCAGTAGGAGAGCAGCTGCTATCCCTACAGAATGTCCTGGCTTCTGTCCTCAACATCTCAAGGATTGCAGGGGATGGAAAAGGGCCTCCTGCTTGAGGTCCTGGGACAGCTGCGTCAGTCAGTGTGAAGCGGATGGTGGAGTTAAATGAGCCAAGGGGACCAGCAATGTAGGGTGGGACAGGTTTTTTTCCCCCTCATGGGAAGTTTTCGCCTTTTGAAACGTATTGCTGCATTAAAATAATAACACAGAGAATGGAATATGATGCAATTAAAAATTGGTAACTTGGTAAAATTTGGTAAAAATTGCTGTGGATGCAACATGGTCAAGTATAAAATAAAAGTTGTGAAAAATGCTTTAGGAAGCATTGTATATTTATGTGTGCTGTTCCTTGAGCAAGGTGGATTCATATGTCAATAGTTATCAATGCTTCTTCATCTTTTTTCATCAAATTGTGGAAAGGGAAGTGTGTGTTACTCGGTTGCCATGTCTTGAAATTGGTTACAAGCATTTCAATAATAATTTCAATAATTAGAAGCTTTTTTTAATAATTTCTAAGTTTTGAATTTGTGTGCTTCAGTGAATTTCCCCCCCTTAAACTGATTTTTTTTTTGGCAATCACATATTTCAGTTCAAATATTTTTGTTGTTACAAACAACAAATGTAATCACTCTCGGTTGTTTTAGTTGCAAGCTTTTACATAGCAAAGCGCAGCACTGAAGCAAGGAAAGTATCTGCCAATGTACTTCTTTGAGCACTCTGTTCTCATGTGTTTACAAAGCCATCTTATTGCCTCGTGCATTGCCACACTGGCTTCTGCACATCGAAGCCAGAGGGACCAGTTAGTACAGAGTGTTCTGTCTCTTATTTCTGAAAGAGGAGAACAGAAGCCAAACCTCTTCAAACCATCCCTTTTTGACACACCCCTCATGGCCCTCCTGCAAGAATATGTCCTAGACATAGTATTTTTAAAAATGTGGAGGGGGGATTAATTACACGTGAATGACATGACATGCTTACTTTTAGTTTTGCTTACTAAACACAAACCAAACTTGCAAACTCAGATCTCTGTTAATCGCAATGCTTATACCTATCTGGAAGTCTCATTGAACTCAATAGACCTTACTTCTGAGTAGGATTGTTTTTTTAATTTTTTTTAAAAAATAACTTTATTGAACTTAAAATGCATTTACAAAATGAAAACACATAAACAAAATAAAACGTTAGACAAAACAACACTAACAAAACACTAATGGTAAATAAAAATAATTAACCTAATAGCAAAATAGCGAAATAATAATTACAAAATACAGACAAAAAATTAAAGAAACAAAAAATTAAACCCATCTATTGGATGTTTATATCTCCACGCACCTACCAGCTCCAGATTTTCCACCATATCAAAAAAGTTTTTTGGTAATTTATTTTCTCTTTTTTAAAATTTATTTACTGTTTTATCCAATTCTGGGTTCATTATTCCATTAAAGTCCCCCATTAGTACTATTTGCTTATCCATATGTTCCCATAATTTTTCTTCCAATTTTCTGAAGAAGTTCACTTTACTCCCATTTGGCGCATATATGCCTACTATTGTCCATTTTCCCCCTTCCACCATTATTTCTACCATCATTACCCTCCCTTCCTTGTCTTTCCATATCATCATAGCTGCCAAGTTATCCCTTTTTTTAAGGGATTTTCCCTTATGCTGAATAGGCTTCCTTGCGAGAAAAGGGAAAACTTGGCAGCTATGCATATCATTTTAGGTTCCCATTTTTCTTTTACATATAGTACTACCCCTCTTTTCTTTTCCTCATCTGCTGAAATAAATTCCTTTTCCAAGCTTGAATTGATCAATACCCTTTCATGCTTTTTATTTACATGTGTTTCTTGTAAACAGGCTATATCCCAATTTGATTTTCTTAATATATGTCCCACCTTATTCCTTTTTTTTGTCATTTAATCCGTTTACATTCCATGAAAATAATTTTAATTTCATCTTGTTTTAGTTACACTTTATTAAGAAAAAAGGTTTGAAAATATATATATAATTTTCCTTTTGCTATATAGAGAATAAAATATCAAATAGCTACACTTGCACTTTTGTGCTATTATTTTTTTGAAAACAGCTTTTGTTTAACATACAAGACCATTGTAGGGAGATACATTTCTTATTCATCCTATGGAGATTAAAGAAAGAAAGAAAGGAAAAAAAAAACCCTTCCTTACAGAATTACATTTTGGCATCTTTAATCTTATCGTTTCTCACACACTATATTTCCCCCTGTTCTTTGGCCCCTTCTTCTTCCATTCCTTCCTCTACTTCTCCGTTGTCCTCTTCTTCTTCTTCTTCTTCCTCCTCCTCCGAGCTGAGTTGTTCGCCTTCTTCCTCTTTTCTTCTATGTTGCTCTTCTTCGATTTGTCTAGTTCTTTCCCCCCCAGGTCCTGCCAATATTTTCTCCAAAAGAGGTCGGCTTCCCCCACATTTTCAAATTTTCTTCTCCTTCCTTTGTAGAAGAAAAACTATTTTCTTTGCTTTCAAATGTTTTGTCAAAAATTGATATTTCTGCCTCTTTTGTATCAAGTGTGGTGGGATTTCTTTCAGTATCACTGTCTCTGTCCCTTCTATTTTTAATTTTTTCTTCCCTTTCGTTTGCAGGATCTTTTCTACTAACCAGCTCGATTTGAATGTTACTAGACAATCTATGGGCCAATTATTTGCTCTTGCTTTTCTTGAATTTACTCTAAATGCATTTTCTATTTGTTTTTCTATTCCAGCTTCCTCCAGTCCCAGCCATTTAGATATTTCCGCTGCTATTCTTTTTTCTGTATTTTCGTTTTCCATTTCTGGTATGTTCCTAAATCTTAATGTCTTCTCCCTGAGCTTCATTTGCATCATAGCCAGCGCATCCATCTGTGCCTCTTGTATCATCCTTTTTTCTTCCATGACTTTCTTGGCTTTCTCCATTTCTTTCTTGTTCTCTTTTTTTTCTTTGGTCATTTTCTTTATTGTATTTTCCATTGCTTGTATTCTCAGTTTTAATTCTTCTATTTCTATTGTTGTCTCTGTACTTTTCTCATCAATCTCTTTCATGTGGCTTTTTATTTCTTCTTTATCTTTTATGTCGCAGTCTGCTTTTTCTTCCAACTTTTCTACCTTGTCTTCTAACGATTTTACTCTGTCATTCATCTCTTTCTTTATTTCAGCCAGATCTTTTTTCACTTCTCCCACATCTTCTTTCAGACTCCAAATGAGCTCTCTTAGGTCCATTTCATTTTCCATAGTTGAACTTCTTCTTTGTTGGGAGCTTCCTGTTGCTCCAATTGCCGTTTTTTTTTTTCATTTTTGGATCATTTGGCATTGTGCTAATTTTTTAAATAAAAGTTTAATTTTGGGCTGCACTTCTTGTTTTTTGCCACACGATGGCGCCTCTTTTGGACTTATTTGAAAAATGCTATTATTTTTCCAGCTGCTAGATGGCGCTCCCCGCCTCCTTTCTTTCCTCCGAGTTTCTTTCTTTCTTAATTTCTCCTTACTCCTCTTTCTCCCCACACTTCCGCCTTCTCTATTCAGCTATTTTGCTTAGTCATTTTGTATCTTAATCAAACACCATTTTCTTGGCCCTCCTCCTTCCTCTATTTTTATCGTTTTCTTTATTTTTCCGGCACACCAGCTTCTCACTTTATTGTTTTTGGTATTTCTCTTTGGCACCCTCTTTCTGCAATAAAAACAACACGGCTGTCCCTGGTTTAATTTATTGTCCGACACGATCTTTCACGGTACGTATTTTTTTCTTCCCAGAGCACGGGGAACTTCTAGAAATTTTTTTCCTTGTCTTTAACTTCTTCTATTTTGTACCCTTTCTTCTCCGGCAGCGTTTCTGTCTTATATTAATTGTTTCTCTTCGATCGTATTTGCCCCCCCTTTTGCTGTCTGTCCGTATTACTTTAACCTCCTTCTTCCCCCTTTTAAGATTTTCCTTCTTTCTTACAGGGGGGTGTTACCCACTTTCTTTTCCCTTCTACAGTTCCCACACTCCAGTAAAGTTTCAAGTAGAAAAAAAAGAGAGATTTTACCGTCTTTTGCCATGTCGGGAGCACAGCTTTTTGCAAGGTACTTCGATCTTGGCATCTTAGTGCCCGGGACTCCCCCTCTCCTCAGCCCGAAAGCGAGGGATGCTGGGAGCTCCCTCGGGCACTGCCGACCTTCTCGGGGTAAAATCGCCTTCTGCCCCTTAATTTGGGGATGTAGTTAGCCTTCTGCCTCCCCCTAAACCTCTTGCAAACACTCCGGAGTTCGGAGCTCTCATGGAGCGTGACCGAACGCAGCTGTGGCAAAACCGGAAGTCCACTAGGATTGTAGTGTAAAGGAAAGAGGATTTTCAGCTAATACACTATGCCCTATCTGGGAAAAGGTCTCAAAGGGGTAATTGTGTTTTTTCTTTTTATGCTGCAGCAAAAAGGTGTTGGGATGAACGAACCCCTTGTGGATGTTGAAGGTTATCCACGTGCTGATGTGGATGTCTATCAAGTCCGGACGGCAAGGCACAACATCATCTGTAAGCAACAGCCCACAATTTAATTGATTTGCAGCCTGGGTACATTTACTTGGGTATGTTTACTTGGTAGTCAGCTGCACTGTTTTCAGTGGGGCTTACTCTCAGGTAGCATTCAGTGCATGGGATTGCAGCCACAACACATGAGTTCAGAGGGGCTTAAAGATTGGCTTGCCCACCAACCTGAAAGGAAGATATTACAGTGGACGCTACAGTGGAACCCGCAGTGTTCGCAACCCGCATCTGTGCACACGCAGGTCGTGATTCGATGCTTCTGCGCATGTGCAAAGCGTGATTTAGTGCTGTGCATGCGCAAAGCGCGATTTAGTGCTTCTGCGCATGCGTGCACGGCGGAACCTGGAAGTAAACACTTATGGGTCCGCAGAGTACTTAAACTGAAAATACTCAAACTGAAGCGTACTTAACCCGAGGTGTGACTGTACAAGTGCAGATAAGGTCTAATGTGTAGAGTGTAATGTGTAAAGGTTTTTTACAATCAAGTGGCATATAAGTTTTTTGAAATAAATAAATAAATCCACCTTTCATTGCTTGAAATAAGAAGAAATAACCTAGTCCCAGTCACTATGAAGCCATGTTAGAAACTCAGATATATAAGCTAATTGCCAAACGGCACCTGGATTACGGTTACCATAACTAATTGTCTAGGCGCCTCTTTTTACGATGCCATTTATTGCTATTGTTGTTGCTAATTTAATTTCTATACTGCTTGATATTTTAAAGAAAATAATCTCAGCGGTTTACAACACATTAAAACATCAAATAATCCAGAATGAAACAAAATCAAGTTTCAAGGAAAATACTTCATATTCTTCTCTAGGTGACATTTTGCTCTCCCCATGTTTATTTACCTGCTTAATCTATGTAGGGGGTGAACCACTTACTCCTTGGAGAAAAAGGTGGGATATAAATGCAATAAATTAGCTGTTCTGCTTACCTGCTTAAGAAAGCTGGAGGGGCCAGCCAGTTGGAAATGTCAGTTGCCAACCTGGCATCCAGAGATCTCCACAGGGGTCGCTATTGGAGCCCCAGCAGTAGAAAAACGTGCCTGGCACCTGGCTAATTTCTAACACTGCTGTGAAGATAGGATTCAAAGCGGTGCAGGCAATATCCTCAAACCCACAGGGAAAGGAGTTTTGTAGGCATGGCAATGGGAGGCTGGGGCATCAGCATGTGGCCCTGGTCTTTGTCCTTCCACATGATTTATGCAATAAAATAAATCATGAATTTGGGAAGCATGTGAACATTTGCATAACCTTGAGGGAAAGACCATGCCTCCGTGGGAGAGTTGAAGATCCCAGGTTTCTTTTGTGGCAGCGTTTCTGGATGGGCCTAAGACCAGGAAAGATTCCCTGGAGAGCTGCTGCCAGTCAGTGTAGACAGTACTGAGCCAGATGGACCCAGATCAAATTTGGTATAAGCCAGCTTCCTATCTGACTTATACTGGTAGGAGAATCCAGCTGTTCTCTGATCAGATGTCTAGTTCAAGTAATTTTGTTCCCATATTTTGAGTTAAATATTATTTTGTTATCAAATATAACAAATGATTAATATTTTGTCATGTTTATTCATCACTTTGTACCAAAAAAAGCACCTCTAAGCAGCAGTATTTTATAGATTTGTTGGTGGCTTAGAGACATTATTATTATCATTTATATGGAGTGTGCAAGCTGGACCAAACCAATGGATTCAAATTACAAGAAAGGAAATTCCAAGTAAGCATTAGGAATAACTTTCTTGGTTGTGAAAGCTGTTCAGCAGTGGAATGGACTCCCTTGGAAAGTGGTTGGCCAGCCATCAGTGGTGGTTTTGAAGCAAAGGTTGGGTGGCCTTCTGCCAGAGAGTCTTCAGCTGTGATTCCTGCATTGACCCTTTGAGTCCCTTCCAGCTCAACAATTCTGTGATTATTGTGGTTTGTAGACCATTTCCTGAGATCCCTCTGCCCATTTCTCCTTTCATCCTTTTCATTCCTATACTGCAGGGGTGGCCAGCTCCCAAGAGACTGCGATCTACTCACAGAACAAAAAACTGGCAGCGATCTACTCCCTTTTTGAGGGTTCAGGTCAAAGTTAGTTGTTGAGGCCCATTTGTTGAGTTTTTTCAGAGAGAAGGTAAAATGTTGAGCTTTTTTAGGGGAGCCACAGTTGTTCAGGTACTTTGGGGTGGAGCCAATGATCTACCGCAGACGTCCAGTGATCTACTGGTAGATCACCTGTTGGACATGCCTGCTAAATTTGGTACATTATTGTACCAAAGCCTCAGTACAGTGGTACCTTGTGTTACAGACGCTTCAGGTTACAGACTCCGCTAACCCGGAAGTAGTACCTCGGGTTAAGAACGTTGCTTCAGGATGAGAGCAGAAATTGTGCAGCAGCGGTGCGGCGGCAGCAGGAAGACCCATTAGCTAAAGTGGCACCTCAGGTTAAGAACAGTTTCAGGTTAAGAACAGACCTCCGGAACGAATTAAGTTCTTAACCCGAGGTACCACTGTACAGATTTCAAGCCAACTTGAAATCGTTGCCTATTCTTCCATTGCCTCCCCTCCCCTCCATTTCCTGCCAGGGACTCCTCATGCCTGTTCACCCCCAAGCACATGTGTGTTGATGGCATTGCTTAAAGAACCACAATGACTCAGAGAGCAGCTTTCTGTGCAAATACTTCTTGGGCTTACAGGAGCTTCCCCCTGCTTTCAGGTTTGCAGAATGATCACAAAGCTTTGATGCACCAGGTGGAACAGGCTCTGCACCAGCTCCACGCCCGGGAGAAGGAGAAGCGCGAAAAGGATGAGGCGGAAGCGCGAGCCGAAGCCAGGAGCCAGAGTCAGGTGTTGCCCCAGCCTTTTGCCAGGGTGAATGCTGTCACGCAGGGTTCTCCAGCGAGCTTCTCGGCAAGTATTGCATCTCTCTCTCACCCATCCAGACCTCTGTGGGTTTGTTATTTGGCGAAGTAGAACCCTGTTGCTTTGGTCCAGTGGCCATTGATAGCCTCACCCTCCTTGGTGAATTTGTCTAATCTGCTTTGGAAACTATCCAAGCTGGTGGACTTTTATCACATCTTACTTTGTAATTTAGCTCTTCACTGCTGGGTGAATAAGTTCTTCCTTTGGTCTGCCATGAATCTTTCATTCCCAACTTCATTGGATGACCCCACTGGGTCCTGGCATGATGAGAAAGGAGAAAAAGTGTCCACACCATGTATAATTTCATTTACACCTGTCACGTTGCCCCCCTCCACCTGTTACTCAGCCATTTTCATATGGGGTACGCCACTGCTACCAGCTCTCCCCCCCCCCCCGCCAGAATCCCTGCTGAGCTGTGCACAGGATTTCAGGTGTCTGCAGCTTGTATTTCTCCTTTCGTATCCCAAACAATCATAATCTTGCTGTTTTTTTAATTTCTAAGGTTTGGGCTGTCCCCTGCCAAGCTTAGAACAATGCTAAAGTTTCAGGTACTGACTTTGGCTTCCCAAGGGTAAACCAGGGTGTATAATGTGTTTTGTTTTGTTTTTTTGTTCTCTCTGAAGGGGTTGCAAGTTGATGACGAGATCGCTGAGTTTGGCTCTGTCAACACGCACAACTTCCAGTCGCTGCAGAATATCGCCACTGTGGTCCAGCACAGTGAAGGGGTGAGCAGCTTTCCCCCTCCTTCCTGAAATGGGGTCTCTCCTTCATCCCCACAAATGCCCACAGAGCCTGCCAGTATCAGTGACCAGGCAGAAGGCAAACCAAGCCACAGAGCGAGACTCGCCTGAAGTCACCCGCTGATGCTGCAACAAGGCAGGAGACTGATAGCTGTCCTCCTCCTTAAAGCACTTTCTGGCGCCAAGCTAAAAAGGGGCTTCCATGCTGCTGCTCCTTTGAACACTGAATCAAGGGGGTTATTCCCTTTGGTGTCAACCCTTCAGTGATGACCTCCTGGTGGAACACAGCTCCAGCACTCGTTGCGAATCTCTAGCCCAGCCCGGAGGCACCAGTGATGCAGTTCCCACCTGGGAAGGCACCATGACTAATCATAGACCTTGGTGTCCCAAGCAGGTCTACCAGGATGCAGGGGGTGGGGTGTCCATTGCCCTTTACTTCTGTGGCTGGTTGATTTGTGTGTGTGTGTGTGTGTTTGTTTGTTTGTTTGTTTGTGTGTTTCTTCTTTTTGAATTTTTAAACAAAGGACTATAAATATAACCCCACTTAAACACATTATTAAAAGCCTTTTAAAACTTAAATGCCATTTAAGCTGACAAAGCAGTGGTTTATTTAAAAGCCTTTGAGTAAAGGTTCTATGATCAGCCAGTAACGTGAAATGTAACATCAAGTGACTCAGAACTTTAAATCCTATAAAGTCCCTTGCCCTTTTGCGTTTTTATCTAATCAAATTTATTTGCTGCTTAATCAGAAGAGAGAAAGAAAAGTAGAGCTAAATATTTATTAAAAATACCATTAAAAGGAAAGAAAGAAACTTGAAAACAAGTAATAAAATGACATGTCTGGGTAGGCTTCCCTAATCAAGGTCTTTTAGCAGGTGTCTAAAATGATACGGCTAGGGCCCCTACCTGATGTTAATACGTCCCCACTTTTGGCTGTGCCCTAAGCTCAGCAATGGGGCACGGAGGACGTGGGGGCCTCCCCTCCCTCCCTGCACCTACAGCTCCCTTGGGCGTTCCACAAGATATACAGCCTTTTATGAAAACTGTCTTGGGTGCAGTGAGGATTCTCTTGTTTAGGGAAGCTTTTAATATTTAATGCTGTACTGTTTTGATACTTGATTGGGAGCTGCCCAGAGTGGCTGGGGAGACTCAGCCAGATGGGCGGGGTACAAGTAATAAATTATTTTATTATATTATATTC
Organism: Zootoca vivipara; assembly: GCF_963506605.1. Taxonomy (NCBI): domain Eukaryota; kingdom Metazoa; phylum Chordata; class Lepidosauria; order Squamata; family Lacertidae; genus Zootoca; species Zootoca vivipara. Next base: position 5,142,352 of record NC_083292.1, read on the forward strand.
ATTATATTATTATATTATATTATATTATATTATTATTTATTTTCTGCCCCCTGCAGCAACCATTAAGTGTGACCGTGATCCGCAATGGTGAGAAGCTTCATTTGGGGCTCACCCCGAAACGCTGGAGTGGAAAAGGGCTTCTGGGGTAAGCAGTCCAAAAATTAAAGGCAGCACCAATATAGACACCTTGGTAGCCAGTCCTGCATCACTCTCGTAACCTCAGTTCTGAACTTGGTGGCCAGAAATGATTGGAATCTCTGCCTCTCCCTTCCATGCACATTGATGTTTGGCTGCACTAAGGGGAGCATGTCGGGAGAGGGCCCTCCTCCTCCCCTGTGACGCATGTATCTACCTGTACAATCCTGCCCAGGTGCCAAGAGCCTTCACATGCTGCTGGTGAATGAGAGGGAGGGCCTTCCCTCCCCAGAGAGGCTGACCTGACTCCTGCCTTGTTATCCTTCTGTTGGCAGGCTTAGACTTCCTGTTCAGACGGGCTGTTTTTCAATGTCTGAAGCTGCCTTGATGAATCACAGCTTGAGAATAATGGTGGGATGTAAATAACTGAGTGAGGGAGAATACTCCTCCCTTCAGAAGGGCTGTTCAGCTCCCAGCTGCCATTACCCTGCCAACATGGCTGATTTGGGGCAGGTGGGAACTAGAGTCCAGCAGCGTCCTGAGGGCTACAGCTTCCCCTCCCTGCCTGCTCTAGAGGTCCATACCCAGGGAGACTTTCCCTGCCCCCCCCCAAGAAGCAGCCATTTGTGTCATGTTTCTCCTTCTCCAGGCAAGCTAAAAATGCATCCTGCAAGCACAAGGAGCTTCTGACGATTCTTGCATGAATGCCATTGTGTGCAGAAAGCTGGGTTCTGCATGTAGCAGTAGGGTAGCCCTGGTCAACCTGATGCCCTCCTGGTGTTTGGGACTAAAACTCCCACCCCTGCGGGCAGGGGCTGATGGGAGTTGTAGTCTGGAGAGCATCAGGTTGGCCCAGAGTGCAGGAGTTTGTGTGCAGCCTGTTTCTGGACAATCTGGTGGCTGCCCCTTGCAAGAATTTCCCAGGGTTTGTGTCCCATTGCTGGCAGCACCCTTCTCAGGGAGAGTCCTGAGGGGTCTGGTGTCCTGTGAATTCCCTGAACTCTAGGGTCTAGAATGGGTGTTGCACTTCTTCCGTTCCCTGCCCTTGTTTTGGGGAAATAACACACACACACACACACACGGTTTTAAATGCGGATCTGCAGTTCTTGACTAGCCTTGCCAACCATTTTACTTGTCCAACTTGCTCATTTTACTTGTCCAACTGTCAAGCAGACGCTCTTCTGGTGAATTACAACCCTTCCTCAAATAAAAAAGTGCTTGTCTGAGATTTCTTATAATCAAAATATTAGAATTGCAGAAGGTCTCATATCTTTCTCTTTTCTTTCCCCCAAGTTGCAATATAGTCCCTCTGCAAAGATGATGTTTTTCAGTGTGGAAGCTCCAAAGTGCCAGTACTTGGTGGCATCTCAACCTGGGTTTGAGCCCTTTAACATCTACCCGAAGAAGCTAGGATGTGGAAAGACAAACGCTGAGGCTTTGGTGTTGGCTGTCAAAAGGGGTTTGAATCTGACACACAGGTGCCGTTTTGAAAGAGTACCGATTTAAAGGATTAGTTAGTCCTCCTTATGGTGTTTACCTCTGTTGTAAATAAAAGTTGGAAAGGGGAGCTTGTGGTTTTCTTACAGAATTGGATGACTTATTCTGTGACATTTTGGTTTGCTTGGGAATTTGCCAATAAATGTTTTACACCAGTACTCATGGTTTCTTTCCATTTTCTTTTTTTTGGTTACTGTACCATATCTGTTGTCAGACCTCTGAATTACGCTGGAATGTTATTTCATGTTGTACTTTGTATTATCAAGTCATTTTGAATAAAGTTTTAAAAATAGGCTGCATGTTCCAACTTAGACGGGGAAGGGACATAAGCTCAGTGGCAGAGCACCTGTGCCTTGCATGTGGAAGGTCCCAAGTGCACTTCCTGGCATCTCCAGGTAGGGCTGGGAGAGACCCCTGCCGAAAACCCCCAAGAGCTGCTGCCAACCATTGTAGCCAATACTGAGCTAGATGGACCAAAGGTCTCCCTTGGTATAAAGTAGCTTTCTTTGCTCCTAGAGTACCTAGCAATATAGCACTGTGCACAAAGGCATACTTGGAAAAGTCTCTGCAGAGGCATTATGTTCTAACTAGCAGTGGACACAACCCAACTGTTCTAATTTATATAAGGTAAAGGGGCCCTTGACCATTAGGTCCAGTCGTGACCGACTCTGGGGTTGCGCGCTCATCTCGCATTATTGGTCGAGGGAGCCAGCGTATAGCTTCCAGGTCATGTGGCCAACATGACAAAGCCACTTCTGGCGAACCAGAGCAGCACATGGAAATGCCGTTTACCTTCCCGCTGTAGCGGTTCCTATTTATCTACTTGCATTTTGACGTGCTTTTGAACTGCTAGGTTGGCAGGAGCTGGGACCAAGCAACGGGAGCTCACCCTGTCACAGGGATTCAAACCACCGACCTTCTGATCAGCAAGCCCTAGGCTCAGTGGTTTAACCCATAGCGCCACCTGGGTCTAATTTATATAGACAAATACAAACCATTTCCGTGAGAAAGTATGTGGCCTGATAGCCTGTGTGCCTGTTCAGTCTGCGTTCCTGGAGCTCACTGCTGAAGGAAGGGCAGCTTCAAGGTCCTGCCTGCTCTCTTTCTTGGGCTTTATTTTTATTTTTTAACCAGACTGGGACCATGCTGTTCTACATCTAGAGGGTGTCTTTAATAGCCAGTCATTTTAATGACTGTTCTGCATTGTTTTTAAAGGTTTCTTAAACACTGTGCACTGCCATTTTGTGTGTGTATGAGAGAGAGAGAGAGAGAGAGAGAGAGAGAATTACAAAGACTGACTTGACTTCCCTCAGAACAGCTCTTGAGACGTTCCTTTGTAAAAAATAAAAATGGCCACCTTATCTATTGGAGGACAGAGACGTAAATGTCACATGGGCTGCCCTGGGCTGCCTCAGGTGCAGAGGGCACTATCCTGTTACCAGAGCTGAAGGAAGAATTAACTGCTAGTCCAGTCAGGTTTCTGAGGGAGGAACCATCATGTCCTTCAAATGATGGCTGAAATTAGGTCAAGGAGCTCGGGTCTGCAGTAGAAGGTTTATCAATAATTAATTAATTAATTAATTACCTGCCTTCAGAAGATCCAACGGCAGGGCAGAACAATAGGAAACACAGCTTTAAAAGCCATTTAAAATTGATATAAAATGACAGCTAAAGTGGGCCATCATATAATCTCAAGTACTCAAGACCAGGGTAGAGCGTCTTGTCATGCAGTATATAAATATTGTGAACTGTAATAAAATAAACTATGGTGTGATGAAGAAATAAACTATTCAAAATGAAACCTTTGGGTGAGAATAACGACACGTGAGGGGAGAAAACCATTCGATTATGTGGGCGGGGCTTACCTGGGGCTCCCCCCATATATTTTATTCAAGTTGCGCCCCCTGCAGAAAAGAGAGCGGACTTTCTGTCCTCGATGTGACGCACGAAGCGGAGCAGCGACCACGTCCCCCCTCAGTACCCAGGACCCCTTTCCCGACGCCTTCCGGGGCGGGTGAGCAACACCTGTGCAAGACCAAGTGTGCACCTGCCAGCCGCGAGCGGCGCTTCCCACGTTCTGCAAAGCGCACCTGGCGGCTTCTCTGCTCGCGCAGCCTCTGAAAGGGGGAAACGTTAAGCCCCGCCCTCCTCCTTTTCTCGGACCGCCATTGGTCTTTAATTTGCATTGCCCCGCCCGTCAACCCTCGCGCGCCGGCGAAAGGGCCCAGGCAGCCGCCGGTCGCTATGGCGACAAGGGGCAGGCGCCAAACAGCTGCTGTTCCCGCAGGAGGAGCTTCGCGGCGGCTGACGCCGGGCCCGGGTCTCCTGGGGGTCTGTTGCAAAGGGGCAGGGGAGGAGGTAGGTCGCTCTGCTGCCTCTACTGCGTTGCATATTCACGCCCCACCCTTTTCTCTCCAAGAACTCCCCCACTCCTCCTCCACTCCCCACCACCACAACAACCCTGCCAGGTAGGGTAGGCTGAGAGGCAAGGACTGCTCCGAGGCCGCCACCCTGTGGGCTCCGTGGTGACCAAGTGGGGGATTCGAACCTTGGTCCCTCTGGGTTCTAGTTTGGCGCTCTTCGCCACTGTGCCACACTGGCTCTCCCCGCACTCTGCTCTCCTTGGTAAGTGGGACTAAGATTGTTGCCTGGAATATGAAGGACGCAGGAGCAGTCTGGAGTATTTTTTTCCTCATTTGTGGGCAATCTCGGGTGCTTGCTTCGTAATTATGAATTCTGCTGCTTTAGCTACAGATTTATGTATATATGGGACCCAGGTGGCGCTGTGGGTTGAACCACTGAGCCTAGGGCTTGCTGAGCATAAGGTTGGCGGCTCGAATCCCTGTGACGGGGTGAGCTCCCGTTGCTTGGTCCCTGCTCCTGCCAACCTAGCAGTTTGAAAGCACGTCAAAATGCAAGTAGATAAATAGGAAACACTACAGCGGGAAGGTAAACGGCGTTTCCGTGTGCTGCTCTGGTTCGCCAGAAGTGGCTTAGTCATGCTGGCCACATGACCTGGAAGCTATACGCCGGCTCCCTCGGCCAATAATGCTAGATGAGCGCGCAACCCCAGAGTAGCTCGCGACTGGACCTAATGGTCAGGGGTCCCTTTACCTTTACCTTATGTATATATATATATACTGTAGATACTGTATATTTTACAAAGTCGTTTTTCCGTTCCTATGGACACCTCTTAAGAGATGATGGCCAAACTTTGCATGGAGGTTTGTGACATCAAGGAACAGGTTGTCGTCTGTGTTGGGATACAAGTGGGCACCACTGAGAACCAATATGGTAGATTGTGCTTTTCAAAACTGCCATGTTTTGTTTTGTTTTGTTTGTTTCTTAAGAGTTCCTGAGTCGCACTGGGCACAAGACTGCTTGTTTCCAGTAAAGTTCCTTGGAGATGGAGGAAGACACCAATGAAACGGAACCCCCTTCTCAGGGGACAAAACAATCGGAGGAAGCAACTGAGGCACCAAGAGAAGAGATGGAGGCTGTGGGTGCTGCTATGGACTCGGAGGCAAGCCTTCAGAGCCAGCCCAGTCCGCAGCCCCAATTTTCAGCAGAACCCATGGAAGTCACTTTTGACAGAGAGGCACCAGCCCAGGCCCCCCAAGATGTTCTCCCAGCAGAAACCAGCAGCCCTCCGACCCTGCTGGAAAATTCCAACGAGACTGCTGCCACCAGTTTACCTGGTGTAAGTATTCACACAAAGCATTTGTCATGGTGAGTCCCGTAAATTGGCAGAGGTGCCCCAGTGGCCCAAAGACATGGGGCTTCTTGTTCTGCAGTTGGGCACACATGCAGCATCCTAGGAAGCTTACCTTTCATTTTGAAAGACTAATAATAAAAACACGATGTTTCTAGTTCTCAGGAAAGTATTGGTAGGCCTCGAAGTATTTGGAGTATTGCTGGGTGGACACCAGGGAGAAGAGTTTCAGGGCCTTGCAGTTTGGGCATGAAATTGATAAACTATTCAATTTTTGACAGCAAACTGAAAATGTATAACCTGCAAAGGTCTTAACAGCTGGACACCCCCCTCTCCCAACTCTTTTTCAAAACTTTGGCTTTGTGAAGGTGCTATCCTAAGAGGGAATATTGTTGCTTATTCATAGGCAGGCAAGGAGACCAAAGTGGGTGGCAATTTGCATTTGAACTTTCAAGTGCCTATTTATAAGTCTGTAAGTGGCTTTGTCATGCTGGCCACATGACCTGGAAGCTATACGCTGGCTCCCTCGGCCAATAATGCGAGATGAGCGCGCAACCCCAGAGATGGTCACGACTGGACTTAATGGTCAGGAGTCCCTTTACCTTTAAGTGCAGATTTAGCAATGATTGCCATAAATAGAAATACAAATTAGAATTAATTATTAGGCCATTTTCATGCATTTGTATGTATATATTATTGGGTTTTTAATTTGAATCTATAATATACTTCTCTGTTTATTGTAACATTTGTACTCTGCTAACATTTATTTATTGATTATTGTCATATGATCATACCCCTTGAATGAAAAAAAAACTTCAACGTGGTTTTCAAAAGGAATAAAACAATAAAGTTATCAATAAAAACAGCTAAAATATTTTTTTAAAAAATCAGTGATAATCTAAAAGCAAATAAAAACACATGTCAGTGTTCTTCATGTCTGGACAGACTTCCCTAAAGAAAATTGTTTTTAGCAGGTGCTGAAAAGAGTCCAGTGAAGGCGTCTGCCTGAGGTCAATAGCCAGGGAGTTCCAAAGATTGATTCCTTACAACTGCGAAACAAGCATTATGTGGCACCTGGGCCACTTCTGGTAGTAGTAGCAGTGATGATAATACTGGGAATATAAAACATCTTATGATAGTGGGGAAATCTAGCCAGGGAACTTCTGGTGGTCAGTGTCAAGAGCTGTGGCCTCTTCCTCCTTTTGCCTCTTTGGACTGGACTTGGTGGTTTCAAAGAGAGAACAGCCACCTCTGACAGTTTAAATAGAGAACTCTCCTTTGCAAAGCAGCGTGTTCAACCCAAAACTTTGTTTTGCCTCTTAGGAAATAGCAGCTAAGCAGCCTTCAGAGGAGGAAGAGCCTAGAGTCCCAGAAGTAGAAGACCAGACTCTTGAGGAAAGAGCAAGCCCTCCCACCAGCAACAAAAAGACTCAGGAGTTCCCCGTCAGGGAAGCAGCAGACAACCAAGGGGCAGGTCCTGGTCCTGCTCCGGAAGTGGAGAGCCTGGCTGGGGCAGTGGAAGGACGTAGCCTCATGCGCACCCAGAGTGTTGCCTGGAGAGAGGAAGCCAGGAGCCCCAGAGAGGTAGTGGTGAGCCCCAGAGAGCCCCTTGGCTCGGCACAAGCTGCAAGCTCCACAAGCAGTGGTGGGCCTGGCACTCCGGCCAGAAAGGCCGAGGCTGAGGTGAGCCACGAAGTCAATGTTGCCCTTGGAGGCACAGGGCCCTCAAGTGAGGATGAAAGGACCAGCCGGGAAACGGGGGTGAAAACAGCCCAAGGAGAGAGTGGCCTTTCCAAAACACCGACTGCAGCCAGCAGCCTGACTCCAGCAGAGGGGCAGGAGGAGTCCGCTGTCTCTTCGGCCCTCCCTGGCATGACATTAGAGGAGACCAGCAGGCCGCTCTCGGCGCACCCACTTGTGAGTATTGCTCAGAAAGGGAGCGGCATCAGAAGAACAGTGGAAAAAGAGAGGCTCCACCTCCTTTCTGTCTTCTTACAGTAAAATGCAATCACATCTTACACACATTAAACTTGTGCGACTTCACACATGCACGATTGAAGGCCGGTCAGTTTGAATTCCACAAATTAAATGAAGGCAAGGTTTTCACCGTGCGAAAAGAGCTTTTAAGCTCTCTGTCCTGCTTACCGGGACAGGCCATCTCATTGTGCCTTCTCTGGAACTGTGGGGATGTTTGCACAAGATCTTGTGGGAACTCAGGCAGCGTTATGAGAGCATTGCCAAGCCGGCAGGCTGAGTGGGCCTTGCCCAGTAAAAACTCTCTTGCTTGGGAGACAAGGCCCATGTGGCATGCCAGCTCTGGAAAAGAAAGGTATGCATTTTTGCATATATGCACCACACTCAGAACATGACCCCAGTGTAAGATCTGGTTGTACTGAACATTTTTGAAAATCAATAAAAAAATAATTGGCAAAAAAAATCTGATTGTACTGTACAGTACAAGCGTTATTGAGAGTCACCCAGTGAAACATCAGTTTCATTCAAGGGCCCATCTAGACATTTTTAAATTGTGCATTCATGATGGTTTGTGTTTGTGATGGTGTCAGGGCAGCTCTGTAAGGACGCATCTTTTCCCATTCTGTTCTGCACCCCCCCCTTTTCTGTTCCACTGCCAAAAATGACGTCAGAGTACACTCGCAATGTAAGCACATGTAACTTGTGCACATTCAGCTTTATGCACTTGGCAAAATTAAAAAGGGCGCGAAAGGGGGTGAGTATGCAGGGAGGAAATCTTTGGCAATCCCACCCTCCATTGCAGCCAATGTGCTTTGACTATACACAATTTTGCTTTAGGTGCGATCCCCGGAGCGTAACCCCTGTGTAAGTTGGGGGCTTACTCTATTTGTATCATTGTCTGCTGTGGCGAAATGATTCAATTTACACAATTTACATTAATTATGTAAATCACATAAGGTGGTCATTATATTATTCTACCACCTTTATTCCACAAATGTAATTTTTTTTTTGCAGAAGACACCCAGACCAAAAAATAAAAAATAAAAACAAACTACCAGTCTGGAAGGCCACAAAATTCATGGTTGCATACAAATTTAATTTATGGCATTTGTGCTCACAATATGTTTTTGATTGCCACTGGGGGGGCCCTTTCCACACTTTGCATTTATTGCTGTGCACACTTTACGACAGGAATACTTAGCATATTGCTGCTGTATGATGTGATCTGACTCACCATTTGTAACTCCCTCCCTCTGCCCCGTCTCTCTTCCTGGCACAACCACTCCCCCTCCCCAGAGTTGCCAACAGGCAGCTCCTTCAGCTCCCCCCATCACTGTCCTGCTCTGACCAGCCCCTCCATAATGCTTCCTTGGGACTCATTACCTGTACCAGTTGGGCTTACCTCAGTAAAAAGATGTTGATGTTGGGGTGTGTTTGTGTGTGTGTGTATTTTTTTTTTGCTAAGCAGAGCCTCCCCCCTCTGGCTTTTTCTTTCAGAGTTTGTCTTGGGTCTTTGGCTATAACAGCGAACTCCCAGTTTTCAACCTGCTTGATGAAGACTACCGAGTGATCTTATACGTCTCCTCTCACACGGCCGTGATCCATGATGTCCTCAGAAACAGGCAATATCTCCTCCAGGTAGGGGTCAGTTCTGTATCGGTGCTGGAGAACCCATTTGTTCTCTCCTCCTCCCATCAGGCCAAATGAGGAGGAGGCTTCAGGCAGCAGACACAGATAGCAGGAGGGTGAGCTGGTGTTGGAGGACAGAGCTGAGTTTAGCACGTGGCCTGTCTTTTTTTTTTTTTGCTCTGCCAACTTGAGAGATTTTTCTGCATGAGGCACAGAACAAGATGGTGCCACATCCCATTGGGCAGCCACCTTGTGCTACCCCTCAGGGCAGCAGCCGGGCAGATTGCAGGGGCACACACACAGCTCTCCATCATCCCAACACCGCTCCCCTGCTGCCCCATGCTAGGTTCCTTCTGCTAGTCTGCTGCCCTGCTGCCGGTGATCCTGTCCAGTAAGCGTCTGCATATGAAACTGGACGGGGCACCCTCTTGCCCTGTACCACAGGTGGAAAAGGGTCCTGTGTCGGAAGGGTTTTTTCCTGTTTGCTCTTGTTGTCCTACCACCCGCCTGCTTGGCGGCACATCTTGCCTAATGGAGAGAACTGTAATCTGAAGTAGCCATGGTGAAAACTGAAGGGTGGTGGGTTTTACTGTAGATGACTTAATCCAGGTCACATTTCCCTCTGGTCATAGGGCGCTCTGTTTGAGGCCAAAATTTGTGCCCTGCAGCTCTCACACTGCCTTCCCAGAGCTGGGCAAGCACTAACGAGGCTGGGGTATGGACTCTAGGACCCTGTCAGAGCCCTCACACCTCCGTCCCAAAGTACTGTGCTTACTAGGCTTTGGGAAGGAGCCCCTGCTCCTCATGTAGGGAAACCGGGTGTGCTGCCCTAAGTATGCACCTGCCGTCGGCAGTGGTCCTGACCCCCACTGAGATGGATTCCCCGACCGATTCCCCGCAGGGTTATGTCCTCGATAAGAAAAGGTCCAACATTTAGCATACTGGCTTGAGGGAGATTTCCCATGAGCTGCCTCTCCAGGGCTTGCTCTCTTCCTTTGACTTTCCAGGGACACACAAGCTGCATTTCCTGCATCTGCGTAAGTGAAGACCGAAGGTGGATAGCAACAGCTGACAGGGGCCCCCAGAGCATGGTGACTGTTTGGGACGGATACTCTGCGTAAGCATCTGGTGGTGGAGGTTTGCTAACCATTTATTTCTGCGTTAGACCTCTCCCACGATAGTGTTGGTGTTGTGACTTGGTGAGTAATTGGGCAGCCATGAAGTCAAGGTCTTGGCTGCATCTGTCCCACCAGGGCATAAGTGAACCTGCTTCGATTTCAGAGCGTTCAGTGTGTGTTGTGTTCTCCAGGATTCCTGTGCACACCATATTTGACAGCCACCCAGAGGGCGGAGTCTGCGCCATTGCAATTTCCCATGATTGCAAGTTTCTGGCTACCATCGGGGCTGGAGAAGTGCAGGTAAAAGGAGCATTTCCTGTGCTGAATCCTCTAACTAGAGTGCCTCAAATTTGTGGAGGAGAGAAGTGAGGGGGGCACTCTCGATGGTGGGAGGGGAGGCCGTGAACAATTTTGTTTAATGGGCTATAAGCACTCAGGAGTCAGGATTTCCCAGAACATGGACTGAAGAGATCCTCTTTGGACTTTGGGGTGGGTCTTCTAAGGGAAGTGTGTTCTGGCACTTTTTCTGATCTGAAAAAAAGCACTGGGGGAGGTACTGGGGGAGGTATTAGAACAAGTATACACACTTTGAGGTGAGGTAATCCTTCAAACAAACTTGTCCCAAGCTCTAGTTAAAGGTAGGTAGCCGTGTTGGTCTGACGTAGTCGAAACAAAATAAAAAAATTCCTTCCAGCAGCACCTTAAAGACCAACTAAGTTTTTATTTTGGTATGAGCTTTTGTGTGCATGCACACTTCTTCAGATACCTTCAGATACCCAAGCTGTTAGGGGCCTCAGAGACCTAACAAATGGGCAGTCAGTATAGTTCTTTGAGACAAAGTGTAACCTCACTCCTGTCCATAATCATGCTGACCCGATGCCCAGTTAGGTTTCGTCCAGAGTAGTATGCCATGGGGGATGTGCAAGGTCTGTTAAGGCTTAGGAGAGTATGTCATTTTGTTGCCTTAAAATGCTTTCTTCATCATATCAGAAAGTTTGCATTTGGAGGTGGACCTCACCTGAGACAAAGCCTATCTGCAGCGTAGAAATCCAGCCGCAGTTTGGTTTCCAGGTGAGACATGGTTTGTTTTATTGATGGATGGGTGGCTGGATTGGATTTATATCCCACCCCTTCCCCTCCAGGGAGCCCAGATCCTCAATTTAAAAGCAAAAACAAAGTAAGAGCATTTCATCTAAGAGCAACTGAGCAACCCTGCCATGGTATCCTGTTTGTGGTGGTGAGGGTGTTCTTAGGATCTCTTAGATGACGCCTTCATCCTCCTCCGCTTACTTACGGTACTTTGTATTCAGCCTTCCCCTCATAGAGCTGTAGGCAAGGTACATTGGATCCCCCCACCCCCTTTACCTTCTTATCAGCCTGTGAGATAGGCCAAGCTGTGACATGCCTCTGGCCGCTGCATGAGTACCTGGCGATTTGAGCTCAGGTCTCGCCATTCCAAATGCTCCACACAGGCTTGTCTCGTTCTTTTTTAAAGCACCGTTCTTAACCTGAAACTGTTCTTAACCTGAGGTACCACTTTAGCTAATGGGGCCTCCTGCTGTGATTTCTGTTCTCATCCTGAAGCAAAGTTCTTAACCCAAGGTACTATTTCTGGGTTAGCGGAGTCTGTAACCTGAAGTGTCTGTAACCCGAGGTGCCACTGTAGTAGAGACAACAACAATTCATCAGTGTAGCAGAAAAAAAGTGTGTGAACTGACTCTTAGTTAATAGTTAGGCATCAGATTTCATTTAAAGCAGCCTTTCCCAACCTGGAGCTCTCCGGATGTTCTGGACTACAACTCCCATCATCCCTGCCCATTGATCACACGGTCTGAGTTGGGGTCTGAGACATCTGGAGGGAGTCATCCATTTGAGGAAGGCTGACTTAGGGGTCAACCTCCATGTAGGCTTCCAAATGAGAAGAAATTATAAGTGCCATGAGCTAAAGCATGGGTAGGCAAACTAAGGCCCGGGGGCTGGATCTGGCCAAATCGTCTTCTAAATCCGGCCCGCGGACAGTACGGGAATCAGCGTGTTTTTACAAGTAGAATGTGTCCTTTTATTTAAAATGCATCTCTGGGTTGTTTGTGGGGCATAGGAATTTGTTCATATCCCCACCCCCCCAATATAGACCGGGCCCCCACAAGGTTTGAGGGACAGTGGACCGCCGTCTGCTGAAAATGTTTGCTGACCCCTGAGCTAAAGTGTCATTCTGCTACTGCTGTCACCTCTGAGCTTGTTCTTTTTCCAGAATTACATTGCCTTTAATTCCCAAGACCATAAAGAGCTGGTCAGCAACAGTAAAATTCAAGTCCTCTTCTACATATGGGTAAGGTGGAATAAAAATGTCTGCCGTACTTTGGAATGTTGTTTTAGCTGGTAATATGTTCATGGGGGATGTAGGTGTTCACTATTTTATGACTGCACAGCTTCAACTCAGAAATGGTCAGAATTCAGCCTCCTGGAAATCCCAGCCAAGGTTCAAGGCTGCCTTTGGCCTGGGTAGTGCCGGCACTTCTGAAAACGGGCCATAACTCAGCTTTTGGTTTGCACGCAGAAGGTCCCAGGTTCATTCATTAACACATTCAGTGCATTTATCCTCCGTTCATCAGCTGGAAAGGTTCCCAGAAGGCTTATAGATCAACAAAAAAAGACACAGGCTCTGCCCTTGTTATATAAAGACATGGCACGAAAGGGAAAAGTTCTGGGGAGGAAAGAAGAAAATGATGTTAGAAGGTTCTTAGAATAATCTATTTACTGGAAATGGGCTGCTCACAGTGAGGTGGGGCTGGGAGACAGGCTTTGGTGGTGTCTGAGATTTGAATCTGTTTTTTTCTCCATGTCTCCTTAGAATACCGACATCTTGCACTACCATGCTCCCACCCTGACAGATAAAGTGAGTATTGCATTAAACACCTTAGGAATGTACAGAACTGACCCCTTTGGAGGGCCTTTGGGAAAGGCGCCCCCCTGCTCTTGCTCTATCTCTCCACCACTGTTGTTGCCAGCTGCTGCCTGTCACCATCTTCTTCTTTATCATGGTGCCCCCTGCTTGCTTGCCAGGCAGAGAGCCAGTGGGCAAGCAGGCAGTGGCATCTTTTGCTGCTCCTCCTTCTCAGCACCACCCATCAACTGGGGGTGGGGCTCAAATAATTTATGGGGAGGCAAAGGGACCGCAGCCCCTAGGAGTTTGCTCCTATGTTTTGTGTTATGGTTCTGCAGCAAGCAAATCCAAAGTCCTTCAGCAAAAACAGGTGACCAGAAGATCTGTGGGCAAACTCACCATGGCTGATTAGATACCCAGAGGCCAATTCACACAATTGGCTGACCCTGGCTATCTCCAGTCCAAGGGCAGTGTTGTAAACAGTTTAAAGACTTGCCTGTTGGTACCTTGATGGCGCAATTAAACTGAAAGCAAACCTTTAACCTGGAGGGTATGTTGTCCCATCCAGCCCTGCTGCTTGTATTCATGTCATTTGACTCATTCTGTTTTGAATGTGTAATTGCTGAACTAATAATAATAATAATAATAATAATAATAATAATAATTTATTATTTCTACCCGACCCATCTGCCTGGGTTTCTGCAACCACTCTGGGCGGGTTTCAACAGAACATTAAAAACAGAATAAAACTTCAAACATTAAAAACTTCCCTAAACAGGGCTGCATTCAGATGTCTTCCAAAAGTCGGATAGTTGTTTATTCCCTTGACGTCTGGTGGGAGGACGTTCCACAGATCTTGAGGCTGGCGTGCTGCACACTCTGCCCATCATCCTGCCCAGCCAACGGATTTTGAGGGGCATGACTGGGTTTGCGGGGAAAGTGGAGGAGGGCAAAAATACTCTGCAGTTGTGCTCCAGAGTATATTCTGAACCGGCAGCTCAACACATTTTGTGCAGTGGGAACAAAGGGTTTTGTGTTGCTGGGAACCCGGAGATTAATAAGGATCATAGAAGCATAGAATTGTAGAGTTTGAAGGGACCCTAAGGATCATCTAGCTCAGTCATCCTGCAATGCAGGAATCTCAGCTAAAACATCCACGACAGATGCTCACCCAACCTCTGCTTAAAAACCTCCAAGGAAGGAGAGTCTACCGTCTTCCAAGGGTGTCCGTTCCGCCGCCAAATAGCTTTTGCTGTCGGAAAGTTATCTCCCCTCCCTCCATTTTCATAACCTTATGTCAATATTTATTTTTTATTTATTAACTGCATTTCTATCCCACCTTTTTCTCCAAAGAGCTCAAGGCAAGTCTGGCTCATCCATGAGGCGAGGCGAGGCGGCTGCCTCAGGTGGCAGGATTCACAGGGGCAGCAGATCTGGCCTCAAAGGAACGTGTCGCCTGCTGCCGCCGACGCAGTGGCAGCAATGGCTGCGGCACACGCTTTGAAGGGTGGATCTGCTACCTCCTCGGCAGCCTCTTGCAAATGGTCTCCTCCTACCCTTGTTCCCAAAGGAGAGCTTCACTCACCTCAGCTTGTTCCCTGGCCGGGGGGGGGGGGTTCTTTTGTGGCTCACCTCAAGTGCCAGAATGTCTTGGCTTGAGGTGGCATACATGGTTCTCCTTCAGTCCCCACAACAACCCTGTGAGGTGGGTTAGGCTGAGAGGCAGTGACTGGCCCAAGGTCACCCAGTGAACTTCATGGCTGAGTGGGAATTCGAACCCTGGTCGACCCAGATCCTAGTCCAACACTCAAACCACTACCTTACACTAGCACATGGCAGTCTCTCCTCCTTCCTCTCTTCCTTTCTAATCTTTCCCTCTTTCCTTCTTTCTTTCAGGAGTGTTGTAAGGGCTGGTTCTCAGAGCTCCTGCCCACTATCCTCCTGCCTTTTAAAAACAAAAACAAAAACAAAACAAAACAAAACGCCTTCAGCCATACAACATCTCAATTGGCTCAGAGACTTAAATCTGTATTTTCCACATAAAAATTAGCATATGCAATATTTTGTGCAAATTGTGCCCTGTGCCTATGCCCAAGTCTTCCTTCCTTCCTCTCCTCCACCTTTCCCCGATCTCCTTTGTTTCTCTTAGTTATATGGATGGGGCAGAGGAGCTGTGCTTGCTGCTTGTGCAGTGCTGGGGGTGGGGGTGAGAACTGCTGAAAACCCACCCACCCACCCTGCCCTCTCTTATTCTCTGGTAGGGACAGGTGAGGAATTTGCTTCGAATGCAAGACCACTTAATTCACACTCCCTGAAACAGTATCAAACTGAAACAATGTGCTTGTGTCTGAATTAGGTGATGCAGTTTGGCAAGCAAAAACCTCATATATTATGGGATACAGGACACAAGAGTGTTGAAAGCGATGTGCAAAATGTGTTGTGTTGGCTTACAAGAATGTGTCCATTGGAAGGATTGTGCAGCTATAGAATTTTTTAAATAAAGATTTGCCAACTGATGCAGAAATGGGCTACAAACTGAACTTAAAATTGGAAAAAAAGAGAACTGGAGAGAGAGCTCACATTCTTCTATCTCTGTTCTCTGCCACTTGTATGCATTTGAAAGCTCTTCTGTAGCGGGCTGCTTTGTGTTTTGCTTGGTGGTGAAGGGCATCTTTCCCTTTCTCCCTTCTCCAGTCATTCAACAAGGTCGTGGGGATCTTCAGCCAGACCATTTTCCACTTCAGCTCTACACAAGCCATTACTGGGACTATGGAAGGGAAGCTGGTGGTCTGGGATGCCGTTTGCCCTCACTCCAAGTCTTCTGCCATGTGCCTCAAACCCTACAACATGAAAGCCATCAAGCTGGTGCACCTGCAGCGGGATGGGATCACGGTGCTGGCCATCACAGACAAGTGAGCAGCTTATCTCTCTGCCTTGTCGTCTGGGCATCAAGCGACCATGCTAGATCTTCAAGTACCTAGCCATAGCCAGGCCAAGTGGAAAATCCACAAAAGTATTCAGTAAATCCATAAATTCCATATGTGTCTGGGAGAAGGCCATCTTAACAGGCCCATCCTACCCCTTACGGGGGGGGGGGGGGACACCTGTCACCAATAGCCCCAGTTAGGGTTGCCAGACTCAATAGAGGACAGGACTTCTGTGCTTTTAATTGCCCTGCTCTCTTTTGAGTCTGGAAACCTTAAAGAGAAACCAGCAGACCCTTTGCTTGGAAATGAAACAAAGGGTCTGCTGGTTTCTCTTTAAGGTTTTTCCAGACTCAAAAGAGAGCAGGGCAATTAAAGGCACAGAAGTCCTGCCCTCTCTTGAGTCTGGCAACCCTAGCCCCAGTTAGGTTTGCCAGACCCTCCAGGGCTGACCTGAAGCCTCCGGCCTTGCCTAACCCTCTCCAGATGGCAGGAGGAGGGCTTGAATCTCCAGCGGGGTGAGAGGGCCCTTTAAATAGGAAGACAACATGTGCAGCTTGCAGGCATCAGCCCAGCAGTAGCCAACTGCAAATTATTGGATTGACTCTCAGGGCACGGGGTCTGCCCTCCTTCCCTTGTTCTTCCCCTGTCCCATTAATCCCCATCTCTATACATATTGCACAGACTTTCCAGGGGCCACCCCCTATGACAGTGTTTCTCAACCTTTTTTGGGCCACGGCACACTTGTTCCGTGAAAAAAATCACGAGGCACACCACCATTAAAAAAGTTAAAAAATTTAACTCTGTGCTGCCCTATATTATAATTATGACTGTAAGAAACACTTGCCAAATATTGCTTTCCGGCGGGTTAGTGTTGAGTATTGGCGGCCGCCAGGCTTGTTTGCACTGAGCTTTGGGAAAGAGGAGGAGAAATATTGCTTTCCGGTGGGTTAGTGGTGTTTATTGGCGGCCGCCAGGCACGTGAGAATGCAAATCGCCCTTCTCGTCGCCGCACGTCGCGGCACACCAGCCAGCGTCTCGCGGCACACTAGTGTGCCGCGGAACAGCGGTTGAGAAACGCTGCCCTATGACATCACTGTGGCCCCAATGACATCATCAGGGGGTCTCTCAGGGTTTGGGCCCTGAAATCTTAGGGTCTGGGATGCTGCTGACCTAGCAACCCCAGCCCAAATGCAGCCTGCCACTCTTCTGGTCCAATTCGCCCCTCCTCCCACTGCTGCCTCACTGTACTGTATTTAGTTTGGCTGTCATTTATGGGACACCTGGTGAGTGTTAAGAGAAGTTCCCAAATTTTACCCAGCAGAGGGCACTGCTGCATTCAGTAACAGAGAAAAGTACAAAAGCAAGTGATGGATTGCAGAAAGGGGTTGGTTGTATCAAGCGCTGGCCTCGGTCCATTATATCTGAAGGAGCGTCTCTGCCTCCATCGTTCTGCCCGGACACTGAGGTCCAGTACTGAGGGCCTTCTGGCGGTTCCCTCGTTGCAAGAAGCCAAGTTGCAGGGAACCAGGCAGAGGGCCTTCTCGGTAGTGGCGCCCGCCCTGTGGAACGCCCTCCCGTCAGATATCAAAGAGAAAAACAGCTACTAGATTTTTAGAAGACATCTGAAAGCAGCCCTGTTTAGGAGGGCTTTTAATGTTTAATAGATTACTGTATTTTATTTTTCTGTTGGAAGCCGCCCAGAGTAGCTGGGGAAACCCAGCCAGATGGGCGGGCTATAAATAATAATATTATTATTATTATTATTATTATTATTATTATTATTATTATTATTATTATTATTAAGGGCTTCACAAGAGACCTGCCATCCTGTCTCACAAATAGCACACAGCACAGCAGCTCTATGAGAAGACCAAGGCAGCACTAGATGTGGTTGCAGGCTAAGCAGCTGCCTTGGCAATGCAGGCAACATATTATTTATCACAGGACCTGCTCTGTCACAGCAGACAAGGGCCAGAGCCTTAACATCTGTGCCATGGGCTTCCTGGAGGGATTGTCTGAATTGCTAACTGAACCTCAGAGAGCCAAAGAATCCTAAGAAACATAGTTTAGTGCAAGAGCAAGGAATTGTTTAGCCAAATCGCCAGCAAATTTCCCTCTCCCTTGGAAATAAACATTTGGAATGAGATTTCCAAAGCACACCTGCTCACTCGCCTCATTAAAAGCAAGGCCTGACCAAAGACGTTTGCTGCCTGAGGTGACGGAAGAGATGGCAGCCCTCACTCCACCCCAGCTACCAAAGCTGTTGAATTTGGCCTCAACAATGGCTGCAAGACGGTGCCCTCTCCCCCAAGTGGTGACATTCGGCTGCTGGCCAGGCAACACATCTTCTTAGACTTTGGCAGCGTTCACCACCCCCAGCTTCTGCCTCACTCTTCCTAATGGCAGGGCTGGCCCTCAAAGGATAAAAGACAGACACGGTCTGAACAATATACATGAGTGTAATAGTTAGAATATAGAAAACTGCCTTATGCTGAGCTAGATTATTAGTCCATCCACCCCAATATTGTCTACACAGACTGGCAGCAGCTCTCTAGAGTTTGGGGCAGGGGACATTGCCATTGGGGATTGAGCCTGGGATGGTGAATACAGGTGCTCTACCACTGAGCTATGGCTTTCCCTATCTACTTTCAATACGTGGTTGAGGTAGAGCTCTTTCTGGTGACGGACATTGGTCCTGATGATAATAATGTCCTGTGCTCCCTATTTTGTGGCCCTTAGCTGTCAGTAGAAGCCATTCACATTATGCTTGTCCAGATTCTGATTTGGCAGGGCAGAGGGAGATGGGCAATGCAGGCAGCAAATGCTGTTCTGCCCCCTCTGAGCTGGTGTGCTGCACTCAGATATGGCAGAGGCGCTCCCCACTGCTTGTCTTGGACATTCAGCTGCTGTCTTGCTGACTTGGATACAGAGAATGGGTGCCAAGGCATTGTGGCACCTCATAGAATCATAGAATCATAGAGTTGGAAGAGACCACAAGGGCCATCCAGTCCAACCCCCTGCCAAGCAGGAAACACCATCAAAGCATTCTTGACATATGGCTGTCAAGCCTCCGCTTAAAGACCTCCAAAGAAGGAGACTCCACCACACTCCTTGGCAGCAAATTCCACTGTCGAACAGCTCTTACTGTCAGGAAGTACTTCCTAATGTTTAGGTGGAATCTTCTTTCTTGTAGTTTGAATCCATTGCTCCGTGTCCACTTCTCTGGAGCAGCAGAAAACAATCTTTCTCCCTCCTCCATATGACATCCTTTTATATATTTGAACATGGCTATCATATCACCCCTTAACCTTCTCTTCTCCAGGCGAAACATACCCAGCTCCCTAAGCCGTTCCTCATAAGGCATCGTTTCCAGGCCTTTGACCATTTTGGTTGCCCTCTTCTGGACACGTTCCAGCTTGTCAGTATCCTTCTTGAACTGTGGTGCCCAGAACTGGACACAGTACTCCAGGTGAGGTCTGACCAGAGCAGAATACAGTGGTACTATTACTTCCCTAGATCTAGATGCTATACTCCTATTGATGCAGCCCAGAATTGCATTGGCTTTTTTAGCTGCTGCATCACACTGCTGACTCATGTCAAGTTTGTGGTCTACCAAGACTCCTAGATCCTTTTCACATGTACTGCTCTCAAGCCAGGAGGCAAACCACAAAATGTCACCCCTCTCCCTGCCAGGGAAGGGGGGGTGAATGAAGATCTACATCAGTAACAAGGGGGGCGGTAAAGATCTACATCAGAATCTGCTAACCCTGCGGATCCTGCCACCTGAGGCACTCACCTTGTCCTTTGCCCCAGGAAGCAAAATGTCTTTGGTCCACCCCTGTAGCTAGGTTTTTCTTTTAAGAGGCCAATCCAGAGCAATCACATATTGCCTATTTTAGGTTTTAATGTTATTCTTTGTGACCAATGTGATGGCAGATCTCTACAACAAATTGATTTTCCTTTTAGGAATTTTGTGACCTGTGATGTCAAAGGCCATGTGAAATTCTATGATGGAGACCTGCAGCTTCTTCACTGGTACAGCCAGTTTAAACTGGGATGCATCCGATCCATATCCTTCTCCAAGAAACCGATATGTCCTGTGGACACCACCAATTTCCCCACTTCTAGCACTTTAGCAGGGCTTCCCTTTGTTGTCAGGTGAGAACTGAAGAGAATCGCATTTGGTCCCACCCTGCAGGGCTATTTTCTACTCATGGTGATGTTGTCCCTAAAGCTGCCGCCACTTAAGGCCGTCTGTGCAGCTCCGCATTCATTTTCTGTGTATGTATCAGTCACAAAGAGGTAAGTCATACAACGAACCATACGGAAAAATGGAAATCAGTGGTAGGCATCCAGTAAATAATCATATTCACTGCCTCAGCATGTTACTCTGGATTAGGAATCAAAATTCTGTTTCTTTTTCATGGTGCAGGAATTTTATTATTTCCACGGCGGATGCGTTGGTGGTCCACGTCAAGACGGAAGGGACGAAAGTCAGCAAGTGCCTAGAGGAGCCCAAGAACGCTGTCCATGCCATCAGCTGCCACCCGAGCAAACCTCTCATGGCCAAGGGGAGTTACTGTGGGCTCCTGAAAGTGTGGAACTACAAGATCAATAAATACCTCATTAGCCGAATCTTTAAGGGTGAAAATATCCAGAGCCTCTGCTATGACTCCAGCGGTATTGATCCATACTCCTTCCTTTGCAAAAGGCAGAGCTATAGCTAGGGGGGGGGGAGAGGCTAGCTAGGCTTTTTGCCCCGTGTGAAGCCTTCAAAGGGGCGCCATTGAGGCTCCAAGCCTGTGTTGTTTGTGCATGCAAATGCCTGGGTGTGGGTGTGCCAAACTGGGTCTTTAACCTGTGTGAAATGAAGCCTAGTTTTGCCCCTGCAAAAGGAAGCCTGGGGAGGGGGAAGATTTTTGGCAGGGTGGGGGTGTAGGGAGGAGAGTGTTTCAGTCTATTGATGCCTTTGCAATAATTCTTTACATGCATACTGCTTAAGTGATGCTAGTTCTGTTATTATGGATCCTCAAAATCAGATTGACTCTTTCTGAGGAAGATTCCAAGGAAGACGCCCCATTGCTGGCCATTAACAGTGGTTTTTGTTTGTTCTTATTGCTTCCACACCAGCAGGGGTTTTTTTGGAATTGTAATCCTTTTAATTCTCATTTTAAAGGAAACATTATTTCTAGCTAGGTGCTTTCTAGAATTCTTTGTGTTGCCCTCCCATAATTTTTCAAACCTGATTTGCAGGACTTGACTAATAATAATAATAATAATAATAATAATAATAATAATTAATTGCACTTGCAGGGCCAAACTACTGAGCTTTTTTGGGGGGGCTACTGTGCCTTTAATCAGACGCTTCTTCCTTGTGGAGTCTCCCTCTATAGATTTCCTGTTCAGCATAGCTGAGGAATTGCCCTTTATCTCTTCCCTGTGGAGGGATGAAGAGTCGGCTCATTGGTGCTCTATCTTTTGAACAGAATGCAAATAAGAGTCAGAAGTCACAAGCGGGCAGTTTTTAATTAAAATTCCTGGACAAGAATAATTTCTTAGATAGCCCTATGGGAAGATCTTGTCCTTGCCAATATAGCATTATATTAGTTGCTACAAGGAACCAACACTTTAATACTTTCCCACCTAATTATGAGAAACCAGTAGAAAAAGATGTTGCCTTATACCAGCCATCGCTGACTTGGTTCCCTCCAGAGGTTTTGTGCTGCAGCTCCCGTCATCTTAACCAGCACAGAGCTGATGACGGTGGTTGGTTGTCCAAAATATCAGGAGTAAGCCAGGCTGGGGCCGTACGCCTTAGATAATCCAATCTTGCTGGGATGAGAAGTGTGCAGAACAACTATTTCTCCCATGCGTTTTTTAGGTTCATTATTGGCAGCCGGATTCATTGATGGAAGTGTTTACATTCTGGATTCTGTATCTTTGGAGAACGACTGTCCAGAGCCTTTCCGATATTCCAGCACTCCCATCACCGTCATGAGCTTCTCTCCTGACTCCCAGTATCTTGCGACTGCGGTGAGTATTCCTTCCCCTTACGACGTGTGAGTCACGTGGTGCTTTATTCCTACAGAAGCATTTCTTCTCCCTACAACACAGAAGCAGTCTGAGGTAATCCACTTCCTGGGAAAATGGAATCAATGTTTTACTGCAAATACAATTCGGCCCTTTCCTCAAGGAGTTCAGAGCAGTGTCCGTGGTTCTCTCACCCTGCCCCGTTGCCCCCATTTTATACTCCTAACAACCTTGCAAGGTAGGCTAAAAAGGCAGACAGTGACCACAATGAACTTTCACGGCCAAGAGGGGATTTGAAGCCAAATCTCTCCATGCTGGAAGCCCAAGGGCAGAGCACCAGCCTTGCCTGCCGTCGCTACAGGTCCCGGGTTCAAACCCCTATGGCATCTCCAGGTAGGGCTAGGAGGGACCGCTGTCTGAAGCATCCGTGTAGCTACACGGAGCAGTGGTCTGACTCAGTATAGGGCAGCTATCGAAGTCCAACGCTGCTGTGGCAAAGGAAAAATGAAAGGAAAGAGAGAAATGATTCATTGATAAGAAGTGGGGTTTTTCTTTAATTGTCTTTCAGGATGAAAACATTTCATTGAACCTTTACAAACAAATCATGGTTGAGGGGAAGAAAGTCTGGGACCGCCTGGCAGCCTTGCACTCCCATTACAAGCCCATTCGCACCATTCTCTTTGGGGTTCACTTGGACAGTGAT
Organism: Zootoca vivipara; assembly: GCF_963506605.1. Taxonomy (NCBI): domain Eukaryota; kingdom Metazoa; phylum Chordata; class Lepidosauria; order Squamata; family Lacertidae; genus Zootoca; species Zootoca vivipara. The sequence continues at coordinate 5,164,961 of NC_083292.1, forward strand.
GAACCTTGGCTCTTAACACTTGGCGAAGATCGACTCTTGGTAGGTGCTGTGAGCAGGACACAGTTTCTGGTCATGCTGAGTTGCATAGAGATGTGTTAGTCTGGAGTGGTTTCAGAATGGAGCCATTGGAGGCTGTGAACCAGGGACTTTGGAGGTCCAGCCAGTGGTCCAAGTCAGGTTGCCCAATGGCCATGACTGGCCCCCACTCTTCAACTTCAGCACTGTGGAGGTTCAGCAAGGGTTGAATACCAAACTCATTCCACCACACATTCAGTCAAATACACCAGCATTTCTCCTAATGCACGCATTTTAGTACTGTATACAGTTTTCTTAATACATACCGTATTTTTCGCTCCATAGGACGCACCTGACCATAGGATGCACCTAGTTTTTAGAGAAGGAAAACAAGAAAAAATATTTTGCTTTCTTAAATTGTCCTAGGCATAGCAGCCAACTCCTAGAGGCCTAGGTGCCTTTGCCCCCCCATTTAAATATTTGAGGAAGCTTATTTTGCAAAGGGGGAAAGCTCCTTTTTTTAAAGGGTCAGCTCAAAGTTGTGCAGCTTTTTTTGCAAATGGGAAAAGCCCCATTTGGGGTGTGTGTGTGTGTGTCATCTCAGAGTTGTGCATCTTTTTGCAAAGGGGGAAAGCTCCATTTTTTAGGATCAGCTCAAAGTTTCTGAGTTTCCTTGCAAAGGGAAAAAATCCTGTTTTTATGGGGTTCAACTCACAGTTCTGCAACTTCTCTAGGAAAGAGACCCATTTCTACAGTTTCCAGACAGATAATCTAATCAGCCAGTCACATGTCTCCCTCTGCAGACAACAATTGTGGCCTAGGCAGGGGGCCGGGAAGGGACCTAGCTCTCTTATCTCCCTCTCCGATCTCTTGCAATCAGCTGCTGAGTGGGTTCCTTTCACTTTCCCTCTTGTTAGCCTTTAGCTCTTTAAAAGAAAAAGCACGAACTGCCTTTAGCCCCTGGGCAATTCGGCTCCAGGGACCACACATTCGCTCCATAAGACGCACAGACATTTCCTCTTACTTTTTAGGAGGGAAAAAGTGTGTCTTATGGAACGAAAAATACGGTGCCTTTTTGGAAAGCATCATTTCCTGTCAGGAGCAAGCCAGCAGTAAACCAGACCATGCAAGTTGGGAGCTCACTCTTTATTAGCAGGAACAGGATCTGCACAGGACTGTCAGGCCTAATGAGCACAGCAACGTACCTCCAGTTGGTCTTGCCCCCATGAAGCAATTGCTGTGACTGAAGGTCCCTGCCTCCCAGGAGCTGCCTAAGTCCCTTCTTCTTGAGGTTTTTCCCCAAGTAATTGGAGACTGGACTCAGCTTGTTATGTGTCCAACTCTTCGTGACCCTATGGACCAGAGCACGCCAGGCACTCCTGTCTTCCACTGCCTCCCGCAGCTTGGTCAAACTCATGTTCGTAGCTTCGAGAACACTGTCCAACCATCTTGTCCTCTGTCGTCCCCTTCTCCTTGTGCCCTCCATCTTTCCCAACATCAGGGTCTTTTCCAGGGAGTCTTCTCTTCTCATGAGGTGGCCAAAGTATTGGAGCCTCAGCTTCAGGATCTGTCCTTCCAGTGAGCACTCGGGGCTGATTTCCTTAAGAATGGATAGGTTTGATCTTCTTGCAGTCCATGGGACTCTCAAGTCTCCTCCAGCACCATAATTCAAAAGCATCAATTCTTCGGCGGTCAGCCTTCTTTATGGTCCAGCTCTCAGTTGTATACATCACTACTGGGAAAACCATAGCTTTAATTATATGGACCTTTGTCGGCAAGGTGATATCTCTGCTTTTTAAAATGCTGTCTAGGTTTGTCATTGTTTTTCTCCCAAGAAGCAGGCATCTTTTAATTTCGTGGCTGCTGTCACCATCTGCAGTGATCATGGAGCCCAAGAAAGTAAAATCTCTCACTGCCTCCATTTCTTCTCCATTTATTTGCCAGGAGGTGATGGGACCAGTGGCCATGATCTTAGTTTTTTTTTATGTTGAGCTTTAGGCCATATTTTGCGCTCTCCTCTTTCACCCTCATTAAAAGGTTCTTTAATTCCTCTTCGCTTTCTGCCATCAAGGTTGTGTCATCTGCATATCTGAGGTTGGTGATATTTCTTCCGGCAATCTTAATTCCGGCTTGGAATTAAGGGAGACAATATACAGCTGCAAATAAAACATTTTAAGTACTGTATGTTTTAAGTGCAATATACAATGTGACACTAGATGGCGATGGTGAGCCTTATTGAAAACTCAGTATACTGTATTTTTCCGTGTATAAGATGAGCTTTTTTGACCCAAATATGAGTTTAAAAATTTAGGCTTGTCTTACACACAGGTAGTGCTGAGGGGGCGCGTGTGAATGGTTTTTTGGCGCAAGCCCGAGATTGTAAGTGGCAATTTTTGGCAGCTCCCCCCCCCCCAACAATCAAGTGGCCAATTGCCACTTAAAAACTCAGGCTCGTGCTTCGTTCCGGTGGGTGAGTGATTTTTGGCATTGGCCGCTTGATTGTTGTGGAGGGGGGGAATGCCGAAAATTGCTCACCCGCCAGAATGCAGCACACAACCGCTCGTGTCGCAGCTGCCTGATCGCTGCCATTAGCCCTCCTGCTTGCCACTGTGGCAGCCAATAGACAGCTGCCCTTGTTGCAAAAGCTCCCACAATAGGCAGCTCTCTATTGGCTGCCACAGCGGCAAGCAGGAGGGCTAATGGTGGCAATCAGGCAGCTGCAACGTGAGCGGTTGTGTGCTGTGTTCTGGCAGGTGAGCGATTTTCTGCATTCCCCCCAAATAATCCTCCCCAAAAGCTCAATCCCCCCTATTTTCTAAATTTTGAGGCCCCCCAAAAGTGCTGTCAACTTTTCCTTTTTTTGCGGGAAATTCCCTTTTCAGCGCCCTTACTTTCATATCCGGGAGTTAACAGCCCCTTATCTTCAAATCCGGGGGTTGACAGCTATGCCCAAAATAGGGGGTGTCTTCTGGACGGGGGCGTCTTATAGATGGAAAAATACGGTAATTTTTTTTTAAAAAAAATAGCATTTTCAGAATGTTTTTATATGTGTGTAGTTTCCATCACGGTGTCTGTGTGTCGCCAATCTCTCATCTGTCCTTTTCATGCCTCTTCTAGTTCTGGGAGACAAAGTGAGAGGAGAGCTTGTTGCAGCAGGAGGGGGAGACACTGTGACTCTCCCCCAGCCTAACTCATCTCTGCCTCATGGCCTCCCTCCTCCCCTGCTTCAGCTTCTACCTCTGATTCTGGACTTCTCTCTGCCACAGACTCTCCCAGCTCACTAAGCCCAGTCACCTCCTCAGCTTCCAACACCTCCACCTCCCAGTCTTCTTCCTCTTCTTCCTCTGACCACTCATCGTTGTCCCACCACCAGTCCCTAGGCTCTGAGCCTTCTTTCCTTGGAGATTTCCTTGGGGGTTCCCCAGCTCCCTCCTCCCACCATTCCTCTGTGTCCAGTAAATCCATGACATTTCCTTTGTATGGATGCATCATGGTATGTTAGTTTCACTAATCTGTGCTTTTTTTGCATGCTTTGGTGTGTGCATTTCTATACGCATTACCGGTACTTTGCTGGAGAACTGCATTATGAAATCCAGAAAAGTGCAAATTTTGAAGGAGGGTTCTGTTGCAGTTTGCCTATTGTTTCAGAAAATGTAAATTTGCTAGATTTCACTTTCAAACGTTAACTGGATCCAATTTCCCTCACATCCCTAGTTTGAACACAGTTCCTCCACACCCCCAGTAGAGTCACTTTCACACATTCGGCTTCAGGGAAACCAGGTGATGGACACTGATATTTGGACACTGCCGCCCCCCCCCCCAACACTGGGTCTCTGTTACTTTGTTTCCAGGTGGAATATGACCTGGAGAAGAGCGTCAAGGATGAGCTGGTTGTCATCCGAAGGGACCGCATCGAACAACATGCTGTCCCCAGGTGCATCACCTGGTACCCACCTCTCACCACAGAATATTTTTTCCTCACTGCCAACGATCAGTACAAAATGAAAATGTATAATGTAACCACAAGATTGTGCAGGTAACCTGGCAAATCTCTGGTTTATTTCTTCCGTGTCTCCTGCAATTATCCCACCCCTATCTCCCTATAAGTGCTGTACAGTATTTGTGTATCTTTCCAAGTGCAACTCCAGACAACCAGGTTCCAGCATCATCTCGCCACCTGCACTCCCACCAATGCACTGCTTCACAAAGCCGATGGAGCTCTGTGTGGCAATGGTCCCACCTCAGCTGCAGTATCAGTCCTGCCGCCTGCTCAGTTGCAGTCTTCTTGAGCTTGACCTCCTCCCTCTCCTGAGCTACAATATCTTATCTCTGGTCCATCTGACCTTTCATAGCTGCTTCTGAAACACAATCCTTTCCTTCCTGGTCACACAGCTTGCTGATTACTAGCTGGTACCTTAACCCCTAGGGACCCGGGTGGCGCTGTGGGTTAAACCACAGAGTCTAGGGCAGGGGTCCCCAGACTACGGCCCGGGGGCCGGATGCGGCCCAATTGGCCTGCCAATCTGGCCCGCGACGACCCCCGCCGCCCGCCGCCCGTTCTTATGGCGCGCAGCGCGGCAGCACTCTTCCGGGTCGGGAAAAAAGCGACGAAAATCCTTTGTGCGCATGCGTATGGGCCTCTCCCGACCCGGAAGAGGTCATTTCTGGTGCACTTCCAGGTCGGGGGAGGCCCATACGCATGCGCACAACGGATTTTCTGCGCTTTTTCACCCTGGAAGCGCGCCGCCGCGCCAGTAAGCGCCCGTGTGCATGCACACGGGCGTGCACTCCCCTGCCCGCCGGCCCACACAGGCGCGTGCTCCCCCGTCCTCCAGCCCGCCGCGCGCGGTGGGAACCGGCCCAAACGTCGGTAAGTCTGGGGACCCCTGGTCTAGGGCTTGCTGATCAGAAGGTCGGTGGTTCGAATCCCTGCAATGGGGTGAGCTCCTGTTGCTCGGTCCCAGCTCCTGCCCACCTAGCAGTTCGAAAGCACATCAAAGTGCAAGTAGATAAATAGGGACTGCTCCGGCGAGAAGGTAAACAGCGTTTCCGTGCGCTGGTTTGCCAGAAGCAGCTTTGTCATGCTGGCCACATGACCCAAAAGCTGTCTGCAGACAAACGCCGGCTCCCTCGGCCTATAGAGCAAGATGAGCGCTGCAACCCCAGAGTCGGCCACAACTGGACCTGATGGTCAGGGGCCCCTTTACCTTATCCCCTAGACCAGGGGTAGGCAACCTAAGGCCCGTGGGCCGGATGTGGCCCAATCGCCTTCATAATCCAGCCCACGGATGGTCCGGGAATCAGCGTGTTTTTACATGAGTAGAATGTGTCCTTTTATTTAAAATGCATCTCTGGATTATTTGTGGGGCACAGGAATTCGCTCATTCTTTTTTTTCAAAATATAGTCCGGCCCACCACATGGTCTGAGGGATGGTAGACTGGCCCATGGCTGAAAAAGGTTGCTAAGTCTGAGGAACCTGAGGTCTATCAGATGTTGTTGGACTCCAGCTCCCATCATCCCTGACCACAGGTTCCTTTCGCAGTGCTGAAACTCCTACCCTCCATTAGCAGGTCTATGGGAAGATACTGCAACTAGGGCTGTAAGCTTTAATTTGTAGATAGATTCATCAACTGAAATTTCAGTTAATTAATAAGTAGGAGCCCATTGTTATCATTAGGGAGGAAAGTTCAGAGCATGTTTTTACTTTTTCATTGCGGCACTTCAGTGCAAGGAATGAAAAGCAGGATACTAGGCTTTGCCTACCCCTTTCTTCTGACATGGAGTGGTAGTTTATATTTATTAAGTTATGAGTTAATCTGACCTATCTCCAAAAACAGTGCATTCTATACCCGGATAGGCATATATGTATGTATATTTAATAGATTGGGTGGCGCAGGGGTTACTCGAGAGAAACTAGTCTGTGGGGAGTGAAGGGGTGGCAAGGATTTATTAGATGACCACGATACAGGATTTTAATATACGTGGGGCAATGGCAAATGTATGTTTTTGTGGGGGTGGGGAGAAGGTGGAATGCCTGCTATCCTTCACTATCCTTAGGTGTGATCCCTGGATTAATTTGTTAAAAGTCAGGTGCTCAAGAGCTCCTGTTGTTGCTTTATTTTAGAAAGACTGTTGTGGGACCGGCCTATGGCTCCCCCCTGGAGAAGATTCTGGTGCTTCCAGTCGCAGAGGGACATGATCCTCAGAGACGGTACTTGGCCTACATTACAAAAGACAAGGCAGGTGAAGGTCTTTGGACCAGCCCCATCCTGAATCCCTTCGAGGTCTGGGATGGGCTCCCAGTTCTACCTCTGCCCTCCTCAAAAGTTAGGGAGGCTTGCAACCGACATTGGCGATGGGTCAGGGACAGCCGTGGGGTGTTGAGCACATTATTGTACACAATCCCAGACACAGGCACAGTTGTACAGAACAACCACAAAAAGTGCTACAAGGCACATTGCCATGCTCTTTTGTCTTTATGGTAAACTACAGTATTTATTTTTGTCCATATATTGAGGCACATTGTTGTGACATCCCAGGTTCTCCCAACTCAGTCTGCTCCTTTTTCAAAGCCAGGATGGCAGGGAATACCAAAGTCTGCTGGCTTTTGTTGGCTTGTTGCATGACTCCAGCTGTCCCCTCAGTTCCTGAACTGCTGGCAGATGGCCAAATAGATGTGTCAATCTTCAGCTGCCTTTGGTAGGCGTCTAAATTCCCCAGAGAGGTCTTCTCTCTCAACTTACCTGTTATGGTGGGAACAACAGTGGAGAATTCCTTGGCCTTGACACCAAGGATGGAGGTATCCCTGGCCTTCCGTACATAGAATTTAATTCCAGAATTGTAGAGTTGAAAGGGACGCTGAGGAATATCTAGTCCAACCCCCTGCATTGCAGGAATATGCAGCTGTCCCATCCGGGGATCGAACTTGCAACCTTGGCATTATCAGCACCATGCTCTAACCAACTGAGCTATTTCTCCATGTTGGACTCCAGCTCCCATCAGCCTCAGCCAGCCCGGCCAGTGGCCAAGGTTGATGGGAGCTATAGTCTGGCATCATCTGGTGGCCTGCAGGTTCCCCATCCTTGGTGTACACTCTAGGCTGTGGAGTGGGGAAGCAGACTAGGTGAGTCTTTGGGTTTTCTGGATTCTTCCCTAGGTCGGCCTTCAGATACTGCCCATAGACGGGAACCCACACAAGTCCTCAGCTTTCATTTGCCACCCTTCAGGCGTCACCAACTTGGAGTGCTCCTACGACGGATGCCACCTCTTCACGACGGGGGGTGACGACTTAACTGTGATGAAGTGGGACATTAATTTAGTGTAAGTCACAGCAGAGTTTTTACTTCCCCTGATCAATGCTGGGATGGCCAGCAAGGTTGACTTCCAGAGCAAACCACCAAAGGGCTAGGAGGAGGGAAGCAATTCAATTCGATTTACGTTTAAAGGGGGACTTAACTAATTCACACTTATTGAAACACAGCCATCCTTAGAAATTTTCACTTCTCCAAATTTTGCAATGCAGTTCTAGAGCCAAGTAATGTGCACAAAAATGTAAATACAAGGGTAAAGTGTGCATTAAAATTCATGTCTTAATTAAAATAAATATATTCATTTCAGTTAGAGAGAAATGCTTAGTGTAAGGGTGTTTATTAGAAGAAATCCACAAGAAATGCTGATGAGGACTTAAAAAACCATTTTAATGCAAACTGATGTGGAAATGTGGAGAACTGAACTTATATTTGAAAAAAGAGAAACTGGGAGAAATTGAGATGGACAGACCTGAGAGTGCTCTTGAGTGTGGGTAAAAGGCAGTACCTCAAACTGGCAGGGATGCAGGGCTGGCCCCATCTATTTCCTTATTTGTTTGTTTGTTTATTAAATGTATATAATGCCCTTCATCAGAAGATCTCCTCAGGGCAGTTCACACAATAAAATACAATATAAAAACACAGGTAAATAATTTGAAACAAAACAAGAAAACAATAACGCTACCATTAGGCAAAGTGAGGTGGCGGCCTCTGGCCATGGGGGGGCAGCCCCCTTGCTCTTTCGTTCCTGAGCCTCCCCTCCTGTACCCGCCTGCTGGAGGACAAAGCTGTGTGTGGCCTGTCCTGCCCCCACATCATGAACCTGCTGTCCTTCAGCGCAGGGACGCTCTCCTGTTGCCAGAACCGAAGTCAGATTCCCTTGCCAGTCCAGTCGCCACTTACCAGTAAATGGATCTCAAGTAGGAAGGATGCTTATCTACCTGAGATTTTGGAGAGTTGCTATTAGAGAACATGGGCCCCAGCGGCGTAGCAATCCCTCCCAGGCACCTTCCAGCTGGAGGGCACCCAGGAGGGACGTGGCATCTTGGGCCCAGGATGATAGCTACGAGTAAGTGGTAGCTGAAAGCACTGCAGGAATTGTAGGATATTTTCAGCAGGTTGTGTGTGCCATGTCCGGGCATTCTGGGGTGTGTTTTTTGTAGGGGGTGTTCAGACGCTTGTCGCTTGGGGTGGGAGTGGGGTAGAAATGCTCCCCAGGACACTCCTGGCAGTCAGCTGTGGGGCCACTGCTGTAGGGTAGAGGTGGGGAACTTGTGGCTCCCGATAGGTGGCTGGATTCCAACTCCCATCAGCCACGGTCCACATGGCCAGTCGCCAGGGGTCATGGGAACTGAAGTCCTGCAACATCTGAAGGGCCACAGGTTCCCCCTCTGCACCCTGCTTTAGGGCATCTGGCTAACTAGCATCAGAGCAAGCAGAAAAAAATACAGTGGGACAGCTGTACTAGTAATATTTTCTCCACGCTGGTGCATACATGCACACTCTTTGTCTATGTGACATAATCGGTTGGAGGTCCAGCCTGAGCAAGATTTAAACGAAGGCACTAGAATATAAATGATCCTGCTTTGTAATTGTTGGCTGCAGTCCAGGCAGTTTTGAACGGCTTTGTAGTTTGTTTATGGAGGAAGGCGCTTTATCAGCTAATTAGTGGTTTACTGCTGCCTTTGGCATCTTCTGTGTGTCTGCAATATTTAATGTCCAAGTTTAACTTAATTATATAGAGAAGCATCAAGCGTTTTGATCGCAGAAGGCACAGCCTCCTCCAGGGTGGAGGTGCATAGATCAACATTTATGTTGCTCTTTGAGGTTGAAGCAAGAGGAAATATTTGAAATCACCCTGTGTATGCATGACACCAAGCCATGGTTTGTTTTAAGTATACTGTAGTTTGTTCAACAAGCCACAGACCTTCACACAGATGGGCAAATGTTTCTTTCCCCAAAGCATGGTTTGTTTTCCAGCTTGGCAAATGTCTGGAATGGGGCACTAACCAAACCATGGTTAAGCCTGGCTGTTGGTTAAGCGTGGGCAGGACTGGAACAACAACATATTGATGAGGAGGATAAATTTACAATAAAGCAAGGCAAAATACCATTGCAATTGCAAAGTGTAGAACTTCAGCAAGGCTTGCAAACAACCATACAAAAATAATTTGTAAACCTTGCTGCAATTTACACTTTGTAATTGCAATGATTTTTTTTGTCTAACTTGAGCTAAAATGGTGAGACCATGTGCTGATTTATTTAATAAAGCTTTTGGGTTTCCTGAAGCAAAGAGTGGGAGCCAGGACAAGTGGGTTCAGGCTGACTAGAATATGCGTCCTTGAACTCTGGTCATGCTGTCGCTTGTCTGGATGGAGGGTAGAGAGGGACGTGTGTTTGTGTAGGAACCAGACTACTGTACTAAGGTAAAACCCACATTTACTGCTTCACCCACTTCTGCATCTGGCCCGCTGGAGGTTGTTCAGAAGGGGATGTGGCCCTTGGGCTGGAAAACCTCCCCCGTCCCTGCTATATTCAATCATGCTGGGATATGCAAGGATTCTAGTTGCACAGAACTCCTCATTGGGTGGGGTGGGGGGGATGAAGCACTCTTCAAGCAGCCCAGGCTCCACCCTGGTTCAGTTATCACTTTTTCATTAGTTTTGTGTCTCCAGTGAGATGCTCAAATGCAAAGAAGGCAGCACAAAGTGGATTCTTGCCTTGGCTCCTGCAGGGATGGGCTTGGAGGCTGAAGGATTAAATTAAATTAAATTGCGGGAATTGAGGGGCTTCATTATTTCTGTGTGAGGTGTGTGTTATGCCTAGAGTGAGAGTTGTGGACTCTTGTATATATTAATTTTATTGTGTCTTATGGGGGGTAAGGGATTACTATTTCATGTGCTCAGACCAGAAGGGGAGGAGGGAAGCAAACAGCTGGAAAATACAAAATCAGCACAAAACTAGCTGCTGTTTTTGTTGTGATTGTCAGAATGTTTTTAATAGATCATATATACGGATGTCTCCCCACTTACATGCGTTCAGCTTGTGTGTGACCTCCTTCTATGTGTGGTGCTGGGAAATAATTAAATTGATTTAAATTGCAAAAAGATGTGAAAAGAGCAAAAACGGTCCAGAAAGAGGGAGGGAACTGCAAAAACCATGGGAAAAGAGCTAGCAATCCCAGGAGCCTTTGTAACTATAATCCTGTCGCAGCTTTGCACCAACCTTTGAGACATGTGGAAAGTTGGAGTTTGTGAAATGAGGTTTGGAGGGAGCGGTTGTGATGGAGTTTGGCAGATTTTTGTGGCTTTCCAGAGGTCTGGATGATATTCTCCACTTTATGCGATTTCATGTACATGTGTGTGACATCGTACAACTAGGGGGTGTGCAGCTGCCCCCCCCATCAAGTAAATGAATAAAAATACTTAACTAACTGACCAATTGTGTCAAGGTAACTCGGTTTTGCCCCCTCGACATAAAGCCTGTCCCCCTAAAATAAATCCTGGCTACGCCCATGCATGCCCAGTACCCAGGAATGTAACCTGGTAAGAAGGAAGACTCTGTGTGTGTGTGTGTGTGTGTGTGTGTGTGTGTGTGTGAGAGAGAGAGAGAGAGAGAGAGAGAGAGAGAGAGAGAGAGAGTTTTTTAAAAAATATTAAAGTTTGGTTGTTTATTTAAAAATGTTTTAGGTGCTTTTGTTTTATCTGTAAGCTGCCTTGAGTCCCTGCCAGGGAAAAAGGCAGCATATAAATGAATACGAATACAACAACAACCACAATTTGCTAGTTAAGATGCCCACCTGCCACTCACAAAAGGAGGGGCCCCATGAACTCAGGACGATGTGAATACTCCCCTGCTACACCCCCCCTCCGCCATCACCACCACTTACCCAACAGCCCCAACAGCCCAACTAGTAAATGACCTGGCTTCTGCCAGACCTCCAGGCAACGGACTGAATCCCCTTATGTCATTCACAGCCATTGTTTTGGGGTACAAAATGCACCAGGAAAGTAAGAGGACCCACACAGCTCCCACATGGCCCAGCTCTTCTGGAACAAGGGTTAATGACCCACCTAGGGGTGGCGAGATTCTTTTGCCAAGCAGCCAAGAGGAGGGCTGGGAGGGGCAACAATCACTGCATTGGTCATGTGGTCAGAAATGAAGAGATGGAGCGAGGTTCAAGCTCCCCCAGCTGGTAGAAAACAGCATGGTCCCGCTCAGATTTTGAATGCCTGGCAACCAGGGCCGGCTCTAGGTAGACCACCGGTGGCGCAGGGCACCACGGCGCCGGCCCACCAGGAGGGCGCCGCGAGCTGCGCCCGCCCGGTCTGCCGGTTCGACAACCGCGCTGTGCCTGCCCGTCTGCTGTGGCGCTGCGCGCAGCACCCACCCACTGCGCTGGGGAACGGGGCGGGGGGGGCGCCAGAGGGATCCGTTGCTCCACGGCGCCAGGGGCGCTTAAGACGGCCCTGCCTGGCAGTGGCAACAAAGTAAAAGTGGTGGATTGGGCCCATTTCTTGGGCTGCTGCAGCACGGTGCCCCTCCCCATCGCTTTCAGCGGTTCCACCTGTATATCTGATGTATTCTGCTGGCATGTCCGTCATGCTTATGGTATATCTCAAAGCTCCTTCTCATACAGCAAAACTCAAGTATAGGATTGCACTCTTTAGGCTTTTTTGGAATTACACAGGATAATTTTAATTTTAAGGACCTGTTTTTCAGTGCATTAGGTGGCAGGGGCAATGGGGATGTGTGGGGCTCCTGTCTCATCCCTCTCCTCCAGACGTGTCTTTGTTGCTCTCCTCCTAGTGCTCTGGAAGCAGCTACTTTGCTGGGGGGTGAAGATTTGATCCCATTCTACAACCTTCTGGAAGGTGGCAGAGAGGGCGAGTTTTTCAAGGTAATTTAAGACTTGCATGCTCTCCTTATTTATAGCTTTGTTACTCTGCCTTTCCGCGTCCACACCCTCGAGGCAGCTTACAATAAGTCGATAAATGAAATATATATCACCAAAAAGCAGCAGCAGTAGAACCACAGGGATAAAAAGTGAGTCCAGCATCAGCCCAAGATACATTGCTGCCTGAAGCAACTCATTCCATGCAGAGAAGCTGACTGGACTGGTGGCTGAATCTTATGCCAGTGCTCCAACCCCTTCCTTCTGCTTCCTGACCCCATCCATGCTTCACCCTGGAGAGGGCCAGCCCTGGTGAGTCAGCAGATGAAAAGCAGCAGTCAAAAATAAGGAAAAGGACTGTGACTATAATTAAAGCAGAAAATAAACTTCACCTGGCCCCTTAACCCTAACGGAAGTGGTACCAAGCAAACTTATCTGGGAAGAGCTTCCAGCAGTTTGTGCACCACTGTAGAGAAAACTCTCCAGCAGCCACCTCCCTAAGCTCAGAAAACAGCAAAACACCGAGATAGGCTTTTGACGAAGTTCCTAATCAGTGGGAAGCTTCATTGAAAGAAAGTGCTCCTTTAGATACCTCACCTCCATATTGCTTCAGGTTTTAAAGTTCAAAAGATATCAGAAGAACCTGGCTCCTGGATAAGACCCAAGGCACATCCTGTTCTCAAAGGAACCAACCAGATGCTCATTATGGGAAGCCCAAAAGCATCTTCCTTCAATGGCACTCTTCCTTCTCATGTCCTCCAGCAACTGATATTCAGAGGCTGACTGTCTCAGATACTGGAGGCAGTATTTCAAATTGTGCTTCCAGTTAATGCTGGAGTAATATGTTCCTTGCTGTTGGGTCCCACTAGCAAGCCACATTCTACACCAGTTGAAGTTTCCAAATGCTTTTCACCTCCCCCAGATCCAAGTGCCCATTGAAGGACCCCAGAACCCTGGAGCCAGCACTGTTTCAAAATCCAGCTGTTATTGCATGTCCAGTTAGTTGCTTTGCACATGGGATCATTGCATTTTTCCATTTATACTTGATCACTTCCCCCCACTACATGTTTTTTAAAAAGATGAAACATGAACCGAATGTCAGGGTTCAAGTTTAGAGGAAATGGCTATTAATTATATAATTTATCTAGCTATCTAATTCATCACCTTTTATGTTTTCCATGCCACAAAACTCAGTGCGCCTTTTTCATAAAATCCCAAAGCTGGAAAGGATCTCAAAGATCATCTAGTTGATACCCACAGGCCACTGCTGATGTAGGAAACCCATTACTACACAATCCCTAATTGGAGGCCATTGAACCTTGTGCTTAAAAGCTTCTAAACGGCCTCGGTCCAGTATACCTGAAGGAGCGTCTCCACCCCCATCGTTCTGGCCCGACACTGAGGTCCAGCGCCGAGGGTCTTCTGGCGGTTCCCTCGCTACGAGAAGCCAAGTTACAGGGAACCAGGCAGAGGGCCTTCTCGGTAGTGGCACCCACCCTGTGGAATGCCCTCCCACTAGAGGTCAAAGAGAACAACAACTACCAGACCTTTAGATGGCATCTCAAGGCAGCCCTGTTCAGGGTAGCTTTTAATGTTTGATTTCTGTATTTTAATGTTTTGTTGGAAGCCGCCCAGAGTGGCTGGGGGAACCCGGCCAGATGGGCGGGGTATAAATAATAAATTATTATTATTCTGAAAAAGAGAGTTGGCTACCTTCTATGGCAGTGTGTCGAACAGCTCATGTAGCCAGGAAATCCTTCAAAATGTTTAGTCTAATCCCAATTTGAGCTGTTTGGTTCCATTCCTACCCTCTGGAGCAAGAGGAAAGAAATGTCCTCCATTATGTATGTGGAAGTAAATGAATATTTGAAGGTGGCTACCCTGTTACCTCTCTTAACCACATGCTCTCCAGGCTGTGAACAGACTCTGCTCCCTCACCTTCTCCTCATGGGCTGTGTATTACATTTCCCCCTCCTCCAGGAGCTGGAAGACTATTTTTATTATGCTCAGCTGCGTCATCAAGGTATTGACACCATGGAACCCAGAAAGGTGTCCACACACATCCCTTTGGAGCAAGTCCCTTTTGTCATGCGCGCCATGGGTTTCTACCCATCTGAGGAACAGGTCAGTATTACTACAGGGGAGAGTTGCACAAACCTGTGAGTAGGAATGGAATGGAAGAATCTGTCCATTTCAGTTATCTCCCCACACAATGCCCCCCCTCAAATGTTGGGCGCAACTCGGTGTCACTGTGTCTTGACGTTGTGGGGCATGCTGGGCACCCACAATGTGGGACTTAAGTTGGCACCCCTGTTTAGAGGAGTGTATTATATATGGGGAAATGGCTTGCAAAAAACATAAAGCATGAAAAATATCCTATTAAAATATGTATACAATCAGAAATTTGCACTAAATTTCTCAAAGTATACATACATATACTGACAAATTTTCACGAGGACTTAAAAAAGTACTGACTACTGCAGAAATGTTGAGAGCTAAAGACTGGGGAAATGATCCATATAAGGGCCCCATGCTGGTTTCCTGCTGTAAATTCCACCGTTCCAGCTATATGCCACCGAAGGTACTGTTCAGGTACTGCAAGCAGTGGTGATTGCAGTGCTTTTTTTCCTGGGGGTACTCAAGGGTACACAGTACTGGTACCTTCCCCCCACCAATGCTAAAAGTGTGGCACTTACTGCAACACTTTATGGTGAGTACCAGCCATTTTTTTCCTTAAAAAAAGAGGACTGAGTGGTTGCAGTGGTGGAGGAACCCTCTCTGGCACCCGGGGCAGGGCAGCCCGTACGGACTGCGCATGTGCAGTATCCCGCCTGTGCGCACTCCATACAGAGTGTCGCACATGTGCAGGCTGTACAGGCTGTCGCACATGTGCAGTCCGTATGGGCTGCGGCTTGCACAGTGGCTGTACAGGCTGCCACACGAGCAGCATCCTGTACAAACTGTGCATGTGCGGCAACCTCTATGGAGTGTGCATGTGTGGCAGCCTGTACGAACGCTGTGCAAGTGGCAGCCTGTACAGACTGTGCATGTGTGGTGACTCACATGGCATCCCATACAAACGGCACGAGAGCAGCAGCAGCCCATATGGATGCCACGCCCTCGGCTGCTTTCTAGCTGGGGAGAGGCAGGGGCCATCTTGTCACCCCCTCCCAGAGTGGCACCCGGGGCAGCCCGCCCCCTACGCACCCCTTCCTACGCCACTGAGTGGTTGGATATATTTTTGACATGAAATTGGCACAGATACCTGCCATCTCAAGGTAGGGCTGAGAGAGACAAACCTGGAGAGCTGCTGCCAGTCAGTGTAGACAGTACTGAGCTAGATGGACCAACAGTCTGATTCTGCATAAAGCAGCAGCTTATGTACTGAGCCAGATGGCACTGCATTGAAGAGAAGGGGTTTCCAGGGAGACCCAAAAGCTCCCTTGTAGGTTTTCTTGTGCATGCCTCCTACTTTTTCAGAGCAATCCTACAGGCAGTTGCTCAGAAGCAATGAAAGTGTGCGCAAATGATTGCAGCTGTATCTCATCTGTCACTTAGGGATGGCGGAAACCGCCAAAGGGCATTGCTGGCTGGTAGTCCTGAGGATGGGAGAGAAAGGGACATAGCAGAAATAGTGGTGAAAGAAGGTGCAAGTTGTGGAAGCCCCACTGAGCAAAAATTGTCCTTGTGTTTCAGGATTGCACAGGGCTGTGGAGACAGTTCAGCCCAAGCAGCATCTTCCCTTTGCAGGCTGTGTGTGTGCTTTAAAGAGAAGGTGCCTATTGGTGGCAGAATGACAGGAAAAGCTCTTCAAGGGTGACCAAACATGTAGCCCAGTTCCCTGCGCATTGTAGCGTAGCGGGGAGGGTTCATGGCCTACTTCCCTGCACTGAGCATAAATGCGCAGGCACAATAAGAACAGCGCTGGAGCTGCCCCACTTTTATGAAACAGCCAGAGGGTGTGAAAAGAGAACCAGCTCTTCTCCCCACCTCACTAATCCTTTGCGACTCGTTTTCCCCTATGCATGTCATATCCTTGGAAAAATGCTTCTTGGGAATGATGGGAGGGTTGTGGAGAGAAAGTGATATTTCTAATTTTATGACGGGAGCAGTAATGATTATAATAGCCTTGCAAGTGTCCTCACCTCTCTTCTTCCTTCTCATTCATTCATAAATCTCTTTCCACTAACAGAATCTGTGTTATCAGGACCAGATCTGATTATCTGGTATCTGTGGCTGGTAAATCACAGTCTCTGTTTTTTTCTTTTCAGGAGGTTTTTATTGAGGGGTATGTGTATTTATTTATTTATTTGATTTATTAAAATGAATATGCCACTTGGTTGTGAAAAACATCAAATTGGTTTTTTAAAAAAAGAATAAAGCAATGACATTACCAGTAAAAACAACTAACAGCAGATTAAAATGCACACAAACTTTCCACATAACTGGGGAAGCTTCTGTAAACAAAAAGATTTTTAGCAGGCACTGAAAAGAGTCTAGTGACAGTGCCTGCCCGATGTCAATATGCAGGGGGTTCCAAAATGTGGTGCTGCCGCACTAGAATATGGATTCCTTATGAATTCAGAACATCTGTAACAGTGCCAGTTCTGCAGATTGAAGCAGTTGAGTGGTCATATAGTGGGTTACTAGAGAGAGGCAATTCTTCAACTTCTACCCCAATACCCAAGTTTCTAAAAGTTAACTCTCTAATTGGGAGAGGTGCATTATTCTCTAGGGTTCATGCCTGTTAATTCATGAACATGAATTCCAAGCTTGCATCCCCTTGAGCTCTTTAACACTGCTGAAGTAGGGTTTTTCAACAATTATCTGGAAGCAGAATTAAAACAGAGGTTCCATGCAGCATTTGCTTGTTCATATAATATTAAACCATGGTTTAGTTTTATGTCTAAAAAAGGCTGTTTGTGCAAACAATGCTTTGTGTGGTTTTTCTGCTTTTCTGGACACTTCTCAGGTGCTGCTCCAAACACTAATGGTCTGATAGTTCAGATGTAACAGCAAACCAGTTTGCTTAAGCTGGACTGTATTGTATTTGTTTTTTTTTGTTTTTTTGTTTTTTTTGAAACCACCCAGCAGACTGTGGTACACAGATGGTATAGAAATGGAACAAATATATATTTGGACATCATTGCAAACAGCAGCAGCCAAATGGGTAAGACTAAGAGGAATACTCATGCAAACCATTTATTCCCAGTCCTTCTGAGCACGGGTTGGGGAAATGTGACCTCTCTATGCAGCAAAGTGTTCCTTTTTCAATGGCCATGAAATGTCTTTTATTGTTGCCTTGGCACAGAAGGTCAAAGCGTTCCAGTGGTGTCAGCAGCTCCCTTTACAAAGGCACATTTTTATCCCTTTAGATAGAAGACATGCTAAATGAAGTCAAATTCAGTGAATATCTGGAGACCGGCATGCAAGTGACTGACATCGATTTAGGCGACTTTATCAAGCTGTATGTGAATCACCGGCCTGCCTTTGGGCTCTCACTAAAAGAAATAGAAAATGCCTTCAAAGTGCTGGGCTATGAGAATGAGGACAGCGAGGTGGCCATTAGCAGGGATGAACTGCTACTGCTGCTACAACAGAGAGGTGGGCCTCAACCCAGAGGAGGGCAGCATTGGCCCCAAAACAGATTTGTCACAAAGCTAACAGGTTGTGTTTTTACCTTATTTGACCCAGGAGAGCATTTCACAGAAGAGGAGCTTGCAGAGTGCCTCACCACTTTGCTGGGTGCAAATCCTGAGGGGGGCCGCTCAGAGCTTGGCACCTACGACGCTACAGGTACTTGGCTACAGCAGTGGCGGAGGAACCTTCTCCGGCACCCGGGGCGGGGCAGCCCGTACGGACTGCGCATGTATGGCATCCCACACATGCACACTCCGTATGGAATGCCACACGTGCAGTCCGTACGGGATGCCCCACATACGCACTCTGTATGGGCCACCACTCGCACAGTGTCCATATAGGCTGCCGCTTGCACGGCAACTGTACAGAGTGCGCATGTGCGGCATCCCGTATGGACTGTGCGCACCCTTGACTGCTCTACAGCTGGGGGGAGGCAGGGGCCATCTTGTCACCCCCCCAGAGTGGCACCCGGGGTGGGCTGCCCCCTCTGCCGCCCACTTCGTACGCTCCTGGGCTACAGCACTTACTATGAAAACATCAGCAGAATGACAGCTAATAACCTAGAACAGGCATCCCCAAACTGCGGCCCTCCAGATGTTTTGGCCTACAACTCCCATGATCCCTAGCTAACAGGACCAGTGGTCGGGGAAGATGGGAATTGTAGTCCAAAACATCTGGAGGGCTGAAGTTTGGGGATGCCTGACCTAGAATGATGTGTATTAAGCCTAGTGTAAGCTGTTGAGGGGAGAGCCCTCCATTGTCCTGCATCCTAACATCAATTTCAATGCCTCTCGCCTTGCAGGTGCAGATGCCTTTATTGAGGAAGAAATTCCAGAGGAAATCACAGCGACGCACTTCATAAGAGACATTCTTGACTTACCTATTCCTGAGCCGAGACGGACAGAGACGGAAACAACAAAGACCACAAATGAACCTGAACCTGGGAGCAGCACCCTGATAATTAAATCTTAATGGCCTCTGATTTTTCTTAAGCCTTAAAAAGAAAACACATTGCTGTAGCTGCCTTAAAAAAAATTTTTTTTTGCATCCCTTTAGAAATTGTATTTTCTTTTGAAATAAAAAATGATCAGAGCCAGGGTCATGGAAGATGAAGGATTTTTTCTGGTGATAACAGAATAAATGATGGGAAGGAGGGAGCTGCGGCCCATGATAGGAAAAGAGGTGGCAAGGGAACACCTACCATAGCTGCATCACTCATGACTCATGTTAAGATTGTGGTCCACCAAGACTGCCCTTTCACATGCACTGCCAGTAAGCCAGGTGTCCTTCACCCTATATTTGTGCATCTGGTCCTTCCTGCCTAAGTGCAGAACCCTACATTTGTCCCTCATGAAATTCATTTTGTTAGTTTGGGTCCAGTTCTCCAATCTGTTAAGATAATTTTGAATTCTGATTCTGTCTGAGGCAGGGGCGTAGAAAGGTGGGGGGCGATAGAGGCACTCCGCCCCGGGCAGCACGATCCCGAGGGAGCCATCGCGGCTGTCCCGCCCGCACTGGGCGCTCCGGTGCCGGAGCATGAAGCTCCGCTACTGGTCTGAGGCGTTAGTTACGCACCCCAAAGCTTGGCATCACCTGCAAAATTTATGAGCACATCCTCAATTCCTTCATCCAAGTCATTTATAAAGACGTAGAGCAACAATAGGCCCAGGACAGAACCCTGCAGCATCCCACTGGTCACTTTTCCCCAGGATAACAAGGAACCATGAATGAGCCTGCCTGGGTTAGCGGGTGCAAAATACTTGCCTGGCCCTGGCAAACCACGCTACACCACTGCCTCAAAGCATGGGCGTAGGCAGGAGGACAGGGGGCAGCTGCCCCCCCTAGAAGCAAAAAATTAATGTATTTTACAGACCCTAACCAGCACTTTTCCCCTCCAAAAACTGAAGTGGAAAGGGCTTTGCTTTAGCATGAGCAGCTCAGTCTCTGCTTCCTGGGGGCGGGGGGGGCGGGCGGGAACACAGCTGTAACAAAAACACATCAAATAAATAAAGCAAAGTGGCTACCGGTAGTTAAGCAGTTAAGACAATGGAGCAGAATACCCTTTCAGGCAAGATTTGATAGCCACCACTTCACCCTATTGTTCTTCAGTGGGAGTTGTTAATGAGCATTCAGGGATCACATTAAGAGTTCTATTGGCGATTTAATGAGGGTGCAGAGGATTCAATTTGACTAAGGTGGCTCTGCAAGGCTAAAAGGAAGTGAATAAGAAAAGGGGGGGCTGTACCTTTGATAGACATAGTGATGTTTATAAAAAGCAGTGGTGTTCCAGTCTGCCCCTCCTCCTGCATCTGTATACTATAAATCAGGGGTGGCCACCTCCCAAGAGACTCTGATCTACTCACAGAGTTAAAAACTGGGAGTGGTCTACCCCCTTTTGGGGGGTTCAGGTCAAAGCTGTTGAGTTGTTTTTAGGGAAGGGAAGCCCTGTTTTTTGGGGTTTCGGTCAATCTTGTTGAGCTTCTTTTAGGAGGGAGGGAGGCCCATTTTTGTTTAGGGCTTCAGGTCATAGTTCAGCTTTTTTTAGGGAGGAGGAAAATTTTGGGTGAGCTTTTTTTAGGGGTCCCAGTGATCTAGCAGTGATCTACCACAGACATCCAGTGATCTACTGGTAGATCACAATCTACCTGTTGGATGTGCCTGCTATAAATCAAGCAGAGAGAAAGCTGCTTACAGGCGTACTGGTATCTTCCTCTTGCTGCAAAGTTCTAGCATCACAGCGTCACCCAGAGACACCCACAAATGTGAGTTATCCCTCTCTCTATTTCTTCCTTCCTTCCCTCCCTCTTCCATCCTTAATGAAATACTGGGGGGGGGGCAGAGAAGCCCCACTTGGAAAGCCGAACAACATGGGGGGGGGAATGGCTCTTTCAAATACAGTATCTACCAGTAATTGGGGGGGGGGAGACACCTAGGCCTCTAAGGAGTTGGCTACTATGCCTAGGACAATTCAAGAAAGCAGAATGAGTCATATGCTATGGTAATATATCAATAGAATCATAGAATTGTAGTCGGAAGGGACCACAAGGGTCATCTAGTCCAACCCCCTGCAATGCAGGAATTTTTTCCGAAGGTGGGGCTTGAACCCACGACATGGTTGAAATATTATGCTGATATGCAGCAACGCCTCAGAGACGTGACTGTGGCCGTGCCTTGCCTCACCCTCGCCTGCCCTGCCACCCCCTCTCACCTACCCCACCCTCCCTTCCTCTCCAGCCAAGCAGGGTAGCCGCCGACGCTGCCAGCCCCAGAAGCACAAGGTGGTAACCGCTGCTGCCGCTGCCGCTGCCACCATGATGTCGCCGGCCCCGCTGGTCCTGTAGCCCCGCCCATGTTCCCACTTCGTGGCCCCTCCCCTCCTGTGCCCTGGCCCCGCCCCTGAACGACCATGGCTCCCCCCCCAGTTTTGATCCTGGGTACGCCCCTGTCAAGGACTCATTGCTCCGATATGGCCCTCAGGGATTCTTATTCTGAACAATCTTTGCCAGATGAGAGGGAAAATCCAGCCAAGGGAGAAATGTATTACACACACACACACACACACACACACACACACACACACACACACACACCTATACAAGTGGTGGTTGTTACGGTTCTTCTTCTCCGGCGATCGCTTGTAGCTCACATAATGTTTACATGTTCGATGTTCCAAGTAGCACGTTGAAATGATCGTTAATGATAAAGGCTTGATGTCGTTGGAGTTTGCTAAGGCCAATGCTAGGTTGGAAGATTTGATTTCTACCCTTACAGAATTTAGGCTTGCATGGGGAATCTTACGAAGCCAAAGGGGATATATTCTATTGTAGTTCTGATACAGAATCTGGTAAGGATTCTAGAGTTACTTCTGTAGTGCTGGGATGGGGAATCTGTGGCCTCTGGATCTTGTTCTACTCCAAATCCATTATGCTTCATAGAAAGCGATTCACAAATGAAATGAATTAATAAATAATAGCACCCACCCCTGGAATCTGACCTGGAAAGGATCAGGGGGAGATTGGGTCAGGAAGACAATAACACAGGAAGAATGGAAGACAATAACACAAGGAAATTCAAAACAGTAACAATTTATTGTGCATTTATTCAAAATCCATTAAAAATATTTGTTTTTATTCCATGCTATTCCAGTTCTCTTTCTTCTTTTCACCAATCGGTGAAATCCCGTCTCTGCCTTCAATCAGCTCGAGACCGAGACACGTGGAGTTACACAGGGAGTAGATCATATATCCTAAGGAACGGGAAAACCCAAAATTCCATGAGATCTTTTGAGGCAAAATAATGTGAATAATTTTCAGATCTCTCTCTGTCCCCTGCCCTGCCCTGTCTTTTGCCAAAACAAAGGTAGCCACCCTGTGCCCAGACAGCAAGACCCCCTCTCTCTCGGCCTCCCTGAGGTGGTCCAAAGGAAACAAGAGCAAGGCATAAGGCCCCAGCTTGGCTGCAGGAGTTGCCAGAAGGAGGTCTACAAAATGCCATCCAACCATCTTAGGGACTCCACTCTGCATCTGTGGAGGGTTTACTCTGGAGCCTTTTCTTCTCCTGAAGCCATTCCATGAGGCAGCAGAGGTTTAGAATCAGAGTTCTCCTCCATGGGCTCCCATCTGGGGGGATGAGCCCCATCACGCCCTCACTCCCCTCTACAGCTTCCTCTGGATCTCATCTGCTCCATCTGCCGGAGCCTGTTCTCTGACAGAGGGGAAAGTCCCTCACTCACCGAGGGTTTGAGAGCCATTGGTTACCCTCCCCTGGTTCCCTGACCTCTTCTCATCCTTGACTGCTCATCCTTGTCCCACCACCCCTTGGCCTCTGTCCCCACAAGGCAGCTTCCCCCTACCTGATCTGGTCCCACAGCCACTGCATCCCTTCTGCCCCCGTGAAAATATGGATAAGGAGGTCTTGCCGCCATCATTCTGTCCCCTGCAAGAGAAAACAGGTAAGCAGGATGCCAGGAGTTCCTGCTTCTCTCACAGATGAAACAGGGTGATATGGAAATCGGGGTACACTGTCCAATCCTATGAGTCCAGAAATGAACCCTCGGATACGCCTCACCCCTTTGCATAAGCTGATTTCCACAATCCCCTCAGGAAACTCCTTGAAACAGCACACATAACAATACCTAGCTCAGGATGTTCGAAATGACGGCTATCACCTCCCTTTACACAAATCCCTTCCCGCCGCAGCCGAAGCGTCAACGCCCCCCCCCTCCAGGAGAGAGATTATCGAATTCGAGACACCCTCACCAATCATGCCCCAATAAACTATGCCAGCATAAAGAAGAAATTGTTTTATACTACTTTCAGTAAGGGTTTTCTTCTGGGTACTCTTCTGAGCTGAGATTTCGTTTCCTTTAATACTTTGTTGCGAGCTGTCAAAACGTTCCTCTGAAATGTCAACGTACTTTCGCTGTTAACATGTAGCCGCTCTTTTCCCTTTTACCCGTTACAATATTTATGTAACCCTTTCCTAGAACAGAATCTGAAATGTAACCCTTGATACCTTTTTCGTTCAATATTGTATCTATTTGATGAAGTATTGTCACAAGCTTGAAATCTTGTACGTTGCCCTGTATATTCTATGGCTTGACATCTTGTACGTTGCCCTGTATATTCTATGGACTTCCTTCATGTACCCTTCCCACCCTGACATCCCCTATACCACACTGCCATCTAGCTGGTCGCGAACAAATGACACCAATACACAAGTTCAAGGAAAGAAAAACAACTTTATTTAGAATTCAATATCATCGACGTCTTCCGCACCTCTGCCCAAGTCGCCCTGAAACAATAAAGAGAATATCCGTTGCATCAACTGGACTATCACCGGGAATTATCACCTTTTGTTTTCCCCATCAAGGACTATCAACCCGTTTGTCTTTACCAGATGACCCTCCTCCCAAACCCATTTCCCGCCTTTCATGTAACTATGTAACATGTGAAGAAAAATCCTATAAAAATGTGAAACTCCCTTTGTTCTGGGTTCTTCACTCCATCTCGCTGTGTGAGGGGGAAACCGCTGTTGCAACAGCTTTTTATTTCTTTGTTTCTTTGTTGGTGAATAAACTTTGCCTTGCTTTTGACAGCCCTGGCTTGATCTCTGTCCTTTCGCAATCGGTAAGCGGCAGTAACTGCGTTTGCTTGCCGGGATCTCCGGACTCTCCCTGGGTCAGGATCCAATTAATTGGGTTCATAGGGACCCCCCAAAATTTACTTCAAGGGCATCTCTAACTACAGGTGGGCTTTTGAGAAAGTCTTACCTGCTGAGTTCATTTGGATGTTGCCCTCACTCTGGTGTCCGCACTGCCTATAAATCTTCAATTATAATATCATCTGGATGGAAGAGAATGAAAATTAAAATGAGATTTTCCCACAGGCCCCCCCCTCCTTCAGTCAAAGGTGGGAACATAGCTGCCAAGTTTTCACTTTTCTCACGAGGAAGTCTATTTAGCATAAGGGAATTTCCCTTTAAAAAAGGGATAACTTGGCAGCTATGGGTGGGAAAGGCCTGCCAGGCAGGGAGCAGGTCCTGCAGGAGTCCCAGCAAGAAGACCTCAGAGGTGGGTCTTGGGCAAATAAAGGGACAAGGTAGTTTGCTGTCTCCAAGGTGTGGGGCTCACCTTCTTCTGGCTTCTGTCGGAAGCAGGCCAGGTCCGGCCGAACTACCGTCATCTGCAGAGGAAAGAAAAATCAGGGTCAGTTGGCAGCAAGAGAGCACAGAAGCAGCACCAAGCCAGGAAGGACGGGTCTCACTCTGTCTTGGGCCCAATCCCTTGTTCCAGAGGACCTCCCTGGGCCCTGCAGCCTCCTGGGCAGAGGTGGAAGGGCAGCCTCTGGCCTCACCCTGGCCCCCAGGGACACACACCGCATCATCTGCGTTAAAGGTCACTCAGGGATGTGCTCTTGGAGGGATGGAAGCAAACACAGGAAGGAATAGAAGGCGAGCTACTTACTCGGAGGCGGGGAAATTTTCGGGCAACGGCCAGCAGCAACGAAATGCTGCTGGCCGCTAATTTTTGAGCCTCCCCGCTTTCCCCCAGGGCGTATCCTCGCAGGTCCTGCAGGAGGAAAGAGCGTCTCAGAGTCAGGGGCCAGTCTGGGCCAAAGCGGCCCTCACTGCCCCCACCACAGAGTCCCTGGCACTTCTGGACCATGAGGGTTTGCCAGCTTTGGTCTTGGACCAAATTGAGGGCCAAAGAGGCTCTGTGCCCCAGAAATGGTGCAGTCCGTTGGGTAAGGGACGGGGGGGGGCAACCCTGAAACCACCCCTGATGCCATTGGGACACTTACGCTTAAAAGTTGCAGGAGGGTGCCCGGATTGGGGGCTTCCATTAGGAGACTTCCTAGGAGGAGACGGAAGTGGCGCTTCAGCTCCTGCGGGAAAAGAGAGAAGAGAGTTTGAATGTTGGTGAAATATGATGAAGAAGAAAGAGCCATGCAAAGGGAATTTGAGACACAGGACATACCTCTCTTTCCTCCTCCTTTTCTGGGCCCTGAATAACTGCCTCCATGGTCTTATGGAGGATCGCACTGATCATGTCACAGCTGAATTTGGGCCTCATGGTACTGCAGAGATGAAAGCGAGAGGGTTAGACGCTTCCTCTGAGTCTCCCTTGGAGTTCTGCCCCCCCCCACCCTCCATCCCAAAGACCCAACTCACCTCAGCTGGAGGAGGGCCTCCAAGGCAAGGGCCAGGGTCAGGGGGCGATCCCTGAAGTGCTCCAAGGGCCCCAAGATGTCCTGGAAGAGAACAGAGGAGGAAAATCAGCTCTTTCCGGGGCCTCCAGAGGACAGCTCCAACCCCCAACACCAGGCTTGGCTTTACAGGGGACCCTAAGCCGGCAGGGTCCTCCTCTCCGCAGATGCACAACCCTTCCCCCCACCTCCCCGCGGGGGTCCCTCACACCACCCCTCACTCACCAGAATGGCTTTGGCCGTCTCCTGCTTGGAGCACTTCAGGGTTCGCAGCCCCCTGAGCTCAGCTGCCTGGCAGCTCTGGATGACCCCGAGGATGTAGAATTGCTCATCCTCGAGCAGCTGAAATGCAAAAGTCAGGCTGTCAGTTCCTTGTGAGGGGAGGGCTTCTCTGCATCTGAGAGTGCAGAGTGGGGGGCAGGTCTGAGGGATCCAGTCCCTGTTCTTGTTTTCTGCAATACTCACCCCTGGGGAAGGGATGTGGAACCGCAGAACTGCAAAAAGAAGGACATGCAAACAGGTGAGTCTGTCCCTGAGCCCCTGGCAAGGCTATTCCAATAGTTTTCTCCTGGATTCCAAGTCCTACTACAGAGGTGGGACATCCCCAGGCCTTGGGGGCCAATCCTGGCCTCCTTTCCCCAGAATGTGGCTCCCCAGGGAAGGTGCCCCTCCCGCTGGCAATTGCCCCCCCAGCCATGCCCCCCAGCCCAGCCCCCTGCTTCATTCATTGGACTCCACGAAATGGGTTGGCCTCTGGGGGGAGGGGGTTCCAGCCACTGGCCCAATGGACCTTGGGTCGGATTCAGCCATCTGGCTCTTTCCATCTTTTGACTAGCTTCCCCCCCCCCATGCTGATTCCTGCCCTCCTCTGTCCAAAAAAGGAGGGCCACTTGCTCACCTGGCGCCACGGGCTGCTCTGGGCCTTGCTGGGGGGCCACCCTGTGGCAGCGCCGAAACAGGCGCCTTAAGCACCTGATCCTAGAAGAGATGAGCGGAGAGAGAGACTCAGACGCCGGCAGCCCAAATTCTTGTGTGTGAGGAGGGGTGTCTGGAGAAGACAGGGAACCACCACCAAATGGGCAGAACAGAAATACGTATGTGGAGAGGGGAGAGCTTTGGGTCATTCATTAACAATGTTACCAGAATTTATGGAAAGGGGTTTTTTTTCGCCGTACCCCCCTCCAACTGTAGCCCAAATCAACAGCTTCACTTCTGCAAATGTCCCCACAAAACACATCATCCTGACACAGTCCTTTCCTTTTTCCATTCCAAAGGCTCCCGTAAATAAGGGTAGAGCATTTGCCCTAACGAAGGCTGAGCCTTTTACTCACAAGGCGCTCAACCAATCTGCTCAGCCTATCCAAGTAACTGTCCAATAGCAACCAAGGAGCGCCGCTAAACAGCGCCCCCCAGCACAAAGCACACAGGCACTGCAACTGCTGACCAGCCGTGGCCTCTGCTCTACAAATAGGAATTCCCACTGGGAAAAGGGAAAAGTCAGAACCAGCCATGAAAACCGTTCTTGGTCCATTGAAACTTGTCTTTGGCATTTCAGTCTAGGCTCTTGTACTACCAATCCAGCTGTAGGCTTCTGAAACATGAACCACTTATAAACGCCATCTCCAACGCCTTGAAAGATTCCATCAATGGTGTCCCCACGACTCACCCCCCACCCCCACCCCCCGGAGATGAAGAGAAAGGGAAGGAATGCTACTTACAGCCTGCCCATTTCGTTGACGAAAAGATCCCACCCTCCACACTAAAGTAACTAACTATCTAAAATGCCCACCCAAGCCTAGATCTGACCCCAACCCCAACCCCTGCCCTAAGTCTATACCTAACCCCCGCCCTAACGCTACACTTAACCCTAACTACTCTATGTACAAAATATATACAAACTATGCACAGATGTGCACAAAAAACAAAGAACAAAAATAATATAAAGAACGAAAAATAAAATAAAATAAATAAAAGTGTTAAAAGAAAAGAAAAGAAAATCAAAATAAATGAAATAAAAGTAAGAAATAAAATAACAGTAAGAAATAAAATCAAAATCAAAATAAGAAACCGGAAAAATAACAACAATCCAAACTCCTCTCCTCTCCTATTCGCCACCAATCACCACCAACCGCCACTAACTCCTCTCTCTCTCCTCGCCTCACTACAAACCCACAATGGCCGCCTGCAACTCAGTGGCTTTTAAAGGAGAAGCAAGAGAAGTCACAAAGGAGGGCGGGTCCTGGTAACCATGGCAACCCCCCCCCCCGGACCTGGCCCCACCTGGCCCCTCCTGAGTGGTGATGCTCCTCTGTCAGAATTCGGAGGAACCTGCTGTTCCGCCTGCAGCTGGGCTGCATCTTCATTTCACATCCAGAGGGCCTTCTCGGTGGTGGCGCCTGCCCTGTGGAACGCCCTCCCATCAGATGTCAAAGAGAAAAACAGCTACCAGATTTTTAGAAGACAACTGAAGGCAACCCTGTTTAGGGAGGCTTTTAATGTTTAGTTGTTTTATTTCATTTTTCTGTTGTAAGCCACCCAAAGTGGCTGGGGAAACCCAGCCAGGTGGGCGAGGTATAAATAATAATAATAAATTATTATTATTATTATTATTATTATTATTATTATTATTATTATCCTTTTTCCTGCAGCCCCATTCCCCAAGGGAGACCACCCCCACATCCTTCAAGGCAGGCTAGGCATCTCCATAGCGCAGGATTGGACCATCTGCTTAGCATGCAGGTCTTCCATCCTGGGGGCTGGGAATTCCTCCCCCCCCAAATCCCAGAGAGCTGCTGCCAGTCAGTGCAGGCTAGCTGAAGAAAGATGTTGAGCAGCTGGAAAGTGAGCAGAGGAAGGCTGATGAAGGGCCTGGAAACCAAGCCTTATGAGGAACGGTTGAGGCAGTTAAAAGCCAAGCCTGATCCATATTATAGTGTTGTAAAAATTTGCAGAGCTACACGGTCCTAGAATTAAGTGGATCCTTGACCCAGGAAGAGTCCAGGTATCCTGGCAGGCAGACGAAGTTTGAGCGTCTCCTGCCTACCAAATAACAGAGGCCAAACCAGGACGTACGAAGCAAGGTACTTTATTAATTAAATAATAAAGCTATTGCAATAGCGATCCGTCCACACAAGCAAGTTGAAGTGAAGGGACCCCGAACAAAGGAAGCTTCACAAATTTATAGGTTTCATTTCCAATAGTACAGAATTGCATAAAAGGTGGGGAAATGGGTTCTGGGAGGGGGTAATCGCGAGAGGACAAAGGGGTTGATGGAATTCTTGATGTAAGATATCATGGTGATAGTCCAGGTAATGATTATGCATGTCTCCTTATTGTTTGACAGGAAGACTCTGCGGATGTGGGAAGATTGTTGATAACACCTGTTTATCAAATAAAATT
Source organism: Zootoca vivipara (assembly GCF_963506605.1). Classification (NCBI taxonomy): domain Eukaryota; kingdom Metazoa; phylum Chordata; class Lepidosauria; order Squamata; family Lacertidae; genus Zootoca; species Zootoca vivipara. The sequence continues at coordinate 5,193,923 of NC_083292.1, forward strand.
GTTGTTCTCACTGAAAGTGTGTATTTGAGTCGTGCTCTTTTAGACTGGCTAGGTGGCAGTGTGGTATCAAGAAGAAGTGGAAACAGTCCGTAAAATATGTTGTGCCACAGAGGTGCCTATTAACTTGCAACAAAGTTTATACAAATATTCAACGTTTGCAATAGAGAGAAAAGACTACACTTAAAGTTAAAGAAGAAGAAGATATTATACAGTAACTAATAATACACAGAGAGGATACAATTCTAACAGCGGTAAAACGTTCACAGTTCAGAGCGATGTTTGACAGCTTATAACATTTTATCAAGGACAACGAACTAAAAGCTTAGAAGGGTGCATAAGTGGAAACCTTTGCAAATAGTAGAGTCAAACAATTAATTCTTCAGGATGGCAGGATTTTTTAAACAGGTACAATTTGATAGAAAGGTTCAAGGTATCAGTGCAAGGTTATATTATTGCGGTTTCGTAAATAGATACAGTTTCATACAGAGTAGAGAATAGGGAGATGCATCGGGTAACATGATAGAGGACACCATAACATTACTAAAGGAACAACGGAATAGTTTATTAGGGATAAATATATATATCTTAAAAAGGTCCATGGTTCAGCTGAATCTGGGTCATGAAAAGTACAAGGGAGGGCACCTCAGGCGGGGATTTGGGAGGGTGGAAGTTCCGAGAATGGGTGATCGTTATCGTTTTTGGTTATCTGGCTGGAGGTGCGATTATGCAAGTTTCCATGTGGGTGTGAGACAGGATTTAGCAATGGGTTATGTAAAAGGGTGCGTGTGTTTTCCAAGAGGTCTGGAGGAACTGTCTGGGTCAGCAGGGGATTAATTTACCTTGATACGGCAGAATAGGCTTCTCTTGACTTTTGAACCATGAAGTCAAGAAAATGGCTTCTCTCTGGCTAAACTGTCCCCTCTCTGTACATTGGTAGTCTCGTAATGCATGGGGGCAAATTCCTCTTACCCTGCCCCTTATAACATTTCCCCTCTCTGCGGATTAATTTTTAAGTAATTAAAAATTATTTCCGCACACCGGGGTAATGTACTCCCCACTCCCAAGGTGGAACATCGGTACTATCTCGGGGAACTCAGGGGAAGGACATAACGGAGCTTGAAAGGAGGTTGGGGAGGGCTTTTGTCTGCGGGGAGTTAACATAGCCGGGAAACATTGGAGGCAACAGCAAAGGGAGGTAAGGAGGAGGATCAAAGATAGAGCTAGAAAAAGGGTGCCTTTCACGATTTCCCTGAGCCAGGAGGCATTGGGAAGCTACGACCAGATATCCCAGTCTGAGACCCCTTCATTCTGCACCTCGTGGAGATCTTTTGTTAGGGAATCGATGGCTCGGAGGTGTGCTGTTATATTCAGGGTCTGATCGGATACATACATACAGCACTCCGCCCCGATGAGCTTACAGGTCCCGCCCTGCGCTGACAGGAGGAGATCAAGAGCCAAGCGGTTCTGAATAGAGAGGGATCGGACCTGAGTGAGTTCTGTTAACACTGCTAGCGTGGCGGCCTCAGATTCATTGATGAACCGCAACAAAATATCCGTTAGTTTTAAGATGTCCATATGGTTCGAGAAAGCCCCATAGGCTGGGAACACTGCGCGGAGCCAGGTCTCTGCCTTTGCCTTAGGTTTTAACGGGGTAGTCGGGGACCTCCTGTTTCTCAAGCGGCCGGTAGGTAAGTCCTGGGTTACCCGGAACCCTGGGTGTATGTGGCCGAGGAAGCAGGATCCTCTCATGTGAATACTGACCCACGTATAACCTCGGGAGGAACAGAGCCAGAATAGCCCGCTGAGGGGTTTCCCAATTCGTCCGGTGCTAAAGGCTTCTATGAGACCGTCAATGGGTGATTCTTGAATGAACGGGAACAAGACGGCTGTCAGGGCAGACTTGAGATCAGGGTAAGAACGGGAATGCGTGTGATTCCTGACTAAGGTGAGGTCCTCTCCGGGGTTTATTAAGATCGTAACGGGGCATTTGCTAGAACCCACATGGCTTCCAGTTCCTGTAAATTCTCTACAAATGGGTCCTTGGGACTCACCACTCAGGTATATATACTGTGAAGTGGGCTTTAAGAAAGTAAGGTTCCGGTTCAGGAGGTAGGTACTCTTATACTGTTGGAGGGTGAGGGGGTTTGCAACGAAAGGCACTCCCTGCTCTATGTGGGATGGGATATGGGTGCAGATCCAGCAGTCAGTTAAATTCGTGGCATGGGCGGCCCGCTGAAGGAGCTGGACGTACGTATTACTTTGCCATGCAGAGATATCGGAAATGCGCGGGGGCAAGGGAAGTCCTGTAAGGTTGACGTTTCTAGGGGCAGTGCCGAGGGGCTGTAAAGGGTCCTGTCGGTGGAGTAAGTGTAGGTCAGTTGAGACTCCCCCGCATCTCTGGGGTCCTACATGGTCCCATTCCGTACTAGCCCCACCTCCAACTGAGTGTAACCATCCCTCGACATACCTATTTCCTTCCCAGGTTGATGCCGTCCCTATGTCCCATATACAACAAAATTTTCGAACGCAGATACCTTGAATGGTCGTAGCAGTGGATGGATTGGTACACATGAATCCATAAGTCCAAAAGTCATAATGCATAGAGTCCGTGTATTCCCCCCAAAGTCCTTGTCCTTGTTCTGCGGGGTCAAAAGTCTTAATAGTGGTGCCCCATTGGGTCTGATGAGAAGTTCCATTGTGGCAAGTTAACCGGTTCCAGGAATGGTCAAGGGTAAAGAAAGCACGTCCCAATATAGAGAAGGAGGCAGACCTTATAAGTAATTCCCAGGTTTGGGTGCCTCGCAGTTGGGGTCGAAAGGCATGTGGTAGCCACCTCTTAGTTCCGGGAAGGCAGAATTTGAAGTCTCCAAGGTTGTTCAAGGAAGTAGGGTCAGAGGAGTCGACGGTCCGATGATCCAGGAAGAAGAACTCAGAAGGATTTTCTCCACAATTGAGCTGCTGGGCTGCGACGTAGGTGATGAAGGCGAGACAGTATCCCAGGAGCAGGGTCCGGTCCATCTCACGGGTTGGCAGAGGCGAAAATCTGTATAAAAATAAAGAAAGAACTCGACAGACACGATACAGTTAGGGAAGGGAGGGGGTGGTGGTTTTTGGGTTTGAGAAAGATAAGGGAGGAGGGTGGGAAAACTGGGTTGGGTTTTGGGAAGGTGGTATGAGAAAGGGAAGGTAAAACAAAAACTGGGGTTTCAGGTCCCGCTCCCGGTGTCGTGGCATTTCTGTTTCCGGAACTGCATTCGTATGGGTGGATGATCTGGGTCGTCTGGTTCAGGTACTACAAGGATCTTTGACATCCACTTCTCCAGGTCTCCTTGGTCACCTTCCTTGGCTGTTATTGGGATCGAGGTGGGTTCCTCGGGAGGGTCTTGGGGGGATTCGATGGCTGGCGCGGGATTGTCGAGTGGGACGGTGTCTTCGGTGGAGTTGATGGAAGATGGGGAGGTCCTTGCAACGTCACCCAGGTCGTTGGGGTTTGGTGCGGACTTACAGAAGGTGTGATGAATCCAGGCAGAACGTTCAGAGACCTTGATTGCAGTTGGGGTCGTCAGGAGAATCTGGTAGGGTCCTTCCCACTGGGGTTGTAAGGTGGCTCGCCTGTAAGTTTTAACCCAAATCCACTGTCCAGGCGTGAAGGAGTGAGCATCGACATCAAGGGGAACATTCTGACAGGTTGCTGCATAATGGTGTAGTTTCTTTAGTTGTCGTTGTAATTGTGTAACATATACAGTCAGTTCGTTTTCCCCAGTCTCTAGCTCAGAGACGGGGAGTTGGGTGGTATGAGTCGGGGAGGGTCTGGCGAACAGGAGTTCATAGGGAGATAGTTTCAAGAGTCCTCTCGGCTGGCTACGAATATTATGTAGGACTAACGGAAGAGCATTTATCCATTTTAGCCCGGTAGCCTTACAGATTTTTCCCAATTGGGTTTTTATAAGTCCATTCATCCGCTCCGTCTGACCTGAAGAGGCCGGATGGTACGGGGTGTGGAGTTCCCATTTAATTCCAAATGCCTTGGTGACAGACTGAACTACCTCTGCAGCGAAATGTGTCCCACGGTCAGAGTCTAATCGACGTGGAACTCCGTATCTGGGAATTATTTCCTGCATGAGGATTTTGGCAACGGTTTGAGCATTTGCTCGTTTGCATGGAAAAGCTTCTGGCCAACCTGAAAGTCGGTCTGTTATGACAAGTAATTGTTTAAACCCCATACAGTTCGGGAGTTCTGCAAAATCTAGTTGTAGGCTTTCAAAGGGTATATATGCCCAAGGTCTAGACCCTGGTGGTTTGCGTGGTTCTTGTTTTGGGTTGAATCCGGCGCAGATGGTGCAATTTTTGGATACTGCCTTCGCAAATTGGTGTGCACCTGGGGCATACCAATGCCTAAGGATGCTGTCTGCTAGGCGGTTTGCTCCCCAGTGTGTGAAATTGTGTAAAACCCGGAGGTGGCGGGGTACCCAGGCTTTAGGCATTGCTAGACGTCCGTCCGGCAAAACCCACGCATTGTCCCTTTGGTGTGCCCCCAGTTGTTGCCATGAGCTTATTTCTTCTACACTAGCGGTGCGATACATTCGATTGAAGTCTACATCGGCTGGAACTAAGATGGCTTGAAATTCATTTTCATACATTTCCCCTCTCATGGCCGCTGCCTTCTGGGCAGCGGCGTCCGCAATACTATTCCCTAAGGAGACAAAGTCCGTGCCATTTGTGTGTGCTTTGCAGTGTATTACTGAGATGGCCTTCGGGAAATGTATGGAGTCCATTAGTCTTTTCACTAGCGGTGCGTGAGAGATTTGTGTTCCTGCAGCTGTTAGGAATCCCCTCTGTTTCCAGAGGGTACCCGTAGCGTGTACCAGTCCGAAACAATATTTGGAATCAGTATAGATATTTACGCGCTTGCCTTCACTCAATTCGCAAGCTCTGATAAGGGCAATAAGCTCAGCTGCCTGCGCACTGTAGCGCGGGTTTATAGGTGCAGCTTCTAGGATGGTGTCGTGTGTTACCACAGCGTACCCAGTTTGTCTTGTTCCAGCCACGACCTTGGAACTTCCATCTGTAAAGATTGAGATATCTGGGTTTTCCAAGGGAAGGTGGTCTAAATCTTCCCGTGGCCTTTCGGCCAAGCGGACTGCTAAGGTGCAATCGTGATGGGGGGTCCCGTCGTCGGGCAGAGGCAGTAGGGTGGCTGGATTTAGGGTATTGACTCTTTTAATGCGCACGTTGGATGGTGTGAGCAGGGCAGCTTCGTACTGATTTAGTCGTTCGTTACTAAAATGTTGACAGTTTCGTAAGTTTAACAAGGTGGCTACAGCATGTGGTACATTTAGGATTAGTTCTTGATTTTGAACGATTTCTAGGGCTCTGTCCACTAATTCCGCAGCGGCAGCAATTGCCCTGAGGCAACCTACAGTCCCCTTAGCTACCGGGTCTAATTGAATACTGTAGTAGGCGACAGGACGTTCCTGGCCTCTGAAGGTTTGTGTCAGAACTCCGGAGGCTACCCCTTTCTGTTCATGCACGAACAGCGAAAAGGGGAGACGGTAGTCTGGCAATCCTAAGGCTGGAGCGGACCTCAGTTCCCTTTTGATAGTTTCAAAATTTTGTAGGCTTTCTTTGGACCATTCAAGGGGTTCTGGTTCGTCCTTATTAGTCATCTTTACAAGGGGTTTGGTTAATTCTCCATACCCTGGGATCCATGACCTGCAAAATCCGCTCATTCCTAGAAACCCGCGGAGCTGTTTCTTGGTCTTTGGCAGGGGAACCTTAGCTATAGCATCTACTCTTTCAGTTGTCAAAGCTCTTGTTCCGTGGCCAATTATGTGGCCCAAGTATTTTACTTCAGTTTGGCAATATTGTAGTTTTTTTGGTGAGACCTTGTGGCCCTTGTCGGCAAGGGCGGTTAGTAGATGGACGGTGTCCATGTGGCAATTAGTTGCGGAGGTGGAGCAAATTATCAAGTCATCTACATATATTAAAAGGGAGGAGCCAGCAGGAAAGGAGAGGTCTTGTAGGTCCCTATGCAATGCACAAGCAAAAATTGTTGGGCTCTCTACATATCCCTGTGGGAGTCTAGTCCAAGTCAGCTGTCCTTTTTCCCATGTAAAGGCGAACAGAAATTGGCTTTTCTCATGCACTCTTATGGAAAAGAAGGCGGAGCATAAATCAATGACACTGAAATATGTACTATCTGGTGGGATTCCGGTCAAAATTGTATTAGGGTTGGCGGTGATGGCGTGGCGGGGTATCACAAAGTTGTTGATAATTCTGAGGTCTTGGACAAGCCTGTATTTAACTGGGGCACCCGGGGGTGATGGCTTGCGTACCGGCAGGAGTGGACTATTGCATGGGCTGACGCAGGGAACAAGGATGCCTTGATCCATAAAATCCTGTATCATTGGCCTCAATCCTTCTATTGCCTCCTGCGGCAAGGGGTACTGTTTGATGGAGGGGTATGGGACATCAGTGCGGTATTTAATAACAACGGGATCTGCCGATTTTAAGAGTCCCACAGAGGTATTAGTATTTCCCCATAGGTGAACTGGTACCTTGTCAATCAGAGGGGTTGGTATTTCTAAATCAGTCAGGTTTTCTTCCTTTAAAATGCCTTGAAAGGAGACTGCCGCCTCTTCTGGCATGTGGAGGTAGATACCCTCAGTGCTGCAAGTTATAGTTGCCTGTAATTTACATAGTAGGTCTCGCCCTAGTAGGTTGACAGGGCTCGGGGTCAGTAGAAATGAGTGCTCAGCAGTCAGGGGCCCTATCGTTACTTTCGCTGGCTCTGAAAGAGCGCATGTCCTGGGGATCCCATCAATGCCCATTATACGTTGTTTTTGCTGACTGGACCTCAGATGACTGTCGTTTAAAGTTGAGAAAGTTGCCCCTGTATCTAGTAAACACTGATACTCATGGCCATCTATGGTGATTGTGCATATGGGGTCATGGGCTGATAAGGCAATTGTCGGGCATACCAGGGCAAGGTTTGAAGGATCCCCGTTTAATTGTCATTGGTTAGTCTCTGAATTAAGAGTGGGTTGCATTTGCTCCTGGTTAAATTCCAGCGGTAGTTGGAATGGGCGCTGATTCTGGAAAGGGTTTGGCGCTATCGGGTTAGGGTTTTGTGCTGCATTGGATCCCATCCCTAGAGCTGGTTTTGGTGCCACGGTATTTAAGAATAATGGACAATTTCGCTTGAAATGCCCTATTTGATTGCAGAAAAAGCATTGAGAGGTGGTCTCTCGATGCTGGACATTGTTAGCCCTTTGGTAAGGAGAGGCTTGTCGATTTGCATGTGCGTTCATCCCTCTAGGTTGTGTGGGAGCCTTTGAATTTCTGAAGGGGTAACTAGGTTGGGGGTTATATGCGGTACTGGCTGCACTCAAAGCCAAGGCGAGGACTCTAGCATCGTCCTCCTTTTCCTTCCTTGCCTCCTTTTTCTTTTTCTCATCCCTTCCATCATAAATGGTTTTCGCAAGCCCGAGGATCTCACTCATGGGTTTCCCTTCATAGGCTACTTGGAGGGAGAGGAATTTTCTGATGTCTGGACAAGCTTGGTCTTTAAAGAAGCTTTTCACCACTACTTGGTTGTCTGGGGTATCAGGATCGATCCCCCCCCATGTTCGAAAGGCGGTTATTAGCCTGGTATAGAAGGCGGTGGGAGTTTCATCAGGTTCTTGGGTTACCTCCCTGATCTTAGTCCAATTTGTAGATTTTTTTCCCGCGAGCCTTATCCCATGTAAGATGGCTTTTCGAAACGCCTTCAGATACCAAATCCCAGGCGTGGTGTTATAGTCCCATTCTGGTTCGGTTCTAAGTTGGGCTGCAGTTAGAGGCTCGATCCCTGCAGGTTTATTGAGTTGGACATCAGGTAATTTTAGGGCTTCTGTTGCTTTCTCTAAAATCTCCTCCCGTTCGGGCTCATTAAAAAGACCATTCAGAAGCATGTGTACGTCTGCCCAGGAGGGATTATGAGTAGAAAAAATAATGGCAATTTTACGATAGCACATGTCAGGATTGTCTTTTAAGGTCGACATCTGCTGAGCCCAATTCAGTAGGTCTGAGGTTAAAAAGGGAACATGGGAATAGACGAAGTTCGTCCCATCTGAAACTGGGACTGACCTTAAGGGATATTGTCCCTGGGTTTTCTCGGTAGCCTCTGGTTCCTTTTCTATGGGGTCTCTTTCCTTTGTGGACGATCCCTTTAATTCCGATAAAACTGTCACTAGTTGCTCCACTAAATTGGTTTCTGGGTCACGACTACGAGTTCTGCTAGCAACAGGACTTAGCTGGGGGGGTACTTCAGCAGGAATTCGGGCTTCGAGGTTGCCCTGAGGTGCTGGACTTAGACTAGGCATGGCAGGAGTTACAGATCCGCCCTCCACTGCACTCCGGGAGTCTTGGACCTCAGCCTCCCGTTGTCTGTTTGCGTTAGAAGGAGATGGTGCCGGGGCTTCGGCAGGGCTGCAGAGCTGGTCTACCGGCTCTTCTATAATTGTTTCCTGGTACGGTGGGGGTCTTGAACTCCTTTCCGTTATTACTGGCATTTGTGGGGCTGTTGGACCTTCAGTCCCTTTAAGAAGGATTTTTGCCTTTTCAAATAAGTTGAGATATCGAATTTGCAAGGGGTATTGGTCTTCCAGTGTTATTCTTAGTGCAGAGATTCGCTGGGCATTAAGGGAACCTCTCGGGATCCATTTTTCCCCCTCTGGATGGTCCGCAGTGACGCGGATCCAGTCTTTCTGACAGAGTCTTTTTAGCCGATTTTTGTCAAGTTTTTCCACCCCAGGTAATTCATGCCAATGTTCGAATATGAATTGTAATGGGCTTTCATCCTCAGAGTCCCCACTTTGGCGAAGCTTCCATTGAGCTTTGCCACGGCTGGGAGTCTGGGACAGGAATTCCTTTGAATTATGCGCACCCATGTTTATTCTGGCTCTTTATACTGCAGTTCTGGGTCCCCGACCCTGTTCCTGGACACTCTTAACTTCCCGAGTCTATGACTCACCCCCACGTCCTTGTGGTGTTCCTGCCTGCCGTTCGCGTGCACTAACTACTAGGCGGCCTGGTGCAGCTAGATACCTAAGGACCCCCTTCTGGTCATCAATTGCCTAGGGTCCTGCAGCAACTTTCCTGCCTCTTACAATCTAATAGAAAGACTACCTGCCCTGGACGCTTGCCCACGCAATGCCGGGTGGTTAGCCTTGGAAGGAAGGTTTTTTGAAAAGAACGGGTGACCTTGCGATCTAGAACAACCCCGTCACTTCCCGGTGGGGATCGGGGGTGTCTAGGGGCGGCTTCACCCGAAGATTAAGAGCAGAGGAATACGGAAAAAAGGTTGGGTAGATTGCTCAGAACTCCTGCGCAGATTGGCAGGAGCGAGCTGGGTCCGTCCTTCTGGGTATTTCGTTTAACGAAAGGACGGATCCCAAAGGCTCTAATTCTTCTTTATCCCTTATGCCTTTACAGCTTAGCTGCAACTAGAGCCCAAGATAAGAAACAGAAAAGGAGAGAACAGTGAAGAGTGAAGTTTTAGAATTTTAGTTGCTGCAGTAATCAGCCCACCGCGTGTCCCCTTTTAATACTCACGACCGATCCTTTCAGTCGAATCCCGTTGTCTCCAGCTTCCCACTGGTTCCTGAAGAAAAAACAGCCTTGTCCCTTTAAACGTTGCTTCGTCCTGGGGGTCCCGCTTGGACTCTCAATTACTACCAAGCGCCTCGGGTCCTGAGGTTGGTTTACCCCCCTGCAAAAGAGGCAAGGGCGCGCTGGGCTCCCCTTCCTCAGTGAACCCGGAGCTCAAGGCAAAACTGGGTCCCCGAAGTGGTCGCCAAACTGTTGTAAAAATTTGCAGAGCTACACGGTCCTAGAATTAAGTGGATCCTTGACCCAGGAAGAGTCCAGGTATCCTGGCAGGCAGACGAAGTTTGAGCGTCTCCTGCCTACCAAATAACAGAGGCCAAACCAGGACGTACGAAGCAAGGTACTTTATTAATTAAATAATAAAGCTATTGCAATAGCGATCCGTCCACACAAGCAAGTTGAAGTGAAGGGACCCCGAACAAAGGAAGCTTCACAAATTTATAGGTTTCATTTCCAATAGTACAGAATTGCATAAAAGGTGGGGAAATGGGTTCTGGGAGGGGGTAATCGCGAGAGGACAAAGGGGTTGATGGAATTCTTGATGTAAGATATCATGGTGATAGTCCAGGTAATGATTATGCATGTCTCCTTATTGTTTGACAGGAAGACTCTGCGGATGTGGGAAGATTGTTGATAACACCTGTTTATCAAATAAAATTGTTGTTCTCACTGAAAGTGTGTATTTGAGTCGTGCTCTTTTAGACTGGCTAGGTGGCAGTGTGGTATCAAGAAGAAGTGGAAACAGTCCGTAAAATATGTTGTGCCACAGAGGTGCCTATTAACTTGCAACAAAGTTTATACAAATATTCAACGTTTGCAATAGAGAGAAAAGACTACACTTAAAGTTAAAGAAGAAGAAGATATTATACAGTAACTAATAATACACAGAGAGGATACAATTCTAACAGCGGTAAAACGTTCACAGTTCAGAGCGATGTTTGACAGCTTATAACATTTTATCAAGGACAACGAACTAAAAGCTTAGAAGGGTGCATAAGTGGAAACCTTTGCAAATAGTAGAGTCAAACAATTAATTCTTCAGGATGGCAGGATTTTTTAAACAGGTACAATTTGATAGAAAGGTTCAAGGTATCAGTGCAAGGTTATATTATTGCGGTTTCGTAAATAGATACAGTTTCATACAGAGTAGAGAATAGGGAGATGCATCGGGTAACATGATAGAGGACACCATAACATTACTAAAGGAACAACGGAATAGTTTATTAGGGATAAATATATATATCTTAAAAAGGTCCATGGTTCAGCTGAATCTGGGTCATGAAAAGTACAAGGGAGGGCACCTCAGGCGGGGATTTGGGAGGGTGGAAGTTCCGAGAATGGGTGATCGTTATCGTTTTTGGTTATCTGGCTGGAGGTGCGATTATGCAAGTTTCCATGTGGGTGTGAGACAGGATTTAGCAATGGGTTATGTAAAAGGGTGCGTGTGTTTTCCAAGAGGTCTGGAGGAACTGTCTGGGTCAGCAGGGGATTAATTTACCTTGATACGGCAGAATAGGCTTCTCTTGACTTTTGAACCATGAAGTCAAGAAAATGGCTTCTCTCTGGCTAAACTGTCCCCTCTCTGTACATTGGTAGTCTCGTAATGCATGGGGGCAAATTCCTCTTACCCTGCCCCTTATAACAATAGATAACATTAAACAGAAGTGTGCGTGCAAACAAACAAACAAAAGGAAAAAGGGAGGGAAACTATTTAGCAAAAGGTTTACGATGGAAACGTAGAGCTGACTCTTCCCCATCCTTAGATAGATTCTTTATTGCAGCTAAAAGCCCACACAGGTGAAGTACATCAAACACAAAAAGTAAAAAACTGCATTTCAGAAATAAAACAAAGACAAACAGAGGTAGCATCTCTGTAAAAGTTACACCACAGCCATTTGGGGTGAACACAGTCGAATATCTATATATGTGTGTAAAATTGCTGAGAAATAATAGAATAAAATAACATATTAAAAGGTTTCAATAATCGTACAGCATTCTGGTTCGTCTCTTGTGGGAGAGAACTGAGGTTAAGAACCCTGCGCGAGGAATCCAGGGCAAATTTATCAGCAATTTCAGCAGAAGTTGTGTCTAAAGAGTGCAGCAGCTACCTTTTGACTGACAAAAATTCTGGCAACTTGGCTGAGTGTCCTGGAGCATGCACAGAAATCCTTGACCTCCAAGGGGGGTGTAGCCTTTCAAAGACCGCAGGAGAAATGTGTTCCTGAGCATATGCAGAATCCTTTTCCACTGGTGAGGTGTGGGGAACCTTTGGCCACCCCAGCTTTTGCTCGATTGCAACTCCTGTCAACTCCAGCAAGCAGGAGTTCAGCAACATCTGGAGGGCCAGAGGCTCCCCACACTTGAGCTAGAGACTGTGCAGGTATCTGTGGATTCTGGAGTCCCAGAATTTGCCTTAGCCCCCCCCCCTGGATGTTAGTGACTTCACCTGCCTGATGCTGCGTAGGAGGTGACTTAGGATGAGATGGCTGGCAGGTACTCATGCTATGGCCTGGCTGACTTGCTTACACAGTAAACGGGAAATGAGTACTCAGTGTGTAATCTTATCACAGTGAAGAACGGTAGCAGCTTCCCCAAATCTCTGCTAAGCAGCAAAACTCTGCTGTTGCGCCTGCAGCTGGGCTGCATCTTCATTTCACATCCTTCTTCCTGCAGCCCCATTCCCAAAGGGAGACCACCCCCACATCCTTCAAGGCAGGCTAGGCATCTCCATAGCACAGGATTGGACCATCTGCTTGGCATGCAGGTCTTCTGTCCTGGGGGCTGGGAATGTCGTCGCCCCCCCCAAAAAAATCCTGGAGAGCTGCTGCCAGTCAGCGCAGGCTAGTTGAAGAAAGATGTTGAGCAGCTGGAAAGTGAGCAGAGGAGGGTGACCAGGATGATGAAGGGCCTGGAAACCAAGCCTTATGAGGAACGGTTGAGGCAGTTAGAAGCCAAGCCTGATCCATATTATAGATAACACTAGTGTCATTCAGCCCGTTCAGTAAACGGGCACTAGAGGAGTGGCGGGGCCGCGGCCTTCCCTCCCTTTAGCAGTGGGCGCTCTGCTGAGCCCAGCTGGGCAGCGGGCGCCCGGGAGAAGCTTGTTTCGGCGGTGGCGGCACGGGGGGGCGGCTGGCCCTCCCTCGGCCGCCACTTCCTCAAGGGCGCTCCGCTGAGCCCAGCTGGGCAGCGGGCGCCCAGGAGAAGGCCGCGATTCGGCCTGTTGTGGCGCCGCCGCCACAGACAGAGGCCGAATCGCAGCCTTCTCCTGGGCGCCCACTGCCCAGCTGGGATCAGCGGAGCGCTCCGCCGAAGCGGCGGCCGTGGGAGGGGCCAGCCGGTCCCCCCACGCGTCGCCGCCACAGAAAGAGGCCGAATTGCGGCCTTCTCCTGGGCGCCCGCTGCTTGGCAGCTATGTAACAGTTACACACTTCCTGCAGAATTTTCAAAGTGTTTTTACTTAAGGCACGATGCCTTAAAGCTGCTCCAAGCAGCTTTGCACCGTTAAAGCAATCAATCAATCAATCAATCAATCAATAAAAGAGAGCAAGCCCTCAGTTGACCTCCTAAGTACAATGGTCGAACCAACCCCCAGAAAGAGTTGTAGATCTAAAGAACTAAACTGCATGTCTGTGGCCTGTTTGCACTGGTCTAATGACTGGTTTCGCAGCAAAACCTGGTATTCTCTGACATCCCAAATCTAATCTAATATCTGTTTACCCTAACTGGAAACAGTTCTCCATGCTCTCAGATACAGACCGTTCCTCAACACCTGCTACTTGACCCTTTCAAAACAAAACAAAACAAAACAAAACAAAACAAAACAAAACAAAACAAAACAAAACAAAACAAAACAAAACAAAACAAAACAAAACAATAACCCTATGGGGTAGGTTAAGCTGAATGACTGGCCCAAGGTCGCCCAGTGAGCTTCATGGCTGATTGGGGATTTGAACTCTAGTCTCCAAGGTTCTAGATTAGCACTCCAACCACTATACCACACTGGTTTTTATTATGAGCTCTGCCCATGTGGCCCAGATATTCCCAACATTATCTGAATAATGCGGGAGAAGCACAAGCTGCAGTGAATCCCACACCATCCAAGGACAGATCTTAGGACATGGTAAAGGTAAAGGGGCCCCTGACCATCAGGTCCAGTCGTGTCCGACTCTGGGGTTGCGGCGCTCATCTTGCTCTATAGGCCGAGGGAGCCGGCGTTTGTCCGCAGATAGCTTCCGGGTCATATGGCCAGCATGACAAAGCTGCTTCTGGCGAACCAGAGCAGCGCACGGAAAAGCCATTTACCTTCCCACCAGAGTGGTCCCTATTTATCTACTTGCACTTTGATGTGCTTTCGAACTGCTAGGTGGGCAGGAGCTGGGACCGAACAACAGGAGCTCACCCTGTTGCAGGGATTCGAACCACCGACCTTCTGATCAGCAAGCCCTAGACTCTGTGGTTTAACCCACAGCACCACCTGGGTCCCTTAGGACATGGTAGACCATGCTAAAAAAATACTAATAATCATTTCAAATAAGGACAAACTAATGGTAGTGTGGGTCCACCACAATCATTTGTGTGCACCCAATTCTAAAATGCATGTTTCAGGACTATAGAATCTTGCCCACCCTCCCAACACCACCACTATTGCAAGGCGTACTTCTAACAAGTATCACATTTTCATCAGCCAGGCTCCAGTTTGAAGGTGAATCTAGCTAGGAGATAAATATTTTGGGCCATAAAGCTATTATGTTAAATATACAGTACATGCAAATTGCTAAGAAAACTCAACATGGTCACATTTGACTTCAAAAAAGAAAACCACCCCAAAATGAAGGGACTGATAAAAAGGAAGTTAATAGGCAAAGCCAAGGGGGTCAAATCTCTCTGAAATGCTTGGGAGTTGTTTAAAAACACAAAATTAGAACTGGCATGCATACTGCAGATCAGAAATGGCACCACCAAGGCCAAGAATATGCCAGTATACAAGCAGAGTAAAGGAAGCTATTAGAGGCAATAAGGTTTCCTAAAAATGGAAGTTTTGTCCATGCGAGAACAGAAAGGAAAAGGAATTTGGCAAAAGAAATGCAAGCAGACAATAAGGGATGGGAAAATTACATAACATTTTAGGAGCATATTGCTAAAAACATAAAGACGATCACTGCCAACAGTAGTAGGAGAAGGAGTTGTATAGGTAGGGAGTGATAAAGGAGTTAAAGGTGTGCTGAAGGAAGATAAGGGTTGCTGAATGAATTATTTCCATCTGTCTTCGCAGCATATATCAGATCCTCCAAGAAGTGTCCCTATTTTAGCGGGACATCACGGATTACAGAAGCCCATGCGTATTTTTTTTAATCGAGACTTGGCAGCTATGGTCCCATGTGCTTCAGCCATTTCTCCCACTCTTCCCCCACCCCACCCGTGGTTGCAGGGCAGGAGCAGCTGTGGCGCCTGAGTAAGTGGCTGGAGCGGAGGGCAGGCATGGGGAGCGAGGGGATCAGGGCGTCCTCCCTGCCTCCCTCCCTCAGTGGAGGAAGGGGGGGGGACCTCGGCTGCGCCCAGCGGATGCATGCGTTGCTCAGCGCCCCGGTCAGTCGTATGCCTTCCTTAGCCTGGCTGGGGTAGGGGCATCTGGCCGCTCATTCCCTCGGGAGACCAGCCAGGGGCTGGCAGCTGAACGGCATGGCTAGCGCAGGTATCTACGCCTTGCCTCGCCCTCGCCTGCCCTGCCACCTCCTCTCGCCTGCCCGACCCTCCTGTCCTCTCCAGCCAAGCAGGGTAGCCGCCAACGCTGCCAGCCCCAGAAGCACAAGGTGCCACAATGTCGTCGGGCCCGCTGGCCCTGTAGCCCCGCCCACGTTCCCACTTTGTGGCCCCTCCCCTCCCGTGCCTTGGCCCCTCCCCTGAACGACCACGGCTTGCCCCCCCCCTAGTTTTGATCCTGGCTACGCCCCTGCCTCAAAGGGCACAGTTAATCTGCATACTTATTAAACTGACTCGACAAGCGGTTTCTATACAGCACAAATATCCCAGATCTATGCATTATTTCAGTTCATTCATTAGCTGCCTTCCATACAACAATCTAAAGGCGATGATGTATAAAGCAAGAAACCGCGAGTGAAAAATAAAAAATTCAATAGGATACAGCAGGGGTGGCTAACTCCCAAGAGACTGCGATCTACTCACAGTGTTAAAAACTGGCAGTAATCTACCCCCTTTTTTGGGTTCAGGTCAAAAGCTGTTGAGCTTTTTTAGGAAGAAGGCCCATTTTTTGGGGGGGGGGTTCAAGCCAAGGTTGTTGAGTTTTTTCAGGGAGGAAAATGTTGAGCTTTTTTTTTAGTGGAGCCACAGTTCAGCTTCTTTGGGGGGAGCCAATGATCTACCAGTGATCTACCGCAGACGTCCAGTGTTCTACCGGTAGATCACGATCCACCTGTTGGACATGCCTGGGATACAGGGACAATGCAAGATGGATTTAAAAGTGAAACAGGCACCACATAAAAAACAATCGAGATGCGTATAAATTTTATGAAGGAAATAAATTCTGAGGTAAACTTGTCCAACTGGAAAAAGCCAGGCGGGACACAAAAGGGGTTGGGGGCGGGAGGCAAACTCGGCCCTCCAGATGTTTTGGGACTACAACTCCCATCATCCTTAGCTAACAGGACCCAGTGGTCAGGGTCCAGGGATGATGGGAGTTGTAGTCGCAAAACATCTGGAGGGCCGAGTTTGCCTCTGCCTGCTAAAGTGTTTTGGAGGAAAGCGCAGGCATCGCCGCGTCCGGGCAAGAGCGCTTGCCTCACAGCAGACTGCGGCGCAGCGCCGCTTCCCTCAGAGGACAAAAGCGCCGGAACGCCCCTCCCCACTCCACAGCCGCGTTCCCGCCCACCTCGCCTTGGGGGTGGAGTTAAGCGCGCGCGGGCGAGCATCCGCCGAACTAGCGCCTGCGCAATGCCCCGTTCGCCTCGCCTCCTCCCTCCCTCCCTCCGGGGCGGAGCCAGCGAAGGATCCTCCGTCGTGCGTGCGTGCGTGCGGGGGCGCTGCCGCGGAGCGAGCCGAGCGAGGACGGACCTGCCTCCGCCTCCGCCTCCTCCTCCCGCTCCCAGCCTCTGCCTCTGCCGGTGCGGGCCCAGCAGTGCGAGAGGGAGCGAGCGCGGGAGGGAGCGCGTCAGCCAGCCGGAGTCCGGGCTCTCCCTCGCGGCGGCGGCGGCGGCAGCGGCAGCATGTCGGGCCGGTCGGTGCGGGCCGAGACCCGCAGCCGCGCCAAGGATGATATCAAGCGGGTGATGGCGGCCATCGAGAAAGTGCGCAAATGGTGAGCGAGGCTGAGCCGCAGGGAGGAGAAGGAGGAGGCTTTGTTTTTGTGTCGAGATTTATTTATTTTTAAGGGGTGTGTGTGGAGTGAGAGAAGGAGAAAGGGGATAAAAAAAGAGGGGCGGCGCGGGGGTGTCGGCGCCCTCCTCCCTCCTTTCCCAGACAGGCCAACATTTCTCCTTGCCTCCGAGTAGGTGGGTGGGAGTCCCATTGTGAAAACACCCACACCCACCCATGTGGCCTACTCATATTTTCTCCCCCCCAACCCCCCCTCCATGTCTTCTATCTCTCCCCTCACTCATTTCCCACCAGATACCCTTCAGGGCTTTCTCCTTTTAGCCCCTCCGCCCGCTCATTGTTGAACCCCCAGGCTCCCCCCTACCCAGTTCCTAGTACAGACCCCTGAGTGCTATCCCTCCTGAGTCGCCTTCCTCTCTCTCCCTCTCCCACCCCATCTATTCCCCCCAAGGCAGCTTGGGGGCTCCTCCCACCTCCGTCCTCTTGGGAGGCTTCCCCCCTCTTGCACATAAGTTAAGCACACACCGCAGCAGCGTCCCCACATCCTGAGGGCTTTTCTCCCTTCGCCTCTTGGTGCTGTGCTCTTTATTGGTTGTCTTCTTTCTATAGAGCCCCCAGAGTTGGCTACTGAGACTCCCCCCAAGGCAGCCTTACATACTTACTTCTCTTTCACCTTGTTTGCCCCCCACCCCACCACTGGATGCTCACACCAAACTAACCCACCCACCCAGTCACTTGAGTTTTTCACCACCGCTTTCTCACTATGGTAGCTTTTCCTCATCTTGCTCATAACCCCTTGCATATGCTCTCCTTTGTTGTTCTCTTCCCCTTACGGTCAGCTAGAAGTCCCCCAGGCACCTCCTTTTTTCTTTTTTGGGGGGCTCTTTTTCTGACTTCAGTTTCTTACGCATATATTTCTTTGTCCTTCTACCCCCGCCCCCCAATCCTTTGGGTTTGTGTCCCACCCCTTACCCTTTGATGGTTTTTGCTTAGCAACCCCACCTTCAGCTGCTTGATTAACTTCATAGAATCATAGAATGGCAAAGTAGACCATGAGGGTCATCTAGTCCAACCCCCTGCAATGCAGGAATCTTTTGCCAAATGTGGAGTTCTTGAACCCACAGCCCTGTGTTTAAGAGTCTCATTCTCTATGGACTGAGCTATCCCTTTCCCTCTGTATCATATCTTAGTGCATTTTGGGTGCCTTTTCTTTTACAGATACCTGGGTCTTTCCTCTTCCTAATTTCCTCCATTGTAATTATTTTAAGGTTTTCTTTACCCATGTCTTGTGTCCCCCCCCCAATTTTTCACTGTTAGATCTTCTTAAGCCTCTTGCTTGGTCTTATGTACTGTATTTCCTTCCACCTGCCTCTCTTCTCTCCCTTGCCCCTTTAGCCATTTGGCAAATGCGTTGGGGTGGATTCCTTGGTTGGCCTCCATGCAGGCATCTTCTTCCTGTCAACTTTCTTCTTGTCCTCCCTGTATATTTCCCCAAGTTCTCACCATTCCACATCCTGTTCGGCTGAATCTGACAGCAGGCAGATTTCTCTCTCCAAACTCTTCTTTCCTCTTTGAACCCAACATGACCTCTTCTCCTCCCAACTGTCCCTTGACCTAGATTTGAAGCATTCTTAGACCAGTCATTCGGTTTTTTATATATCTAGCCCAGGACAGGCCCTTCAGTGTCTTTGGCAGAGGTTTTCCCCCTGTAGTGCAGATCCTTTTAACTGGATAGAGACTGAATCTGGGGCCTATGACTGTGCTGTAGCCCCTGCAGGTATCTCGTGAGCGCTTCTCCCTACCATGAATTTTAAAGACACTCTTTACCACCACTTTGTTCAGTGTGCATGTTACTGCTTTCTGTGGCTATTTGCACAACATATTTCTTAGAATGTGCATGGCAGCACCTTCCCAATACAGTATCCTCTTGGTGACCTGTCTCCTACTTTGCTGGGGGGTGGCAAATCCCTTTTTTGCACACTCTAATGATCATTTGCTGTTGTAGCTCCTTTTATCCTTGTGCACCTTCTTTATGATACTCCCTGAAGTGGAGCATTGCTTCTGCTTGGCTCTCTTGCGCTTTTGTTTGGTTGGTGAGAAAGATAATAATGTGCTTTGTGAATTGTAATCTGTGGGTATTTCCTTTTTTGTTTTATTTTTAATTCAGAAAGGGTAGTATATTATGGCGAATAGGCAGGCATCAGATGTGACTTGGACTTCCATCTTTCATTCAAAATCCTCATGCACCTTTAAGGGTGAATGATTGTTTTAAATCCTTTTCACACATTTCAGAGGGAAATCTTGAAAGTGAGAATTCTTCAAATCCTAGGTAAAGTTTAGGATGCGTATGTGTTCTGATATTTTAATGGAAATGGGTCAACCAAGTGAACGTATTTGAAAGATTTTTAGTTTTCTGCTACAAATCACATTGATTCCAAGCTTGTATTGTTTAATTCTAAAATCCGAGTGGAGCTATAGAGGGAGGGTGTAATTGCTACTTGAATTTGTTTGAAATTATATAATTAAAGGTTGTAACCTTGGTAGAATTTGCCTCTTTTGTTAAATCTTTACAACGTTTTAGCATTTTATTCTTTTGTGGGGTTTTTGTGTAGTTTTCATTGTGGAAATCATTGTCGCACAGCTAAACAATACAGCGAAATGGTTATTGAAGCACAATAGGCAATCAGTGTGAAGTTTGGTATTTTTGGATCAGATAACATAGTATGAATGTAATTCAAGATAGGCTTATTTTGTAAAACAATGTGATTGAGTTTTTGTTATACCAATGCACAGCTCATAAAAAGCAGAAATCATTGGATTCAAGGATTTTGTGTTGGGTAAAATAGTTCTTTTATAGGTATATATTATAAACAAACAGAATACAGAAAAATTGGTTAGTATCCTTCTTTTCTTTCCAGAGTGGATGATTGCAGTTTTAAAAGCTGTGAGGTTTGTGAGCATTCCAGTTCAAATTGCAATGGGCAAATAGCTAAAAAGTGTCTTTTCTGATCCAGACTTGAGAAGAGGAATTCAAAATAGAAATCCAAGCCATTGTGTTGAAAAGCCGAAACAGTGCCAGCCTTGTGTTCTTAATGATAGTACATAGTTCTAGGAATAATGCTTTTGCTGTGCGCTTAAGAAAATGCACTTTGCTGGCATGCACTTTTAGGAGCCTCACATAATGCGGGGAGAGATGGAGATGCTCCTTATCAGCATCGTTGTAGCTGGGTGCTTGATGCTCCAATTGTTTTTTTTCAAGGCAAGTGTGCGTCTTGTTTCCTTTTGTCATTCTTTGCCAAAAGTGTGGAGAAGAGGAAATTGGAACCTTCTTGTTTAACAAATAAGTCAAGTGAAACTTTTTTGCCAGCATCTTCTGTTGTCATAGCAACTGTGCACAGGTGATCACACTGGCTCATTCCTCCAAGAGTAGAGTGGTGGGGAAAAGCCATAGAAATTTTGCAGACTTCAACCCAGACATAGCAGCCTTCCAGTTGCTGTGGGAAACCTAGTCAGATCCTGAAGGCAGCCTTGTTTAGAGAAGTTTTTAATGTGTGACATTTTAATGTATTTTAATCTTTGTTGGAAGCTGCCCAGAGTGGCTGGGGAAACCCAGCTGGATGGGCGGGGTACAAACAAACAAACAAACAAACAATAAAAAGGATTGTTCATGCCACAAGTTTATGCAGATCTCGTTCTTCAGATGAACAACGTAGGGGACACCCCCTTTTTTTCCATCGGGGAACAAGAACAGGAAGAAATGTACAAACCTTTACTAATGTGCAGTGAAGGGTTGGTGGATATTTCTGTATTCTGAGATGAAAGATTGTTGGCATGAAATTTAATGTCTTTACATGCCTTCTGTGTGCTGCACTGTATTGAAGACTTCAAGCTTGCTATTGCTGAAAACATTTTGTGTGGTATGGCACTAGTTCCCAAATTACGTTGGGCCTTCTCGGTAGTGGCACCCGCCTTGTGGAACACCCTCTCATCAGATGTCAAGGAAATAAGCAACTATCCTATTTTTAAAAGACATCTGAAGGCAGCCCTGTTTAGGGAAGTTTTTAATATTTAATGCTGTATTGTTTTTAACACTCGATTGGGAGCTGCCCAGAGTGGCTGGGGAAACTCAGCCAGATGGGTGGGGTATAAATAAATAAATAAATAAATAAATAAATAAAAAAAAAATAAAGTACAGTTCTGTGCATGTGTGTGTGTGTGTGTGTGTGTGTGTGTGTGTGTATGTATGTAGAATGAGAGAGAGAGAAATGGTGCTGGAAGAAGAAAAACCCGCCTGAAGCAGTCATGGGGAAAATAGCAAAACAGACCAGGCATATACGGTACATATAATCTCTCACTGGAAGGTTGTTGCAGGCAAAATGTTCTACAAAAAGTTATTCCGTTGCTATTACCAAGTGTGATTAATGAATGCTGGCAAACTTGGGAAACCCAGTAGTTTTAGCAGTCATTGGCTACCTTTGATGGTCCAGGTGCATGGATCACTCTCTGCATTCATTTGGTCCTAACTGTTGAGAACAGACAAGTCCTTCTCAATCAGCATGGCTACTGACACTGGTTTCTTCAGCCTCCAGTCAAACATGTGCTTGAGACAGAAAGGTTTATTGTTCAGTATTCATGTGGTTTGATAGTGTTGATTGTCTGTGGCTTGATGATTAGAGAATCCCCCCCCCCTTCTGAAGCACATGGATTTCTGCTTGTTCAAGGTGTGCATCTGTGTCGGTGGTGCAGCCTTCTATAGCTTTGAAAGCTCCAAAGTCTTATCTTAGGCATGAGGTTAAATAGGGCCTTGAAGGCAACCTATGATGAAAATGATTTATTTCAGTGCCAACGTAAATGTCTGTTGAGTATTTCTCATGTGTATGTGTTATGTGCACCTTTTTATTTGAGACCTATATGTGTGGTGCAGGCCAGAGAAACCAGGTGATCCTATTACTAGTAGAAATATAGTATATTCTGGCGTATAAGACGACTGGGCATATAAGACGACCCCTAATTTTCCAGTTAAAATATAGAGTTTGGGATGTACTCACCGTATAAGAAATACGGTCCGGCATATAAGACGAGCCCTGACTTTTCCCCAAGATTTTCCGGGGTTAAAAAGTAGTCTTATACGCAGGAATATACAGTAGTTGTGTTTAACAATGTGCTTAATCATATTGATGTGAGTGATATGTAGGCATATCTAATTTACTTTGGCTTGTGTACATAACCAGTTTGTAGAAGGAATTTTTATATTAATCTACCTTTTGCTTAGGTCCATATTAAGGTAATGTGCTAAACGAAAAAAGTATGTCACTTTTTATGCATAACTGAACTCGAGATTAAAACATGCCCCAATTTTAAAGAAGCTTAATTTGACCAAGATGTGAAAAATCATCGGGCTAGTCTGCTGAAATGGTGCGGTGCAGTTAACCAGATCCATGGGGGTCAGTTTCTTTGCAAAAGAGGTGCAACCCGATCTGCTTGCACTGCTGCATACCTAATCCTAGTGCACCCCCAAAAATCTTCATCCACAGGTGTACTAGCAGTCCCTAACCCCAGTCAGCTTCCTCCAGCTTCCCTGGAAGAAAACAAATGTCATTGTGCCACATTCACAACACAATAGAGAAAGGTCGAGATGAACTAAGAAGCAGAAGTATGACTGCCAAGTGAAATGCTTACAGGGAGGAAAAATATATATTAAAAAGTGTTAATTTAAAAATGCTGAGGGTGATGGTAGGTAAAAAGAAGAAATATTCATCTTAAGTAGTCATAGGAAATAGTAAAACAGATCAGATAGCAGCTTATGTGAAGTAGAATCCTAATCCTGCTCGAAGAAACTGCTGGATTTTCCCTGCTTTTTCTATATTATTCAAGATTACAGAAGGCATAAGTATCATTCATACAAATTATCTATAATCCATATTGCACTGAGGAAGCCCTATTCCATGCATACTACCCCATGCAGATTTTGGTATATCAAAATGTTTGTAGAATGGGGAACTATGTAATTAAAATAGAGTGTTTCCAATTAGATACTGCTTTTTGAAGGACAGGTCAGTGAAGCAGCATTGCTAAATTGGAGGAACTCATTATCTTTTTGCTAAAATTTGTAAGCTGTCATAGTGGCTGAATAGGACATACTGTACAGTCATACCTCGGCTCCCGAACACCTTGGGAGTCAAGCGTTTTAGCTCCCGAACGATCGAAAACCGGGAGTTTTCGAATGTTCTTTCAGAAGCCGAACATCCAATGGGGCTTCCGCGGCTTCCTGCAGCCAATCAGAAGCCACGCTTTGGACGTTGAATGTTTCGGAAGTCAAACGGACTTCCGGAATGGATTCTGTTTGACTTACGAGGTATGACTGTACTGGGACATAGTGTTTCTATTCCATATCCTTACCAGTATCTCTATTCCCTCAGGTTCCCTGATTCTTCAAGCATTCTGTCCCTTGGCCCAAACCCAAAGAACTGTGCAGTTAACTGTGCATGCTCAAGGGGACTTTGGACTTGTATTTCTTAATAAAGCTTTTGAATCTTAAGGAAGTTTCATAAAAGGTTTGTACTGAGAGGCATGGGATACTCAAAGAAGAAGATGTTAGTCTACTGGGCACATCTCAGGCAGCTTGTTAAATCCTGGCTAACAGTTTTTTTCAACATACCGTATGTAGGCCTGAGTTCAGTGCTCTTGATTATCTACATTAGTGGTGGTGGTGGGGACCTCTAGCCTGGGGGCTAAATGTCTCCCTCCAAGCCTCTCTGTCGGGCCCTTGTGACTCTTCCTAGCCACATCCTTCACTGCCCCTGCTTCACCCACTTCTGGAGTGTTTTTGCCTGGCTGGAGTGTGCCCTGGAGCTCTGATAATGTCCTCTGCTTACCTGGAAGAAAGATTGAGAGGGATATGTGAGTGTGTAGACTAGCCAATGGGTAAAATAGCTCCCCCTTGCACTGGCAGGTGACCCCCAGATTGTTGCCCACAAGGGAATGTGTCTCTTGGGCCAAATAAAGTTAAGTCAAATCAACATTATTAAATGAAGACTCTCAAATATCAGGGATAACTTTCACTAGATTTTTTTTATTTTAAAAAATACTAACATAGGTTTCCTCCTGTATTCTACAGTTGATCGAGTGAAGATGCTGTTTGTGGCTGCTTTGAGATGCTAACAGGTATATTGAACTTTTGGTTTTCAAATGCAGCATCTCTTAATACATTGTGGAAAAGATTCAGTTTAAATGTTGTTTTTATAACTAGAAACACTTACACAGGTGTCTTGTGTTCAAGAGAACAGCAATAGTTTCATTCACCCACTGGCTTAATTGCTTAATTACATAAGACATGCAGCCTTACGCTAACTGCTGAAGAGCTCTTTTTTTGATTAAGCGGTCTATAAATTTTGTTAAATAACAAATTACGTTTAGAACTCAAATTTAGAGTGTGTTCTACTTTAGTGATTTTCTTTCTTTCACTTGTAGGTCAGTGCATTGGATTTCAGAGCACTGATAAACATTTCAGAGCATTGAGCTTTCGGAATGGAGACTGGCTCTGTTGGATCAGAATGTTAATATAATATATAAAATACATGTTTTCAGAAACACCATTGTAAGAAATGCTGCTGTAAGACACTCAACACTTTTATGATATGGATGGCCCCCGTTTGTAGATAGTTTTGGTTTTCATCTTTTTCTCTGTGATGAATAGCTACTGAAATGAGTAGGTGAAATACAGCTATGGAGGGATTGCTGCTAATTTTCATAGTGTCTCATTTAAAAACAAAAAAAAAGCTTTGTAATATCACAGAAATGATAAAAATATAATTTGGACCTCTTTCTATTCCATTGTTATTTTAAAAATTCCACTAAACCTCTCACATTCTGTTCTACAAATTAAGACTTCTGGCCCACCAGGGAATCTTGTTTATCCCCTTCCAGTGTAGCTGCTTTTGTTACTCATACTTGCTGGGACTTGCAAGCAGTTGAGTTCCAGTTAACTGTACATGTATGTGTGCTATATCATACGGGAATTTAATGGGGTGCTTCAGACATGACACAACAGTGGTTTGGCATTGATTGAGTGGAGAGTGAGCAGTTTTGGGTTTGAGTGCCTCACGTGAAGTGATTACCTGGTTTGGGGCAAACCAGGGCTTGCTCATTTGCCTGAACTGGCAAGCTCTGGTTTAGCATTTGAGTTTCATGTGTTATGTATCCTTCCAAAATTTTGCTTTCTAAGCCTGACAGCCTCCCATTGTAGAAACACTCTCCAGCTGCCACCAGCTGCTTGGATTTTGCAGAGGGGATTGGAGGGCATACATACGCTGCCATGTGGTATTCCTGTCTCTAGGAATTTGGAGTTAGTTGGTATACCTTTATACTTTGAGAAACACTTAAAACGTGATTTCGGTTATGTTTCCCCTCAAATTAGATATTATCTGCTGTTGTGACATACTACATGACCAAAACATTGTGTGCAGTGCATGTGCTCTCTGAATGGGTAGATCTCTCTCTCTCTCTCTTGCTTTGTCACTTTTGCTTGTTGGGCTGTGCCAACAAGAAGCCTCAAAATGGCAGAGGTATCTGCTGGTTTTAAAAGATAACATGTCTCCTGTATTAAATGCAGACAACTACACTCCGCCGTATGTTCTCAGGTCCCTAGAGAACATACAACCAATTTCAATAGGTTGTTACAGACCTTCCACAATATATACTACCATGTCACTGTTTAATGTGCTATTTTGAAACTAATGTGTGTTATCTTTTTGTAGGGAGAAGAAATGGGTGACAGTTGGTGACACATCCCTCAGGATTTACAAATGGGTACCAGTAACAGAGCCCAAAGTAGATGATGTAAGTATTTCAAGCAGTGTTAGAAACTGGGATATAAAAGCCAGGAGCCGAATGGGTCCTGGAACCTGGCTTACAGGTGCAAAAACAGCATGGCTAGTTGCTACCCCTCCTCCAAATGCAGCAGCACTTTCTATTTATTTTTTTGAAATACATATAATACACAGTTCAGTGACATATTGTTAATTTCACATGTTTAATAGCAGTTTTTAATTGGACTCCAAAAGGGACGCAGGCGGCGCTATGTGTTAAACCACAGAGCCTAGGGCTTGCCGATCAGAAGGTCGGCGGTTCCAATCCCTGCGATGGGGTGAGCTCCTGTTGCTCAGTCCCAGCTCCTGCCGACCTAGCAGTTCGAAAGCACATCAAAGTGCAAATAGATAAATAGGTAGCGCTACAGTGGGAAGGTAAACGGCGTTTCCGTGTGCTTCTCTGGTTCGCCAGAAGCAGCTTTGTCATGCTGGCTACATGACCTGGAAGCTGTACGCCGGCTCCCTCGGCCAATAATGCGAGATGAGCGCCGCAACCCTAGAGTCGGTCACAACTGGACCTAATGGTCAGGGGTCCCTTTACCTAATTTGACGCCACAATTAAGAGAGGTGGGCGGAAATGACATGAATACTTTACAGTTTGTTTACTTATGAAAGCAGTACCACAATGGAGTCCCTTGCGCATATCAGAAGGCATCAGGGGAGTAGCATAGAAAAAGGGGATGATAACAGCTGCCCTAGCGCTTCTGCAGTGGAGATTTATTTCAGGCTACTGGAAATCTCAACTGGGTCGCTAGGTGGTGCTCTTGAGTTGCAAAAACTATTGGTGACGGGTTAATTTCGAACACTGATTTCAATAGGCCTTGCATATAACTGGAGGAAATGCATAATAATCTTCAGAAAACAAGAAGATTGACCAAGTTGTGAAAAAAAGCTAGAAAACACATAGCCTCCCGATCAGGCTTGAGTGTGCGTGTGTCTAAATAGGAATAATGGGAGCACACCCTTCCCTTCCTTTTGGGCTTCTATCTAATGTGTTTTAAAATATCAGAAGCTAAAAAGAATTCCTGTTGGAAAGAAACTTGCAAAATATTGGATTGCCTACTGTCAGCGCTTAATTAGAACGCTTGCATCAGAATGACTGTTTGCTGTGATTATACCACTTTATTAATGTATTTTTTTTTAAAAAAAACTGGCTATGTGATCTCTAGAACTGTTACCTAACATACAACTAACATTAGCATCATGGAAAATTTATTTTAAAGTCAAAGGTTTCCTGGAAAGATACCCTCCATTTTTCATTATTGCTATTCTGTCTACGCAGAGGCGTTTAGAGATTGCAGTGTTGAAAATTGCATCCTTTAATCATTTTGTAGGCTGTGTCTTTACAATTTACAGTACTTACTAAAATACTGATTGCATAGCTATGGTGCTTGTGTGACTGCAACATTTTCACCTGTTTGTCTCAACAGACATACACAAATGTGGGTAAGAGCAAAACCCCCCAACATGGAGTCAGTGCCTTCTGTAGCATTAGGCTGTCATCTGGCCATCTGCTTGTAATTTTTCAGAGTGTTGCCTGACCCTAATGCTCTCATCTCTGAGCCCTGCCCCTCTCTTTGCCCCCTTTCAAGCATCTGGCTTCTCATTCTCTCTGCAGGCACAGTGTGTGCTTTGAGAGCGGTGCATCTGTCACTTTCTCCTAGGAGACCAATTACGTCACCTTCTAATTGAAAAAGCTGCATCCTTTTTCATACATGGATTTTTCACGCGATTGATGTTATAATCCCTCACTCGGTTATTTTAGCTTCTGTAGTGCTGTTAGCATTTGAGGGAATGGATGGTGCTCCATGTAGCATCTGATTCTGATTAGGTTTGTGGTTTCACGTTGATCTTATTGTTGTCTGCACCAGCATATATAAGAATACTCCCCCTGCACCAAATCAGATATCTTAATTATTCATT
Source organism: Zootoca vivipara (assembly GCF_963506605.1). NCBI lineage: Eukaryota > Metazoa > Chordata > Lepidosauria > Squamata > Lacertidae > Zootoca > Zootoca vivipara. Next base: position 5,221,693 of record NC_083292.1, read on the forward strand.
TTAAATTGTGTAATGATATGAACTATAAAAGAGTAAATTATAACCCCCTCGAATTTAATCCACAACTTTCTATAAAAGATATTGACCAGAATTAAGTGCATTAGTGGTTTTTCTGTAGAAGGAACAAACTGCTTGAACTCTAGCATTCAAAAGACTGAGATAGAGATATAGATACATTCATAAAGTATGTAAAATGTATATTTATGTTTTATTTTTAAATATAATACAACAAATTATGGGCTTGGAAATGGAAACCAAGAACAGGAAAGCTATGGCAGGTGTAAGATCTAGCTTCAGAATCACATTGAAGCTGTCCTTTATTGCTCTGAACTTACCTCACTAGTCTTACATTCCTTTCTTAAGCCACTTTCATGTTCCTCTCCGCTGCAAAGTTCATTGGATGACTATAGAATCATATAATTGTAGATTTGGAAGGACCCCAAGACTCATCTAGTCTAACTGCCTCCAAGGCAGGAATTGCAGCTAAAGAATCCCTTACAGATGGCCATCCAATCACTGTTTAAAAACCTCCATTGACTTTCTGAGGTAGTCGGTTCCACTGTTGAACAGCTCTTACAATCAGAAGGTTCTTTCTAATATTAGGCAGAATTTCTTGTAATTTGAATCCACTGGTTTGGGTCCTCCTCTGGAGCATAGCTGCCAAGTTTTCCCTTTTCTCGCGAGGAAGCCTATTCAGCATAATGGAAAATCCCTTAAAAAAAGGGATAACTTGGCAGCTATGCTCTGGAGTAGGAGAAAACAAGCTTGTGCCATCTTCTATGTGACAGCCTATCAGATAGCTATCATATCCTATCATATCTCCTCTCAGCCTCCTCTTTTCCTGGCTAATCATACCCAGTTCCCTCAACCTATCCTCATAAGGCTTGATTTCCAGATCCTTGATCATCTTGGTTGCCCTCCTCTGCATACATTCCAGCTTGTCAATATCCTTAAATTGTGGTGCCCGGAACTAGACACAGTACAGGCAAATACTATTTTAGGCACGTCCAAGATAATGCGTGAGTATGCATGTATGCATTGCGCCAGACCTGAAAATAACACAGAAACATCACGAAAAGGGGCAGGGCAGGGTTTTTGAAGGCTTTTTCAATGATGGTTCAAATATACACAATTTCACATAAACATGTGGTGCCTTGGAATGTAACTAGTGCATAAATGGGGAGTTGCCTGTACTCCAGGTGGGGTCTGACCAAGGCAGACTTACTTACCTTGATCTGGACGCTAGATCAGATGCAGCCTATGAGGAAAAAAAAGGAGAAGCAGTACCATGTCTCTTGTCCTGAACTATTTGGAATAAGAGCAGAAGAGAGATTTAAATAGTAATATAGGTTTTAATGAGGCAAACTCTGCAGTTTTTGCTATTAGTTGTGAAAATGTGCAGCTTTATTTCCCATATTACTGTGGAGAAGAGTATTTGGAGTTTTAGGAATACAGGAAGCTGCCTTATACGGACTCAGATCATTAGTCCATTTAGCTCAGTATTGTCCATCCTACCTGGCAGCTGCTCTCCAAGATGTCAGAAAAGGTTCTCTTCTTGCCCTACATGCAAAGTAACTTCTGAGTTATGGCCCTTGACCCAAAATAGTTTGGCATTAATCTGCAGGAAAGTGACATTGCCCAGGTCTTTTTGCAAATACAATGAGATGATCAGAAATCCATGATTTGAAATAATTACAGCCATACCTCGGAAGTCAAACGGAATCCCTTCTGGAAGTCTGTTCAACTTCCTAAACGTGAAACCAAGGTGCAGCTTCTGATTGGCTGCAGCAAGCACCTGCAGCCAATTGGAAGTTGCGTCAGATGTTCGGGTTCCAAAGAATGTTCGCAAACCGGAACACTCACTTCTGGGTTTGCTGTGTTCGGGAGCCAAAACGTTTGAGTCACAAGCCGTTCATCAACCAAGGCATGGCTGCATATGTATTTTAACTATGGTATGACACATGCAGTTTAACTCAAATTATGATCAAAGAGTTGTAAGCAATATATTCTGTATCATTTTCTAAAGTAGTGAATATTCGCTAGACGAATTTTTCGTTATAAGAAAAGACCTGTGGAACGAATTAAATTCGTCTAGCGAGGCACCACTGTGTTAAAGAAATTGTATAGCTAAAACATACCTTCCTAACTAGGATTTTCCCAGTTGTAAATAAAATATGCTAATTGTACTTGTTGTGTGAAGTGCAGATCAGAAGCTTGAGTTAAACACTGTTCCCCCCCAATAGGTTTCTCCTCCTCAGTTTAAATTAAATAAATTTAAATTAAAACACCCTGGTCTCATCAGACTGGAAAATCAGCATTGATAATCACAAGCCTCTTCAACAGGATGTAATTGGACAACCTTTTCCACAGCTTTCATGGCTGAAGGAGAATACTTTTGTCATTCATATACTTGCATAGAATGATAGAATTGTAGAGCTGGAAAGGACTCTGAGGGACATCTAGTCCAGTTCCCTCCTCTCCCCTTCCGTCTCCTTGGGAGTCCTCTGGGCAGCTGATGCTGCCGTCCCTGGTCTCTGAGCTGCCCCACCCCAAATAGAGGTGCCTCCTCAAACTGCCCCACAGGGGCCTGGGAACCAGTCCCAGAGGCACCATTTGCCTGGGGAACTTGCCTGCTACAACAAACAGCCGCACAAGCCTTTCGGAGGCAGAGATGTGAGAGGGCATTAGAGGTAGGAGGGAAGGAAAGAGGGACAGAGGCTAGTATTGCCTGCGGCACCCCTGACCATCATTCAAGGCACACTGGTTGAAAACCACTGGGCGACACCATTTTGGATCCAGTTTCTTTGATATCAATACAGTGGTTCCTCTGGTTACGAACTTAATTTGTTCCAGAGGTCCATTCTTAAGCTGAAACCATTCTCATCCCTAGGTGCAGTTTCGCTAATGGGGCCTCACGCGCCTCTGGTGCGCAATTTCCATTCGCATCCTGGGCAAAGTTTGCAACCAGGATCAGCTACATCTGGGTTAGTGGAGTTTGTAACCTGAAGCGTTCGTAACCAGAAACGTTTGTAACCAGAGGTACCACTGTATGTCATTAATTGATTAAAATCAGTGGCACTGAGGGATGCTTGGTTTGCACTATTATACAAGAGATGCTTAAACTATTAAACTAAAGTTTCACTTTGTAAAACAAACCATAGTTAGTAACTGGGAATTGAATCGTGGTTGATTGGTTAAAATACCAAATCCCTGATCATTGGACCTTGCAGTGGAGGCCACACAATTTCATGACTTATTTTTTCCCCCTTCTCAGAAAACCAAGAACAAGAAAAAAGGTAAAGATGAAAAGTGTGGATCTGAAGTTACTACTCCAGAGAACAGCTCGTCTCCTGGGATGATGGATATGAATGGTGAGTGGAGCAGGGAGACAGTACCAGCTTCAGCAGATGCAGGTGTGGTGCGGAAGAGGGGCCTCTAGACATGGCCACTTGACTTCCGCATGGATTGATAACCAACGTTGGTTTAGTGTTTGGCTATATAATAGAACCCACATGGGCATGGCTGAGATCTGGGGTCCCTCCTGATACTAGTATCACCAGACATAGTTGTAGACCACTTTTTGAAGTGTTTAGCACAGGCATAGGCAAACTCCAGCCCTCCAGATGTTTGGGACTACAATTCCCATCATCCCTGACCACTTGTCCTGTTAGCTAGGGATGATGGGAATTGTAGTCCCAAACATCTGGAGGGCCAGAGTCTGCCTATGCCTGGTTTAGCAGATTAAACAGTATACAGTAATCTAAAAGGCTGCTGGGCAGCGGCTGCTTCAGAGAGAGAATTTTTCAGGCTGGCTTTGTGTTGAATTGGTGCTGGTAGGTTTGGTAATGGTTGGCTTTCGTCTGGCCTAGAAAATGAAGCAGTAGGAATGGGAAATATCATTAGATAAGTAAGTTGTAAGGGAAGGAAATCTTAGCATTGTTTCCATAAGTTGAAATGAAGCTTGAAGCAAGTTATATAAAGCATTTGCTGAGTGATAATTAATTTTGATCTCCTACATTCCTGAATTCACAAGTTCCATACCCCACTTTCTGTAAAGCATAAAACATTGGATAAGATCTGAAAGCAGCAAGGCAGTGCATGGGTTCAAGCACTTCCAAAGTCAGTGTGAGGCCTGAGAGAATTTTCCTAGCTTAAAAGAAGGATGGGGATGTATCCCAGATCTTGCTGTGAGCTTGGGAGAATACAGTATTGTCTTGCTCTTTTGTGAGACCTGGGGGATTCATTTGCCTTTCTTCTATCCAGCAGAGAGCAAGGGCTGGTCCTTCCATCTTGCTGGGCCTCTGAGGCACTATGAGCTCTTCCAACACATGCAAAACCACTCCCTCTCTCAGGAAGGGGTAACACTGGAAGGAGCAGCAATATTTGACTGGCGATAAAAGCTCAGCAGAATTTACGGTCCCTCTAGATTATTTTGGATACTACCCCCTGGCATATTGACTCAAAGCATTTTTAGAAATAGCCTGCTCAGCCTTCTTTTGAAGAGATTGTGCAGCCTTCCTAGGTCACCTCTCCAGTTGCTAGACCAATCTGATGGTTGAGAATGCTTCCCCTTAAATCTGTCTCTCTGTGCTCTATATCCATTTACTCTTCCCTTTTTGCACAAAAAAACAGTTAAATAAGCACACCGTAGCAGTGTTCTGAAGAACACAGAACGTCGTTTTTGGAAACCCTGCATTTCATCTCACTTGATGCACTTGTTTCACTCTGGTTCAGTTTTGTTATCTTGTGACTAATACTGCTTCAGATTCTCATCTGATGTCAGAAGAGATTCTACCGGTAGGTCACATGGGGGTGCTTTCCTGCTGTAATATGTGTCCCTGTAAAGCCTTCAACCTGACAAAAGAAAGTCTGGAGAGTTAAGGTTTTCTCTCCAGAAGCATGTACTTGACAGATTAACACTTAAAGTGAGTCATTAAATGTTACCATGGCTACCATCGGTGGAATCTGTAATTTTCCAATTCTGAATGTCTTGGTGAGAGGCAAAGTAGGTAAGGCGATAGCTTTTATTAGCCAGCATCTTTCATCAAGTGTGGGGAACTGTTGAAACTCCATGGAGGAGTTTTTCAATTGGAAGAAGAAGAAGAAGAGGAGGAGTTTGGATTTGATATCCCGCTTTATCACTACCCGAAGGAGTCTCAAAGCGGCTAACATTCTCCTTTCCCTTCCTCCCCCACAACAAACACTCTGTGAAGTGAGTGGGGCTGAGAGACTTCAAATAAGTGTGACTAGCCCAACGTCACCCATCAGCTGCATGTGGAGGAGCAGGGAAGCGAACCCGGTTCACCAGATTATGAGTCTACCGCTCTTAACCACTACACCACACTGGCTGTGGCCAAAGCCTATTTATTACCTATATTAAGTTGCCCTTTATTTTATTTGAGCATCACATGAAGCTGTCCTTAGGCTGATTCAAATCATTGGTCCATCTCACCCAGCAATGTCTCCCATAACTAGTAACTACTTTTTAAGAGCTCACCCTTGGCTCATTCCCACCACCTGCTACCATATTTTTTTAGCTGGTGGTGGTTAGGATTAGATTTAGTACCTTGTACAAATAAATAATGCATTCTGCCACTGAGGTATGGATCTCCCCATATTCAGTTGTGAATTCTTTCCCTAGGAGAGCTGCTCTTAGAGAGGGTCTGTATAACCAGGGTGGAGTGGGAAATTGGTCCTCTTTGCTATAAGCAAGTTCAGGTATCTGGAATGGGTCTAAATCTCTCTCGTTTAAGTGCATCCATACACAGCCATGTAGCGCTGACTAGATGTTTATTGGCATGAATGAAGGATGAATTTGCCGGAAATCTAATTACCTGCATTTACCTTGGTGCAGATTTGATTGAACTAGCCATTTTAGGTGCATGCCGTTGTCTGATGCAATTTAGAAGATGTAGCTGGATTTTACTCCATAGCTGTGATCTCCTTCAAGTGCCTTTTTAGATGAAGCATTTACCCCATGAAGGAGGAGCTACTAACTTTTGTAGCAGCCGTGTTTCCTATGCATCCCAGTATTTGTGACTGTCCTTTTGTCAATAATGGTCAATGCAGTTCATTCCTTTAAATTCCACCCTGTAATAAAATCAGATGAGCTTAGTTTGTAACCACTGCATTCAGGAGTTATGTGATCACATTCAACATAACAGGGGCATGTATAAGAAAGGGAAGAAGGAGCAAATCATGAAAGAACAGTATAAAGGAGTAGCCAACACTTGCAGGGAGAAAGTCAGGCAGCTATAGCTCAAAACAAGCTCAGGCTTGCAAGAGAGATTATAAATAATAATTGGTGACTTTTGGGCTGTGTTTGAAGCAAGAGCGGGTCCTCTGCATGAAGGATATGGAGAAATGCTATTGGGTGACAGAGTGAAGGCATAACTGCTCAACGTCCATGCTCAACCTGGTGTTAATGGAATAAAATAAATGATACAGAGAGGGTACTGTAGCCCAGGATAGGAAAAGAGGAGGAAAGGGAACACCTAGCTACTTTAAATGAATTCGGATCTCCAGGGCCTGGTGAACTGCTTCCAGGGAAACTGAACGAACTTGCAGGTGTAATCTCAGAATAAGCTTAGACTACAGAATAAGCTTAGAGAATTCATGGAGAACATGGAGACTGGAGGTGGGCAAATGTTGCCCCCATCTTCCAAAAGGGGAAGAATGAAGACTCTGGGAACTACCGGCTGGTCATCTTGATGTCAATACCAGGAAATGTTCTAGAACCAGATAATCAAACTGTTGGTCTATGAGCACTTAGAAAAAACAAGTCATGATTTAAAAGTTTGGTGGGTCAAGGGAATGCTGTGAATGTAGTGTATCTTGATTTTAGTAAGGCTTTCGACAAAGTCCCCCATGATATTCTTGTGGAGAACCTGGTGGACCGACTGAACCCAAAGAGTTCATCCTGGGTTTGTCGTCATCCTGGAAAAAAGTGACAAGTGGGTTGCTTCAGGGTTCTGTCCTGGGCCTGATGTTGTTCAACATCTTTATAAATTACTCGTATGAAGGAATTAAAGGAAAGCTCATCCTGCAGTTTGCCTGGCTGCCAATAGGTGGGCATGTCAAGTGCAATATGACAACAGAACAGCAAACAGGCATACAAGCAAGTATCAAAATGAGTTGCAGGACAGACGAGGGTTGTTTCCAGAAATTGTCCTCCTCTGCTGCCATTGTACATCTGACACAGCCATTTTGGGCTCTGCATCTGCTGCTGGGAAGGTAGAAAGCAGGTACAAAGCAAGATGGTTGTTGAGGAGCTGCCTTGGCAGGCATGCACCCTTGGGACCAAAAAGGAGGTTAAAGGTAAAGGGACCCCTGACCGTTAGGTCCAGTTGCGGACGACTCTGGGGTTGCGGCTCTCATCTCGCTTTATTGGCCGAGAGAGCCGGCGTACAGCTTCCGGGACATGTGGCCAGCATGACTAAGCCGCTTCTGGAGAACCAGAGCAGTGCATGGAAATGCCGTTTACCTTCCCCTCGGAGTGGTACCTATTTATCTACTTGCACTGCGTGCTTTTGAACTGCTAGGTTGGCAGGAGCAGGGACCGAGCAACGGGAGCTCACCCTGTCGCGGGGGTTCGAACTGCCAACCTTCTGATCGGCAAGCCTTAGGCTCTGTGGTTTAACCCATAGCGCCACCTGCATCCCAGGAGGTTACTGCAGGATATTTTATCCTCTTCAACCCCCTCTCCTCCATGAATGGTGGTTGGGATTGGAGTGAGCTGTGAGGGGATTGGGAATAGCAACAAGAGTGAGTGGGTGGGTAGGCAGGGGTGTGGGGAGTTGTGAGAGGTGGCGGTTGAAAGGGATGGGGGGCAGAAGGAGCCATGAGAGGCTGAAGAAGTGAGGGGTTGGGGGAGGTGGAAAGGGGTGGGGGGCTTGGCAGGATTAGTGAGCAACACATGCAGGTCAGCAGCCCCTAAAATGTAAATAACATTTTGGGAGTGTTCATCGCTTTCATCAAGCCTGTCTCTTATTTACAGATGATAACAGCAACCAGAGTTCCATAGCTGATGCTTCACCAATAAAACAAGAGAACAGCAGCAATTCTAGTCCTCTGCCAGAGCAGAACTCCACAGGGCAGGCAGATGGCCCTGGAACAAAATCTGACGACACTCAAGCAGATGCAAAAGAGGAGCCTGGTTCAGAAGGTAATTCATGTACAAATCTTCCTACTCATAACTGGTAGGTAAACAGTTGACATTCCATGTGCACCATATAAACTTCATTTGTTAGCAGACACACTGTGTCTCCCACTTGATACAGTGGTACCTCTGGTTGCAGATGGGATCTGTTCTGGAGGTCCGGCCGGATCCCGAGGTTTTTGCAACCACAGACACCGCTTCTGTGCATGCGCATGGGGCAGTAGAGCACTTTTGCGCATGTGCACGCGGCAAAAACTCAGAAATATATTTCCGGGTTTGCCACTTACGTATCCCGAAGTTTACATAACTGGAGGGATACGTAAGTGGAGGTACTACTGTAACTAATTTAAGATCTGCCCTCCTCCCTACTGCTTTGAAAACTGACACTCCGTTTTCACTTAGCTACTTTTTGCTTTCATTGACCACATTCACACAATGCTAAACCATGGTGTAGTTCTATGTGGACGAGCCTCCATAAGCTCAAGGAAAGTGTTAAGACTCATAAGCGTCCCATTCCCTCCATGCAGGGGGGGGGGCGCCACGCAGCCGTGCCTGCCCGGCTGCTCTGCCGCTCCGCAAGCCTGCCCGTCGCACAGCAGCGCCTTTGGCGACCGCGCTGAGCCCGGCCGCCTGCCCGCTAGTTGCGCTGAAAAATGGGGCGGCGGCGGGATCTGTTGCACCACGGCGCCAGGGCGCCAAAGGTGCTTAAGACGGCCCTGACTTCTGTGAAGTGTAGGCATGCTTTCAACAAATCCTTGGCTTAGTGTTTTGTACAAAACAGGGATTGTGATTTACAACAAGCAATGGTTAACTGCTAAACAACTTCAAACCATGTATTATGAAGCTGGCTTGTTTAAGTAACCATCGTTTGTTATAAACTATGATTCAGAGTTTGTAGATTTCACTAACCAGAGAATAGATAATTTGAAAGCAAAGCAAAAGTCAGTGGAAATATTGTTCCTGATGTGCTGCTTGTCTACATAGTGCTGTGGTTAACCCTTGGCTTAATGCAAGAGTGGGGAACTGGATGCAGCCTGTCATTTAGATTTTAAAAATCTGGAGCATGCTTAGAGTTTCTTCCTTCATAAGTTTGAATCCAGGTTGCAATGGCGAATATTCTGGGCAAAAGCAGGAATTGCATTTGGCACTGAATTTTAAATTTCAGCAGACATCAGCTCCACTTAGTTACTCCAATCAGGAGTTTAAATTGAAAACATGCTGAATGCAAGTGCTGCCTGCTGAAGAACAATTGGGAGCACACTCATGTTAAGGTTTCTGCCTGCTTGCAGCCATGGCTTTTCCTACCCACACCTGGTATCATATGGTGTCAGGTAAGGCTGGGGGTAAAATGGACTGCTGGCTCATATTTGACCAACAGACTAGAAGTTCCTTATCAATAAGGAACTTACAATGCAAAAAATAAGTCATTCTCACTTTGTGCAATTACTGTTGGTGATAAATTTTCACTGAGCTGAATGTAAAGCACAGCTCAGTTCTGAAAGCTGTTCACGTTTACCCCTTACTTTAAGATAGCTTTATTAAATTACCTGACTGCTTTAGTGCCAGTTCCAAAAATATATATTTTGTTCTCATCTTTCTTGACTCTTCTGCTGACTTGAATTCAGTTGATCACTTTCTGCATGATTACCTTTATATCCTAAAACTCACTGATTCCATTGACTCACTCTCTTCCTACCTGTTTGCTATTCTAATCCATCCTCTACTTTCCTTCTCTGTTGAGGTCCCTGAGGGCTCTGTTATTAGTCCTGTATGCTTGTCTCTCTAGATACGTTAGCCCCGTGTAAGCACACAATATTCCATGGTGCTTGTTATGCTGATGGTACCAAGCTTTACCACTCTAGCTCAGTTACAGGTAGGTAGCCGTGTTGGTCTGATGCAGTCCAAATAAAAATAAAAAATCCTTCCAGTAGCACCTTAGAGACCAACTAAGTCACGGGTGTCAAACACAAGGCCCAGGGGCCTAATCCGGCCCGCCAGACCTCGTCATGTGGCCCGCATAGCCGCCGCCGACAATAGCTGCTGACAGTAGTTCTGGAGCCTGCGATTGGCCGAGGGTCAAAACTGGGGGCGGGGCTGCAGGCGGAGGCCGGGGCGCTGGGGCCGCGCTGACGGCCTTGGCCAGGGAATTTCAATTTCGAATGAGGCTGAGGGAGGCGGTGGCACAGCGGCCAGACGGGGAAGTGAGATGCAGGAGGAGGAGGAGGAAGCCCGCCGAGGAGGTAGGAAAGCCCTACAGGCGCCACCGGCAAAGTTGGTGCCGGGACGGAGCAGCGCTGGATTTTTTTTTGGCGGGCTTTGCTGTTGTCTCCGAGAGCGAGTGAGGCGGCACTGGGGAGCCGCCGCCCGCCGCTTCCCTTCCTCTCCTCGGCTGCATCCGGGAGGTGGGCGAGCGGGCGAAAGGGACGCGGAGTGAGCCTGAGGGGGAAGTAGGCGAAGCGCAACAGCCGCTCTCTTGATGGAGCCGGGTTTCTCTTCCCTCTTCCCCCGTTTTCTCCTCATCCTCATAGACATTCGGGAGGGTGCCTGGCTTTTGCTCTGCCCCCCACCCCCGAGCCGCCCTTTGGCTTCTCAGTTCCGGCGGAGCTGCTCCCCGGGGGGCGGCCGGGAGGGAGGCGGCGGCAACGGCACGGGTTCCTGCTCTTCCCGCTCTGCCGCCGCCTCCTCTCAGCCCCTCGTGATGTAGGGCTCCAGATGGAGTCGCCTCGCGGTTTGAGTAGGTGGGAGGGGAATTTTTTTTTGGGGGGTGAGGTTTTCAAGCCTCCTCTGCCTGCAGTCCCGGTAGGGAGAGGCGGCGGCGAAGGCGACAACAGCGCGGGTGGGGGAAAGAGCAGCTCTGAGGCGAAGATGCACGTCTGCTGGGGCTGCCGCCGCCTTCCTCCTCGGGAAATCCGCTGCCCTCCCTCAGCGCGAGGGGAAGGGACTCTGGCGCTAAGGAGGGAGGATGCAAAAGCAAAGCAGGGAGTTGGCGCTGCACCGCATGTTCCTGCCCCTCTCCAAAGCATGGGGTGGGTTGCAGCGTGTGGTATCCTGCCTAGTGGGGTTTGGGTGTGCGCAGGGCAGGAGAGGGAAGCCCTCTTTCCATCTGCAGGTTTTTAATCCCAGCAGTGGCTTTCTCCTTCCTGCCGGAGGTTTAGATGAGCCCCCCCCCCCCCCGGAAGCCGTCGATCCCCACCTTTTGTTCAAATTTCCCTCGTTTACATCCCCTCCCACACACGCGCCACGACGCAGGAATGTGATCCGCGTGGGGGCGGGAATGAGCTTACATTATTACAAAAAACAGTAATAATTGAATGCAGTGACAATAATTTATGATAATAAAGAGTGGACACATAGTCCTACAGACACAACCGGCCCTTTGAGGGTGACCAAACTGCTGATGCGGCCCCCGATGAATTTGAGTTTGACACCCCTGAACTAAGTTTTTCATAGGTATGAGCTTCCGTGTGCATGCACACTTCTTCAGCTCAGAACGTTCTTCCTTCATCCAATTCCTTGTCTCCAAGTGCTTTTCTGTTTCTGCTTGGATGTTTCATAGGGGTCTTAAGATGCCTAGGACTGAACATCTTGTCTTTTCTCTCAGCTAACATTCCCATTTTATTTATATTTCATAAAACGTATACAATGTTCGATTGTAAAAAAACAGCAACCTCAGAGCAGTTTCTAAAGAGGAAAAAAAATGGCTATAAACACAGTTTAAAGCATGGGTAGGGAAACTAAGGCCTGGGGGCCGGATCTGGCCCAATCGCCTTGTAAATCCGGCTCGCGGACGGTCTGGGAATCAACGTGTTTTTACATGAGTAGAATGTGTCATTTTATTTAAAATACCTCTCTGGGTTATTTGTGGGGTATAGGAATTCGTTCATTCTCCCCCCCCCCAATATAGTTCGGCCCCCCACAAGATCTGAGGGACAGTGGACCGGCCCCCTGCTGAAAAATTTGCTGTCCCCTGGTTTAAAGTATTAATAAAAAACAAAATAAACAATAAAGTAAAATCAGAAATCAACATTCTACATTTATGACTAGGCATGTCTAAGCAAAAATGTATTTAACAGGCTCCAGTAAGGGTACAGTAAAGGCACCTGCCTCATGTCAATATGTTCCTATAATCAGATTGGGGGCTAAATTGAACCTTAAAGCATGCCTTATAAAATGCACTCATTCAGATAGTAAGCTGTGACATCTGTTTCAACTTTCATAGTTCAAGATTTATTATAGGTCAGATAATATGGATGTAGATTGATTCTTCCTCTTCAGAGGAGAGGTCTAAATTAACAAGTTTTTAATCAGAGAATAAGGAAGGACACCTTGTTCAGGTTTTGGCAGAGAAATCCATGCAGTTTTTCATAACCTCTACAAAACTGCATCTACTTAGGCCAGGGGTCAGCAAACTTTTTCAGCAGGGGGCCGGTCCACTGTCCCTCAGATCTTGTGGGGGGCCGGATTATATATATATATTTTTTGGGGGGGGGGAATGAATGAATTCCTATGCCCCACAAATAACCCAGAGATGCAATTTAAATAAAAGGACACATTCTACTCATGCAAAAACATGCTGATTCCTGGACCGTCAGCGGGCCGGATATAGAAGGCGATTGGGCCGCATCTGGCCCCTGGGCCTTAGTTTGGGGATCCCTGACTTAGGCTATGTCTTCTGTTCATAATGTTTAAGATTCTGACTTTAGATTCCTCCTGTATGTGATGGTAGGATGACAATTGCTTATAAGTTTATAAACACTGGCTGGATTCCTGGGTAGATCCAATTATGGAGCTTGTGTTTTAGCAAGTTGCACGAAATACAAAAGCCTTTCATGTTATGAGATACTACAGTGTGTACTTAAAAAACCCTTTTAATGCAAATCTAGCCTTTAGTGTGATCAGGTATGCTAGGTGTGCTTTCAAATCAAACTCTTACATTGCAGCCTTGTGAATACTGGAGGGGGTTACACCCACACCTTGCATTGCTCTGCTAATGGTTTTTCCATGTCCCACAAATAATTGTCTGGATCCTTGTACTTTACCTTCCCCATATCCATGTGGTCTTGGCCTCCCTCTAGTGGCCAGCTCAAGATTTCTTTTGTACGTTGCTTGAAGAAGAATCAGGGCTTTCCCCCCCAGCCAGAACCTTTTCCGGCAAACCCTCTCTGTGTACATCATCCTGGGCAGGCGGCGCGTTTTCTGTGTGCAGGAATTTGGATGGATTAGGAGCGATTTTGGCACTTTGCTTCTCTTCCGAAAGAAGCCCTTTAAGAGAGGCGACATTGTGCGTGTTTTCTCTAAAGTGTGAGATTTCAACAAGTTTGGCGTCATCCTGAAAGAAGCTCAACAACTCAGGGTTGTCTGTCAAAGAAGGTGGGAGTTGCTGCACCTAGGAAAAAAATACTGATAATTCATTTTATAGTGCTTTTTAGCCAAAGATCCCAGAGCGCTGTACAGTGGTACCTCGGGTTACAGATGCTTCAGGTTACAGACGCTGCAGGTTACAGACTCCGCAAACCCAGAAATAGTACCTCGGGTTAAGAACTTTGCTTCAGGATGAGAACAGAAATCGTGCGGTAACGGTGCAGCAGCAGCGGGAGGCCCCATTAGCTGAAGTGGTACCTCAGGTTAAGAACAGTTTCAGGTTAAGAACGGCCCTCCAGAACGAATTAAGTTCTTAACCAGAGGTACCACTGTACAACATTAAGAACATAATTTACACAACATCATAATGACAACATAATACACAGCATCATAATGAAATAATCATAACAGGCCCCCCATTTAAAAGGCCATAAATTGCTCCAATGCCCAAGTGTCCTTGCGTTCTAATCCAAAATCATTGTCTCCCTTCTAGCTAAGACAACAACAAATCTGTATGTAGTCTATGGCTGGGTGGAAAACAGATTAGCAACCTTGGTTAGATTAATTGACTTTAAAACCCTTTTTAAAGTTGGGCCAACACATCTTGGAAAACATAATAGCAATACTTAAAGCCTGCTATCTGCACTTTTAATGTCTTAAAGGTGTTCCATCTTCATTCTTATACAGAAGGAAATGCTTCTTCCCAAATTATGCCACACACACACACACACACACACACACACACACACACAAGCACATACCTTCTAAGAACAAGTAAAGTGCACATTTTTCTTCAAAACTATTGTTTGGTAGCATGCAAACTTATGCAGATTAAATAAACTATAATTTATTAGAGAGTATTAGTTATACTCTCTAATTTGGTGAGAACCCTAATGTGAAGTACTATATACATTGTGATTCAGTGCAACCTTATTAACTTTTTCAGATGCTTCTGATGAACAGAACTCACAATCTTCAATGGAGAATTCCATGAATAGTTCAGAGAAAGTGGAAACTCAACCTTTGGCAGAAAATGATATAACCACAGATGCATCTAAAAACTCTCAGGTAATTCAAAAATCATAGATACGCAAATAAGTACTGTCAACAGTGCGAATGAAAGTTTGACCTGTCTTGTCCATTGGATTAACATCTATGTGTTCATGCTTTCTAGTTCTGTGAATGCTTTGATTTCTTTCCACTTGAGCATTGACAGTGAGCTGTTGTGCTTTGCACGTGGTCTAAGCAGCAAGTTGTCATTAATATGGGAGAACTAGTAAATTGCTAGATGATCCTTTTAGGGCTGTATGTTCCTTTCCACATAAAGTGTTAATAAGCTGGAAAGATGGTAATGTCACCAGTTTGAAGTGAACAAATTATGGAAAAAGCATGTTCCTTTTCTTCTAAAATCCCAGCCAGAAGGTATGAAGGTTGTACTCCAGCCTCGATTATCTTCTGAGACCTCACATTATCCCTTCTTTCCCTATGTGTCTGGGAATTGATATAGCCTTAACAGTCCACAAGCTGCAAATATGTCTTCCAGGTGGTTACTGATACTTGTCTTAGTATGTCTTGCGAGGATCATAGAACCGTAGAGTTGGAAGGGACCCCAAGGGTCATCTAGTGCAACCCCCTGCAATGCAGGAATCTTGGCTAAAGCATCCATGACAGATGGCCACGCAACCTCTGCTTCCAAGGAAGGATAGTCCACAACCTCCTAAGGGGGAACTGTTCCACGATCAAGGAGCTCTTATTGTCAGAGTGTTTTCTCGTATGTCTTGGTGTGTGTGATCTTATGGGTTGGGGCTATAAGGTAAATGTGTGTTGCCATTTTGGGAACTAGGACTTACACGGGTAACTATGATGGCAGCTTTCATGTTGCTTTGTGCGCCATGACACTTGCTTTCTGGGGTTGTCTTATACCTCTGGAGCACAATAACATTATTTTGCTTTTATTCAGTACTCATGCTGATTCTTCTTTTTTCTCTCCTCCTGTTAAGGACTCTGAAGGAGCGCCACCTTCAAAAAAGATGAAAGTAGAGGCTCCCTCTCAACAAAACGTTGATGAAATATAGACACTAGATTTTTCCTGGCCAGTTTTTATGTAAGGTACATCAGTGGGCTAAATTATATAGAACAACCATATTTACATATATTCTCTTGGATGAGGACAGAACTCCTATGAACTTTTCAAGTTACCAAGCAAAAATCCAAGAAACCAAGCAAAGGCATAATCTCTTCAGGCACTGAAAAGTTTTCTTTTCTGTGAAGCAAAACGTTGAGAATTTAAGTTACTGTCTCTGAAATGGTTGGAGTAAACAACTCAGGAGGGGTCTACGCACTGTTTCTAATGTCAAAATTACAATTATGTTGCTGCTGTATTTTATCACATTCTCTATTTAACATTATAAGATATTTAAGGATGGTACAGGTCAGGTCTTCTCATGTGAAGTTCATCCTTCTGATGTGATGTCTGCTTTTTTCTTTTTTGTGTGTGCCTTGTGTTCCAAAACAAAAAAACAAAACAAAACCAGTGCTAATTTTTAAAACTTGTTTTTGACAGTTCTCTCCTCTGCAGAGTGGCCTACGGTTTGTACAACGCCATATAGGAAACTTTTCATTGTGTTTGTTTTGTTTGTTTCTATTTTATACCCTGGTGCTTACTATTTTAACATAAGAGCTATTGTGAGAGAAATCAGGAAGCCATTTTCACTGTTGGAGTCCAGAGAGAACCATACAGCTGACGCTTGATTTTTCTGCATCCTCAGGGATGACTTATTTTTAATGCATCAATTTGAGCCACCAAGACCCTCTTCTGGCAACCTCCACAGAAATGCATGCAAGTTACACAGTAACAATAGCTTTGAATATTTTCCTGATGGCATGCCTCCCCTTGGCTGAATAATGTAGTCTTTTAAAACAGATATACCTAAAGTGAACATGCTCTGCTGTTTACTTACCTTGGTGCTGGTTTGGAAAAGTATTGAAGCAAATTATGCGTTTTAAGTACTAGATCTAGATAACTTTATCAGAGTCTTTTTTAAAAAGTGGGTCAACTATAAATACAGGTACAAATAGGCATATGTATTATGACAGATGTAGTTTTGATTGAAATGAATTTCATTGTACTGTTCTTTTACAATCAGTTTACTGATACTCCAGGCAATACTGTACTTGAGGCTTACTTTTGTTTCAAGAGTAGCTTGTAAATACAGTCTTGTTACTTCTGTAATCTCTTCTTCAGACATCTCTCAGTTTTTGAAAAGTTCAGTTTTATTTCTTGCATGTTTGACTTGGCAGGAGGCAGTGTGTAAATCATATCCATGCTACACAGCCATTGAATATGCTGAACCATCTATCCATATCAGATGCTTCAATGCGACTTGTAATCACTAGTATAACCACACAGTGGTGACTAATTCCTTTTGAAATCAGTGCAACTTTAGTTGTAACGTTTTAGACATTCCCAATGGGGCTTAATTGCGACTAGAACTAGCTGGGGTCTGGCTTATTATGTTTTGCACATCTAAAGAGGTGTTGAGCCCTTAAACCTCCATTTGATGGCTGGGGAAAATATGTGTGTGAATGGAAAACACAGAGGTGGCATAAGGAAGCAATGTGTCTTGATAACTATGAAGCTGCAACCTGCAGCCGTAAATGTGGTTGCATTTAATTTACAATGGAAGTACTGGGTGACCTTTTTATTTTTAAGGAAAAACAACCTGCCTCCAATCAAAACACTGCATAAAAGTAATTTACTAAGCTTTATTTCTGATTTCTCCAGCGGTGAAAATGGCTTGAGCTTTAACTACTGTAATGCATTTGCAATGAATTCCGAGAAAAGTTAGAAGAGGTGGAGGTGCCAATTCTGACCTTCCATCACAACATTTTTTAAGCTGCAAAGAAACTGGCTATACGCCCAAGGCTGATATATTTTTTAATGTTAAAGCAAACATTTTGCATCTCATCAAAATTAAAATTGGCTGTGAATTGTTCATGAAAGCAGTGTGCTCCCTCCAAAGTCTCTTTGTGCTTCGATCACAAAATTCATTTAATATCAAAAAGAGCTGTTATATTTGCACAGTATACATAAAGGGTAAACTGGTTTCCCCAGCCCTTGAATTGTGTATCTGCTTCAGAAATGTGGGTTATGACTGGTTAAATGGCAATCGGTATGGACACTAAATCCATATTTAACCAGGGTTCGTTTTTTGAAAACATATTGGCTGATCTATGACATAGACAAATATATTTTTGAACTTTAAAATTGTAATTATGTAGCTTTTAATTGATCAGTGCTAAAATGTCAGTGGGTTGGAAACCACTGTTGATATGTTGTCATGCCCAGTAGTTGCTGTCTGTACAAGCTTCAATTTTGTGGTTGTGTTTTTGATTTGTTTTACACAGGTTTCCAAGAAAGTAGATAGGCTTTTTAAATTTCAGAGCTGAATCCTGTACTTAATAAAATATAAATAGCACTAAAATACCTCAATTTTTTTTCATTAGGTAGAAATGTTTATTGGCATTACTGACACTGATAAGCTTCGTGATGAAACTGGCTTCTTAATTCCTACTATACTTTCTTTCCTCGGTTATGTGTCAGCCATTCACTAAGGCCTGCCGCCGCCACACAATTCCCAGTGTCTTTCAGTTGGGCTCGCTTGTGAATTGAGACCTGCAAATGAAAGATGGGTGGCAGTAGCCTTTGATGAACTGTGCAATCATTTTCCTATTCCATGACTCAAGAAAAAGAAAACCAGCATAACCACAGTGGTTAGTGGCTCTGCTTTGATTTGCAATGTTAGATATTTGGATACTCTATCAAGAAATAGGGGTTGGAGAAAGCAAATGGAATTGGACTCCTTGCACCCATTAGTATCAGTCTGCACCCTTTTATCAGGATGGAGGAAGATTTTGATGCTGTTTGGTATGCAGAAATTTAAAAAATGTGCATGCTGTAACTACTCTGCCTTTTGATAGGCCATTTGGATGTGCAGTTCAAACACATTTTTAATGCTTGAAAGTTATAGTTTAAATTGAACCAGCAAGGAAGGGATCTTGCAACCTTTGAGATTTGGTACTGGGTCCAGCTCCTTGGTTTGCTGCCATCTTTTGGGATTTTGTTTTATGGGCTTGCTTGGAAAAGGCTGAATTGATAGCAGTGGGGAAGGGGTGAGGAGAGTCTCAACACACCTTGCATCTGAGTGACTGGAAGTTCTCAGGCAGGCAATAGGTGGTGTCCACCAAACACACAGCTGTGCAATCTGTGCTCATTTCAGTGGAGGTCATGCAGCATCACTGGTTGGTGGGTTGAATCTGACTCTTTTTTTTTTAGAAATAGCGTGAATATCAAGAAGTGCTTCCTTATCGACACACTGGGCATTTGGACACTCAGTTACTCTCAAACTACATCTGTATACATAAACTAGCAAGGTAGCTGATCTTTGTGGGTTGTGGGGTGAGGAGGAAGACCTTCTAGATGGGCAATTTACTCAGTCAAAACATTTTATAGCAGAACTGTTCATTTTGAAGTTCTTAATAAGGGTGGGGGAATAGTTGTTAACATTCCAAAAAGTGCTGGCACTTAACAACAACAACCAGTCAGTGAGGCAGCATAAAAATTACTGGCTTTTGTGGTAGTTTGCTTCATACAGAAACATTGTCATGTTTTAGAATGTTCTTTATATCTAAAGCCCTGCTAGAAGGTGTAAAGAATTTTGTGGGTTCTTTTCATTACCTAATTGTTTTTCCACCTTAATGATTTTGTGTGTTGTACAGCAGTATAATTTTTCACTTATTTATTCCATCAGTAGCTATGGTTTGTACAATGTACAATGGTTTCATTAAAAAAATAAACTTTAAAGTCACAACACAAAATGCTGTGTGAACAATCTTTTGAATAAGAACTTAAATTAGTTGACTCAAAAGTGTGTGTGTGTGTGTGTGTGTGTGTGTGTGTGTGTGTGTGTTAGCTTTCACGTGCCTTGGGAAAGGACTGTAGTAAGCAACATACAGCAACATTATTTGCTTACAGAATGTCCTAGATTCAGTCTCTGGCATGTTGGGCTGGGAAGGAACCTGGTCTGAAAAGCAAAACTGTTGCCATTCTAGATGGTTAACTGAGCTAGATGGCCCTGTGGTCTAGCTACATTAAGGCGGTTTCCTACAGCACTCTTACTTGACAGTAAGGTATTTATCCCAATGGGACTTCTGAGTAAACATACCTAGGATCACTCAAAAGTATTGTGGCAGATTGGCAGGCTGACAAGTGTTTTGTCTTGAAAGCTTTAGGGGACTAAAACTGGTGCTTTAATAAATTGCCCTTTGAGGTGCTCTAAGCCACTATTTCCCTTTCTTTTCTTTTTGCTGCAAATAGACTTAACAAGGCCGCTTCTGTGGAACACTGTCCCATGAGTTGTGGCACAAACTTACTGACAACTGGAAGAGGTTGCTTTGCCAGCAACACTCCTACTAGTGAGACACATATTTTATTTAAGTTTTATATATGCCACCCTTCACACAAGCATAATTCAGGGCGATTCACAATAAAATAATGATAATTTAAATACTACAAATAAAAGCAGTTTCCAAATTCATAATGGCAACAGGACTCATTCACACAGCAGAAATAAAATAGATGGAATTCTTTGGCCAGGCAAGATAGCTTAGCCCCCACCCATAGGATCTTATGCCCTAGGCCAACAACCTTCATGTGTTATAATTTAGCTGCTGCCTTTTTTAATCTGGCTGGGTTGTGTCTCACTAAGGCAATATTCACACCATGCATTAAAGGTGCTATGATTCCACGTTAAACAATAAAGTGTTCCCCCAGAGAATTCTGGGAGCTGTAGTGAAGGGTGCTGAGAGTGATTAGGACACCCCTAGTTCCCTTTCCAGAGCTAAAATTCTCAGTTTCCTGGAAAGTGGGGGCGACACTTAAACCACTCTGGAAATTGTAGCTCTGGGAGGGAAGCAGGGGTCTCCTAACCATTTCCAGCACCCTTCACAAAGTTTCCAGAATTACGGGGTGGGGGTGGGAGAGAAGAGAGAACTGTAACTTTAATGTAGAATCACAGAGCTTCAAATGTATGGTGCCAGTCATACTTTGAGCATACCCATTAAAATGGATGGCGCTAAGTTGCAGCTAAGACTGCGTGCACATTCTCCCCTCCCTCCCTGCCTCAAAGAGCTCTGGGCATGGTAGTTTGTTTAAGGGTTGCTGGGAGCTGCGACCCCATGAGGGGTAAATGACAGGGGAAAGACACTGCTTCGAATATGCTTCAAAGGTTGTAATGCTGCGTGTCCTCCTATTTCAGTGGGCCTGCTGGAGCAAATTCCAATAAAATATTTGAGGGGGGCGTCTCACCCCCCCCCCAAGTTGATGGACGTTGCCATTCAAACAGGATGTGTGCACCATTTCATATGATCGATTATGTGGGGCGGAGCTTACCCGCCCCACCAAAAAAACACATTTTTTTCCAAGCTGGCACCCCCCCCCCCAGCTGGCAAGTGTGGCTTCAAGCCGCCTGTTTCCATCTACAGCAGGCATCCCCAAACTGCGGCCCTCCAGATGTTTTGGCCTACAACTCCCATGATCCCTAGCTAACAGGACTAGTGGTCAGGGATGATGGGAATTGTAGTCCAAAACATCTGGAGGGCCGAAGTTTGGGGATGCCTGATCTACAGCTTTTCTGGTTGCCGGAAGTCGCCAATGTACTTATGGCTGGCTTTCGGACGGGGAGGCGATGGGTCCGCTTTGTTCTCGTTCCTACGCATTTCGCGTTTCCCTCTCGTGTTTGTATGCTGTGAGCCGCCCTGAGATCCGCGGAGGAAGGGCGGTATATTATACAAGTCTAAGAAATAAAACAAATCCCTATCAGCCGCCAGCCTTCCTGCGTGAGGTGTGAACCCGACGCCTGTCAGCCACGAACCAGGCACTGACTCTCCGCCGAGGCCAAGCAGAAGGGCGCGCACAGCCGACGAGGCTCCCAGGCGCCCCGCTCCGCCCCTTCCCAGCCCAGCCGAGGTGGCGGCGGAGGCGGCCGCCCGAGAGGCAGGCAGGCGGGGCCAGGGGGGGCGGGAGGCGGCAACGGCGGACCCAGGCGGGGCGGGCCGGCCGAGGAGCTCCACTCGGCCGCGCCGGGCCTGACGGGGCAGACAGAGCCGGCGGGGGACGAGCAGGGCAGCGGCGGCGGCCCTAAGCCTTCAGCTGCTCTGCGATGGCGGCCGGCGTGTTCCTCCGGGCGGGCCGCTTCCCGGGGCTGGAGGGGGCCTCTCCCGCCCCGGGGGCCGCGGCGCCCCTGTCTCGGCGGGCGGAGGCGGCCGGGCTCTCCTCGTCGGAGGACAGCGAGGACGAGGGCGGCGGCGGCGCTGTGGCGGCGGCGGCCCCTCGCGGGCGCTGCGGAGTCGTGGGGCCCCCCGGGGGCGGCCGGCGCCGTGCGGTGGGCAAGCGGTCGGGCGCCGCGGCGGCGCAGATCATCCACTCGGGCCACTTCATGGTGTCGTCTCCGCACAGCGAGCACCCGCCCAAGAAGGGCTACGACTTCGACACCGTCAACGAGCAGACCTGCCAGACGTACCGCTTCGGCGCGGCCGCGGGGGCCGGAGGGGGAGGCGGCGCGGCGGACGGCGGCGGCGGGGGAGGCCGCCTCAGCATCGACGCCTCGCTCACGAAGCTCTTCGAGTGCATGAGCCTCGCCTACAGGTGAGGAGGGGGCGCCCGGGGAAGGTCGCCCGCATTTCATACCCTCTGATGAAAAAGAGGGGTGATGAGGATGAGGATGATAATAATAATAACAGCAACAATATAAATATAAATAATAAATTCCCCGCCCACCCGACTGGTTTGCCCCAGCCACTGGGCAGCTTCCAACACATATAAAAATGTTAATAAAACATTAAACGAGAGAAACCTGCCTACTGAAGGCTGCATAGTTACTTATGGCCTTGGCTCAGGGGGTCGCATACCAGTAACTCCAGACCAGGGGTCAGCAAACTTTTTTCAGCAGGGGGCCAGTCCACTGTCCCTCAGACCTTGTGTGGGGCCGGACTATATTTTTTGGGGGGGTGGGGGGTGGGAATGAACTGATTCCTATGCCCCACAAATAACCCAGAGATGCATTTTAAATAAAAGCACACATTCTACTCAAGTAAAAACACCAGGCAGGCCCCACAAATAACCCAGAGATGCATTTTTAAGAAAAGGACACATTCTACTAATGTAACAACACACTGATTCCTGGACCGCCCATGGGCCAGATTGAGAAGTTGAATGAGCCGCATCCGGCCCACAGGCCTTAGTTTGGGAACCCCTGCTCCAGACCCTCCAACATTTTCCCTATGAAAATAGGGATGACCTGAGGAAAAGAGGGTTCATTGCGGGATCGAATCAGAAACCGGGATGGCTTCTGTAAATTCCGGGAAAATAGGGACGCTTGGAGCATCTGTTATTTACTACCGCTACTGATCTTATTTTGGCTAGTTAGAGCAAGCCTCAGTTTGCTTGTTGTTTTGTTTCCAGCCACCTTTTCTCCAAGGCACTACATGCTTCTTTCCCCTTCCTTCACAACAACCTGGTGGTGATTTATTTATTTATTTATCTCATAAGATTTAAGCACTGCTCGGTGGTTATTTTTCTTTCTTTCGCAAAGCAGTTTACGAAAGGTAAAATGGTAAAATCGAGACAAAACTCATGACTCTACTGTGGAAATGTACAAAAGTTAAAATACTACAACAGATTAAAATCACCTCAACTTTTTAAGCATCCAGATAGGCTTGTCTAAGCAGCCGTGTTTTTATCAGCCTCCACAAAGAGCGCAGTCAGAGATCAAAGCACCTGCTTGATCTCAATAGGCAGGGAGTTCCAAAGTTTAGGTGCTGCTGCATTAAACAAGTATGAAGTGGCACCTACAGTAGTGCCAGTTCCGCCAGTTGAAGTGGTTGAATGAGCAGCTGTGCGGTAGGCTAGGCTGAGAAATGGTTGCTGGCCCACCAAAGTCTGTTTGGAGATAACGGGGCTTGCTTGTGAGTGGATGTGTGTGCAGCAGGCGCATGAAGCAGGTAGGGTTGGTGAGAGCATCAACTTCTAATACCAGCCCTTTAGCACAGAGTCCAGTGTGCTGCTGCCCTACATGCAACTCTTGTGGAGGAGAGTTAACCATGTCACTGGGCCAGCACTGGGCATGGGGTGTCCTAATCTTGGGAAGTGATTCTACTGTTGTTGTTTTCGTTCTGATTGAGTGAGTGAGTGTGCTTTTTTGTATTAATAGGGTGCTTCATAGAGAGCTTATGTATCAAAACATTGGTTGTAAATGGATACCAGTTGCCATGCAGTGGTAAATTTTCAGCTGTAGGAGGTCATTGTGATTGCCTGCACAAAGAATGTCAGGGACTGCAACCCCCACCATCTTCAGCTGTTGCTCTTGCTAGCTAGGGCTTATGGGAGTTGGAGTCTAGTCTCTGATTATTTTTCTCATGCTCTGACTTCCTCTGTGCTAATGTGTTACAAAAAGTAGTAAAACTTGGAAGCCTCATCATCACCTCGTTTCCTTGCCTGCCAATTGCCCTTGCCCTCAGTCACATGATATCATTTGCCCTGTTTTGAAAAAAGTCAGGAAGCTGTGCTTCCATTCTTCTGCACCATTGATATATATATATATATATATATATATATATATATATATATATATATATGTAGGCATTGCACGCGTGGAGGTCACAGCTGAGGTTGAGGAAGCCTGCTCTGGAGGCTTGTGAGAGGGGCAAGTGTGGGCTGATTTAGTGTAGGACAGGCATCCCCAATCTTCGGCCCTCCAGATGTTTTGGACTACAATTCCCATCATCCCTAACCACTGGTCCTGTTAGCTAGGGATCATGGAAGTTGTAGGCCAAAACATCTGGAGGGCCGCAGTTTGGGGATGCCTGGTGTAGGAGAAGACGTTAAAAAAATGTACTGAATTTGTGTTGCAAAGAATGTGAGATTCTGTCTTCTCTTGCATGGTAGCAGTTTTCAAGTACGCATCAACAATTGTCTTGAGTGTGACCCCAAATTAGCCAAAGTAGTTAACTGCAAATCTTATTTGCAGAAAGAGCTATAAAAGTAAGTTTATGGTGGAAAATCTTAAGTTCCTTCAAGTCAGCATGTTGTTTTGGTTTCCACTCCTCTTTTGCCCATTGCAAGAAAAGAGTGTGCTTTCTCTTTACCATGCTTTCTCCTTTGTATGCATTTAACTGAGAGATTGAAGTGTCAAAAGCTACGTTGATAGATGTCTAGAATTCCATGAGAGAATGGAAACAACTTTTGGGAATTTACACTACAGTCTGTTTTTTCTTAGACGATTCTCCTCGTCTTGCCTCAGGAACATGATTTGCTCAACATTGCAATGTAAATTTGTGCTAAGCTAATTGGATGTGGTAACAAATGGTAGAGCTGCCCTGTTGGATTAGACCAAGGCCTGTCTTGTTCAGCATTCTGTTCCCTACACAGAAGGTCTGTTGTCATACTACTATGAGGAAACTGTTTATAACTTTAAAACACAGTGTCCGCTTGCTTTTTTTTAAAAAAGTCTGCCATTAGACTGTCTGTTTCAGAAGTTGGAGCTGGCACATAAGCCAGTAATCTAGCTAGAAAAGCAGGGTGTGGAAAGGGGCTGTGAAGGGACCGGTGAACTTCCTTGCAAGGAAAGTTTATGTTTGGGGCTCTGGAGAAAGAGAACTAAGGAATGTGTGCAGCCACTATAAAGGCCTGTATGCATGGTGTGAAGGAAGTGGATAAAAGTTGCTCTTCCTGCAAGAGATTCTGAGCAGACAAAAAGCAAAACTTCACACATTGCAGCCACAAGATATGGAGATGGTTTTAAAAAGAGACGTGAGAAATTCAGGAAGGATAATGGCTACAGTCATAATGGCTGTGTGAATACCAGTGGCTGAGGACCATGAGCAAGAGAGTGCTGTTGCACACATGGTCTGTTTGGGGGCTTCCCAAAGCCATCTTACTGGCCACTATGGGGAAAGGGATGCTGGACTAGGTAGACCTTTGGCCTGATTCAGCAGGGCTGCTCTGATGTTCAAGACCAGTTTGTGGGGCTGCTTTCCAGACAGTGAGTTACAAAGCAAACTTGCTTTCAATAATGCAAAAACACAGTGTCAGGTGGACTATTAGGGCTACAGCTGAATTTTGTTTCTAAGTGGGCTAGTATTTGTCCTGTTGTTGTAGGAGGGACATGTTACATTTTTCTAAGCTAGTAATGTAGTATGCAAATTGTGCATTGTGTGCTAAATTCAATCTGCTACAGTAATGAGACCTAGAAAGTCTTTTATCTGCCTCTACAAAGTATTGCAGGGACATTTTCTTCTCTATGCCTTCACTGCCTAAAGATCAAAGTATCACAACAGGATCAAAGATTGTGACTGATCCAGATTAGATAGGTGTCTGTAGGTGTGCACTGTCTCACAATGCTTTGCAACAGTGATTCTCCCTCAGTTAATGAAAACTTGCAAAATATTTTGTGAAGGATTATGTTAACTTCAGATTTACCCAAACCATGCATGCATAGAAATTGTGTTAACTACTTCCTTTCCTCCTGTTATGGAAAGAGTGCTAGAGGCAAAGTAATGTTCAAGTGACACAAAATATTGTTACTTTTTCTGCTGTTGAATGTTTTCCCTTCTTGTTCTTAACACGGATGTGTAAATATTGCTTGTGATTTGTGTAAGCTCTTTTTAGAATATGCAGCAAACCGAAGCCTATAATAATGGAGTAATGCACCAGCTTCATAAAGCGAGCAGAAATTACTTTGTTGATCCATTTGCGTGCTTTGGAGGCGATCTTATCTGTTAAGGAGACTTTGCTTAAGATAGATGTGTGGCTGGTGGTTATATTTTAGGAATGATGTTAACACTGGGATTAATCAGTGCAAGCCCTCTGAATCTTGTTTGTTGAGGTTGCCCAGACTAGGATATCAACAAAACCTAGCTCCTCTAAATTTTGGGTTAAAATGATGTGTGAAATTATTATTTATTATTGTTGTTGTTGATTTCAGTGCTGTGAGGGTGGGTTAAAAAAATGAAATAGATAACTTCCCAGACAATTCTCAATATTGGGGGGGGGGCAGAGCAGGGAGGGAACAAGCATTGAGGCACCTTAAAGACTAATAGCTTATAGCCATGGTCATAGGAAAATGAAATTCAAACCATACTGTTTACAGTTCCTCTCTGTCCCCCACAACTCACTCTCTCTCTCTCTCTCTCTCTCTCTCTCTCTCTCTCTCTCTCTCTCTCTCTCTCTCTCTCTCTGTGTGTGTGTGTGTGTGTGTATCACATCACTCAGGACAACACTTTCTTAGGGAAGTGGACTGTTGTCCACAGAAGCGTAGGCCACAATAGTTTCTTAGTACAGACAGACCATTTGCTGTTGCAGCTTCTATCATGGTGTTCCAGGCAATTAGAAAATGGGTGAAATATTTCAAATAGATCAACATTCACTGGGTAAGGATATGCAGGCACTTCACAGGTTTGCATACCAACCACTGATATTGTTGTAATAAACTATTACCATGTCAATTTTTTATTTGTTGAACGTGTGCAGAAAAAGGCACATTTACTTCTCTCTTACTCCTTCCCTCTGCTACCTTTACATTTTTATTTGGAAACAAAAGCTTCAGAGCAAAAAGGTCTATGACTCTGAAACTAACGTTGATAACTTGTCATGCCCAGTTGTTGCTGCCCACAGAAGCTTCAAGGTTATGCTTATGCTTTTAAAATGTATTTTTACATAATTTCCAAGGAAGTAGATGTCAAAGCTGAATCCTGTACTTAAATAAAATATATAAACAGAATGAAAATACCACATTTCCCCCCCCCAAATCAGGTACAAACAAATCCAGTCTTTCAGGCCATAGAAGTCCTGGTCTGAAGTCTTTAATTTTACGGAGGTTTTCAGTATGAAAGCCGTGTAGGATAGTTTTGCTTGCATGCAGCTGCTCACTTGGAGCAAAGAAGAATTGCTTTCAAGTACTGTAGTTTGGTAGGGAAGTATCACAAAGGCTGATTGTGTCTCTTTCCCCTTTCCTTTTAGTTAATAAATAACTAGCATTTGGAACTATGTGGAATAATGGAACTAGTGATTTTTTGTGTGTGTGGTAATTTTTGTGAACTTATTTGTAAGGCTGCTACAGCTTGAGGCTAGTAGGTAAAATAAAAAAGAGTCTCTTCTTGTTCCTTTCCCTGTGTGCAGTTTAGGAACAAGGCTGGCTTTGGTACGCTGCATCTTTTACCCCGTGAAAGGAGCAGTTTCCCAACCATAGCCCTGTAAAATGTACAGTAGTAGGGGGATTCTGCAGTAGAAAAGCGAGGACAATGGTCTCTGTGAAACCAACCATTGGATCATGTGGTTTGTTATCTCTTTCTGGTGAAGGTGAAGGTAATGCTCGAAAAATTGACTGACGCTTTTCCTGCCTGATTAGCCAGTTTACCTCTGGGAGATTAATCTGTCATTAACAGACCCCCGAAGTGAGCAGTTTTTCACAGGAAGTGGTTTGGGAAGCAGCCGAAAAGACTAGCAGAGCATTTTATTTGTATTGTAAATATTTTTAAAAAGATAATAGAATGCAGCAGATCGGACTAAAAGGAAAGAAAATTGATTGCACTGTTCATATTACGTTTTTGATGTATGATTCTACCTTGCAGTGGTCGGAGTCTATGCCAAGCAAGCATCAGCCTTAATGTTGCATTTATTTATTTTTGGTGCATTTGTACCTACCGTACCAATCTCTCACCAAAGAATATTGGGATTCTTTAGTTGTCTCATCCAGTTGTGGGTCAGTCCCTTTTCTCTGTTCCTACAGAGCTGGAAGTATGGACTTGTTTATGGTGCATGTGAAATGAAAAGACCTGTGTTTCCATGGTTTAGGGTCCAAGAAGAGGCAACAGTGAAAAAGAAGAAATGGTTGTATGCTTCAGAAAGATTGTTTTCCATTAAACAGTAGAAATTGTGTCCTTCTGTAAGAGCAGTTCATCAATGGGCTAAGCCTCCTAGAGACAGTGCATAATCTCATTCAAGGATCTTCATCGACAGGTTGGACACCCATTTGTTGAAAATGCTTTATGTACAGAAGGTCCTGTGTAGAACAGAGTCATGCACTGGATAATCAGTTTACATCCTGCCTCGGATGAAGTGGTATCGATAGTTCCATGCCTGAATTCCTTGCAGCCCGATCATCCAGAGAATCCTAAAGTAGGAATTCAGCCTGCACTCTAGGTACCTTATACACATCCTGTTTCTATGCTTCTTTAGATGGAACCAAGGTGGTATTGTGGTCTAAACCAATGAACCTCTTGGGCTTGCCAATTGGAAGGTCGGCGATTTGAATCCACACAATGGTTGTGAGCTCCCGTTACTCTGTCCCAGCTCCTGCCAACCTGTCAGTTTGAAAGCACGCCAGTGCAAGTAGATAAATAGGTACCGCTGTGACGGGAAGGTAAACAGCGTTTTCGTGCACTCTGGCTTTCGTCACAGTGTTCCGTTGTGCCAGAAGTGGTTTGGTCCTGCTGGCCACATGACCTGGAAAGCTGTCTGTGGACAAACGTCGGCTCCCTCAGCCTGAAAGCGAGATGAGCGCTGCAACTCCATAGTCACATTTGACTGGACTTAACCATCCAGGGGTCCTTTACCTTTTACATGGAACCAAGTCCTCCTGAGCTTGATGGGATTGAATCCTTGGCATGTGAACACAGGATCAAAATTCTGAGCAGTATCCTACCTGTGGATGAAGTGGCTGCTTGAAAAGGAAAAAGTTGCATAACACAGGAATCACAACATTGTTTATTGAAGCTGTTATATCCGCTGTAATGGACATGTTGGCTTCTAGAGGAGCTTTTCATTCCATTTCATTCCAGAGCCCACCTGTTTTTAGACTACAGTATAAAATGAAAACAGTAGTAAATGAAAATGGTGCCGTTAGGTAATTTTAGACTTTGGACTTGATTGCCTTATTGGAATGCCACTCTTCAGATAATAGGTGGATATTACTTCACAAGTGTTAGAAACTCAGATATATAAGCTAGGCAGCAAGTCACCAAAATGGAATGCCTCATTCCCATTTTTGGCCAGACGACTCAAAAGTTATATTTCTCAATACAACTTTTTCATTCCTGAAATTCATTATGATTGTGCAGATAAAATATAATGGATAAAATTCTACAGGATGTGTTGCTAGTGTGTGAGAACATTCAAGATCCAAGGATCCCCAGGCATGCACCCCCAGATGGTGGAGATGTCAGGCCCGGGCATCTTGTTTTGGTTACAAAGTGCGCCTGGGGAATTTTGAATGCTGACTTCACCTACTCCAAAATGTCATCCTTGCTGTGTTTGGGGTCCCACCTGCTCATTCTCCTAAGTAGGGTCTTGGACTTCTGCCCCCAAAGACTGGTACCACTGGGTTTGCTTTTGCTGAGTTCCATTTTGCATTGCTGGGGCTGTTCCAAGTGTTTTCTTTCCTGCTTGTGCAATAGTTATTTCCCAGAACTATTAGCAGGCAATTTTTTGCATTTCCTTCTGGGAGGAGGGCTCTGTCAATACTAGCATATTGTGACAATATAGGCACATCTATTTCTGTAGCTACACAGATGATTACTATTACACCGTGCCTTGATTTATTTAACAGAAATACAGTGGTACCTCACAAGATGATTTTTTCGCAAGACGAATGTGTCTTGCGATCTGATGGTGACTTGCAAGACGAATTCGTTTTGCGAAAAATTCATCTTGCAAATCACAGTTTCCCATAGGAATGCATTGAAATTTAATTAATGTGTTCCTGTGGGCAAAAAGAAAAAAGAATTTTCAGTGCATTCCTATGGGAAACCACGATTCTCAAGATGCATTTTTCGCAAAACGAATTGACTCGCGGAACGAATTAAATTCATCTTGCGAGGCACCGCTGTAAAGCCAAAATGGGTAGTTAGAGAGACACTTCTGTGGGTATAGGATCTGATAGCTAACATTTTCATGTAAAATCTGCATATGTTCTTAGTTGGAATTCTTTGTGAAAGCACCTGCCTGTGTGCTGACAGAACTGCCTGATCTCTCTCCCAATGGCAGAGAAGTGTTGCTCTTGATAGGGTGCTTGTGGATTGTGCTGCTATGCCAAAACAAACCAAGGCAAGAAGTTCACAATACTAAATGGGCTGTGTCCCTAGCAGCAGGTCAACAAAGGCTGTGAGGTCTGCATTGCATTCTTTAAGTAAGGACTTCTTAAACTTCTTAAACTTTACCATCTCAGACTTAACCAACCCAAAACAAACAGTTGTCTGTAAATAGATGTTAAATCTCTTCTCTTTTCTCCACCTCCCCTCCTCCGCCCACTTGCTGCTGATCCCTTCCCAAATTCACATTGCTGAAGCATTTACAGGAGCTCTCCTTGAGCTTTTCCTACAGTTTCTCTCTTGCAAAGCTTATCATTCGGTAAAAAGCCACAATTGAGAGAAAACACGGGGTTTCAGATGCACAATTACACTTGTTGACATCCATCTAAAATTCATTGGCAGGAAATAGTAGTAGTAGTAGTAGTAGTAGTAACAACAACAACAACAACAACAACAACAACAACAACAACAACAACATTTATATCCTGCCCATCTGGCTGGGTTTCCCCAGTGACTCTGGACGGCTCCCATCAGAATAGTAGAAACACGATAAAACATCAAACATTTAACATTTCGCTAAGCAGGGCTGCCTTCATATATGAATGGGGAGAAATGGCCAGGGAGGAAAGCCTAGTTCTTCCAGTCCACCTGCTGTTCCTTAGCTCAAAATTGCAGCCTTCCAAGGTTTCTCTTCATTTGAAATAGAATAGTTGGAAGTCTGTTATATGCAGTTGTCAGGAATCTGTGGCCTTCCAGATGCTGTTGGACTCTAGCTTCCCTCAGTCTCTGCCACCATGGTCATAGAACTGTAGAGATGGAAGGGGTCATCTCAGAGAGGTCAGCTGCTCCCCACCCCTGATGTAATATGTAGTTTGCCTGTCAGCCATAATATTGCTCAAGATTTGCCTTTGGTGTTCTAGCAATCCTATGCTAACAAACGACAGCTGCATCTGTTATTTTGTTAATTTTGCTCTGTACTAGACCAAAAATCTTTTCAAAAGCACCCCTGCTTCCACATCAAAAGCTGGCTGCAAAGCTGGAAGTCTCATGAAATCCGAAGTTTGTCTGCAAAGGGAAAGTTTGCATTTATAATCCTTTTACGTGGCCTTTGTTAAGCAGACAAGTGGATGGCAGCTCCTTTTCTCAAGCTTGTCAGAGGTGTCAATGCTTGCAGCTTGATTCCATCACCTCTCTGCTGGCTGCCTGGGAGCCAGTCATGGGCACAAGCGGACTGACTGCACTGCACTCCTTTCACCAGCACTCAGCCACATTGTAGGGTAGTTAAGTGCCACTTGATAAGGCAAACTGCTTTGATGTGCTAAGTGAGGCAGCACTTGACTTCTCATCACTCTGTTCTGTCCCAGTGGCTGAAGAATGGCTCCAGGTTGGAGACTTTTCATGCTGAGGCCTGATGTTCCATTTAGAGCAGCTATTTCAAGGCGTCCCTTCTGAGCATTTGTATGTCTTCTTTACGGTAGATGAACGCCAGCCACAAATGTGGTTTTCACCACTCAGCAGATGCTTGAAGCCATGCCTTTGACAAATCTACCTGCCTGTTACACAAGTTTCCAAACACCTTTGTAGCACTTACCTACGTATTTAAGAAATGTAAAGACCGCTCTCATCATTTGGCCCCACAGTTGTTTGCAATAATAAAATGGTAATGAAATACAGTATATAAAACAATATAACATTTCTTATAAGAGAACAATGAAAAAGAGAAATAAAAAAACTCTAAATAATTCATCACGTTATTTAAATATATTGGTTTGCTTAACCCATCAACCAAACAGTTCATTAAACTAATGAAAGCAACATTGCACTTCATCACAAAATGATATCATTTTTAAAAAATTGATAAAGAGTGACAATTTCTTTACAAATTGATCTTTATCTGTAGAAAATCCTGAACCCAAATATCATATGTTTATATACTATAGCTGTATCCCATCAAGCATTCTGATAAAGCTACCGTACTTTTCTTCTTCCTGTACTTGGGAATTAACATTTTTGCCACTGCCAATATGTTAGTAACCATCTCAACATTTGTACTATCCAGACATCATTCCAAATAATTCAATAGTATTCCAGTTGGTATTCCAGTTGGTTCATTTGGGATATAGCCAGTCATCTGTTTAATACTAATGCAACACAAACCACTGAAAACTAGGAATCACATTTCAAAAATAAATGTAAATAATCTGTGTAAATTTTTCAACATCAACCATTATCCTGAGACAACTTCTTAATTGTTTTTTTTAATATGGTGTAAAATATCATTCATACATTTACAAAAAAATCTTTCATATGAGCAGCAATTAGTACTTTACTTATATTTTCTCCCAAGCAATTTAAATGTTAATAAAAAAATTTCTAGTTATAATAATAAATGCTAGAAGGTTTCGGGGAAAAGTTCAACATTTGATAAATCAGGTTATAAAACAAAAGATCCTTTTGGACCCCAAAGTGGTACTGCTTAATTATCAACCCCAAGAATTTAATTAATAAGAATTTAATTTTACACTTGTTAACAGCTGCAAAGTTAGTAATCACGAGACATTGGAAGTGCCTAGATGTGGACCTCTTTCAAACCTGGATCACACAGATTTGGACATAATACTTATAGACACACTTGATACTTTGCAACAAGAACGCTGAAGTGGTGGTGGGGGAGCACTACTTTTCATGCAACATGGTTTGTCAATCAGGTATGGCTTTCACCCCCCCAAAACAGGAGAGACACTACGGAATGACACTTTTGTTCATTGTAAGGTGGTGGACTTTCCTTCCTAGGAGGTTTTTAAGCATCTGTCATGCATTACAGGGTGTTGGACTTGATGACACTCCGGGCCCTTTCCAACTCTTGTTGTTTAGTCATTTAGTCGTGTCCAACTCCTCATGACCCCATGGACCAGAGGACGCCAGGCACTCCTGTCTTGCACTGCCTCCCGCAGTTTGGTCAGACTCATGTTGGTGGCTTCGTGAACACTGTCCAACCATCTCATCCTCTGTTGTACCCTTCTCCTTGTGCCCTCCATCTTTCCCAACATCAGGGTCTTTTCCAGGGAGTCTTCTCTTCTCATGAGGTGGCCAAAGTATTGGAGCCTCAGCTTCACGATCTGTCCTTCCAGTGAGCACTCAGGGCTGATTTCCTTCAGAATGGATAGGTTTGATCTTCTTGCAGTCCATGGGACTCTCAAGAGTCTCCTCCAGCACCATAATTCAAAAGCATCAATTCTTCCAACTCTACAAATATATTATTCTGTTACTCTATATGAGCAAGAGAATATAGTCTTCAGTAAGAGAATAATTATATGAAGGGTTTTTGTTTCTTTCTTTTGTTTTTTGCTAGTTTGTGTCTTTGGATGAGATGGTTCATGTTTTCTCCAGTGTGCTGGCCCCCTCTTTTTCATTGTTTTCTTCGTTTCATCTCTTTTGGCATCAGTCTACGGAATATGGATAAATGTTTAGATGAGATGCTTTTGACTTTGGCTATGTACAGCTGCTCAAAGTGGAAAATGAAGACTACAGCCAGCTTTGTGTTAACTCTTAAGATGCTGTAGGTACATGATTACTGCAGTAACATTACAGTCATACCTTGGGTTGCGAACGCTCCAGGTTACGCGTTTTCGGGTTGCACTCCGTGCCGAACCCAGAAGTACCGGAACGGGTTACTTCCAGGTTTCGGCGCTCGTCCCTTTACCTTTAAGCCCTTTCCGCATAGGGGATCTTCCCCATCCCCTTGAAAATTTTGGTTGTCCTTTTCTAAACCTTTTCCAACTCTACAATATCCTTTTTTGAAGTGAGATGACCAGAACGGTGAGTATTTCAATTGCATTTGCACCATACATTTTGTCTTGATGATCAGAGGTTGCTCTTAAAGGATCAGGAGCAGCTGTTCTTGACCTATGATGTGTGTGTGTGTGTGTGTGTGTGTGTATGCATGCATGTATATGCATATCATTAGATTCCTAGAGAAGCCATCAAGCTGACCTAATTGTCTTTTATAAACCTGCAGCAGCTGTTCATTTTCAACATAATCCATTCCTACATTTATTTCCACTCCTGACATGAATCAGGGTATGGGAGAAAATAGCCTGTATCTGTTTCCAGGTAGACTCAATTTTTCCAATTTTCCAATTTTGGTGAAGTGTGTAGTGGCTAAACTCATGAGCTATGAACTGGAAAGCATTTTAAAAATATACATATGAAAAAACCTTTGCAAATCTGCCTTAGAAGAAGACTTCTATGTATCTGAAACAATTATTTTTCTCATCAGCCGAGTCTGGTCCAGTAAAATACTATTTCTTGTGCTGCTTAGAGAGATGGTGATGCAAAAGCTTTCCTGTGGAAAGGTTTGGGGGACTGAAAAATCTCCATGCTAGGATGATTTTAAAATCCTATTTGCTGCCATTTCCTGGTCTTATCCAGTCTTCTTGGGAACCCCCAGATGGATTGTCCCATATAGGTCAGATCCATCAGTGTGAAACTTCACTCCCCTTAATGGCACCCCAGATCCACTGCTGAGGATAAATTGGGAAACTTCAAACTGCAGGACAGCAAGAGGTGCCAAAAGGATGGTGCCTCCCTCTGCTACGTGCCCTTAAATAACCAGGAACTCACGTGGCTTTTTCAGGCCTTGTTGGCCAACACAGGAGTGGCAAATATGATGAGGCAAGCCAAACATGCAAAGCATTTTAAAAGACATTCCTTACCCTCCATAGAAGGGCTGCTCTATAAGCAAGTGCCGATCAGAAGGTTGGCGGTTTGAGTCCCCGCTACGGGGTGAGCTCCTGTTGTTCAGTCCCAACTCCTGCCAACCTAGCAGTTCAAAAGCACGTCAAAGTGCACGTAGATAAATAGGTACCGCTACAGCGGGAAGGTAAACAGTGTTTCCGTGTGCTGCTCTGGTTCGCCAGAAGCAGCTTTGTCATGCTGGCCACATGACCTGGAAGCTGTACGCCGGCTCCCTTGGCCAATAATGCAAGATGAGCGCCGCAACCCCAGAGTCGGTCATGGCTGGACCTAATAGTCAGGGCAGGGGTCCCTTTAGCTTTATAAGCAAGTGCTGTGATTTTTCTGCAGCCAGTGATATGAATTTTAAATAGAGAGATGTTTGCTTTTGCTTTCTAAGGACCTTCTAGTATTCAGATAACACATACTTTTAGAATTCAGATAACACATACTTAGGACATACTTTTAAAATCTGGCTGCTGTGACACAGGTCATTTTGAAAATTTATCTCATTTTAACTTGTTGCAAATCCTGTTTAAGTTATGAAAGAGGTCTTTTGGCCTTCACAAGGTTTCCTGCGTTTATATTCTTGACTAACTTATTATAATTATTCTAGACTAACTAGACTAACTTTTTCTGTGATTCATGTTTTGCCTGGTTTCTGTTCAGTTTAATGCTTTCAACAGTAAACAGGTGCTGTTGATGAGCTTTTGAGTTGTAACTGAAGGACTGTTTTTGCATTGTGGACAGGATCAGCGTGGGAGAGGTGAGCTGGTTCTCCAAAATGCTCTTTTCTGGAACACCGAAGAGACTGTTTAGAATAAGAACCTTGTAGTCTTCAGGGTATTTATAGGCCTGTCATGTTGTGTGGGGAATGCTACATTATCCTTGGTGACAGAAGAGCCTAGCTTCAGGTTTCTCCACCTGTTGTATGTGGTAATTTAGCTCACTGTTCTATGAAGTCAGTATACCTTCCCCAAGCTCCTGTTCATCTAGGGTAAGAGACAGGCTAATAAATAATTGGAATAAGGTTCCTTTGAGGTACTCCACAAGAGCCAGCTTGGTCAGCTTTGCTGATAAACGAAACACCATCTCAACCTGGAGTTGCTGCTTAGACTTGAAGGCTTTGCAGAATTTGGAATCCCCCAGAATCCCAAAGCATTTGATTATTTGCCAGCACCCATTACTTGGTTTGGGTGGTCATTTTTAATACTTGGAAGGAACCATAAGGTGGCACTTCCAGCTTGGCAGTTATTTTTGGAAATGCTTCAACTTCAGCCGGAATTATGACTCACATCACATTGTTAAGCAGTTCTCGCATCTTTAGGATAACAGGGCTCCTGTATATACAATACAGTAGTTGAATAGCTGAGTTAATTTTGACAGGTGAATCTTCCCAGTCTTTGCAATACCATTGGCAGGAGAGAAGCTGAATTTTCTGAAATCTTCCATTTCTTTGTACAGTCGTACCTTGCGAGTCAACATTTTGACTCCTGAATGCCGCAAACCCAGAAGTGAGTGTTTTGGTTTGCGAATGTTCTTTGGAACCCGAACGTCTGACATGCCTTCCTGCGGCCAATCAGAAGTCGTGCCTTGGTTTCCGAATGTTTTAGAAGTCAAACAGAATTCCGGAACGGATTCCGTTCGACTTCCGAGGTACCACTGTACTCGCTAAACCAGATTGGCTTTGCATTTTAAAGTCAGGTGTCTCTTGCAACCACCCCTGTGACTAGGGTCGTATTTTAGTCACAATTTTACAAACTGACAAATAAGTGTGTCCCAGTTTAGCCCATGTTGAACTGGGATTTTGAACTCCAATCCAGTTCCCTGTCCCATCTTCCATGCTCATTTGTTGTAGCCAGCTGGTGTCTTCTTGCCCCTGGCTGAACTTTTTAGGTGGGGCAAACACAAGTGCAGCTGAGCATGTTAACTGCAACTTGTTATGGTAACAGTGGCAGAGCTATGTCGTCCCCTCTGTTCGTGTCCATCCCAGCCACAATAAAAGGAATAAAGGAACCCTTGATAACTTAAAGGAGGTCAAGAGTTTGCTCCCAGTTGTATCTGATCTCTTGTAACGTTCCTTTGCAGTCCAGTGCTCTGTGTTAAACCAGCTCCACACAGACTTCTGTTTCACCTCACTTAAACCTTCATCCTCTTCCACACTCCTGAAGCTCTAGCAAGATTAGGAGAATGGAAGTAGTTCAGAGAAGGAAGGAGTACAGGCATTGCTTTTTTTCTGGGGGTATTCAAGGGTACACAGTACCAGCACCTCTGTTTTTTGTTGTTAAAAAGTGTGGCACTTACTATAACAACTTCGTGGTGAGTACCAGCACCTATTTTTCTGGGGGGAAAGCACTGGGTGGAGGTATTACAAAGGTTATTTTTAGAGGCAGGAAGTGAGATAAATATAAAATTCTTCCAGGGCATCCTCTCTGCTCCCTATCCTTACACCCCACCAGCTTGTCAAATATATGGAAGAAATTATGGCACTGCCAAATAAAAGTGTCCATATGGCAGAGCTCTCTTCCACTCCGTCTGCCATAGGAATAAAAAAAATAACAATTCAATCTCATCAGGTTGCTTCAAAATATGGGTTTCCAAAGGGATAGTTGTTCTTGTTCTGAGTCAGTCATAGCATTGATGATTGCAGTTACTGTGTTTCTCCGAAAATAAGCCATACCCCGAAAATATGCCATACTCCAAAAAAATAAGCCATACCCTGAAAATAAGTCATAGTGATAGGCAGTTTAACCTTGTAGGTTAAACTACTGTACCATACTTAATAAAAAAACAAGACATCCCCTGAAAATAAGCCACCATGTGTTTTTTTTTGAGGAAAAATAAATATAAGACAGTGTCTTATTTTTGGAGAAACACGGCATATGTTGCAGTCTTCCATTGCAGGTTCTTCAGTTACTTCTTATTATAATAATAGCTATCACTACTGCTGCTGCTTATAACACATTAAAACATCAGTATAAATACATAATACCGTGTTTCTCACATTTTAAGACACCGTCTTATATTTATTTTACTTAAGAAAATAAGCCTATGGCTTATTTTCGGGGGTGTCTTATTTTTTTAAAATTACCTCCTCTTCCTGCTGCGGCCTGGCGCCCAGAACTGGCTGCTGCTGCTGCGCTGCTGGGCGCTTTGTTGGCGCTTCAGCAGGGCACGCTGCTGGGTCCCGCCACCAGGTCGGGGCTCAGCGTGGTGCGTGCTGCAGCTCTTGCCGCGTCCCGCCGGGTTGGAGCTCGGCAAAGCGCGCACTGTTGCCTTTGCCGGCTCCCGCTCCGTTGGCTCCCGACTCAGCAGGACCCGGTAAGGGCAGCAGCGCGCGCCACGCCGAGCCCCAACTGAGCGGGAGCCGGCAAAGGCAGCAGCACGCGCTTTGCCGGCTCCCACTCAGTCGGGGCTCGGCAAAGCGTGAGCTGCGGGTCGCGCAGGGTCCTGCTGGGTTGGGGCTCGGCGCGGGGCGTGCTGCAGCTTTTGCCGGCTCCCGCTCCATCTGAGCTCCACGCGGCGCATGTTGCGCATCCGCTTCCGGCAAGGACAGGCATCTTCCTTTTCCTGTTCCTTACGGAAGCGCCATCCGGACCTGCTCCCAGCACAGTATAGTACCAGTACCCCAGAATGTCTTATTTTGGGGGGATGCCTTATATTTTATTGCCTTGAGAAAATCATGCCATGGCTTATTTTATAGGCACGTCTTAAAATGTGAGAAACACGGCACCATAAAAGCAGAGCAAACAACATCCATAACTGACACAGGAAGCTCGGCAGCTCATTAATAACAAAAAACATGTGGGGGGAGGGGGATGTACCTTAAGTCTTTATGGTGCCACAATGATGTGCACAATTCCAGAGACTGGATTACCAAAGCCAGCCTGTCTCTATGCAGGTAGGGTCACAGCTAGAGTACGACCACAGAGTGATAAAAGGCACTGTACACACTCCTGATTGGCTTCAGCAAGTCTCACAAGACCTCAACCACTCCTATTGGTAAGGGCAGGGGTTCCCAACAAAATTTTCTCGAGGACCCCTCATCGAGCCGCTATTGTGACAAGGACCCCCATTAATTCCTAATCCTAAAATTAAAAAGTGAGAGCCAAATTAAGAGTCTTTTTATATTTTATATATATACGTTTTTTACAGTTACAACAGAGTACTCCATCAGTATACAGTTAGTTTTAATTTTCAGTTCTTAATGAGATGAGTTAAATCTGTCCTTTGAGTCTATTATTTCTGAAATATTAGGTTCCAAACTTGAAACTTTCACTCTGAAATCCGACTGCATGTCGAGCCGATTCCTATTTTTGTTTTTCATGAAACACATGGGAGAAAATGCTTGCTCACACCGATATGTGGTTGCAAATGGAAGGATCTTTTTCATTGCCTTATCTCCAAGTTTCTTGTAGTCCTTGCGTGCTGATGCAAGGTTCGAGAGTCACTGACTGACTTGCTTGAACATCAAATGCATTATCTTCCTCTTCATCTGTAGGCCTTTGTCATTTTAACAAACCACTTTTTAACCAACGGTCCATTTTTAACTACGCGAACTGTAGCTTCCGCGAAAAACAACGCTTTGTTTACAAACACTACTGTTTTGCAAAGAGGCAGCACGTGCCAGGGAGGAGGGAGGGGAATGGAGAAGACAGGGTACCTGCGCAGTAGCGCACAAATGAAGCCGACGCGCGCAAAGCATCTTGGGGAGGTGAGCGTTAGTAGAATGCGTGCGCTGCCTCTTTGCAAAACAGTAGCGTTTGTAAAGCGCCACCTAACGGCATACAGCAGAACTACTGCCTCTATCTAATTCTAGCTTTGCGCTAGACTCTGCTCATGCAGGAAGCGGCCAAAACAAAAAATCTTATCATACGAAATATATTTAATATATTTTTTATTCTAATAGTATCTTGCGAACCCCTCTGGCATAGCTCGCGGACCCCTGGGGGTCCCCGGACCACCTGTTGGGAACCACTGGGTAAGGGGAATAAGATTGCAAAAACACGCTTAAATGTGATCTCCAATTTAGCTCTTTCCTCCTTGTGGCAATAGAGCACCAGGCCAGAGTTAAATGTGTCCTTTCTTGATGTGAGCCGATGGCTGTGCCTGAAGCTTTCAACTGCAGTTGGGGATTTGCTTTCTAGCCATTTTGAAAACTGTATACAAACAAGTCAGTGGGTGAGTTTGGACTTCATTGAAGCCGCCCAGACAGGAGGGAAATAACAATTCTTATTGGCTCAATACAGGAATGTTTTTGTCCTGCATGTCTGCCGTTTTGCTCCACAGCACAATAAGTGAGCGTTCTTATCTGATGCTCTGAATGAACCTTTGTTTGAGAAAATATTGTTAGTTTTGGCTTGAAGAGAGCTGAATTCACGCGTCCAGTTTCCCACAAAAGAGATTAGATTAATTTTCTTTAAGAAAAAAGAAATGTGGAGAAAGTGTGAGCCGTTGTCGAAACTGGTTTGTTTAGTTCAGTTGAACTGAAAAAGGCTAGGTAATTGAATGTGTATTGAGAATTAGGTTTAGGAGTGTTAAGTTGCTCAGTTTTATTATT
Source organism: Zootoca vivipara (assembly GCF_963506605.1). Lineage (NCBI taxonomy): Eukaryota > Metazoa > Chordata > Lepidosauria > Squamata > Lacertidae > Zootoca > Zootoca vivipara. The sequence continues at coordinate 5,262,648 of NC_083292.1, forward strand.
GTGCATTCAGATTAATTGTTGTAAAAGTCTGGTTAGTGTAGCAGAATATGGATATCACCACTTAACGGTTTTATGACCAAGTTCCAACTAGGAATTGAACAAAAAGACACCACTCATCTCCTACAAGGATTTACCAGTGACTCAGTGCCAGAATAAAATTAGTTGGCTGCATTTTCTACATGCAGAATGTAGATGCCAACATGGTTGAATGCACTGTACCACTTCAGATTTACAGGTGGGAGATAATCACTTTTTCACACTTCCCCATGTCTGCAGATAAAAACTAGCATACTAAGAAGAAATGAGTTGCTAGTTTTCTTTTTAAAACCAATATACTGCACTTTCTATATATATGTTTATTATATAACATAAATTATTCACATAATGTAGATATTATAAAATAAACCATCAGCTATAATTAAGGTGCAGTTAAGGGTGTTAACATGTGATAATGTACTGTTGAGCAGGGAGTAGGGTCAGGCATAAGGGGCCATTTGTTATGGCTTTTTTAATAGACAACTGGAAGAGGAGAGATGTGCATGGACAGAGAACTGGGAGTGGATGGGTGCCCTATTTGCCATCCTTTGGACCCCCTGGGAAACCCACCAATCCAAATTTTCTGTAGCTTGGAACTGACAGTGCTGAGTAGGTCATAGCTGTGGGCAACCTAGGGTGAGGCCACCACGTTCCATGACACCTGTCTGTTGTGAGATCTTGTGGGTGATCTTTGAACTCATTTAGACTCTGGGTGAGAGCCAAGGTGGATGGGTGGTGCCCTAGGTAAGAGCCAGGAGGCTGAGAGGTATTGTGTCAGAAGGAGAAGGAAAAGTTGTGTTACTAATTCTTCTGTATATTTTTGTAACATTTGTTCTTGCTTTAGTTTTCTGATATATTTTTATTAATTGAGAGGTTTGGAAATGGTATAAACAAAGAAGAGGATTTCAGAATGTTAACCCCCATCCCATGCTGCAGTCTGAACTGTAATCCATAAACAGACCCCTGCGTTGCAATATAGACAAGCTGAACAATATAACACGATGGTCAAAAACAATGGCACTAAACACTACTTATAGACTAATACAAATGATCAGAAATTACAACCAAAGTCTCTAAACCTTCAGCCAATCGTGATCAATTCTTCATCAGCCACACTTTTAAGAATTAATACGAGAAGGATGCAGTTCAATTTCTTAACAAGCTGAAATTGATCAAGATTGGCTGATGAAGCATGGAACGAAACAGATTGGTTATCCGGAAACTCTGTTCCGGCAATATTTGGTGACAGATATGTATATATCAAACTTTTGAATTATTTTACCATGACTGGTGAAGACGATTTAAAGTTCAGCAGTCTGGACTGTGGCAGTCATGTTTCTCCACTGTACAACCCAGCCTTTTGATTCAGTCATTCAGAGCATAGTTGCTTTCAAGGGCAAAGGAGCAATGAGCAGATAGCAGCCAAATCACAGGGCCTGTGGTCCACTGAAGCAGCATGTGCAATGCACTAACCAGCCCTCCCCAACCTGGCACCCTCCAGTTGTTTTTTGACTCCAACTTCCATTAGTCCCAGCCAGCTTGACCACAGTTCAGGTATCATGGCAGTTGTGGCCCAGCACACAACTGGAGAGCACCAGATCACGGAAGGAAAGCATTAGTTAACATTAAGAATATAAGAATAGCCTGGTGAATCAGGCAGCCACCCCAGTAGCCTCTCTAGTCCAGCGTCCTGTTCTCAGAATGGTCACCCAGATGTCCGGAATCTAAGTGCAGTAGCAGCACTCTCCCCACCTGTTTCAAGGCAAAGAAGGGAAGCAATCTGCATGGCTCAGGTGCTCTTTCACTGCTTGAAGTTTGGTTTAGCAGAAAACATTGATTGTCATTCTCTCATCAAGACAGTCTGCACAAGCGTTTCCCCCCCGCTGCAGTTCTGCAGGTAGCACTTTAAGGGCCAGCGATCTCAACTGCTGCCACAATGTCTGCCTGTTTGTCCAGTGCCTTTTCAGAGCTGCTCTGTTACTGCTGTTCTACTATTTCACTGTCTCTGTACTAGTGCTTATGTGCTTTAGCTTTGCACTATTATCACTGGTGGGAGGTTTCTTAAACCTGAAAACCTGTGTTGTTGTTTTTAACGTTGGGGCTGGCTTACTGGGCGGGAAATAGTAACCTGCCATTTTCATTTCTGACCCTCTGTTTCATGGCCGTTGGGTCAGTAGTGCAGACGACCCTTTGCCGCAGTGTAGCTGTAAGGAATTGCTTTTGTTTCATGAACTCAGCTGTGTCGCCGCACCTTGTGGAGCACCACAGAGCATTTGCCCCCTTTTGCTCCTAATGTACACCTGCGATGCTGCACAGGTGCTTACCTGATAAAATTAAATTGAAAGTCACATGAGACGCACATGCCACCCAGAAATAAACAACCTCCTATTGTAATCTCTCGGCATGTGGCAAGGGATTCCTGATTAATTTTAGGGGAATTATACCATCATCCTCAGAGGTTTGGGGGTGGCAGCCTGGGAGAGGGCATTCTCTGTGGCAACCTCCCTCCCCCCAACAGAGGTGCATCTAACACCTTCATTGTATAGCTTTTGCTATACAGACTGAGGTTGGGGGGAAAGAGCTGCATTTCCCTCCACTGCTGCACGGCTTGATTCTTCCTTGATCTTCTGGGGTACATTTGCTCCAGTTTGCCCGTGGATGGTTCCCTGCTTTCAGAACTTACCATGAACTCAGCTTTGCTTGCTTGCTTTCTCAAATCTAATGTTCTTCATATCTTTCCTGTGCTGTTTTATCTTCTCTAGGAGGTTGTAAATAAATGGCACAAGAGGGTTTTTGTTTTTTTTTAAAGAATACTTTGCTCTTAGGAAATACAGGATTAAAGGGAGGCAGTATGACATTCTGGGAATTAGCAGCTTTAAAAAGTCACCTCATGCAGTGCAGGTTAATTAAAGTATTGCCTGCCTCTTGGTTTGGGGATTAATTATGATCTGACCTGCCATTAACTTGGACTGAGAACTTGAATCTCTCCCTCCAGGATTTCAGCCAAGAGAGAGTAGAGTGCATTATACACATCCAGACTGTAGAGCTATTTTTGTTTCTAAACAAGTTTGTCAATATTTGATTACTATTATTTGTTAATAACTTGCTAATAACTCCGAATAGCATTTACATACAAAAATCTAACTTTGCCACCCTAATAACATATCAGAGCCTTTTTTTTAGTTTTAATTAAGTTTTAATTAAGTTTTTGAAGGTGGTCTTCAGTTGTTTGTTAGATGTTTTTAATTGTTATTAGTATTAGTATGTTTGCCACCTTGGGCTCCTTTGAGGATGGTGTGGGGTGTAAATATGATGATATTGCTTGTCATTTATATCATGTCCGTGGCCTGAAAGGAAAAAAGCCACAATATATAGAAATAGCTCTGCCTCAGTGTCCAAGGCTAATGCAGGGATGGTGCACCACCAAGATTGCAGCTGGAGAGGGAGGGGTTCCCCACACTTTGCATTCCTAGGGAACCCCCACCCACATGCTTTGTATTCAAGAGAAAAACCTGTGGCCAAAGCTGCACACTGTGCATTTGAAATATCATATATTTGGGCCCTCAGTATCTGTTGATTGCTGCCTAAGGCCACGAAGTCTTATCTTGTGAGAGTGGGAGACACAAATACCCTTGTTGCACAAAACTTTTCCTGCCTGTCTTGGATGCACAAGATGCCGAGGTTGCCATCGCCAGCATTGCTTGATAGGAAACTGAGCGTTGGACACCAGGAATATCTGAACCCCTGTAGTCACAGTTTCATTGTATGTTAGGCAATTGGAGCTAAGGCAACAAAAGAAGCTGAAGTATTATATCTACCTTGGGCATTCACTCTTTTGGAAAGCCCTGGAATCTCAGGAGACAAAGAGATGCGTTAGTAGATGATTCAAGTCTGTGATTTTCCCAGTAGTGATGTATGGAAGTGAGAGCTGGACCACAAAGAAGGCTGATTGCCAAAGAATTGATGCTTTTGAATTATGGTGCTGGAGGAGACTCTTGAGAGTCCCATGGACTGCAAGAAGATCAAACCTATCCATCCTGAAGGAAATCAGCCCTGAGTGCTCACTGGAAGGACAGATCGTGAAGCTGAGGCTCCAATACTTTGGCCACTTCTGGACGACAGAGGACGAGATGGTTGGACAAATGGACAGTGTTCTCAAAGCTACGAACATGAGTCTGACCAAACTGCGGGAGGCAGTGCAAGACAGGAGTGCCTGGCGTGCTCTGGTCCATGGGGTCACGAAGAGTCAGACATGACTAAACGACAAAATACTTTTCAGTGTCCAGCAGGATGATGTGTGTTTGGTGGTGGTGTTTTGTTTTAAATTGTATATATTTCATTGCTATATAATGGAATGGAGAAGTCTTTGCCAATCTGGTGCCTTTCAGGTGTTTTTGTTCAAACCATCTGGAGGGCATCAGGTTGGCAACAGCTGGAATAAGGAGTAGGGAGTCAAGTACAGGAGCTGCATAGGTCAGGTGCTGTGGTAATAGCACAATACAGAAGGAGCTAAACAGTTACCACAGGTTTTTGCTACCCGCTTTTGACAAAGCAATTGTCAGTGGGTTGGCTGTAAAATGTGCAGCAGCAAGTCACTAAAATCTTATTTAGGAATCTATTTTGAGCAGGGTGGATTTGATTTAAGTCAAATCGATTTAAATCACTAGTCAGTAAGACTTGATTTAAATCATTATTTTTTTTACTGAAAGACTCATTCTTGCTGGTATAATCTTAATATTTACAACCAGATGGAGGTTTCATTTTTGGAATAATAAATTTTCAGAGTAATTTTTACAGTTATATCAAAAATGACTGATTTGGTTATACTATTAGAAATACATAGACAGATAATTATGAAATAATTGTGAGGTTTAATAAGTTAACTGTTTATATTTGGACAACTTTTCTGCTGTACTTTATTAGAAAGAAAAAAATCATCATTTCCTTCATAACAATTTAAACAATTTATTTAACTAAAACAATAACATTATAGCATATGTATCCATGTTTGTTAACTGATGTGGTTAAACAATAATAATAAAAGAACAGACTGAGTTTTAGCATACATGAAAAACTTAAATCAAATTCTTATTTCCTGATGAATAGCCTTTGGACTATAATGTAACTTGAATAGAAAACTATCTTTAGAAAGATTTTTCCTCCAAAAGCATTTTATTTTTAAAAATCCAATTTTTTTTAAAAAAACTGATTTTAAAAAAATAAATCTGATTTTTTGAAAAAAAAATATTTTAAAAAATCATTGATTTTTATCCACCCTGATTTTGAGTTTAAGGGGCATGAACTTCACTTTGGATATTTTCTAGGAATGCAGTTAACCAGCCCATTTAGTCAGAATGACAGGACGCAACTTTTAAGTTAAAAACAGTTTTTACAGTAAAGCACCAAGAAGTCTGATTATGGATTTCCTATGTCATTGTTTTGCCCCAGAAATTGTAGTTGCTCCCTTGTGTGTGGTTTTTCAAATGGAATGTAACATCAGAGAATGAACCCAGAGGGAGAGCCTCGTGTTTAGTGAATTTGTGTTCCTGATGGGGCGAGGCATTTTCTTTTAAAGCATGGCAAGGATTGAAGAGGTCCTATGTGGCATCAGCCATTCTGCTCAAAGTGCTTAAAAACAGATAAAGCCAAACACTGCCTCCCAAGCAGTGGACCAGAAAGGAAGCCAGGTGGCTGTGTCCACCCTGTCTAGACTTAAGCCCGTCACAGATGCCGTTGTCGCCATGAACCATTACAGGATTATTTGGAGAATAATGCTAGCTCTGGCAATCCCAGGGAAAAGCAAGCAGCTGTCACTGGACCAGCAGGTGTGAGAGATCAGGGCTTTTGTCCCTGCACTAGATGCAGGGAAAGCTTGTCACTTTTCCAAGCTTCTGTGCGCCTTCTCATGCCTGCAGTTGCCTTGCTTTCTCTAAATCACGTTGCATATAGCCAGGCAGGTGGCAAAGGAGCAAGAGCTGCAGGGCCCATTTTAGTCCCACAACCCACATGGCTTTTGTAAACTCAATTCAAAAGTCCATCCATCTCCTGCACTTGGAGGCCATCAATTGTAGTGCTCACTAGGGTTGCATGGATTTTTTCCAAATTAATTTTGAACACTCTCTTCAGTACACACACACACACACACACACCCTTTAAATCAGGTTAGATCAGCTTCCGAAACCCACGATATCCCAGCACAGGATATCCCAGTTCATGTTGCCTCTTGGCACCCTGCCCTCATTTGTCCAGGCAAATGCAGTGAGTTTTCTGTGCTTTCTGGCTAGTGGTGGTACCTTGTGCTAGCTGCGTGAATCCCAGCATGTCCTTGCTTCCTCCTTCAGAGTGATGCCACACCCCGTATATGTGTGTGCATGTGTGTGCATATATGTGTGTGCATGTAATGGTGTTGGTTGCTTCCTCACAAGTAAGCCGTTCCAAACCCCGTGCTTGGTTTTTACAGGGTTTTATTATATACATATGTACCGTACAAGACAGAGCATCAAAAAGCATGACTGTACTATTCCGATTCAGAATCTGGAAGCACCTCCCTTCATGACTTCAGCCAACACAGCCCCCTGGGCACCCTAAACCTCCTCCGTTGGTCCCTCCTCTCCCCCCCCTTCTCTGTTGGGGTGAGGGTGCTGGTGGAGCGCCTTCTCCGCTAGAGCTGTTCAGTTGAGGGACTGGCACTGTAGCTTCTGGAGCCTCCCCCTCTTTGGTCCACCCTCTGCAGCCCTCTCTCTGGAAACCTCATCTTCTCAACATCCCTAAGGGTCTGCACCTCCTCCTGAGCCCCAGTCCCACCTTCCGGAGGAAGCTGCCAGCCGCTAGGCTCTGGGGGTCCGGCATCCGGAGAGCCCCTGTCCTGATTCACCTGGCTCTCTACTGACCCCTGGTGGTTCCCTGACAGCTGCTATGTGTGGTTTCCTTGCTCTAAGGGGCATGGAGTGGTGGGTCATCAAGAATCATGGCTGGATGTTTCAAGGCACATTTTAGTCCCTCTCATGATTACAAACAGTTTGAAAATAGCTGTTCTCAATGAACCCCATCAGCTGTTCTGCGGTTCAGCAAAACATGGACTTCCTCTGCTGTCTTTGAATGAATTGATCAGTTGAGGTCATCTGGCGTCACTTAATTCTGTCTCTTCCATGCTCTAGCGACCGCATTCCTCATTTTAAATTCAGATTGGAACAGATGCTCCTCTGTTCATTTTTTAAGTATGTTTTTTCACCTCTATCTGCAATAGTGTTTGGTAAGTGTGGCGAGATGGTCAAGAGGTTAATATTTAAGTCTGTCCTCTGCCTTACAAGTTGTTTTCCACGTGATTTTTTTCTTCCCTTTTTCTTTGCTTGCTGTCTGTTGGCATGCTGCCCCATGGTGACCTTTAAAACCTTTTTGCACATAATTTTGCTTGTGAAAGGCAGCATTGAGAGAGAGGTTGAAACATGGCCCATCTGTGCTGGGCCAGAGTTAATACTTCCCCTATAGCCACTTCAGTACTACTTTTGACTCAAGTTATGAGGCCATCCTGCAGGAATACACTTAAAAACTTTCTATGTCTTAATCTCCACCAGCTTTCAACACAGGAAAAATTCCCGAACACAACCAATCCTGAAACGCGAAATATGTTTTTAAAGTTGTAGATGATTCTGGATGGGCTTGATTTCTCAGGGCACTGGCTTCATTTTTTAGGCAGTCTCTCAGGAAATGCTTTCAGCAGTATAGCTGAGAAGGAACCTCTGCACATCAACCATTGAATCCCTTCATGTTGCAAAGGGTTCTTGGGCATGTTCTAACTTCTAAGGCTCTTGGGTCTTACCATTACCCTTTATGAACTGGGTGTGCCGTAGAACATCCCAACACTCACCGCACGGCTTGCAGTTGCAGGAGATAATCCACAGCAGTGGGTGAGCTATCTTTCCTTTCCTAGAGAAGCTTGTCCTCACCAGCAAAGAAAGACCTGATAGGCTTTCATGGGACTCTCCAGCATTCCTTAGGGAGGGGCCATAGCTCAGCAGAAAACCACACGCTTTGTGGGCAAAGGTCCCAGGTTCAACTCATGGCATCTCCAGCTAAGAGAAATGATGGCATGGGAGAAATCCCTCCCTGCTTGAGAACCTGGAGAGCTGCCCCCATCAGTCATCTGTTAGGTTAAAATGACAAATACAGTAGTCTGACCTTGTAAGGCTTATAGGAAGCTCATACAAGGCAGTTTTTAAAGCCACTGCTCCAGAGTACTATACTCAATTCTGACACCTCCTCTCAGGTTAGACACCATTGCCATTATCGGACGTGGGTGGTGCTGTGGTCTGAGCCTCTTGGGCTTGCTGATCGTAAGGTTGGTGGTTTTAATCCCCGTGACAGGGTGAACGCCTGTTGCTCTGTCCCAACTCCTGCCAACCTAGCAGTTCAAAAGCATGCCAGTGCAAGTAGATAAATAGGTACCACTGGGGCGGGAAGGAAAACAGTGTTTCTGTGTGCTCTGGCTTCCGTCATGGTGTTCCGTTGTGCCAGTAGCAGTTTAGTCCTGCTGGCCACATGTCCCGGAAACCTGTCTGTGGACAAACGCTGACTCCCTTGGCCTGAAGTGAGATGAGCGCCGCAACCCCATCGTTGCCTTTGACTGGACTTAACCGTCCAGGGGTCCTTTACCTTTACCTTACCTATAGGAGAACAAGGGAGGTGTTCATTGTGAGTTCCAGCACCTCTTTTTCTAGAAAAAATAGCACTGACTATACCCCAAATCCAGAAACTAGCACAGCGATCAAAAGGGATGTGACTCTTTTAAGGCACATATTAGCTTCAACAGAACAGAATGTCTAAACATCTGCTGCCTTTTTTAAAAAAAGTTGTATGTGAGCAGGGCTGGCTGGAGTAGAAACATGGGTTTGCCCTGGCAGCAAGACAGACTATAGTAAGGGGTTTCAATGTCCCCCATGAGTCACAACTTGTCCCCTTTAGCTCTGCTTTCAGGCCTGGTCAGAATTAAAACTCAGGCCCAGGTAGCCTTCAAAGCTGTCAGCCCGGTGTGCTATATCTTTGCTTTGGTTTGATTCAGAATACATTGTTTATTATTGTTGTTTAAATCTGAACCTTCTCTGCTTTGTTGCAGCGGCAAGTTGGTTTCACCCAAGTGGAAGAATTTCAAAGGCCTGAAGCTTCAGTGTAGGGATAAAATCCGGCTCAACAACGCCATCTGGAGGGCTTGGTACATTCAGTGTAAGTTGTGCCCATCCTAAACGTTTGGGTGCTTTGGGGAAATCCACACATTAGTACGTGGCCAGCCTGGGACTTCTGTTTGTTTATTACATATCACATGCCTTGTCCTCTTTCAGAATGTGCAGGCAATATAAGCAGCAGTATAAAAGCCACAACAAAGCCACCTTGTCACACAAAACCAGGAAGAAACATCCCATAGCCAAATCAGGCAGGAGGGGCAACTTCTCCATTGATACCAGTTGAAAGCAAAATCTCAGCCTTTCCTGGGAACCCCAGTAATGCCAGAGGCAGGCAAGTTTCCCTTTTGAGAAAGCTCCATGGTTTAGGCTCCACCACTGGAAAGGTTCTGTCTCCTCTAACTCCCTCTATGCATCAGAGGCCAAGGCCTGCTCAACCATTCTTTGCTCCCTAGGAATGTGCCCATGGTGGGAGCAAAGCCAGCTGCCCCTCCTTTGGTTCCTCTCCTCTCTGGTTTGATTCGAATTTGTTCTTTTTATTTTATTATTATTGAAAGTAACCTTGAACATTTTTAATTGAATGGTGAGGTTTCATTTTAAACTAAAATAAAAGGGAATGTTTGAACCTGAACCCCCCCCCAGACATCTCCCTGGTTCAATTGTTCACTACTTCCCCCAGCGATGTGGGGTCTTTCTGGCGATGTCCTTCACTTCTGCCTCTGGTGAGGGGAGGCTTGGAGGAGGAAGCATATAAGTTTGAGGCCAGTTAGGGACTTAGGAAGCTGCCTTACACCAAGTCAGACCCTTGATCCATCTAGCTCTGTATTGTCTACCCGGGGATTGAACCTGGAATCTTCTGCATGCAAAGCAGGTGTTCTACCGCCGAGCTATGGCCCCTCCCCACTCCTGTCAATTTCACTTTCTCATTTTTCCATCTTAAGTTCAGTTTTCGCCATTTCTAAATCAGTTTGCAGTTTTTAAGAAATTCCCACAAACCTTCAAGTGCATAATCATGTGCACATATCCAGGTATGTGTGAATATTTTTATGTACATTTGCCCAATATGCTGATTTCTGTATATTATTTTAATTAATACACAAATTTCCATGCATACTTTTTCCTAATACATTTTTATTTATTTAACAAAACTTATAATGCTGCTTAATTGTGACGAAAACCTCCTAAGTCGTTTACATAGCATTTAAATTACCTATATATTATATGCTTTTTGTAAGCATTTCTTCGTTGTAAAACTGTAAAGCAAAATTCGGAGAATTGCAGATTTCAAAGGATAGCTGTGTTTTTTGGTTTTCATATTGATTGAGGAAATGTGAATTAGGTAAGCGAGTTTCTCCTCGAGCCTTCCTTATGATCTCTCTCTCTCTGTGCATACAAAAACCAGCCCTTTATGGAGAAGATTGGAAGGTTCCCTACTGAATTTCTGCCATGTACAGTAGCTGAATTCTGCTCCTCATGCCACACTTTCCTTTTTATTTTTTTCTTAACACTTGTGCAGAACCCATAGCTGCCAAGTTTTCCCTTTTCTCACGAGGAAGCCTATTCAGCATAAGGGAATTTCCCTTAAAAAAAGGGATAACTTGGCAGCTATGGCAGAACCTGGCATGTGGACAGCCCTGGTTCTTTAACAGTGGAAGTCCTGTTCTGTGGCTTACATAGCATGGCTGTTAAATCTGACCTTGCTTGCTCCCCCTAGAGATGTGCACTGCTAATGCTCTGGTTTGTGTTGCAGATCTGGAGAAGCGGAAGAACCCTGTGTGCCACTTTGTGACTCCCCTGGATGGTTCTGTGGAGGTAGATGAGCACCGGCGCCCTGAGGTACAACAGGCAGAGAAAAATGTGACTGTGGTACAGAGGATATGGCTTCATGCTGATCTGATTTTATGCTGCTTTCACCTTAATTGCCTTTGCTTATCAGCCCCTTCCTGCCTTTTCAAAGTTCTCTGTTGTGTTTTGACACTGGGGTAGAGAGGGGGGGGGGTAAGGAGCACAACAAATCAGTACATAAGCAAATGCACATACAGTATTTGAATGTAGACTTCCTTTCAGTTCTGGGTGGGCAGGTGGGTCCCACCAACAGGAAGATGGTGTGTCAGATGCTAGAGGCCAGGTGGTGTAGTTTGTTAAGAGTGCTAAGGGTTATTTTGAGATCCCTATTCCCCCTCAGAGCTACAATTCCCATAGTTCCCTGGGGAAACGGATTAGTTCTTAAACCTCTTTGGGAGTTGTAACGTTCCCAGATTTGTAACCTTCCCATTCAATAAGCAAGGGAAGGGAATTGGAAGGGAATTGTAACCTTCCCTTCCAATAAGCAAGGAAAACCTGTTGAGTGGGTGGGTAGGAGAGAAATAAATGAAGGGTGGGGAACGGGTTTCTCCCACTCTTTGTTTATTGATTCCTCCATTCCCCCGGTGCCCACGTGAGGTTGCAATTGCATGTGTAAAGTGAACACAAGTGACTGTACTTCACCACCACCACTTCATTTTTAAAACAGTTTTTTTTCCTCAGGCTATTGCAACAGAAGGGAAGTATTGGAAGCGGCGGATAGAAGTAGTAATTCGAGAGTACCACAAGTGGAGAACCTACTTCAAAAAAAGGGTATGCTTTTTCACACCCAGTTTTCAATTTGGAAGTAGACCAGTATCTTCTCAATTGCCTCCAGAAAGGAAGGAAAAGTTTCAGATTACCAATGAAGGCTTAAGAATGAAAAGGGTTGGTAATTCAACTATATTAGTACAAATACAGTGGTACCTCTAGTTATGAACTCAATTCGTTCTGGAGGTCTGTTCTTAACCTGAAACTGTTCTTAACTAGAGGTGTGCTTTCGCTATTGGGGCCTCTTGCTGCCGCTACGCCACCAGCAAACGATTTCCGTTCTCATCCTGGGTAACTTGAGGTAACTCTTCCAGGTTAGTGGAGTTTGCAACCTGAAGCGTTTGTAACCTGAGGCATTTGTAATTCGAGGTACCACTGTATGCTGGTCCAGAACAATAAAATGTTAATTTTGTACTGATTTGTGCATTCTGATGTCACTCATATTGTCCTGGATCACCTGAATAGTCCCAAGTATCATCGAACTATAGAGTTGGAAGGGACCCCCGGGGCCATCTAGCCTGCAGTGCAGGAATCCCAACTGCATCATACATGACAGGTGGCCATCCAACCTGTGGTAAGAATTTGCTTCTACTCCACGCTGTTCATTACCCAGGTGAGGAGCCTTTTAAATTAAACATGCAACCAAGGAAATGAATTCAAGTTCAGTATCCAGGAGGAACCCAGAATTTATTGTAGCTATTGCAATAGGGCAGAGCTCAACTCAACGCGGTTGTTCTATCCGAACGGCCAGTTAATAAGAATTAGAACAAGGGTATTATAGGGGACCCAGGTGGCGCTGTGGTTAAACCACTGAGCCTAGGGCTTGCCGATCAGAAGGTCAGCGGTTCGAATTCCTGTGACGGGGTGAGCTCCCGTTGCTTGGTCCCAGCTCCTGCCAACCTAGCAGTTCGAAAGCACGTCAAAATGCAAGTAGATAAATAGGAACCTCTACAGCGGGAAGGTAAACGGCGTTTCCATGTGCTGCTCTGGTTTGCCAGAAGCGGCTTTGTCATGCTGGCCACATGACCTGGAAACTATACGCTGGCTCCCTCGGCCAATAATGCGAGATGAGTGCGCAACCCGAGTCGGTCACGACTGGACCTAATGGTCAGGGGTCCCTTTACCTTTTTATTATAGGCAAAGCACACAAAGAGAGTCCTAAAACATCTAAATATTCTTAAAACATAAACATCCTTCTACATACATCAGGAAAGATTGCAGGTCATAGGATGGTAAACATGTATGGCTCCATACTGTGATCTGCTCCCCCGCAATTACCGTACCTTGGGGTGCCCCAGGTGCCCAGGCCTTTTGAGTCTCTAATGTCACATTTCTATCACTGTTCCCCTTGCAACCAGGCCTTTTTTCGAGCTGTTGACATGCTTCCTTCAAGGATAGCTGTTTTTACACTCCTAACTCATGCAAACTCATGATAGACTCATGATAACATCCTAGAGGGTCACTTTCAGGATTTGATAGGGTTTCTTGTTCATGGCCCAGATCTCTCTGGAAACTGGTGCCACTGCCTGAACCGTTTCTCCGCTGGTAGCTGGGTGGGTAGGGAGCCTGTGGTGGCACAGCCTCTCGGGCTTATGCCTCTCATTGTGGCTGCCTCACTCCACCTCATGGGCAGGCCAGCTCTGAATGATAAATAATCCTAAATTTTTAATCTTAATCTTTTCTGTTTGAATTGTTAATATTTGTCCTTGTGAGCTGTGAATTGTGTTATATTATTTCTGGCTTGTACGAGTCCGCTGTTTTATTTGATTTGTTTTGTTGTGTTGTGTTTTATGATGGGCGTAAAGCCGAATAAACATCTTTTGAATGGTAAATAAAATATTTTGCTTCAAGGCAGTAAGAATCCCTCACACAAATAGGAGCTCCAGTTCATGGTAACACTAGAACTGTGTTGTAATTCCGTGGGGGAAAAAAATCTCTTTTTCTTCTTCAGTTGCAGAAACATAAAGATGAAGACCTCTCCAGCTTGGTCCGGGTAGGTGCTGAGTTAGCTCATTTTGTTTGTTTAAATACTGAAAGTATTTTAAAAGTGAAATCCCAGCACTGTTAAGAAGAAGGTATTCCTCTTATTTTTGCTTAAAAATTAGGTGTGAAACTAGGGCAGTCTGCAGGTCAGAGGGGAGGTGAGGGGTGCTGTAACCAGTAAAATTCACTGAATCGCTACAGTTGAGCACCAGTTTCCAGAGTTCTTTACTGGTTCTATTGATTATTCTATAGAAAATCCACTATGAGTTGGGTTTTTCTTGCTTGCAGCTGAGCCAACCAGAATGCCCATGACTTAACTGAGAGATGTGCGTCAAGCTCTCCTTGAAAGAAACCATATCCCCAAAGAATTGTTCATTGCAGTATGTGCTCTGTGACTCTCCTCTCAATTGAGAGAGAAAGGAAATAATTGCTGAGTTTTATGCCTTGTGGACTCCTTGCTAGCTGGGTGCAGCTCCAGACACTCCTGCTTCTTTTAATGTATCGTTTTTGTTTTAAAATGTATTTTCAAAGAAACTAGGTGCTGTACAATCCAAAACACAAAGAGAGTAATACAAAATATGACAGTCCCCACTAAAATTGCAAATACCGACATCCAAACTGGGCCCTGTTTTAACTTTTCCCTCCCTCCCCTGACCAGGATGATGACATGTTCCTCTGGCACAAAGAGACATACGGCAGGGAAACGCCAGTCCCTATGGAACTGGACTGCCTCTTCAGCACAGACATGCTTATGTCAGAGCTGCCAGACACCCTCTTCTCCACACTGTCATCTCACCAGCCAGTCTCTTGGCCAAATCCCAGAGAGATAGGTAAGAGAAGCTTGCCCTTTCCTGTATCCTCTGTGGAGAAGGAATTCCACAGGATAGGCTTCCAAGTGCTTCCAAGTTCTTTCCTGTTGGGGGGGGGGGCGAGGAAGTACCTTTCTGTCTTCTTTCCAAATGTGCTTCCTGGCAGCCACCAGTATTGGGATAGTTTTAAAAAGACCACAGCATCTTGCCTTGGAACATTTAAAGGGGTATCTCTGACTATATATAGAATTACATCTCCTCTGTATCTGTGTTTTACTTTTTCTAGTTTCACATTTCTTTTTATTTGCCATAACCATCATTTTTTATTGTATTCTGTATGAGTTTATGTCAGTAAGCTTTTAATTTTTTAAAAAAGATCATCTTCCTTGATCACAGGCCCACCCGTTCAGGTGTTAGGGGAAGAACTTCCAGGCCAGGCGTCCCCAAACTGCGGCCCTCCAGATGTTTTGTCCTACAACTCACATGATCCCTAGCTAACAGGGCCAGTGGTCAGGGATGTTGGGAATTGTAGTCCAAAACATCTGGAGGGCCGAAGTTTGGGGACGCCTGTTCCAGGCAAATCCCACTCACTTTAAACATTAAGCACTTGTTTCTTTCCATTCCTTAAGTTGGTGGGGAAGGGGGGAAAGGTGGGAAACTGGTAGAACCTCTTGTCTTGAATCTAGAGGTCAAGGCAGATTATTTTCTTTAGAGGAATAGTTTCTAATCCAGAGAATAGTCCTTGGTGAAAGGTTCAGTGATAATGGATAAGCTTCCCTGAAAGAGCCTCTGTGGTTCCATGTACCCAGATGGTGGTCTGATTCCGTAGAAAGGCAACTTCCTGTGTGCCTAGCAAACCGCACCCATTACTTCCAATCCGCCCACAAAACACACAGGCACAAGGGGAGCATTGGCGGTATTCTTGGACACACTCTCAGTTGATGTGAGGTGGTAGAAAGTCTCAGGAAACCCTCCCGTGCTCTACGTGATGTGGTCTTCCACACACCCTCCCAAATCTTCAGAAACCCCTTGCGTTTGGGGGACATATTAGGTAGTGTAGAAATTGTTTCCTGAAAATAGGAAGTTTGATCATCACTGCCTCAGAGGGGAAGCGACCATGTTTTGTAGCATGCTGCCATCGTTTCACAGCTTTTCAGATCACAATGTTGCTCTTGTTATGTAAATAGGGAGGGTAGCAATAGGAGACAGAAAACACAGAGAAGTTGGCCTGGCTCTAGTGCTGTATTCCAGGGGCCCAAACTCCAGGTATTAGTTGTTGGGTCCCAGATCTCCTGCAACACCCCCCCCCCGCCTCCACACACTGTGCTTTTGGGCAAGTTGGGCACACTGGTGCAGTATTGGTGAGACCTGTACCACCCTCAACCTCAGTTTCCCAGAATCATCCATACTAAGTGCATACAACACAGTGCCCAGATGTTGTGGACTACAATTCGTATTATCCCTGGCCATTGGCCACGCTGACTTGGGCTTATGGGAACTGTATTCCAAAGTATTAGAGGGCACCACAGAGAATCAAGAACAGGGTTAGCTAAACTGATGCTTTCCTGATGCTACAGGACTACAACTCCCATCATCTCTGACCATTGGCCATGCTGATTGCGGCTGGCCAGCACCCTGGTCTAGAAGCTCTCCAGTTCACCTTCTCACTCTTTTTCTCTTTGAAATTTTCCAGCACACTTAGGAAATGCTGACATGATTCAGCCAGGACTCAGCCCTCTCCAACCAAACTGTATGGATACTTTTGAGTTCTTTCAAGGTAAGAATTTTGCAGGGGTTACACACTCATGTTTGCCAGTACATATTTCCCCTGGTATCGTTTATGAAGCTGTATATTGAAAGTATTAGGCTATGCTGATGTTTTGCTGCATTGCCCTCCACTATCTGGATTTTGGAGTATCCAGAGTTTGTTCCTATAAGGTGTAGTTCCTCCAAGAGGAGGTATGTGCTGTTCCACTGGTTTTAGACTGGCAGTCAACATTTGGGTGTGATTAACATCACCAGCAACACCACCGTGCTGCGAATAGAGCTGCATTTCATTTAGCATCATTGTCTCTATTCAGAGTTTAGGGGGTATGAATACTGACCCTTCTGTAGGCAAAGCAGCAGTACCCTCACTGGGCAGTGGACCTCTCTCTAGATTGGTCTGCACATGTGGAAGAATGCTGAAGGGGTAGAATGGCCCTGTTGTTATTGTGGTTGTCGTCATCACCACCTTTACTTGGGTTTTTAATTGTTGGATTGTAAGCCTTTGGAAAGGCAGAGTAAAAGTGTTAATAAAAATATGTAACAGTGGTTATGCTACTTGGGATATAGCTTGCATTAAAAGTAGGGCAACTATGTATTGAAATAAATAAACAGAAATGAAATAAAAATAGGTATTTGGGTCCTGGTGTCTTTCTGAGAGGCCCCTCCTTACTAAACGCAGGTTTTCCATATGTAAACTAAGCAGATTCCCTTACTTTATTGTTGTTTTAAGTGTGGAAGGTGCTTTTTTCTTTTTTTAATTTCCTGATGCATAACAAAGGTTTACTGTTTATATTTAAATCCAGCTTGGCAAAGTGCAGCTGTAAAATGAATAGGAGTATCCAAGAGTGATTGTAATATTTGCCTCCCCCTCTCCATCTTTGCCCAGATCTTTTTTCTTCCAGTCGTCCTAGTTACTTCAATGCTACCCCCATCACTCCTACTGCCAGCTCTGCCCTGGAAGACACCTGCAGCCATTCTTCCCAGGTAAGGATGGGGAAGAATTGTTGCTCAGTGGCAGTTAGAGTGTGTGCTTTGCATGAGGAAGGTTTAGTCTCCCTGCAAGGCTGGGGAAGGTCCATGTAGATCTTACTACATGAGCTGGTGTGTGTGTGTGTGTGTGTGTGTGTGTGTGTGTGTGTGTGTGACTGACTGACTCTAGCTGTTTGGTCTTAACTGTGATCACCTGTGAGTATGAAAAGTAGGTGTAGATGATGAAGCAGGGACATTTTTGTAACTCAAGTTAGGGGTGTGTGCGGGTTTTTCTTTCAGGCTGTCACTATGCCACAAGTTACTTGTTACTTACAGTTTTGTCCTGCCCTTCTTCCATTCCTCCCATTCCATCTACACAGCAATCTTGTGAGGTAGGCTAGGCCAAGAGATCATGTGTCCCAGGGTCACCAAACAAGTTTCCATATAAAGCAAGGACCTGAACCCAGATCTCCCCAGTCGAAGGCTGACACTCTGTCCTGGGGTAGCTGATGTGATGCAAATGGGTGCCCTTCAGGTGTTGCTGGACTACAAGTCCCATCATCTTTTACCTTCTGACTAAGGCTGCTGGGAATTGTAGTCCAACAGCATCTGACGGGCAACAGTTTGGCTATCTCTGCTCTATTCATTCCAGCAGGCAGGCTGTAATAACTAACATGGTTTTATCTTAATAGCTAATAATAGGGCGGGGAAGAGCATGTAACTTTAGTAAGAATTACTTGTGATGCTGGGCGACGCCAACCGTGGATCCTATTTCTCTCCTCCAATACTTACCAGTTTAGAAATACAGAACATCCCACCTGGTATCTGGCCACATTTAACGTGCCTCTTCCCTCTCTTTTTCAGACATCCGACCTCTCTTCGGGTTCTTTGCCCAACACACTTCCCCCAGTGGACCTCAGCGAAGGGCTTGTCACCACCCCAGTTCCTGCCCGTATCATTCCCACTGTGACAGACGTTGGTGCTGACCAGTGCCTTGGCCTGAGGAGTGGGGCGGACTCCTTCCTGCAGCCCCCCAACTTCAATTCTGAACCCCCTCTGAGCAGCCAGCCACAGTTCCTGTCTCCATTCCCGGCTCTGGTGCCGCTCCTGCCGCCAGGCGTGCTGCCCCAGCCCCTGCCGCAGCAGACTGCGCTGCCTCTGAATGCCAGCATGGCCTCCCAGGGGTCCATGTTTGCTGCTTCAGAGGTCCCAAAGTTTGGGCTCTGCAAATCTTCAGTGATCACTCACACAGCCTCAGCCACTCCGACGCACAATGTCCCAGCCACCACCTTCAGCCAGAGCCAGGCTGGCCTCCTGGCAACCCAGCAGCCAGGGGGCGGTGTGCCTTGCAACCTGACCCTCCAGACTGCTGTGGCACAAAGGCAGCCTCTGCTGCAGCCACGCCCCACCTTCGCGCTCCCAGTGGCCAGTGGCGGGACGAGGTCCAAGAAGCTGCAAAAGATAGTGCCTGCTCGGAAACCGGAAACCGTCTCCTTGGTCTTGAAAGATGCCTTCATTGCCCCAGGTGAGTGGTCCTGGACTGCCCCGTTGGGTTGGGGCCAGGTGCAGTCAGGCATCATGGGTGCTACCAATCTGTCTGCACACAAAGGGTTACGGTGCTTGGGTCCTTGCCAGTCTGTGTGTGTGTGTGTGGCAGGCACCCTGCAAGTCTGGGGACAAACCTTCATCCTGAGAAATATTCCTCAGGTACTCAGCATCCAAAGAGACTGTTTTAGGTGAGTGCAAAAGGGCCTGTCTGGAGACAGCGGGATGTTTGACTTTTAAATAGCAGACCTTGGTAAAGATGAAATATATATATATATATATAAGATATATTAGAAAAACCAAATCTCATATCAGATATTTAAAAGTTCTACATACAGTCAAGGATTTTGATAGGATACAACAATAGCATACATAAAGTATGAAGAATTAATAGAAAGTTAAGGTTAAAATAAATTAGAATTAAGGTAAACAAGAAAAATAGTATGTAGAGAATATAGAAGGAACAATAAGGGAAAAACTCAGAAACGGTTGAGAAGTCGACGGGGAAGGTAAAGGGAGGGAGGGCATAGGGTGGGGAGAGGGTGGGGGTGGGAAGGGAAGAACCGATAAATAAGACACCTGTAACATAATGTTATGGATGTATTTGTTTTCTATTGACATTTTTATCGACATTTTTTGATTGTTGTGCTGTGGAATGAAATAAATATAGTTATTTTTATAAAAAAATAATTTAAAAATGATGAAAAAGTCATATACAGTGGTACCTCTACTTACGAATTTAATGCGTTCCGAACGCACATTTGTAAGTCGAAAAAAATCGTAAGTCAAATCCCATAGGAATGCATTGGGAGAAAAAATTAGTAAGTCGAAGCAGCCCTATCTAAAAGTTCGTAAGTAGAAAAAATCCTATCTAAACCGCATCCAAGATGGCGGATGGAGCTCCATTCGTAAGTAGAAACATTCGTAAGTAGAGGTACCACTGTATAGATAGGTCAATCAGTTGCCTCCAGGAATCCCACAAGCAGGCCGTGAAAGGAAGAAACCGCTTCCACTGTTGCCCCCTTGCAAGTGGTCTTCAGAGGCATCTCCCTCCCTTCCATATCGCAAACTGTTTCTGAAACTCCCCACAACGTTATGGGGTGGTATCACTGCTGAGGACACACAAAGCCTCCTTGGCCATGTGCAACTAGTCACATGGAGCCAGGTTTATAAACTAACAGCGTGGCATCAGGCATGGAGAAAAATAGCACCAGGGCAACTAATGCCAAGAGACAGAGTAGCGAGGGCCCTTGAGGGGCAGGGAGGCCACTTTTCCGCTGAGCTGCAGGCAGGAGTGCTCTTGGCGTCGCTGCCCACCAGACTCTGCTTGAGGCCTCCCCACAAAAAAGCATTTTGCTGGCTTCTATTTAAAATTATTTATGAAGAAGGAACAAAGAATAAACACAAACGACATACTGTCATTTTTAACAGTAAATATTTCATGGTCCAATTTTGTTACTTTTATTTATATGCCCAAGTTGTGTCAATTTCCTGTTGTCTGCGAGAAGTGTGGGGCTCTAACTCTGATAACATGAGGCTATCTTTAGAAGCTGCCTTTACGAAACCTCTTTGCCATATAGGCGCGGGTGTCTGGTGCCACCAGGCTGCCATATGCTAAGGAGTCACATTGTTCGAACTTGCTCAGGGCAGTGTCCTCCAGCTGGCTCCGCAGAGGCCTTTCTCTGCCCTTGTCCATAACTGCAGCTGGCAGGCATTGGAAATGGGACAGAGGCTTTCCCGCTGAGCCTCTCTGGGGGTCTCCCAACAGCTCCTGGGTGCCACTGCTGGCCTTCTTGTTACTCAATAGCTCTGGCCAAGCAACTCTCCCAGCCTGTGACTCGTTTCCCCCTCTTGTAACATGAGGCTACTGACCTGCTTCTGATACATTCCAAAGCTTCATTATTTAATGGGCCTGAAAGCCTGAACTGTGTTAGAAAGAGATAATTTTTAGGATCTCAGCTTTCTCCACAGGATGGTGCCAGCTAATCAGCTGGAGCTGTTCTTCTCTCTTTTTGTAATTTTCTCATTATTTGTATTATTTTAAAAGACTGCTTTGGATAATTGAGGAGATTTCACAATGTTAAAGTGCATACTTCAAAGCAGTAGATAAGTAAGACTGACGTATCGGTTCAAACACTCATTTGCTATTTTGTTTTTCATGTAGAATGTCGCTGCAAATATCCTGGAGAAGTGTGACGGTTTTTGATACTTCTGTAATGGCTTTAGTTTCCAAACAGGGTGCATTCGGGGATAGATGCATTGTGTTGGGATTTCCATAGAGCACCACTGTGGCAAAATGGCAAACCTACCCCATGTTCTTAGTCTGTAGTCCTTGTGCCTCTTATAAATAAATACTTACATCTGTGTTCAGATCTTGCAGTCAGGAATAGGTACAATCGGGAACCAGAGCTTCCCTCCCGCCCTGCTGTGGGGTGAGGTCTCCTTACACACACACACACCCCTTTACTTGTCTAAATAACACACATAGGCCCCAAATACCTGAAAGACCAACTCTCTCCTTTAAAACCCTCTCAGGTGTTAAGATCAGCAGAGGGAAATCCTCTTGGTAGTTCTACCACCCTCAGAAGTTCATGCAAGCAGCCCATAAAAGGGCTTTCCCTGCGGCAGCTCCTTGGTTATATAGTTTCCGATGTGTGCTGAAGATGCTCCTCTTTGTTATTGGATTTGTTTGTTTATTAATTTCTCACCCTTTCTCCCAAAGAAGCCCAGGGTGGCAAGTGACAAACATATTAAAACAATTCCAGTACAGATGCAGACTGGGGAAAAATTTCAACTTGAAAGGCTTGTTGGAAGATGAAAGTCTTCACTAGGTGCCAAAAAGACAACTGAGACTGTGTTGGTCTAATATTCAAGGCGAGGGAATTCCTGACATCTGCAGGAGGCCTTCACCTGCAGAATGCAGTGGTTGATTGGGTATATAAGGGGTGAGATAATTTTTACCTTGGCCTTTGACAAAATGAGTGTGTTTTTAAGACCCACCCTATTCCTGTGACAATAATTTAATCAACCGTGTCATAATTATCTGGCTCCAGCATTTCATTTCCTGTTTCTTTATATCTGTTTCCTCAGGCTCTAGACTTGTGCCATTTCTCCTCATTAAATAGCTGGAACTTTTTTAAAAAAATTGTCATTCTTTAAAAAAATACCACTGAGGTGGTAGTTTGTGATTGTCACAGAATCTAGTCAATCAGCGCCCTGCAGGGCTGAATCCTGGCCAAGGGCAGACGCGCGCAGCCAGCATCTGCTGGAAATGGAAATAACCATTTTCTCCTGAGCTCAGTTCTTAAGGGAAGGTTGGACATGTGACCAGAAATGACGAGTGCTGACCCACAGCGGGGTTACTACTCACACTATGTCTATATACACTTGAACTGGATTGGACCACGTGTGTGTCACAAATGAACTGGCCCATATATCAAGTGTACCATGCCATGGACTGTAATCTAGTTATTTGCACTTCCATCTCTCCATGTTCTGAAGGACAGTGCAAAGCACAGGAGGCGAAAATCATTGGGTTAGATCAATACTTCCTCGTGGAGTAGGTGGAATATAGTCTCATTGATTTCAACAGGTCTGTTCTAATTCCACAACCACAGTTTTTCCACTATTAGCCAGGGATAAGCTTATGTGCGGACATGTTGAAAATGTAAAGAATAATGTTATACCTTAAAATGGTGCATTTTAAGTGCTGGATGGAAACCCCCAATGTGGCTCCATCATAGCATGCTCCTTCCCTAAGTTGTGGTTCTCTTCTTCTTCCTCTCCTGGTTCCCCCTTCTGCTGTGTTTTTCAGCTGCCTTTCAGGGACAGTCCAGAGCTGTGATTGTAACTCCAGCGCCATTGAAAAGAGAAGGGGTTTGGGCCCCAAGGATGTCTCAGCCCAATGTTGTAATTGCACCTTCTGGAATGGCCAGAGTAAGAAGCACAATGTCTGTCTTGGGGCAGGGAATGGGGGAAGACAGGGCAGCTGGTGCTGGGAGCTGCCAACGTACAAGACATGCCTTGCGTTTTTCTCTCTGCCTTTTGTTCCCAGGCACCCAGAGCAACAGAATTCCACAGCAGTATTCTGCTCAGCAGCCCAGGCCAGCAGTCTCCAAGCCCCCAGCCGGTCCCAGCTGCTGTTCCACATCTTTTTTCTTCTAGTGCAATCCAGGAAGTGCTGGTGAAAGGCGAGCAGGCCCCTCCCCACAAGACCTGCTCACAGGTCCCCTCGCCTTCACCCAGTAAGTTGAAGAAATGCAAATCCTGGAACGGAAGCATCCCTTGCTGCGTTCAAATGTGCATCAAGAGGATTTGGGCATAGGCATTTGCAAAGATTCAGAGGGCACTTGATCAGCTCCATGGAAACTTGAGTGCCTGTTTTCAGCAGCCTCTGTTTTCAGCACTGGACTCTTCCTGCAGCAATGCTCTGTTTAACTCATGAGTGCCCCATGTCAGACAGAGAGAGGCCCTCACGCCACAGTGCGTGGTGGGGAGCTTGGCTCCTCAAGGTGTGTCCATCTGGTGAAATGGTTCTCTGCTGCAGGCAGAGAATATCCCACAATGCAAATGCAGAAATCAACTTATGAATGATGGGTGGAAAGACTTACATATTTGTGTATTTATTTAAAACATTCTGAAATAAATACTGCCCGTTACATTACATAGTAGAGTGCGTTAGCCATGTATTAAAACCGCTGCCGGAATTGGTGTGATGGAATTTTTATGCTGTATTTAATTTAGATGATGGTCTAGTCTTATTTTGGTTGGACTGTTTTTTCTAAATTGTTTTAAAACATGTAATCCACTCCAGGAACAATTGATGAAGGGTGGATTCAAAAGTTATTTAAAAGTAGATAAATAGATAAAAAAACAAATAACCAGAATATGAAAACACTTTTAAATAGACTAAACTTTGTTTGGCTAAATTGGCAAAATCTTTAAAAATATCTTGATAAGCTCAAATGTTTTGACTGGTGCCTAAATGGTAGTCTCAGTGCCCAGCTAACCAAACTGGCAGAAGTGCTGCTCTTGGTGATATTGATGTCTGGATAAGTGTATAAATCATTGGGCAGGCCAGATCTTCCTCTCACACACTCACTCATTCTCACTCATGCTCATTCTGACTGCTAAGTCCATCCCAGACACAGCAGTCATTACTGTATGAAACTGCCTTATGCCAGGCTGCTATTCTGATTGGCAGCAGCCTTAGACAGGATTTTGGACAGAGAGCAGCCTTTCCCAGATATTCCTTTGCTTGGAGACTGCAGGGACAGAATGTGGAACTTTTCTGTGTGAAAAGCATGTACTTTGTTGAACTTTGGTTCGTCTCTTGAGCCCTAGTAGGATACCATGTGCGTGCAAGCATGTGTACATGCCCAGTATTCTAAAGGAGAATACTTGCCAGGACTAGGGTCTCAGGACAACAGAGAATGGGGAGTAGAGGAAAGGAACTGCTGTAGCTCACAGACTGCCTACTGGTGAATGAAAATAAAGTGACATGGCTGCTTGGCTGCTCTAGAACAAGTGGCTTTCAAGCTTTCTGTCTTAGGGAAACTCTGCCACATCATTTATCCCCTGTGCATCCAGATGGGGCTCCTGAAAAATGACAGAGGATTCCTGGACATGTTCTCAGGCTCATGTTCATTCTGTGCAAGCTTTGTGAACTCTCCCTCTGCTCTGAGTGAGCTAAGAGTGCGCATTGCCTTTTTATTGTTTTTATTAAAGATTTTCTTGAGTTAACAAAAGTACATCGTCTGTTTTCAGATCACAAAGTCCTTTCTACAGATCAGTTATTTTCAATGCGAGACATTGATGTTGTGGACAGTTTAAGGAGAAGAGAATTGGGGAGGGAGAGCTGTGCACCGGCAGAGGAAAGGACAGTTACAGTATTGTGTCCTTTTTAGAGGAAACTTGTTCATTATTACTGACACTGAGAAAAAAATGATGAAGACGTTCCAAGGAGCCCCAGATTGGCCTGGTTCACACATAATGCAAGAGCATTATGTTAATCAGACTGGCTTAGCATAATGTGTGAACCCAGCCCAGGTTAAAGGTTGCTCATTAACCAAGGTTTGTAGGTGGTTTATAAACCTCAATGTTGTAGGATTATGTGAGAACATGGCCCTTCTTCTTAACTCTGGTTAAAGAGTCTTCACCATCCCAAAAGCTAGAGTGTTAAGAGCAGCAACAAATTCAAACCAATCTCAAGAGCTGGCTGCTCTTGCTGGTGTTTTTAACTGTGATGGAATAAACCAAGGGTTAAGCATTTGTCTACCAGGTACCTCATCTGTAACTATGGTTAACATTAACCTCACTTTCGCATTATGTCTGAACCAGACCGTTGCATCGAAATGGTATTTTAGTGCTGCTGCTCCTTTAGTTGATTGCACTTCCATCTGTATATTTTGTGTTACGGTTTTATTCCTTGTCCACCTTGAGAGGGCTTTTGCTTTGAAAGCTGGTATAAAAATATTTTAAACAAAATAGATAATACATATATATTTTAAAAATGCTCTTTAGCATATCAATCAAATCCCTAGAGAAGTTGCGGCTTGATCATTTAATTTGTTGCCAGGAATTCCCTTGGACTGATTGTGGGTTGTCTCCCCCCCCCCTCTTTCAAAGGCCGAGAATGTCAGGCCTCGCCATGCCCTTCGGACCTCAGTGCCAGCCCTCAGTCCCCACAGAACAGCTGCTCAGGGAAAACTGCAACTGATCCTCAGATGACTGCTTTTAAGGTTGGTGGTTTGGCCTTTTGTGGTTCCTTTATTCACCCATCACAGCATTAATGGCCTGGAGGAACCCACTCTTCTGCATGTGATAGCTTGGGGTAGGTTGAAGGATGGTTGCTTATATAGTAGTAGGGTTATTTTACAAAGAATGAGGGCAGGTCATTGCCTCAAGGAGAAAAAAGTACAATGAAGATTGCAGAGGATGTGGAGAGAAGGGTTTATTTTTCTTACACTTCCCTAGTCTTAGTTACAGGTAGGTAGCCATGTTGGTCTGAGTCGAAGCAAAATAAAAAAATTCCTTCAGTAGCACCTTAAAGACCAACTAAGTTTTTATTTTGGTATGAGCTTTCGTGTGCATGCACACTTCTTCAGATACACTTGAAACAGAAGAGTCAGACCCTTATGTATATACAGAGGGTGGTGGGGGTGGGTGGGAATGGGTGGCTGTCTGTAGGCAATGAAAGGTCTTCCTCCCAGAGCTTGAGAAACAATGACAGCTCCCTTTCTCAAGCTCTGGGAGGAAGAGCTTTCATTGCCTACAGACAGCCACCCAATCTTAAACAACTCCTCACCCACAATAATACAACCACCAGACTTAACATGGACACTGGTACCAGAGCCTGCAATAAACCCAGATGCCAACTTTGTTGCCACATACACCCGGACAACATCATTACTGGCCCCAACAACATCCAACATACCATCTCAGGACTATTTAATTGCTCATCTTCTAACATTGTGTATGCCATCAAATGCCAACAGTGCCCTTCAGCTCTCTATATTGGACAAACAGGCCAAACCCTACGCCAAAGGATAAATGGACATAAATCTGACATCAGGAACCACAAGACAGAGAAACCAGTAGGAGAACACTTCAATCGCCCAGGACATTCTATGCAAGATCTCAAAGCAGCTGTTTTATTACAGAAAAATTTCAGGAACAGACTGGAAAGAGAAGTTGCTGAATTGGAACTCATTACCAAGCTTAAAACCATGGAGCCACCTGGGATGAACAAAGACATTTGATTCTTATCTCATTATGCATGATCAGCTTTCTTTAGCGCCTCAGCCCTTGCTTTTCCCCCGCAGGACCAATTGCAGTCATCATCAGTCGTTAACAGCCATCTACAGGTTTACCACTCCCATCAGCCCATCACCCATTCCCACCCACCCCCACCACCCTCTGTATATACATAAGGGTCTGACTCTTCTGTTTCAAGTGTATCTGAAGAAGTGTGCATGCACACGAAAGCTCATACCAAAATAAAAACTTAGTTGGTCTTTAAGGTGCTACTGAAGGAATTTTTTTATTTCCCTAGTCTTAGTTACATTAAGGTAGGCTTTGCCAACCTGGTGCCCTCTAGATGTTTTGAACTGTAGCTCCCATCAGCACCAGCCAGCACAGTCTAAGGGGGGTTGTAGTGCAAAAACATCTGGAGGGCACCAGGTTGGCAAAGGCTTCCTTAAGCCAAAAGGACGACAGGGTTGCTTTGGAGTCTTCGACCTGGTTGTCATTGAGTCCATCGAACTCTGAACCTTCCTAACCAATCTTTTTCTGTGGCCTGGCTGCTCCTTGGCTTGTTCACAGCTGCTGGTCTCTGGTCTTTTATTAACCTTCTTGTGCCAAGAAGTTGGCATTGGCATTGGGAAAGGGCTCTTCCTGGTATTGTGGCAAAGCTCCACTGTAGAGGTTGATTGTGAAAGCAACTAAAAGAGCCACATTTTTACTTGGTACAGAGTCGCAGGATGAAGCATATTTCAGCAGAACAGAAGCGAAGGTTCAATATTAAGATCGGCTTTAGCACCCTGAACAGCTTGGTGTCAGCAAACTCTAAATCGGTAAGCTGTGTGCTGGGACCCTCCATCTCCTGCTCCATCTCTCTCACCTACTAGTGCGGGCAGCAGCCACCAAATCGTGAAGTTCTTATAAACTTATACAGTCCGGCAACCTGTATTCAGCAAATGTGCATCATTTGGAACGGGAGTGATTTTTGTCTTAATTTAATATATTCTCCCAGTTTGGTTAATTAGTGTAATTTATTTTGGTTTGGCCAGTCACAAGGAAGAGCAGGAGCTGTTCAGGCAACTGGAGCCCCGCCCTAACCACTAGAAATCTTATTCTAGCCCACTCCTTTAGCTTCTGAGATTTGAACAGCCATGGCCCTACACACTTTGAAGCATATATTTACATCTGTAAGGGATAGAAGCTTGTTTTGTATTGCTAATGAAAGCTGTTGATAAAAGTGCTTTTTCACGCAGCACATAGTTAAATTGTGGAACTCTCTCCCCCTGGAGACCATGGTGGCTGACAACAAGCATAGCTTTAAAAGAGGTTTCAACAAATTCATGGAGGAGAATGCTTTCAATGGCTTCTGGCTATTATGGCTGTGCTCTGCCTTTACGGTTGGCGAACCAGTTGCTGGAAACTGGGGTGTGGGGGAGAGTGTTTTTGTTCTGCTAGAGGGTCTCCCACAGGAAACTGGTTGGCGACTGAGAACAGGATGCTAGACTAGATGGGCTATTTGCCTGATCCAGCAGGCTTTTCTTATGTGCTTCTCAGGATGCTGAAATCTGCTCCCATTTCTACATGCTGCAAGTTTCCTGCATTCCCACAGAATCATGGCATAGAAATGCTGCTCTGTGTGTGTGTGTGCATGCGCATGCACACGCATGTGTGCAAATGGACACACCCCAATGGTTTCTCATCCTCCTTCCTTTTCCTTGAACTTTTGTAGGCACACAGCCTTACAGTAAACATAGTTCTCTCCCCACACCTTTATCCACAAAACAACCCTGTGAGGTTTAAGCTAGGCCGAGAGGGCAACTGACAGACTGAATCCAGGTTAGGGAGCTGCCTGGTTGAGTGCAGGCTTGAACTGACACTCTGCCCTCCTCACTGTATTGACTCTCAAGTTCGCTGAGCTCACTCACAATGGGTGCCTTTTTGTATCTGCTGCAGATCAGCCATGCCCTCACACTCCAGAAGACGGTGGAATATATCGCGAAGCTTCAACAGGAGAGATCCCAGATGCAAGAAGAAGCCAAGCGCCTTCGGGAAGAGATTGAGGATCTGAATGCTGCCATCATGTGAGGGTTGAAAGCCTTATGGGGCTCTCTCTTTCCCTTTCTACCAAAGTCAGGGGACCATTCCCACCAGGACCAGTATAGGCACAAAAGGATGTCAGAATAATACTAAACGAGGGATTCAGGAAGTGAATTCCCACAGCTGTGTTTCTGCAGAAACCTAACTGGTCCCAGTGCACACCCCGGTAAATGCTGCCTAGTATACAAGCATGGACTGGGTGTTAGGTGGTAGCAGCACTTTCTTCTGTCTTCAAGTAATGCCACCTTCTGGGTCAACCCAAAAGCCTTTTCTCTGTCGCAGCAACTGTTTCCAGCTGCATTGGCCTTCCCCAGCCTGGTTCCCACTTTCAAAAGTGACTTATAGGCTGCTGGGGTTCTTTTTAATGGAAATGGCAGTAGGCTGGTATCTTTCACGGCACGGGGTCACCCATCCTGGAAATGAAAGCAATATGTCACCCAGAAACCACTTTGGCAAGCAGGATGTGTTGCGCTCTCTAGGTTTTGAATTCCCTTAAAAGCTCTAGGTTGGTGAGGTGGGTGTCCCCGAGGGAGGGGTCCTCCTTCGGGGGCCTCCTGGCTATGGAACTCCCTCCCATTGGAACTTTGCCAAATTTGCCACATTGCAGACATTCAGAATACTCTGAAGACTGATCTTTTTCAACAGACCTTGCAGTTAGCTGGGTAACTGTCTGGCTCAATTAATGTTCTCTCCAGTTCTGTAATTTTATGTCAAGGGTTCTAAATTTTGTCCGATTTTTATATTTTGTTTTGTCTGCAAGCCACTTTGGATCCTGAAAATGCTTTCAAACAAATGAATAAAGCTACTGAAAGAAATCACCACAATACTACTACTACTAATTTTTATTTATACCCCGCCCTTCTGGCTGGGTTGTCCCAGCCACAATACTCAGAGCCACCTCAACCCCAATAGCATAAGCACAATCACTGTTAAAACTGATCTGATTATATAATACTCAACAGCAGTAAAAATGTTAGAATCATTCTGAGCCCAGAGAAGAAAAGCAGGGTCTTCTGATGGCTGAAAGGGGAAATTTTCCTGTAAGCAAGGAGCCACCCCTGAAAAAGCCTAGTTTGGATCAGGTGAAAAACAGAACAAAGCAATCTCTTGCTATTTAGTCCTATGTGATCTTTGGTTCTATATTTTTCTTTCAGTGGGTGCTTCCAGGCGGGGACTTAACTATCACAAATGGGTCGTTGGTTGCAGATTTTTTTAAGCCTATTGAATTTTTTATGGAAAGAATAAGTTTAGATTAAGGGGATGGGGGAATATGGGCTGGCAGCGTTGTGTGAGCCCTGCAGAAAAACTTGTGTGCGTGAGCAGCACAGACCTCGCAATAAACACCAGCCTGAAAGCCCCCAGACTTACAGTGGAGGGAAGCGTTTCATAGTTCTCTCTCTTTATTCTTCAGTTCTTGCCAGCAGCAGCTCCCTGCTACGGGTGTTCCCATCACACGGCACAGGTTTGATCAGATGCGGAGCATGTTTGAGGAATACGTCAGGAGCAGGACCCTGCAGAATTGGAAGTTCTGGATCGTATCCTTTTCCCATGCATGCAAATGAGAGCCTGCCTTGTTTGCTGGTCAGATCCTAATCTCAGTTCACTGATCTCAGCACTATCTACTCAGACAGGCAGCTCCTTGAGGGTGTCTTTTAAAGGCTTCATCTGCAGCCACTCGGCCCTGGGCCTTTTTGCATGCTCTGCTGCTGAATTAGGAGCAGTCTCTTAGCATGACATAAGAGCCCTTAGAACTGCCAAGGGCCATTGAGCTTCCAGAGCTGTGGGCACCCACGTCTTGTGCATAGTTAGCGATAAAGGCCACTTGCTTCAGGGTGCAGATTTATAGCTTAGCTTTAGCAGTCAAGGCATGCCACTAGATTGTCCCTTGAATCCACCCAAGCCTGAGGGTCATATGAGCCTGCCTTCTGCCTTGCCAGCATTTCCCACTTTCAAAAGTGACTTATAGGCTGCTGGGGTTCTTTTTAATGGAAATGGCAGTAGGCTGGTATCTTTCACGGCAAGGGGTCACCCATCCTGGAAATGAAAGCAATATGTCATCCAGAAACCACTTTGGCAAGCAAGATGTGTTGCGCTCTCTAGGTTTTGAATTCCCTTAAAAGCCCAAGAGGATTTTTTTGCGTCAGTGGGAGAGACAACTCATCGGAAGCCTTGATGCTTTGACATAGTGGAGAGATGATTCTCCAGGCTTCAGTTTAAGATTATAACTTCTCATTTCCTGTGATGTATATCAGACAGGAAGGCTCTGGCAGGAAGGAAGCATTTTTCTTTTCTTTCTATTTCACGACGTTGTATGTGTCTGAGCCTTGAACAGAGCTATTTACAGGACTGGCCTGGAACTAATATTGCTGTCCCCAGTTGTTGCTTCTTGACTTCTGGCTTCCCAAGCAGCTGCTGCTTCTACCAGTTAGAATTGTCCAGCCACAGCTGCATGGACATCAGCATCAAACATGGCTAGAAAGTTAACTGATGGGAAATCTCTTATTTATTTGCTTAGAGCATTTGTTGATTGCCCAATCAACAGAGTCCTAAGGGTGGTTTGTACCAAGTTCAAAAATGCTAAAAGTACAAATGTTGAAAAACAAATTGAAACGAGCAATTCAATTTCCTGCCCCCGAAACCAGCACAAGGTATCAATTACAGAGTTTAAAGTCCAGTAGAAACAATCCATTCCGTGGGCAAAAAACGTACAGTAGTTCTAAAAGGCCTAGGAGAATAAAAGGGTGTTTGCCTAGTACCCAAAAGATCTTGCTGTAAGCATCAGCCAAGCCTCATTGTGTTGTGTTTCCCATAATGGGGATGCCCCACTACAAAGTAATGGGCTGTGCAAGGGTTGGGCCATCAGCCCAGCGTCCCATTTTGGCAGGAGGCAGCAAACTCTTCATTCAGGGCACTCACCATGCCAGTCTACGCCTCTGGTCTGTCCCCTGTGCCTGGTACTCTGAAGATTCAAGCCTCTGAGCATCCAGGTTCCATTCAGCTGCCCCGTTGCTTTTCTCCCTGTTAACTGATCTGCCCATCACCTTGTTCCACCCCATTCAAAAGCCACCAGTAGCTGACAGCACATCCGATAGCCATGAATTCCATGTGTAGTGTAGCAGTTTTATTTGGTAAGCCACCATACATAAGATAAAAAGGCATTCAGGTGAGTCAATTCTGCGTGGCATGAAGGCCTTTTGAGAGCAAGTGAGGAAGTGGAGCAGGACACTGTAGAAAAGTGGCCTCTAATGGAAAATTTAGTGGCTTCCAAAGAACCCCAGAATTTTAAATTTTGTTAAAGAGCATTATCCTAGTCCTCATGGTTCTGGACGGAGTTCTGAAAGCGCACGTACATTAGGGATTGCTAAAGCAGTTCACACAGTGCCCCATTTTAAGCAATGTGTTTCCTTTGTCAAGACTTAGTTGCCATAACTGCCCTCACCCAGATGCACGATGAATTCTAGAACAGTCTCTGTTGTGCATTTCTGTTGCAAAAATATGAGTGCGTATTTACTTTCCCCTTAACTCACATTGCTGTGCAGTTCAGCATCATAATTAACCCATTGTTTGAAACATTCAACGGAATGGTCTCTACAACCAGCTTAGAAGAGTTGAACCAGACAGCATTGGCATGGGTAGACCAGCACTGCTCCCTGCCTGTCTTGAGGCCAAGTAAGTAAGGAGTTGGGAGTTTCCAAGGGGTTGTTTATCCCATATTCCCTCCTGGAGCATCATAGTGGTAGCTGAAACATCACTGGAGAGTCTCGGTCAAGGCTGTTAACTCAGTCTGCTGTAGTCTGATTTGGAGTAAGACTTTCATTAGCCCAAATTAGCACATCTAATGGTCAGGGAAGCTGGGAGTTTTTAGTCCAGCAGTACTAGGGGGAGATTTTTCCGTTTGCACGTAAAAAAAAAGCCAACTTGAATTCTGTACATTCAAGTCCTGCTTTATGAACATTTAGTATGTGAAAGTTTACATATCCAAACACAATGAATTAGTACCCAAACCTCTCTATACACACCACAGATTCAGATATCCTAAAAGAGATCATTTTTTACTTCCTTGTTTGCTCTGTGGTGGTTGGCAGAGATAGAAGAGATCAGACAAATGGAGAGGATTTCCCCCCAAGTATTTTTGGCTTGGGGGGTGGGTGTCAAAATCTGAGGCGATTAAAAGCAAGATAGTGTCAAATGATTCTGAATATCTATGAATTCAAAATTTTCTCTCAAATTGCTTGTCAAATGGAAATTCCTTTTGAGAGCAAAAGCACCAAGCAATGATGGACATGATTTTCCACAAAAAATGTGTACATTCTGAGACCTAGTGAATGGTGGGGAGCAATGGATCCTACTACATTACTGCAACTAACCAAACTGGAAGCCCCATGGAACAGCAGGATCCCATGTGCTAAGAGCAAACTCACTCTTTGACTGTGGATCCTTAGTAGACTAAAGAAGAGGGAGGGTATCATCAGGCTTGGAGGAACTCCAATGTTGGCAAGAAGTGCAAAAAAGTATTCGGAAAGAAAACAGATGTGGGGTGAGGTGGAAGATGGCACAGCTTAAGAGAGGACTGAGCCGCTTGCTCTTCCAGGGATAAGTTGGTATCAAGCAACAACCTCAAACTGCACAGCTGCTCCTTTGCAGTGAGCTCAACCCCTGGTAGAACAGGTAGTGTGCCCACCTTCCAGAGCAGGGAACCACCAGCCCACAATAGTTTTGAGTGATGCACAGTTCAGTGAGGTACAACACCCTCTGTGTTGCATCAAATAAACTAGGGTCCATTACAGCCCAAGCTGGATACTTTTATGATAGACCTGTTCCGTTGCAAGAATCTCTCCTGTGCAGCTGTGGTCACACTTAGTATGTGCATCTGTGTTTGTCTTTGTTGGAATTTTACTGCAAAGCACCCTTGAGCTTGCATCACTTCTTTTGTCAAATCTTGGTTTCTTTCTTTTGCTTCTCTTCCCATCCGTAGTGGTTCTGAACACTCTTCGCCACTTGAGCACAACCACCTCCATTCTCTCTGACCCGTCTCGCTTGCCAGAACAAGCTACCGAGGCAATGCGCAAGCTCAACAAAGCAGAAACCTAACCAAAGGCAACAGCCTGACCTCAAGCCGCGACAGATGCCCAAGCCTTACCGAGGCCCAGAGAGACTTCCTTGTGGTCGATCCAACTTCCAGCACATGGGGGGCCTTGGCACTTGGCTGAGAAAGATGTGTGGCGGTGGGGGGAGCCAATTGTTAAATACTGTGCTTGGGTTTAGTCAAACGGGAAAGCCAACTCAGGTAAATAACGCAGAGTGAGATATCTGCACCCAGCAATAGAAGCACTACTTCAATGCAACATACTGAAAATATATGCAGTGCTGATGTTTTTCTGCAACTTGACCTCAGGCATCATGGCTCGGAGATGGGGATGGAGGGGGCAGAGGCACGACGAAGAGCCATGTGTTAAAAGGGAAATGTGTTTCCATCTTTGTGAAATATAACTTGCTTTTATATTTTGTTCCTGGATTTTTGGTCTCCCTTCTACGTGGGATTCTGGCTTCAGCCTTTACTGGCTAAGACTTACGCATCCACGTGACCCATATTGGCAGGAAACGGAGCATAAAGTTCCTTCCTGCTGCCATAGTAAAAGGCAAACCACCTTTGAACCAGAGCTAAGCTATGTTGGTTGGCTATGGTGGGAACAGGATGCTGGACTAGATGAGCTCTTCTCCTGTTCTTATGAAGGGGGCTTCCCCTGCAGATTTTGAAATGGCTTTGGGAAGGGGGGGAAGGGCATAGTGTTCGCTTGTCACCTCCTCGACCCCGGCAGACGTTCAGGTGCATCAGAAGCAGTCCTTTGGATCCTGACTGGTGACTAGGGTGGGAAATACATTCATAACCAAAGGAGAAAATGTTTTAAAAATTCACAACGGTACCCAGAATGCAGGATGTCTTTTGTTAATGTGAAATCCCCTCTAGCTTTGTAGCCTTTGGGGAGCCAAGATATGCTGACACGCCCACCCCCTTTACACGGGAGAGTGTTTCTTTAAGCTCTGCTCATTCTGTTCTGAAACAGAGACCTTTTTACTCCTGTGCAACTAGTTTAAGCTCTAGGCTGTGTGTTAGCCTTGCAAAGGGGTTCACAAAAGTTACTAGCCCATCAGCAAAAGGTTCAGTAGCCTGCCTGCCCACACATCTTATTAGCATATATTGGCATGCTGATGGCTTCCAAAACAAAACTTACCTGCCTGGTCACCTTCAGTGGCTACTTGGTTGCCCCAAGCCACAGGCCTGTGCCTGAAAGCCCAACACAAATGACTTAGTGCCACCAGAGAGATGTGAACTGTCTTTTTAACTTTAGGAAATATATCCCTAGAAACATGCTATGTTCTAGCCCAGGCATGTCCAACAGGTAGATTGTGATCTACCAGTAGATCACTGGATGTCTGTGGTAGATCACTGCTAGATCACTGGCACCCCTAAAAAAAGCTCACCCAAAATTTTCCTCCTCCCTAAAAAAAGCTGAACTATGACCAGCTCAACAAGTTTGACCTAAACCCCCCAAAACAGGGCTTCCCTTAAAAAAACTCAACAGCTTTGACCTGAACCCTCCCCCAAAGGGGGTAGATCACTCCCAGTTTTTAACTCTGTGAGTAGATCAGAGTCTCTTGGGAGGTGGCCACCCCTGTTCTAGCCATTTAAAAGCCACTTCTGTTACTATCACCCTGCTCAGCTATAATATTCCTTAACCAGGAGGTCACTTCAGGCTCTGATTAACATTAACCAAGGTTTAAGGCCAGCAGAGGGAATTTATGCATGAGAGGCAGGCTGTTTTTGGGGGGTGGGGGGTGGGGAGAGATGTGTCCCACAGCCTGCTTCTACCTCTACTAAAATGATGACATATGGCCATATGCAGACAGCATCTAAAAAGAATGTATGCTTGGGGTGTGGGGTATAAAAGAAATGCCTCTTAAGATTCTGCTTGTCATCTACAGTCTTTATAATTTATAACAAGATACATTTCAGCATTCAGTCTGCTGCAATTTTTTCGCTTGTCAAAAAGCATGTTTTTTTAAAAATCGATTAATATAACCCATTAATTGATTAAACATTGCAGCCCTACTCATAAGTATTTGTGAATTTTATAGCTGCTGAATGTACAATGCAGATTTGGCACAGATACCATTCTGCTTCCTGTTTCCAGGCCCTTTTCAGCTTGATGCATTTAATTTAGAATAGTGGTGTCTTGTCTGTGTGGACATCTGTTCTAGAAGAACTCCATGCAGCTATGCAGGAGGCTGGCCTGATACTGTGAATCATTCTTCTTCCCCAACTCTTCTTAACCCAGTTGTATCTGCACTTTGCATTTTGCTCCACCCTACTTTTAAATAATAATAATAATAATAATAATAATAATAATAATAATAATATCTGAAGTGCTTTTTAAAAGTCTGTATTTTTAAAACCTAAAAGTTCACCAGAGCTCTGCTTAATCTAGGACCGCTGCTTCCTCCTCTTTGGAACTGGTCCTCCATTCATAGCTGTCTCTCAGTAAGCTACATTTGCAGGAGGTGGGACCAGATTAGAATCATAGAATTGGAAGAAACCACAAGGGTCATCTAGTTCAACCCTCTGCAATGCAGGAATCTTTTTTCCAGTGTTGGGCTTGAACCCGAGTCTCATGCTCTACTGATTGAGCTTTCCCAACTCCTGGTCTCTTCTCTCAGCCCTTCAGCTCCTACTTGGGTACCATACATGCTTTATAGTGTGGTCTTCCTCTGGAGCTTTCTCCAGTTCCCCTCAGCATGCTTTTTAGTGGACCTTGTCCCTGAAGCCACCGCCATGCACAAAGCAATGCAATCTCTTCTTCTGTTGAGGAGTATTTTAAAACCAACCTGCTCTATGGGTTTTCTCAGCATCAGAATGGCTGCAGGCTACCTAAAAATGTAGCAACAGTTTTGTCCTGTGACCTGCCAAGAATTCTAACTAATGTTGGAGTAGAGCATCAGTTGCCAACATCTGCAGAGCAGCTGACAAGGTGATTTCTTTTGGGCAGGGTGGTTTCTGCTGGCTCTGGTGGCATTGGAGGGAGGGAGCTACAGAGCTAGCAAGCACCTTTCTCTCTCCCTTCCCCAAATTGTTAGGAAAGCTCCTGAACCATCTCATATCATTTCATACAGGCCTGACAGTTAATAAAAGAGGTAGGAGCTTCCTCGCATGGGCCAGATTTAGGCTCTGGGCCACTAGTTGACCTGTTGTTGTGTGAAAAGAACTATGACCTCCCTTTCACCCAGTTCTGTTATTTCAATGTTTTTCTCAGACATTGGCAGCCATAGCAGTATTTGAAGAGGATTCTTGCCAAAAAAACAAGACACTAAACCTCAAGCTGTAGTGGGGGGCGGGCAGTTGCTCTGAACCATCTCTGTTTGTGGCCCTGAGTTCCTCTACTCTCCCATTTCTTCAAATTTCACTCCTGTCCAACACCTGAACAGCATCTGAACAGCAGCAGGTACCGTGTTCCTCTGTTTCAGGAGCTTCCCGTTGTCATTCCCCTGCTCTCAGGTTGTGGCACTCTGCAAACAAGAGAGGTTTTTAAACTCTCCATTTGCTGAAATGTTTTCAGTTTACCTTCTGCTCTTGATTTTGTGCAAGTGCATTTAGCTTGGGAACGGAACATCCATCTTTCCCAGGAGCACTGAGCATCTTTACTCTGCAAACCATAAAGAGGTCAGCCTCTTTACTTTTCAGAAGCTGCTCTCAGGTACTTGCCTTCAGTGCAAAGATGGAGTTGGGTTCGCGAGAGTTCTTTTTGTGGAAAAGAGCTCTGCAATAGGCACATGCACACAGTTTTGCTCAGCCTGGGCCTCCCTGGGTGTACAAGGTTTGGCCGTTTCTCTTAGCATACAGTGGCATGAATACAGTGGCTTGGTTGACCCAGATGTGAACACGGCAAGGATCCTTTTCCTTTTAAGACCATCTTCCTCAACATTGTGCCCTCCAGATGTTTGAATTACAGCTCCCGTTGCCACTGAACGTTGGTCATGGTGGCTGGAGGGGATGGGAGTAGTTGGTCCAAAATGCATAAATGCCACCAGGCTGGGTGAAGGCTGGTTCAATAGTTTCATCCCAACTGTCTTCATACCTCATGAGCTGAACCAGAGAAAAAATATTCCTTTTGGACCAGGGATGGGAACTCCCATGAGCCCCTGACATCCTGGCCACAGATGGTGGGAGCTGATGTCCAGTGACGCCATTTGGCAGGGCAAAAGTGTCTTGGACTGGCTGTTAAGAGTTGAAGAACCCTTTCCCCTTGGCATTTAATCTCCTAAGGCAGGCATCCCCAAACTTCGGCCCTCCAGATATTTTGGACTACAATTCCCATCTTCCCCGACCACTGGTCCTTTTAGCTAGGGATCATGGGAGTTGTAGGCCAAAACATCTGGAGGGCCGCAGTTTGGGGATGCCTGTCCTAAGGGTATCACTCCTGAGATGCTTAACACTGCCTACCTTTGCTCAGGTGAACCTTTTTCTTATGAACTCCACCATCATTTTCCTCAGCCAGACAGGTGGTGATGAGTAAGTGAGCAATCAAGATTCTGTATGGCTTTGAAAAGGTACCAGTGATGCAGAGAGGTAGTTTCCATATGACTGTTCTTTGGAAGGTTGTGGATATTTTGGGACTTGCTTTAATCTGAATGATGCTCATAAAGTTGCATTTTGCTTAATAAATGGGGTTGGAAGCAGTACAGATAATTTGTATATTTCCTCAATTATTGTTCTGGGCAAAATTGCTTGTTTTGCAACTGCAAACGATAAAAGCTTTTTATAATTAATTGGTTGTATTTCTTTTCCTTTTTAACAAGCTGTGGGAAGATCTCAGACCTGCCCCTCCTTTCAGCCTTGTGGAAGATAAGATTTTTTTTGTTGCATGAAAATGGTGCTCCATGGCAACCTCTTGGTTTGGTCTCTTTCAACAATGCAATTGCACTTTTCTACAACCAAAATAAATACTCTCTCTTTTTTAGGATTCCATGGCGTGTCTTGTATTGTGTCAGGTTTCAGTGGAGGCATAGAGTCTCTGTGGTCATTCATCTGGTTTAGACTTCTGCTCTGCCCCATCCAGAGGATTAGGGAGCTGGAAAGTGTGATGAGAGCTCCAAGCAATTAAGATGCAACATTAAATTGTGGCTGCTGCCTCTTACGATGCTGAGTCTGAGACAAGTCTCTTTGAGCCCCACCACCCATCTTGTGCTTCTTTGTGTAAAACTAATCTTTCTCTGGGATCTTAAAAAAGCCCAGGACTGGGGACAGAACACTTGAGTTCTGGAGGTAATGCACGTCCGTCTTCTTCAACCTCAAGCACCATGAAAACACAATATCTTGTTGCTTCCACAGCCCAGTTCTCCAAGCTGTGAGGCTTCAGAGATGTCGCATTGGAGAGATAAAGGTTTTTGCGGTTCGAGGACCCGCCCCCCCCCCGCAAGAAATAAAGACACAGTGACACATGGTATAAGGGTTAATGGGTAGAATAATGCCAAAACTTTATTGGTTAAAGCAAGTGAGAGGTATTGGCTTAGGCATTGGACTTGCTAGCAAGCGTGACTCCACCCCGATGAGGAGCAGCGTGAAAAGGGGTGATCTGGAGGCTGCCGCGTTCTTTTAAAACAGGTAACCCGGCCCACAGGCTGACCCTATTGGCCAGCCAAGTCCCTGAACGCAGCAG
This sequence comes from Zootoca vivipara, assembly GCF_963506605.1. Taxonomy (NCBI): domain Eukaryota; kingdom Metazoa; phylum Chordata; class Lepidosauria; order Squamata; family Lacertidae; genus Zootoca; species Zootoca vivipara. Next base: position 5,302,095 of record NC_083292.1, read on the forward strand.
CATGGATGGGTGGAGCAGGGGGCCGGACACGCCCCCCCCCTGCTCAGCGCGTAGAGCGGGTCCCACCCGCAAATTCCCCCCTCCCGGAAGAGGAGGGATCTTGTGAGCAACAGTTTTTTAGCATACATATTTGTAGGTGCAAAGTCTTAGCATTCACATCCCAACAGATACTGCTCCCCCATCAAATTCTAGGGGTGGGGGCATGCACCCTAACTATGCATCCAGAGTTCCTCCACTTTCTTCATTTATGTATTAGAACTCCTGAACATCCAATGTACTGTAGCTGAATCTTGGGAGGATTCAAGACACACAAGAGAGTCCTTCACACAGCAAATAGTTATACTATGGAACTTGCTCCCACAGGAGGCAGTAATAACCACCAGCTTGGATGACTTTAAAAGGAGATTAAACAAATCCACAGACGAGGCTATCAATGACTGCTGGCAAGGATGGCTTTGTAGTAGAGGTCATACATATATCTGAAAGCCAGTTGCTAGGAAACACAAGTGAGGAGAGGACTGTTCTTGCAGTCTTCCCAGTGACTTCTGGAAGTCCACTGAGAAGAGGAGGCTGGACTAGATGGGCCATTGGCCTGATCCAACAGAATTCTTCTGATGTCCTTATGCAGATGAACAACAATTCATCCAGTTCTTTTGGAAGGTTTAATTGAAGAGGGTGGGGAAAACCCATAAAGTACCACCCTGTTATCTTTTAAGAATTTATGTCATGAATAAGTACCAGTTTTTCCCCTGATGAGTGCGTTAAGCAAGCAAAGCTAACCATGCCAGCGTTGCCAGCATTTTGAAGCTGAACTGTTCTAGCAGTCCTATAATATTGTGTGCATTCCCCCCCTTCTGCTGCCTTGGAGTTTTGTTTTTTTAAAAAAGTTTCTGCAAGGCGGTTTGTGTCTCTTTGTGATAAATCACGTTTATGCTTGAAGAATCTGTGGGCAACCACACTTTCCTCCGTAAGACAAACATGCTGCATCAACTGTTCTTTGTAAGCAACAAAGAATCGGAATAATCAAATCAACACTATCAAGCTTTCTCAGAGTTGCAGGTCTGCAGTTCACACTTATTTTGAGTGTGCGCGAGTAGGATGCGTGCAAATGTCTGCAGATCTGCTAGCCAGATAAATGGGGAGTGAAAAAAGTCATGCTTGCAACACATTATAGTGATGATATACTGTAAAGGCTTACTTTACAATAATTTACAACAAATAAGCTAGTGCTAACTGAATATTTATAATTTTCAGAGTACTATGCCAAGAGTTTTGATGGACTTTAAGGACCAGCAGGTTTCTCTGTGTAACTTCGAAATTTTACCATCAAATATTAGAGACTCTTCCAGATGACCTCTTCATTTGGCCTTCATCTGCCTAGTTTTTATTATTGAGCATTTGGTTTGCTTTGCTTTCAGGGTGTTTACACATCTTCCTGTTAATCTGTTAGATCACCCCACGCATTTCATTGCATTTCCCCCATCAATTTCCAAACCACACGGAGTTCTCTCTCTCTCTCTCTCTCTCTCTCTCTCTCTCTCTCTCTCTCTGTGTGTGTGTGTGTGTGTGTGTGTGTGTGTTTTAGAGGATTTGTTACACTATTAGGGCAACAGAACACTTCAGTACACAGAAAAAGCAGTATTCAAAAGCAGAAAACTGAAGTTCCATTATGCATTTGACTCCCACAAAATATTGCCATTCTGGAGACACCTAAGTCAAGATTTATGCTGAGATTCAAGAAGAAGTTGTGAAATAAGAATGAAACTTGACCTTTGCAATAGATTTAGTGAAACCTATATGTAAATGTACCAGTAATTTCCCGAACAGAAGATGTTCCTGGCAACTGGTAAAAGTTCTATTAAGGTAAAGTCCTAATAAGGAACCTTTGCAGTCATTCTGGGTCCTCTTAACTCTCCTCAAACTCAATGCACATGTTACATTCTATTTTTGTCTTGTTTCTACATTTTCGTTTTTTCCCTACAGCACTTTGTTTCTTTATCATTGAAATTCTTTCAATAAAATATTAATACCAATTTTAAAAAAACCCACCTTAATGCATCAGAAACAAAAAGTTCAGATGGTGAGACTATCCAAAGCCAGGTCTACAAGGTCTAAAGAAAATAAACATGGATGCTGAAGGTGGTAGTATTTTTTTTTACCAACTGCTCCTGTAGATCCTCTACTTTGATTCACTGTCAAACAGCTCCTACCATCTGAACGTTCTCCCTGAAGTAGTCAGAATCTTCTTTCTTGCAACTTGCAGCCATTGGCTGGAGTCCTGCCCTCCAGAGCAGGAGAAAACAAGCTAGTTTCCTTTTCCATGTGACTTAAGATTTTTGAAGATGGCTATTGTATCTCCTCTCAGTTTCCTCTTTTTCAGGCTAAACATATCCAACTTATTAGGCAAGGTCTCCGACTCCCACCTGCTATTTTAATATAAAAAATGATAAACATTCTTTTAACACCTTCAGGAATGTTACATGTTAGAATTCATAGCTACGTCCATTTCATTCGCATGCTGCAAAATGCCAACCTCAAGGGCGCACCAATGGAACATGCCAGGGCTTGCTTCCAAGTAAACATGCTGCAGGGTCCACCTGCACGCATCCTGCATTGCTGGAGGCACTTCCATAAGCCTCATCTCTTTTCTCTTTTCCATGCTTGGGAGAAGTTACTGAGAAAGTCTGTGCAGCAAATGAGATCCTCAGCACAATCCTCTCTATGTTTACTCTGGGTAAAGTCCCTGTGAATTCCATGGGGCTTATTCCCGAGGGAAGTGTGGACTGCAGCCCGGGGGGCACATTCCCTTCCAGAGGCCACATGTCAAGGGTGGGCGAGGCCAGAAGCAAAAGAGGTGCAGCAAGTAATGCAGATTTGCCTTTCTACTGCACAGCCCCAGAAATGCTGTTCTCCATCCAGGGAACACAAGCAGAAACACTCACAGGGGGGACCCCGAGGCCCAGAGAGAAAGAGGCCTGGGGCTCCCCAACTTGTCTGTGCAATGGAACCCTCCAAACTCTCAGAGCCGCCACCCCAAGTGCCCCTATTTTCCAGGGAAGTCCCTGATTTAGAGAATCATAGAGTTGGAAGAGACCACAAGGGCCATCCAGTCCAACCCCCTGCCGAGCAGGAAACACCATCAAAGCATTCTTGACATATGCCTGTCAAGCCTCTGCTTAAAGACCTCCAAAGAAGGAGACTCTACCACACTCCTTGGTAGCAAATTCCACTGCCGAACAGCTCTTACTGTCAGGAAGTTCTTCCTAATGTTTAGGTGGAATCTTCTTTCTTGTAGTTTGAATCCATTGCTCCGTGTCCGCTTCTCTGTCCGAGAAGCTGTCCCTGATTTGATCCCCGAATGTCCCACTTTTCCTTAGGACGTGCCTATTTTCATTAGAGAAATGTTGAAGAGTATGGTATTATCCGACCTCTGAGCTGTCTGAAGGCAGCCCTGTATAGGAAAGCCGCCCCCCCCAAAAAAATGTTTAATGTTTTATTATGTTTTTATATATGTTGGAAGCTGCCTAGAGTGGCTGGGGCAACCCAGTAAAGATGTGTGTGGTATAAATAGTAAAATTATCATTATAGAATAGGAACATCCGTACTTTCATTGGAGAAATGTTGGAGGGTATGAACTCTTGGGTGCCGAACAGGTGAGTTCCCAATGCATTTGGAAAGTGGGTGTGTGCATAACAGGCAGTGCAGAAACCAATGCTAACCTATAAATGTTAAATATACAATTTAACTTTAAATAGCATGATTTTATTTTGTAATTCATTAAATGATATTCTCCACACCACATTTTGTTGTGAATCTTAAAAGGTGGCTTACAAATACATAAATAAATACATAAATACATATAACAGAGGATCTTCCAAATACTTTACATATATATTTAAATATTTAAAGACACCCCCCCCAGTTTCTTCCTGAGATCAAGAAAATATATATTATTGTATAAACCTCTCTTTAATAAAAATTACTCTTTATAAAATACACACACAAAAATGTCAATATAAAAATAAATGGATTTTTTAAAAAAATAGAATAAATATATGCATTAAAAACATTTAGACATACTGCAATGTGAATTTCTTGGGTTTATAAATCAAATTAAAAAGCCACATTTATTGGCAGGATTCGACTTTCCACAGTAAGGAATTGTCTCCTTCCCATTCTATTTGTGTTTTGAAATGACGTTTTGATTCCCTTGCAATTAAATCCTTACTTAGAGGTAAGCCCCGCTGAGCTTTAGTTTCTCCAGGGGAAATGTCTTCTGTATACAAAAAGGTGACCAGTTGATCTCATTATTGTGCAGCTGCCCCTCTACAAAATCTTTATCTCAAACAAACTGTATTTTACTATTGAAATTCAACATGCAACTCTGGTACTCTTGGAAAGCATAATAATATATCATTTTCCGATTAGTAAAAGTGGCTTTTTTGGTGTAAGAAATATTTTCATCGGGACACCTGGTCTTTCGGTGCTGAAAGCGCTGGCGGCATTCGGCTAGCTGCGTGATCTTTGCTGGAATCCCCCAGCCAGTGATATTCAGTATGCGATCCTGGCTTCTGTGAAACTGCTTGAGCAATCCAAGGAACGCCGTTACGGTGGCACAGCCTTCCTCTGCCTTTGGCGGTTCTGAAAAAGTGCAGTTGGGCAATCCTGTGAAGCTGAGACGGATGTTGGGCGGAAGCGCAATTGGCCCGGAAACATTCACCTGTGGAAGTTGAAACAAAGACAGAACCTTGTTAACAATGACATGTCCTGCCAGGGGCTGGGAAACCTTTCTGGGCCAAAGCACAACGAGGACAGTTGCCACTCCTCTCTGGGCACTCAGGGATGGGCAAGGGGTGCCACCTTTGTTCTGGCAAAATACAGGACAGGACGGTGTGGAGCAGGAGGGGGCATTGGGGCAAATCCACAGTGCGGTGCTGAAATAACTTCAAAGCAACCAAATAGGTAACTTCAAAGCAACCAATTGCAATCTATTGCAGCCTAACTGGGTGGTGTCTGTCTGTCTGTCTGTCTGTCTGTCTGTCTGTCTCTCTCTCTCTCTCTCTCACACACACACACACAGGGCTGGTGCTAGGGTTTTTTGCGCCCTAGGCAAGATCACCTGGCGCCCCCCATTAATAAAAAATAAAATAAAATAATAAATAGAAATAGAAAAAATAAAAATAAAAATAGAAAAAAATTAAAAAGTAGAAAAAACAAAAAACAAAAATAAAATAAAAAACAGCTGAGAGGCACGGCGAGGTGGCCTCAGGCTCGTGCTCCCCGCACACCTCCGGAGCTTCGCTCGCGGAGCGCGAGCCTGGGGCCGCCTCCACTGCAGCTGTCAGCTGTTGAGCGGCTTCAGGCCGCTCTTCGGAGGCGCACACGCGTCTCAGGATAGCGGGTTGAAGCCGCTCAACAGCAGACAGCCGCAGTGGAGGCGGCCCCAGGTAGCACTGGCAGGCGGCGGGCAGGCTAGCCAGTGCCCCCTCCATTTTGGCGCCCTAGGCAGCTGCCTAGTTTGCCTAAATGGATGCGCTGACCCTGCACACACACTTGTAAATCTGCCTGTGATTTGCTACACAGAGCTGAAATACATGACACTTCACACATACAGTACTGTACAGTAATACAGGCAGGCCGGGCAAAAAATAAATGGGGGGGCATATTCTGATGAGGAGACAAGCTTTGTTCCATGTGTTAAATTTCTGAAAGAAAAATATTGGGGGGAGGGGGGAAATAAGCCTTGTGAGGAGCTACTTCTCCCCCACCCTCCTCTCTCAAATATCATGCAGGCATCTATGTTCAGAATTGGGACTTCTGGGCTACACCAACACAAAACCGCTTGTTTCCAGATACTCAGAACCTGCTCCTCTCTGAGGGACCACCTTCACCCAGCCCAAACTTCAAGCAACTGGAAGCAACAACACAAAAGAAAGCCTTGCCCTGGTTTGCTCTTCCTTGGGGGCAAGATGAGGAGAGGGAGCGAGAAGGAAAAAGGAAAGGAAAGGTAGGAAGGAGGGAGAAAGAAGGAAAGAAAGAAAGAAAGAGAGAAAGTGCAGCAGCAGAGCAGAAACGGGAGAAATGCAGGACAACCTTTGTTGAATCAATACAGGACATAGCATTTTACACTGAAGTAAAGGACATACTCTATGATGCACGACGGGGGGCAACCCTAGGGGGGCCCACACAGCCAACACCCACACAGTCAAATGCGCCTGCAGAAACACATTCAGACAGGCATGCACACACACACATGCCTGGCGCCAGCAGCTGGCTAGGTTGGGCCCTGACTGGGGGTCCCTAGACCTATAGGTCTGAGCATTACATGTGGGGGCAATTAAACCTGTGGGTAGTCACTGTGGATGAGAGTCCAGCTTGGCTTCCTTTGCAAAGTGGCAGCCCTGGTAGCCACCCACGGTGGGAACGGGAGTCTGTGGAGCTGGTGTGGAGGGCAGGAAGTGGTGTTGCAGACCCTCCCAAGTGCCTCTATTTCCCCAGGAGAATCCCAGATTTATAGAAGCTGTCCCAGTTTCTGATTTGGTCCTGGGATGTCTCATGTTTCCTTAGGATGCCCCTATTTCCATCAGAGAAACATCGGAGGGTATGGCGTTGCTGCTGCAGCTGTGGCAGGAGTAGAAAAGTGTGCCCACACTGGGGGCTGGAGGTAGAGCTTCTTGGGCAGTGGGGCCTGGGAAGGCCATGTGGCCTAGGGAGAGTCCCAAGGGCCTGATGGAGATCCCTGGAGGGCCTGAGGCTCCTTGCTCCTGAGCTGAATGCTCCTAGCATTTGATATTGCAATCTGCTCCATGATCCTCGGATAAAGGGCAGTATAGACATTCAGTTAATAGGAAAAAAAATCCATTCGGCATACTTACATAGGCATCGAAAAGTTCTTTCGCCTGGTGTCCCAATTCCCCACAACAATCTTTGTCCCACCGTTTCTGCCTTCCATGGGGAGCCGCGAGTGCCAGGGCCCAGCAGAGGACAAAGGCCAAGCTGTGGATTCCTGTTCAGGGGGGCAAAGGAGGAAATAAACAAAGAGCAGAGTTGGGCAGTATGGGGTTTGCTCTTCCCTGTGTGTTTTACACCGGTGATTTCCAGACTGTGCTCTGGGGTGGGGACCCTGAGGATGGGGCGGAAGTTCATCAATGGGCAGGTCCTCAAACACAGATGGGCTTCCTGGCAAGACCCCTTCCCTGCCACAGCTGGGCTTAGAAGGCCACAATGCAGAGGGGCGAGGGGGAGAGTTGAGGGGAGGGGAAATTTGATCCTGGACGCTAGTATTAATATTTATTACCCTCGTTGTTTGTTTTACAAATGTTTCACACCATAAATTCATCAAAGTGGCATGCACCATTTGCTCTCAACGCAACAATATGCAAACCGAAACCCAGCCCTTCTGTGAATTTTGCAATGCTTGGGTGCAAAAATTATTGCTGTTGTTTTTATTAATACAGCACATTATTACAATTATTAAAAATGCATTTCCTGGCACAACGTGTGCATAAAATGCATGTGTGAGTGAAAACAACACACACAAATGCTTTATGCTAGGGGGAAATGGCTTTGCAGGAATGCATATATAAGGAGAAACAGAGACAAGCATGGATTCCCAGTGGTGGATTTTCCTAAGGACTTCTTTTTTTGGTATCAAATTCCAAATGGATGTGGAAATATGAACTGAATTTGAAAGATGAGAAATGGAGAGAAGCCAAAATGGGCAGATTTGCTCATCTGTAGTTGTTCAGCACTCTCCATTCAGCCAGGACATTTTTTAGAGAGCCAGTGTGGTGTAGTGGTTAAGAGTGGTAGACTCCTAATCTGGGGAACCGGGTACGTGTCTCCGCTCCTCCACATGCAGCTGCTGGGTGACCTTGGGCTAGTCACACTTCTCTGACGTCTCTCAGCCTCACTCACCTCACAGAGTGTTTGTTGTGGGGGAGGAAGGGAAAGGAGAATGTTAGCCGCTTTGAGACTCCTTCGGGTAGTGATAAAGCGGGATATCAAATCCAAACTCTTCTTCTTCTTCTTAGTGTGGCAGAAACGTTGGAACTCCCTGTTTATTGACACCAGGCAAAAACCTTCACCCTCACCTTTTTGCTTAGATAAGCCTAACCAGAAATGTTGACATGTGCTTTGAGCTTATTGTTGATTTTAATTATTTTCCGATTCTTTTAAATAGCTCCTTTAAACTTTTTTTTTTTTTGGGCTGATTGTTTTATACTTTTGGTAAACTGTTTAGAAGGGTGGTTTTTTGTTGTTGTTTTTGCAGTCAAGCAGTATATAAATTTCATGAGGAAAATAGATAAATAATAAGCCTGGTCCAAGACATTTTGCTACCTGAGGCGAAGATGGCCTCTCCCACCCCCAATTCAACAACAGGGCCAGAGAAAACATGTTTCTGCCTGAGGTGAAAGCGTCCCTCTCAGAAGCGGACTGGAGAGGTTGCTCCTGGCCACAGGACAGGGTCCCCCTACCTACCACATCTGTGGGCAGCTGGCTAGCTTAAGGGGTGCAGGGAACCAGGTAGGCTTTGTTCTCTATCCCCCTGTGATCAACTGAAGAAGCCATATTTACCAGAAAATCAGGTCACCAATAATATCTCCCTTTGATGAAGCTCTTTTAGAGCTAGTTACAGGTAGGTAGCCGTGCTGGTCTGAGTCGAAGCAAAATAAAAAAATTCCTTCAGTAGCACCTTAAAGACCAACTAAGTTTTTATTTTGATATGAGCTTTCGTGGTACTGTATGAGCTTTCTGAAGAAGTGTGCATGCACACAAAAGCTCATACCAAAATAAAAACTTAGTTGGTCTTTAAGGTGCTACTGAAGGAATTTTTTTATTTTGCTTCTCTTTTAGAGCTGTTGGTGCCGATTGCCTCCTCATTCCCCCCTTATACAGTTATCATTCTTGACATGTAATATAATGGAAATTCGGACATTTACATTGCAATGCTGCCTTCTTCATCCCCCTCCAGATCTTTTTTTGTTTTGTTTTATTATTAATAATAATAATATGGCATACATACATACATCTATGATATATAAGTAATAAAAAATATACTATGCTCACCTTTGTGACTTTGCATGACTAGTTGAGCAACCTTCTCCAATTTTGCTGTCGAGTGTCAAGCTTCTGTGTCTTTCTGGATCAGCCATAGTGTCCAATTTATACATGTCGAAGAGATGGGAGTTTTGACTCAGCACCACCAAAAGTGTGGAAGATCTTACGTGGGGGCTGAGAGGATTCCTTTCTCTTGAAAGAGAGAGTCTTTCTCTGCAAGCGACCTGCTGCTGCAGTGACCAGGGAAGTCAAAGCTGATTAGGATCGTTTCCTATTGCGTTTGCAATCGCTGGTTTCCTTTTTCTAACTTTCCTGTTTGGTTTAGAGTGTTGCTTTTCTGATTTGAGCAGGTGGGTGTTGAAAGGATGGCCATCCCTGCCCAGGCGATCTGCGGCCTCGCTGGGCACCTGGCCTCAGTTTCTCCAGTGGCAGCGGCACGTTTCGGAGAGAACTCGGGCAAGGACCCCGTCATGCCCTCTCAGTGCATCTCACCCCCATCGTGGCCAACTTCTTCCTCATTGCAACACATACACACACACACACACACACACACGGCTTGCCATCATAGGAACCAACTCCTAGGGGCTGAGGTCCCTTCAGCCCCCCCCAAAAAAATATTTGAAGGGGCCGCCACCCCCAGAGTTGATGGGCATTCAAATGGTTGCATGCACCAAGTCTTGTGATCAATTATGCGGCCTAGGACCCTCGTACCTATGGGACCGCCTCTCCTGGTATGTCCCACGGAGGACCTTATGGTCTTCAAATAAAAACATCTTGACAAACGACGCTGACGCCAAACCCCTACACATATCAAGAGAATCAGAAACATTGGCAATCCACCACACCCAACTCCCCATCCCCCCCACCTTCCCCCCCCTTACTCATAATGTCTCAACAAGTAAAATTGATATGTAAAAATGTTACACGGAAGAAGAAGAAAAATGAGACATTGCACTACCTTTGTAACCCAAGAAAATCCTTAATAAAAATAATTATAAAAAAATTAAAAATATAAACATCTTGGAGATCCCGGGCTACAGGGAGGTTAGGCAGGGCCAGCTCTAGGTATAGTCCCGGTGGTGCGGGGCACTAGGGCGCCGGGCCGGCAGGCGGGGCACTGCGCGACGAAGCCGCGCAGAAGCCATGCTGCGCGCTGCGAGGGTGCGGGCGCCGGAACGATTTCCGCGCCTCAGAGCCAGGGCGCCCGACCTGCTCGAGACTGCCCTGAGGTTAGGCTGGCCTCGACCAGAGCCAGGGCTTTTTCTGGTGGAATGCTCTGTTACAAGAAACTAGGGCCCTGTGGGACTTTACATCTTTCCACAGGCCCTGTAAGACGGAGCTGTTCTGCCAGGCACAGTCTGACCCTCTCTCTCCTTCTGTAATCCTCATAGAACTCTAACCCAATGGTTGCCATTAATTTGAATCTGAATTTATTTTAAAATGTATTTTAATTAATTGACTGTGATTTTATGTACACTGTCATAGAATCATAGAGTTGGAAGAGACCACAAGGGCCATCCAGTCCAATCCCCTGCCAAGCAGGAAACACCATCAAAGCATTCCTGACAGATGGCTTTCAAGCCTCCGCTTAAAGACCTCCAAAGAAGGAGACTCCACCATACTCCTTGGCAGCAAATTCCACTGTCGAACAGCTCTTACTGTCAGGAAGTTCTTCCTAATGTTTAGGTGGAATCTTCTTTCTTGTAGCTTGAATCCATTGCTCCGTGTCCACTTCTCTGGAGCAGCAGAAAACAACCTTTCAACCTCTTCTATATGACATCCTTTTATATATTTGAACATGGCTATCATATCACCCCTTAACCTTCTCCAGGCTAAACATACCCAGCTCCCTAAGCCGTTCATCATAAGGCATTGTTTCTAGGCCTTTTGGTTGCCCTCCTTTGGACACATTCCAGCTTGTCAGCAGGGCCGTCTCAAGCACGTCGGGCGCCCTGGCGCCGTGGTGCGGAGATCGCTCCGGCACCCCCGCCATGCTCTGTTTCTTGCCGCGGCTGGTGGGCAGGCGCAGCACGCAGCACGGTTTCCGGGCGGCTCCACTGCGCAGTGCCCCCCACCGGGCCGGCGCCCTAGCGCCCTGTGCCACCCAGACTACCCCTAGAGCCAGCCCTGCTTGTCAGTATCCTTCTTGAAGTGGGGTGCCCAGAACTGGACACAGTATTCCAGGTGAGATCTGAACAGAGCGGAATACAGTGGTACTATTACTTCCCTTAATCTAGACGCTATACTCCTATTGATGCAGCCCAGAATTGCATTGGCTTTTTTAGCTGCTGCATCACACTGCTGACTCATGTCAAGTTTGTGGTCTACCAAGACTCCTAGATCCTTTTCACAATTACTGCTCTCAAGCCAGGTGTCACCCATCCTGTATTTGTGCCTTTCATTATTATTTTTTGCCCAAGTGTAGTACTTTACATTTCTCCCAGTTAATATTCATCTCTGTTTGCTTTGGCCCAGATGTCTAGTTGTCTAATCTGTTAAGGTCATTTTGAAGTGTGATCCTGTCCTCTGGATTGACTGCTGCTTTGGACTCAGACTTGCTGGAGCTAACGAGAGACACTTTTGGAGTGTGGTATTCTGCACCATCTCCACTGAAGACCACCAGGCGTAAATATATGCAGTGCTCAACCCCCCCCCCCCGATAAATTCAATTCACATTTGGGTCATCCATCAATACTGGGGACTGCTTTCAGGTATAGTTCAGAGATTTTCACACCAATTCAGTGCTACTAGTACTTCATTCAAACAAAGTAATTCATTCTATGTTCATGCCATGCACTGGGGGTATGGAGCGGTGGGTGGGGTGGGGGACAGGATAGGGCTCCTAAATTAAAATTTAGCTCATGCTTTCCCACACACGAAAAGTTTCCAACTGGCAACACACCAAGTTCGGAGAATATTTTCTTCTTATTCCTTACCTTGAATCAGTGGCATGTCACTAATGCTGAAGGAAGTGACAGCTTTGATGTGCTGATAATGTGAGGAATCATGACGCTTTGAGGCCAGATGTCCTGATAAAATGAGAAAGTTCAGAGGTCAGGAGGAAGGGACCAGCCTACTCAAAATCCTTTGGGGTTCCCCCCTCCACCCAAGTGAGCTGGAATGTGAGGGTGGCATCTGGATTCCCCCCACAGCAGAGCCTAAAATGCCCTTATCTCCAAACCCCCACCCCAGCCCTATGATTTCAAGGAATCAATTCTGAGAGGAAGAAACCACCATTTTCATTTCTGGGCAAGATTAAATCAGAGCGTTGAACATAGCTGTCAAGTTATCCCTTTTTTAAAGGGATTTTCCCTTATGCTGAATAGGCTTCCTCGCGAGAAAAGGGAAAACTTGGCAGCTATGGCGTTGAAGAAGCCATGCGAAGTAGCCCTTACAGGGGGAAAGCAAAGCTCATTTTCATCCTAGTATCCTCCCACAACTCAGTATAATCATCAAACTGTTAACCGTGATTCCAATTTCAGTTTGATTTGTAAATGCTATCCTAGCATCTTCTTTTTTAATCTTCATTTCGATTTCTGTAGAATCATGGAATCACCGATTTTTTGAGTTGGAAAGGACTCTGAGTGTCATCTAATCTCAACTAGATCATAAATGACAATGTGGCCATCAAACATCTACAGTGGTCAGGGCCGGCGCGTCCATTTAGGCGAACTAGGCAGCTGCCTAGGGCACCAAAATGGAGGGGGTGCTGGCCAGCCTGCCCCCCCGCCCCCCAGTGCTGCCTGGGGCCACCTCCACTGCACCTGTCACCTGTTGAGCGGCTTCAGGCCGCTATCCTGAGGCATACGCGTGCCTCCGGAGAGTGGCCTGAAGCCGCTCAACAGCTGACAGCCGCCGTGCCTCTCAGCTGTTTTTTTATTTTTTTCTACTTTTAATTTTTTCTATTTTCTATTTTTATTATTTCTATTTTCTATTTTCTATTTTTTTCTATTTTCTATTTTTATTTATTTATTTATTTATTTATTTATTTATTTTTAAACTTTTATTGGGGGGGGCGCCAGAAGGTGATCTCACCTAGGGTGCAAAAAAACCCTAGCACCGGCCCTGACAGTGGTACCTTTGTTTATGAACTTAATCCATTCCATTTCTTAAACCAAAGCGTTCTTAAACCAAGGCGTGCTTTCCCATAGCAGCAGGGGACTCAATTTACAAATGGAACACACTCAACAGGAAGAGAAACATGTTCTGCTTCCAAGGCAAAGTTCACAAACCAAAACACCTACTTCCAGGTTTTGCAGCGTTCTTAATCCAAGTTGTTCATAAACTAAGCTGCTCTTAAACCAAGGTACCACTATACTTAAAACCAAGGAAGAAGAGCACACAGTCTTCCAAGGGAGACTGTTTCACTGTTGAACAGCTGTTGAAAGCTCTTCCTGGTGTTTAGTTGGAATCTCCTTTCTTGTAACTGGAAGACATTGGTTCGGGTCCTATACTCCAGAGCAGGGGCATACCCAGGATCAAAACTAGGGGGGGGGGCAACCCATGGTTGTTCAGGGGCGGGGCCAAGGCACGGAAGGGGAGGGGCCACGAAGTGGGAACGTGGGGGGGCTACAGAGCCACGGGGTCTGATGACATCGTGGCAGCGGCAGCGGCAGCGGCCACCTTGTGCTTCTGGGGCTGGCAGTGGCGGCGGCTACCCTGCTTGGCTGGAGAGGACGGGAGGGTCAGGTAGGCGAGAGGGGGTGGCAGGGCAGGCGAGGGAAGGCACGGCCGCAGTCACGATGGCTCCGAGGCGTTGCTGCATATCAGCATAATATTTCAACCATGTCGTGGGTTCAAGCCCCACCTTAGGAAAAAATCCTGCATTGCAGGGGGTTGGACTAGATGACCCTTGTGGTCCCTTCCGACTACAATTCTATGATTCTATTGATATATTACCATAGCATATGCATCATTCTGCTTTCTTTAATTGTCCTAGGCATAGCAGCCAACTCCTAGAGGCCTAGGTGCCTCCCACCCCCCACCCCCCAATTACTGGTAAATACTCACATTTGTGGGTGCCTCACATTTGTGGGATAACTCACATTTGTGGGTGCCTCTGGGTGATGCTGTGATGCTGGAACATACCGGTACGCCTGTACAGGAGCCTTGTAAGCAGCTTTATCTCTGCTTGATTTCCAGCAGGCACATCCAACAGGTAGATTGTGAAGAGGGCAACCAAAATGAATGGTCAAAGGCCTGGAAACGATGCCTTATGAGGAACAGCTTAGGGAGCTGGGTATGTTTAGCCTGGAGAAGAGAAGGTTAAGGGGTGATATGATAGCCATGTTCAAATATATGAAAGGATGTCATATAGAGGAGGGAGAAAGGTTGTTTTCTGCTGCTCCAGAGAAGCGGACACGGAGCAATGGATTCAAACTTCAAGAAAGAAGATTCCACCTAAACATTAGGAAGCACTTCCTGACAGTAAGAGCTGTTCGGCAGTGGAATTTGCTACCAAGGAGTGTGGTGGAGTCTCCTTCTTTGGAGGTCTTTAAGCAAAGGCTTGACAGGCATATGTCAAGAATGCTTTGATGGTGTTTCCTGCTTGGCAGGGGGTTGGACTGGATGGCCCTTGTGGTCTCTTCCAACTCTATGATTCTATGATTCCTACGCAGCATCAAGCAGGTGAAGTCACTAACATTCAGGGCGGGGGGGGGAGACCTAAGGCAAATTCTGGGACTCCAGAATCCACAGATACCTGCACAGTCTCTAGCTCAGGTGTGGGGAGCCTCTGGCCCTCCAGATGTTGCTGAACTCCTGCTTGCTGGAGTTGACAGGAGTTGCAATCGAGCAAAAGCTGGGGTGGCCAAAGGTTCCCCACACCTCACCAGTGGAAAAGGATTCTGCATATGCTCAGGAACACATTTCTCCTGCGGTCTTTGAAATGCTACACCCCCCCTTGGAGGTCAAGGATTTCTGTGCATGCTCCAGGACACTCAGCCAAGTTGCCAGAATTTTTGTCAGTCAAAAGGTAGCTGCTGCACTCTTTAGACACAACTTCTGCTGAAATTGCTGATAAATTTGCCCTGGATTCCTCGCGCCGGTGGGAGGGTTCTTAACCTCAGTTCTCCCCCTCAAGAGACGAAGCAGAATGCTGTACGATTATTGAAACCTTTTAATATGTTATTTTATTCTATTATTTCTCGGCAATTTTACACACATATATAGATATTCGACTGTGTTCACCCCAAATGGCTGTGGTGTCTGTTTGTCTTTGTTTTATTTCTGAAATGCAGTTTTTTACTTTTTGTGTTTGATGTACTTCACCTGTGTGGGCTTTTAGCCGCAATAAAGAATCTATCTAAGGATGGGGAAGAGTCAGCTCTACGTTTCCATCGTAAACCTTTTGCAAAATAATTTCCCTCCCTTTTTCCTTTTGTTTGTTTGTTTGCACGCACACTTCTGTTTAATGTTATCTATAATATGGATCAGGCTTGGATTCTAACTGCCTCAACCGTTCCTCATAAGGCTTGGTTTCCAGGCCCTTCATCATCCTGGTCACCCTCCTCTGCTCACTTTCCAGCTGCTCAATATCTTTATTCAACTAGCCTGCACTGACTGGCAGCAGCTCTCCGGGATTTGGGGGGGGGGAATTCCCAGCCCAGCTCCAGGCGGAACAGCAGGTGCCTCCGAGTTCTGACAAAGGAGCATCACCACTCAGGAGGGGCCAGGTGGGGCCAGGTCCTGGGGGAATTTTTTGCCATGGTCACAAGGACCTGCCCTCCTTTGTGACATCTCTTGTTTCTCCTTTAAAAGCCACTGACTTGCAGGCAGCCATTGTGGGTTTGTAGTGAGGCGAGGAGAGAGAGAGGAGTTAGTGGCGGTTGGTGGTGATTGGTGGCGAATAGGAGAGGAGAGGAGTTTGGTTTGTTGTTATTTTTCCATTTTCTTATTTTAATTTTGATTTGATTTATTACTTTTATTTTATTTGATTTATTTCCATTTTCTTTTATTCTTTTCTTTTAACACTTTTATTTATTTTATTTTATTTTGTTCTTTATTATATTATTTTTGTTCTTTGTTTTTTGTCTTTTCTGCACATCTGTGCAGAGTTTGTATATATTTTATATATTTTTATTTTGTACATAGAGTAGCTAGAGTTAAGTGTAGGGTTAGGGCGGGGGTTAGGTCTACACTTAGGGCAGGGGTTGGGGTTGGGGTCAGATTTAGGCTTGGGTGGGCATTTTAGATAGTTAGTTACTTTAGTGAGGAGGGTGGGATCTTTTCCTGGACAAAATGGGCAGGCTGTAAGTAGCATTCCTTCACTTTCTCTTCATCTCCGGGGGGTGGGGGTGGGGGGGTGAGTGGTGGGGTCCCCGGCACAGCCTTGGCTCTCTGGTGAGATTGGCCTTGAGAGTGTCTTTGAACCTCTTTTGTTGGCCACCAGCATTACGCTTTCCATTTTTAAGTTTGGAATAGAGTAGTTGCTTGGGAAGATGATAATCAGATATCTGAACCACATGACCAGTCCAACGAAGTTGGTGTTGAAGAAACATTGCTTCAATACTGGGGATCTTTGCTTCTTCCAGGACACTGGTATTAGTTTGCCTGCCTTCCCAAGAGATATGTCACATTTTTCAGAGACACCATTGATGGAATCTTTCAAGGCGTTGGATATGGTGTTTATAAGTGGTTCATGTTTCAGAAGCCTACAGCTGGATTGGTAGTACAAGAGCCTAGACTGAAACGCAAAAGACTAGTTTCAATGGACCAAGAACGGTTTTCATGGGTGGTTCTGACTTTTCCCTTTTCCCAGTGGGAATTCCTATTTGTAGAGCAGAGGCCACGGCTGGTTGGCAGTTGCAGTGCCTGTGTGCTTTGTGCTGGGGGGCGCTGTTTAGCGGCGCTCCTTGGTTGCTATTGGACAGTTACTTGGATAGGCTGAGCAGATTGGTTGAGCGCCTTGTGAGTAAAAGGCTCAGCCTTCGTTAGGGCAAATGCTCTACCCTTATTTACGGGAGCCTTTGGAATGGAAAAAGGAAAGGACTGTGTCAGGATGATGTGTTTTGTGGGGACATTTGCAGAAGTGAAGCTGTTGATTTGGGCTACAGTTGGAGGGGGGTACGGTTCCTGTTGGAGGGCGAAATCCCCCCTTTCCATAAATTCTGGTAACATTGTTAATGAATGACCCAAAGCTCTCCCCTCTCCACATACGTATTTCTGTTCTGCCCATTTGGTGGTGGTTCCCTGTCTTCTCCAGACACCCCTCCTCACACACAAGAATTTGGGCTGCCGGCGTCTGAGTCGCTCTCTCCGCTCATCTCTTCTAGGATCAGGTGCTTAAGGCGCCTGTTTCGGCGCTGCCGCAGGGTGGCCCCCCAGCAAGGCCCAGAGCAGCCCATGGCGCCAGGTGAGCAAGTGGCCCTCCTTTTTTGGACAGAGGAGGGCAGGAATCGGCATGGGGGGAAAGCTAGTCAAAAGATGGAAAGAGCCAGGTGGCTGAATCCGATCCAAGGTCCATTGGGCCAGTGGCTGGAACCCCTCCCCCCAGAGGCCAACCCATTTTGTGGAGTCCAATGAATGAAGCAGGGGGCTGGGCTGCGGGGCATGGCTGGGGGGCAATTGCCAGCGGGAGGGGCACCTTCCCTGGGGAGCCACATTCTGGGGAAAGGAGGACAGGATTGGCCCCCAAGGCCTGGGGATGTCCCACCTCTGCAGTAGGACTTGGAATCCAGGAGAAAACTCTTGGAATAGCCTTGCCAGGGGCTCAGGGACAGACTCACCTGTTTGCATGTCCTTCTTTTTGCAGTTCTGCGGTACCACATCCCTTCCCCAGGGGTGAGTATTGCAGAAAACTAGAACAGGGACTGGATCCCTCAGACCTGCCCCCCACTCTGCACTCTCAGATGCAGAGAAGCCCTCCCCTCACAAGGAACTGACAGCCTGACTTTTGCATTTCAGCTGCTCGAGGATGAGCAATTCTACATCCTCGGGGTCATCCAGAGCTGCCAGGCAGCTGAGCTCAGGGGGCTGCGAACCCTGAAGTGCTCCAAGCAGGAGACGGCCAAAGCCATTCTGGTGAGTGAGGGGTGGTGTGAGGGACCCCCGCGGGCAGGTGGGGGGAAGGAGGGGCTTTAGGGAAGGGGTTGTGCATCTGCGGAGAGGAGGACCCTGCCGCCTTAGGGTCCCCTGGAAAGCCAAGCCTGGTGTTGGGGGTGGGAGCTGTCCCCCGGAGGCCCCGGAAAGAGCTGATTTTCCTCCTCTGTTTTCTTCCAGGATATCTTGGGGCCCTTGGAGCACTTCAGGGATCGCCCCCTGACCCTGGCCCTTGCCTTGGAGGCCCTCCTCCAGCTGAGGTGAGTTGGGTCTTTGGGATGGAGGGTGGGTGGGGGGCAGAACTCCAAGGGAGACTCAGAGGAAGCGTCTAACCCTCTCGCTTTCATCTCTGCAGTACCATGAGGCCCAAATTCAGTTGTGACATGATCAGTGCGATCCTCCATAGGACCATGGAGGCAGTACTTCAGGGCCCAGAAAAGGAGGAGGAAAGAGAGGTATGTCCTTTGTCTCAAATTCCCTTTGCATGGCTCTTTCTTCTTCATATTTCACCAAAATTGAAACTCTCTTCTCTCTTTTCCCGCAGGAGCTGAAGCGCCACTTCCGTCTCCTCCTAGGAAGTCTCCTTATGGAAGCCCCCAATCCTGGCACCCTCCTGCAACTTTTAAGCGTAAGTGTCCCGATGGCATCAGGGGTGGTTTTAGGGTTGCCCCCCCCATCCCTTACCCATTTCTGGGGCACAGAGCCTCTTTGGCCCTCAATTTGGTCCAAGACCAAAGCTGGCAAACCCTCATGGTCCAGAAGTGCCAGGGACTCTGTGGTGGGGGCAGTAAGGGCCGCTTTGGCCCTGACTCTGAGATGCTCTTTCCTCCTGCAGGACCTGCGAGGATACGCCCTGGGGGAAAGCGGGGAGGCTCAAAAATTAGCGGCCAGCAGCATTTCGTTGCTGCTGGCCGTTGCCCGAAAATTTCCCCGCCTCCGAGTAAGTAGCTCGCCTTCTATTCCTTCCTGTGTTTGCTTCCATCCCTCCAAGAGCACATCCCTGAGTGACCTTTAACGCAGATGATGCGGTGTGTGTCCCTGGGGGCCAGGGTGAGGCCAGAGGCTGCCCTTCCACCTCTGCCCAGGAGGCTGCAGGGCCCAGGGAGGTCCTTCCTGGCTTGGCGCTGCTTCTGTGCTCTCTTGCTGCCAACTGACCCTGATTTTTCTTTCCTCTGCAGATGACGGTAGTTCGGCCGGACCTGGCCTGCTTCCGACAGAAGTCAGAAGAAGGTGAGCCCCACACCTTGGAGACAGCAAACTACCTTGTCCCTTTATTTGCCGAAGACCCACCTCTGAGGTCTTCTTGCTGGGACTTCTGCAGGACCTGCTCCCTGCCTGGCAGGTCTTTCCCACCCATAGCTGCCAAGTTATCCCTTTTTTTTAAGGGAAATTCCCTTATGCTAAATAGACTTCCTCGTGAGAAAAGTGAAAACTTGGCAGCTATGTTCCCACCTTTGACTGAAGGAGGGGGGGGAGGCCTGTGGGAAAATCTCATTTTAATTTTCATTCTCTTCCATCCAGATGATATTATAATTGAAGATTTATAGGCAGTGCGGACACCAGAGAGAGGCCAACATCCAAATGAACTCAGCAGGTAAGACTTTCTCAAAAGCCCACCTGTAGTTAGAGATGCCCTTGAAGTAAATTTTGGGGGGTCCCTATGAACCCAATTAATTGGATCCTGACCCAGGGAGAGTCCAGAGATCCCGGCAAGCAAGCGCAGTTACTGCCGCTTACCGATTGCAAAAGGACAGAGATCAAGCCAGGGCTGTCAAAAGCAAGGCAAAGTTTATTCACCAACAAAGAAACAAAGAAATAAAAAGCTGTTGCAACAGCGGTTCCCCCTCACACAGCGAGATGGAGTGGAGAACCCAGAACAAAGGGAGTTTCACATTTTTATAGGATTTTTCTTCACATGTTACATAGTTACATGAAAGGCGGGAAATGGGAGGAGGGTCATCTGGTAAAGACAAACGGGTTGATAGTCCTTGATGGGAAAAACAAAAGGTGATAATTCCCGGTGATAGTCCAGTTGATGCAACGGATATTCTCTTTATTGTTTCAGGGCGACTTGGGCGGAGGTGCGGAAGACGTCGATGATATTGAATTCTAAATAAAGTTGTTTTTCTTTCCTTGAACTTGTGTATTGGTGTCATTTGTTCGCGACCAGCTAGATGGCAGTGTGGTATAGGGGATGTCAGGGTGGGAAGGGTACATGAAGGAAGTCCATAGAATATACAGGGCAACGTACAAGATGTCAAGCCATAGAATATACAGGGCAACGTACAAGATTTCAAGCTTGTGACAATACTTCATCAAATAGATACAATATTGAACGAAAAAGGTATCAAGGGTTACATTTCAGATTCTGTTCTAGGAAAGGGTTACATAAATATTGTAACGGGTAAAAGGGAAAAGAGCGGCTACATGTTAACAGCGAAAGTACGTTGACATTTCAGAGGAACGTTTTGACAGCTCGCAACAAAGTATTAAAGGAAACGAAATCTCAGCTCAGAAGAGTACCCAGAAGAAAACCCTTACTGAAAGTAGTATAAAACAATTTCTTCTTTATGCTGGCATAGTTTATTGGGGCATGATTGGTGAGGGTGTCTCGAATTCGATAATCTCTCTCCTGGAGGGAGACGCTTCGGCTGCGGCGGGAAGGGATTTGTGTAAAGGGAGGTGAAAGCAGTCATTTCGAACATCCTGAGCTAGGTATTGTTATGTGTGCTGTTTCAAGGAGTTTCCTGAGGGGATTGTGGAAATCAGCTTATGCAAAGGGGTGAGGCGTATCCGAGGGTAAGTCTGGGTCAAGAAAGGATTAATCCTTCCCTGATATCAGGGCTGGCTTCCTTCTGACCGGACTTTGACAGTTGATAAAATATGGCTCCTGTTTGGCCAAGGAGATGGTTCCCCTCTCTGTTCATTTCTGGACTCATAGGATTGGACAGTGTACCCCGATTTCCATATCACCCTGTTTCATCTGTGAGAGAAGCAGGAACTCCTGGCATCCTGCTTACCTGTTTTCTCTTGCAGATGACAGAATGATGGCAGCAAGACCTCCTTATCCATATTTTCATGGGGGCAGAAGGGATGCAGTGGCTGTGGGACCAGATCAGGTAGGGGGAAGCTGCCTTGTGGGGACAGAGGCCAAGGGGTGGGGGGACAAGGATGAGCAGTCAAGGATGAGAAGAGGCCAGGGAACCAGGGGAGGGTAACCAATGGCTCTCAAACCCTCGGTGAGTGAGGGACTTTCCCCTCTGTCAGAGAACAGGCCCCGCAGATGGAGCAGATAAGATCCAGAGGAAGCTGTAGAGGGAAGTGAGGGTGTGATGGGGCTCATCCCCCCCCCGGAAGGGAGCCCATGGAGGAGAACTCTGATTCTAAACCTCTGCTGCCTCATGGAATGGCTTCAGGAGAAGAAAAGGCTCCAGAGTAAACTCTACACAGATGCAGAGTGGAGTCCCCAAGATGGTTGGATGGCATTTTGTAGACCTCCTTCTGCAGCCAAGCTGGGGCCTTATGCCTTGCTCTTGTTTCCTTTGGACCACCTCAGGGAGGCCGAGAGAGAGGGGGTCTTGCTGTCTGGGCACAGGGTGGCTACCTTTGTTTTGGCAAAAGACAGGGCAGGGCAGGGGACAGAGAGAGATCTGAAAATTATTCACATTATTTTGCCTCAAAAGATCTCATGGAATTTTGGGTTTTCCCGTTCCTTAGGATATATGATCTACTCCCTGTGTAACTCCACGTGTCTCGGTCTCCAGGGATTTCACCGATTGGTGAAAAGAAGAAAGAGAACTGGAATAGCATGGAATAAAAACAAATATTTTTAATGGATTTTGAATAAATGCACAATAAATTGTTACTGTTTTGAATTTCCTTGTGTTATTGTCTTCCATTCTTCCTGTGTTATTGTCTTCCTGACCCAATCTCCCCCTGATCCTTTCCAGGTCAGATTCCAGGGGTGGGTGCTATTATTTAGTAATTCATTTCATTTGTGAATCGCTTTCTATGAAGCATAATGGATTTGAAGTAGAACAAGATCCAGAGGCCACAGATTCCCCATCCCAGCACTACAGAAGTAACTCTAGAATCCTTACCAGATTCTGTATCAGAACTACAATAGAATATATCCCCTTTGGCTTCGTAAGATTCCCCATGCAAGCCTAAATTCTGTAAGGGTAGAAATCAAATCTTCCAACCTAGCATTGGCCTTAGCAAACTCCAACGACATCAAGCCTTTATCATTAACGATCATTTCAACGTGCTACTTGGAACATCGAACATGTAAACATGATGTGAGCTACAAGCGATCGCCAGAGAAGAAGAACCGTAACAACCACCACTTGTATAGGCGTGTGTGTGTGTGTGTGTGTGTGTAATACATTTCCCCCTTGGCTGGATTTTCCCTCTCATCTGGCAAAGATTGTTCAGAATAAGAATCCCTAAGGGCCATATCAGAGCAATGAGTCCTTGACATGGGCGTACCCAGGATCAAAACTGGGGAGGGGGAGCCATGGTCGTTCAGGGGTGAGGCCAGGGCACAGGAGGGGAGGGGCCATGAAGTGGGAACGTGGGTGGGGCTACAGGGCCAGCGGGCCGGACGACATCGTGGCGGCAGCGGCGGCGGCCACCTTGTGCTTCTGGGGGCTGGCAGCGTCGGCGGCTACCCTGCTTGGCTGGAGAGGACGGGAGGGTCAGGCAGGCGAGAGGGGGTGGCAGGGCGGGTGAGGGCAAGGCAAGGCACGGCCGCAGTCACGACGGCTGCGAGGTGTTGCTGCATATCAGCATAATATTTTAACCAGTAGATCACTGCTAGATCACTGGCATCCCTAAAAAAAGCTCACCCAAAATTTTTCTCCTCCCTAAAAAAAGCTGAACTATGACCTGAAGCCATAAACAAAAATGGGCCTCCCTCCCTCCTAAAATAAGCTCAACAAGTTTGACCTAAACCCCAAAAAACAGGGCTTCCCTTCCTTAAAAAAACTAAACAGCTTTGACCTGAACCCCCCAAAAGGGGGTAGATCACTCCCAGTTTTTAACTCTGAGTAGATCAGAGTCTCTTGGGAGGTGGCCACCCCTGATTTACAGTATACAGATGCAGGAGGAGCAGACTGGAACACCACTGCTTTTTATAAACATCACTGTGTCTATCAAAGCTACAGCCCCCCCTTTCTTATTCACTTCCTGTTAGCCTTGCAGAGCCACCTTAGTCAAATTTAATCCTCTGCACCCTCATTAAATCGCCAATAGAACTCTTAATGCAATCCCTGAATGCTCATTAACAACTCCCACTGAAGAACAATAGGGTGAAGTGGTGAGTTATCAAATCTTGCCTGAAAGGGATATCTGCTCCATTGTCTTAACTGCTTAACTACCGGTAGCCACTTTGCTTTATTTATTTGATGTGTTTTTGTTACAGCTGTGTTCCCGCCCGCCCCCCCGCCCCCAGCAAGCAGAGACTGAGCTGCTCTTGCTAAAGCAAAGCCCTTTCCACTTCAGATGTTGGAGGGGAAAAGTGCTGGTTATGGTCTGTAAAATACATTGTGTTTTTTTGCTTCTAAGGGGGGCAGCTGCCCCCCTGCCTACGCCCATGCTCCAGAGCAGGAGAAAACAATAGGCAATAAACAACTATGTGGTGGAGGAAGACAGGGGAACTGTACATTTGCAACTGCATCAGATTTGGCCCATGCTCTTGCCGTTGTGAGTCAGCTTTTCCATGAAAGAAGCTGTTTTCACCACACACCACTGTACCAACTACCTATAGAGAAACCAGAGGATGTCTTCCAGCCCCCAGCCACTGTCATTCTGGCGGCTACCAATACCTATTTTTCATGAAGCCCTAATTTCAGGACAGGGGCACTGAATCTGGACTTTGGGGTGTCAGTCCAGGGCTCTGCTGCCCAGAGAGCCCCCCAAACATCCCCCTGAGATTATGAGAATGGTGAGACAGAGACAGTGGCTGAGGAAGGGGGGTGACGGGGGAGGTCTGCACTGGGTGCCATCTCTGAAGAGGGGTGACAAGAACGCCCCTGGGTGTGGTGCCACGAGCCGCTGCCATCACACCGCCGCAGCCACATGCCAGAGGATCCTCCACTCACGGCTGCATCTTCCTCTGCCGTCTGTACAGCACTTGAGCGGCGCTGTTAGCAAACCGCCTGGTGGCACATGCGCAGCGCCGCTCGAGTGCCATACGGAGTACCCTAATCTTCCACTGCCACTGCAGCCGCAAGCAGAGGATCCAGCTGCCATATGTACGGCGTGCATGTATGTGCAGTGCGTAGCAATGCACGCGCATGCGCGGTATGTAGTGGGGCACACGCACGCACTGGCAGGTGGTCCCCCCCCCGATACCCCCCGGGTGCCAGTTCTCCTTACTTCGCCACTGGACAGAGACAGCAGGAAACAGTTCTGGTACCACAACCTGTCTTGGCCAGTAAGCAAGTGGTGCCAGTTACTTCAAAATCTCTCTCTCTCTCTCTCTCTCTCTCTCTCTCTCTCTCTCTCTCTCTCTCACACACACACACACACACACACACACGTCGGCAAGGCAGAGGTCCAAGGGTCGAGGATCAAGGCGTCGGTCCAAGGAGCAAGGCGAAGGATCAAGGAACAGGAGGCCAGATGCAACAAGGCAGGGATAGCGTTGCTGTGGCCAAGAGCTGAAGGGAAATGCTGAGCTTTTATCCCTCCCAGCTCCTGCCACCAGGTGCAGTGAGTTATCAAGTGGCCTCACCTGGGTGATTACTCCTTGCCTCTCCAGCACAAGCTGAGGCCTCACCTGAGTGGCCACTCATTGCCTCTCCAGCACAAGCTGAGGTCTTCACCTGAGTGGCCACTCCTTGCTTCTCCAGCACAAGCTGAGGCAGGCCCCAGTCCTGCAAAGCACTACAGGCCCCAGAGCCTGTCTCCTGCCCATACTCCTGACACACAACCTGTCTTGGCCAGTAAGCAAGTGGTGCCAGTTACTTCAAAATCTCTCTCTCTCTTTCACTCACACACCATTTCCCCAGGGTTGAGCATTGCACTGCAAAACAAGGTGCCAATCAAAGCCTCATTTCTTGACCCCAATAAGAATTCAAGGAGGTCCAACCCAGGACTTAGGCCACATTGACATCACACATTCAAAGCATCAAAATCCTGGGAGCTGTGGTTTGTTAAGAGTGCTGAGAGTTTTTAGGAGGGCCCTGTTTCACTCACAGAGCTACAATTCCCAGAGATCCCTGTGGAAGAGGAACTGATTGCTAAACCATTCCAGGAACTGTAGCTCTGTGGGGGCTATCCTTGCAGATCACCATTTATTGACGACATCCCTTTCTTGCTTTTCCAACTGTGCCTTCAAGGGGACGTACACCGAATCAATCTATCATCTTGGAAAGCAAAAGAAACCATAAAACAGCAAAACCATTAGCCCACAGTTTATTGTTTTGTAACTGAAAAAATGACTTTTCTTTTCAGCATGTGATGATAATGTGAAAGAAACCTGTAGCTTGGAGGATTACAAACTTCTCATTATCTCTGCTTCACCATTTACAGCAAATGGCCATATAGAAAAGCAGCTTAAATTTATCTCTGCTATTCGACTTTCTTGTCTACAAAGGCTTTACCTGTTGAATTTTTCATTGCTTTTCTGTGTGTCACTATTTTATGAGCGAACCCAGTTGGTCATCAGCATTTTTCCTTGTTATTTTCAGTGTGGTCTGGTGTACACTAGGGATAGCTGATAGGCCCATTTCATAGCATAAGAGCCACTGGATTCTTTACTGAAGTGGAATCCAAAGCTGTAGACCTCATCGAAGCATATCTGTTTCCGCGACATGGGAACAATCTGCTCAATTTGCCAGATTTGGGGGTAGAGGAGAGTCTGACCAATAGAAGAAGATGATATAGCCTTGAATGCATTGCCTTCAATGTGCATTTTTGTTTCAGAGGGCCTTTTTGGGTGCTTTCTTCTTCTTCTTTTGCTCTAAAAAGAATAGGAAAAGGAAGAGATAAATAGTTTTGTCTCAAGATTGCCACGATTAAATACACATATGCAAGCCTATGTGGATAAGAGCAGCCAGATAATGAAGATTTAAGAAGAAGCCACTGTCGTGAGGTTAATTTGGAAACTAATTCCTGCCCCCAAAGGAAGCCAGACATGCTGGGCCACGTTGAGGAACTCTCCAAAAAGATAAAACAGGCTCAATCAAGTAAAGGCAATGCAGCCATAGCACTTATCATTTTCCTCTTACTGTGTGCCATGGACTGGCTAGACCAGTGGTGGCCAAACTCGGCCCTCCAGATGTTTTGGAATTACAACTCCCATCATCCCTAGCTAACAGAACCAGTGGTCAGGGATGATGGGAACTGTAGTCCCAAAACATCTGGAGGGCTGTGTTTGGCCACTATTGGGCTGGACACAGAGGAAAGGTGGGAGGCACCAGATGGGGAATCCATAAGGGATGAAGGCTCAGAGCCTGGGAAGTGGTGGTGGGATGACGATGAGCGGTCAGGGGAAGAAGAGGGAGACGCCAGGGAGGAGGTGTCAGAAATTGAAGAGGTAACGGGGTTTAGTGAGCAGGGAGAGTCTGTGGGAGAGAGAAGTCCAGAAGCAAGAGAGGAAGGAGGCCAAGAGGCAGAGAGAAGTTCAGCTGGTGAATAGGCATGGGGGGGTCTCCCCATCCTGCTGCAACAAGCTTCCCTTCTCCTGGTCTCCCAGGACCAGAAGAGGTATGTTTTGGAATATATATATATATATGTGATAAGAATAATATTGGAGAAAACTGGGTATTGAGACTTGCTTAACCTAAAAAATATATCCCAGTTTCCAGCGGCCCTTTAAAGTATGCTTCACGCAGAGTATACACAGTCAGAAATTGACCTGGCTAAGAAAACACCACCAAGAGCGTAGGGAATTATCTCCCTTATATGAAACCCCTTACTAGCTGCACACTTGTAAAAGTATACAGATGAAAAATACAAACGGTTGGGTTTCTTTAACTGAAAAACAAACTGACTCTAAAGAGACTTTAAACTAAAGATAAATGCTTTCTCTCTTAGCAACTTTATCTACCCACATTCCAACCTTCAATCCATTCCAAACCTCCCACAAACTCCCACATAACTCCCATTAAACTACCCGAGAATTAACAGCAAACTAGCTTTGTAACTAAACAACTCTCATACTAAGATTCAACTAAGGAATCTCTTAAACTGAGAGTCTCTCTTACTAAGATTCAACTTGGAATCTCTTAAACTGAGAACAACTGAGAATCAACTAAGTATTATCCAACTAAGGTACTGATCTCACCGAGAGATACAGTTCTCCTAAGAGATACATTCAACTGAGAGAGTGATCTACTAAGAGACGAATCAAACTGAAAGATCTAACTAAGAGATACAGAAGGCATTTTTGGCAGAGCCTTATATTCAAGGAGCAGAGCCCACGCCTGTGAGCAATTAACAGAAATCACCGGCACCTGTTTCTCTTAAACAGACAGTATTTACATTAGACCGGCTCTACAGTAACTTGACTATTCAAAAAATCCAACAGTATGAAGTAGGAGGAGCAGAGACAGGCACATCGGCATAGTCTAAGATTGCTTGAGAAGGACCCAGGGGAGGAGGAGAATTAGGCAGCTGTGGGAAGATGGGGACCTTCAGCCTTCACAACTGCCAACCAATAAGAGTTGCTGTGCTCATTAGGCCTGGCACCCCTGAGCAGGCCTTCTTTTTTCTAATAAAGAGTTAACTTCATCAACTCTGTGTGATTTATTGCTGGCTGGTTCACTGACACCTTTTTCCTTACATTTTGATTAGTCTGGTTTCTTTCCTATGCTGCCAGTCTGGTGCACCTGTTAATATAAGGAGGCAAGTCATTGTTTTTTTCTGTTACATTCATACCTTGGTCTCTGCCTGGTCTGATTTCTTGGGCCTGATTATCTACAGTGGAACCTCAGTTCTCGAACGTCTCTGTTGACGAACGTTTCGGAACCCGAACCTCCGAAAACCTGGAAGTAAATGCTTCCGTTTTCGAACGTGCCTTGGAAGTTGAATGGCTCCGCTGCGTGTTTTTCCATTTTCTCAACTGAATTTGCCGACAGCCCTTTGTGCCTCGGTTTTTGAATGTTTCAGAAGTCGAATGGTATTCTGGAACGGATTACGTTCAAAAACTGAGGTTCCACTGTAAAGGTAAAGGTACCCCTGACCGTTAGGCCCAGTCGCAGACGACTCTGGGGTTGCGTGCTCATCTCACTTGTGTTTTTCTCCCTCATGGCTTGGATTTATGGCCTACTTGAAATGAGGCTGCACTTTAAATTTTAATACTGTATTTTAATCTGTATTTTAACTAATTGTTTTTATGTTTTATTGTGGTTCTGTTGATGTCAGCCACTTATGGCCTACTTGAAATGAGGCTGCACTTTAAATTTTAATACTGTATTTTAATCTGTATTTTAATTAATTGTTTTTATGTTTTATTGTGGTTCTGTTGGTGTCAGCCGCCCTGAGCCCGGT
The DNA here is from genome assembly GCF_963506605.1 of Zootoca vivipara. Lineage (NCBI taxonomy): Eukaryota > Metazoa > Chordata > Lepidosauria > Squamata > Lacertidae > Zootoca > Zootoca vivipara. The sequence continues at coordinate 5,330,691 of NC_083292.1, forward strand.
TTTTGACTGGGGAGGGCGGGGTATAAATAAAAATTTATTATTATTATTATTATTATAGGTCGAGGGAGCCGACGTTTGTCCGCAGACAGCTTCTGGGTCATGTGGCCAGCATGACTAAGCCGCTTCTGGTGAACCAGAGCAGCGCACGGAATCGCTGTTTACCTTCCCGCTGGAGCAAGTACCTACTTATCTACTTGCACTTTGACATGCTTTTGAACTGCTAGGTGGGCAGGAGCAGGGACCAAGCAACAGGAGCTCACCCCGTCGCAGGGATTCGAACCGCCGACCTTTCGATTGACAAGCCCTAGGCTCAGTGGTTTAGACCACAGCGCCACCCGCATCCCTCTGGATTTCCTTTTATTTTGTTTGGCTGCCTATAAGGCTACCTTTCTACAGGATATGCCGCCTTTCACCTCTTTGTTCCCGCTTCCTCCAACTTGGGTTTCAACCACCACATTTTATTACACCTCTGCCTGTTGCCTGTGAGTTTCTAACTTTTTCTCACTGAATTTTTCTCATTCTACAGTATTACCATTACACCTCCTTTTCCTTTACCATGTTCTTCTTTTTGCCTAAATAAAGAAATAAATTATACCCTGCCCATCTGCCACCTTGGGCGGCTTCCAGAAGAATATAAAAACATAATTTATTTTCTCCTATTAATATTCTTCTTCCTGTGATTTGCTCCCCACGCCATCCCTTGATGACCTGTCTAGTTTTATTTTCTTATCAGACTTTGGCTTTCTTTCTTTCACTTTCTCTATTTCGGCTTCGACTGCCCCCTTGCCTTGCAGTGCAATGCTCCGCCCTGGGGAAATGCAGAGCCAACTTCGCTGCGCGCGCACCGCTTCCCAACCCCAGCGGTGGGAGCGCGCTGGTAGCGGAGGAAACGGGGGGAAGCGCGTGCACGGACTAATCTGGCAACTCCGGACTGTTTTGCCAAACCGAAGCAGATTCTCGAGAGGGCATTGCGTGTATTTACATCCGAGGAATTTCCTACCCAGCCTGTCAGCAAAATTCCCAGGGCAGCTTTGCAACATTTAAACACACAATAAAGCAACATTCCAAACGTGCGGCGCATCCTGCGCGCCCGGCGAAGTGCGCAAGGCACCCGTTGATTGCAGCAGCGTCTACAAAGAAGTGATTCCAGGCAAGGATCCCGCGCAGCTCAGCCCTCGGCGCGTCCACCCGGAAGCAAGCCCAGGGAGCCTCGGCGTCGCGCGGCAACCCAGCCCGTCGCCTGGCAACGGGGGACGCCGGCGAGGGATGCTCGGCCATGGCGGGTCCCGGCGCCGCCTCCGCCGCCTTCTGGGAGCACCTCCGCCGGCTGTGCCTGGACCAGTTTCCCTGCGGGATCGGGAGCTGGGTGAGCTGGGGAGAGGGGAGCAGGGAGGAGGGCGACGGGAGATGGGGGCTGGGGGGAGGGCGGGGGAGAGGGAGCAAGGGGAGCGGACCCTCGTGCTCTCTGTCCCTTCCGCCCAGCAAATAACTAGCTGCCCCATGGCACTTCCACGCGGGCTGGCCGAGGTGTGGGGTGCCAGTGGCGGGCAGGGGCAGATCCCAGGCCTCCCCCTCCCCCTCAGCAGTGTCTTACAGTGGACCGAGTGTGTTGCAGTGTGAATGGAAGAGAATGCAAATTTCAGCACAATGAAATACAATATAAGAAATAACATAAGCAATACACACACAGATACACACACTCACAAAATTAAAAATCATGCTCAGTACAATCGCTACAGCAGGTGGGAAGATGTTTTAAGTGGTCTGCCAAGACCAGGGGTCAGCGAACTTTTTCAGCAGGGGGCCGGTCCACTGTCCTTCAGACCTTGTGGGGGGGCCGGACTATATTTTGAAAAAAAAAATGAATGAATTCCTATGCTCCACAAATAACCCAGAGGTGCATTTTAAATAAAAGGACACATTCTACTCATGTAAAAACATGGTGATTTCCGGACTGTCCGCGGGCTGGATTGAGATGGCGATTGGGCCGCATCCGGCCCCTGGGCCTTAGTTTGGGGACCCCTGGCCAAGACCCTCCTCACTTATCAGGTTGTCCATCGGAGCAATAGATAGAGAGCGGCTTCTGTAGACTCTCAGCCTGTGGGTTTCGTGTCTCCTTCTCTGTAGTGGCCCCAGCAGAAGCTTATACACTCCTCCTTTCTGTCCTCCGCAGAATAAGTCCCGTTTCCCACCGAGGAAGGCTAAAGTTTCCTCCATATGGGCCTTGCCAGAGGCCAGAGCTTCCTCTCGCAATGGGTTCCTGCCGCCAGATGAGGAAAGTGTGGAATCGCTCACCGACTACCTGAGAAGCCTCGGCTCTCCGTGGGCCCTGCCTGCTGACTGCAGCCCTGAGGACCAGCAGCTGAGGGAGCTGGCTGTGCAGTCTCCAAGGGACATCCAGGACAGCCTAATCTTCTCCTACTTCAAATCGCTCAGGATTGTGAACAAAAATGTGGGTGGCCAAGACCCTTGGGGGGTTAAGGCCATAGCGCAAGGATTAGGGAACCCCTCGGCTCCCCTCCAAGGTCAAGTGGGGCCCACCAGCCCTCCCCGTTTGACCTGTAAGGCCATTGTGGCCAAGCTAAGCCCACTTACCTGTGGGGGCAGCACCTACAAAGCCTTGTGTCTGTTGCTTTGCAAGTGCCAACAGTCAGCTGATGGTCGAGGGAGTGGGTTTTTGTTTTTGTTTTGCAGAGCTGTGCAGGTGTTGACAGTCATCTAATTGTTGGCACTTGCATAGGTCAATGTGGCCCTAAAGAAGCCTCAGGGATCAGCTGATTTTCAGGGCTTGCATAGTTCTGTGTGGAAAGCACCCAAGCCATGTTGAGGGACAGCCTGTGGCCCAGGGAACAGCCTAGTGCATATATTCTGTTCTGATGCCAATGCCTTGGTTGTGCCACTTTGACTCAGAGCTTGAGTGCTCCCCTTCTGTGGATAGCTCAGTTGGTTAGAGCATGGTGTTGATAACACCAAGGTTGCAAGTTTGATCCCCGAATGGGACAGCTATGTGTGCCTTCATTGTAGGGGGTTGGACTAGATCAGTGATGGCAAACCTATGACACGCGTGTCAGATGTGACATGCAGAGCCCTCACTGCTGGCACGCGGCCCATTCGCACTGTTGTTGTTGTCCCCCCCCCCCATTTGTTCTCCTGCTCCTCCTCACGGTGCAGCCCGGATCCTTTTTTTTTGTTGTTGTTGCTGGTAGCCAGAGATTGGTTTTTTAACCCTTTCTGTGTTGTTTTTTCTGGCGCTTTGGCAGACGATGATTAGGTGTAGCAGCGTTCGTTTTTTAACCTGTTCTGTGCTGGGGTTTTTTGGCGCTTCGGCAGACTATGTCGGTGCTGCGTGTTAATTCCAGCGAAGGTATTATTCTTCATTTATTTCTGTTCTCTTCCCCCCCCCAAAAAGCACAGCAGCTTTGGGGCATCCCCCCCCAAAAGCAAAGCAACTTTTGCACCCCCCAAAAAAACCTCCAAAACTTTGGTCAGCAGCCCCCCCAAAAAGCTCAACAACTCTGGGCACTTTGTGATATAAAGGGGTTTTTGGTTTGGTTCGGTTAAATAATTAGTTTTTGGTTTATTAAATACAGTTATATATTACAATTATACATTTTTGTTATTTAAACTATAAATATCGCGAAATTATGGTTTTTTTCTCGAAGTGACACACCACCTGAGTTATGCTCAGTTTTTTGGCAAATTTTGACACACCAAGCTCAAAAGGTTGCCCATCACTGGACTAGATGGTCCTCAGGGTCCCTTCCAACTCTAGGATTCTGTGATCTATGTGCATCAACTGCTCCTTTCTGACTGCAGAGTGCTCAGGTGGGACGTAACTGCCTTCTGTATTTGGATTACCATGGCACTGCATTTTTGAGTGCAAGTTGCACACAGTTCTGACAATTTTAAAACAAGAAATTGAGTGTGATTTTTGTTTGCTGGGTAGGGTTAATTCATTTTCTTAGGTCACCTGGCTGCATTCCTGCTTGTAACCACTCGCAGTTTAGTCAGGATAAGAGGAATGGGCTGGATGACCTTTGAGAGACCTTTGACTCCCTGAGCATGAGCGTTGTTTGTGTTTTACCCTCTTTCTAGGTGACTGAAATTGATGCTGATTTGTTAAAGTTCCCCAACCTGGAAGAGCTAATCCTGAGCGCAAATCACATCAGCAAGATCAACTCCAGTAACCTCCCTCCAACCCTAAAGGTATCTGCAGGTGGGAGACATGGGAGAAGTTGGTGGATTGGAAGATACATGGAGCTGAGAAAGTCAGGTAGTTGGTGGGAGGACCGGCTGCCATACCTGCCAAGTTCCTCTCTGAAAAATAAGGGACTGGACCGAAAGTAGCATACCGGAAGTAGCATGACGGCCATTTTGGAACTGGGCGGAGCATGCTCAGAAGTGACTTTTGATGCTGCTGTGCCCAGTTCCAAAATGGCTGCCACACCAGAAGTCGCGCTGCAGCCATTTTGGAACTGGGCAGAGCAGCATCAAAAGTCGCTTCTGAGCATGCTCCGCCCAGTTCCAAAATGGCCGCCGCACCAGAATAAACCGGGAAAAAACAAAAATCCGTTTTTTCCGCTGGGGACAGCCGGAAAAACGGGGGTTTCCCGGGGAAAACGGGAGACTTGGCAGCTATGCCGGCTGCTGAGCTTCCCACTGGAACATAGGATTGGCCACTGTGAGAAACAGGCTGCTGGAATACACAGGCATTTGGTCTGATCCAGCCGCAGGGCTCTTTCTGGGTCAGAAAGAGTCAGATTGCATTTCTTGGTACAGAAAGTATTGATATTAATTTAAGATGGTTCTGGAAGCTTCTCTGTGTGAAAGAAACGAGCAGAAAGTTCGTGTTGTTTGGGTTTGTGCTTTCCCTGGAGGTAAAATTCCTATTCTTTCTCCTTCTATCTGAGGAGTCCCATTGAACGATTTGGATGTGTATCCAGCACTTTCGCCCTCTTTGTCACCCGAAAGGTTATTTCCTCCCTCTCCCTCCACTTGGCAGGTCCTAGAACTTTGTGGCAACGAAGTGGATGGTCTGAAGGACTTGTGTGCCCACCCGCCTCCTGAACTCCAGCATCTCGGCCTCGGCCACAATTGCCAGCTTGGTTCGTCTGAAGAACAGTATCTCACAGACACTTACTGGTAACGGGAAACTTTTAATCAGGCAGGAAGAGGAATGGAGGAGAAATTTAGTTTTTTGGAAGGCAAACGTCTGATGGGGCTTCTGCAGCTTTCGTTTGGCTGCAGGAACTTCCTGCAGCCAGTCAGAAGCTATGCTTTGGTTTCCGAACGTTTTGGAAGTCAATCGGACTTCCAGAATGGATTCCGTTCGACTTCCAAGGTACAATTGTACGTGCATTGTATTAGGGGGAATTGCCTTGCATAAATGTGTATATTAGATAAAATTGCATGTAAATGTATGCACAGTTCTATTTCATCTTGAGTAGGGGTTCAGTATACATGGAAATTTTGTATATCCAAACTCTTGGTACCGCTCCATGGCTAGCACTCCCTGATCCTGTTGCACTGAGTAGGCCATGCTCAACGATGATGGCGGAGAGCTTAAAAGCATTTTCCATGCTGCGTAACCCCAACCAGACCTTCCAGCTCTGGAAGCCATGGGGTGATTGTGAGAGATCTTGCAGGAATGTGGGTTGCCCTGCAAGATCTTGCACAAGCACACAAAAGCTCCCTGCCATGCTTGGATTTAACCTGTGCCCTTCAATCGCATATGGTTGAGATCATGCCAGTTAAAATATGTGTAAGTTGCAATCATACTGTATTACGAAATAATTACAGATTTTGATATCGAAATGGGGAGAACTGAATTTAAGGTTGGAAAAATGAGAAATGGAGAGAGACTAAAATTGATGGGTTCACCCGTTGCCAGGTGGGACACACAGAGAATGTGGGACACTATGTTCATATGTGCATGCATATCACTGAGTCCAGTTCAGATGCCTTTAATCTCGAGGTGCCCAATGTGGTCCTCCCCATATCCTGTAGGACTCCAACTCCCACCAGGCCCAGCCAGTAACACCCATGTTACCTGCCCCTGTTCCCATTAGCTCTCACTAAAGACCCATTCCCTTCCCTTCCTTGGCTCATTTTGCTTTAGGCCGAAACTCGTCTCCCTCGACTTGAGCTACAACAATTTCACCAACTTGCTGAGCCTCCTCTTGAAGCTTTTGACGATGAAGAAGCTGCGGGTTCTGGTGCTACAGGGAAACCCACTCGCCCTGCTGCCTGGCTACAGGGGGTTCGTCATCGACAGCCTGCCAAAACTCTGCACGCTTGATGATGTGATCATCACACCTGACGAGAGACACGACTTCTTAGACCTGTCTAGCACTCCAGGTGAGCAGTCCGTTGATGGAATTTCCACATCCCTGACAAGTGGCCAGGCAGGGATATCTTAGTTCCAGCAGCCAAAACATCCAAGGTGTAATAGTCAGGGCAAGCAAAAGAATTGACTCATACTCAGAATGCCAAACATAGCTTTGCAGTGCAGCTGGACAACTGGAGCCTCAATATTCGGTTTCTCCCCAGCCCCTGTAATATTGTGGTCCTTGGGTGACCCCTAGTGGTGTAGACTTTTAGGCCTCTTCTGAAATAGAATAGGATTTGTGCGGAAGCAAAGCTAGAGGAAGTTAAAATGCTGTGCCAGAGCAATACCCTCCATCATTTTTATCTTAGAATCCCCTCCCTCCTCCGCCATGAGGTCACAGAGTCTCAGAACACATTTTGGTGCAAAACATTCAGGACTGCCACCTTGCGTGGTATCATGGAGTCACAAAATGCGCGTTTTGGGGCTCTCTGATATCGTGCAAGGTTGCAATCCCGTGTTTTGATGTGACATGCTGGATTGCCTCCATTTTAACCCTCAAACACCCGTGCGAATGCTGAGCATTCTGTGAAGACACAGAATTCTGATTGTTGGAAAGCCAGAGGGAATGGAATGGAGTGTCCTGAGAGTAGGTGTAGCTGAACCCTGAACAGGAGCATTCTACACTGCAGCATTTTGTTGCAGCTCCCGCTTGTACCCACCCACAATTCGGTGCTCTCTCTACCCCCAACCCCATGAGAACTTTGCACAGCTGAAACAGCGCACCTTCCTTTGCCCCCACGGCTTGACCGGTCCTGCTTTGCTAAGTTGTTTGCGGGCAGATGTTACATCCTGCCTGGGTGTGTCTGTCTATCCTGTGATCTGTATGTATTCAAACGGATGTTGCCGCTTGATGTTTCGTCTCCTGCTTTCGCAGAGCTCTTAAGGTGCTACACTAAAATGGTCGTGGTCGTTGGCAAAGTCAGAGGTGTCCCTAATCCTGTTGGCCCAGAGGAACCGGAGACTGGACCTGAGGCTCCAATAATCACCTACAGCTACTACGTGACGTATGAATTTCCCAAAGATGAAAAAATTGAGGAGAAAGAAACAGGCAAGGTAGACGTTCTTGAAATGGGGTTGTATGTATGCCACTGATTAAACTGGTTCCAGCAGTTCTGCACTTTCTCCAGGGAGCCCTGGGAACTGTAGTTCTGCAAAGGGAGATAGGGAACTATTATTATTATTATAAAGGTAAAGGTAAAGGGCCCCCTGACCATCAGCTCCAGTCGTGTCCGACTCTGGGGTTGAGGCGCTCATCTCGCTCTATAGGCTGAGGGAGCCGGCGTTTGTCCGCAGACAGCTTCCGGGTCATGTGGCCAGCATGACAAAGCTGCTTCTGGCGAACCAGAGCAGCGCACGGAAACACCGTTTACCTTCCCGCCAGAGCGGTCCCTATTTATCTAGCAGAAGCTGGGACCAAGCAACGGGAGCTCACCCCGTCGCGGGGATTCGAACCGCCGACCTTCTGATCAGCAAGCCCTAGACTCTGTGGTTTAACCCACAGCGCCACCTGGGTCCCATTATTATTATAACAATTATTAATTAATTAAAAAAAATCACCCTTCAGCCAATGATCATAGGGTGCTTTACAATGTAAAAACACAAAAATGCATAGCATGATGGGGGGAAGCCATGACAATTACTAGTATACCTTTGGTAGTGTGAACAAGCCTTACTTACCCTATAGAGGCAGCTTAAGTCCTACACATGGGAGTATTTGCATAAGGGCACAACAGTCCAGTGAGGACTGAACCTTGCTTGCAGCTGTTATGTAGAACCATCAACTGCGAAATGAGGTGGAATTTGGGATGGATGCATTTCAGTAATGCAAAGGAGGGGGCAATTTCATCATACCAGGAGGAGACACTGCAGAAAATAATAATTATGCTTTTTGCCCCCTTTAAAGCTGAATGGCAGGGACGTGGGTGGTGCTGTGGTCTAAACCACTGAGCCTCTTGGGCTTGCTGATCAGAAGGTCGGTGGTTCGAATCCCCGCGACGGGGTAAGCTCCTGTTGCTCGGTCCCAGCTCCTGCCAACCTAGCAGTTTGAAAGCACGCCAAAAAAGTGCAAGTAGATAAATAGGTACAGCTCTAGCGGAAAGGTAAACCACGTTTCCGTGCGCTGCTCTGGTTCGCCAGAAGCAGCTTTGTCATGCTGGCCACATGACCCGGAAGCTGTTCCGTTGTGCCAGAAGTGGCAGCGCCGTCTTAAGCGCTCCCGGCGCCGTGGTGTGCCGGATCCCTCCGGCGCCCGCCGGATCCCTCCGGCGCCCTACCACCCCGTTTCCCAGTGCGGTGGGCAGGTGCAGCTGCGCTGTAGACCGGTCGGCTGGCGGGTAGGCGCAGCTCGTGGCGCCCTCCTAGCGGGCCGGCACCATGGTGCCCTGCGCCACCCAGCCTGCACGTAGGGCCGGCCCTGAGAAGTGGCTTAGTCATGCTGGCCACATGACCCGGGGAAACTGTCTGCGGACAAACGCCAGCTCCTTTGAGCCAGTAAAGCGAGATGAGCACTGCAACCCCAGAGTTGTCTGCGAATGGACTTAACTGTCAGGGGTCCTTTACCTTTACCCTTTAAAGCTGAATGGCAAAGTTAGCAGAATACAAGTGTCAGCTGCAATAAACATTCCAATGTTGATTTTTTTCTGTTCAGGATTGCAACCAGCCAGACAAGCCCCTTTTCAGAATATTCCCCTCCCTTCCCCCTGCAATAGTTACCCACAACAAGCTTTCTGTCAATAGTAGATGCTTCCCTTATAGCACAGAAGCAGTCACTTGTAAATGCAGTTTTTCAGGGGGTCAGAGAAACACTGATATACACCATTATGCAGTCTTTTCCAGGCTGATCAGTTCCTGTTGATAATTTTTTGGGAGAACTCCATTTTTTAAACTAAAGATAAGTTTCAAAGCTCCTAAATGTAGCAATTTTGCTTAGACAATTTTTTTTTTGCTTAAAAATATCTCTGCCTTTTAATATTATGTATTATTTATTCTGTAACTAGTTGGTGGGTTGTAAATAACTTGCTTTATTCAATAGTATACATTAGGGCAGCCTGCCCCAACCTTCTGCTGTCCAGAGCTTTCGGACTACAACTCCCATCAAGTGTGCCAGTTGAGGGTGATGGGATTTGTAGTAAAAAAAATCTGGAAGGGACCAGTTTGGGGACGGCAGCTTTAGTGCCACCTCTGCCTTCCTCCCGTCCCCCCTATTTTGATCCATGGAATGCAGCTGTTCTGGGTGTCTGCATGTTTCCCAGCTATGAAATTTTCACATGATTCTTCTTATATATTATAATGGCAGGATGTATCAACAGCACCGGTATCAACTACATTGAATGTTGAAAATGCACAAGGAGGAGTGGAAGGAGGGGGAAGCAATGAGCCCACACCTATGGACTCTCCAATCAAATCTCCTACTGATCCTGGTGAGTAGCTCCACAGGGCCTGACGGAGTAAATTGGACCACAAGTGAACTTGCCTTCTGCATGTGTTTCCAGCCCCACACAGATAACTCCAAGAAACCTAGCTGCAGGGAGTTCCCCATGTGCTTAGCCTTCTAGCTGAGCTTAGATGAGCCTTTGGGCACAGCTGAGGGCTTCTGCAAGCTTTAAAACTCATGCAGATATTAATTAGGGCAATTATTAAATAGCTCAGCTCTAATGTCCTATGAGGGCACTTTGCTAGACTGTAGTAGATTTGAACTATCTAGCTGCTGAGGTTTAGCTATAGTTTCTAAATGATGCCTGTTAAAATCCTTTGCTAGGCTTCTACTAGGAAGTTGCTTGGCTTCCTAGTTTCAGAAGTCATGATTGCAAAGTGGGGTATGACTCTTCAATGGCAGAAAGGTGTTTCCAAGCTCTTTCCCAAAGTCTGTGGATGAGTAACGGACAGCCTTTAAAATGTCACCAGGTTTAAATGCACCATAAATGCAACTACACCTATGCTAGTCTCTTCAAATTAAGTCCAGGTTTTCTTCACCTGCTGTGGAAAGGAGGGGGAAAACCTGTGGCCCTGTAGATGTTGATGGACTACATGTTCCATTATCCCTGACAGTTTGCCATACTGACTGGAGCTGATGGGAGCTGGAGTCCAACCGCACCCGGAGGGCTGTAGATTCCTGCACGCTTGTGCTAAGGGACAAGACCAGGCATCCCCAAACTGCGGCCCTCCAGATGTTTTGGCCTACAACTCCCATGATCCCTAGCTAACAGGACCAGTGGTTGGGGAAGATGGGAATTGTAGTCCAAAACATCTGGAGGGCCGAAGTTTGGGGATGCCTGGACAAGACAAAGCACAAGTGCGATCCCACTTCACCCCCCCCACCTCTCCTTTTCTGTCATATGTGTCAAATCAATTCTGTCAAATTGTTACACCTACAATAACTGCATTTAAATCAGTTATGGACATTGTAGTCCAGAACATCTGGAGTGCACCAAGTTGTTGGAAGTTGGTTTAAATCAATAAAGCCTTTCTCTCTTTGCTTGGACCCCTTCTTTGCAGGGAAACAGCACAGAGAAATTAATTCTGCTTAATGAAAACTTGGTGTGATTGCAAAGTATGCAGGCTGTTACCTTTAACTGAACCACATCTTTGGCCCAGTTAAAGAGAATCATTGTTGACCTTGATTTTCTGTTACCTGAAGGTGATTATTTCCAACCAAACTTGGAAATGATTATTGGCCTAGTACGAAAGCGGCTATCCACTTCTTAAATGGTGTTGCTACTGCTTTATCTCTCCAGCCATTGAGGGACCTGTTAGCAGAGCAGGCTGGTTGATTATTAACAAAGGACATTCTTATCCTGAACTAGCACAAGAGTTTTGGTGTCTGTGTTTAACATGCTGAATTGCACATCAGATGTTGAGGCAAGAAGGGGTTGCTTTTAAATCTACCCGTCTGGTTTGGTGCAAAACCCCAGTCATGTTATAAGCAATGGGGCAGGGTAGGGGGTGGGCCTCTGGGGCCCGAAGCCCAGGGCATTGCAAACCAGAGAGATTCTCTGTATTCTTCTCAGATGCTTTTGCCTGGCTAGTGTCCTTGGAAATGTGATAATGCCTTTTGCTTGCCTGGATGAAGGGCTAGAGGGCTACATCAGGCGGGTTTCTGCAAAAACCAGAAATTTGCATTGCTAGACTGTATGCTTCCATACAACAGGAAGGGTAGAATCCATTGCTCTGCCTCCATTTTGCCCCTGGCATCTGCTCGCCCCTCCCCCTGGCCCCTCAAAGGTGGCACATGAGGGAATGTGGCCCGACCTTTGAGGTGTCCTGTTCTGAAGATGTGCTTCCCTCAAAAGCCTTTCATTTCTCCCCCTTAGGAAATGTTTATTCCACCCCTCGAAAGCCCTGGGCTGAGGTCATAGACTGTGACCACACGAAGGAGCATGTCACCACAGATATGGTTGCTCTGAAGGCCTATCTTCTTGCCGGAACCAGGGTGACAGTTGTGGAGGAAAAGGTTACGTATTCCAAGGCAGATTCTGTACAGCTATAGATGCAAATATGTAACATATTCAAACGGTCTTTTATATTTACATTTTTAAATGGTTTTTGTATATGCAATTGTTTTTACATACAGTGGTGCCTCGCTTAACAAATGCCCTGCTTAACGAAATTTCCGCTTAACGAAAGGATTTTTCGAGCGGAGGTTGCCTCGCTAGACAAATTCATTTTATGAAAAATTCATCTAGCGAATTGCGGTTTCCCATAGGAATGCATTGAAATTCAATTAATGCGTTCCTATGGGCAAAAAAAAAAATCAAAATTTTTTCAATGCATTCCTATGGGATTCGCTAGACGAATTTTTCGTTATAAGAAAAGCCCCGTGGAACGAATTAAATTCGTCTAGCGAGGCACCACTGTATGTAATTATGTTGTTAATCGCTTCACGATGCCCCATGGGAAGTGATTCTGGCCTCTGCAGCAGCCTCAGCTTTTGTAGCTGGAGTCAGTCTGGACCCTGCCCTCACAGGCCAGGTGGAAAAAAGCTTTCAGGGTAGGTAGCAAGTCTTCTAGGATTCACAGCCAAGATAAGAATATACTGTACTAAAAATCCATGTTAACATATCTATTCTGGATGTTGGCTTTTTAAATGTTAGCAGATGACATGAATGTTACAATGTTACATTAAATGTTAAAGGTAAAGGTAAAGGGACCCCTGACCATTAGGTCCAGTCGTGACCGACTCTGGGGTTGCGCGCTCATCTCGCATTATTGGCCGAGGGAGCTGGCGTATAGCTTCCAGGTCATGTGGCCAGCATGACAAAGCCGCTTCTGGCGAACCAGAGCAGCACACGGAAACACTGTTTACCTTCCCGCTGTAGCGGTTCCTATTTATCTACTTGCATTTTTGATGTGCTTTCGAACTGCTAGGTTGGCAGGAGCTGGGACCAAGCATCGGGAGCTCACCCCGTCACAGGGATTCGAACCGCCAACCTTCTGATCAGCAAGCCCTAGGCATAGCTGCCAAGTTTTCCCTTTTCTCGCGAGGAAGCCTATTCAGCATAATGGAATTTCCCTTAAAAAAAGGGATAACTTGGCAGCTATGGGCCTAGGCTCAGTGGTTTAACCACAGCGCCACCTGGGTCCCTGTACATTAAATGTTACAATGACATGAAAACGCCCCTTTGCTTTTGCATTTTGAAAGTTCACTCATAATCTGGCCTTTCGTAGCCCTAATAAACTCTCTTGCTTCACCAGGTTGTCTCGTGGCCCGTTGTTCTCACCCCAAATGAAAGCCCAACCAAAAAAGGAAAAGATAAGGGGAAGGGGAAGGGGAAAGGGAAGGAGAAGGAGAAGGAGAAGGAGAAGAAGGCAGAGAAAGGGAAAAAGGACAAAGGCAAAGATGAGAAGGGAAAAGCAAAGGATGCTGGAAAGGTAATGAGAGGTGAGAGTTGCGCCCGACTGTTGCTCCAGTCAAAAGTGTATGAAGCCAGACAGCGGAGCAGTTAATGCCTGAAACAGAAATGTCAGTTTGCAAAACATGCATAAAGCATTTTATGTATGTAAACGCAAAATTAGGGGGGGGTTATTCTCAAAAGGTGTGGCCAGAGAGGATGGCAAGGGTGGTGGAAAGACTCAAGGATAATAATAATAATAATAATAATAATAATAATAATAATAATAATAATATATTTGTACCCCACCCATCTGGCTGGGCCTTCCCAGCCACTCTGTGCGGCTTCCAACAAAAATTTAAAATATATTAAAATGTCACACATTAAAAACTTCCCGGAACAGGGCTGCCTTCAGGTAGTTATTTATCTCTTTGACATCTGATAGGAAGGAATTCCACAGGGTGGGTTCCACTACCGAGAAGGCCCTCTGCCTGCTTCCCTGTAGCTTTGCTTCTCGCAGTGAGGGAACTGCCAGAAAGCCCTCGGTACTGGACCTCAGTGTTTGGACAGAACGATGGGGGTGGAGATGCTCCTTCAGGTATACTGGACCGAGGCCATTTAGGGCTTTAAAGGTCAACACCAACACTTTGAATTGTGCTCGGAAACGTACTGGGAGCCAATGTAGGTCTTTTAGGACCGGTGTTATACGGTCTCAGCGGCCGCCCCCAGTCACCAGTCTAGCTGCCTAGGAAACATTTTAACATTTCATGGTGCAGTGCAGTATCAAAATATTTTTGTTTAATTTGTTGAGTATGTAGCTGCATTGTTTAATACTTTCTGCATATTCCATGATCATATTGCAAAGTAGCTGTGTTCTGTGTTATACATCAAGCACTGCTAGGAGTTGTTTCTTTTTAATTTTCCGTTGCATTTCTTATCAATTTTAAAAAAAAGGTGTAGTGTGAGCAAACTTTTAATCTAACAGTATGGCCCAGATAAAAAAAAGTTTGAGAACCACTGGGTTAAGCAACCCGGGAAGCCTTCCCTTCCCGTTATGTCCAAACAAGGTTTGTTGCTCCTTAACAACAAACAGCCTTAACACCTCATTTGTGCCGTGGAGCATTGTGGGGCAGCACTTTCTGTGCTGTGCTCGCTGTGACTTGAAAGAGTGTGGGCTGAAGTTAGCCCAGGTCCAGGTCCAGGTTTTTTTCAACGGAGGCAGCTCTGGCTCCGTGTGCTGCCTTGCAAACGGCCCTTTTCTCTTGGGGGGGTGCACGTTGACCATGCCTCCTGGGGGGATCCTGGCCATGTCATTGCCAGGTAGCCAATCGGGTGGCTGGGGTGTGTGGCTGGTGTGCCCCCCCCCCCCAGCTTTGATCCTGGGTACGCCCATGACTCTGCTTTTGCTGCTGTAGTCCAAAATATCTGGAAGGCTTTAGATTGGCGAAATCTGTTTTGCATTTGTTTGTAGGGCGAGCCTAAAGCATTTGGATCCTTTAGGTGAGGCAGCAGATGGTGTCTTTCCCCCCACTCCAGAGAGAACCCTAAACTTGCCAAGTTATTTTGGTATCCAAGGCAGAAAACCCCAGAAGTGTCTCTTTCCTTCTTTGGCAGGTAAAACAAAAATAACAGTAATAAAAAAACTTCTGCCTTTTGTGACAGCCATAATTAGCTGCCTTTGGTCCCTGCCTCACTTGCCCAACAGTGGAGCCAGGGCTGGTTTTGGATTTTCTGCTGTTCTCAATTGACGACAACAAAAGCAATAATAAGTTACCATATTTTTTTGTTTTTTAAAAAAATGTATTTAGCAGATTATGTTGCATTTGCAATAGAACTGCCAGGATAACAGTGTTTAAAAACATAATAAAATTTCCAAGATGGTGGTCTTGGAATTGCATACCCTCTAACATTTCTCCAACAAAAATAGGGACATCCTATTCAATAATAATAATAATAATAATAATAATAATAATATCCCACTCATCTGACTGGGTTGCTCCAGCCACTCCACTTCCAACATAAATAATAACATAATAAAACATTAAACATTAAAGAAACTTCCCTATACATAAGATGTCTTCTAAAGGTTGTATACTTATCTCCTTGGTTCTGGGGTTGCATAATTCCATACCCTCCAACATTTCTTTGATGAAAATAAGGATGTCCTAAGGGAAAGACAATATTTGATCTGGGATCAAATCAGAAACCAGGACGGCTTTTGTAAATCCGGGACTGTCCCTGGAAAATAGGGACATCTGGAGGGTCTGGAATTAGGATTCAGTATCAGTGAATCGCAAATAAACAAGGAATTAATTCATAAATATTTAAATTCAGTGGTACCTCTACTTACGAATTTAATGCATTCTGAACGCACATTCGTAAGTCGAAAAAATGTGTAAGTCGAATCCCATAGGAATGCATTGGGAGAAAAAAATCGAAAATCAAAGAAACCCTATCTAAAAATTCGTATGTAGAAAAAATCCTATGTAAACCACATCCAAGATGGCAGACGGAGCTCCATTCGTAAGTAGAGGTAACACTGTAAATAAAAAGTTAGCTAACTGTAACTCCTCCTCTGACCCATGGCAATTTTTGTAGACTCTTTAAATTGACCTACTTGAGTTTACAATATACATTATTGCAGCAGCTGCATTGCGGTTGTGTTTGTTGTTAGTGTTTGGTTACTGCGGCTGTTAGCTGTATATTCTGAAAATCTTTGAATAAAAACATTAATAACCCAGAATGAATTGATCTGATGTGCTGCCACATCCCCATAGGGTGGGAAGAAAAAGAAATCCCCTTCTCCCGAGCTACGAAGTGACCCTCCCATCGTGAAGATCCTGGGCTCAGGCCATGTCAATCTGGAAAGCCTTCTGGCGGGAGAGCCTCTCGTGGAGACTGTGTGCGACTTTGGCATCCTGATAACGGAGTCAGCTGTCAAGCCCCCATCTCCGAAAGAAAAGGTATTTGGCAACTGAATCTGTGTTAAGTGCAGCCATCAGGTCAGAAAAGGTTGCTTTCCTGATAAAGCCCCCCCGTGGGCAGAAATGGGCCTTGGTACTCCTATTTATTTCACCAACGTTGCCTGAAACAGGACAGAAACGGCTGTTAGGCCTGTGCTTAGAGAGTCAGAATGGGAGGTTAGGTTGGCCCCCACCCCAACATAAATCCTGAAAAAGCTTTCCCTGTCATCAACCAACATGGCCAAGGTGGTTTCAGTCGCATGGTGGGGCCTGGATTCCAGTCGGAAGGGATCCAAATAGTCCACATGCTCCAGATGTGCCTGGAGGGAGCTCCCACTCAGCCACCTCGCCCAGGAAGGCTATCTGCAACAAGGAAAGCAACGTGAAAAGCGAAACTTGAAAGTATGGGGGGGTAACATTTTCCTGATGCAACATCCTCTAGCCTCCCTGCAAACAAACCAGAAAAAATGCTCATTCAGCAGCCAACAACATCTAATCTCCCCACAACTAAGCCAGGATAAAAGCAGTCCAAGAGGGTTGTAGTGATTGAGAGCTCAGGAGTCATGAGGCCTTTCGCGTGGCCCCTTTGTAGCACCCTGGGGGCATGAGGTCTACTGCATGGAGCAAGGGCTATGAGATGTCACCCCGCCTACCAAGCAGCCGCATGGCCCACAAATATGGGGCTGCCCATCAGCTGGGCTTCTTGTGGCCAATGTTATGTGCACATTGCCTTGAGAATGGTGGTTTAGAAGAGGGGTCAGCAAACTTTTTCAGCAGGGGGCCAGTCCACTGTCCCTCAGACCGTGGGGGGGGAGACTTTTTTTTTGGGGGGAGGAAATGAACGAATTCCTATGCCCCACAAATAACTCAGAGATGCATTTTAAATAAAAGCACACATTCTACTAATGTAAAAACACCAGGCAGGCGTTCCAAATAACCCAGAGATGCATTTTAAATAAAAGGACACATTCTACTCATGTAAAAACACGTTGATTCCCGGACCGTCCGCGGGTTGGATTTAGAAGGCAATTGGGCCGGATCCGGCCCTTAGTTTGCCTACCCATGGTTTAGAAGATGATTAATAAATGTACCGTAATAATGATAATGACCTCAGGTTGTGCCACGGAGTCTCAAAAACGTGTAGGTCAAGCCTCCATCTGGCAGTACAGACTGTTCCTGGAAGAACTCTTGGTCTGTCATAACCTTGGATGGGAAAAAATACCCACATTTTAAAATAACTTGGCTGATCAGACTGAAAGTACAGAAGTGTGGTTTAAAGGGTGTGGATCCAAAGTATTTAATCGGTATGACATTTCTGCACTGCCTTTTTTTTTTTTTTTAGTACATGTGTGTTTCTAGCCTCCCTAAAAAGCACAAACTTCTTTTCCGTAGGATAGTAAAAAGGGTGCAAAAAAGGACAAAAAGGGCAAAGCTGTGGCTGCCGAGAGCGCAGCGACAAAGAAGGCCACCCCACCTGTCAAAGGTAATTCCAGGAGAGCCCCTTCATATTATGGTTATTTTGGGTGACTTTGAGTGCTAGAAATCTGCATGAAGCCCAGGCAAACTGCAAAGTTAAAATCTTCACTAAGATGACAATTATGCAAAACAGTGGTGTTTTGCATACCTAACTGCCTGTAACTAGGGCTGTGTACCCACTATATATTTAAAGTACATTTGAAAGACATTTCCTTCCTTCTGGGAACGGTAGTTTGTTAAGGGTCACTGGGAATTGTAGCTCTGCTTGGGGTAAACTTCATTGCCCATAATTCTTTCAGGGAAAGAATGTGCTTTGAATATTCTTTAAAGGTATAATGGGTACGTACCCTAGGGATGTAAGAAAACATAGTTTTCAATTCTGCCCCAAACAGCACTGGTTCCAGTCCACAACCGTTTGTTTTCTGCCCAAAACTATTCTACTTCTCTCTCCATCTGCTGTGGGGAAATTGTATAGCTCACATTATTAATTATGTAAATTACATTATTGCATTGTCATTACGCTATTCCACCCTATTAATTCCAGTGCAAAGGAAACACAGTATGGATGGGAAGCAGGAAGCAACGTAATCAGCAATGTGCTCCTTGTGGACTGGAAGCCACAAGAATAGTGACTATTGGCATAACTGATTTGTGTTCCAGACATGGGACGAAGAAGCAAACATTGGAAGTTAATTTTGTTTAACAAAATTTCTGTAAAGCTTACAAAATTTCTAAACACATATCAAACATAACAGCAAAACATTAAAATCATCAATAAAAGAACGGTATTTAAAACTGTCACAGTGGCCGGAGTGGGCTACTTCAGAGTAACGACTCTACACCGCTCTGCATTTTATCTTTTTATTGGTGCTGCGTATTTACAGTGCTGAAGGCAGTGCTATTTACAGAGACACATCTTATCCGCTAGAATCAGAACCTCCGAGTGGCGTTTGGCGCGTTTTTCTCCAACATAACTTGGGGAGACCCAGCCTCTTCCCCCTACGTTTTCGGCGCAGTTCCGGAGTTGGGGGAATAGGTCTGCCCCCCTTGCTTCCCTCTTCCTGTCCCACCTGGGACGATGGCTCCGCTACCCTGCCTGAGCCTCGGACCCCACTTCCTGCTTCCCCACTTGAGATGGAGCTCTCCCTGCTTTCCCCTGCGCTCGGGGATGGGCTGGAACTCAGGAGGGGAGGGACTTCGCGATATCCCCTGTCCCTCACATCCACCCCCCTCCCAGGCCCCCCTTCTCCTCGGGCTCCAAGGGCGTCGGTGACGACTGAAAGCCTAAAAACTCTGTGCTGTCCGAGCCTGTTGGTGTGAACACCTCTCCCCAATCCCTCGAGCTCCCTCCTTCCGCCTGAGAAGACTGAAAGCCCAAGAAGTTCGTGGCGTCCGAGCTGGTGGGGGTAAAAATACGCTGCCAGTCTGCCTCTTCCTCTGACAGGGTGGACCTCGGAGACACCCATACCTCTTCCTCCGGGTTCTCAAACTCCGCTTCCCATCCCCACGGTGAACTGCTCTCTGCGACCTCCTCCCCTCCCCCTCCCCCTCTCTTTCCATGTGCCAGGGCTTGGGTCTGTGTGGGAAGAGTGCGTGGAATTCTTCCACCAAGAATTCCTCCTGTATCTGAGTGGCTGGGACCCATTCATTTTGGGAAGGCGGCTCATCCTCCCATGCCATGAGGTACTCCAGGCCCCCCACCCCTCTCCGTGAATCAAGGATGGCCGTGGCTTCATTGAGTTGCTCCCTGCCTCCCCTCTCCCCCCCTCCCTCGGGGGTCTGTTCGCTGCCTCGGAGCCTGCTGCTTTCCCTGTATGGCGACAGCAGCGATCTATGAAAAACTGGATGCACCCTCATGTCCTCTGGCAGTGCCAGCCTGAAGGCAACCGGGTTGACCTGTTGCGTGACCGTGAAGGGGCCCAACCTTCTGGGTGCCAACTTCTTGCACCGCCCTCTTGTGGGAAGGCCCTCCGAGGACAACCAAACCTTGTCCCCCACCCTGATGACCTCCCCGTGTCGCCTGTGGCGATCTGCCCCCTTCTTGTACGCTTCCTTGGCCCTCTCCAAGTGTTCCCTGAGCTGCTGGTGCACCGTCTCCAGTTCCTCTGCCCAATCCTCTGCCTGTGGGCCCTCCTCCTCCTCCCCCTCCCTCTCCGGGAAAGATCTGAGGTCGCGCCCGTAGTTGGCCTTAAAGGGCGACACCCCTGTGGAGACGTGCACCGCATTGTTGTAGGCAAATTCTGCCAGTGGCAGGCGATCCACCCAGTCCGTTTGCCTCTGGCTGACGTAGCATCTCAGGTACTGCTGCAGAATGGCGTTGACCCTCTCTGCCTGTCCATTGGTCTGCGGGTGCCGGGCCGTCGACAAGCTGACCTCCACCTGCAGGAGGTTCATGAGCCGCCTCCAGAACCTGGAAACAAATTGGCGGCCTCGATCCGAAATAACTCTTAAAGGTAATCCATGCAGTCTGAATACGTGGTCAACAAACAGTTTGGCTGTCTCTTCTGCAGAGACCGCCCTGGCACACGGTATGAAATGGCCCATTTTGGACATGAGGTCC
The DNA here is from genome assembly GCF_963506605.1 of Zootoca vivipara. Lineage (NCBI taxonomy): Eukaryota > Metazoa > Chordata > Lepidosauria > Squamata > Lacertidae > Zootoca > Zootoca vivipara. The sequence goes on from NC_083292.1 coordinate 5,350,905, forward strand.
ACCACCACCAACACTGCGGTCTTGCCCCTGGACGACGGCAGGTCTGTGATGAAGTCCATGGACACTACTTCCCACGGCCTGTGCGGTGTGGCTAATGGCTCCAGCAACCCTGCTGGTGCTGCTCTGACAACCTTTGCTCGCTGGCAGGTGTCACAGCCCCTTACATAGTCCCGAACATCTTCCCGCACCCCTGGCCACCAGAAGTGTCTCATGACTAGGTGAGTGGTTTTGTCCCTTCCAAAATGACCCGCCGTTGGGTTGTCGTGCATCTGCTTGAGGACCTTACCTCTGAGCTGGTTGGTGGGCAGGTACAGGGCTCCCCTGTAAAAAAGCAGCCCCCCGCGTTCTGCAAAGTCTTTTGCTTGCTCCCTCCCCCCTCGTAGGTCTCTGAAGATGCGGGTGGCAAACTCATCTGCTGCCGTCAGTGCTGTGAGTTCTGCCTCGCTCACCACTGCTGCTCCGCAGGACCATGTCGACGGGGTGCTGGTGGCAACTCCTCCTCCATGTACTCTGGCTTGCGGGAGAGGGCATCCGCCCTGACATTCTGCTCCCCCGGTATGTAGTGGATGGAGAAGTTGAAGTGCGAGAAGAACTCTGCCCACCGTATCTGTCGCTGGTTGAGCACCCTGGCTGTTCTCCAGAACTCCAGGTTCTTGTGGTCCGTGCACACCTGAATGGGGTGCTTGGCGCCCACCAGGAAGTGTCTCCAGTGTTTAAACACAGAATGGATCGCGAGAAGCTCCTTATCAAACACCGTGTAGTTGCGCTCTGGTTGGGTCAGCTTCCTGGAGAAAAAGGCACAGGGTCTCCACTCTCTGTTGGCATCCAGTTGCAACAGGATCGCTCCCACAGCTCTGTCTGAAGCATCGGTTTCCACGCGTAGGGGCGCATCCTGCACCACGTGGAACAGGTTCTGGTCTGAGGCGAACACCCTCTTGAGGCCTTCGAACGCTGCTTGCGCCTCCGGTGTCCACGTGAACTTCTGCTTGCCTCTCAGGCAGTCAGTGATGGGAGCCGTAACCCGCGAGAAGTACTTGATGAACTTCCTGTAGAAGTTGGCGAAGCCTAGTAGGCGTTGGGCATCTTTGCGCGTCCTGGGGCTGTGCCAGTCCAGGATGGCCTGCACCTTGTCCTTGTCCATCGCTAGCCCCTTGTCTGACAGCTTGTAGCCCAGGAAGTCCACCTCTTTGGTGTGAAACTTGCACTTCTCCAGCTTCACATACAGATGGTTCTCCTTCAGGCGCTGCAACACCTCCCTGACATCCTTCACATGCTGCACTGGGTCATTGGAGTAAATAAGGATGTCATCCAGGAAGACCAAGCAGTTCTTGAAGAGGAGGGACCCCAGGACGTGGTGCATGAAGGCCTGGAAGCAAGCAGAGCCCCCTTGCAAACCGAAGGGCATCACCAGATATTCAAAAGAGCCCAGTGGCGTGAACATCATGGTCTTCCACTCATCGCCTTCCCGGATCCTGATCAAGTTGTAGGCCCCCCGCAGGTCGAGCTTGGTGAAGACCTTGCCCCTGCGTGCCGCTGTCAGCAGATCGTCCACTCTGGGCATAGGGAAAGCCACCGGTTCCGTCACGCTGTTGAGCCGTCTGAAATCCACCACCAGACGGCGCTGTTGTGTGTCTTTCTTGTCCACCCAGAAGACCGGGCTGCCCCCCGCTGCCTTGCTTTCTCTGATGAACCCCTGCTTGAGGTTCTTGTCGATGAACGCACGCAGATCCTCCAGTTCCTGGTCTGACATGGAGTACAGTTTGGCAGGGGGTAGCGTGGCCCCTGGCACCAGGTTGATCTGACAGTCAAAGGACCTGTGGGGAGGCAGGTGGTCGGATTCCGCTTCGCTGAAGACTTCCTGCAGGTCCCAGTACGGCTTGGGTATTGCCTCACCCCCCTTGACGTGCATGGTGGCCACCGTGGCTATTGGAGGCCCCTCCCCTGGTTGGTGCTGCATGCAATGTTCCAGACAAAAGTCTGATCCAAACGTGATGCATCTCTGGTGCCAACTGATGGAGGGGTCATGGCGCGCCAGCCAGCTCATGCCCAAGACTATGGGGGGGTCCGAGATGGTGGTGACGTTGAATGCTAGTGTCTCTGAGTGTCATCCCACCCTCATTCTCATGGGGGGGGGTCTGATGGGTGATGGCCCCTCCAAGTAACTCCCTGCCATCAATGGTGGCGACGTGCAGGGGAAAATCCAGCTGCAGAAGTTGGATCTGGTGCTCTTCTGCAAAGTTTCTCGAAAAGAAATTTGCGGACGCCCCCGAGTCAATTAATGCTAAGACCGTCAGGGGGTACCCATTTGGGAGCGTTAGAGTCACTTCTAGAACCACCCCTGCTCTGGGGGTGGGTGGGCTGGTGCTTCTCCTCGCTGCGCGGGTGGGTGGGTTGGGGCTGTTGGCTGCCGTTTGTGCCTGGCTGCTGCCCCTTGTCTCCTGCAGCCAGGCTGTCTCGTTTCCCTGCTGTGGTGCTGTGTCAGTGGGGGAGGGCACAACCGTTCCCGCCTTTCCTTGCCACTCCCGGCGATGTGGGCAGTCTCTGACGAGATGCTGGGGGGAGTTGCAGAGGAAGCAGTTTCCGCCCCTCCCCTCCTTGCGTCTTGGTGCCGCCGGGGTTTGAAAAGCCCGCGCGCACGTGCGCTATCAATTTGCATATGTTCCTGGTCTTGGCTGGCCCCAGGCGTGGCTTGGGAGGGCTGTTGGGGGAGTGGCTTCTCCAGAGACCGTGGGAACCAAGCCTGCTTTGCGCGCGTTGCTTGCTTGTCGTTCCACCGGGATTCCTGTCTCACCCCCACCGCCAGAGCCGCTTTGCTGAGCTCATCCATGCTATTGGGCTTTGGACCTCTCGAGAGCTCATCCTTGACATCCTCATGCAACCCCAAATAGAACGCCGTTTGCATCGGAGGCGAGTGCAGTTCCCACCCCAGTCTGTGCACCAGCATGGTGAATTTCGCCCAATATTCGCGAACTGTCATTTTTCCCTGGCGTAAATTATGCAGTTCCTCTTTGGTCTGGTCCATATGGCTATCAGACGCATACATTACTCTTAAGCCTTCTAAAAATAGTTTGACATTCTTCATGCAAGGATTTTTTGTCGCTATTAACGGTCTGAGCCATTCCCTTGCTGCCCCGGTAAGGTGTTCCACTACAAACGCTACTCTGTGTGCATCATCAGGGAACTCATCATTGTGCAGCTCAAGGGCATACAAGATCTCAGTCTCAAAGCCATGATACTCCCTTGGATCTCCATTGAACTTGCTGACTAGGGTCCCTGCTCTCCTTCCTGGCAGCACTTGGAGTTGGGGGGCCCCTCTCCCCTTGTTTTTCTCTGCATCCAACTTGTTCTGGAGGTCTGCCGCTACCACCCTTAACTGCTGCTCTTTTTCCTGTAGCGGTCTCACCTGTTCAGCAAGGTTTTTGCAGTCCTCCTTGACCTGCTCCGTTTCTTGCTTAGCCGCCTTTAATTCCCCCTGTGCCTGCATGGCCAGTTGCTGCAGGTCCTGCTGGGCTTTCTCCGCGATCTGCCGCCATTTCTCCGCTTCTGGCGCGCTCATCCCGGCAACTCCAAAGTAGCCCAAAAAAAAAAGACTCGGAGGTTGCTGTCACAGTGGCCGGAGTGGGCTACTTCAGAGTAACGACTCTGCATTTTATCTTTTTATTGGTGCTGCGTATTTACAGTGCTGAAGGCAGTGCTATTTACAGAGACACATCTTATCCGCTAGAATCAGAACCTCCGAGTGGCGTTTGGCGCGTTTTTCTCCAACATAATAACTTGGGGAGACCCAGCCTCTTCCCCCTACGTTTTCGGCGCAGTTCCGGAGTTGGGGGAATAGGTCTGCCCCCCTTGCTTCCCTCTTCCTGTCCCACCTGGGACGATGGCTCCGCTACCCTGCCTGAGCCTCGGACCCCACTTCCTGCTTCCCCACTTGAGACGGAGCTCTCCCTGCTTTCCCCTGCGCTCGGGGATGGGCTGGAACTCAGGAGGGGAGGGACTTCGCGATATCCCCTGTCCCTCACAAAAACATTCAAAAGATGATTAAAAGCAATAATAAGCTAAAAGAGATGTATATTTGGATAGGCATGCCTAAGCAAAAATATTTTAAACAACACCAAAAGGTCCTGACGCCAATAAGCAGGGAGTTCCAAAGTGTAGCTGTTGCCACACCAAAATACTCTTTTTTTTATTGAATGAGTATCCTATGGCACTTGTAACAGCGCACCGACTGAGGCAGCCAAGATGGGGTTAGGCAAGGAAATTTATGCTCCCATTTCCATTCCCAATGGAATTCTCTGGCATTTCTCCCTGTACCTGCATTTTTGCGAGCATTTTGCTTCTCTTATGAGGACCAGGAACTACTAGTTCTTTTTAAAAGGGTAATGGAAAAATCACCAAGAGGTCATGATTCTATGTCATTCTGTTAAGACTACTTCGGAACAAAGGAAGCTGCCAAGTCAGAACCATTTCCCCATCTACCTCAGTATTGTCTACACTGACTGGCAGCAGCTCTCCAGGATTTCAGACAAGGAGTCTTTTCCAGCCCTCCCTGGAGAGGCCAGTGGGGACTGAACCTGTGACCTTTGGCTCGCAAGGCAGGTGCTCTGCCACTGAGCTGTGGCCCTTCCTCCTTGTCAGAGTGGACTGGTATGACTATCTTACACACTGTTACGTTGAGGAACTGATTTGACCTTTCCTGGAGATCTCAGGCCATTACAAGGAAGCTGGGTGCGAGAAAATCTATGAGTAGATTGTGCCCCTGTTGGTTAGACATGGTCAGACCCATTTTCCATTTTAATTGCACCCAGAATCAGTTGCAGCCACCTTACGGTAGGACAGACTCTGCTTTCTGTTACATCACACACTAAAGGCGTCTGCACTTTCCTTGGGCTTGAGGTCCAGGAACTCAATGGGACTTTGTTCTGTGTTGGATTGTGCTGTAAGTGCACATTTTAGGCCTTCATTTAAACACTTGTAAGGAGCTGAGCTTGTTCCAACTACAGGAAACGGCTGCCGTTGTCTTCCAACTGGTGTCAAATATTTAGTTACTAGCCCATATAACTAAACATAATATATAATTTGGTGCTTGCCGCTTCCGGTTTTCCATGAAACTGATTATGATGTTTACCTGGGAGGCAGGTAATTCCTTTCAGCATCATGTGGAGAGTTGTTAAGCCAGGGCAGAGATGACTTTGTGATAAACACTCTGACTTATCCATGTGTCAGGGTGCCTGGGTGGGAGAAATGAAGGGGAAATATGTTTTGATATAGAGGCATTTCCTTAAATGGTTTGTGAAAGGCAGACAATTTGTTTGTAGATGTTTGGGTGAGGGTGGGGGGAAGAATTAGGACTGTTGAAGTTGAAAATGTTGCTTTCATAAAGTCATGTGGCAGGGAAGTGTGGTATCAATTCATGCACGCGGGATTCTGCCTACATGCACCCCAAACAGCAATGAAATGTTTTGGCATCAAAAAATAAACCTGGAAGGTGAAGAAATTGTTGCAGGCGCACCACCTTCTGCTCCACCAGGGGCACTTGAGCAATATGATTTTGTGGTCAACCAGCCTTCCCCAGCCTGGTGCCGCCTACCTGTTTTGCACTACCTGTTTTGCCCCCAGCACCTCTGTGCCGGCTGGAGCAGATGGGAGTTGTGCTGCAAAAGAGCTGGAGAGAACACCCAGTGGCAGAAGGCTGGTTCCAACAGGAAGCAGGGCAATGACCATGTTACTGTAAACATATGAAGTGGCATTGAAAGTTATAACCTTCAATTAATTAATTAAATTAATCAAAACCTTAACGATTGGGCGCGGTTTAGCTCAGGGGATAAAGCTACAAGCAGTCTGTCTCTGGGATCTTTAATGACTCCCAATGTCAATTCCAAACAATCTGATAACCTGCACCCAGGGCCGGCTCTACGGGCAGTCTGGGTGGCGCGGGGCGCCGGCCCACCAGCCGCGGCTAGAAACGTAGCGGGGCGGGGCCGCCGAAGCGATCTCTGCACCATGGCATGCTTGAGACGGCCCTGTCTGCACCTTTGCTTTTTCCTTCAGCTTAAAACCTCCTGGAGTTATGAATTTAAAAATTACTGAATGGGTAGTCCCTCCTGGCTACATAGGAAGTTGACTCACACCCATCTTCCCAAGTAGCTCAGGACACTGACTGAGGACAGGGTTGCTCTCAGACCTGCAGGCTGCAAAACATTTGCTCTACCACTGACTGACATCCTTTCCCATTGCTGCCCCCCCCCATCAGCTCAGCCCCTTAGAGGTATAATAGTCAGTTAAAAACAAACCAACAAACCCTGGAAGGCTACACGGGTTGAGGGAAAAGGTGTATATCCTTCAAGGGGTCAGTTATAAGTACACCCACCCAGTGGGTAGGAGGCTTAAAAGAAGCAACCGTACATATTTCTCCCTGCTTTTTCCAGGAAAGGGGAAAAAGAAGGACTCTCCAGACGGGGCAGATACCCTTCAGAGCCAGCCAGTACCGCTGACGGTGGAATTCCAAATGCATCATGAGAAATGGAAGTCAACTTCACAAATCCTTTTAAATTACAACATGGCAGAGTAATTGTTTTGCGGGGAGCACAGATTGTGCTTTTTAAAAAGCTTCAGGGGTGAGGGATGTCTACCTGCCGTGGGAAGCTGAGGTTGTAAAGGCAGGCAGTGGCAGCAAAGGTTATGCCAGTGCAGGGATGCCTTTATATCACACACCTGCAACTTTGGCCTGACCTCAGAAATTTGACCACTCGGCTCATCCAAGATGCAGGGAGCATCACTTTCCTGTGGAACACTGAAGACCTGGTGCCTTTGGGTGGGGGGCAGCGACACGGCAGAATTGATTTATTTGCAAATGTTCCGAGGTCCAGATGCAGAACTGTCCAAAGGCAGAATCGGCACAGGTTCCCCCTCCCTCAAAACGGTTCTGAATAGACAAGAGTTCCCCAGCCTTTCTGCTTCCAAAATCCAAGATCAGCATTAGTGGCTAAACCCTGCCCACCCCCTCCCCCCCCAAATAGAGACAAAATATTTGATGGGACCATTGGCTTAAAGAAAATGTACGAACAGTATGTCGTCTGTCTTTGATTTTCAGTTTAGCCTCTAAACTTTTGTAAGAATCAAGGGAATAAAATCTTTAACCATCTATCAACAGCCAATATATGCTCCTGTCTCACTGTGTGGGAAGTTTGAAACCCGCAAATACGGACACCCGAAAGCCTACAGATGTGGGTGTAAATGCATGTGTGCTCTGTTCTTTATTTGTGCCTGATAATTGACACTCCAAAGCCTGCAAAAGCTTTACTCAACAATAGCTCAACAATTTTGTCTTCAGCATCTAGTGCAGTGGTACCTCGGGTTATGTACTCTACGGGTTACATATTTTCGGGTTACGTACCATTTTACTGTAACCTGGAAGTAAGTAAACCCGGAAGTGAGCTCTCTGGAGGCCTCGCTGTTGCCCGGCGCGCAACCCTGACATTGGTGGGCCTGCAGAGGCCTCCGCGACTGGGCTGAAGCCGCAGAGGCTTTCCGAGGCTGTGCGGATGTCTGGACTTCACTCCCAGCATTCACGAATGCCAGGAGCCAGGCGGGGCGGCCGCTCGTCCCCTGGATGCCCCCTCAGTCCTGCAACTGCTCTTCCCTCGGCTTGCCGCTCCTCCTGCCGCTGCTGTGAGGCCGGCCAGCTGGCCGGCAGATACCATGGAGAGAGACCCGGCGGCGCTGCTGCAGGTGAGCCCCAGTGACCTTCGCCGGCGGGGCCCGGTCTCAGGGCGGGGGAGCTGAGGGGAGCCGGCTGGCCTACCTGCCCACCCACTTGCATGCCTTCCTGCTGCACAGGGAGAGGCGGCGACGGCGGAGGGCCCGGCGGCCCCCAACCACCTGTGGGTCTCGCTTAGAGGTAACTCGGAAATGGGTGGGGGGTTGCGCACCGAGCTATGTCTGTCAAGGCAGGGGAGATGGGGCCTCTAGGACTACCCGCCACAAGGTCCAGCCATTCGACAAGGAGCCACCTCTCAGCCGCGCTGCTCCCTGGCAGAGTCATTGGGTGTGCGAGGCAAAACGGCCCCCGATGGGTCTCCTCTCTCCTAGTTGCTCCAGGAGGGTGGTTGTGTGTGTGTGTTTTCCGTGGGATGGCCCCCCTCAAAAAGGGGCAGTGCTTGGGCTCTGGAGGAGAGTGGAGTGGGAGGCAGGGCTGCAGCAGGAGAACATTGATAGCATGCCAGGATGGGCAGCCTCCAGGATCAGAGCATCCTCTCTCTATCCCCCCCCCCAATCTTCCTTGACTGCCAGCTGATGGGGCCGATCCAGCAAGGTTAAGGTGGAAGATTTATTGCCTTCCTGCCCCTGTTAGAAGCAGGGGTTGCTGGAGGCATCTCCCCACTGTGGGGAGACTGGGCAGGCCATTAAGCTGTAAGGCTCTTCTGCTCCTGGTTGATTGTGTGACTGCAGAAATGGATAAAAGGCCCCCATCCAAACTGACTATCATCAGTGCATGTAAGGGGAAAAAATGTTAATTTTTCATCCAAAATACTGTCTTATTTATTTTATAGTACAGTACATTGATAATTAACGGACACGGGTGGCGCTGTGGATTAACCCACAGAGCCCAGGGCTTGCCGATCAGAAGGTTGGCAGTTCCAATCCCTGCGGCAGGGTGAGCTCCTGTTGCTCGGTCCCAGCTCCTGCCAACCTAGCAGTTCGAAAGCACGTCAAAGTGCAAGTAGATAAATAGGTACTGCTACAGCGGGAAGGTAAACGCCGTATCCGTGTGCTGCTCTGGTCCGCCAGAAGCGGCTTTGTCATGCTGGCCACATGACCTGGAAGCTGTATGCCAGCTCCCTCGGCCAATAACGCGAGATGAGCGCCGCAACCCCAGAGTCGGTCACGACTGGACCTAATACCTTTATTATTTTCTTCATTTTATGGATCAATGGTCTCGTTAGACAGTGAATTTCATGTTAAATTGCTGTTTTAGGGGGTGTTTTTCAACGTCTGGAGCGGATCAATCCACTTTCCATTACTTTCAATGGGAAAGTTCGCTTCAGGTTAAGAATGGACTTCCGGAACCAATTAAGTACTTAACCTGAGGTACCACTGTACAAGACATTTCCCACACCAGCAAATCGCATCATTGTAACTTTTGGGACTACCCTGGACATGCCACCTAGCTAGCAAGTTTAATAGAGTATCTTTGGTTTGGTGAAATATGTTCTATTCATCAACCTGGATTATTAGTTCCATTTTATCACAAAGCAAGTTTCTAGACCTCATGGTTTCAGAGAAGCTCAGAAGAGAACTGAATAGCAATGGTCATAGTTGAGACAGAACTTGTGTTGACTTACGTCTCCTACTGCACCCTGCCTCTCATGTATTCTGCAGTTTGATTCACATTGTTTATTTTGCAACAGAAAATCTATGCTTTCCTTGAGTTTTATTTATATTGGTCTACAGAAATTGGGCAGTATTTTTTGTCTTTTGCTCTCCACTTCCAGAATCAAACACAGCCCCTATACTGTAGGGCACCTTTTTTCAAGCTGGTGCCCTCCAGATGTTTTGTGCTACAACTCCCATCAATCCCCACTGCTGTAGGGAGTTATCTCTGCACCCGCATCTCTCTCAACCATTTCCCTTTCAGCCTCCTGCATCAAGATGATTGGCAGAAGGGTGCAAGATGATTATCTTCCTCTCCCTTCCCCTTAGACGCAATTTCAGTCTAGTAGATTGCCACCTCATTAAATAAAGACGTATTTGCCAATGAAGCGCATGCATTTGGGGAAGAGCCACAGAGCATTTGGGAGAAGGAATGCACTTAACTGGGTGTCCATATCAAATTTCGCTTAAATTATCTACCGAAGATTTACTAATTTACTGCAGGGGCCGCTCGGCGGAGCGAAGTGAGGGAAGAGGGTTCCTTCCCACAGATAACTGAAGAAAGCGAAGCAGCCACCGGCTACTCAAGGCCGCCGCCATCTTGGTTCGGTCAAGGCGCAGCGGAAATACGTCATCTCCTGCGCCACGGCTAATGCCATAGAGCTGATTTTGTGAGGCGCAGATGTAGCCTTTCGCGCCCTTTTTCTTCTACGAGAGTCCCGGTCTTTACGTTTCGCCCCGTCGCCTTCCTCAGAGACTGATCTTCCCTCGGCTGGGACTATTAGGGATTTACAACGCTAGGGCGACAACAAAAATCCTCCTGATTGGAAGTCGCCTCCTCCTCCTCCGCTCTATCATCACTTCCACTCTGAAACGGAACTGGTCCAGTTTATGCTCACGCTGAGCGGGAAGGAGAAGGTGCGTACTACAGAGGCGCGAAAGGGAAGAGTGGCGCTCCACTGTGCATACGGCGAGCTTGCTCCCCGCCCGCCGCCAGAGGCCACGTGCCTCAGAGTCCCAGTCGCTGGAAAGTGTGAGCGAGGTGGAATTGCTGTCGGCTGCTGCGAGAACGGAGCGCCCTCTCGTCTATATATATTATATAGAGCACGTCTGTCAGTGGAAGACAGGAGTGCCTGGCGTGCTATGGTCCATGGGGTCACGAAGAGTCGGACACGACTAAACGACTAAACAACAACAATATTAGTGACAATAATTTGAAGGTATTGTTCAGCTAGTTGGAGTGTATTTTCCCCTAGCTTAGATTTTTGATTTATTTTGCAATACAACCAGCTTTTCTCTTGTTTCCCGTGTGTGGTGGTGGGGGTGGGCGATGTTAGGATCTCTTACTCGCAAGTAGGACCCTGGCAGATATACATGCCTGACTGGCATGTTCTCTCCCTCCTGGTCGATCGTTCAAACGCTTTCTTCTGCCTGAAGATCACAGCGACTGATGCCAACTGACATCAGCACACTTACGGATCCGCAGAGTTTGCACAATTGCGTAACAGAACTCAATAGCACAGCATTTGGCTAGTTACAGGTAGGTAGCCGTGTTGGTCTGAGTCGAAACAAAATAAAAACATTCCTTCAGTAGCACCCTAATCTACATTTATTTACATAAACACACACAAGGAGTACTGCAACATGGCTCCCCCTCTCTCTCTAGCATCAGGCAGAGTAAAAACAAAGGACGGTAGTCCCACTTCAGGAGAAACAGTAACACAAACATCCTGTTTCTGTCAAGTCCGACTCTGTGGAAAACATGAAAACATACACCATCATGTGATAGACAACAATCCCATGAATACAAACACAGGGAATGAATCTCTAACAGGCGAGGGGGGGGGTTCAGGCACTGGGGGTAATAATGGTGGTGGTGGTAGAGGTAAAAAATAAGGGGAGGGGGAGGTCACCCCAATATGACAGTGAAAGGAGATCAGAAAGAAATGGGGGAGATACAGTTAGAAGAAGAAGGGGTTTGCCCACAACCACCCCGAGGAAAAAAAAAACTAAATAAAGATACATGTCCTTGGGGGAAACCCTCTTGGTTCAGGACTCCTCTGTGGGCACCCCCATCTTCATCCTTCTCTGCGCTCGCCTACCAAAACAAACCCCAATATATATTTATTTTTTACAATAGAAGAGAAGGACTGAACCGAACCAAGCAAAACAAAACAAGGCAGCATGAATTGCAGAACGGTTGAATTTGGACAGGGGTTTGGGTGGTGGTTCAGTCAGTGGCAGCAGCCTCCCTAGACCCGGGTTTGACAGACCTCTTTGTCTGTCTCCTTGTTTGTTCCAGGAGGCTCCCTTCAGGCTCCCTGGTGCGATACCACACCCCTGGGTCCTATTTAATGGTGGGTGGCCTGGGAGAGCACTTGAGATGGCTCCCCCAAGCCTGCAATCTCCCCCAACTCTTATGATTTTGTGACCATATGGAGGGCCAAAGGTTCCTTACTCCGGTCTGAAAGGTTATTCCAGTGATTCTCAAGGGGTGTGGCAGGAACAGGGATTTTCAACTCTTGACAGATGTGAAAGATCAGAAAAGACAAAAAGGCTTATTTGTGTTGATGAGGAGATGAGTTTGTCTGTCTTAAATTAGACCTAAAATTAAGGAGATTACCTGACAAAAGCAAGCACTTGCCTCTCATTGAGTTTGTATACAGACTTAAGGTCCATACGTAAGAGGCTCGTTTATAATTATATTTTGGGAATGACTTGTGTTCTTATGTAGCTGCATTGTTTTTTACTTTCTGGGTTCCGCATGATCATATTGTAAAGTAGTTGTGTTCTATGTTATAAATCAAGCTCTGCTAGGAGTTGCTTCTTTTTGTGTTCCAATGTATGTATTGTTATCAATAAAAAATTCAGTGTGGCACGAGCAAATATTTATTCTGAAAGTGTGGTTCAGAGAAAAAAAGGTTTGAGAACCACTGGTTTATTCAGTAAACACAATAATTTAAAACGAGTGTGACTTGAAGCCCTGAATCTGCCTACAACCCTTCTAGTTTTCTATGTTCTTGTAAACATTTTTTAAAATTGAATTTATATACCGCCCTATACCTACCCTATACCCAAAACATCGTACTGTATTTTTATTTTCTTAAAAAAAATCTGTTCCATCAATTTCCACTGTTCTTGTTCTTGTGAATGTAAAAACAGATTTGTGTGCCATCCGGGCTTGGATTGTTGATAATTGACCTGTTTGCCCTCCATGTGGGTTTTGCTGGACAAGTGTCTGGACTCACGGCGACTATTGCAAGATTGACCCCAAGACAGGAGGCATCGTCATGCTTGGCTGCAGGCATGCCCATCATTCTGGTGTGACCATATGCGAGGAATGCTTCGTGGCAGTTAACGGAGCGGCATGCTGCACACTTGTTGGCTGGGAATACGAGGACACAGTGTCAGTCTGGCTCTGCTGGCTAGCTGAGGTTTCTGAGGCTGGGCCAGGAAATTTCAGAGACTCCCCCCACTTTTCTCCCCCTCTCCTCTGTTTCAGCATCCTGTGGTCTTCGTCAGGTGGCACAACCTTTCTTTTTATGCAGGGCTGGCCCATGGCATACTGCTGCCCAAGGCAAAACAGCAAATGCCTCCTCCTCCCCCAAGTCAAGTTGCATGGTACCCAATCCAATGCCAAGGAAGTTGCTTTGGCATCTAAGGCAGGCTCCCAACTCTCATCAGCCCCAGCCAGGTTGGGGAAGGCTCTTTAATATCTTAGACAGACATTCTTTCTCCTCATTTGCTTCCTAAGCCTTTTACCTGGAGATGCCATTGTAGATGATCTCACGAAGGAACACCTGAGATACTTTCCCAAGGCCTCCTGGAACTTGGGTTTGAAAGCCACTGTGCTGCACAGGATAATTTGCAAAATTGCTTAGGGAAAACCCGCGTTTTTGGTTGACGAGAGAGGCTTAGTAATTTATTGTGAAGTTTACACCCTGCCCTTCTTTATATAAAATGATCCCAGGGCAGGTCACAGCAACAACATACAAATACGTTGAGGTCACATCGAAAGATAAAATGAGAATTAAACACCACAACAAATCATCGTTCGATAAAGCTGATTCCTCATTTGTTCCGCTTCAGGGAACCAACCTGACTGTTGCTCAAAGAGCCTGGCGGTCAGGAATAGGAAAAATCTGCTCCAAAAGCTCGTGATTTTAAGGTCCAGAATTAAATAGCCTTATGTTGTCCCTTTAGTTGACACTCCCAAAGGAGGCTCTTAACAACATCAAAGGAGGTTTGCTCCATAACAGTGAATGGGGCACTGCCCCACTAGGCTAGCCTGCTTTCAGCGCCCCCACCTGCCTGCTTTCTTAGCTACATTCAGTTCAGAGGGCTGGCACTGCCTGACAGCTGCCTCCTCCTTGGGCTCAGCAGGGAGAAAACAGCAGGGAGGAGAAGGAAGATGGGGACAAAGCTAGAACTAGTTGCCTCTGCCTGCTGTTGCCTCTGGCGCCACCTGCTGTTCGTCTCCCTGCTGGTGCCCTACCAGTCTCAATGGGTAGCAACCACCATTCAGCAACACTGAGTCCTTTTATGAACTACATTCCCCCCCCTCTTTTAAGCCACATGGAATGAAAAAGCAGAGACGTGTTGTGGTTGACATCTTTTTCAGCAAACGAGTTTGTGTAGCAAATCCGCATTTCGAGGGTTGCCTCAAACCATCTGGCGTGCCCAGTCCCAAGGCAGTTTGCTCTTTGCAAGAGCCCCAGCGCCCACAGGGGGCTGGTTGTCTCAGAATCATAGAGTTGGAAGAGACCACAAGGGCCATCCAGTCCAACCCCCTGCCAAGCAGGAAACACCATCAAAGCATTCCTGACATCTGGCTGTCAAGCCTTTGCTTAAAGACCTCCAAAGAAGGAGACTCCACCACACTCCTTGGCAGCAAATTCCACTGCCGAACAGCTCTTACTGTCAGGAAGTTCTTCCTAATGTTTAGGTGGAATCTTCTTTCTTGTAGTTTGAATCCATTGCTCCATGCCCGCTTCTCTGGAGCAGCAGAAAACAACCTTTCTCCCTCCTCTATATGACATCCTTCAATATATTTGAACATAGGGCTGCACCTAGAGCCAGGCCTGAACAGAAAGTCAGTGGAGGGTCTGCAGTAACAAAGGCAGGGCAAGAGGGAGGGCAGAAAAATCAGCAGTTGAGTGAACCAAAGGACTGTTGGGCTGCAGGCCTGGTCCTTCAATGTGGGCAGCAGCTGGACTTTAACAGTTTTCTGTTATGTACTGAGCTGAATCATAGAACAATAGGATCCAGAATCAGCAGTCTGATTGGTTCGCAGGAGCCACCCAATCCAACTCCAGATGGAAGTGAATCCGCAACCTGATTGGCCTGCAGGAGCAGCCAATCAGGCTGCTGGCAGAAGTGAATCCACAACCTGATTGGCCTGCAGGAGCAGCCAATCAGGCTGCTGGCAGAAGTCAATCCACAAACTGATTGGCCCACAGGTGTAGCCCTGAAGTAGCCAATCACGCAAGGCCCATTGTGTAAATAATGTATATAAGCAGATGGTTTTGGGAAAAGGGCATTCTACTTCTCCTTGATGACTACGAGCTGAATAAAGAGCATGAAATTCACTCGCGACTCCGAGTATATTTCATTTTCCTTCCTCAACATCATCCCCCACCCTCTTTATTTTCTTGATATGGTCTCTCTGTTTGGCTCCCCCCTCCTTTTCTTTGGAGAGGGGAGGTGATTAGGAGAAACGGCAACTGAGAAAAGATAATATCAGTTTCCTATCGCAATCACTGGCTATGCTCATGGGATATGGATTCCAGCAATGCCCCGACTAGTGCCCCATTCCGCCTCTAAAGCTATGCAGCTGCCCAGTGGGAATCTCATGTGAGGTATTCTGAGATTCTTCAAGAGCAGGGGTCAGCAAACTTTTTCAGCAGGGGGCTGGTCCACTGTCCCTCAGACCTTGTGGGGGGCTGGACTATACAGTATTTTGAAAAAAAATATGAACAAATTCCTAGGTAAAGGAATGCCCCTGACCATCAGGTCCAGTCGTGTCCGACTCTGGAGTTGCAGCGCTCATCTCATTCTATAGGCCGAGGGAGCCGGCGTTTGTCTGCAGACATGTCATGTGGCCAGCATGACAAAGCTGCTTCTGGCGAACCAGAGCAGCGCACGGAAACGCCGTTTACCTTCCCGCCGGAGCGGTCCCTATTTATCTACTTGCACTTTGATGTGCTTTCAAACTGCTAGGTGGGCAGGAACTGGGACCGAGCAACAGGAGCTCACCCCGTTGCAGGGATTCGAACCGCCGACCTTCTGATCAGCAAGCCCTAGGCTCAGTGGTTTAACCCACAGCGCCACCTGGGTCCCTTCGAACAAATTCCTATGTCCCACAAATAACCCAGAGATGCATTTTAAATAAAAGGACACATTCTACTCATGTAAAAACATGCTGATTCCCGGACCGTCCGCGGGCCAGATTGAGAAGGCGATTGGGCCGCATCTGGCCCCCGGGCCTTAGTTTGGGGACCCTGTTCAAGAGGAAGCAGGATAAGCGTCAAAGAAGCTCCTACTTCCAATTCCTGCTTCTTTGGATTGGCATTCAGTTGTGTTACAATTTACTTTATAAATCTGATTCTGTTCTTAAAGTCTGCCTTTATTGCTATTATTAATAAAGGCAGCATTTTATGTGAACCACTTTAAAAAAATATTAAGCAGTATATAAATCTTGATGGATAAATAAATACCATATTGGCCCAAATATAAGCCGCACCCGAATATAAGCTGCACCTTTAAAATTGGAGGGGGGGAAGAAAGAAAGAAATACCCATATATAAGCCGCTCTCTTCCTTGCTGCTCCAGGCTGCATACTGGGGGGGGGGGGCTGCGTTGTTCCTGGCCTTGGGGGAGAGGACAGCGAACTATGCGTGGGGCAGGCACTGCTTCACCGCGCTCCTGGCGCTGTTTGCCCCACGCTCCTGACTACATATTGTATAAGGTCGTGAATATAAGCCGCACTTTAACTTTTCATGGTCGGAATTTGGGGGAAAGTGCGGCTTATATTCAGGCCAATACGGTAAATGCCCTGTGTTCTACAACTGGATTTCATATAACCAGCAAATTATACAGTATTTGTATTCTGCTAAACCAGTCAAGTTTCTTTGCGTGGTTTACATAAGTAGTTGGGGTCTAAGCTGGGAACCACAGCTTAAGTGACCGGAATTACTTCCTACTGTGAATACATCTTATTTTAGTCTTGTTTCAGAAAATAATCAACTTTTTCCTCCAAGGGGCTCATACATGATTTCCCTTCTCCTCTTGCCCCACCAATATTTTCTCCTCTTAACAAACTTGTGAGGTAATTTAGGCTGAGAGATAGTGAGTGGCCAGAGGCCACCTAGTAATCTTTAAGTCTGAGTGGGATCTCTACAGGCCTAACCAGGCTCTCTACTCCACACTAATTAAGAATATAAAAGCCCCATCCGCACTATACATTTAAAGTGGTACTATCCCACTTTAAACAGTCAGGGCTTCCCCCAAAGAATCCTGGGAACTGCAGTTAGTTAAGTGCTGAGACCATCCGTTTCCTCTGTACGGAGGGAAATGGGGAGAAAACTAGACCAAGCTGGCAGTTCCTGCCATTGGCTCTGGCGCCATCTAGTGTTGGCCTCCCTGCCTTCTGCCCTACCAGGTTTCAGGAGTGCCAGCTGCCCCTGCAAGCCACCATGGCCTGGCTTGATAATGGGCACATGTTTACTGCTCCCTGCCTTGGGGGTGGGGGCACGGAGTCTAAGCCAACATTTCCTTTCTCTCTTCAGTGGAAGCTTTTGAGGATTCGGACAGCCTCTGCGTCCCTCAGTACAACAAAGACAGTGAAGAAAGCACAATCCTTTTCCTAGAGATGGCCACCAACCAGGAGTTCAGCCCAGATTTGGTGAAACGCATTAGGGAAGCGATCCGCGTCACACTCTCTGCCCGGCATGTTCCCAGCCTCATTCTGGAAACTGAAGGCATTCCAGTATGTCAGCACAATCCTTTTTTCTTCTTACTGCTGCTATATGCGTTTTTTTCATTGTCACCTTGGAATAGTAATTAAGCAGCACTTGTCATCTCTCTTCAAAGCCCACACATGCCTGGAAATTTTAGCCTCATCTTTTTTTAATTAAAAAAGTGGAGTGGAGTTTTATAAATACCGGTAGTTTGTCCATGTTGCTTAGCAACTTGTGTGTGTTTTTCTTCCTGAATAAGCCTTCTCTTCTTTTTCCTCCTTTTTTTAAAACAACAAAAGAAAGAGTCCCCTAATAAACCCCTCTGTTCTGTTTATAAATATACATGTGTCCTGTTGATACACTGAGAACTTTTGGGCATTGTTGATAATTATAAAATGAGATGATTGCCAAAAAGCTGCTCCCCGCAAAAAGCATTTTGGATAGTTCTGTTCTCCAAAAAGATAGGTTTTTGTTTTGTTTTGCAAGAAGTCTCTCTCTCAAAAAAACAAAAATGAAAAACAAAACCCAAAATATCTTGCAAAGCTTGTGACCAAATGTTTTTCACAACTGAAGGCGCACAGAGACAAGGAAGGCCTGTGAAGAAAGTTTTGATCTACTTCTGACATTCATGTGCAGGAACATAGGAAACTGTCAGATCACTACTCCATCTAGCTCAATGTTCTCCACACAGACTGCCAGCTCCTCTCCGGGGTTTCAGGCAAGGAGTCTCTCCCAGCTCTACCTGGAGATGCTGAGGATTGAACCTGGGACCTTCTGCATGCAAGGTGGATGGATACCTTGCCCCTGAGCTACGACCCTTCCAATGATAGGCTTGTTCTCGATGAGTTTGTCCAACTTCCAATGTCCAAGCTATCGCTGCCTCCCATGGAAGCAAATTCCGCAGTTTCAATTATGCACTGTATGACAAAATACTGGTACTTCTGTTGCCTGTCCTAAATCTCCCAACATCCAGCTTCGTTGGATGGCCCCGAAGCTGTGTACACACTACACCTTTTAAACCAGATTCAAAACACCTCCCCCCCTCAAAGAATTCTTGGCAGAGAGTTAAAATTCTCATCAATCCTTAACTAATTATGGGGTCCAGAATTCTTTGATGGGGGGAAAATGTGTTTTAATGGTATAATGTGTATACCTGCCTCCCTGAAAAGCAGCAGTGTAAGGCCCAGTGTATTGAAAGAGGGAGAGGAGCAGTATTGGACAGACTTTAAAAAGGATGTTGAGTAAGTCACTCGTGGCTTCTCTTAAATTATATTTATATTTAATGTGTGTAAGAGAGGCAGGGATTTCACACATGGCTGTGAAAAGCTGCGAGCCAATTCAGGAACAGTTAAATAACAATTAATGGGAAAATTAAACAACACTTCACAATGACCCAACTCGAAACTCCTGCTAGTTCCTTGGCAACTGGGGGTTTGATGACTCCATGAATAATGTCAGTTAACTGTTGCCAGTTTAATAACAGTTTCTGTCACAGGACTTTTCAGTCTCTCAGAGCCTCCACTCTCCTTTCTGCCCTACAGTCTCTTCCCTTCTTCCCTCCTCTTCAGCTTCTCCACACTCCTGCTTCTCCTATTTTTTTGTAGCCTGGGGGCCACATTCCCTTCTGCACAGCCTTCTGATGGCCATGTGCCGGTGGTGGGTGGGGTCAGAGACAAAAGTGGGTTGAGCAAGAAACGTAAATGTTGCCCCTGTACAGTAGCCCAGTTTCTCCACACACTCAAAGCACCCTTCTCTGTCCTCCATGTAGGCGATTCTCTCTATTCTATGCTCAACTCACATTCAGAGGCCCCTGGAAGCAGGCATTGCATCATCCTTGCAGAAGGAAAAGAGGTTTCATCAGAGAGTCTTGAGAATGGGGGCAAAAATGAGGGGGCACAAAAAACTGGGCTGCTGTCCCTTACAGGGATTGAATCTGCAACCTTGACATTATCAGCACCACACTGTAAGCAACCGAGCAAGGTGCTCTTAATTGTGGATTCAGGATGATCTGTCAGGGTGGTTATACATGATTTTCAATAACGCTGGCACCTGCAAAGGTTTTGGGGCAGGCATGTGGCTTCATTTTCAATCAGTGCATGCCCTATAATTTCCTCCTGAAATCCTGTAATGGTGTAGTGGTTAAGAGCGGTAGACTCATAATCTGGGGAACCGGGTTCGCGTCTCCGCTCCTCCACATGCAACTGCTGGGTGACCTTGGGCTAGTCACACTTCTTTGAAGTCTCTCAGCCTCACTCACCTCACAGAGTGTTTGTTGTGGGGGAGGAAGGGAAAGCAGATTGTTAGCCGCTTTGAGGCTCCTTAGGGTAGTGATAAAGCGGGATATCAAATCCAAACTCCTCTTCTTCTTCTGTAACTTTTCAGAGCGTACATATTCTGGGGTTGCTTTTTTTGTCCTGATGTTGCTGCCTCTCCAGACCCCAGTAACACTGCAGCACTATCGCAGAACAACTAACAAAATGGAATGATTTGCAGACGCTCCCACATAAATCCAGCAATCGGGCATTATTTTTGCTGCACACCACACCCACAAAAACCAGCAGTCTGGAAAAGACCTAATATTGCAAACAAAGACACCATAAGTCTGTGCAGGGTTGTGGTCTAGATGAGGTGAGATAACTTTGCATGTGATAGCAGTTGTGGGCAGTCCTACTACTCAGAAAAAGAGGGGTAGATTCAGTTTTGACAATGCCCCTTCTATGTTTCCTTTCTAATTTATGTATGTAACACTCTGCAGGTTTTGTTGATCAATGCCATTTTATTATAAAATCAATAAAATATTCTGTTATGTACTGAGCTGAATCATAGAACAATAGGATCCAGAATCAGCAGTCTGATTGGTCCACAGGAGCCACCCAATCCAACTCCAGGTGGAAGTGAATCCGCAACCTGATTGGCCTGCAGGAGCAGCCAATCAGGCTGCTGGCAGAAGTCAATCCACAAACTGATTGGCCCACAGTAGCCCTGAAGTAGCCAATCACGCAAAGCCCATTGTGTAAATAATGTATATAAGCAGATGG
Organism: Zootoca vivipara; assembly: GCF_963506605.1. NCBI lineage: Eukaryota > Metazoa > Chordata > Lepidosauria > Squamata > Lacertidae > Zootoca > Zootoca vivipara. Next base: position 5,371,270 of record NC_083292.1, read on the forward strand.
TTTTGGGAAAAGGGCATTCTTCTCTTCTTCTCCTTGATGACTACGAGCTGAATAAAGAGCATGAAATTCACTCCCGACTCCGAGTATATTTCATATTCTAAAAAGAGAGAGGTGTTGAGTATACCACTGGGGCATCAATGGTACTGGTGAAATCTCACCTGCGCCCTCCACAAACCTGCCCATGACTAAAAGTTCCTCCAAAGCCTTGGACCCCCCAATTCCTTCTCCAGCATTCTTAAACGTTACTGTGTACATGTATTCATTAAAACCTCATCATATATTCTTTAATTCATGTAAAATGGCTGGCGTTTACAAAGCACTGTAATCTTTATTAATAAGCAAATACGGAATAGTACATTAATTAATGCCAGCTGGTTCAGAGAGACGCCAGTTAACCGAGGAAGTATACTAAGATTTATCTAAAGTGGGTTTCTTTTTAAAGTCTTGTCTTCTAACAAATGCATGGCAGATCCCTTCCCCCCCCTTTTAAAAAAAGAATCTGTGTTAGCAGATGGGATTTAATCTCTTGTTCGTGTTTCCTGCGTAGTGTGGCAGCCTAGTCTTTTAATGCACAAATACAAAAATGATAGATGATGTTGCTTCAAATACCCACAGGTGAACAGAGAATTGTGGAAGAATACATAGACATGTGTAGCACATTTCAATTGGATATGCACCCAGAGAGGTTTTTAAAGGCAAACGATTTTTGAATACAAACTCATAGTCATAAAGGGCATTATTTTTATTCATTAAACAAACTACTACTTAACTAAACTTAGGTAAAGGTAAAGGGACCCCTGACCATTAGGTCCAGTCGTGACCGACTCTGGGGTTGCGGGCTCATCTCGCATTATTGGCCGAGGGAGCCGGCGTACAGCTTCCGGGTCATGTGGCCAGCATGACAAAGCCGCTTCTGGCACACCAGAGCGGCACATGGAAACGCCGTTTACCTTCCCGCTGTAGCGGTACCTATTTATCTACTTGCATTTTGACGTGCTTTCGAACTGCTAGGTTGGCAGGAGCTGGGACCAAGCAACGGGAGCTCACCCCGTCACAGGGATTCGAACCGCCGACCTTCTGATCAGCAAGCCCTAGGCTCAGTGGTTTAACCACAGCGCCACCAACTTACTTTTTTAAATTAACAACTAAACTTTACTTTAAAATGTTACAATTTTTTTTTGCTGTGGCAATAAGCAGGTGTATACAAAGATACAGTCAATTTTCATTATCTTTGCCAGGTAAAGAGGTTATTGCACATCTTTCTGTCCAGGAGAATGAGAGATCGCTCAGCAGGTGTGAGCAAAAGTTGGTGAGTGGAGCTCACAGAGGCAGAGCCAAGAGACAGAGGCAGATGCAGTATTTTATTCAGCCTCGAACCTGCAGCTTTTATCTCCCCACCCCTACCCCCCATCCCTGTGAGCCATGGCAGCTGAGGGGAGCAGGGTTTCCACCCCATACTCTCTCCTCCTTGCCATGATCCACATTTTCTGTAAAACATTACAGTGTGTATGAGCACACCTGGCATATCGTGTGCACACAACTGTGGAAGAATTTAATCTTCAGTGTCTCATAGCCTACAACATTTCTCCAATGAAAATAGGGACGAGATATTCCATCATCATCATCATCATCATCATCATCATCATCATCATCATCATCATCATCATCTTCTTTATACCCCACCCATCTGACTGGGTTGCCCCAGCCACTCTGGGCTGCTTCCAACACATATAAGGTAAAGGTAAAGGGACCCCTGACCATTAGGTCCAGTCGTGACCGACTCTGGGGTTGCGCGCTCATCTCGCTCTATAGGCCGAGGGAGCCGGCGTATAGCTTCCAGGTCATGTGGCCAGCATGACAAAGCCGCTTCTGGCAAACCAGAGCAGCACATGGAAACGTCGTTTACCTTCCCGCTGCAGCGGTTCCTATTTATCTACTTGCATTTTGACGTGCTTTCAAACTGCTAGGTTGGCAGGAGCTGGGACCGAGCAACGGGAGCTCACCCCATCGCAGGGATTCGAACCGCCAACCTTCTGATCAGCAAGCCCTAGGCTCTGTGGTTTAACCCACAGCGCCACCTGGGTCCCTACACATATAAAAACATACTAAAACATTAAACATTAAAAAAACTTCCCCATACAAGGCTGCCTTTAGATGTCTTCTAAAGTTACTTACCGCCTTGGCTCAGGGTGTTGTATAACTCCATACCCTCCAACATTTCTCTGATGAAAATAGGGACGTCCTCAGGAAAAGCAGGACATTGCAGGATCAAATCAGAAACCAGGACAGCTTCTGTAAATCCGGGACTGTTCCTGGAAAATAGGGACACTTGGAGAATCTGGTGTTGGCCTGATGCAGAGGGTTCTGATGAGCATAGAGATTTAGCCACTGCCTCAGTGACTTCCAGGTTAGAATACTGTCCGTGGAGACTGGTCCATTATGATATTTCTTTCTGCTCTGCTTCCAGAAAGGCCGTTTCCATCCTCTGTCCTCCAAAACTCTATGGAGTCTGGGGACATAGCTAAGGTCAATTTTGACCCTGGCATTTTATTATAAGACATCCTCTAATCACCCAGTTGTGATGTTCTCGGGGTCCCCTGCAAGGCCTGTCTCTGGGGGGTCCCTGAGGCAACGGAGGCTGGTGCATTAGGGCAAAGGTGGTACTGCCCCACCAACCTTAGTGTACTCTCAGCTAGTCCCTACCTGCCTGCCTTCTTACAACCAATCCAGGTGGTGGTACTGCCTATCATCTCCCTCCTCCTCCTCAGTCTCGTTGCACTGGTAGGACTCTGCAGGACGGAGGATGGGGACAAAATTAGAATTAGTGGGCTCTACTTGTCATTGGCTCTGGCACCTACTGTTTGGGCTCCCTGCCTTCTGCGTGAGTACTGCAATGGGCTCTGTGTGGGCCAGAACTCTGAATTCGTTCAAAATGATTGTCGCAACAACCTTGGAGTGCTAATATACAACTCTCTCCAGCAGGTGTCTTCCTTTAGACGTGGGATCTAATATTTGCTTTTAGGCATACTACTGTTTTGTGCAGAACCATTACCATTAGTGCTCACCCTAAGCAGCCTTGCTTTCGAAGAAGAAGAAGAAGAAGAAGAGGAGGAGGAGGAGGAGGAGGAGGAGGAGGAGTTTGGACTTGATTTCCCTCCTTTCACTCCCCTTAAGGAGTCTCAAAGCGCCTAACAATCTCCTTTCTCCTCTCCCCGCACAACAAACACTCTGTGAGGTGAGTGAGGCTGAGAGACTTCAGAGAAGTGTGACTAGCCCAAGGTCACCCAGCAGCTGCATGTGGAGGAGCGGGGAAGCTAACCCGGTTCACCAGATTACAAGCCTACCGCTCTTTACCACTACACCACACTGGCTCTACAGCGGGTTGTGCTTACACAAAGTGGCACAAGACTGAAATTTGAGGCTGGAATTATACGTCTGGAAGAATTTTGGACCTCTGATATGCAGTGGCAAAGTTGCGGAAGGAGGGGGGTAATTTTCAATGGGAAAGCAGTGAGAGGAAAGATGGTGCTGAGATTTCCTCAACTGCTTCTCCTCTAACTGTGGTTCCAACGTAAGTGATTGAAGAGAAGCAAGTGTGACAATCTGGCTCCAAGCAAGTTTCCACCATGTTCCTCTCTCTGCTGCCCAACGTTCTTCTTTTCATCTTCTCAGACACCTTGATGCTTGCAGGACCCTCCTAGGGGCATCCTCCCTCCACAGGGAGGGGAGGGTTACCCACGCGACCTCCTTGGCTCCAACCAGGCACCCCGCCAGATCTAGGTGCCACCACCCTCCACTGGTCCCGCCATGACTATCTCCATGCTACAAAGTTAATAGTGATTTTATTTTCCCAGTCAACCTTGGGAACTGTAGTTCCATAGTAGTCTTATTAGATTGCCAGCCCACTTGCCACACTACAATTCCCAGCATTCTTTGAAGCCGTGATACTTAAACTGGCGTAAGGCAGATGGAAGTTTGTGGTGTAGCTATCCTAACCACTGCACTTCCAAGTATAGGTTCTCAACATTAGGGATTAGGAGCTTGTTTAACACACACACACACACACACACACACACACACACACACACCCCTAAAGCTAACTCCTGTGTCCAGCACCACGTTCTTTGCTCGTATGGAATAATGGAATATACATAGCATTGATCATAACTGTGTGTTGTGTGAATGGGATGGGACCTGTGAGATTGTAAGTCAGGAAAGGGGAGTCTCTGTGGCCATTCAGATGTTGACCTGCCCTTCCCATCCTCCCTAACCATTGGCCATGCTGGTTGGAGCTGATGGTAGCTGTGGTCCAAACACATTTTGAGGGCCACAGTTTCCCCACCCCTAACCTAAGTCGGCCAAGCACCCCTTGACAGCAGCAAGGGCCCCCTTACCTGTTTGCTGGCCTGCTTACTTTCCTTTGTTGCAAAGATTAGGGGCTTCTGAATAGTGATTTCAATGTGATAAGGGGGCCCACTCTCTTACCTGCTTCCCAGAAGGGATGCTTTTTAAGATAGAACAATGAGGAAGCTATAGAAACTTAGATTTATTGCAGCTAAAAAGAAAGAAAAGGGAAACAAAATTGTATGCAGATTTGCACAGTGCTGGAGTCGTGCTCTGGCACAACACAGCGGCTACTGAGATTTGGAAGCCTTCAGATTTTTGCCTTTCTGGGACTTGGGGGCCTCGTTTAGATTCCAGTCATGAGACCGTCAACAGCAGTAGAAGCAATGCAGCCTCGAGGAATTGTTAGCCAGCCCAGTGGTGAACCTCTGATGGAATCTTTTTTGCCTATCCACATACGAATGTAGTTAAGCAACAGATGTCTGTGCAATTTCTCATCATTACTCCTGATGCTCAGACCGTCTCCCTCTCCAACTCACGGAGAACAACGGCCAGTCAGAGGCATTTCTAAAGTTTGGCCTTTAGAGAAGGCAGAGTTAACAGAATCACCCACCTTTTCATTGTATACCTAGCATATTAGTGCTTCGTTTTATTTTTATTTTTACCGGGTAATTGCGGGGTGGAGCTGTAAAAAACCATGATTGGGAGTTGTGTTTGGAGGGGAGGGAGGAGGAGATTGCTTGCAGTTGCTGAAGGTCAAGGTGAGAGGAGGAGCTGAAGGAAGAACATAATGGTGGGTGGCGGTGAGAGTTTGGGGAGGGAAGAAGAGAAGGAATTATGTGGCAGGAGAGGGAAGAGGGTGAAAGGTAGCACTGGTGACTGGTAGGGAGGAAGGCAGGGAGGCAAACACTAGGGGGAGCCAGAGCGAAAGACAGGCAGAACCAGAGCAACAACAGGCCTGAGACACCTTCTCGCTGCTTAGTTCTAAAAGAGCAATAAACACAGGTTCTCGCATGTGCCTTGTGATCTTCAATAAATCTATGCATGAGAGCTTTGTGGAGTTTTGTTGAACTCTATCCAGATTGAGAGAGAAGTCTCAGGACGGAATACTTCCCCTACCCACCAAAAAATCCTGGGGATTATAGTTTGTTAAGGATGCTGAGAGTTGTTAGGAGTGCTTTAACAGCCAACCTATCTTCTCAGGGAACTCTGGGAATTATAGTTCTGTGAGGGGAATGTGGAGGGTGGAGTCTCCTAATGACTCTCATCCACCTTAACAAACTACAGCTCCCGGGATTCTTTGCAGGGGGGGGGGGAGGAGCCATGGCTGTTTAAAGTGATGTAATCCCACGTTAGGTGTACAAGTGTAGAGAAGACGTTATTACTTCCTATTCTCTGGAACGCCTTGCCTGTTGGTGTTAGGCAGGCACCTTCCAGTCTACTGTTTTCAGCACCTGTAATTCCCACCCTCCTGCATCTTAGGCAAGCCTGAATTATGGTGCTGGAGGAGACTCTTGAGAGTCCCATGGACTGCAAGAAGATCAAACCTATCCATTCTGAAGGAAATCAGCCCTGAGTGCTCACTGGAAGGACAGATCGTGAAGCTGAGGCTCCAATACTTTGGCCACCTCATGAGAAGAGAAGGCTCCCTGGAAAAGACCCTGATGTTGGGAAAGATGGAGGGCACTAGGAGAAGGGGACGTCAGAGGACGAGGTGGTTGGACAGTGTTCTCGAAGCTACGAACATGAGTCTGACCAAACTGCGGGAGGCAGTGGAAGACAGGAGTGCCTGGCGTGCTCTGGTCCATGGGGTCACGAAGAGTCGGAAACGACTAAACGACTAAACAACAACAACAACAACAACAACAACAACAACAACAAGTCACACAATCTTATTATGTGCATTTTCATTAAAACTGTATCAACATTTTGATAAAGGTGCTGCCAGTCTTTGGTTGGAGCAGACCAATACAATTTATGGTACTTTTCTGGCAATAAATAAGCTCACCTACCTCTTTGAATTAAAAATACTTGCCTTGGAGCCCTGAGGTGTGGAGTGCCTCCCTCCCTTCCCACCAGCCCTAGGGCAATACTTATTTATTATTTCATCTATTTATTCAATTTATATACAGTCATACCTTGGGTTGCGAATGTGATCCATGCGGGAGGCACGTTCGCAACTTGCAGCGTTCGCAGCTTGAAGCGCTGTGTCTGCTCACGCGTGTGACGCGATTCGGCACATGCATGTGACATCATTTTGCACTTCTGCACTTGCGCCAAAACCCGGAAGTAACCCGTTCCAGTACTTCTGGGTTCGGTGCGGTCCGCAACCTGAAAACACGCAACCCGCAGCGTTTGTAACCCGAGGTTTGACTGTACCTTGGTTTATCCAAAGATCCCAGGGCAGCATAAAACATTAAGAACATATTTTTTGCAGCATAACAATAAAAACACAACACACAGCATAACAATAAAATAGTCATAATAATTAAATAGATTATTTAATTGCCGAAGCCCTGGGTAAAGAGGAATGTTTTCGTCTGGCGGCGTGTTTGACTCCAACCTTGTTTGTAAGGAAGGGTGCAAATTCTGCCTTCTGTTTTTATTTTTTTATTTTTTTTATAATAATTTTTATTAATTTTACAAAATATAACAAGACATACATTTCATATTCTCTCGCCCTCTTCCATCCCTCCCCCACAAGCCCCCTCCTGCCACAAGAGAGTCCCATGAAGGCTGGACGGTCGAAGGCGTTTCATTTTATAGCCGGGCCTATCTCCTCCCCCCTCCCCCCCAAAGCCCACCCCTGCCACCGGTGAGCCCCGGGGCAATGAGGGAAGACAGAGGAGGACAACCGCCCAACTATCTGTCCATACATGTCTTTTAACCAAAAACAAAAACAAAAACAAAACAAAAAATGTGACTTCCCCCCGACTCTCCCCTTTGATTTTCATAGCTTCTCATAATCATTCAATACAGTTTCATTGTAAAAAAAGAGAAAGAAAATTCCTACTCATCATCATTTAACATAGATCATACCATTGTCAAAATTTATAAAAAACATTTTTGTAACAGATATCATATTTTTAATTCCCTAGCCTGATCTTCTCCCCAAAAGGATTTTTCGTAAGAATAGTCCTTTCCTTATTTCCATATATTTCTTTTAACCTTAATTATTCATTACTTCCTCCTCTCTCCTGGACTCCTTCCCCCATTTGATACAGCAGTTCCATAATAAATCCAAATTCCAAAATCAAATTCCATAAACCCAGTCCAAATTCCATAACCATTTTTTCTTTTCTTTTCTAGCCTACTTTTAATTCAAAACATCTTCATCCCACTCCCAATCTATCCCATTTTACCACCCATGCATTTGTCCTCCCCTCCTTCTGCCCCTCCATCATCCCACATTCTTTCCCTTGCCTATTCACATATTCCCACATTTCCCATGAAATCGATTCCACTTCCACTTCTGCCTTCTGGACATGTATAAAGCAACAGGCAGGCACAAGATTCATGTGCTCTGCGTCTACTGCAAGATATGGTTTGATATGTGACATTTTGTGAATTAATAGAAGGCGGCAGTGAGCCCAAAGTGAGCTATTGGGGCCAGTTTAATCTGCCCAGCACAAACAGACAGAGAGAGTCTTTAAAGTGACCTGAGTGTTTGAGAACTCCAAATCTATTTTGTGCTTCGTTGCCTCTGGAGGTTCTGTCTCTGTCATGGAACGATTTCACGGCTCTGCTGGGGTGTAGCAGGGACACAGAAGAGGAGGAGGCCTGCAAGCAAACTTTAAATGCATCTGGGACGTGGGGGGATTATCATCTAGCAGAGGGAATGTTGGAAAGCAGCTCATAAAGACCGTTAACCTGTTAGATGGATATCATCTTCCAAAGTGTTGACGAAAGGCATTATTTAGTTCCACTAGGGAGAAATGGGTGGGTTGGCACGGAACATTGGAAGCTGCCTTATACTGAGTAAGACCACTGGCTCATCTAGCTCAGTGTTGTCTATACTGACTTGTAGCAACTCTCCAGGTTTTAAGCTGGGCTGTTTCTCAGCCTTAGCTGGGCACATCCAGGATTTAACCCGAAACCATTTGTGTGCAAAGCAGGGGCTCTCCTGCTGAGGCATGGGCCTGTTGCCTAAAAAATAAAGTAAGATTCTACTCCTCATGGTCCTCAATAAAGGGCAATTAATTAGGGACACAGGAAGCTGCTTTTTACCAAGTCAGGTCTTTATCTAGATCAGCATTGTCTACACTGTTTGGCAGGGTCTCTCCAGGGCTGTAGACATAAATACATTATTAAGTATTTTGCATTCTCATTTTGTATTTTTCTATTGTGAACTACCCTGGGATCTTTGGATAGAGGGTGATGGAGAAATTTATGTATTTCATAGAATCATAGAGTTGGAAGGGTCCCGAAGGGTCATCTAGTCAACCCCCCTGCAATGCAGATGAATCTCAGCTAAAGCATCAATGACCATTCAACCTCTGCTTAAAAACCTCCAAGGAAGGAGAGTCGACCACCTCCCGTGGGAGTCTGTTCCACTGCTGAACAGCTCTTTTCCAAATGTGGTGGTGGGGTTGTTGTTTTTGTTTGCTACTACAGTGTGTCTTTTTGTGTTTTTATATTGTGATCCTCGGATGAAGGGCAGTATAGAAATTTAGTAAATAATAATAGCAACCCCACATGGAGATGCGTGGAAACTGAACCCGGGACCCTTTGCATGGAAATCTTGCACACTCCCACTGAGCTTCAGTGGGGAATCTGCTTTGATAGTTCCTGTTCATACATTCCAGCTCCTGGGGAACAGCAAGTATGGAGAGATAAAAGTTTTTTAAAAATATATTTTTGCATAAGAAAAGATATGACAAGACCCAGCTTTGTTATACTCGGCACCCTCCATTCCAAGAGAAAGGGCAAGGGACCATAGCTCAAGTGGCTTTGTGTGCTGAGGGCCCCAGATTCGAATCCTGGCATCTCTAGTTAAAAGGACGTTAGCAAGCGATAGGGTGATGCAGCTTGTTTAACTTAATGATTTATAAAAAATAGTAGACAGCAGGTATCTACTTAAAAGAGACTTTCCCCTCAGAGTTCCCTGAGCCCTGTAGCTCTGTGAGGGGAATAGGGAGCTTCCTAACAGCATCCACAGCGCCATTTCCCAGGATTCTTTGGGGGAAGGCATGGCAGTTTAAAGTGGTATCATAGTGCTTTAAATGTATAGTGCAGGTGGTGCCTAAGTCTTTGCTAGGGGCTTAAGATATTTTATTAAACTTAGAATTTCTTTTAGCTGGGTAAACAGGCCTGATGCTACCCCATTTAATTCAAAAACAATTTCTGTTGGCACACCTAGGCAGGTATTTTGGAGAGACAACAAGTGCCTCAACTTGCTGGGTATATTCACCAACTAACTAACTAACTAACTAACTAACTAACTAACTAACTAACTAACTAGGCATCCGTGTCTCTACCCTTTAGCAACTGTAAGATGACAGTTTGATTTAAAAACTGAGTTAAGAAAAAAAAGGGGGGAAGGGGGAGAAGACAAATCAAATTCCACCGTCTGCTAGATGATGAAATGTATCGATTGCCACATACAGTTTCAAAATCTGTATTGATGGCTGCCGTATTCTCAGCTCTGCCTGTCGTAACCTGTGATTAGATTTGAGGGGAGACTAGTCGATTCCCATGCCATCCAAATATTAAAAGGCTTTCGTCGTGAGTGTGGAGCTTTCAAGGCTTGTGGGTCTGATTGAATTTCCAGGGAGACGGGTTAAGGCATTATTTATAAACCCGTAAGACAGAGGCTTCCGCAATGGCTGGGGGAACTCAAGTTTCTTTCAGAACAGTGGTGGCGAAATGGGGGAGAACATATGAAAGGGGGGCTCTTCCCTCCATTTTCCACCTAACTTTATATTCCACTTGTATTCTATGTTCCACATTGTATTCTGGCCATGTTCACACCGTACATTTCATAGAATCATAGAGTTGGAAGAGACCACAAGGGCCATCCAGTCCAACCCCCTGCCAAGCAGGAAACACCATCAAAGCATTCTTGACATATGGCTGTCAAGCCTCTGCTTAAAGACCTCCAAAGAAGGAGACTCCACCACTTATTGGCAGTAAATTCCACTGTCGAACAGCTCTTACTGTCAGGAAGTTCTTCCTAATGTTTAGGTGGAAGCTTCTTTCTTGTAGTTTAAAGTGGTGCGCTATGGCACCACTTTAAACAGTTATGGTTTTCTCCAAATAACCATGGGAACCATAGTTTGTTAAAGATGCTGAGAGTTGCTAGGAGACTCCCTATGCTCCTCACAGGACTACAATTCCCAGAGTTCCTTGTGAAGAGGGATTGATGCTTAAATCAATCTGCAGCTCTGTGAGTGGAGTGGGGGGAGGGGTCTCCTAACGCCTCTTAGCTTGCTAAAGCTGATGGGAGTTGTAGTTTAGCAGTGCCCAGTTCGAAATGAATAAGAGACAAGACATGTTTGGTGAGGGCTTCACGATTATGGAACTCCCTTATTTATGGATGGCCCTGTGTCATGGATACTTTAGTTGAGATTCCTGCAATGCAGGGGGTTGGACTAGATGACCCTTGGGTTCCCTTCCAACTCTACAGTTATATGATCCCTCTCACGTGATGTGCATATAGTCCAGATTCCTCACACCTATGTTATTTCTGAGACCAGACTTAAATGTGATTTTTTTTTATTGTGAGGATCTTTTGCAAGCTGCCTTCAGAGCCTCTCAGAATATAAGTATTTGAAATAAATCAGGGAGAGGGAACCTCTGCGTCTCTGGGTGTTGTTGGACCACAACTCCCATCTTTTCCTGACCTTTGACCTGGGTTGCTCGGGCTGATAAGAGCTGGAGTCTAACAACATCTGAAGGGCAACAGCTTCCCCGGCCCTGAAATAGATGATAAACCAGGCATCCCCAAACTGCGGCCCTCCAGATGTTTTGGCCTACAACTCCCATGATTCCTAGCTAACAGGACCAGTGGTTGGGGAAGATGGGAATTGTAGTCCAAAACATCTGGAGGGCCGAAGTCTGGGGATGCCTGTGATAAACCAAGGGATACCTTTCCAGATTTTGTCAGACTCCGACTCCCAGGCAACCAGGGTCAAAGCTCAGGAAAAGATGGGAGTTCAGCCCAAAACATCTGGTGGGCCCCAGGTTGAGGAATGCTGCTGTAATGCCTTATTACTCCAGCTCAGAAATGCAAGGATTCTGAGTTTTGGAAACATTTCTGAATCCAGTGTGACCATTCTATTAGGTTATCTGCTTGACCCTGTAAATTAAACACCTCAAAGGCCACTGCTTCTATCTCTTCTCCCGGTATTCAATTTACTTCTCTCAGCTTCGTAGGGCAGAGAGACGTAATGCCAGAACCACGTGTCATTTAAATCTGACTAGGGAGGCAGAGCAGTAGGTTTAATTTTTATTTTATTGGACATTTTCCCTTCCCTCTCCGCTTTCCCCTCCTGTTCTTGTAGCAATCCAAATTCCATTACACAATCATGCTTTTGGAGCAAAACGTTTATGCCTCTCATTTCTAGCCCCTGAAGGTAGGGAAAAAAAGGGGGGGGGAGATCATATTTGGCATGGGATTGATAGATTGGTTTGTCAAGATTTTGTGAGCTGTTCCATCAGTTTATCATCCCTTAGGATCAAAGAACTGGTTTAAAAGTACACCTTGAATTATACCTAAAGCACTAAGACAAGGATAGGCAATGTGGTGCCCCCTCCCCCGACTGCTGGACTCCAAATCCCATCGGTCAGCCTGCCCAGTGGCCAGGAATGATGGGAATTGTAGTCTTTGAAGGCAGTGGCGGAGCTTCATGCTCCGGCACCGGGGGCGGAGAGCAGGCGGGGGGCGGGGCTGGCGCATGTTCTGGGGGTGTGGCACGCCGCCCCTAGGGGCATGGCATGCATTCTGGGGGCGGGGACCACTGCCTGCAGGGGTGGGGCGCCCAGCGTAGGTAGGGAGGGGGGGCAGCTGCGATGGCACCCTCGGGATCGCGCTGCCCGGGGCGGAGCGCCCCTATCAGCCCTCCCTTCCAACGCCCCTGCTTGAAGGCACCATGCTGGCTACCCTTGTGCTAACAGTTCTGGTAAGGAAGGTGTTGAGACTCGTGAATGCTTAGTAGGCACCATAGCCTCTGATTCAGGACCCGACATTTTGATCCCAGATATTTGTGGTCGTGGTTGAGGAAAAACAAAACAAACCCCTTTGCACATGGAAAGCGAACAGAAGAAGAGCCTTCTGGATCAGGCCAAAGCCCATCTCATGCAACAGCCTGTTCTCACGATGGCCAACTGATGTCTGTGGGAAGCCCGACTTGAGAGCAGCAGCAGCAGCAGCAGCAGCAGCAGCAGCAGCAGCAGCAGCAGCAGCAGCAGCAGCAGCAGCAGCAGCAGCATCCTCTCTGCTTGGGAATTCCCAACATAGCCATCCTAGCTAGTAGCCATGGATAGTTTATGATGCTCTGATGGAAGTAGCAGAGCCTTCTCAAGCAGATGCAGGTCTTCCCCATGAAGCGCAGTGCCTGTTCTGCCTGCATATTGCAAAGAAGGCTATGCAGTGCCTTACAACAGACATTGTAACTGTTAGCTCCCCCCGTGAAGAAATGTGTGGAGTTCATCACATTGTTCAAGGAAAGCAGCTGCCCAGAGGCAGTTATCTCAGCCAAAGAGCTCGTGGAAGCCCTTGATGTTGAAGCCACCTTCAAGGACTCCCCAGTAAGTGCTGCAAGAAGAGGCAGTTTGAATGTGAGGGTTAGGCTCATGATGAGGAATGCAGTAGTCCAGAATAAATATTCAGGCAGGAATTCTCGTCAACGCGCAGCTTGTGTTTCAAGAGAAGAGCTGCTTGATTCTCACAGGAATACATAGGGATTCTTGTACAGCCTTGAAAAGTTACTAGAAGAGACACAGGCCACCCACTGTTTGGACCTGCCTAGAGCCCTGTCTGATGGCAATCACTGACGTGGATGGTGCCAATTGTTGTGTTGAGCCGGGATGTCTCCGTCGCATCCTGCCTCCTGGGAAAGGCTCACCATGAGATGCCCCAAAGTACATCCACAATACCCAGGTGCATAGCTGCCAAGTATCCCGTATCCGCCGGGAAAACCCCTTTTTTTCTTACCGTTTCCCGGCGGTCTCCCGTTTAGCGGAAAATCCCGGTATTGTCCCTTAAATCGGGACACTTGGCAGCTATGAATGGAGGAGAATTACCCGGCCATTTTTCTGGTGCCGCTTGCCCTTCTATGGGCACCAGAAAATGGCGGCGCCGGCGCCGGAAGTCACTTCCGCGCATGACCGGAAGTTGCGTGACGCGACTTCCGGTGGCGCTTTGCCCTTCTATGGGCATCAGAAAATGGCGGCGCCGGCGCCGGAAGTCGCTTTTACGTGTTTCCGGTCATGCGCGGAAGCGACTTCCAGCGCCAGCGCCGCCATTTTCTGATGCCCATAGAAGGGCGAAGCGCCACCGGAAGTCACGCAACTTCCGGTCATGCGCGCACTGCCGATCCCGGATCTTTACGACCCGGACTTGGCAGCTATGCCCAGGTGTCTTCTCTCATGTCTGTGTAACGCTACGAATTCTCCTGACACATCCACTTACAAGTTGCCTGTGGTGAGTGTAGCTTCTCAAAACTGAAGTTCATAAAAATGTCCTTGTGATTTACCATGATGTCCTATCTGCTGATAATGGCGTTGCTCAAAGCCTTGATCTCTCAGCCAGTGTTCTGCAGTTTGCACAAACCACACCTCGAAAAAGCCACCTGCTCCATCAATACCCAAAATGAATCCCTGATCAGGGATGAAGAGATATGCTCAGCATTACTAAGCTCCTTGGCTAGCCCAAGTAAGGATCTGGTTCCAATTCAAATTGAAACAATTTTCTGTGTCCCCCCCCTTCCCATTCCCCCCTCTCTCAAATATGCTGTAATATTTTTGCATCTTAAATATTTTCATGCTGGGTTCCTTTCCAGGCAGCTAATTATAAACTTCATTATAATAGTTCATTATATTCTTCTATTGTTCAATTAGTTTAACAAGTTGCCAAGTGGAATACAAGGCAGGCAATTAGCTTGATCTAATGGCAATGAACTCCTGAATGTGGGTTACCAAAAATATCCTTTATAGAGCTCTTCTTGCAAATTTTACCAATCAGTGAACAATAGAAAAAAAAGAAAAGAAAAGGGGACCCAAAAAAAGATTGTGTCCAGAAATTTATCCATGGGTGGAATTGCTCTTCTTTTGCTTTTATTAAACGGCAGTGTGAATAGTGAAGGAGAGCATTAAAATTCTACCACCACAAACTTTCTCCTCCCATTCCTCATAAAACACTGGGTATGTCGTCACCCCTGTCTTTGCTTTTTATTTAAGGTTTAACATGTTTCATGCGCTGAATGGGTAAGATCATGATTGTATTGATCTGATCAAGTATTTGTGAGCTTTTAAATGGTGTGTGTGTGTGTGTGTGTTCAGAGCAAAGGTATGAGAGAGAGAGAGAGAGAGAGAGAGAGAGAGAGAGAGAGAGAGAGAGAGAATATGCAAGCCAAAACAAGAAGTTTGGACAGTGATAAGAACATAGGAAAGGCTCTGCAGCTGGATCAGACCAAATGCCCATCTGCTCCAGCATCCTGTTTTCACCGTGGCCAAGCGGGGTCCTATGGCAAGCCCACAGGAGGCAGGACATGAGCACAACAGCGGTCACCTCCCTCGTGAGATGGCCTGCAGCAGTGGACACCAGTGGTCATGGGCATCATGGCTAGCCATTGGTAGCCTTCTTTCTCCTCCATGAATTTTCCCAATCCCCGTTTTAAGCTGTCTAAGTTGGCAGCCATCTCACTAGTTTTTATGGGAAGAAATTCCACAGTTTTAACTGCATGCTGTGCGGAGTACTTCTTATGATCTGTCATGAAACTCCTGACATTCAGCTTCAATATCTAGCCCAGAGTCCTAACATGAGAGCGGGAAAGGATTCACTTTCTCTCCATTGTGCCTAACGTTATACACTCTCTGCATCTCCTCCCTTTCTGGTCTTTCCCCCCTAAACTCAAAAGCCTCAGATGCTGCAACCCTGCTCATATACCTAGTAGCTCTCCCTTGATCATTCTGCTTGCCTGTGTGAATGCCTCTTTTTAAATCCAGCCCCAAAAGCATCCACAGGATTCCTAATGTGGCACGGGAAGATCTGACCCTTCCCCCTTTTTATCCAGTACCTCCCTGCAGCGATGGCATTGATCACAGAAGGAGTTAGTGACATGGCAGTCGATAAACTCACCTTGGTATTAAGTTCATGCTCAGACATTATTAGCTCCTGACTTGAGCCAGAACTTCTTGACATCTGTTTCCAACAACGACAAAAAGTGCATGTGCCCTTCAGCATGCCACAAAGGAAAATCGGGGTGCTAGTCTTTCCGGGCCAAGTCACGTGATGCAGATATTTTGCTAAGAGAATCATAGACTCATAAAACTGCAGAGGTTGGAAAGGTTCCTGAGAGTCATCGTGCCCAACCCCCTACAAGGCCAGGATCTCACCCCAGCAGGACAGGTTTACTGGAAGCTGAGAGTGCACACACTCTCTCCCCTTAAAGCCAGCTGCCTGTGAGGAACGCAGCCAGTCGGGAGGCAGAGAGGAGGTGTGGCAGGAGCCAGAACTGGAGTCTGCCGCCTTCTCCTCCAACACTGGACAGAGGTGGCAGCCCTCTGGCCAGTGCTGCCACTCAGGGACTATGGGCACCCGCAAAGCCACCTGCCTCCCAGCCAGGATGGGCCACATGTCACAGCTGCCACGCACCTTTTCCACGGCTGCACACTCCTCTCCGCTCGCTCAGATGCTGAGAATTTGGAGGTATCTGCTGCGGCTGCCACGGTCAAGGGTGAGAGCTGCAGGGCTAAAATCTGGGGTGCCTCAATTAAATCAGGACAGTTGATGGGTTTGAGTCTGACAAGCTCTCCACTCTTGACACTGTTGCCTTATTGGGTTCGTTGAGTTGCGCCCAGGCAGGGAGAAAGACAGTCAATAATGACACCGAGGGTTGAGTTCAGAGAAAGAGTTTAATTCCCTTTATCATAAACACAAGCTGACTGAGCAATGCTACCCCGGTACCAGCCTCAAGCAGCCTTGAGTGTGGGAGCTTGAGTTCCTGTCTATCTTGCCTGGTCTTTGCCTAATATGTGCGTCATCTCCTGATGTCGACCTTGTGCATCTCCTGATGCAGACCTTGTGCTCTCTGGCAAGGCCATCCTGTCTAGCTGTCGAATGTTTCCATTACTCTTTGACACAGTGGCACTGAAAAGCACAGAGGCAATGGAAAGCACCCAGGAATATGGGGGGGGGGGCTAAGCCATACAGTCAGAATTATACAATGCAAACTATATGATCAGATTTAGCTCAATAATACAACAAGCAAAGCTCTCCCTACAACATCAGCTGGGGTTTATCCCTAAATTGAGACAGGTGTGTGTGTGTGTGTGTGTGTGTGTGTGTGTTTGTGTCTGAGACAAAGATTATGGTGGCTTGCTTATGGCACAGTGGCAAAACTGTGAAAATAAAGAGAGGGGAATTCAGCATTATTGTTCAAACCATCTAGGCAGATTTTGGAATTTAAAAACTTAAGAAGAGTCCTTCTGGATCAGGCCAAAGGTCCACTTAGTCCAGCATCCTGTTATCACAGTGACTATTGAAATGACTCTGTTTTGAGTACACGGTCAGATCCAGTGTGAGAAGTTTGTACATTCTTAAGAATAAGACTATTAATGGCCAGTATACCGTGTTTCTCCGAAAATAAGACACCGTCTTATATTTATTTTTCCTCAAAAAACCCCCCACTATGGCTCATTTTCAGGGGATGTCTTATTCCCCCCCTCCTCCTCCTGCTGCCTATCACTATGTCTTATTTTCGGGATATGGCTTATATTCCTTGAATGCTTAAAAATCCTGCTACGGCTTATTTTATGGCTATGTCTTATTTTTTGGAGAAACAGGGTATTGTCACACCCAGCAGGGGATCTCACAATGGACTTTCTTTGTGGTAAAAGAGACAGCTCATCGCAAGAGCAGCAGCTGCAGAAAAAAATGACGTAGAGAGCAGTCTTTGCCAACCTCGAGCCCTCCAGATTTTTGGGTCAACAACTCCCATGCAGGTGGTGGCAAGATGGAAACAGGCCTTCCCAGTGGTGACTCCCTGTCTGTGGAATGCTCTCTCCAGGGAAGTGCACCCGATGCCTTCATTGTTTGCTTTAGGTGCCAGGTTAAAACATTTCTGTTTCCTCAGGCCTCCTGGCCATCTTTTAGTGGGATGGGAAGAACTGGATCTTTTATCTAGGATGAGCACATCCAGGTATTGTGTCTTATATTGGTTTTTCTATTTATTTACAGTGTTTAATGCCTTTTATGCTGGAAGACACCTTGAGACAATCTTCTCTGTGTGAAAAGCGACAAAGAAATATAGCAGATAAAGGAATCACTAAACAATTTTGGGAATGGGCACAGATCCCACCCCCAGCAAAGACTGGAGGGTTAGCATTTGTGTGCATCTATCTGTTGCCAGGATGCTCTGACAAGAGTATTTCTCCCAAAGCTTCTCTGGTTTCATCACAAAGAAGAAAAATGCCAGGTCATCATTTCCTTCCATATTATGAATTCGAATATCTGAGGCCTGGGGCCGAACACTCCCAGTCAGGGGCTGGTCCCCATGCATTGCTCTTTCTACCTCAATAATTTTAAATTTAAACCTGGGAAATCCAATTCAGCGCCACTTTGATTCCCTTTAGTCGCGAGCGTCACCGTCTGACAAACCCCCTTGCTTTGACAGATGGATGAGCTTTGTGCTATCCTCTCCTTAATGTGCTCCCTCTGTGCTCTTACAAAATTTCCTCTCAGGGATTCTTGTTCCTAAGCAGAAAGAGAGAGATAAATGGCTTGTCGCATTGGAGAGATGAATAGCCACACCCAGGACAGTTCATATGCTGCTTTCTCTCTTCCTCCCATCTCTCTCTCTCTTCCTTTCTCCCCCCCTCAGCAAAATCCTCGTAATGTGGTGTCATATCTCCTCACGAGCTCTAATTAGTCTCTCCTTTCCAGTTGTGAGGGGGACGGATGTCAACAAGTCTGTTCCCATAACAGGCTGGAGATTAAAGATGACGCCTGCCACCCAAGGCGAAGGGCGCTGAGGAGCTGGAGAGCCCATGGGGAACTCACAGAGGGAAGAATCCACATCTGCAACTCTCCAAAATCCAAAATCTGAATTACTGCCTCATCAGTAATTCAGGTCTCAGTGGAGAGAACCTAATGAGGACACTTCCGTGCTGGAGGGTTAGCATTTGTGTGCATCTGTCTGTTGCCAGGATGCTCTGACAAGAGTATTTCTCCCAAAATGTCAGGCGAGCAGAAGAGGCAAGAAAAAGTCAGTTTTGTTCATGGAAGTGCCCTGCCATGATAGAATCACAGAATTGTAGAGCTGGAAGGGACACTGAGGGTCATCTAGTCCAACCCCCTGCAATGCAGGAATCTCAACTAATCTGATGACAGATCCTACTCGGCTTTCCCTCAGTTTCTCATTTTGCCAATCTTAAACTCAGCTCTCCACATTTCCACATTGGTTTTGGATTTTTTTATTTGGCTCACTTCAGAACCCTTGACTCTGCCACCTGATGAAGAAGACTCCAACTCCTGACCTTTGACAGTGTGGGGATGATTAGGGAGGCAGGAGAGGATATATTATTGAATTATATCCTTCCTAACTTGCGCTAGCAAGTTCCATATTCTAGCAGAGTTCCAAACATCCCCCTTATTAAATTACGCAGTGATCAGCTTGCTGCTGACTCATCTGAGTCTTACTATTAAAGATTCCTTCCTGGAAAAAAATCCCTTCTAATCCCTCTTAAAGGAATAAACACAAGAATCTGATTGACGTTAATTTAAAAGTAGTTTACTCACAGATTCATTCAGGTTCACAGACATACCCCTGAAGGCAGGCTTAGGTTACATAACAACTAGAACAATTCCTTAAAGAAGTTCGTCCCAAGTCACTTCTCCAAACATACAGCAACATCCAAAATGGAGAACACACACTGATCAGAACATGGAGGCCGAGTGTTCCTCCATGCTAGTACAACAGAGCACACCCTCTTCAAGTCACATGTAGTGGAAGTCTGTCCCAGCTCAGGAGGAATCAGGAAGTCTTCTCCTGTGTGGTACAAAACATCCCCTAACATTTCCACTGTAGGAATGTTGTTGTCAGGAGTATGGGCAGGAGTCAGGCTCTGGGGCCTGTAGTGCTTTGCAGGACTGGGGCCTGCCTCAGCTTGTGCTGGGGAAGCAAGGAGTGGTCACTCAGGTGAGGCCACTTGATATCTCACTGCACCTGGTGGCAGGAGCTGGGAGGGATAAAAGCTCAGCATTTCCCTTCAGCTCTTTGCCACAGCAACGCTATCCCTGCCTGGTTGCCTCTGGCCTCTTGCTCCTTGGACCTTCGCCTTGCCGATACCTTGCTCCTTGACTCCCAGACCTTCGCCTCTGCCTTGCTCCTTGACCCTGCGACTGCCTGCTGCTGGACCCTCAGCCCTGCACCTGCTCCTGCATCTACACCACCATCTTTCCTCTGGTCCTGACGTCCTCAGCCAGGGCTTCAACCGCCCACCGACTGGACCGTGATGGTGTGAGTCGCTGGGGGATTGGGACTGGCCGTTGCCCAGGCTGTCGGGCCCTGCCCCAGGTTGCAGGAGCAACATTGCTGTAAGCCAGATCCTGCCTCAGTCTTTGTACCTGCCTTGCCTGGCCTCTTGCCTCGTGTTCCTGCTCTGGCCCTGTTGGACGGGCTTCTCACTGAACCCTTGTACCCTGGACCGGACCTGGACATTGTTCCCTGGAATATCCGTGTGGAATAGTGGGTAAGAAGGATGAAGACACAGCTCTCAAAACAACCAGCTCTTTGTTCTAGCTCTGAGTCCAGACTGAACAGTAGCTTAGCCAACTGGCTTATATAGTACAGTAGTACTCAGTAACTTGCAACAGTAACAAACTTCCCCTAGCTACCCAATCCGTGAACAGCACTCTCAATCCTTCATTTGCATGTTGTGGACCTGAGTGAGAACTGCAGTCACAGTGGGCAGGGTAAGAACTGCAGCCACGGTGGCCAGAAGGAGTACTGCAGTTAACTTAATACATAACAATCTGTCTGTCAGTTTTGGACTTGGACTCCATGGCTTTATCCGTGGACTGTTTCCCGACCCTGTCAACGCCTAGCCCCAGAGACTGTTGCCACACTCTGAACCCCACTTATCGACCTGGATGGATTCACCTTGCCGTGGCTCGGCCCCAGGAGAGACTTCGGCTTCCTGCCTGGCCCTCACTGAGCAGGGAACCCCCGGGCCCAGCACATTGTACTTGATTGCAGTTTTACACCCCACAGACAGAGCCAAGTTCAAATCCCTCCTCAGCCACAGAGCTTGCCTTGGGCAACTGTTTTTCAGTTGGACCTTACGTTACAGGGTCGTTGTGAGAGTGAAACTGTGCAGGCATGTATATTGTCACCACCTCTTTGAAAGAAGAGAGGGATAAAAATGCAATGAATGTGAACCAATTCCTAGACTCTGGCTTGAGACGCTTAACCTGGACCAGTGCCCAGCCAGCTTGGTTGTGACCTTTTTGTGAAGAAAAATTAAACTGGCCTCTTTCTTTGGGTGGAAAGGAGAGAATAATGGGAGAGGCTGAGAACTACGCAGGCTTTAGATGGAGATGGGGCAAAAGGAAAAAAAAAGGAACAGCAGGTCATTTGGAGAACAGCTATTAGCCCGATCCCATTCCTTTGTTACAAATTCAATAGCCCCATTATTCTCGATGCCTGCCCCTTTGCTTCTACTTGACCCCAGAGCAGCTGCCAATTCTTTATGAACTGTGCCACTAGTGTCCCTTCCCTCTGCCCCTCTACAACTCACTGTGAAGACATCTAAAGCAGGGCAACCTCTCTGCAGCCCTTTCTCTTTCCTCGTGCAGGCGGTGTTCCTTCGGTTTCACTTGCAGACCCAGTTTCATTCGTGTTGTTGAGGATACAGTCTAGGATGGAGGGATGGAGGAATATGCCAACTCTGGTTCCTCATTTTGCCCGGTCTTAAGCTCACCGCTCCACATTTCCACACCTGTTCATTCTTTTGCATTTTAGTGAAAAGTTCTCCCAATATACCCATCTGTGCATGCTGTTTTGCCTAATATAACCACCTTTGCAAAGCATTTCCCCACAATGTAATGCATTTTGGGTGTGTCATTTCCACTAATATATGCATTGAATGCACACTTTACATCAGTAGATGCATTTCTTACACGCTACCTGAGCTGGAGAACTGCATTGCAAAATTCAGGGAAGTGCGGTTTTCAAAGGATGTCTAGTTGCTAAAGAAAGTGCAGATTTAGATAACTTTGGCTGTCAATGAGAACGGAATCGAATCCCTCTTCTAATTTCTACCAGGACATCACACCCTCTGGTAGTTGTCATTGACCTCTTTCAAACTGTGATAAATTTTCATTCCCCCAGCACAGCAGTAGAGGCTCATGAAATCATAATTAATACACTTTCCCGCTTTCATTCTTTTTTTTTGTTTCTTTAAATGAAGAAAATTCTACAGTTCAAGCTTCCCAAACAACCTCCCATCTGCCTCACATGCTGTGGCAATGAACTCTTCCAGATGGCATCTGAGCATCCTTACGGATGGCTCTGCGTGCTAATGGCTCCCCCTAATTCTTAATAATGAGCGAGAGAACATCTGGAATAGATCTGGGTGCCTTGTTAGAGTCCCCTTTACCTGAGCAGAGAAACGGCAATTATGCTCTGACAATGGGAATATTAGAATTGATTGCACAGCACAAGGCGGGACTACCCTGCTCTCAGAGGGCAATTTTGGTTAGGGCAAGTCGGGTTCCTTCCGTTGGCAAGAAATACCATGTGGAAATAACGAACTGTGTTTTTGTCCAGACCTATGCCACTTCTATAGGGACCCAGGTGGCGCTGTGGATTAAACCACAGAGCCTAGGGCTTGCTGATCAGAAGGTCGGCGGTTCGAATCCTTGCAACGGGGTGAGCTCCCGTTGCTCGGTCCCAGCTCCTGCCAACCTAGCAGTTCGAAAGCACATCAAAGTGCAAGTAGATAAATAGGGACCGCTCCAGCGGGAAGGTAAACGGCGTTTCCGTGCGCTGCTCTGGTTTGTCTGCGGACAAACGCCGGCTCCCTCGGCCTATAGAGCGAGATGAGCGCCACAACCCCAGAGTCGGACATGACTGGACCTGATGGTCAGGGGGCCCTTTACCTATGCCACTTCTAGCAATACGAGAAGCCTAGAAATTTCAATGACCTGTAGCCAGATGCAATATTACTGTATTATATCTATGGCAGGGTGCTCCAGTTCCTGGCCTGAGGGCTGCATGTGGCCCTTGGCAACTTCTGAGGCCCCCAATCTGGTGCCCCCCAGATGTTGGACCACAACAGGAGCAGGAACATTTTACAGCCCGAGCCTTCACGCACTTCTCTACCCCCTCCTCCACCCAAGGCATTTTCAGAGTTGAAGGGTGTTTTTCCAGCCAGGCAAAAGCAATAATGGAGGGTGCAAAGCAAGACCAGTGGGGAGGGTGGCTGGAGTGGCCTGGGGAGAGTGCCGAGGGGACAGAGAGAAAGGCTAGGAGGACATGATTCAGCCACCAGACCTGTGATTCTCCACTACTGGGCTCCAAGATCTGAAGACCATCGGGTTGGGCAAGGCTGAGACAGCCACATATGTGTTACCCATGAGTTTGTTCTTGAAGAAGTTTCACCTTGGCTGCTTTTGACCAGTTTTGGTGCTTCCTCTCACTTGCCTGCTGCTGTGTGACAGGAGGTTTTCTCTGTCTTGACTCTTTAAACCTAAATCCTGCCACTCAGGACTGAAGGGACGTGGATGGGTCCTCCAGCCCTGCTGTGATTTGCGATGCCCAAAGGACCAGCCCTTTGTTCAGCTTCCCGGAAGAAGTTCTCCATCCACCCGCCGCACTTTCCTGTCCACCTGCTGAGATCTCTCATTGCACAAATGAAGCGTTGCCGGCTTCCTTCTTCCAGGCTGTTGCTGCTCAATGAGGCGTTCCACCAAGAAGTTGCAACAAAATTCTGTGAGTTTGATTCCACCTGCAGCTCTCCTGGTTAACGCTGTCACTTTATGGATCCTGGTCGCCAGGCGGTGTAGGAGGAAAGCTTGCTGCTGCCTGGAGGTGCTGGGATTTGTGCATAGTTCACTGTGTGGTGAACCACTGAACTGCGAGTGGCGGCTTCTTAGTGAAATACCTTCTGGGCTGCTGCTGTCCACCCAAACTGGTCATTAGATCTCCTTGAGATTGCTTGTGGCTCTCTATAGTCATGTTTTCTGCTCTCCCCCACCCTCCATATATATAGCAGTATCATCTGTGGTGCAAATATATGATATATGACTAGTGATGCTTGAGGAATTTAATCTTTGCAAGTCCCTACCTGAGAGGATCTGATCCACACCTCTCTAGAGTAATGTGCAGACTGAATTTAGCAACCCACCAGGTTTTGCACTTTCTCCAAATGTTGGAACGCCGTTCTCTGCAATCTAAGCTAAATAATAACAAACGTGCATTTTAATCCACGTTTTGAGAGGCAGCACTCATTCTGTATCTTAAGAATAGGTGCACATTTAAATACACATTAAAATATGGATTTAGATAGCATTGTGAGAAGGTTTTTTAAAGGAGTAGCCGAATAATACAGGAACATAATTATGGGTAAAAACATATGGAAGTGATAAGGACTGGTGGTTTTGCTGCTTCTCTACATGGCACAGTTGACTCCAGGTTGTCCCATCAGGAGTGCACAGCAAACTAGACCAAAGAGATCCAAAGAGTAAGGTAAATAGGACTTACTTACAGGTGTTGTTGTTGTTTAGTCGTTTAGTCGTGTGCGATTCTTCGTGACCCCATGGACCAGAGCACGCCAGGCACTCCTGTCTTCCACTGCCTCCCGCAGTTTGGTCAAACTCATGTTTGTAGCTTCGAGAACATTGTCCAACCATCTCGTCCTCTGTTGCCCCCTTCTCCTAGTGCAGGTAAGTGCCATTAGAACTGCAGTCCACACCTGCTCACCTTCAAGGTGCATCCAGCCCAATTAACTGGGTCATTTGCCTTCTTGATTGGGATGTTGTGCACAAATTGCCAACTTTTGGGGACCTCCAGTCACAAAATGAATGCAGCATAACACAAAGTGGCTGCCACTTTCAAAAGAACCAAAAGAGAGGGGCCAAAAGGCAACCGGAGGTTGGGGGGACGGACTTCAAGAGTTGGAGAAGTATGGGAAACTTGGTGGGGGGGATCCTAAGGTGGGGAGGAAACCCCCAAACACTTCAATAAAGGACAGTGCATACTCAACAGGTAGGAACACTGAGTGACTGTTGGGGTGGCGGAAGAATGGATGGTGCTTTTTTAAAATTATTATTATTTATACCCCGCCCATCTGCACGGCTTCCAACCGAATATTAAAAACAGTACAGCACCAAACATTAAAAACTTCCCTAAACAGGGGTTGCCTTCTAAAAGTAAAATACTGCAGTTGCTTATTGCCATGACATCTGCTGGGAGGGCGTTCCACAGGGCGGGTGCCACTACCGAGAAGGCCCTCCATGGAACAGCTCCATCTTGCAGGCCCTGCGGAAAGATGTCAAGTCGTCTCTTGTGACAGAGCATTCCACCAGAAAAAGCCCTGGCTCTGGTCGAGGCCAGCCTAACTGCTCTGTGGCCCAGGATCTCCAAGATGTTTTTAGTTGAAGACCGTAAGGTCCTCCTTGGGACATACCAGGAGAGGCGGTCCTGTAGACACGAAATCCAGAAACATGAACCAAAACGATTTTATACATACATGCATACATACTCTTCAGGACTCATCTAAAAATAAAACCAGGGTTTTTTTTTTTGGTTGGCTGCTAATGTGATTATGAGAAAACTGCTGGAGTAGAAAAGGAAAAGGGAGAGAATAGCTTGATTGTGCCCCAGTCCTCATGGGATCTCTACATGGCTTATTGTGAATGTGTTTCTTGAATTTCTCCCTCCTGTGTACACGCCCTCCCACTACTGCCATCCCATTCTTCTAAGTAAATTTTTGTGTGTGTGTAGCTGTGGGGGTAATCACGTTTGGCTGGTTAACTGCTCCTGTGATTGCCATAATTTTTTAAAACCTTTACATCCCCCCACTGCTTTTGAGACACACGAATGCTGATTTCACTTTTCTTACGGGGGAAGATGTAATGTTATCCAATTGCGGGTGATGTATTTCAAGTGGAACTTGTTCAGGGGGAATGAGACGAATGATAGGAAAGTGGGGGGGGGACTCTGAGGTTTTTACATTTCCGTAAGGAAACGTAAGATTAATTAAAGAGAACTCGCTGCGATAATAATCAAAATCACCTTGTGCTTTTTCATCTTTTGTACTCACTGTACTAGAATAACGTCACGGCACATTTAGCAGCTAACTCAGCTTTAATGAGCAAAAAGTAAGTTTAATTAGCTATGATACACATCGTTCAACAGCCCATTTCTTTTGCAAAGTAAAATAAAATAAAAAAAGGGTTGAGGCTAATAATGAATCAAGTGACGATCAGAACAGTTGAAGCTACGGATTTAGGATATTGCAGAGGGCGTTGCAATGAGATGCGGGGTCTAAGCACACAAAGAAGCAAATTTATGTGCATGGATGTATGTAGATGGACAGGAAACTGTGCACAAAACAGGGCCCAGGTGTGGGATTCTCCCCCTGACTCCAGTCGTACACAGCGGTAGCCAATGCAGTGCCTTCCAGATCTGTTGGACCACAACTCCCATGACCATCAGCCAGGTTGGCTGAGATGGCATAATCCATGACTCCTGGGGTGGACTCTTTAACAGCAACTTCAGTTACTGGCTTGTGGATGGGGAAACCGATTTCTGGGTGTTGTAAACAAAATCTGCCCCTATTCCCTTATGGGGTACAGAAGAGCCCTTACAGAGTCCTTTTGTAGGTTCTCCATCGGTAGGAGAAAATAACAGAGGCCAACCAGAGAATATTGAGAAGCAAAGCAGCTAGTAAGCCTGATCTTTATTGAACTGTTGCAACAGGGTGCTCCCCTCCCAGGCAGGAGAAAGGGGGAGGACCCAGAACAATGGTGTTTCTCCCTTATTTAGACATCATACCTACATCACAGAAAAGGCTGTCTACAACAGAAATTTGAATGTTGTTGTTTTTCCTGCCTTCCAGGTTATCTGATAATGCCTTATCTGATTGCCTTTCCTGGTACTCTGGCCATTCCTTTGAGATGGTAATTACTTAATTCCTGAGACACAATGGGAAAGTTTCTTTCACCTCCTCCCTCCTTGCAGAGAAACACTTGGTCAGCTTGGGAGTCAAAATGGTTTCAGGACTGTCTTCCTGTACTGTTTTCAGTCATTGGTATATATATTTATCTATGTGTTTGCCCTGTACATTTATGAACGTTTATTATATATCTAAGACCTTAGAATTCTTCTGCATGCAGAAGGCCCCAGATTCAGTCCCTGGCTTCTCCAGGTAGGGATGGGATAGACTGCAAGTCAGTGTTGACAGCGTTGAACCAATGGTTTGACTTGGTATAAAGCAGAGAGTCTTCAAAAGGTTGGGAGGAGGGGTGTGTCAGCTGCCTGGACATCTTGGAGCTTGCATTTGGTTATGAACCTCTTGCCTTGCCCACGTACCCCGAACTCTGTGTTTCACTATGTTTTAAATACAGTCATACCTCGGTTTAAGTACGCCTCTGTTTGAGTATTTTCAGTTTAAGTACTCCACGGACCTGTCTGGAACGGATTAATCCACTTTCCGTTACTTTCAATGGGAAAGTTCGCTTCAGGTTAAGTACGCTTCAGTTTAACTACGGACTTCCGGAACCAATTACACTCATGCTTCGGGTTAAGTATGCTTCAGGCTGAGTACTCCGAGGACCCTTCTGGAACAGATTAATCTACTTTCCATTACTTTCAATGGGAAAGTTCGCTTCAGGTTAAGTACGCGTCAGGTTAAGTTTGTGTTTGTAAACCAAGGTACCACTGTATGCTGTAAGCAGCCCAGAGTGGCTGGGTAAACACAGACAGATGGGCTGGGTATAAACAACAGCAACAACATTTTGCAGCATCCCTGAGGCACTGTGTCCAGTGCGACTGAACTGGCTTCATTCCCCTAAATCAGGCATCCCCAAACTGCGGCCCTCCAGATGTTTTGGCCTACAACTCCCATGATCCCTAGCTAACAGGACCAGTGGTTGGGGAAGATGGGAATTGTAGTCCAAAACATCTGGAGGGCCGAAGTCTGGGGATGCCTGCCCTAAATCCATCTCTGATAACAGAGGCCTGGGAAGCCTCATTAGACCTGCAAGCCACAGATTCCCTATTGCTGGGTTGCAACATGGTCAGTGAGGGCAATGGTAAAACCATGAGTTGGATGTGCCTCCATGATCCGGCCACTGAAGGCAAGTGAGGGCAGCGGGCAAGAATGGCAACATGCACACCGTTTTTGGGAAGGAGTGCTGAAAATGGGAGCAGTTTCTCTTCTCCAGCACTGCCAACAGCTCTGATGAGAAATGGCGAGCTGTTTTGCTTAGCCACGATAACAGAGCACCCTCAGAGTGTCTGTTCTTCTTGCGTGTCCTTGTTGTCAGCTGGCCTGTTAAATCCTCATTCCCTCGAACGATATGATTTGTTGTTGTTTTTCATTGAAATTAAAATTCATTTAAGTGAGCGGTCAAGACAGGGGACGTTATTCACCTCACCCATGTCAGCGTTCTGACAAGCGGCTGTCGTTCAACATTGGTTCACCCATAAATTACTGTATGTGTTTCTTCTGCCCGGTTTTCTAGCCTCAATGGGGATTTGTTTTTCCTGGCGTAGTTGAAATAATGGGCACTAGGGGGCAGTCTTGTTATTGTTTTGTCAACAAGTTGCACTTTTTGGGGAGATGGCTAAAACAAATGCCAATTTAACGGAAATGCAGATGATGGATTTTGCAAAAAAGAAGAATTGCCTTTTTTCTCATGCAGAGAACCTTATGAAGAAAAGTCTAATTTAATAAAATGATTGTAACAATACGTGCAGAAAAAGCATATATATTGGCTTCCCTTTTGGCAGCTGACAAGGATAATTCCCCTACTCTTGCGACATGGGAAATATTGTCAATGAAAAAAATGGCTTCAGTGATCAGATTCACTGATTTTTGCTACAGGCTTATTCACACATGGTTTTTATTTTTTAATGTGCATGTAAGATTTAAAAATGTAACGTGTGAATGGCATAAGCACTTGAATGCAAACCAGAATATGTTGGATGTCACCTGCTTTATGGAGCCTTGGAACAGGCTGCTTGGCTGAACTCCTAAACCCACTTACTAGGCATTTAGCAAAGATGCTAAGATCAATCCATTTTAGTTCTCTCCATTTCTCAGGGCTCTAGCATTTCTCAGGGGCAAGAGGCCTCTGAGTGCCAGTTGCTAGGAATCGCAGGTTAGCAAAGTGCTGTTGCTCTCAGGTGCTGCCTGGTGGCTTCCTAGGGGCACCTGCTTGGCCACTGAGAGAACAGGATGCTGGACTAGATGGGCCATTGGCCTGGTCCAGCAGGCTCTTTTTAGGTACTTGCATTATGTTCTCATTTTTTTCGGTCTCAAATTAAGTTCTCCAAATTTGTGATTTTTTTTAAAATTTAAAAATATTACTTTGTGAAAACTCTTCAGAGTTTTAGTGTGAATTCCCCCTAGTAAGCAGATTTTTGCATGAGGTTTTCACTAAGGTACACCTTTTTGCAGGGACCCAGGTGGCACTGTGGTTAAACCACTGAGCCTAGGACATGCTGATCAGAAGGTCGGCGGTTCGAATCCCTGTGACGGGGGATTCGACGTAACTTCCGGTGTCGCTTTGCCCTTCTATGGGCACAAAAAATGGCCATCGCCGGCTTTGAAAGTCGCTTGTACGCATGTCAGGAAGTGCATCGATGCAACTTTCGGTGTTGCTCCGCCCATCTATGGGCACCAAAAATGGCCGCCGCCGACACTGGAAGTCACGTCTATGCACTTCCGTACATGCGTAGATGCAACTTTCGAAGCCGGCGACGGCCATTTTTGGTGCCCATAGAAGGACAAATCAGAAAGAAAAAAATGGCCACCGGCAGGAGAAAATAACGGAGAAGAACGGGAGACGAAGTGATACGGGGGACCACTGGGAAACGTTAAGTAAAAACGGGGGTTTTCCGAGGAAAACGGGGTACTTGGCAGCTATGCCCCCCCGCCGGGCCGGCGCCCTGGCACCCCACACCACCAGGACTGCACCTAGAGCCGGGCCTACTGGCTGCTGAGAGGAGGATGACGAGCCGCCAGTGGCCACTGCAACATGGACAAGTGGCGTCATACGCACATGCCTGCATGTAGTGGGTGTGATGTCACATACAATATGTGCAGGCATGTGCGTGTGACGTTGCACGTCCGTGTTGCGGTGGTGGGCACCCACAATCCTGAGGGCGAGATGGCACCCTTGTCCATGCCCCTAGCATTAGTGCCATCATGCAGGCTGCAGAGAGGCCTGGGGTAGATCGAAAGGGTAGGTGTGGGAGGGCAGAGTGATTTTACCCTCTCATGAACATGCCATCTCCCCTCTCCAACTGCTGCAAGTAATTTCTCTTCCTCACCAGGATTTATTCAGTCTTTGACCCATGAGACAAAACACAAAGGTGCTGAATTTTGCCTCCATAGGGGGACACAGCTTGGCTCTTGTCTCCTGCAGGCAAGAACGTGTTTCAAAAGCTCCTCTCTGTTGTGCAAGGAACACAATAACTCCTTCAAAACAGGATGAACTGAAACACACCCACCTCATCCTCTGTTTTCAGTTTCACATAGGCAACTACCATCAGGTTACAAAGAAACACATTCGTAATACACAACTTTGGAACTCCCTCCCATAATGTAACATAACTCTGTCTATTTCTTTTCTCTTTTTTGCAGCCTGCCAAGGATGCTCCTTTTTCAACAAGCTTTTAAGTAGAGTTCATTATCCCAGCCTATATCTCTACTGGATTTGTAATCATTTTGACATGTGAAATGGTTTGCAATCTTTCTGACATACAGGATTTTAATTATTTTTGCATTTGCAGCTGTTTTGCATATGGAGTTGTTTTTAAATTGTTCTTATTGTCAGTGTTTTTGCTGTGAAATTGTTTTGAGATATATCGTGGGAAGCAATTCTTAAATGGAATCAAATAACAAATGGATGAATAAATAATATATCTAGTATTTTCCAGGCATTACCACTCCTGTAAAAGACCCCTGACATCTTTAATTAACAAAGTTCCTTCCTTCCTTCCTTCTCTTTTGTAAAATGGGGGCATGATGAATTGTTTACCAAGCGATCAGAGACATGCCAAAGAGGTCATTTGCTTTCTTTGAAGGATGTCTGATTACAGCTGAGTTTTGTACTTCTGGGTCCCAGCCTTGCTAGAGATTAGACCAAGGATCTAATTTATTGTCTCTCCAAATACAGGGTCTGTCCCAATTTTTAATTTCTTGGGCGAGCAGGTGGTCTGGAGGCCTGAGAGGCCTAACAGCACACACATACAGAAATAAAAACAAAATCTTTTAATTCCCGACGTCTGGAGTTTCATCCCAACTGGGCTGTAAGCGGTGGTCTCTCCCTGCATAATCTCTAAATCTAACCATTATTTTGTCTGTTTTGCTACCCCCTCTCATTTGGCCCAGTTGGACATAATTGGAGGTTTTATGAATGAAGAGATTAGACTGGGAATCAGAAACAGTAGAGCCTGTTGGCATTTTGAAGGCTGTTGACTGAGAGGTGAAGATGGCAGATTTGTTCCCCTCCCCTGAGACCATCAAACAAAAGTTTTTAGATCCGGTAAAAAGTTTACCCTTCCCAAGTGGGGAACCTACAAAGATCTTCTGGAATTCCAAGGCGATTCGATAAGACTAAAAAAAGGGGAAGAAACTACAGAATTTATGAAAAATTGGTTCCAGCATTTACAAATAAATGAGCTATTCAGGAAAGACAAAGAGAAAGGGTTTGCAGAGGAAGAATCAGAATTTGGGAAAATAATTTGTGGGAAGAACAACAAATTGTTATCTAAAATCTACAGCATTTTATCGGAATGGGAGACAAAGGATGAGTTGGTGAAGGAGGCAATTATTCACTGGGCGTATGATTTAAGATACAGTATAGAACTATCAGCATGGGAAAAACTAGAATCAGAAGGTCAATCAGAAGGTCGGCAGTTTGAATCCCCGCAACGGGGTGAGCTCCTGTTGCTCGGTCCCAGCTCCTGCCAACCTAGCAGTTCAAAAGCACGTCAAAGTGCAAGTAGATAAATGGGTACTGCTCCAAGCGGGAAGGTAAATGGCGTTTCCGTGTGCTGCTCTGGTTCGCCAGAAGCGGCTTTGTCATGCTGGCCACATGACCTGGAAGCTGTACGCTGGCTCCCTTGGCCAATAACGCGAGATGAGCGCCACAACCCCAGAGTTGGTCACGACTGGACCTAACAGTCAGGGGTCCCTTTACCTTTACCTTTAAACTGGTTAAAATGTACAAAAGATGGTCCTACTTATGCTGAAAATGTTTAGCCAATGAGCAGGGCCGTCTTAAGCTCATTGGGTACCCTGGTGCAGGGATCCCTCAGGCGCCACCCCACCCCACCCCCCTCTTTTAAAAAAAAGGAAAAAGGAAAGCTCTTACCTTCCCTGGAGGTGCTCGTGCCAGAAGGCCTCGGAGCCTTCTCGCCGGCAGCGGAGGCCAGATGAGCGCGCCATGGAGCCAGCGGGGAGAGCCTCCCTGGCACAGCATTAGGGCCGGGCGGCGGGGGGAGCCTCACGGCGGCCCCCACACCTCACAGCAGGGCCACGCTGTGCCGGAGGCCGCCCGGTGGCTTGTCTGTCTCCCGTGGGGCCGGAGATGCCGGATTGAGTGGGGGAGAGGGCGCCGCTGCTCTGTGCGGCCTTCCTCCCTTCTCCCAGTGGGCCGGGGTGCCTGGGCAGGCCCGGGCCACGCCAGGGCCTTCCCAGCCGTCTCCCGCGACTTCAGAGCTTGCTGGGTCCATGCGGCTTCCCCCCTTCCATGGGTGGGCCGCAGGGCCCGGGTGGGTCCGGGCAGTGCCAGGAGGCTCCCGGCCGTTTCCTTGCGCCAACAGGGCGCTGCGTTCCTTCCCGCCAACAGGGCGCTGCGTTTCATTGGTAGAGCTGCTGCCATGTGGCGTTGCCTCTACCAATGAAACGCAGCACCGGGGTGAGGGATGACCCTGGCGCTGCAGAGCGGAACAGGGTCCTAGTGCCCCTGTTCCCTACTCTCCCCTGAGCGGCGCGGCTGGCGGGCGTGCAAGACTCAGAGGAGGGAAAAGGGAGGCCGCCGTGCAGCTCCTCCACTTGCTGTGGCACCTCTCAGCGCCCCTGCGCCCTGCGCCACTAGAGCCAATGGGCGAGCCGGCCCTGCCAATGAGGGCTCATTAATCCATATGTGGTGGCAATGTGAACTCTAAAAAAAAAAAAAATGGGGAATGATTTATGAAGGATTAAAGAAGATGCTCAAATGCACCTTTCCCAAGAAACCAAAAGCATTCTTGTTAGCTATAATAGGACAGGAAATTCCAGACAAAGTAAAAAAATACCTTCCTTTATGCAACAGCATCATCATCAAGGGTTTTACCTGCTAAAATGTGGAAGGAGAGGGAAATCCTTTGTGCTTTCAATGTTCATGGTGTGTGTGCAGCCCAATTCTATGAAAACAACTAACCCCCCCCCTGCAAATAAAAAGTAAAAAGGCAACGGTAAAGGACCCTTGGACAGTTAGGTCCAGTCAAAGGTGACTGTGGGGTTGCGGCGCTCATCTCGCTTTACAGGCCGAGGGGAATGGCATTTGTCTGCAGACAGCTTTCCGGGTCATGTGGCCAGCATGACTAAGTCGCTTCTGGTGCAACAGAACACCGTGATGGAAACCAGAGTAGCGTACGGAAACGCCATTTACCTTCCCATCGCAGAGGTACCTATTTATCTATTTGCACTGGTGTGCTTTCAAACTGCTAGGTTGGCAGGAGCTGGGACAGAGCAACAGGAGCTCACCCCGTCGCAGGGATTCAAACTGCTGACTCTGATTTCTCTCCCCCTCGGAGTCTCTTCCTCCCCCTCTGGCTGCTTCAGAACCACTGGTGCTCTCTGTACTTGATGTACAGAGATGTTGTAGGGAGTCACCCTTACAAGGAGGTTTTTTGAGCAGGAGTAATAACATGATCTGCTGGAGCACCAGAGTAACCTTCCTTGCTTTACCAATAGTATGAGGTGATAATGAGGTTCTCCAGTTTAACCACGGATTATGACAGATTAGCACAGAAGAAGTCACACAATCAGGAAAGCAATCAGAAAGATTGGATACCTCTTTCTTCTTTGATGGGGTTCGTACTTCATGCAGCACTTTGAACAGGAACTTTTTTTTTTTTGCAAAATCATTTGAATTTATAAGGAGAGGATGCATTTCGGCTGGCTGAAAATCCTTTGTTAAAGTGCAGTGTATTTCCCAAGCTGAACCCACTGAGTTCAACAGAGCTGGTCTGAGCCTGGAGTCCAGCAAGAAGCAGCACACCGAGCTGGAGGCTACAGTGTCACAGGCTGAGCCAGTCCCCCGGTTCTGAGCCTGGTGCTGGTGACTAGGGGACCAACAACCCCAATGCTGGACCGCTGTTAGATCCCACAGCACCAGGGCCCTCGTGGACATCTCATCCTAGTGCCAAGGAACCGCCTGCCTCCCATACTAAGCATTCTTCTCTGGTTCCCTGTTCACACCTTGTCTGCTTGGCATCCATCTGTCTTGAGAGACAATGGAGGAGTGCGCCTTTGCGGGTGAAGCTAAACTGTGAGAAGGTTGCAGAGCCTGTTGTGGCTGTAGAGACCGATATGGGAGAGACATGTTTCATTGGAGCTGGAGCAGATGAAGGTGTCTGGTTGTGTCACTGCAGGTGCAACACAGTTCTCTTCTCTCTGCACTCCTCCTGGCAGTCATTCCTCCTCTGGCCATTGCTATGGATGCACAACTTGCCTGTCTGTCTCCAGGCACTGCGGTCATCTGCAAGGGATTCCCACACGGCTGTCAGCCTTCATGTCACATTTGCAGTCACCTTTGTAACACAGAGTTGGTCTACCAACAAGCTTGGTGCCTGAAGCCACCTCCCCATAGACCATGTTCTTGGGGATCCTGCTGCCTTTGATTCTGTGGACACGACCAAGCCAGAATAGACGTCACCGAGACACGAGTGCAAACATGCTGGGAAGGAGAGCATGTCTTTGTTTGGGACTCTGTGTACAAAGGTAACTTTTATATTTGTTGATCCACCCGCTTTTGCCACGGCCCCCACCCCACATTGGCATGTGGCCCCCCAGAAGGAAATGTGGCTGTTGGACCTAAAAATTTTCTACACCAATGGCGGCGGCGGCAGCAGCAGTCGTCCTGCCACATGGATGATCAGGAATGTGAAACCAAATGCCAACATGGTGACTGCTACACAGCCCTTCGCCAGCTCAGTATTCTACATACTGTCTGTTGAACCTAATAAATTGGGATCGTGGTGGGGCTGCTACTCTTTCTAGGTATATAATACCTGTCTGTTTTGATGAGAGCTGACACGCTGAGGTCCAGCACTTCTGAATTTGCCACTAAATTGCCCTTTCAAAAACCTTTCCGTTCACCTTGGCGTATGCTGTGGTGTGATGCATGTTTTAAAGGTTTCTGATAGTTTATTTTGACTATTCATTACTTCGTGTGTGTTTGGATTTTTAGCTATAGTTCTGTTTATATGAACTCAACTCATTGGACCAAAGTGTGATTTTGTTGCGACTTCACCCGACGTTTGCCGTTGACATGTCAAAAAACCGCGAATTACGTTATCCACTTATAACTCACAATATTTTTTTGGTTTCCACAAATTCCTGGGCAGCGTTGGGCACTCGCTGCTAATGATTCATAATTGTTGATCTCATTTAGGTACCTATTTGGGCCACCGGAATGCCTGTATTAATGGGATTGAGTCAATATTTTTATTAATGTCCTCTGCAAATGTTTTATAAAACATTTTTCTTGTTATATTTGCAAATTAAAAAACAACTACTGCACATTTTCATTTTGTATTGCATTGTCTTTTATGGTCTGGAAATACGATTGTGACAAGAGAAGTAGACATGTTATTTATCTAAAAATGTAGAAGTAACCATGGGATACTACTTCACTGTGTATCCTATGTCAAACAGTTTTGGCCCTCTGGGTTCTGAACTGCATCAAATGTCCTGTGCGCTACCCAGGCCTTTGAGATCCGGGGTGGGTGGTGGGGTGGGTGGGGGGCACAGCAAAGTGACAGGCTGCTGATCATATTAAGGATACATGAAGGGGAGAGTGGCTGGTGGATGGAGCTCTCACTCAGGTAGCCCCAAGAAGCAGGCTTTGAAACAGAAGGGTTTTACCTACGGTAATAGGGTTTGTACACAAAGACATTTTGTGCATTTCCAGGAATAGCAGTATCAGGGAAACCAAGAAAAAGGAGAAAAGGAAAACCATGGCTGCTGCTTGGCCATCTCTCTTTAAAAGCAGCACGGCGGAGGCAATAATTACACCTGCCTGCCTACCTTCTCTCCAGCATTCTGCAGCCAAGATAATTCACCTCTTGTGCAATTCCGGTCATGCAATGCCCCAACTTAAATCCTGACACTGGCTTCCTGCCCACTCCTGGATCCTGTACAAAACCCATACTTTCAAGCCTCTCTGCTAGGGCCTTGCACCCCATCTCTCTGTTTTCGTACCGCTATAACATCCCTGCCTGAGACCTTTGCTCAGGGCCAGGCCAGCTGCTAGGGACATAGCGGGGCCCATTGCTGATAGTTGCCCTAGCCCCCGCCCTAAATTCCACCCCACCCCACTCCAAAATGTGACTAAGTCTGTGATCTCATCCACATGTAGTTGGGAGTGTAACACACACTTATATATTTATGTATTAATTAAATTTATATACTGCTCTTCATCCGACGATCACAGGGCTGTTTACAGCATAGAAATACAAAATGGAAACACAAAATACACAACAACAACAACAAAAGCCAACAGCCCCCTCCTACAAACTGGTTTCCATTGTCTGTTTTATAGCCAAAGGCCTGGTTCTACAGGGAGGTTTTTCCCTGATGCCAATGAGCCTCCCTGGGGAGACCATTCCACAAACGGGGAGCCACTGCAGAAAAGGCCTTAGAGGATGATCTCAGGGTCTTGGTAGGTTCCTGTGGGGAGAGGTGGTCCTCGAGGTTTTGCAAATCACCTAGATAAGGGCAGTGCTTTTTTTCCTGGGGACACTCAAGGATACGCAGTACCGGCACCATTTTTTTCCTAGAAGAAAAGTAATGGTTTAAAATAGGCTTCCTCAACCTCGGCCCTCCAGATGTTTTTGGCCTACAACTCCCATGATCCCTAGCTAGCAGGACCAGTGGTCAGGGATGATGGGAATTGTAGTCTCAAAACATCTGGAGGGCCTAGGTTGAGGAAGCCTGGTTTAAAATGTGGCACTTACTGTAACAACTTCACGGTGACTTCACGGTGAGTACCGCACCTTTTTTCTAGAAGAAAAGCATTGGATAAGGGGTACAAAATGCATGCAAAATAAATAGGAAATGAACAGGAACGCTCATGGGAACGAGGCATCCCTGGGGGACGCACAGCTGTGCCGTCCAGCAGAGGAGAATAGCTGGGATGGTTGTTCCCAATCCATCTTTTACCTGAAGCAGTTGCCTCACTCTGTCTAATGGTAGAGCCGGTTGGGTCAGGAGTTGCAAGTTGCTCACCTTGCAAGGCTTTTCATAGGGGCTTAAAAAAATGACGCCTGTGTGGCACGACCTAAAGATGCAGAATTGCTGTTACACTTCCATGCCTGCTTACTTGTGAGTAAACCCCACTGTGTTCAATTCCCAAAGTGACGTGTGCATAGAGAAGGAGCTTTGACTCTGATCTGAGGCTGCACCCTTCCCTGGGAATAAGCCTGCAACATAGTGGGACTGAGCCAGGGTCCTTGGCCTCAAGGCACTCCCAGCCCGACTGGGAGATGGGGGATGGTGGGGATCCAACCATGGGCGTACCCAGGATCAAAACTAGGGGGGGGGCAAGGGGAGGGGCCAAGGCACGGAAGGGGAGGGGCCACAAAGTGGGCGGGAACAGCGAACTCGCGCTCCGCCGGGCTGTGCCCCTCCCTAGCAGCAGGGCTGGTGGGCGGAGGCGGAGCCCAGCCCAGCGGAGCGCGAGTTCAGCGTTCCTGCCCGCCGCGCCGCGCTCTCTGGTTCCCCGCCGCGCTTGGCCTTGCCTGAGGGCGCGCCGGGGAGCTGGAGGGAGGGTGCGGCGCGGTGCGGCGGGAATGGCGAACTCGCGCTCCGCCGGGCTGTGCTCCGCCTCTGCCCACCAGCCCTGCTTCTAGAGTAGGGCAGCTGCCCTAACTTGCCGCATGGTGGGTACGCCCTTGGATCCAACAGAGACCTTTTGCAGACTCTGATACTCAGGGCTCAGCGCTTTCCCTCCAACTTCCAGCCTGCCTCCTTTATGTCCTGCTCGCCAACTTCCCATACACACAAGCCCCCTTGTCCCACTGTGCCCAGTGCAAGCTCACTCCTGAGCAAAACAGAGCAAGGATTCAGAGCTGTCCTAAACACTGTCCTCTGGAAAGCTCCCACTCCTTTCTTTCAAGTTTGCACGCAAATTCTACTCAGAGTAGACCCGGTGAAGCGAATGGAGCTCAGCCAGCCCTTTCCCCGATTCCAACTCCTGCAGCGCCGATCAGCCGCGGCCGCCTGCTTCGCTCTCTGGAAGCCAAGCAGCCGGCGCTCGCTCTATTTGCCAGCGGACGAACCGCGTCACGCGTTCACACGACGCACGCAGAGCAAACCGGGAGCGGCAACCCTTCTCTGCCTGCGATTTCCTCTCCGGTTCCGTTTTGTTTTCATCTCTGTCATCCGGAAAGGGGTGGGGTGGGGCTGAAATAAAATAAAATAAAATAAATGTGAGACCGGTTTAGGGAAGGGGGGAGGGGCAGCCTAGGCAAGCCTTCATCTCCCCCCCTCATCTCTCCAGGCTGTCCTCCCCCAGGCAAGGAGATTGGCTAAGATAGTTTGTCAATCGCAGTTCTTTCCCCTCCCCCCTTCCCATGCCATCCCACTCGTCTCCGGCTTTTTAGGAGAGAGAGAAAAAAAGAGAGGAGTTTGAGTCAGCCAGCAGCCAAGCTGTGAGCGCCTTTCCCCGGCATTTATTCCCACCCCCCTAAATCTAATTTAATTGTATTTTTAAAGGGGGTGAGGAATTGGGGGGGGGTGGAGTGGGGGCGCCTGTGCGTGGAAAATGGGAGAGGCATGGAGGAGCCATCCGACCAGTTGCATCGGGCAAAGTCCCCGCAAAGCAGCCGGCGCCGAGCTGCGCTAAAGACCCGGCGCGCTTGGCAATCCGGATCCCCACCGCCGCCGCCGCTGCAGCCAAGAACGAGCTGCTCCGGAGCAGCCGTAAGGAAAAGCTCTGCCCGGGTGTTGTTGTGTTTTTTTAGGGGGGTGGGGAGGGCGGAGGAAGAGGAGGAGGCGGCGGCGGCAGCAGAAGTAACCCCAAATGTTTGGAGGCGATCTGGAGGGGGTACAGCTTGAATTTTAGGGGTGCAAGCGGAGGAGCGCACCTGACCGGGACCCCGATTCTTCGGAGCAAAAGATCGAAGTCTATTTTTATCTCTCTCTTTTTGCTGCTGCTGCTGCTGCTGCTTTCACGGTTTTATTCATTTATGTAAAGGGAAAGCCTCATTTGGGATTTAATTTCACCTTCCACGTTTCCTCCCCCGTCCCCACTTTTCTTCTTCTAGCGAGGAGTGAAGGGGGGGGGGAGCGCTCCCTCAAATCGCTTTCTTGATTCGGAGCCGCTGAGCAAATCCCTCATTTTTCCCCCTTTTAAAAAAGCACAGGTAGTTTTTGGATTATATGGACTGCAAGCAGGTTGGAAGGAGGACTCCAGAAATGCCTGCCGGTTGAAAAAGAGCCCAAATCTGAAATACGGTTTAAATAAAATAAAATAAAATATTTATTGGTTCCCCCCCGCCCCGCAACCAGGAAGACCTGCAGGTGTGGCGGTGGGTTTTTTTTTTTTTGGAGGAGTTTTGCTTTCGCGCAGCTTTTTCTCTCAACTGCTTGCCTGCCTTTTCTAAGCCCTCACCATGACTTCTCCTGGGCATGGAGCGACGCTTTCCAAAGGCCTTTTTCTGCTGTTGGCTCTCGGGGCCCTTCTCTGCACAGGTAAGACGCAAAAAGTTTGACTCTTAATCTGAAAGTTCATTTTTATTTTTTATTTTACAGAAGTCTTTT
This sequence comes from Zootoca vivipara, assembly GCF_963506605.1. Classification (NCBI taxonomy): domain Eukaryota; kingdom Metazoa; phylum Chordata; class Lepidosauria; order Squamata; family Lacertidae; genus Zootoca; species Zootoca vivipara. Next base: position 5,411,044 of record NC_083292.1, read on the forward strand.
TTTTCATTTGCAGGCAAAGCTGAACGCAATAGAAAGGGGTGTGTGTGTGTGTGTGTGTGCCTGCCTCTTGGAGTCATTAGTCATCTTCTCCCCACCTGCAAAATGCACTTTGCAAAAATAGAGTGTATTTTTTTGCCTTCCAGAGTAATTGTCTGTGGCTTTTAAAGTTTTATTTTATAATGCCTTGGAGTGAACTGGATGATGTACATGTGTTTTTCTTTTTAAAGGTGAGACGCATGCCAAAAACTCTCCACAAACCAGCAAACTACTGTAAATCCGCGTGGGTATATAATTGGCTGCCTTTGGTGAGAGGAGGGCATGCACTCTGTACATGCTAAAGATGCTCTTTCCTTCTCATATAGCATAGGTCTGAAACTCGCGTCTAGGTCAGAGCCTTGTGATACAGGAATAGACAATGGGGTCCCAGCCAATTTCAGTTCTGCTCAAAGTAGACCCAGTGAAATGAATGGACCCAAGTTAGTCATGTCCATTAATGTCTATGGATTTAGTATGGCTAGCCTTGGATACACCCCGCTCTCTACAGAATGCGATGCCACGATGCAGCTATAATAGAATGCTAGGATTGTAGAGTTGGAAGGGATCCTGGGGGTCATCTAGTCCAACCCCCAGCAATGCAGGAATCTCAGCTAGATCACAAGAGCCTTAGTTTTTGATGCTTATCTTGCTTACAACTCCTGTAAGTTGGGTCAATTTTATTATCCTCCTATCACACATGGTAGACTGAGGCGATGAGAAGCTCTCTTGCCTAAGGGCAGTGGGCAGAGCGGAAAGGTGAATGCTTCCATGCTCAGCTAGCTCCCCAGTTGTCATCTGTCTGTCTGTCTCTTCCTTCCCACCCACACGTGTGAAAATTGCTGCCTTAGCTTCATCTCATATCTCCGGCAATTAAGGGTGCCACTCCCACCTCCCCCGTACATGGCAAAGCAGAAATTCAACAGTTGAAGCTCTCCCCATCTCCGGCTGCTGTTTTTGGAAACAAAGCTAGCCTATGTGCAGCACTGAGTTCTGCTTCAGACTAGAGTTTTGTCTTCCCTGACAGGCTGCTCTTAAAAGTGCAGGGGAGAAGGTGTCATCTGCCAAAATAGCTCAGCTGGGAGAGGGTTAGGCTGAAGATCTAAAGGTCCCTGGTTTGAGCCTGGGGTTCGAGAAATGCTCCAGTCTAGGGCTTGTAGCTTTGCATGATGAAGGTCCCAGGTTCAGTCAATGGAATCTCCAGACAGGGCTGAAAGAGACCCTGCCCAAAACCCTGGGAGAGCTGCTGTTGGCCAGTGTAGACGATGCTGAACTAGATGGACCAGTATTCTGACTTGGCATTAGGCGATTTCCTGTGTATGGTAGCAACCTTGTTCTAAATTGCCCCCTTTAAATCACACTGATTTGATTAAAGAAGAAGAAAAAAAACCACACCGAGAATAGAGTGAGGGCAAGGAAGGAATAGTCAGACTATTTTGATACTCACCATCTTTTCCAGTGACATTTTTTATAAGGCGCTGGTCTTGACCCTGTTTGCTCAGAAGCAAAACCTCTCCTGGTTTCAGTGACATGCACAGGAGAGTAACCCTTGCAAGTCTTGATTTGTGACACCTGTTCCCATTTTACAGCTGGGGACAGCTGACCCTGGGAGACAATATCCTGAACTATGCAAGCTGACTGTGGCCTTAAGGGTCTGCATGCCTGATTGGCAGCCTTATCCCAAACATGTTCACTCAGAAGTAAACTCCATTGAGTTCAGTAGGACTCATTTCCTAGTCAGGAGAGCGGTCTTATTGGCAGGTCTTGGAGATGTGTTAACCTTTTCTTACCCATGAAGAATGTTTGCAGAGGCACACATCCATCCATCTTTATTCATGCATGTGTGCGTGTAGATATACCCAACTCTCCAGTTCTGTGGTTCTCTGATATTATGAACATGAATGTTCACAAAGTAACAGCAGCAACAATTTTATTATTTGTAACCCAACCGTCTGGCTGGGTTTGCCCCAGCCACTCGGGGTGACATAACTAAAGGCCGATGCCTGCGTCTCGGCCTTGCAATCCAAATTCAAATTCAAAGGAAGGAAGGAAGGGAGAAGCAATCAGAGGTGAATATGAAATAATCATAGAATTGTAGGGTTGGAAGGGAGCCCAAGGGTCCTCTAGTCCAACCCTCTGCTATGCAGGAATCTCAACTAAAGCATCTATGAGAGATCCATCCAACCTCAGCTTAAAAACCTCCAATGAAGGAGAGTCCACCAGCTTCCAAGGTTGAACAGTTCTTACTGCCAAAAAGTTTTTTCTGACGACAGGAATTTCCCTTATATGGAGTCAGACCATTGGCGACCCAGTCCAGTCTTGTCCTGGACAATACTCTGGGGTTTCAGGCAGGGGACATTCCCGCCCCTATGTGGGGATTGACCTTAGGACCTAGATCAGGCATCCCCAAACTGCGCCCCCCAGATGTTTTGGCCTACAATTCCCATGATCCCTAGCTAACAGGACCAGTGGTCGGGGAAGATGGGAATTGTAGTCCAAAACATCTGGAGGGCCGAAGTTTGGGGATGCCTGACCTAGATGCTGTACCATTGAGCCGCAGCCCACAAGTGCAGCTGCAGGTTTATTCTTCTGTTCAGTTACAGCGGAAATCCTGTGCCCATTTCCTCGGATGCGTGTCCTGTGGATCGGAGCAGAGATGGTTTCCTAGTAAATGCACATCCAAGCTGCAAATGGACTCGGATTGGTGTGGGGATGGGGTGAGTGCTGCGGTTAAGCCAATGGCTCAGATTAGTAAGCCATAATCCTAAACGCCCAGCGAGGTCCCTGAACTGTGCTGCAGAATGGCTAGGAAGTCTGGGAACTTCTCTGGGGTGGAGGTAAAGAAATACGAAGACTTCCCAGCAAGGGAAAATACTGTCTCCTTTCTCTTTACCCCAAGGCTGCATGACGGGCCACCTCTGTTGCTGCCTTCTCTGAACTGGGCCTGCTCTATGCTTGCAAATTTCCAACAGGAATGGCAGGGCACAAGGGCAGAAGTGTGCATTCCCTGTTCACGACCCTTTCTCTGCAAACCCCTCCATCCACAAAGTGATTGTTCAGGTTTGCCTGTGTATACACTTCTTCAGGTCCCTCTCGGTTGTAATGCACAGCTTCACCACTGTGTTCAGTGTTCAGTAGGTTGTGGGTGATGATTCCCAAAGGACGGGAGTTTACAATGACATCTTTCAATGCAACGACTGTTATTTGAGTTTGGCATGTGAGAGTTTTTGCGTTTCGCTGAGTTTCTTTGCAGAGCAGGGAGGCTATTTTAGGGTTTTGTTTTGGTCTTTTCAAATAAGAATGGAGGCGAAATCTGATTTAGTTTGTGTCTAGAAGAAAAATTTAATTTGCAATTTCTGAAACAATAAAAACTCACCCTTCTCTGACTTTTCCAGCGCACTTCTCCAGCTAAGTAATGTGTACAAAATCCATAAAATCCTGCCTATACATGTGTATATTAATGAAAATAATGGAAATGTGCATTTATCAGGCATAATTTCTTTGCAAAAATGTGTACACTGGGCAAATCTGCATATAAAAATGCATATATTAGGATGAATTTGCACTAATCAATCAAGTTTTTCATGAGGGCTTGAAAGAAAAATAGATTGCAGACTAATGTAGAAAATGAGAAGAACTGAATTGAAGATTAGAAAATAAAGAAATTGAGGAAATCTGATATTGACATATTCAACCATTGCTGCTTTTTAAAAAATATCATTATTGCTTTTCCTTTACTTTGTATAGTCAAACTGATACCAACAGTTTTTACACCCTGATTTTCTTAGCGAAGGATATTTCTAAAAGAGAGGATTGGAGCTGCATGGATTTTGGTATAGAAATTGTGCTGGCTTTGTCTACGCAAGGGGCGCTTGAAGACTATACTGTAGCTATTTTCTGTTGGGATTCAGCCACAGAGTGGCAAAATCAGGCTCCAGAAAACAGAATCAAAGTTGGTTTGGAACCTGCTCCCCAACAGCTTTTTTTTTTTTGAATAAACAAAGTGGTGAAGGAACACTGTGGGATAACTTTAGCTTGATGCAACATCAGGCTAACCTCCCTGCTAACAAATCAAAATGAATGTTCAATAAATAGGCGACATTGCCTAACCTCCCTGCAAACAAATGCTCAATAAACTGGTTGTCTGCAAGGGATCTGGGATTATTGGTTTGATTTAATTGGGGATTAGTGTGTCCTTGTCTCCCTGCTTTGCCACAACATTACATGTTGCAGCAGGCAGATAGCTCAACGGCAGAGCATGTGCTTTGCATGCAGAAGGTCACAGGTTCAATCCCTGTCATGTAATGTCTTTTTTAAAATATATATAAAGGCTTGAATATCAGGTGATAGGGAAGGCCATCTGCCTGGCACTCTGGAGAGCTTCTGTCAGTCAGAGTAGTTAGTATAAGGCACTTTTATCTTCTGGAGAAGTGTTCTTACAACAGAAGCAAACCTTTTTTGTTGACAAAAAAAAGGGGAATGTGCACCTCTGTTGTCTCTTACAGCCAAATTTTGAGAGCATGTAAAAGCATTGCACATCCCCCTTTCTTTTTTAGAATTTAGGAAACCCCTACCCCACACTGAGCCACTATCAGAAGCCTGGAAAACTCTCAGCTTGATAGACCATTGATCATGCCCACCGGGGAGGCTAAACCTTGTTTTGCTCTTCTGTAGCTTCAGGGCTGCACCTGTTTGTATCTTTTCATCCTGGGGTCCAAGAGAGATGAATGGCTTTTAGTGTTGCTTGTGTGCAGGCTTTGATCATTGTGGTTTTGGTCCTTGGGAGGGTGTGTGTCTGTGCATGCCTGTGACTTTGATGCAGTGTGAGTATTTTGTATGTGCATGCATTGAGGGCAAAGATGATATCGAGCCTGTGGCAATGGAAGAAGGACTTCCACTGCATTTATTGTAAAGGTTCACAAAAATCTCGGGGAACCACAAGGCGCTCTGTGTCTGAAACGTTTTCCAGATAAGTTCGTCTCCCTTCTCTTTCCCTCTCCTCTGCATAATCTACTCTTTACCTAAAGGTTCCTGGACAGAAAGCAAACAACCCCAAAACACACATCAAAATATATTGCTTAGTTGGTCTCTAAGGGACCCAGGTGGCGCTGTGGTTAAACCACTGAGCCTAGGGCTTGCTGATCAGAAGGTCGGCGGTTCGAATCCCTGTGACGGGGTGAGCTCCCGTTGCTTGGTCCCAGCTCCTGCCAACCTAGCAGTTCGAAAGCACGTCAAAATGCGAGTAGATAAATAGGAACCGCTACAGCGGGAAGGTAAATGGCGTTTCCATGTGCTGCTCCGGTTTGCCAGAAGCGGCTTTGTCATGCTGGCCACATGACCGGGAAACTATTTGCCGGCTCCCTCGGCCAATAACGCGAGATGAGCGCTGCAACCCCAGAGTCGGTCACGACTGGACCTAATGGTCAGGGGTCCCTTTACCTTTACCTTAAGGTGCTACTGGACATTTATTATTATTATTTATTTCGATATAGCAGCTGTGGGGAACCTTGGGCCCTCCAGATGTTGCTGCGTGATCTCGGAATTGTGGGTTCAAACCCCACATTGGGCTCATTTCCTGGCACTGGGCCAATATCTCTTTGAAGCCCACCTTGCAGGGCCGATGTGAGTAAGTGTGGGAGAACCAGGGATGTCGCCCTGAGCTTTTGGGCGGAAGATGGTTGCGTGGCCTTTGCCCTGTGAGCATTGCTCTAAGGCAGTGGTTCTCAAAGGGTGCGGTGTGCCACACTGGCATGGCAGGAGGGCAGAGCAAGTATGGCAGGAAGAGTCAAGTACAACCAAGGAAATGTAAACATTTCAGGGTACGGTAGTATAGGATCAAAACAATTTCTTTGGGGTATACAGGCAGAACCAGTATCCACGCTTTTCTTCAAGAGTATTGCCTAGTCTTCTACAGTTCTCCACCACATATTGTTGTGAACAGGGATTTTAAACTGTGACAAATACGAAAGGTCAGAAAAGGGAAAGGATTCTTTGTGTTGATGAGGAGATGAGAGTTTGTTTGCAAAAGCAAGCTAACGTCTCTCATTGAGTTTGTATACAGACTTAAGGTATGTAGGTAAGGGGCTCATTCATAATTATATTTTGGGAATGATTCTTGGTCTTATGTAGCTGCATTTTTTTTTTTTACTTTCTGGATGTCCCATGATCATATTACAAAGTAGTTGTGTTATATGTTATAAATCAAGCACTGCTAGGAGTTGCTTCTGTGTTCCAATGTATTTCTTATCAATAAAAAACTCAGTGTGGCACGAGCAAATATTCTGAAAGTGTGGCGCATGGAAAAAAGTTTGAGAACCACTGCTCCAAGGTTTTTGTTTCCAAGTGTTTCCATCCTGTGTTTTAAAATAAGATGAGTACTTCAAAGGTTTGTAAGTCACTTTGAGATGCATGTGAATTCTTTTAATTACAATAAATGACATATATGTGTGATCAAGGAAAAAAACACAGAGCTGGCAACTCAGTCAGAGATGCAGTGGGAAACCTCCTCAGACTGGAACTTAGATTAAAATAAGGGATTTAGAGGTTATTATAGTATTGCACCCCCCTTCCTGTTAACTTCAGTTTTGTACTCTCTCCCTCCAGTGCAATAACTCTGGATCGAAGCATTTGTAAAAAGTTAATGAATGCTGCTTCCCCTCTTCTCTCTCCTTTTTGTGTGGCAAAGGACAAAGTTGATCAAGAGGCTGTGTTTTGTGCTTGATACTGGGTATACCTCCCCCCCCCCCAACTGATCTATGTTGACAGTCTCCCCCCCCCCAATCTCTTTAGCGTGATGAAAATCTCGGAAGCCAAGTTGGGTGGCGAGAGAGCCATCCTTCTGCTGCCTTCCTTGAACACAATCAAGTTGTTTGTGGCCTAATGGGCTTCTCTGTTTCCTAAACGTCATCGTTAAAAACAAAAACAAAAAAAAGCGATGACTAAAGAAAAGATGGGAGAGCTGAACTTAGCTGGCAGCCTTTTGTGGAGACTGAGTCTTGCCCCCTCTTTCTCCTCCCCTTCACTTCGGATCTCGGTGCAACTGTGATTTATTTCTGTGTTGCTTCACACTGAGTTTGGGACTCTCTGACCCTCTTTTTAAAGAAACCTGCAAGCTGCATGCCTCACGCCAGACTCCTCAGTTCAGGCACAGATCCATGCTTGCTTGTTCTGAAAGTGTTGCACCAGTTTTTATGCACATGCCTCCTGGACAAACCAAAGTAATCTCTTCCCCCCTTCAGTGGTTTCCTTTAGAATTGTTGAATTGAAGAAAGCATTTAGCCCTCATAGTCACTGAAGATTTTTCTTTTTTTAAGAAGCAAGTGGTACCTGTTTGCGGTTCCAGAAGCTATGTATTGATAAGGTAGAGCGGCTGAGAGCACAATCCAGCCCACACGAGTCACAGCAATGGTTGGTTTACATATGTACACAGGATGTACGTGCAGAGTGCTTATACATGTACACACATTACTTACTGCACACTTACTGAGTGACATCTAAATATGTGAGCTAAACCTCTTCTCACGTAAATACCAAGTTCAGCTTAGTTAGGTTGCAGTGGAACCAATGGGAAATGTTAGTCATGGCTTCCCCCCAGAGAATCCTGAGATCTGCGGTTTGTTAAGGGTTTGGAGAGTAGTTAGGAGGTCCTTGTTGCCTTCAAAGAGCTACAGTGCTCAGAGTGATCAATCCCTCTTCCCAAGGACCATTGCTGGATTTAGGGCGGTGAGGGTGGTCCCCCCCCCACAGGGCACCACGTTGAGGGGGCACAAAATTGAGAAGATCCATAACTGAGAAGATCCATTTTGGGGTGCCAGATTTGGCCTCGCTCAGGGCACCTTATTACCAAAGTCTGCCATTGCCATGATTCTGGGAATTGCAACTCCATGAGGGGAATAGGGGTCAGGAACAGGGACCCAGGTGGCGCTGTGGTTAAACCACTGAGCCTAGGGCTTGCCGATCGGAAGGTCGGCGGTTCGTATCCCTGTGATGGGGTGAGCTCCCGTTGCTTGGTCCCAGCTCCTGCCAACCTAGCAGTTCGAAAGCACGTCAAAATGCAAGTAGATAAATAGGAACCGCTATAGCGGGAAGGTAAACGGCGTTTCCATGTGCTGCTCTGGTTCGCCAGAAGCGGCTTTGTCATGCTGGCCACATGACCTGGAAGCTATACGCTGGCTCCCTCGGTCAATAATGCAAGATGAGCGCGCAACCCCAGAGTCGGTCACGACTGGACCTAATGGTCAGGGGTCCCTTTACCTTTAACTACTGTCAGGACCCTTGACGAGCTACAGTTCACAGGATTCTTCCCCACGACTGTTTAAAGCAGTACATTACTGCTTTAATGTGCATAGTGCAGGGGCCTGACTTAACTCGGATCCAACGCAATGTGTCAGTGAACATGCTAAATATGACTATTCTTCACACATGCAGGTCATCAGAAGAATCACGTGTGAACTAACATTTGAAATCAATGGGACTTGACTGCAGCTAACATTTAGAGATACGAAGCCTCTTGTTGACAAGTGCTTGTTGGTATTGTAGAAGAAAGCTGCATGACGTTAAAGAAACCTGCAAATGGTGACCAGGAAAACCTCTGTATTCTGTCAGCCTTGTCAGATCTGTACAACCACAATAAAGTCTAGCGCTTTCAACAGCCTTGTCAGTTGCACTCTCTTTGTGGGCATATGGGGATGTAGATTTACACCATTTGCTGGTAATCCATTTCCCCCCTGGCTGGTATATGCTTGAAACTAGTTCAGCATGTACTTCCCCTCTGCCAACAAGTGACAGAGAACTTACCTAGCAAAATTTACTGGGTTAACCATAATTGTGTGATTAGACAGTGACCCAGTTTCGATCCACAAGGGAATACTAACTGGCAGTGGCTCTTCAGGAATTCAGCCAGTGAGTCTTTCCCAGCCCCACCTGGGATTGAACCTGGGACCTTCTGCATGCAGGACAGAAGCTCTTACCCCTGAGCTATGGCCCTTCCTCAGAGGGAAGAGGTCAGATTTCTTACTTCTGGGGAAAAAGGAACTTTCTGCAATTTCTTCCCATTTTCTCCCCCCCCCTTATAAAAAATATCAATTTCTGCTTATCTGACAAAACCAACCATGCATCTCTCTGTGTGTGAAAAGAGTGAATGAGTGAGAACGAGAGCATCACATGGGGAAACTTTTTCTAATCACAAATCCTCCTGGCAAATTCACAGGTCCCGAGTCGCAAATTACATTTTTCTTCCTCCCAGTGGAGTGCTTGGGCTGGTGTTTTATCAGCTCTTGCTGGGAAATGTAGTGAAACAAAACCCGCAGTAGCCTGGTCCTTGTTGAGACACAGGCCAACCAAATTGATGTGATTGGGGGTGATGGGTGAAGGGAGGAGATTGTAAGAAGGCTGAAGCACGGAAACACATGCAAGGACTCAATTTCCCGCAAAGTCTTACAGGGCATCAAACTATTTTGTATGAAGTGGAGGTCAGCATCTGGGTTGGGGAAGCCTTCCAGATTTCAGAGATGAAGGGAGTTGGTCTGGAGGTCCCCAAGTCCCCACTGTTGGTCTTTAATGATGCTGTGAGCAAATGACAAAGGTATTCTTCCCAGGAGGCATCTAGTTGGTTCAGGCCAGGAGTTGGCATGTGGCATCCTCTGCTGGTTGCCAAAGTTCAGTGCCCTGGCATCTACTGTAAATGGGTGACCCTTCTGAGTCTGCTCCTTCCCCCATGAACACTGGATGTCTTCGTCTGTGAGCTAGTACACTTTTAATCCCCCACAGTTCCTCTAAAATAACATTGCTCTAGACTAGGCACCCCCAAAATGCGGCCCTCCAGATGTTTTGGCCTACAACTCCCAGAATCCCTAGCTAACAGGACCAGTGGTCGGGAAGATGGGAATTGTAGTCCAAAAAATCTGGAGGGCCGAAGTTTGGGCATGCCTGCTCTAGACCAGCCTTTCTCAACCTTGGGTCCCCAGATGTTCTTGAACTACAGCTCCCATAATTCCTGACCACTGGCTGTGCTGGCTGGGAACAATGGGAGTTGTAGTCCAACAACATCTAGGGAACCCAAGTTTGAGAGGCTGTCCTAGGGTCCTGACCCATCAGGGGTGTTGCTGTCCCAGGTACTTGGCTGCTCAGCTGAAAGGACACCAAGTAAGGCAGTTAGGAGGTCCTGATTTGGAGAAGTGCTGGTTCAGGACCCTGAAGGTCTTGGTCCAGAGGTTCTTGGTGTGAGTTGTGGACCACAGCTACTGATCATGCAGCCATGAGAAGAGACCTAATGCCTCAGCATTGCCAGGAGCTTAGTGTTGTCCAAGAGAACCTGGAAATGTCTCCGTCATGGCTCAAGTGCAGTATTATAAAGGGCCTGGGATTTTGAGCTTCAGTTGCTGGCTTCTTCCCAGGAGTGAATGTTGGAGCAGTGGTGGCCTGGTTGAGGGATGCTCCCCTGTGCCTTTCTGTCCACTGGAGGAGATCAAGGTGCATGGAGACTTAAAGGCAGCTACCCGTCCCTGGATTTTAGTACATGATCTGAGGTGGGTTGCCTTACTTAGGACTGGGCAGACTCCTCCTCTGATGTGAGAACAATGACTCTGAAAGTTCTCAGTTTGTGGCCATGCTGCTGACCAAGGCATGGTGACTGCTTGCTGCTACCAGGGGGTCTCAAAGAGGAGACTGCCAAGGATAGCCTCAAGCTGGCTTGGATTTGGCTGCTGTGAAAAGCAAGATACCTGGCCTGGAGGAGCTTTGGGTCTGAGCTAGCAGACCTCACAAGGTGGTTGTGAGGATGAAGAGGGGCAGCCCTTGAGTGTATCTCTGTCCTCCTTGAAGAAAGGGACTCTGTGTTCTCCCTCTAACACTGTGGTGTGGTGGTCAGAGTAGGACCTGGGACACCAGGGTTCAAATCCCCACTCTGCCATGAAGCTCACTGGGTGACCTTGGGCCAGTGACTCACCCTCAGCTGGACCTACCTCACAGGGTTGTTGTGAGGATAGTGTGTGTGTGTGTGTGTGTGTGAGAGAGAGAGAGAGAGAGAGAGAGAGAGAGAGAATAACTAATATGACACCTTGGAGGAAAGGTGAGATATAAATGTAATAAACAAATAAAATAAAACAGTATCTATCTGAGACAGAGAGACCTTTTCTCCAAGGAGAACAGAGCTGCAAACAAGGACCATGGTGTTGTAATGGCAAAGACGACACGACTCAAGGCAGGTTGAACTCAATGGGAAGGCGACCAAGAGCAGAGCTCGAGCGCTTCCTTTTATTGAAAGCTCAGGATGACAGTTAATCATTACAAGGACAGTGTAACTTCTAGCCAATTACAGCAGTGCAGTCCCATACAAGGTGATGTTTCCTGTAACGTCACAACCGGACACTCCCTAAGACATCCTCCATAGCCCACGTGTTGTTTTGCCATGCCCTCTGTCCATGCTCCAAGCACATGTCACTCTGTAAACACCCCCTCCTCATTCCCATTGTGTTGCCCTCCTTGGCTTGACCCATCTGGTTTGTCCTGATTCATCCAGTTCCATCCAGATCCTCCTAGATCCTTCTAGCTCTGTTGTGACCTGTTGCCCTGCTGACCTGAGCCTCTGACCTGCCCTTCTTCACGTGTTTCCCATTCTGACATTAGCCGGTTTGCCGTGCTAATGCCCACACTCTCGCAGATCGGTGTGGCTTGCCAGCACCAGATCTCAGTCATTCCCACACATGCCAGCACAATTTCCTCGTGTAATCCCCACACCATGGCTCTTTGTCCTCACAGCCACCCTGTGAGGTAGGTAAAACTGACAATGAATGAGCAAACCCAGCTCACCGTATACCCAGCTCACTGCCATACCTTTGCTGAGTTCCCCAGTTTGACAGCAAACAGATCCACTTCATTTCAAGCTATACCACACACACACACACACACACACACACACACACACACACACACACACACACAAACACACCACCTGCCAGCTCATTATAGCAATCCTTTCTCTGACATCCCCATCTTCTCTGGTGTGGGTAGCTACCATGGTGAAGATAGCTTGTGGGTGTACATCTCCGAGCAGTTATGCTTATGGAAATGTACTTTCAAAATGGTTTTGTGCGCTGCAGATTTAGCTCAACAAAAAGGACATTTCCCTGCTGCTTTTCTGCTTGGCTATTCCCTTGGGGCTCTGGAAAACCAGCACTCTGGTTGCCACACCAGGTGATGGTGATGTTTTAATAGAATCTGTTTGCTCGCTCGCTCGCTTTCCAACTGGTTTTGGAAGAGGCTCGTTGCAACAGCGGGGTTGACCGGGTGGGAGATTCCAGAGCCTGCAGAGGGGCAAAACTGTTTGTAGCAGTGCCCCATATATGGACCAGGAATTCTGCTCTAGTGGAAACAGTTGTTAGGGAGTGCCAGAAAAGTGGAGTGTGTGTTGCACATTGACAATGAGGTTTGCTTATTTGTTTATTTTATTTATAAATTTGCATACGGCCCTTCATCCAAAGATCACAGGGTGGTTTGCAACATAAAAAGGCAAAAGGCAAAAACAAAATACACAACATAATAACAAAACAAAAAAATCCCAACAGACCCCCTCCCACAAATACGTTTAAATAGTCATAGATTGTTTTATCAGCCAAAGGCCTGGTTGAAGAGAAAATTTTTTTTGCCTGGCACCTGAAGGTGTATAGTAAAGGCACCAGGCGAGCCTCACTGGGGAGTGCATTCCACAAATAGAGAGCCACTGCAGAAAAGTCCCGTTCTCATGTTCATAGAATCATAGAATCATAGAGTTGGAAGAGACCACAAGGGCCATCCAGTCCAACCCCCTGCCAAGCAGGAAACACCATCAAAGCATTCTTGACATATGCCTGTCAAGCCTCTGCTTAAAGACCTCCAAAGAAGGAGACTCCACCACACTTCATGGCAGCAAATTCCACTGTCGAACAGCTCTTACTGTCAGGAAGTTCTTTCTAATGTTTAGGTGGAATCTTCTTTCCTGTAGTTTGAATCCATTGCTCCGTGTCCGCTTCTCTGGAGCAGCAGAAAACAACCTTTCACACTCCTTTATATGACATCCTTTTATATATTTGAACATGGCTATCATATCCCCCCTTAACCTTCTCTTCTCCAGGCTAAACATGCCCAGCTCCCTAAGCTGTTCCTCATAAGGCATTGTTTCCAGGCCTTTGCCACCCTCCAGACCTCTTGTGGAGAAAGCACACGAAGATGGCCGCTCAGTTGATGATCACAGGGTCTAGGTAGGTTCAAATGAGGAGAGGCAGTCCTTGAAGTATTGCGATCCTGTGCCATTTAAGGCATTGCTGGTTAATCTCACAGACCATTTACATACTGGCACATGCCCGTTCTATCAGACTTTACAGGACTATTCCCTTAAAGCTAAGTTGGGTGAGTTGTGTGACTGTTCGTTTACTGACACCAAGGGTGGGGAATGCTTTTCACCCAGAGGGCTGCATTTCCTTCTGGGAGCCATGAGTCCTGTGGAGATGTCTTGGAGAAGTTGGCTGGATTTGGAAGGGGACTGGGAGGTGATCAAGGAGCTGGAGCTGGATAACCCTGGGTCAGGTCCTGGCCTGTTGCTGGGGGGCAGATCAGGACTCCTGGGCCCTGAAGCTCAGGGGTGGAGGTTCAGATCCCGGGAAGGGGCCGAGCAGGTTTGCAGAAGAGCATCCCACCCTTGGGACACTGGATGTCATGGGCGTAGGCAGGGTGGGCAGGAGGGGGCAGTTGCTCCCCCTAGAAGCTGGGCTGCTGGCCAGCCTGCCCCGCTGCCCGCCCGGTGCCGTCTCCCTTCTCCCTGGCTGGCTGTGGGGTGGGTGGAGGGAAAGCCCCGGAGCCGCGCAAAGCATTTGGCTGGCTTTCTCTCCGCCCGCCCCACAGCCAGCAAGGGAGAAGGGAGACGTCCCTTCTAGCCGGCTGGCTGTGGGGCAGGCGGAGGGAAAGCCAGGCAACCTCTTTGCGCGACTCTGGGGCTTTCCCTCCGCCCGCCGCACAGCCAGCCAGGGAGAAGGGACGTCCCTTCTCCCTTGCTGGCTGTGGGGCAGGGCGGAGGGAAAGCCAGGCAACCGCTTTGCGTGGCTCTGGGGCTTTCCCTCCACCCGCCCCGGTGATCGCAGATGGGGAGGAGGGGATCGGAGCAGCCCGATTTCGGGCTGATCCTGGCGCCCCCTCGCCCCTGCCGTTCGAGGAGGGGGAGGAGGGGGTCGGAGCAGCCCGAAATCGGGCTGCTCCGATCCCCTCCTCCCCCGCCGTGATCGCCGGGGCGGGTGGAGGGAAAGCTGGCAAGGGAGAGGGGAGCTTTCCTTGCCCCACTGTGGCCCCTCCCCCTCCCCTTGCCCCAGCCCCTTGCCCCCCCTAATTTTCATCCTGGCTACGCCCCTGCTGGATGTCCCAAGCCTAAAACCACAGTGCCGGTGGGAACAAGCCTTTCAAAGACAGATGATTCAAAGGAGAGCTTGCTTGCTTGTGAAAGGAGCTGCCTGCCCCTTGCACTTCAAAATGAATATTCAGGATCAACATCTTAGCTTACAGAGGCACAGGGCCTTCTTGATAGTTGCACCCACCCTTTGGAACACCCTCCCATCAGATGTCAAGGAGATAAGTAACCATACAACCTTTTGAAGATACCCAAAGGCTCTGTATAGGGAAGTTTATTTATTTATTTATGTTTTTGTATATGATGGAAGCCACATTTTATATGCATTATAATACGGTGACACCAGGTGGCACTGTGGAGTTCCATCTTTCGCCAACATGATTTCCCACTCTGAGGTTTACAATGCATTTTTTTTTAAACGCTTTGTTGATGTGTCTAGATCCAGCCTGGGGCAACCCTGTCTGGTGGGTGGGATGATGATGATAATAATAATAATAATAATAATAATAATAATAGAAGAAGAACAGAACATCTCTATTTTCATTGGAGAAATGTTGGAGGGTATGGCATTCTCTCCGAGCTCTGAAATACCTGTTGAACCTGTGCCTTGCAACCTGACTTATGCACTGCTCTTCCTTTATGCCTTAAAGCCGTTGGTAGAAATGGTGCAGAGAATTCCCATTTTCTGCCCTACAGTGAGAGCTGGGGCTCTGGGCAGTCTTCAGAGAGGCACATTTGGGGCGGGGGGCAGGGACAGAGACAAAAGTGGAAGGAGGAATGAGTGTGAATTTCACTTGCTGTGCAATAGGCTGGTTTCTGCGCGCACACCCTCTCCGTCCTCCGCCCTGGCCAGCGAGCGGCTTGATCAGAGTTCAAGGATGCATTCTGCCCAGGCAACAGCACTCAAGAAGGGGTGCACAGCAGGGCCTGTGAGATAGGTAGCTCAGGTAGGTTGTGGCCTGGGGAGAGCTGTGAGGGCCATGTAGAGAAGCCTGCAGGGCCACTTTTTGCCCCTTATACCTGTAGTCTAAGTTATGCTTAGCCAGAGGGAAAAGTGGGTAAAGCACTGAATGCTAACTTCCGTCAGCGATATTTTAGCACACAGAATTTGGAGGGTTCTAAGGGGAAGGGCTGTAGCTCAGGGGTGGAGCATCTGTCTTGCATGTGGAAGGTCCCAGGTTCTGCCCTCACCGCCCACAGCTAAGACTGGGCAAAAACCTGTCTGAAACCCTGGAGAGCCACTGCCAATCAAACAATACTGAGCTCGATGGAGCAATGCTCTGACTTTGTATAAATCGGCTTCCCGTGTTCCTTTATATTTGTATATACTGTACATACACACTGTGCTCCATCCAGGAGGCAGACTCAGATTGCTGCGGCACAAATTGGGTCCACCCAGGGTGATCCAGGCAGCAAGGAGAGGCAAGGGTGAGAAGGTAATGCTTGCAGGTAGCCTCTGTGCATCTCACCCCTCTCCTTCTGATGGCATGTTTATTGCACAATCAAATACTGTGCAGCGCGTCTCCTTTGGTTCGGGACCTGGACCCGGGTTGGTTGGCACTGGATAGTTCTGGGTTGGATCGGGCCCCGAACTGGATATGGGGTTGGGGGATACACAGCCCTACCATTCAGCCCCCAGGCCTGTATTTCTTCAACCCCACTTTGGAGACTGCAACCCAAGGGGACAGAGAGCCAGGAGAGGTGGTGGCACTGGGGGAGACTTTTGACTACACTTTTATTTTTATTTTTTAAAAAGCTGAGCCGATAGGTCTTTTGCTGAAGGTCTCTAGAAATAGTAGGAAAAGTCCACATTGCCATGGTGTTTCAATTTTTAATTCTCATCTTCAATTTGTCAAGCTTGGTCTTGGAGTGCTGTTTGCCAAGATCTGACTCTTTAGCTGATCAATATTACCTTATCCAGGTCTTGGGGCTCTGAAATAGTTACATAAAAAAATCGATGGTGTCCAAATTGGATTTGGTGCATTTTATGATAGGGGATGATACGGCTTTGAAGAGACTTCTCTCTCGTTCTCTCTGAGAATCTTGCTACCTATGCAATGAGGGTGGTGCCTTTGTGGACCGGATACTTACCCGGCAACGCCTCACCCTGCTCTCCATCAAAGCAGCCTGGTCCCCTTCTGATTTGGCCCCAATTTGCAACATCTGGACATGACGTCACTCCAAGGTGCAGCGCAGTGATAGTCAAGAACATGTAAGCGTGTAGCCTTTATTGCATCTTCTGCTGGGGACTTTGCAGAGTTAACTATGGGATAATAATGGATGAAGGGGCTAATTGCCTGTGTTTCATATCTCTAGCTCTGCTATTTAGCATGTGGTTTTTTTTTTAAAAAAGATGACATATTATTGTATTGATAGACATGCAAATTTGCCCCCTCCTTGTAAAGTGAAGGAACCAGCTCGGACTCGGAGAGAGGTAGGTCAGGAAGAGGATATATTTTTGTCCTTGCTGGTGCCTTCTGGACTTTTCCAGTCCACACTCCCACATTTCTTCCAGAGCTTGGGACTCTAGGACTCAAGCCAACTTGAAATGATACACTCCCAACTTCATAGCCCTTGTTTAATGAGTGGCTGTAATCTGAGACCCTGGGAAGTACATGCCTGTAATTGGGGACCATGGGAAGTTAAATTGGGGACCACAGGAAGTGAAATAGCTCAGTGGTAGAGCAGCTGCTTTGCATGCAGGTCCCAGGTTCAATCTCTCTGTGGTTTTTTTTAATGGTCTTGTCTAGATCAGCGTTTCTCAACCGCTGTTCCACGGCACACTAGTGTGCTGCGAGACGCTGGCTGGTGTGCCACGACATGCGGCGACGAGAAGGGCGATTTGCATTGTCACATGCCTGGCGGCCGCCAATATGCAGCACTGACCCGCCGGAAAGCAATATTTCTCCTCCTCTTTCCCAAAGCTCAATGCAAACGAGCCTGGCAGCCGCCAATACACAGCACTGACCCGCCGGAAAGCAATATTTCTCCTCCTGTTTCCCAAAGCTCAATGCAAACGAGCCTGGCAGCCGCCAATGCGCAGTACTGACCCGCCAGAAAGCAATATTTGGCAAGTGTTTCTTACAGTCATAATTATAATATAGGGCGGCACAGAGTTAATTTTTTTTAACTTTTTTTAATGGTGGTGTGCCTCGTGATTTTTTTCATGGAACAAGTGTGCCGTGGCCCCAAAAAGGTTGAGAAACACTGGTCTAGATAGCTGGTGATGGGAAAGAGTGGTCTCTGTCTGAAACCCTGAAGAGATGCTACCAGTCAGAGTAGACAACCCTGAGCTAGATGGACAATAGGATAACCAGCTTCCTTGGTCTCTAGCAGGGTATCACTGATCTCTCTGGTTGAGGCAAAACTATATATTCAGGTTTATTCCGTCAAAAAAAGGGCTCCCGATGCATTTTGAATGGACTTCTAGCATCTTCAGGCAGAAGCTATACATCCCATGACTTTTCTTTTGCTGTGTTGAGTTTTTCCCCTGGAGAAAGAACTTTGAGATACGTTTGATGCTCTTGGACTGAATAAGTCCCTGTAAACACCTCTGGAAGTGCATTGCTGTTTTGTACATTCAGGGGATCACCTGCTTGTTGTTGGATCTGATCCTAGTGCACGTCACGTTTAGCTAAATATATTTCCTCCTCTATTTCTGCAGAGGGAGAAGAGAGATTTTTCCTGCAAGAGATGATTTGTTTGCAGGTCTGCTGCAGATCTCATATTCCTTTTTTAAAGGCTTCTCTTCCAAATCTGACTGATGGAAATATTGGGAGCTATTCTTGTTTCAGTGGCTGGGCTGTTTCAAGCATAATATAATTATACTGCGTGCGTTGCAGAATATTACGGTTTTTATATATTAAAAGCACAGTGTTAAATCCAGCATCAACCCAGATTACTCACTGCAGCTTCAGTTTGCCTGTCACTTAAAAAGTGTTGATTAAACCTACGTCTCTCACCACCTCAGGTGAGGAGAAGAGTGTCACAAGCTGTCCCGTTTTTGCTCTGTTTTCTCTTTGCTTCCAACTCTCAAAATATTCTTGGCATGGCTGGTTTTGCTCCTGGTTTTTTCCATTTTGCTTCTTGCACCTGGTCTTCATCAGCCCTCTGTGGTCAGCAACTTGATGGTGGTGATGATGATAGCATATCATCATCTACCCACCTTCTATCTAGAGTACTACTATATATTTTGGAAAGTTGTTTGTTTGCCTGTTCGCTCTGCATTCAAATGCCTCTTAAAGGTACCCGTGACAGAATTTGGCCTAGTGCAAAATGTCCCACAAGTGGGAGATGTGGGACAGAATTTGGATCTGAATAAAGAACTCCTCGTGGCACTGTGGTTAAACCACTGAGCCTAGGACTTGCTGATCAGAAGGTCGGCGGTTCAAATCCCTGTGACGGGGTGAGCTCCCGTTGCTTGGTCCCAGCTCCTGCCAACCTAGCAGTTCGAAAGCACGTCAAAATGCAAGTAGATAAATAGGAACCGCTACAGCGGGAAGGTAGCGGTTTGCCAGAAGCGGCTTTGTCATGCTGGCCACATGACCTGGAAGCTGTATGCCGGCTCCCTCGGCCAATAATGCGAGATGAGTGCACAACCCCAGAGTCGGTCACGACTGGACCTAATGGTCAGGGGTCCCTTTACCCTTTACCTTTTAAAGAACTCCTCAAGGGAGAACCAGGGGGGACTATTGCACTCCCAATGAGAGAGGGAGTGCAAGGAAATCTCTGGGAAAATGGGAAGAAAGAAGGAGGGTGTTGGGAAGCAGCAAGAGAAGTGGGAAAACAGCAGTTGGTTTAAAAAATATTGATGGAAGTTTTCGGAAAGGGTGGGAGTGGGTTAAAAAGGTTAACTGTATGATTTTAGGCTGGATTGATTGGAAAAGTCCGACGCTGGTAGGAAATATGGAATTCGCTGAGACATCTGGGGAATCTGGGTCCAGGGGAAGGGGGGATGAATTGCTATTAGGTTGATTATAAAGATTATGAGTGATGAGGAAATATTAAAATGGAGCTGCATTGCTGGTAAAATCTAAGCTAAGGGGAGATATAATTAATAGAATATAAGGATATATAATTTTTTTTTTGAGTATACAGATAGAATTGAATGGTGATAATTAGAGAAGAAATTTTAATTAATACTTATTTAATATTGTGAAAACTGCTTTTTGATTAATTGAAATAGGGAATCAATGAGGGGGGAAACGGGGAAGTCTAAAACGTTATGAAGATTATATGAGGTTTTTAGATACCGGTATATATTTTTTGTCTTTCTTTTTTGTCTTTTTCTTTTCCTGTGTTTTTTTTCCTTTTTCCTTTTCCTTTTTTTGTATTTTGTATTTTTTCTTGTTGTTGCTTCACTGTATTGTTTTTTCATGTGTGCAAAATGAATAAAGATGAATTTAAAAAGAATTTGGCCTAGTGGTTCTTAGAACTGAAGAGCAGGCTTTTGCCTCTGTTTGTATACAGTCGAGCACCACTGTGGATCGAAATGGCAGGCTTGCTTTTAAAAACTGCCCTGCTATTACCAGATTTGGCAGGATTGTATATTATTGCTTACCCAACAGCATTTTTTAAAAAATGAAATTATATCTAGTGTTTCTCGAGTGTTCAAAGGGTTTCATGAAGTTTATGTCCAGCCTGGAAAAGGAAAGCTGAAGAAGAGACATGGTAGCAGCTTTGGCAAAGATGGCAGAGAAGATTTGCTTTCTGTTGCTGTGCAGCAGAGGGCCAGAGGGTCACATTCTGTTCTGGGCAGCTTTCCAGGGGCCACATGCCACCGATGGGAGGGGCCAGAAGCAAAAGTAGGTGGAGTAATGACTGTAAACATTACCTTTATTGTCAGAAAGTTCTTCCTGATGCTTAGTCGGAATCTTCTTTCTTGTAACTTGAAGCTATTGGTTCGGGTACTTCCAGCTTGCAATATCATTCATAAATTGTGATGCCCAAAACTAGACATAGTATACCAGGTGTGGTCTGAACAAGGTAGAATAGAGCGGTACTTTTTGCGCATCCTTTTCCAGCTCAGAGAGCCCCCTAATCACCCATGCCTGGACTAGAGGCATTGCAGAACTTGGCATATTACATCCCTATGGGGTTGGCAGAATGATATCTCCTGAATTTCTAGGAAGGTTCTGAACAGTGGGGGCTGCTGTCCACTGAGACTGGTAGGGGGCAAGGCAGGGAGACCAAACATTAACTGGCACCGGAGCCAATGACAGACAGGGCCAACTAATGCTAGTTTGGTCTCCATTCTCCTCCCCCCTGTTGAGTTCTTCAAGGGCAACAAGGAGACCAAGGAGGAGGAATCTGACAGCCACTTGCAGGGCCGGCGCGTCCATTAAGGTGAACTAGGCAGCTGCCTAGGGTGCCAAAATGGAGGGGGCGCTGGCCAGCCTGCCCGCCGCCAGCCGACCCCTGTTGCTGCCTCCTCCGCGCCTGTCACTGTTGAGCGGCTTCAGGCCGCTATCCCGAGGCGTGTGTGTGCCTCCGGAGAGTGGCCTGAAGCCGCTCAACAGCTGACAGACGCAGTGGAGGCGGTCCCAGGCTCGTGCTCCCCGCGCGAAGCTCTGGAGGCGTGTGGGGAGCGGGAGCCTGGGGCCACCTCGCCACACCTCTCAGCTGTTTTTTATTTTTATTATTTCTACTTTTTATTTTTTCCTATTTCCTATTTTCATTTATTTATTTATTTATTATTAATTTGGGGGGGGGGCACCAGAAGGTGATCTCGCCTAGGGCGCAAAAAATCCTAGCACCGGCCCTGGCCACTTGTGTTCGGGTCATGTTATCAGGTTTCCCACTGGGAGCACAGGATGCTGGATTAGGTGGGCCATTGGCCTGATCCTGCAGAGCTCTTCTTACGTTCTTCAGAAGGTAGGTACGTAGATGAGGACCAGCTGAGGGCAGGCTGAGAAAGGCAGACAGAGGCTAAAGCACTGGGTTGGGATCAGACATTTGGCTACCCTCCCCTTTTTTTTTGGGGGGGGAGGAAAGCTCTGTCAACAAATGCACCTCCCCACCTCCCAGCCCCCTGCTAGTTTTGAAGACCTTTCAGAACAGACTGTGGAGCTGAGATTTATGCCCCATTTAAGCGCAAGGGGCTGGTCGCAGGTCCTTATCGCCTTGCGGGTTTGGTAATAAAGCCATCAGTGGGTGATTTAAGCTTCCTTTCCCCCTGATTGGAAAGAAGGGAGCTGATGTTATTTATGATAGGAATGTACAGTGATGCTAAGATATTAAGGCACTACATTTTTTTTGGGGGGGGGGGAGTTGAGTCTGCGGTGACATCTTTCCCAAAGAGATTATTTCCCAAGTTGCAAAAAGGACAACATAAGCAAGGGGGTGGGATTTCTAGCCGACTGTTTGCTTTTTGGGGAGCTTGGCATCCGTCTTTCATCTTGAGAGCTGCTGTCAAGTTTGGCGACTGAAGTTTAGGGGCTGGAACCCCCTGCTTAACCCCCCCCCCACCACACACACACACAAAAACTTCAGGAAGAGAGAAAGGTACCGTATATTCCGGCGTACAAGACGACTGGGCGTATAAGACGACCCCCAACTTTTCCAGTTAAAATATAGAGTTTGATATATACTCGCCATATAAGAAATACGACCCAGTGTATAAGACGACCCCCGACTTTTGAGAAGATTTTCCTGGGTTAAAAAGTAGTCTTATACGCAGGAATATACTGTAATTAGCCGGAATGGAAGGCTGAGGATTGGAAAGGGCTCTTTTGCTTTCCACCTCAGGAAGATTCCAACATTGGGGAGCAGAGGGTAAAAGAAACACATGAAGAGAGAACTCAGAAATAGGGATGGGACAGAAATTCAATTCACCTTTAAAGGTGAATCTCCCTAATTTGCAGTTTCCAAAACAGCACGAGAACCTAAACGTGGCCCATGTTCCAAAATGCGCAATTCTCAAGTTAGCTGTACAAACCTGCATATACTAGGGTCAAGTGTGCATTAAAAAATTGTGTTTTGGTGTCAAGAACATAAAGAAAAGGAAAACATTAGGCCGAATTGCACACAAACGTGTACATGGGGAGAACGTTGCACTGAAATGCAGATGAATTTTCATGAGGACTTTTTTTTTTAAAAAAAATTGTAAACTGATGTGGAAATGTAGAGAAGTGAATTTTAAGTTGGAAAAACTAATGAGGAATTGGAACAACGATTACCTTTATTCCTAGGTATAAGGAAGTGTCAAATGTTTGTATCTATTAAAGAGAAAGCTGTAAAATGAGTGCACTTTAAGTGGCTGAGTTGTTTTTCTAAACCCATGTCATTGGGTTGCTTTACCAATGCTTTATCAGGGTGGCCAACATGATAATTTCAGGGGGTGTTGAAATTCAGCCCCTATCAGCCCATGACCAGTGAGCAGTGATGATGGGAATTGTAGTCCAACAGCATTCGGAGAGCACCAAGCTGTATTCTCCTAATCTGTACTATATAAAAATGTGTGTGTGTGTGTATGAATGAAGTCTTTCCCCAGCTGTAATGTGTTTGCATTAACAGAGTGCGTAGTTCCCAGCTGTATTTAAATTCTTACATTTGAATACACTGGGATTTACTATAAAGAACCCTCCCTTTTGAAACGAATGCTCTGTGTTTATTCAGTTAGTGTCCCTAGTTCATGTGTTTTTTTTAAAAAAGTTAGTGCATCTGGTTTTTTGACCAGAAAGCTAATTTGCTTTATGAGCTCTTTAGTCTTATAAAAAAGAATGTCAACACCATGTCAAGAGAAGCTTACTTTTGTGTACAGGTAGGTAGCCGTGTTGGTCTGGATCGAAGTAAAATAAAAAAATTCCTTCAGTAGCACCTTAAAGACCAACTAAGTTTTTATTTTGGTATGAGCTTTCGTGTGCATGCACACTTCTTCAGATACAGTATACACTGTATCTGAAGAAGTGTGCATGCACACGAAAGCTCATACCAAAATAAAAACTTAGTTGGTCTTTAAGGTGCTACTGAAGGAATTTTTTTATTTTACTTTTGTGTATTTGCTACATCTGTTAAAGTAATTGGTGGGGGACCTGGGCTGATGTTGATCTAACTCAGGTGTGGGGAAAATTTTGACCCTCAGTTGCTGCTGAACTACAACTCCCATATTCCCTGGTCATGCTTGCTAGGACTCAAGGGAGTTGTAGTTCAACAGCAGCTATAGGCTGAAAGCTAATGCTGTAATGTCATAATAAATGCCATAATAAAGCATAGTAAGTCTTTTAATATGCCACATGATTGTGTCATTTTTGCTGCAACAGGCTAACACAGTTACCTGTCTGGAAAACCTTATTCAGGTTTCTGAGGTTTCTTATTTAGGACCACGGCACCATAGATCTCATTATCTCAACTTAGTGGGTATGTCTCAGCCACAGAGCCTAGGGCTTGCCGATCAGAAGGTTGGCGGTTTGAATCCCCGCAATGGGGTGAGCTCCCGTTGCTCGATCCCAGCTCCTGCCCACCTAGCAGTTCGAAAGCACGTCAAAATGCAAGTAGATAAATAGGCACTGCTGCAGCGGGAAGGTAAACGGCGTTTCCGTGCGCTGCTGGCCACATGACCCAGAAGCTGTACGCCAGCTCCCTCAGCCAATAACATGAGATGAGCGCCACAACCTCAGAGTCGTCTGCGACTGGACCTAAAGGTCAGGGGTCCCTTTACCTTTACCTTTAAGAAATTTTATTCCAGCTGCACTTCCTGAAACAATATATGAATTGAAATGCATCACCCTTTGAAATCTGAACTTCTCTGAGCTTTTGCTATGCAGTTCTCCAGTGTGCACAAAATGCACATGCCAGGGTAAAGCATGCATACAGATGCATGTATCAATGAAATTAGCATGCAAAAAAACATTATATTAGAGCTTGCCAAAATGTTTTCATCAGGGGAAATTGGATACACAAACGGCCTCGGTCCAGTATACCTGAAGGAGCGTCTCCTCCCCCATCGTTCTGCCCGGACACTGAGGTCCAGCACCAAGGGCCTTCTGGTGGTTCCCTTGCTACGAGAAGCCAAGTTACAGGGAACCAGGCAGAGGGCCTTCTCAGTAGTGGCACCCACCCTGTGGAATGCCCTCCCACCAGAGGTCAAAGAGAATAACAATTACCAGACCTTTAGAAAGCATCTCAAGGCAGCCCTGTTTAGGGAAGCTTTTAATGTTTGATGGATTTCTGTATTTTAATATTTTGTTGGAAGCCGCCCAGAGTGGCTGGGGGAACCCGGCCAGATGGGCGGGGTATAAATAATAAATTATTATTATTATTATTATTATTCAATAAGGGAAATTGCATGCACAGTTTTGAAGCTTAGGAGAAATTTGCACTAAAATGCTGATGGATTTTCACGAAGAAAGACTTTAAAAAATACAATGAAATTGTATTGCAAATTGATATGCAGAACTGAACATCTGGACAGGAAAAATGGTTCCTCTCTGCCCAATTATTGGACTGACATACTTCTCATAGCTATTCTTTTGTGACATTCTAGAGCAGTCAGAAATTCTGGCTTGCTGCTTAGATCTGCTAAAAATGATTGGTTGGCTCAGGAGAATAAATGCTGTTGAGAAGGGTTTGAATGGTACAGGGTTGGTTTGGTTTTTTTTTGCATTTCTCCTTAGCTAAAGTTGGTCCTTTTCTCTCTCCCCGTCCCGTCACCCCTTCTAGTAATTGCATGTTCACCTGCCTCAGTGTGTCAGCCACAGTACATGGGACTGTCTGGCTTGCAAGAGCATCTTCCATTTGAGTGTATCAGGGACTGGATCCCCCTTGAGACAGACAGAGCGAGAGAGAGGGAGCCAGGTGGCGACTTGAAAGAAAGATGCAAAGCAGGAGAAACTTGCCAACCCCACGACCCCGCCTGGCTGCCAAAATGTCATGCCGTAAAGAAGCTTGTAAAAAAGAGCTCACATCTGTCCATTTGGTGGGTGGAGTGGAGATTGTTCCTTTGTTGGCAGCCTCAGAATTCAGCCTTGGTGCTGTGTGTGTGTGAGTCTGTCTACCCCACTTTAAAAAAAAGCTCTTAACAGTTGCTGCCACCAGATTTAAAACGTGGTATAGATGACTACGGGGTGCAGGTGGCGCTGTGGGTTAAACCACTAAGCCTAGGGCTTGCTGATCAGAAGGTCGGCGGTTTGAATCCCTGCGTTGGGGTGAACGCCTGTTGCTTGGTCCCAGCTCTTGCCAACCTAGCAGTTTGAAAGCACGTCAAAGTGCAAATAGATAAATAGGTACCGCTCCAAGCGGGAAGGTAAACGCCGTTTCCGTGTGCTGCTCTGGTTTGCCAGAAGCGGCTTTGTCATGCTGGCCACATGACCTAGAAGCTGTACGCCGGCTCCCTCGGCCAATAACGCGAGATGAGCGCCGCATCCCCAGGTCACGACTGGACCTAATGGTCAGGGGTCCCTTTACCTTTATAGATGACTACACGTTGTGCCTCTTCTGGGGTAGTTTCCCCACCTTTGGTCCCCACCCTTCACTCAACTCTCACCTCACAGGCTCCTAGAAGCTGCCAGCCTGTGACAGTGGCCGCACCCTGGGAACAGCTTTGACTGGCTGACTAAACCAGGTGTGGGAAGCCGATGGGTCTCAAACCCTCAGTGAGTCTGAGACTTCCCCTGCTTCTGAAGGCAGGCTCCAGTGGATTGAGCAGACAAGACCAAGAGTGGGTCCAGTGGTCAAGAATGTGGTTTCTGCACATGCTGTAGAGGGAAGTGAGGGGTAGATGGGCCTCATCAACCCAGGAAGGGAGCCCATCTAGGAGAAAGAAGACTCTGATCCTAAACCTCCACTGCCTTGCAGGATATATTCAGGAAAAGAAGAGGATAAGGAGTAATCTGGAGTGGAGTCCCTAAAATGGATGGTTGGCACCTTGTATGCCTCCTCCTACCAATTCCTGCAGCCAAGTTGCTGCCAAACATATTGCTCTGCTTTCTTTTGGACCACACCAGTGAGGCCAAGAGGGGGGGGGTCCTTTTGTCTGGGCAGCCCAGGACCTCCAGGCACTCTGCCCAGGCTTGCAACCTGGAGAGGTCACTTCAATGCTGCTAGCGCAGTGGTTTGGGGTTGATTTCACCCCCAGATGCACACTCCATTGTCTCCCAATACAGATGGATGCTGAAGTGTAGGTGGGTTCCCCAGCGGCGGAGCTTCATGCTCTGCCACCGGGGGGAGAGAGCAGGCACGCTGCCCCCAGGGACATGGCGCGCTTTCTGGGGGCGTGTCGTGCGCAGGGGCGGGGCATGCGTTTTGGGGCAGGACGTGCGTTTTGGGAGCGGGGCAGGCAGCCGCGGTGGCACCCCTGGGATCGTGCCACTCTGGCCCCCCCGCCCCCACCACCCCTATCTTCCTACGCCCCTGGGGTTCCCACAAGGCAAGACACAGCGATAACAGCAAGAACCTTTATTGAACTGCATAACTGGGAAACGGGCAGTGTCTCCCAGAGGCTGTAGGCCAGGAGTGGGGAAATTCTCCACACTCTCGTCTAAGTAACCTTCCAAGGGCCACATGCCAGAGGCAAAGGTATGCGGAACAGCTAACACAATTTTCAACCTTTCTACAGGAGGCTACTTTTTTATACACACTCACACACCCTTCTCTATTCTCTAGCTTGGGAGGAAAGAACACATTTCCGGCAGGCAGAAACACTTGGAGTTTGAAGCAGGGTCAGTGAGGAGAGTGGTTCCCCACCTGTCTGCTGGTTATACCTTTGGAGAAGAGGGGCGATACAAAATTCGGAAAGTTCTTCGGACCCAGACTATATGGTGACCAGTTCTTTGGCAGAGAGTAGGTTTGGCAGGCAGGGGTTATATTAAGTCACACTGCCATTGGGGAGGGGGCACAAGAAATATTGGGGCCATTTCCATGGAAGGGGGAGGAAAGGCTGCACTTCCTGTGGCTGGTGGGGCCGAAACCAAAAGTGAGCCAAGCAATAGATGCCAATTCTTGCACAGGAGGCTCATTCCTACACACCCCCCCCCCCCTGCTCAGCCCTCTCCATCCTGTGAAGGAAAAGGCCTGGTCTAAGTTCAAAAAGGCATGCAGGTGGAAATGCTCAAGGAAGGTATGAAGCGGAGTTGATGAAGAAGAGTGAGACCTGTGGAGGCTCCCAAAGGCCAGGCAGAAAGCTTTGGAGGACTGCATTTGGATCCTGGGTGTGAGAGGTCTTACTCCGGGGGTCCGCAAGGTGTGGCAGCCTGACTCTATGCCGTCACCAGCTCTGAGCGCTCACCCGCCTTGCTCCAATGTGAAATGCCAAGCGCCTTCCTAGAGAAGATGCACAGGCACCGGTCCTCTTTGAAAACCAGTTGCTGGAGCTGAATGTTCCCTATTCCATGTACATTTCCCCCACCAAACTGATTCTGTGTGGGCTGCTCACTAAGTGTTATAATGGAATTGAACCAGTTCCAGCTTGCTGTAGCCGTCGATTCATCGGAACCCCCTTTGAATGCAAATTAATCCTTATAAACTTTTTTTTTAAGAAGCCATGCCAATGTAAGCACCGTATGCTTATAATGCTATGGTACAGGAGCTCCCCCCCCCCCGGGGTGTGGGTTGCATGGGGAAGGAAGAAAGAAAGGTATTGCAAACTAATTTTCAAACTAGTTAATCTAATCAGGTTGTTTGCAAGTTGCTTTAATTACAAATGATTGTTTACAATAGCAGAGCATCTGCTGTTAACTGGTAGTGAGGGGAGGGGGGGGACTCGCTCCCAGGGTGCACTGCTGTGCCACCAACAACATTTCCACACACCCCTTCTGCTCAGCTAAGGGTGCACCAGCCAATGCCCTTATGGGTCACTAATAAGAACAGATTGCACGTGACCTGGCGGGGCAGAGCGATGGCCTTGGAAAAGATGTTGTGGGTGTGTGGTTAAGCCCGCCTCACCCAGAGCACCAATCCAGATTGCCCCCTCTCCCATATACAGTATATTGTAAAGAAAATGATGCCAGGTGTTCCACTTAGAGAACTACCATAATGTAGCCTGACTGCTTTGCTAGGGTGCTGGCCCTGTGTTGAGGGTTACTGTATCTCAAGGACAGAACTTTTTAGCAGATACGATCAGCTAAGAGACCTTTGAAACTGATGGTTAACTTTCCATGCCTGGGAGAACTTGCATGCACACATTGTTTTTGAATGCACCGAAGAAAATAGCTGTGCAATGCTGTGTTGAAGTGAAATAGATAAAATATAGAAAAAAGTGTAGGGAAACCAGGTCAGGGTCATCTGAGTGTTGCTGTGTGTGTGTGTGTGTGTGTGTGAGTGAGTGAAAACGCAAACCCCTCACATGTACCCTGAGGCAGTAAAAGGTAAAGGTAAAGGGACCCCTGA
The DNA here is from genome assembly GCF_963506605.1 of Zootoca vivipara. NCBI lineage: Eukaryota > Metazoa > Chordata > Lepidosauria > Squamata > Lacertidae > Zootoca > Zootoca vivipara. The sequence goes on from NC_083292.1 coordinate 5,439,770, forward strand.
CCATTAGGTCCAGTCGTGACCGACTCTGGGGTTGCGTGCTCATCTCACATTATTGGCCGAGGGAGCTGGCGTATACCTTCCAGGTCATGTGGCCAGCATGACAAAGCCGCTTCTGGCGAACCAGAGCAGCAAACGGAAATGCCGTTTACCTTCCCGCCGTAGCGGTTCCTATTTATCTACTTGCATTTTTTTTTTTAATTATATTTTTTATTAAACATTTTATCAACACACATACAGAACACAAATACAAAAAGTAAACATCAAAATACAGAAATACAAAAATACAAAAATACAACAAAAAAAAATATATCATCTCTAATCCATTTTAATATTCATTGTCCTCTGGCTTCCCCAATTCCCTACTATCTGATTTTCTTTTTTATAAACTTCTGTAGCAGTTTCTAAATCATCCTTCTTACCCATCATATAGTCTCTTTAACACTTCAAAAATTTCATCTTTATATCATCTATCATATTTTCTCCCTTTCAATCTTCTATTATTTCCCTATTGCCTTAACTTCTTTATTTTCCTGGATGTTCAAAATCTAGTTTTCAAATTCATACCCTATGTATATTTTAAATTTCTTCCAATCTTTTAAAACTTTGTCATTTGTTTGGTCCCGGAGTCTTCCTGTCAATTCTGCCAATTCCATATAATCCATCATTTTCATTTGCCATTCCTGCCTCGAAGGCAGTTCCTCTTTTTTCCAATATTGTGCTATTAAGATCCTAGCGGCTGTGGTGGCATACATAAACAAATTAACATCGTCCTTGGGGATTTCTTCCCCAATTATTCCAAGCAAAAAGGCTTCCGGTTTTTTCAAAAATGTGTTTTTAAACATCTTTTTCAACTCATTATAAATCATTTCCCAGAAGCCTTTTATCTTAGGGCATGTCCACCACATATGGTAGAATGAGCCAACATCCTGCTTACATTTCCAACATTTATTGTCGCTTTTGTGATACATTTTAGCCAGCTTGACCGGCGTCAAATACCATCTATACATCATTTTCATCAAATTTTCCTTCAACACAGTACAAGCCGTAAATTTCATACCCTTCTTCCACAATTTTTCCCACTCCGACATCATCACATTATGACCCAAGTCCTTGGCCCATTCAATCATCACTGATTTTGTTTGCTCATCTTTCAAATGCCATTCTAGCAACAAATTATACATTCTAGACAAATTCTTATAGTCTGTCTCTAATAACTCCGTTTCTAATTTCGACTTTTCTGTCTGGAATCCTATTTTTTTATCTAGCTTGAATGCTTCATTTATCTGCACATACTGAAACCAGTCACTCAACCTATCTTTCAGTTGTTCATATGGCCTTAACTTAAAGTGGTTTCCCACCTCCATCAGGATATCTTTGTATTTCAACCTATTCTCATCCATATTTGTCCTTTTAGGTTTCTTTGCCTCAAGTGGTGAGATCCACCTAGGAGTTTTTCTTTCCAATAGATCTTTGTATCTAATCCAAACATTAAACAATGATTTCCTAATTATATGGCTTTTAAAACCTTTGTGTAATTTTACTTTATCATACCATAAATATGCATGCCAACCAAACGCATTATCATGGCCCTCTAAATCCAACAAGTCATCATTGTCTAACAAAAACCATTCCTTCAACCAACAAAAAGCTGCGGCTTCAAAATAAATCTTTAAGTCTGGCAAGGAGAATCCTCCTCTTTCTTTTACATCAGTCAAAAGTTTGTATTTAATCCTGGGTTTCTTCCCCTGCCAGACAAATTTAGACAGTGTCTTCTGCCACTCTTGAAAACATTTCATTTTGTCAACTATCGGTAGGGCCTGAAATAAAAACAACATTCTCGGCAATACATTCATTTTAACAGTTGCAATTCTTCCCATTAAGGACAATTTCAACCTTGACCATACTTCCAAATCTCTTTGGATTTCTTTCCAAAGTTTCTCATAATTGTCTTTATACAAGTTCAAATTTTTTGACGTCATATTAACTCCTAGGTATTTCACCTTTTTTACACACTTCAGTCCTGTGCAATCCTCTATATTCTGTCTCTCTTGCAATGTCAAGTTCTTTTCTAGTACTTTAGTTTTCCCTTTATTTAACTTAAAGCCTGCCACACTGCCAAACTCTTGAATTATCTGCAGTACTCTCACTGCACTCTGTTCAGGGTTCTGCAAGGTCAGTACTAAATCGTCTGCAAAGGCTTTTAACTTATATTGTTTTGTACCCACTGTAATTCCTTTAACACCATCATCGTTCCTTATCATGTTCAACAAAACCTCCAGAACGGAAATGAATAGCAGGGGGGAGAGTGGGCACCCTTGTCTTGTTCCTTTCTCAATTCTTATCTCTTCTGAGACCACATTATTTACAATAATCTTAGCTCTTTGCTCAGAGTAAATACCATTAATCCCATTAACAAAGTTTTGGCCAACCTCCATTTTTACAAAATTTCTTTTCATAAAATTCCAAGAGATATTATCAAAAGCTTTTTCGGCATCTACAAATATCTACTTGCATTTTGACGTGCTTTCGAACTGCTAGGTTGGCAGGAGCTGGGACCAAGCAATGGGAGCTCACCCCGTCACAGGGATTCGAACCGCTGACCTTCTGATCAGCAAGCCCTAGGCTCAGTGGTTTAACCCACAGCGCCACCTGGCAGTACAATCACGCAATTGCCAGTGCTATGAACCAGAATGCTGGACAGCCTACAACTCAGCTGAGGCAAGGCAGTTGCCTCAGGATGGCAGGCGCCCCCAAATTTGGGAGGGCCAGCAAATCCAGCTTCTCTGGAGGGCCCCCTGTGCTCATTTTCTTCCTCCTCCTCTGCCCATGGTCTTTTGAGGCAGATGGATGCCAATAACAAGAACACCCCACCTTTTTCGCCAAGCAGCTCAAGGTTGCGTATACAGTTCTCCTCCCTCTTTAATACCCACAGCCACCTTATGCACCCACAGTGCAGTGACTGAGGAAGGAGCAGAAGGTGAGCTGAGCTTGGGAGACACTCTGTAGGTTTTGTGGTTTTGTCTTTTGGGGCTGTGTGTGAGTAAGTTTGTGTGCTTATTTGTTTTCTTACTTGTTTGTGTGCTTGTGCTGGTTTTCTAGGGCTGCTGCCTCTTGGATTTGGGTGACTGTCCAGGCTTGTGTGGGTGTTTGTTTCTGGCTGTGACCTTGTTTGTTTCTGGCTGTGACCTTTCACCTAGAAGTGTGAGTCAGGAAGTTCAGGTGATTAGCTGTGGGCGGAGCTAGTCAGAGCTTGGAGTGCAGCGGCGCGCGCCTATCGGCGCGCGCAGTTTTACCCATCTTTTTGACCTAGGGCAGCAAGTCTCATACGTTTGTTAGGGGGGACCTAGGCCTCTTCCTCTTTCCCCCTTGACCTCAAGGTTTTCAAGATGGAGGTGGAGGGAACAACCATTGTCACCTGCAATTCCTGTGCAATGTTTGTTTTCTTGCCAAAGGATGTGGGTAGCTACACTTGCAACAATTGCAAGTTGGTTGCCCTACTAGAAAACAAGGTTGCCCTTCTGGAAGAGAAGGTGCAGCAGCTTCAGGGGCGTGTATCTACGCTCCAGAGAATTAAAGAGCTGGAGCTTTTCTTGGATGCAGCAGAGCACACTGTCTGCACCAAGGAGGAGACAGGGGATCTCCCTGAGGAGGAGGTCAGTTCCCCAACACAGCAGCCAGATGTATGGAGGAACGTGACTCATAGAAGTAGAAGGCCCAGGGATCGCTCTGAGTGCTTAGAATTAAACAACCGTTTTGAAGTGCTCATGGAAGACGAGGAACAGACTCCACCTGAGGATCTCTCCCTCATCACAGTTGATGAGGAATATGAAGACGAGCAACCAAGTCAGTCCTCTGGAAATATGCAGGTAACCTTGGAAGGGACAGCACATAGAAGAATCCCAACCAAGCCTCTGAAGAGGCGTGTAGTGGTGATTGGGGATTCCCTACTGAGGGGTACAGAAGCAGTGATCTGTGGGCCTGACAAGATGTCTCGAGAGGTGTGCTGTCTACCTGGGGCCAAGATCAAAGATGTAACAGAACGGCTGCAAGGAATAATAAAACCCACCGACAAATACCCCTTCCTTTTGGTGCATGTGGGAACCAATGACACTGCAAGCCATAGCTTACAGAAGATCAAAAATGATTATGAGGCTCTGGGCAGGAAGTTGAAGCAATTAGATGCACAAATTGTCATCTCTTCTGTCCTCCCAGTTGAACGACATGGCCCAGGGAGAGAGGGAAAAATAGGGGAAGTGAACAACTGGCTTCGCAAATGGTGCAAACAGGAACGGTTTGGATTCCTAGATCACGGTCTGCAGTTTCTTGATGATGGACTTCTGGCAAGTGATGGACTGCACCTCACAAAAGTTGGGAGGAATGTTTTTGCCACAAAACTCAAAAACCTCATCAGGAGGGCTTTAAACTGACTTATGTGGGGGAGGGAGACAGTGGTCCTGAAGGTAGGAGTCTATCAAATGCTGAAGATGATCATCCAAATGTCAAGGACCAAATGGAGCAAGCAGCATGCAGACCTAGTGGTGGGACGAAAATATCCTTAAATAAGAGACATGGGGGAATGATCAACGGTCTTCAATGTCTGTATACTAATGCACAGAGCATGGGAAATAAACAAGATGAACTTGAGCTCTTGGTACAGCAAACTAAATATGACATAATAGGCATCACTGAAACCTGGTGGGATGAGTCTCATGACTGGAATGTAGTAATAGAGGGATACAATCTATTTAAGAGAAATAGACCAAACAGGAAAGGAGGAGGAGTAGCTTTATATGTTAGGGATATGTATACCTGTGAAGAGATCCAGGATTTAAAACTTCAAAGCCAAATTGAGAGTATCTGGGTCAAAATTAAGGGAGAGAAAAACAACAGTGATCTCATTGTGGGAGTTTACTATAGATCCCCAAGCCAAACTGAGGACACAGATGATGCCTTCCTGGAACAGATGGCCAAGCATTCCAAAGGAAGTGAGATAGTAGTAATGGGGGATTTCAACTATCCTGATATTTGTTGGATGTCAAACTCAGCCAAGAGCATAAGGTCGAACAGATTCCTCACTGGCCTTGCAGACAACTTCATTGTCCAGAAAGTGGGAGAAGCAACAAGAGGATCAGCCATTTTAGATCTGGTCCTAACCAATAGTGATGACTTGGTTAGTGGGGTAGAAGTGGCAGGATCATTAGGTGGGAGTGACCATGCTCTTCTGGAGTTTATTATCCAGCGGAAAGGAGCAACCAAGCATACTAAGGTCCAAATTCTAGACTTTAAGAAAGCCGACTTCAGAAAACTTAGGGAAACGCTGGGTGAAATCCCATGGACAGTAATACTAAAAGGGAAGGGAGTTCATGATGGTTGGGAGTTTGTTAAAAGGGAGATATTAAAAGCACAACTTCAGGCAATACCAATGAGACGGAAACATGGAAGGTGCCTAAAGAAGCCAGGCTGGCTATCTAAAGAACTTTTGACTGAGTTAAGATTTAAAAGGGATATGTACAAAAAATGGAAAAGGGGGGAAATCTCCAGAGAGGAATTCAAACATATAGCCAGCACGTGTAGAGACAAAGTCAGAAAAGCTAAAGCACAGAATGAACTCAGGCTCGCCAGAGAGGTTAAAAGCAACAAAAAGGGCTTTTATGGGTATGTCCGTAGCAAAAGGAAAAACAAGGAAACAGTGGGGTCACTCAGAGGAGAAGATGGTGAAATGCAAACAGGGGACAGAGAAAGGGCAGAACTCCTCAATGCCTTCTTTGCCTCAGTCTTCTCCAAGAAAGAAAACAACGCCCGACCTGAAGAATATGGAGCAGATGATTCAGCAGGGGAAACACAGCCCAGAATAAGTAAGGAGGTAGTACAAGAATACTTGGCTAGTTTAGATGTATTCAAGTCTCCAGGGCCAGATGAACTACATCCAAGAGTATTAAAAGAACTGGCAGAGGTGATTTCAGAACCACTGGCAATAATCTTTGAAAATTCCTGGAGAACAGGCGAAGTTCCAGCAGACTGGAGGAGGGCAAATGTTGTCCCTATTTTCAAAAAGGGGAAAAGAGAGGACCCAAACAATTACCGCCCAGTCAGCCTGACATCAATACCAGGAAAGATTCTAGAGCAGATCATTAAGCAAACAGTCTGTGAGCACCTAGAAAGAAACTCTGTGATCACTAAAAGTCAGCATGGGTTCCTGAAAAATAAGTCATGTCAGACTAATCTGATCTCATTTTTTGACAGAATTACAAGCCTGGTAGATGAAGGGAACGCTGTGGATGTAGCCTATCTTGATTTCAGCAAGGCCTTTGACAAGGTGCCCCATGATATTCTTGTAAAGAAGCTGGTAAAATGTGGGCTAGACAATGCTACCATTCAGTGGATTTGTAGCTGGATTACTGACCGAACCCAAAGGGTGCTCATCAATGGCTCCTCCTCATCCTGGAGAGTAGTGACTAGTGGGGTGCCACAGGGTTCTGTCTTGGGCCCAGTCTTGTTCAACATCTTTATCAATGACTTGGATGATGGGCTTGAGGGAATCCTGAGCAAGTTTGCAGATGACACCAAGTTGGGAGGGGTGGCTAACACCCCAGAGGACAGGATCACACTTCAGAATGACCTTAACAGATTAGACAACTGGGCCAAAGCAAACAAGATGAATTTTAACAAGGAGAAATGTAAAGTGCTACACTTGGGCAAAAAAAATGAAAGGCACAGATACAGGATGGGAGACACCTGGCTTGAGAGCAGTACATGTGAAAAGGATCTAGGAGTTTTGGTTGACCACAAACTTGACATGAGTCAGCAGTGTGATGCAGCAGCTAAAAAAGCCAATGCAATTCTGGGCTGCATCAATAGGAGTATAGCATCTAGATCAAGGGAAGTAATAGTACCACTGTATTCTGCTCTGGTCAGACCTCACCTGGAGTATTGTGTCCAGTTCTGGGCACCACAGTTCAAGAAGGATACTGATAAGCTGGAACGTGTCCAGAAGAGGGCAACCAAAATGGTCAAAGGCCTGGAAACGATGCCTTATGAGGAACGGCTTAGGGAGCTGGGTATGTTTAGCCTGGAGAAGAGAAGGTTAAGGGGTGATATGATAACCATGTTCAAATATATAAAAGGATGTCATATAAAGGAGGGAGAAAGGTTGTTTTCTGCTGCTCCAGAGAAGCGGACACGGAGCAACGGATTCAAACTACAAGAAAGAAAATTCCACCTAAACATTAGGAAGAACTTCCTGACAGTAAGAGCTGTTCGGCAGTGGAATTTGCTGCCAAGGAGTGTGGTGGAGTCTCCTTCTTTGGAGGTCTTTAAGCAGAGGCTTGACAGCCATCTGTCAGGAATGCTTTGATGGTGTTTCCTGCTTGGCAGGGGGTTGGACTGGATGGCCCTTGTGGTCTCTTCCAACTCTATGATTCTATGATTCTATGAGGTAAGCTATGAGGCAGCGACTGGCCCAAGGTCACCGGTGAGCTTCATGGCTGGCTGGGGATTTGAACCCAGACTTCTCAGATCCTAGTCCGACACTCTTAACCACTATACTTAACCACTTGCTTGCTTCCTTCATGTCCTTCAGATGTTGTGGGACTACAACTCCTCTATCATTCACTGGCTTCCGATTAGCTACTGGGCTAAGTTTAAGATGCTCGAACAGGTATACAACTTGGGATCAGGACACCCAAAACACCTGCTCACCCTTTATATACCCAACCAATTGCTGTGCTCTGCAGGAATGGGCCTCCTCTACGTGCCATTTCATCGGGAAGTCTTGTTCCATGTGAGGTAGGAATGGGGCCTTTGGGGTGGCGGCACTTCCTCTGTGGATCCCCCACTATTTATCAGACAGGTGCCATCTCTGTTGTCCTTAGGGCACCTATTTAAGACGTTCCTTTTTTCTCAACAAGCCTTTTAAGTGGAGGTATTTAACCCAGGCTGTGTAGAAATGGGCACAACTTTCATGGGAGACCAACCAACCCAGAAACTCCTGGGAGTGTGAAGAGCTGAACTTAATGGTTGGAAAGAGAAGGCACTGAAATGGTCAGATTTGCTCCCCACCCTGTGCCAGCATGGCCAGTGGTCCAGGATGATGGGAATTGTAGTCTGGTGACACCTTGCAGCTTCCTCGTCCCTGCAATAGATTGGGCACCCAGGTCTTATGCCCATTTATATAGCTGCAGACGTGACTGTCCTTCGTTGCTAAGTGAGTTCTAGCTACAATGTCTGTGGAACTGCAGTTTCTGCATAGCCATAAATGTTCATTTCCTATGTGTCCCCCCCCTTTCTTTAAATATCTGTTAGCTGCTTGTGAGCAGAATTCTGGAAAGGGTGCACTGGTGTTTCTTAATCATCTTTCTTGTGCACTTGATGCTAAATGTAGCGTGGGTGTTTTGTGGCTTGATGGCTGGTTGTGAAGGTGTCTGTCTGTCTGTCTGTCTGTCTGTCTGTCTGTCTGTCTGTCTGTCTGTCTCTCTCTCTCTCTCTCTCATGATGACAGGGCTGACAAAGATATTTTTATTTATTGGGAGGTACTTCAAAGGCCATCCAGGTGATGCTGGGAATCTGCTGTTAACAACATGCCTGAAAGCCATCCAAACTGCTAGAAAATCTTTAATAGGACAGCATTGTTGCAAGTGGCATTTATGGTTTGCTGGGGCAGCCGGTGTGGTGCCCTCCAGTTCTTTTGGACTACAACTCTCATCATCCGTGACCATTGACCGTACTGGCAGGGGCAGATAGGAACTGGAGTCCCACCATATACGGAGGCCCACAGGTTCCTCACTCCTGCAGCACAGTCTTACCAAGTTTGCCTCTCCTGCTGCTTTGAGTTTTAGGAACTTAGGAAGGTGCCTTACACTGAATCATAGCTTCATCAAACTCAGCATTGCCTGCACTGGCTGGCAGCAGCTTTCTGGTGGGGAGCCTTTCCCAGCCTTTCCTGGAGATGCCATTTGGGGTTGAACCTGGTACCTTCTGCATGCAAAGCAGATGCTCTACCACTAAACTGTGGTCCTTCCTCGAGGGATTTCTGAGCCAGTGCCCTGGGAGATGTTACCCCTTCTAGTGCCACATGCTTCTCTTTGCACTCTGTTTTCCAGCCTTTACTTCAACTTCAGGAATGTCGTCCTGGTCCACTTTCCCCCTTTGCTGCCCTTTCCTCAGCCATTCTTGTGTTGAGCTTTACAAGCACCTCCCTCCCATCCTTCACTTTCTGGCTTGCAATGTTGTGAGACTCAAGACGTGGAGTGCACGCCCCTCCCTCCATCTCTCATCAAGTGTCAGCTTGGACCAGATAATTGCTTTGTCTGGTGGCTTGGAACTCTATATGCAAAATGAAGAAAAAGCTTGCCTAAGAGGAAGAGGCCTGCAGGATATCCAGGCATCCTGGATGCCCAGCGTTTTTCTTCTTTTTAATAAGAGAGGTTTCCCAATCATTCCCAGTCCAATACATAAATGCCGCTTCAGGAACAATTATCTTTCATTTCAGTATTTATCCTTCCCCCCTCCTCCAAGGACAGGGCAGCATTCATTTGTTCCCTCCCCCCATGGATTTCACCCTCACACCAGCCCTGTGAGGTAGGCTAGGATGAGATTTAACATTTGATCTAGTGAGGTGTACCTGGACTCAAACCAATGGCTTCACGTTACAATAGAGGAGATTCCAACTAAACATCAGGTGGAACTTTCTGATGGTAAGAGCTGTTCCAGGGGTGGAACGGACCACCTGGGAAGGTACTCCTGGGAAGGTATACCTGGGAAGGTACACCTGGGAAGTGGTTACTCTCCGCCTCTTGCCCTTGAAAGATAAACTGCATTAGGAGACAATGCAATTGGCACTGGGTTTTTTTCTTCTTCAGTAATTTTCTTAAACAAGTGCAGATTTAATTAAGGCTTATTGTAAATTAATTTGACCTGGGCACTGAGCCAATGAGGGGAGAACATAAAGATACACATCTGGCTCAAGCTGACCTTTCGCTCTGTTTTTTTTAAAAACAAATCTTGGGAAGGGGCATTTAAGTGAGATTAGTCTCGGTGGGGGTCAAGCACAGGTCTCTCTCCAGGCTTCTGGAGAAAACAATGTACCGTATTTTTCGTGTATAAGACGCCTCTGTGCATAAGACACCCCCTATTTGGGGGGCACACTAATTTAAGAAAATGGGGGGAGATAGCATACAGTTGTTGAGCTTTTTGGGGGGAGGATTGCCCAGAGTTGTTGAGCTTTATTTGGGGGGGGGGGTTGTACAGGGTTGCTGAGCTTTTATTAGGGAAGATTGCAGAAAATCACTCACCTACACACATTGCGAAATCTGCCTCTCGTCTGTCCCCTCACCGGCATGAGCTACCAATCGCCACAGCGACAGCCAATCAACACCAACCCTTGACGCAGCTACCAATAACATGCCTAATAGCTGCTGACAGCCGCTGCAGCAACCAATCAAATGTCCACTCTATGTATAAGACGAGCCCCACTTTCTAGCATAGGGTAATTCTTAAAGGAAACAAGCTAGTCTTATACTTAGGCCAGCGGGGAGGTGTGGGTGTGAGGTGTGCAGCGGCAGCAAACCAGGATAATTGCTAGGGAGCTGGCTCAGTCTGTCACCTCAGCCACCCAGCACCCATTCTGTCCATCTGGGCTGCCTGCCCACTCACCTGCCTGCCTGCTGTTCCACCACCCTGCTGCAGTCCGTGTGGCTGCTTATTGGCAGCCATGTAAACTGCAGCGTGATGCCATTCTTACATTGTTCTTTATATAGGGAGATATAGCAACTAGCAATTACATTTGCAGAGAAGACAACCCATACTTCTTTCCCAAAGGCCAAGGTACATGGCTTTATCTCAAGTCAACAGGGGAAAGGTTTAAAAGTGTTGGTGTCAGATGCACCTCCGTGGGGAGGGAATTCCGTGGTTTGGGGGCTGCCACAGAGAAAGGTATTTCATGAGCCACTGTCCCCTGAACCTCTGAGGACAGCCATACTGCTAGCAGGGCTTCATTCTCCCATCTCCATACTCAGATTGGCAGCTAAGGAAGGAGGCACTCCTTCAGATATTTAGTTTTTGTTTGGGGCTTTATGTGTTCATATAAACTTAACACCATTTATTCATCCCTTTTGGCTTCTAAGGTATTGCTGGACATTGCTCATACATTGCCATGAGGTCCAGAAATTTAAATTCTTTTTTAAAAATGAAAGCTTAGATTTTTTGGGAAGTGGCTGCAGCACCTCTTTCCCATCTGTCCCCACTACATGGCTGTGGGATCCAGGCCATATTCTCAGCTCTCTTAATTGGTGATACCATTAATAAATGACCTTCCTTAAGCAATCTGCTTTTTTTTTTAGAGGTTGATGATAACAACTGGATTTTTATTTTATTTTATTTTTTGTATACTTGTTTAATTGCTTGCCAGTTTTGACCGGAGCACCAGGCTTCTGCAGCAGGGTTTCTGTTGCTTGAGGATTGCTGCTGGCTTGTCGGAAGCCTTGTGTGCTATAATTCTTCACTCACTTCTGCAAAAGGAAAGGCTGCTTTGTTTTAGAAATCCACCTTGGGCAAAATGGTCCAACTGCCTCCTTGGACGCCTATTAGAAATGAGTTGGTGGTATTAATGCACAGATATATTTTTGCTACCTAAATCTCTCTAACAGCCTGGTAGCTCTAATCAGGGAAGTTAAGTGTCTGAACTGGATTATCTTCTTACACCAGGAGGTGGCCTCTTCAGGCTAGAGATCAGATGTCTCCTGAACTGTCTGCCGCCTTTCATGGATTGTGATTTCCTTTTGAGCAAATCCCTCTGTTTCTTTTGGCTTTTCCTACAGGAAGCCTTTAGCTCTTTTGATTAGATCTCTGTTTTCTTTCTCCCGTCTTTTCTCTCAATGTGGAATAAAAGGCAAAAGTAAAGGACCCCTGACAGTTAAGTCCAGTCACAGACGACTCTCGGCTTGCGGCGCTCATCTCGCTTTACTGGCAGAGGGAGCCGCCGTTTGTCCACAGACAGTTTTCCCGGGTCATGTGGCCAGCATGACTAAACTGCTTCTGGTGAAACCAGAGCAGCGCATAGAAACACAGTTTACCTTCCCGCCGGAGCGGTACCTATTAATTTACTTGCACTTTGATGCACTTTCAAACTGCTAGGTTGGCAGGAGCTGGGACTGAACGAGAGCTCACCCCGTCGTGGGGATTTGAACCGCTGACCTTCCAATCAACAATCCCAAGGCTCAGTGGTTTACACCACAGCGCCACCTGCGTCCTCAGTGTGGAATGGGTACTCTTAAAAAATATCCCTCCACAGAGCAGTTTGAAGAAGGGTAATTACCTGATCAGCCAGTCTCCCCAACCCTTCCCTGAGCCAATGGGGAAGTTGTTGGCATCTGCTTGTCTTGAGCGTGTACCTCCAGGGGTGGGGGTGTCAAACTGCTGGAGAATCACAGTGCCTGCTGTGGCTGCAAAGACCAGTAACTCGAAACTGCTGCCTCCAATAATAATAATAATAATAATAATAATAATAATAATAATAATTTATTTATACCCTAATTTATTTATTCCCCCAGCCACTCTGGGCGGCTTCCAACAAAACACCAAAATACAGAAATCTATTAAACGTTAAAAGCTTCCCTAAACAGGGCTGCCTCGAGATGCCTTCTAAAGGTCTGGTAATTGTTGTTCTCTTTGACCTCTGGTGGGAGGGCATTCCACAGGGTGGGTGCCACTACCGAGAAGGCCCTCTGCCTGGTTCCCTGTAACTTAGCTTCTCGTAGCGAGGGAACTGCCAGAAGGCCCTCGGCGCTGGACCTCAGTGTCCGGGCAGAACGATGGGGGAGGAGACGCTCCTTCAGGTATACTGGACCAAGGCCGTTTAGGGCTTTAAAGGTCAGCACCAACACTTTGAATTGTACTCGGAAACGTACTGGGAGCCAATGTAGGTCTTTCAGGACCGGTGTTATGTGGTCTCGGCAGCCGCTCCCAGTCACCAATCTAGCTGCCGCATTCTGGGTTAACTGTAGTTTCCGGGTCACCTTCAAAGGTAGCCCCACGTAGAGTGCATTGCAGTAGTCCAAGCGGGAGATAACTAGAGCATGCACCACTCTGGCGAGACAGTCCGCGGGCAGGTAGGGTCTCAGCCTGCGTACCAGATGGAGCTGGTAAATAGCTGCCCTGGACACAGAATTGACCTGCGCCTCTATGGACAGTTGTGAGTCCAAAATGACTCCCAGGCTGTGCACCTGGTAATTCAGGGGCACAGTTACCCCATTCAGGACCAGGGAGTCCTCCACACCTGCCCGCCTCCTGTCCCCCACAAACAGTACTTCTGTCTTGTCGGGATTCAATCTCAATCTGTTAGAGGAAAGTGGCAAAGATGGTCTCCCTGCTTTCCTCTTCCCCATCTCCTCACTGTTGCCACTGTCTCTTTGCTCACCTCTCCCCTGGTCTTCAATCAATCCATGCAATCTCAGAGAGAGAAACAGAGGGAGAAAACAAGGCATGTGGGGAATCTTGCCCCTTCTTGCTCCTCTTCCTGTGTCAAGCCTAAATTGCAGGAGGGTTGTGAATACTGCAAGTGGAGAAGAAGGGGAGACAGGAAGGAGATCAGTGCCATGCTGTCTACATGGAACCAGAGAAATGCCCCTTGGGTGCCCAATCACATCCACACCATCTGCTGACGGGTCTGTGGGCACTCCTGGGACAGAAAACACCCACCTTTGGGGCTCCACCAAGCAGGCTTGACGGCCCCTACTTCTGGTTGCACCTGCACCTGCAAAATGTGGGCAGGATGAGCTGGCACCTCTGGTGGAGCTGCTGTGCCCCTGCTGGTTGGGGTATGGTGGGCAGCTGCTTAGCACACTCAGTGGCTTCTGGCACCGCCCTGGGTGCCTCTTTCCTCTTGGTTGGGGCCACTTTCCTCTTGGTAGCAGGTGTTGGGTCCTTGCTGTGCGGTTGACTGTCATCCCTGCTTGCAGATGAGGGTCTGTTGAAGTGGAGCTGCGGAAAGTGGGAGGCAGGGAAGAGGAGGAAGAGCCCAATTAGCATGATGGAGGCTCCTCTTCCCTCTCCACACAGGTGTGCTTGCTTGTCAGTGAATCCATACCTGCTCTGCAGGCAGCTTCTGTTGCCCATATCAGACAAAAGTGGTTGCCATGGTGTGTGTGTGCATGTGTGTGCATGATTTGGACCTTGGTGCTGGTGCTGAGGGAAGCTTATTTAACCCTTTCCCTCACCGCCATTCCCACCCTCCTCAGCTTACATTGCTACCCTTTTGTGACGCTGCCGCCAGCTGCGAAGGGGGGAAAAGGTGGGTATCTGTATTCTGACCACACTTTCTTAACATGACTGGTGTGTGTGTGTGTTTGTGTGTGTGTGTGCATGTGGATGTGTGAGAGTGAAATGGGGAGTAGGGCAACGCCATCTTTGATTCCTCCCTCCCCTTGGCCTGAAGAGGCAGAATTGCAAAGGGATGGTTGTTGTTTTTTTGAAGTGTTTTTTCCCCCAGTCAGCTATTTGGTGTAATTCCACTTGGGCAGTTTAGTTCCTCTTGAATGTCACAGACAATACAAAGCCATCATAATGATCCATATTAAATCTATCTCCCCCTGGAAATGTCTCTCTCTCTCTCTCTCTCTCTCTCTCTCTCTCTGGAACATTCAGTGTGTACCACCCACATAGTTTAGCACCCTCAGAACAGCTGACAGGGCCTCGTGTGAGCTTTTATTAAATGTTATCATTTGGAGAGCACTGTGGCCTTGTGTGTGTGTGTGTGTGTGTGTGTCCCCGCATCATATTCATCTCCATGGAGTCCTCGGCCTCCTTTGGTTATTCCGCCTGTGAGACGCGGCACAATCTCTTTCTCTACCCACTCTCTGTATCACCCTCTCCCCAGGAAGACTCATCAAGTGGGAGGACTTGCTCAAAAACTTGCTCCCATTCTCTTCCTCCCCCCAGGAAGATGATATATATAAAATCCAGCCCTGCTGATTTTGCCAGGATCTGGCATGGCCAAGAACCGAGTGCCCGAGAAAAAGCCGATTCCATGTTCAGGGAGATAGATCAAGCAGGGGTCTGAAAGTAGTATTGCGTCAGGTGGTGCAATAGCTCAGTGCATCTGCCTGTTAACCAGAAGGCTGGTGGTTCGAGCCCATCCAGGGACAGCTGTGGGCAGGATTCCTGCATTGCAGGGGTTTGGACTAGATGAGCCTCAGGGTTCCTTGCAACTCTGCTATTCTAAGAGGCGGGATAATAAGGCCTTTATACCACCAGCACCCTGCGTGCTGCCCTCCAGATGTTGCTGGACTACAGCTTCCATCATTCTACAGTTCTGTGATTCCTGACCACTGGCCATGCTGACTGGGTTTTGGAGTCCAGTAACACCTTGGAGTCTAGTAACAGCGACTTTGTGCTGTGGTCTCATTTGGAAACACAGGGTGCAGCACGAATGGAGAGCTGTATTCAGACGGAGGGCTGTTCTCCCTGCTGGGCAACCTTCCAGAGTCCACGTGCCACTGCTGGGGCAGATCCAGAGGCAAGATTGGGCAGATCAACGGCTGCCAATTTTACTTTTGGACAATAGTTTCTGAGCATTATCAGATCCTACTCTCCTACATCAGGGCAAGCAGGAGATGTTATGAGAGCTCAAGGTTGCATTCCAGTTGGGAGGGTGTGGCCTGTGGAGAAGGGGGTGTGGCCTGTGGCGAGTCCCAAAGGCCCAGATAGAAGCTGCATTGCCCCCCACCCCGGTTCTGAGGTTTCCCACTCCTGGTCCAGTCTTAAGACGGGAATAATAATAATAATAATAATTTATTATTTATACCTCGCCCATCTGCACGGCTTCCAACCGAATATTAAAAACAGTACAGCACCAAACATTAAAAACTTCCCTAAACAGGAAAAGTTGTCTTCTAAAAGTAAAATAGTTGCTTATTGCCTTGACATCTGCAGGGAGGGCGTTCCACAGGGCAGGTGCCACTACCAAGAAGGCCCTCTGTCTGGTTCCCTGCAACCTCACTTCTCGCAATGAGGGAACCGCCAGAAGACCCTCGGCGCTGGTAGGTGGGGCTATTCTAGCATCCCTCCCTCATGTACCCCCCAAGCACATCACAAATACACATAGTGGACACCCCCATGCCTGCATGTATATGTGTAAAAAGATAAAGGGACCCCTGACCATTAGGTCCAGTTGCGCATGACTCTGGGGTTGCGGCGCTCATCTTGCGTTATTGGCCGAGGGAGCCCGTGCACAGCTTCCAGGTCATGTGGCCAGCATGACAATGCCACTTCTGGTGAACCAGAGCAGCGCGCGGAAACACCGTTTCCCTTCCCGCTTGGAGCGGTACCTATTCATCTATTTGCACTTTGACGTGCTTTCGAACTGCTAGGTTGGCAGGAGCTGGGACCGAGCAACGGGAGCTCACCCCATCACAGGGATTCGAACCGCCGCCCTTCTGATCAGCAAGCCCTAGGCTCAGTGGTTTAACCCACATCGCCACCTGCATACACATATATGTGTATGCATGTATATCTATACCAGGTGAGGGGCATAGCTGCCAAGTTTTCCCTTTTCTCGCGAGGAAGCCTATTCAGCATGAGGGAATTTCCCTTTAAAAAAGGGAGAACTTGGCAGCTATGATGAGGGGAGGACTTTGGTACTATGACACCCTGAGCTAGGCCAAGATTTGGTACCCCTCTCCCCAGCCCTCATGCCATGCCAGGCTTTGGGAAGGAGGTGAGAAGGCCCTGGCAGGGTCCTAGAGACCTCCCACCACCTTCCTAAAGCTGGACAAGCGCTAATTAGGCATTGGGGAGGAGATGGAAGGACTCTAGGACCCTGTGAGAGCCCTCACACCTTCTTCTTGAAGCCAGGCTTGGAGCCCAGTGTGGGGGAACTGGCCCTAAAACCGCCTCTGCTTTGGCCCTCTAGATGTTACTGAGTTACAACTCCCATCATCCCTGCCCATTAACCTTGCTTGCTGGGGCTGCTGAGTCCAGCAACATCTGGAGGAGCAAAGGTTCTCCACACCTGACTTACACACACACACACACACACACACACACACGATTGTGAACATACATAGGCCTACACATTTTCACACACCTGTATGTATGCTCTCATGCACTGTGAGTACATACAATACACTCTTTCATTCTCTCTCTCGGCATCCTGCTGCCACAATCAGGCTTGAAAAATGTCTCCTTTTGGAGCCAGTGGGAAGCCTAGATTCTAGGTTTGCTGCATTGATTTCCTTTTGGCATCTCCCTTCCTTCCAGCTTGTACCTGTTCGATGGGCACACAAGGCGTTTCTTTCTCTGTGTGCTTCCAGCTATCGGCACGCACTCCGATATGGCATGTTGTACTGCTCGGAGGCCCTTGTGCTGTCTTTTGTATGACAAAATGACAGGCTGTGAGACGAAGGCAGCTTGTCTGCAGCAGAGCAGATGATGGGGAGGTAGAACCGTTCCTGGACTGTCCTACTTCATGCTGAAACTATATATATATATACAGTATACAGAGAGAGAGCACGTTTGAAATGAATGCTTAGCAAATTCGTTGAGTCAATTCAAAAATCTCTAAATCATATCTGCAAGCTGTTCCTATAATTTCCAGGTACTTTTTATGATGGAACTTTGGGCAATTTTTAATTCCATTCCATATGAAAATGATATACCGCTGGCACCTAACACCATGTAAGCTGGCTAAAATGAATGGGGGAATAAGCCTGAGGTGCTGGAGGTGCAAAAAGGAGGAAGGTACATATTTCCACATGTGGTGGTCCTGCCAAAATATAAAAGAATATTGGAATGAAATACACGAGGAGCTAAAGAAAATATTTAAAATGACATTTAAAAAGACACCTGAGATTTTTCTTCTAAATATATTACCATCTGAAATAAGAAAGGAAATAAGATCTTTATTTCTGTATGGAGTGACTGCTGCCAGAATATTGGTGGCAAAAAGCTGGAAAAGCGAGACGCTACCTACAATAACGGACTGGCAAGTACAAATGTTAAATTATATACGAATGGCTAAGCTGACTGATTCAATAAGAGATCTATCTATGCAAAAAGTAACAAAAGAGTGGAGTATATACAAAAACTATCTCAAAGTGTATTATCCAAATAATTCTCTACTCGCGGACATCGAATGATGTTTGAAAATATTAGGAACAGTACTTAAGAGCAAAATAAAAAACCTATCCAAAATATATGATTTCCTACTTGAATGGAATACCAAAGACGAGCTCACGAAAAATGCTATGATCAAGTGGGCAATTGATTTAGGCCATAATATTGATTTTGCAGATTGGCAGAAACTATGGAATTCAGGAATTAAATTCACAGCATGTTCAATGTTAAAAGAAAATGTTTATAAAATGGTTTTCCGATGGTACATCACCCCAACTAAATTACATAAAATGTTCAAATCTGGGGATAAAAGATGCTGGAAATGTGGCACCAAAGAAGGCAAATCCCGCAGGGCCCTAGTCTCCTGAGACAGAGCGTTCCACCAGGTCGGGGCCAGTAATGAGAAGGCCCTGGTCCTGGTCGAGGCCAGCCTAACCACCTTGTGACTCGGGATCTCCAGTATGTTATTATTTGTGGGCCTTAATGTCCTCTGCGGGGCATACCGGGAGAGGCGGTCCCGTAGGTACGAGGATCCTAAGCCGTATAAGAGCTTATACCAAGAACAAACTTAGTTGGTCTCTAAGGTGCTAGTGGACAATTTTTTTATTTTTTTATATATTTCAAAGTGAAGTTTGGTCAATGATTAGAGACAGGCCTCATTTGCACTATGCATCAAAAAACAGTATCCTGCCACTTTAAACAGGCATGGCTTCCCCCAAAGACTCATGGGAAGGCTAAGGAGTGCCAAGAGCTGATAGGAGGCCCCTATTCCCATAGGAGGGCTACAACTCCCAGAGGGGCTTGACAATCCATTCCTCTTCCCAGGGAACTATGGGAATTGTTGCTCCATGAGGGGAATAGGACCAAAATAACAACTCTTAGAAAAGTGCCTCGAGCCCTGTGGAGAAATCTTGGCAGGACTGGTGGGAGGGGGAATGGGAAGAGAGCAGATATCTGGAGAGACTGGGTCCTGGGGAGACCCCAGTCAAGACCCTGGGGAAGCAAGCAGCTCACCTCAGTGCTGCCCTGGGTGACACGTCACAGCAGACAGAGGTTTTCTCCAGAGCTGCCTGCCTCCAGCCAAGAGCCATCCCTTGCCTTGCGGGGGGGTGTGTGTCTGGGGCTAGAGGAGACTTGAAGCTTGCTCCATCGATGCCACCTCCATTGCCAAAGAATAGGGGTGAGTCGATGGCATCCGCATGAACAGGCTTAGCAAACCCAACCTCCGAGGAGGAGGAGGAGGAGGAGGAGGAGGAGGAGAATCAGGTATGCTGCTTTCAGCTCCTTGGAGGATAGATAGAAAGAAACAGTGGCAATATTAGAGGAACACAAAAGTGTCTCCATTTTCATCCGCGGAATTTTACTGAAAATTCTCCATTTGAAATACCTCATACACACCCCACACATAACCACAGACCTACCATTCCCAGAATCCCTTGGGGAAAGGGACTGGACTATATTTAAACCAGTCTATTTCTGTACTGTAGATGTACTTGGAAACAAAACAAAACAAGAAACCATATTCCTGTTGAATGCAGGCAAGCAGTGACCAGGCACGTATCCAGTTCCACGTACCAGCAAACTGTCTCAATCAGAGCAGTCGAGCACGCGGCACAAGGGCTGCATGCGGCCCTCCATACCTTTTGTTTTATTAGTATTTAAATTTTATTATTTAAAAGCACAAGGAATAAAAACACATATATACAAAAGAATACAAAAATACAACATAATACCAAAAAAGAGGGGGGGGGAATATGTCAAGAATAAACACAACCATTACATTTAACATTTAAACACAGATGCTTCCCGCCCCTCTCATTATACATTTTTATACATCTTGTATTTCACAGGTTTTTTACTAATAATATTCCCCCTTTTTTTCCTTCAACTCCACTTTAATCATTCCTAATATTTTTTTTTTAAATAGTAATTTTTATTCGTTTTCACATAACAGATGTATAACCATTTTTACAATTTCAACAAAATTATATCATTTTTTTACATAAAATTATATCACCTTTTCACAAAGAAGAGAAAGAAAAAGAAAGAAAGAAAAAAAGGGAAAAAACAAGACAAATATGTAAATATATATATATGTATATAAAAAGGACTTCCACACTACCTTATGCTGTTTTTTTTGTTTTTTTAAAGTTTTTTTCCCTGCAGTTTTTTTGCTCTTTATTGTTGTTACTTTACTACATATTTTATTATATTCTATTTTGTAAGGCTACATTCATTTGTCACCAATTTTCTTTATCATTTATACATTGTAATTTGTCTTTTCCTGAAATTAAACCAATAAAGAGTTTTCCTTTCCAACTATGAGGTGTCTTCATTTGTCAATATTTTCATTGCCCAATTGCCTTATCCATATATACTTTAACTTTCCCCCATTCTTTCTCATACAGCTCGCTACCCTGCTGTCTCAGTCTCGATGTCAATTCCGCGATTCCCATATACTCCATCATTCTCCTACGCCAGTCCTGTATCGTTGGAATTTTATCTTGCTTCCACACTTGTGCTAAAGTTATTCTGGCTCCTGTGGTTGCATATAGGAACATTTTAACATCCCGTTTCTGTACATCCTTTCCAACCATTCCCAAAAGGAAGGCTTCTGGTTTCTTTTTTATTGTATAACCCAAAATCTTTTTTATTTCATTATATATGTCTTCCCAATATTTCTTTACCAGTATTTCTTTACCAGATCACAGAACCACCACATATGGACAATTTTATATATATATTTCGACTGTGTCAGACCAACATGGCTACTTACCTGAATCTCAAACTTCACTTGTTTCTGAGACTTTCTCTCTGCATTTTCCCGCTAGGAGGCCTAGTCTTGTGTTGAGCTTTCCTCAGGCGGTCTCTTTCCTTCCTTCCCCAGCACAGCTCCTGTTTGTCAAATTGTTCCCTTCCGTGGGCGGATGTTTTAATTTGGCATCGCAGCAGCTGCTGTGGCGAATGGCGCAGCAATTAACACCTTAGGGGGCTCTGGGGGTGAGTGACCCCATCTCAAACTCTTCAGGCTCTCTCTCTCTTTCATTTTTATTACTGTCTACAAAAATATTCTTTTCTCCCAGCTGGAGCCTCGGACTGTGGCTAAGGGCATCCACCGCCAATCTTGTTCCAGGCAGGCAGAAGCAGGTAAAAGACTTCTTTTGACCGACGTGAGGCTGTCAGTCTCTTTTGGCTGAGTGAAAGGAGGGTCTGGGTCAGCGGCTCTTTTTGGCTTTCCACTAAGCTTGTTTGGAGAATGCTAACTCAGATGAACAGAGCGATATTGGCATGGGATTTGGTGTACACGAGCTCTGTTCAGGTGCTCGCTCCCTCGACTCAGCAAACATGTAGGGTGGTGTTGGTGAAGAACTGACTTGAGTGTGCTAGCTCTGCCCCTGTCGCCCTCCACAAGTTCAAGGGCGACTCTTAAGCTTGGAAGCCTCACGTACTTGTGCAGCTCCTCGTGGGATGGAGCACCCTGGTGACTGCTTCAAGGAAATCTCCTTCTCTGCTGCAGTCACCAGGGTGCTTCATCCCACAAGATGAAGGGAATGGGGTCCTCTCGCCTGCTCTGCCTGTCTTTCACCCACCACCCTTGTCTGTCTGTTTAACCAACTTAGTGAGTGCCTGATAGCTGCTGAAACTTTGAAGAGCTGCTGCCAGTCAGCTGGACGCGTAATAAAAAAAAATAAGACATCCCCTGAAAATAAGCCACTGTGGTTTTTTTTAGGAAAAATAAATATAAGACGGTGTCTTATTTTCGGAGAAACATGGTAGCAGTTCGAAAGCACATCAAAGTGCAAGGAGAGAAATAGGGACCGCTCCGGCGGGAAGGTAAACAGCGTTTCCGTGCGCTGCTCTGGTTCGCCAGAAGCAGCTTTGTCATGCTGGCCACATGACCCGGAAGCTGTCTGCGGACAAACGCCGGCTCCCTCAGCCTATAGAGCGAGATGAGCACCGCAACCCCAGAGTCGGACATGACTGGACCTGATGGTCAGGGGGCCCTTTACCTTTTAATAGACAGGACAACAGCTCACACGCTGCAGAAGGCAAACACCATTTTAAGAGGTGCTTTTTCTCAAAAGAGGGAATACCTTCGAAATGCCTGCCACAATCCACATGGGTGACTCAAAAAATAATAAAAGAAAAATGCTTTTTTTGTTTTGTTCTCTGGACTATTGTTTGTTCATATGCAAAGGTAATCTTTATTCAGTTGATAAAACCAGTCAGTGTAGACAACGCTGAGTCGCCTGACTCAGTGCATCCGTGTCTTGTGTTCCTGTGTACTGCATTTCATTAACAAATTGGACTCCCTTTGGCCTTGCTCAGGCATTCAATTTGGACTACAGCAGCCGGGTGGCAGCAATGGCCACCCACCTGGGTGGCTTTCAAAGAGGCAAATTCATGGAGGAGGCGAGGAGCTGTTGATGGCTGCTAGCCAGGATGGCTACGCACAGCCTCTGCAGTTGGATGGATGGAGGCGGAAATGGTTCTGAATGCCAGTTGCTGGGAATTGCAATTGGGAGAGCGCTGGTGTGTTCAGGTCCCACTTGAAGGTTTCCTACAGCTATCTAGTTGGTCACTGTGAGAGCAGGATGCTGGGCTAGGTGGGTCACTGACTTGATGTTCTTATGTTCTTCTGCTGAGGCTCGATGCAGCAGTCAACAGGTGAATCACACAGATGTGTGCACAACCTTCTTTCTTGGTTCAAATTGAGCCTGTGGGTGGTTGGAGGGTGCAAAATGCTACAAAGCTTCAACAGGATAATTGACTGAGCCCATACAGGTGGCGGCTGTGCTTTGTCCTATTTATTATGCCTGGATTCCTGCCCTCCAGTCCCAATTCTGCCACGTGCCTGGCCCACGTTTTCCCCATCCTCTTCCCATGGAGACATAGACAGGTCATCTCTTCTTGGTTCTGGCATTGAAAAGCACTTCACAAAGAACTTGCTTGAGCCAAACAAAGCGATTCAAAGAAGTGTGGCTGTTCTCTGAGCCTGTCTAAAAATAGCACGGTGGAGGTCACTGTTTGTTTGTCTCTCGGAGA
The DNA here is from genome assembly GCF_963506605.1 of Zootoca vivipara. NCBI lineage: Eukaryota > Metazoa > Chordata > Lepidosauria > Squamata > Lacertidae > Zootoca > Zootoca vivipara. The sequence goes on from NC_083292.1 coordinate 5,462,921, forward strand.
TGTTCAGATCAGGTTGTTACAAGTGAAGGGGGGGGAAAAGAACGAGAAAAGGAAAAAAGTGTGCCCCCCTCCCTTTAACTGGCAGTTCCTCAGGCTCCCTCTGGGAACCAGATTTCAAGCTGAGTGCTCTGAGTTTGCCACCAACATCAGTAATAAAGATTTTGCAGTTTGTAGTCAAAAGGTAGATAGCAATTAGAGAGCTAATACGCAGGGCAGAGTGAAGCTCACTTGCCTTTGCTCCCTCTTCCATCGCAATCCGATTGGCTTTAAAGCTGTATTGGCTATGGCAAGGGGAAAAACAACTTTTTGTCTGCCCCCAAAATTGCCCGATTTGATGTGGAATTTCCAAGCTGAGGGATCATAGCTGAGTGGCAAGACAGAGGTTGAGGGAATCTGTCAGTTTTGCTTTCTCTCAGTTTATCATTTTCCCAATCTTAAATTCAGTTCCCCATATTTTCACATCTGTTTGCGATACATACTTAAGAAAAAGTCCTCATGGAATTCCACATGCACAATTTTGAATGTAATATTCCCTAAGATAGACATTTTTTTAAAGCAAACTAGTTCCTCCTAATATGATTTATCTTGGTATGTTTCCCCCTACTAACGTGTGCATTTATACATGTGTGTTAGCTGAGCATATGCATTTTTGTACACGTTACTGGGCATATTGTTTGCATATTGCCTTCAAATGCAAAATGAATTGTATCTCTCCCACATCCCTAGCAGTTAGTCTCACTGAACTCAATGGAACTTCTGGGTGAGTATACACACAGCACTTGCTGTCCCTCCCTCATTTCTGTTCTGGGCTGTACTGGGATTTGTCCAGTCTGGGTCCAGGCAGTCCTGGATCACCCAAGGGAGAAAAATGGGGCTGTCAAAAGGAGCGGGGGGACAGTCTTCCTACTGCTAGTCTGGGTTAGGGTTCTATAAATCTAGATATAGACAAATATCTCCCCCTGCAACACACATAACTGTCCTTGATGCAAGGGTTTTAGGCTGCATCTGAAACGCCTTCCAGGGAGTTCCACTGAACATGATGAGTCTTACTTCCGAATAGACATGCATAGGTTTGCACACTGGCAGAGGGAGGGGGGGTGCGGTGGATGCGGTCCACCCCGGATGTCATCCCTGAGGTGGGGTGACATCGCCGCCCCGTCCCCTCGGGATGCTCGCTGCTTGCCGTGAGCGGCACCCCCCCGGGACGCTTGCCGTGGGCAGCTAGCCCCGCCCCAAGGGTGGCTAGCCCCGCCCCCGGGTGCACAGCATTTGTGCCGCTCCAGGAGCTGGGGCAGCTAGCTCCGCCTCTGGGTTTGCACTGTTAACCTTTTTGTGCTTAGCCCCTTAGCCATGGCACCTGTAATATTTTAGCTTGTAGCATACAAATGTGGAAGCATTGCTCTCTAATAATATTAATCTGGAACGATAAGATTTAATACTTGTCATGGCTCCTATTCTATGGCACCGGGTGAAGCATCTTAGCTTTCCTTTTCTAAGCTGTGAAGGGATCTGCGATCCATTACTGAGCTGCTGGTCAGGTGGGACTTGGAATCTATCCTATCTCATTTCTGATCCTCTCTCAGGGACACCAGGATGGACCATGTGGATTCTGAAAGAGCCAAACATTGCAGCATGAAACCATAGATGTGTATGTATATCAATGGGTTTCAACATTGAGCATTGAGGATTCCTACACAGGAAGCTGCCTCATCCCAAGACAAGCTAAGAGTCCACCTAAATTCGTAGAGCATACCTACCAAGTTGCTGTGGGAGAAATAAGGGACCGGACCGGAAGTAGAAGACCGGAAGTCACACTGCAGCCATTTTGGAACTGGGCAGAGCTGCATCAAAAGTCGTTTCTGAGCATGCTCCGCCCAGTTCCAAAATGGCCGCCACGCCAGAATAAACCGGGAAAAAACAAAAAAATCCGTTTTTTCAGCTGAGAACAGCTAGAAAAATGGGGGTTTCCCGGAGAATACGGGAGACTTGGAAGCTATGCGTAGAGTCATAGAACTGTACAGTGGAAAGGGACCCTGAAGGTCATCTAGCCCAGCTCCTTGCAATGCAGGAATCTCAACTAAAGCATCCATTCATATTGTCTGTGCTGACTGACACCAGCTCTCCAGGGGACACTCCCAGCCCTACCAGGAGATGCAGATTGAATATGGGGTACAGATTGCGAAGCACGTGCTGTTCTACTGAGACACTTCTTGGCTGCTTGCTAGAGTTGAGCTCAGTGGCTTTGGGTCAAGATCCAGCACCTTTATAGGTTGTTCTACTGGCATTTCCTGATTCTGCAGATCCCTCTTCCGCTGTTGGCATCAAAGTTGCTGCTGGAAGTCCAGGTTGTGGCAATGTCTTGGCCAGCTGGTCTTTACTTTTTCTTTACAAGGGCTGTAGCTTAGCGGTGGACCACGCACTTTGCACTCAGAGGGTCCCAGGCTTGCCCCCTCAGCACCTCCAGTTGAAAGGCTCTTAAAATTAAGGCTCACAGATCAAAACAGCTTACTGCTGCCACTGCTGCTCATATTACACCGTCCTGGACAAGGCAGAACAACAGCCCGACTCAGTGCAAGTCAGCTGCATATGTTCATACAATAAAAGCATCTTTATATAATTTCCCCTCGTATGAGAAAAGACTCGAAAACATTCAAGTCACGCTTCCAAGTGTGTGAGCCTGCGAGTCAAATTCCTGCCTCATTGTATTGCTGTCTCTTTTACTCAAGCATTGTGCATGATCCAGCAATATATATATATATATATATATATATATATATATATATATATATATATATATCCCCATCCTTCCCTCATTGTACTTTAGTAAAAGAAGAACTCTGTAAAAACTGATGTAAACATACACAGATCTGAAATGTCATCTCCCGCAGTGGTACAATTCTTTCTGCATTTGAGGATGAGCGGCATTTGAAAGACACCCTTTAGTGTTCCCTTTCTGTGTGATTTCAGCCTTTCACAAAGAGTCTTCTTTTCATATTTATATATCCTAAAAGCCTTTTGGCTTTATTATTGGTTCTGCTGGGAAAACGTCTCTGCTGTGGAGTGTCATTGCGACGGGAGCTGTGTAAGAGTCTCCCCAGGGCTGTTTAGCATGGAGTAGTTGACTGCGGAGTTTGGGTGCAGGATACAACACTCTTAAAGCTCTCTTTGTTTGAATGCAAGAGCTGCAGGGAGGGGGAACGGAATTCGAAGATCTGGATGAGAAACAAAGCTAAGGAAATAGCCAACACTCACCTATGGGGGTCTGCGTTCATGTAAACAAGGGAAGAGCCAATTTTCAGTGGGGTAGCAGGTGCTCTGCAGGCAGAAGGTCCAAGGTTCAATCCGTTGTGCCATGGTGCAGGGACCGTGCAGTGGATGGTGGGACTCTGAGGATGAGGTCCAGGCTATTTCCTTGAAGGGAGGGCAGCCAGTAGTACTTTACTCAGGGTCCAAACTGGAGGATGCAACCCTGCCACAGAGGAGGAGTCCCTTGCTATCCCTCCGTCTCCACATCCCCTCATAAGCTCATCCTTGTCATTTTGTAGGACTTAACGAACTTCTCAGGTGCCACACATTTACTACTCAGTTCCTTCTTGTACATCCAATTGTTCTGGTCCCTTTTGGCTGAGATAGTAAACCGGTGGATCCTTCCATGGGGAACTGGCATATCGGTGTCTTTTAGATATGATGAATTATGGAGCCTTCAGCTCTGGAAGCCAAGTGTGCCATTGAATACCATCTGTCCAGTTGGGGTGGGTTGGAGAGCAGACAGGGAAGGATGCTGCCTTTGAGGTGGTGGTCGGCTTCCAGGCGTCTTCTGACTGCCCACAGTGGGAATCTGGGTGGAGAAGGAGGTGGAAGGGGACCTTGGCCTGATGTAGCCCAGGTCTCTTCTTAAGCTGTCAAGAGCTTGTACTTGCATGCTGGCGCCCAATGGCATGTTTGAGCAATGATCAATCTGATCACAGGGAACTAGGCTGGATGGCTGATAGTGGCAACAGAAGGTCTTGTAATCCTCTTTTCCTCAGCTTCATTGATTATTGGGTGGTTTTCATGTCGCACATGCCGGGAGGCCTCCTTATTAGATCAGAGTTATCTCAGCAGCCTTAACAAGAAGAAAAAAAAAACAGTTACCAGAGGGCAGTTCGTCACGCGGTACTTCAGTACTTGCTGATGTCCCTCCTCCTCTCTTAACGGACTTTTCCTCCCCTTGTCTTTCGCAAACACTATTCAAGGTGACTGTCAAAGCCACAGAAGGCTTTTCTTAATGAATTGTAAAAAGCTTGTAAAGCTATCTTCCCCGGGCTCAGCAGCCGTTCCTTTTTATCTCCTAGTAATTGTCCCCCTTAGGATCAGCCATGTGATTCTAAAAGGCTCTTTTCTTTTCATGCAGCTGGTTTCAAAACCAGCATATTCCCCACGTATCGGCTTCCTGCTCTTTATTTCGCCCCATTCGGTTGGAAGGGCCTTGGCATGGGCTTCGTGGTTTCTTAATCCCTCGGGCAAAGAGAAAATATCCACTCTCTCCCATAATAACATTTGCAGTGTTTGTTTGCTCTAAAGCAGGGATGGAGGTGGGGGGTATCTCAGGCCTGGGGCAACATGGAGCCTCCGGACCGAGGAGAGTGTGCAGGAATGAGGCTTCTGTGCATACCTGAAATTCACCTTCATTGCCCTGCCCACTTTTGCCTCTAGCCCCACCCAACGCTGCCATGTGGACTCTGGAAGGTTGCCCAGAAGGGAATGGGCCTTCTCATCCCTGTTCTAAAGTAAATGCAGAGACCACAATAATAGGATTAGGTCATGCTCACCTGCAGGTCGTAGAAGCTGTGAGCATGCAACAGCGGCCACAACCTGGGAAATGGCTTCAGCTGGCTGGCAAAACCAGATGAGGGTAGCCGATGGGTCTCAAGCCCTCAGCGAATTAGGGACTTGCCCTGCATGCAAAAACAGGCTCCAGCGGATGGAGACCAATAGTGGGTCCAGCAGTTAAGAAGGTGGTTTCTTCTCATGCTGTAGAGCGAAATGAGGGACAGATGGGGCTCATCAACCTGGGAATGTAGCCCATCTAGAAGGAAAACTCTGATCCTAAACCTCTGCTGCCTTGTGGGATATCTTTGGGGAAAAGAAAAGGTTAAGGAGTAAACCATACACAGCTCTGGAGTGGAGTCCCTAAGATGGTTGGGTGGCGCCTTGTACGCCTCCTTCTGGCAACTCCTGCAGCCAAGCTGGTGCCAAGCATATTGTTCTTTGGACCACATCAGTGAGAGGGGGGTCTTGGTGTCTGGGCAGCCCAGAACCTCCAGAGGGAGGAAATCCATGCAGGATCACACCCAGAAGTGGCCTTCAGCCTGAGTCTGTGCTACCAGTGCCTTTCCGGACCAAGGATGTTGCATTGCCACCCTCTGACTTAGCGGACTTCATGACAGTTGTCCCAGTACAGCCAGAGTCTCCCCTGCTCTGGCAGAGTATAGAATCGTAGAATGGTAGAGTTGGAAAGGACTCGGAGAGTCATCTAGTTTAACCCTCTCCAATGCAGAAACCCTACTCACTGCCATCCCTGGGTGGGCTTTAACCTTCTGGTTAGTAGCCAGACACACTGATCCTCTGTGCCACACAGGATGTGTCCCTTGAACTGAAGAAGCACCAGGAGGATCCATATTTGTCTTCATCAGAAGGTGGAGGTGTGTACTCTGAACCTGAAGGGGAAGGGTGTGCAGGACCAGCCCCAGAGGTTCTGCTTCCAGGTAAACCTTTGGGCCCAGTGCCTGCTCCCTACCTCTGAGTAAAGCCATTCTCTGACTCCAAGGACTCCACTGTAGAAGACCCTGAAAGGACCACTGTAGAGGCCCCTTTAAGTGGAGCAGCATTTTGCAGCATGGGTGGTGCTGGCAATTAGGTTGCTCTTGGTGCAACTGCTATGAAAGGATTCAGTTTAAGCCTGTTCCTTCCTGGAGCAGAGCTATGTTCCCCAAAGCACAGCCTGAGCACTGCCTTGCATCGCCTTGCCTTGTGACCATCCTGACCCTGTCCTGCGCTCTGTTTGAGCCTTGCCACACAGCAGGGCAGGACGCCTTTCCGTAAAGGCATAGCTTTCAGCCAAGGCAGAGCTGCTGCTCATTTATAAGGCTCGGTGTAAGTCTGGCTGTTGCTGATACAGCAGCTAAAAAAGCCAATGCAATTCTGGGCTGCATCAATAGGAGTATAGCATCTAGATCAAGGGAAGTAATAGTACCACTGTATTCTGCTCTGGTCAGACCTCACCTGGAGTACTGTGTCCAGTTCTGGGCACCGCAGTTCAAGAAGGATACTGGCAAGCTGGAATGTGTCCAGAAGAGGGCAACGAAAATGGTCAAAGGCCTGGAAACGATGCCTTATGAGGAACGGCTTAGGGAGCTGGGCATGTTTAGCCTGGAGAAGAGAAGGTTAAGGGGTGATATGGTAGCCATGTTCAAATATATAAAAGGATGTCATATAGAGGAGGGTGAAAGGTTGTTTTCTGCTGCTCCAGAGAAGCGGACACGGAGCAATGGATTCAAACTACAAGAAAGAAGATTCCACCTAAACATTAGGAAGAACTTCCTGACAGTAAGAGCTGTTCGGCAGTGGAATTTGCTGCCAAGGAGTGTGGTGGAGTCTCCTCCTTTGGAGGTCTTTAAGCAGAGGCTTGACAGCCATCTGTCAGGAATGCTTTGATGGTGTTTCCTGCTTGGCAGGGGGTTGGACTGGATGGCCCTTGTGGTCTCTTCCAACTCTATGATTCTATGATCTGAACTCTAATGATGTCAGTGCTAGCATAGCATAGCATAGCATAGCATAGCATAGCATAGCATAGCATAGCATAGCATAGCATAGCACAGCACTGATATGCAGCCAAATAGACCTAACTCCCATTTCCCGGCTGCTGTCCGCAACAAGCCCAACCTTCACAAGAGGAGCCAGGTCCATTAGTGTGCAGTGAAGTCACTTACCGTTAAACAACGACTCCTACTCTAAGTGAACTGTCAACCTTTGAGGAGTATATAATTTGTGCCTCGGTTGCATGTCTGCTAATCATGGTGATCATATGGGCCATTGGTTCCCTTGGGGGAGCTTTACCTTGAGGTTTGAAAAAAAAAAGCTCATTTCCATTCAATAGAAACAGAGTCTGTTGTGCTTCTATGTCTCTCCCCACCTTCCATCTGTAATTGCTTAACTTATTAATCCTGAGAGAGTCATTGGCCTCCGTGGCTGCACCTCTAGGACTAAACAAATGGAAATAAAGACAAAGAGGCCTCAATAATAACCCCAGGAATGCACAAATCTTCCTTCTTTACTGTATATGACACCCAGCTCTACCTCTCTTTTAAATCAGAACCAGTGAAGGCAGTGAAGGTCCTGTGTGAGTGTCTGGAGGCGGTTGGAGGATGGATGGCGGCTAACGGATTGAGGTTGAATCCTGACAAGACAGAAGTACTGTTTTGGGGGGACAGGAGGCGGGCAGGTGTGGAGGACTCCCTGGTCCTGAATGGGGTAACTGTGCCCCTGCAGGACCAGGTGCGCAGCCTGGGAGTCATTTTGGACTCACAGCTGTCCATGGAGGCGCAGGTTAATTCTGTGTCCAGGGCAGCTGTCTACCAGCTCCATCTGGTATGCAGGCTGAGACCCTACCTGCCCGCAGACTGCCTCACCAGAGTGCTGCATGCTCTGGTTATCTCCCGCTTGGACTACTGCAATGTGCTTTACGTGGGGCTACCTTTGAAGGTGACCCGGAAACTGCAATTAATCCAGAATGCGGCAGCTAGACTAGTGACTGGGAGCGGCCGCCGAGACCACATAACACCAGTCCTGAGAGATCTACAATGGCTCCCAGTACGTTTCTGAGCACAATTCAAAGTGTTGGTACTGACCTTTAAAGCCCTAAATGGCCTCGATCCTGTATACATGAAGGAGCGTCTCCACCCCCATCATTCAGCCTGGACACTGAGATCCAGCACCGAGGGCCTTCTGGCGGTTCCCTCATTGTGAGAAGTGAGGTTACAGGGAACCAGACAGAGGGCCTTCTCAGTAGTGGCACCCGCCCTGTGGAACACCCTCCCAGCAGATGTCAAGGCAATAAGCAACTATTTAACTTTTAGAAGACGGCGGCCCTGTTTAGGAAAGTTTTTAATGTTTGATGCTGTACTGTTTTTAATATTCGGTTGGAAGCTGCCCAGAGTGGCTGGGGAAACCCAGCCAGATGGGCGGGGTATAAATAATAAATTATTATTATTAGTATATGGAGGAAGGATGCCAAAGGGACTGTTATGTCTTAGAACTTGGAGAAGAGAAAACTGAGAGGTGAGATGATAAAGATCTTCAAATATCTTCACATGGAAGATGGAACAAGCTTGTTTTCTGCTGCTCCAGAGGGCAGGACCCAAAGCAATGGATCCAAATGACAAGAAAGGGGATTCTGACTAGATGTTAGCAATAACTTTTGGGTGATAACACTTTTTCAGCAGTGAAAAAAGCTAGCACAGAGTGTGGCAGATTCTCCTTCATTGGAAGTTTTTCAATGGAGGTTGGACAGCCATCTGTCACTGAGCAAACAAGGACTCTGGCGGGCCTCCCTTGGGAGGCTGTCCTACATTGCTGGTGCCATGATTGAGAAGGCCATGTCTCTACGTTATGCTCACCTTCCCTCCACCTGATGTCATGTGTGGGGCAGGTAGAGATGTGGCTTCCAATGCAGAAATGGGAGCCTTAAAGAGTGCTCTTGATTGCTAATTGGAAAGAAAAAGCAGACTTGGCTCTACTACCATCCGTGGGGACCTCACACAGAAAGCAGCTATACCCTTCCAGTAGAGCCAAAGCCTGCTGGATCAGCTGCGCTAGCAAGTTCCCTGGAGCCTCTAGCACTTTAAAGCATTGTCCTGGGCTTCCATTGAAGTCCTGACTTTGGGGCTTCAAAGTGCCCAATCACCTGATGAATGGAGAGCTGGGTGGCCTTGCACACCTGCTAAACTATGTCCGAGAAAGATCTGGCTTGCAGGGCCCAAAAGGTTTCCCACCCCTCCAAGAATTAAAAGCACCAGCAGATAAGTTTGAGGCCTAGGCAGAGAGCACCCAAGCAGGAGCTCTTAATTAGCCAGTCGGCAGCCTCTTCCTGCTTCCTTTTCCAGAGATTATTTAGCTGTGATTCCTGCATGGCAGGGGGTTGGACTAGATGACCCTTTGGATCCCTTCCAACTCTTCAGTTCTTTGATTCAGGGCTGCTGGACAACTAACACCAAGAGAAGCTAAGGCATGCAATGAACTATGTGCAAACTTTTGTTTTAAATTGCATTTTGCATTCCACCGTTCTTCCAAGGAGGTCAGAGTGATGTGCATGGTTCTCCAACCACCCTACTACCTGTTGTCCTCATAGAAACAGCAATCCTGTAGGGTAGGCTAATGTGAGATAAAGTGTGGGGGATTTGAACCAGGGGGTGGTGTCCCCTGTGATAGATTGACCCTTTGGCCACTACATCATCCTGACTAATTCCATCTGTGGTCAGATGGATGCCTGGGTGGCACAAGGTTTCATTCACAAGGTTTCATTCACTGTGCACTTTGTGTGTGGAGTTATTTGCTGAAGAAGACTCATCAGCCCATCTTGCATCACATCGTTTGGATGAGGATGAAGAGTGAAAACAAAGAATTACAGGCGTTTTGGAGGCATTCAATAGCTGGCATTGAAGTTTTTCTTTGGATGGCTCAGATTGTCACCTGAGCTGGAGAAGAACCTTTCCCTAGCAGTTTGGCCACTGCTCCCTGGAGATGTTTGAATCCTACTTTGGTGCCATGGGAGGTATTGAATTTCCCAGGGTCCCTGCCGGTGACACTAGCATTATGGATGCCAGGAGAGAGGAAGGCTGAGGTCTCCCAGGTCTTGATTCTCTTGCCAGGTGTCTCCTCTAAGCCAGATGTGCAGGAAGGGGGCAGGGGAATAGTGGTGCCATTATTGTGTTAAAGTTTGGGACAGCATGGGGTAAACTTCCTGAGATCCATCACCTTTTTATCAGATAAAGGAGAAGAAACTTTTATAGCAAAGGAATTGCTAATTGCTGAGCTCTTGTGGATTCCTGTAATTTTTTTTAAAGCTGTGTTGGCGACGGAACAGAGAGGCATGTGGTGCCACACTGGAAGGGTATTTTTATTGATATCTGATTCACAAATGTCGCCATGGCAATGGGGCACACGAAGGCGGAGGAAAGAAATGAGTTCTTGCCTTATTAAATGACTCCAGTAAGGAGAAAAGAGAGAGAGAAAGAAAGAGAACAAGGACACGAAGGATTAATTTAACGGTGCGAGAGCTGCCCGCCCGCCAAGCTATTTGCAACATTGTTAAGGATTCATTAGTTATTTTCCCTTACTTCAAATGCACATTTGCTAATATATTTATCTCGTTGATGTGAGGCATAGCTGCCAAGTTATCCCTTTTTTAAAGGGATTTTCCCTTATGCTGAATAGGCTTCCTCGCGAGAAAAGGGAAAACTTGGCAGCTATGATGTGAGGCAGGTTGAAACTTTGCAGGCAGGTTTTGTTTCGTTTTTGTTGGCAAAGGCACTTTATATTTAAAAACTTAATGAAAGCATTTAAACCTGGAGTGTTTATGGCAGAGCTGGAAAAAGGTGTAGAAGAGGGCAACAAGAATGACTGGGGTGAGTGGAGTGGGTTCAGAGCATGATACAGCTGGACTACAACTTCCATGATCCCTGACCATTGGCCATGCTAGCTGGGGCTCATGGGAGTTGGAGTCCAAACTTTTTGTTTTGTTTTGAGCAAAAACTACTGGGGGGGCATGACACAATTTTATAACACTGTGCATGGAGTGGAGAAGGCAAATGCTCATGAATAACCTTTTTTAAATTAAAAAAACCATTTAAACATTTATTTATGTCTCACGTTTACTCCAAGGAGCTTGAGGTGGTGTATAGCGGTCTTCAACTGGTCCCACTCCGAGACCCACCGGGACCCACCAAGTGACTCCCAAGCTGCAATTTTGGGCTCACTGTCACATTTTCACTCCTGACTTTTTACTTAACACACATTAATTAATCATAAAATGGAAATTCAAAGAGCAATATGCATAGTGTTGTTGTTACCTCAGCATTACTACTAAATGAAAACTAGTCCTGCATTCTGGCAGAAGCAAGGCAGGAGCGTGTGGTTGACCAGGAACTCTGCCTCTGTCACATTGAAGCACTTGTGGAAATTTATAAAACGGGCATCTTGGAGTCTCCCCAAATGCACGTTTAGACCAGCAGTGGGCCCTACATTTGAAAAGCTCAGAAGCCCAAAGAACGCAACATTTTTATTAATTTCTCACTCTTTGCTGTGTACGCTTTGTCTTACTTCAGACTGCTTTTCCCGCGGTTTGAAACTTGCCTCCAAAACGGACAGTTCATGTGTAATAATGTAGCTTTTACATTTATTATTAACTGGCTCCATTTAGCCTCTCACTCCTCCCCCTTTTGGTTCATATCTCCGTGTGTGACACTTTCTCTTTGGGTAGGCTGTGTGAATAACCTTCATTTCCCACATTTAATTGAATAGTTGTCATGGAAATCCCCTCACCTTTCTGCAGGAAAAAAAGACACTTCTGAAGAAACCCCAGTCTTGAGCTCTGCCGCTTCTTGATAACAAGAGTCAGATATTTATGCCTCTGTTGGCTCCATCTGCGCCATACATTTAAAGCAATATCATACTACTTTAAACAGCCATGGCTCCCCCTGCAAGAACCCTGGGAACTGTAGTTTGCTAAGGGCACTGAGATTTGTTAGAATACCCAAACTCCCCTAGGAATTCCCAGATTGGCTTAATGATAAATCCCTCTTCCCTATGACAACTGAAAGTTAAAAACTTAAAAATGAACAATTAACAAAATTGAAGAACCCCTTTCGTATACAGTGGTGCCTCGCAAGATGAATGCCCTGCAAGAAGATTTTTTCTCAAGACGAATTTGTCTTGTGATCTGATGATGACTCGCAAGACGAATTTGTTTTGCGAAAAATTCGTCTTGCGAATCGCGGTTTACCATAGGAATGCATTGACATTTAATTAATGCGTTCCTATGGGCAAAAAAAAGAAATTTCAATGTATTCCTATGGGAAACCGTGATTTGCAAGATGAATTTTTCACAAAACGAATTGACTTGCGGAACAAATTAAATTCGCCTTGTGAGGCACCACTGTGCTGTATAGTGGTACCAGTTGATAAAATATCAGCTCGGAACAGGACAATAAAGCAAAGTTGCCCCCACCAATGACAATGAATCATTTAAATAATTATAAACAGCTGCAATAAATTGGAGGAAATTTACATAATTATTAGAACAACTAAGGTAATATCAGGGAAAAACCATTGGATTCAAGTTACAAGAAAGGAGATTCCACCTAAACACCAGGAAGAACTTTCTAACAGTAAGTGCTGTTTGACAGCGGAACAGTCTCCTTCGGGAGGTGGTGGACTCTCCTTCCTTGGAGATTTCTAAGCAGAGGTTGGATGGCCATCTGTCATGGCTGCTTTAGTTGAGATTCCTGCATTGCAGGGGGTTGGACTAGATGGCCTTTGGGGTCATTTCCAATTCTACAATTCTATGATTCTATATTTATACTGTATCTGTTGGCTCTATTGGAGAAAGGATAGATCAACTATGGAGATTTCCAGTAGAAAGAATGAAGATCCATAGAGCAATGTCTTTATGAAGTTTTGTATATCTTTTTATCTGGCTTGACCCTTCTGGGTTCCAATAGATGAGGTGATCTCTTATCAGGTCTTATCTGCATTATCATACCACTTCAAAGAGTCGTGACTTTTTATCTGGCTTGACCCTTCTGGGTTCCAATAGATGAGGTGATCTCTTATCAGGTCTTATCTGCATTATCATACCACTTCAAAGAGTCGTGACTTTTTCTAGAGAATTATGGGAAATGTAGTTTGCTAAGGGTTCTGAGTGGCATTGTTGGGTGGCTGCTAGTCTTCCCATTGAGCTACAGTTCCCAGAGTTCCCTGGGAAGAGGGATTTGACTGTTAAGCTACTTTGAGAACTGTAGTTCTGGGAGAAGAACAGGAGATCTCCTAACAATGCTTGGCACCCATCACAAACTAAACTCCCCAGGATTTTTTTTGAGGGAAGCCAGGACTCTTTAAAGTGGTATAACAATGCTTTAAATGTATAATGCAGAAGAAGCCATAGAGGAGATGAATGCATGGCCCAGTTAAGTGTAATGTTTCTAAGGGAGCGTAAGGAAGTTGTTGGGGGTAATATTCAGAGAAGCAGCCACTTCTTTTTAAAATAGGAACTTCCTTTTGCTAAGTGCTGCAGTTGGATTCTAGCAGTTTGCTTCCAGTTGTTTGCTTTTCTTTTGCTATCGTTAAAAGCCTCAAATTATCCAGGAACCATTTTGAAGGTAATAATGGGGCGCCACAGAAAGCCCACGGAGGGCTGATCCTGCCAGGCCTGTTCTCTCTCACGCAGGTAAAGTGCTGCTGGTGCATCGCACAGCATTCAGGTAATGAATCCGATTTAATGCTGCCCATAAAGGATGGAGACAGCTGCCGAACAGAAACTGGCAATAATCAACCTAGTGAAGGGGATAGATTTCAAATCCTCTTGGCAGGACACAGAGTCAAATCAGGATTTGATCTGAAGAGGTTCACTTCGGCTTTGTTTGGAGAAGGTTAGCTCTTGTTGTTGTTGTTGCGTTGTTGCTATGGAGATAATGGGAACCTAGTGTTTCTGCCTTCCCTCCCTGTACCTGCCAGCTTTTTCAAACCCACACCCACAGATTTAAGGCCAAATAAGTTGTTACATGGGAGTTAAAAAAAGAAAGGCAGCTGGGAAAGGCTGCCAGTATGTGGAGAGGAACGAGGATGGTGATGTTTAGAGGCTGTCTAACCCTTTCTGTTGCCACCCAAGTCCTCTTCCGGTGCTGAGGCTAACAGTGTGCGGAGTAGGGGGGTCGCCAGTCTTTTGGGGCCAGTGGGTACATATGAGATTTTGAGAAAGTGCCCTGTTCCCCAGGTGGGAAGAGATGCAACATTAGCAATGGGGCCAACATGCACCCTCTCCCACCCTTCCTTACCCTCAGTTTCAGTTTCAGTTTGCATCATAGCTGCCAAGTCTCCCGTATTCCCCGGGAAATCCCTGTTTTTCCAGCGGATTTTTTTTGTTTTCCCCCGGTTTATTCTGGTGCGGTGGCCATTTTGGAACTGGGTGGAGCATGCTCAGAAGCGACTTTTGATGCTGCTCTGCCCAGTTCCAAAATGGCTGCAGTGTTACTTCCGGTCTGCTACTTCCGCCCGGTCCCTTATTTCTCCGACAGCAACTTGGCAGGTATGGTTTGCATAAGAAGAGCCCTGATGGATCAGGCCAGCATCTCGTTCACACAGTGGCCAACCAGAATCCCGCCCAAGCAGGATCTGAGCGCCACAGCAGCCTGCCTTCCTTCTTGCCATTTCCAAAAGCTGTTCTTCAGAAGCATAATACCGCTTGTGCAAAAATCTGCAGCCGAATCACAAATGCATGATTGCCAAAATCACAAGTCAGGGACTGTATAATGTCATATCCTCTAAACATTTGAGGTAGGAGGGGGAGCAATAATAAACTTAATCTTCTTCCTGTCACTTTCAGAGAGCACACTCCCTTTTGAATTGGACTATGGACCTTTGTAACTTTTAAGGGTTATTGCTTGCCTGATTTTCATCGCTGTTGAATCCTGGCAAGTCTTTTGATCTGAGTAAACCTTATATTTTTCTTGTTAAACAGTCTAAGAGTGATTTATTTGTTAAGAGGGAATCATAGAAGTGTGAAAAGTGAAAAGGGATCCAAATCTACCTGGATATCATAATTGTTCTAGAATGTTGTAAAACCTTGTCTCTAAAAGATTCTAAAGTCAGCAAACTTTTTCAGCAGGGGGCTGGTCCACTGTCCCTCAGACCTTGCGGGGGGACGGGACACTATATTTTGAGGGGAAAAAATGAATGAATTCCTGTGCCCCACAAATAACCCAGAGATGCATTTTCAATAAAAGGACACATTCTACTCATGTAAAAACACGCTGATTCCCAGACCATCCATGGGCCGGATTTAGAAGGCGATTGGGCTGGATCTGGCCCCCGGGCCATAGTTTGCCTACCCATGTTCTAAAGATAAGCTGCACATGGATAGTGATTTTTTAACTCTGCTGAAATAGGTATTTGCATTCTTATAAATGTAAGATGAGGGTGGCTAATTTATTGATAAATAAAATATCCCCTCTTACTCATTTTAAAACCATCCAACTCCTCTGACAGTGGAGTTAGAGAAATGAATTCAGAGATGGGCTATACGATCATCCAGCACACACCGCTGAATCGTACTGTATTATTAAAGAAATCATTTGGCATAAAATGTAAAGCAAGGTGTATGTAAATACAAAGTAGCAATTTTGATAAGACCAAAACTGTGTAAAGTGCCTGTGAGTGCTGTAGGGTGATACAGGTTTAATTCTTACGGTTAGGAAGAGCGCAACCAATTTGCAATGCACATTGGCCAATTTAATGGATGGGAAATTGCCCTTGTTCAACGCACATCGTGTATCCTGCCCTTTGACTGGAATCCTTGAAGAGACTGACAAATGCAATGGGGTACATTAAAAGCCATGTGCTTGTGTGGAAGTGTGGCACCAGGAAGTCAGTTTGGAGTGAGGGCAGCGCTCCTTGCCCTCACTTGGGCTTGGCATCATGATGCCATTGTGTAACCAGATGAGTTACACAAGAAAAAGAAAAATGGGTGCCAAACAGAAGTGAAGTGGTATGACTTGCATAGGATGTTGAAGATCTTGAGAGATATTGAGAACCCCCTTTTGTGTGTAGTGAAAATAGTTTCCAACAAAAGTTCAAGGAGCCTTTAAATCTCTCTCTCTTTCCCTGCTAGTTGAGACATCCTTCCCTCCTTTCAATACACTTAGAGCATAGGTTGAGGTGAGATGTTGCACTAGGTAACTGTTTAAGGATCAGGCTTGTCAGTTGTTTGGAACTGCTTTGATCGGCTGACAGGTGTGCTCGAAATGGATCCTAACTGGCCTATAATCATGTCCTCTTCGCATTGACAATGACTTCAATTAAACCTGCAAAGATGTCTATTTGCATGCAATCTGTGTGCCACAGGGCACATCCCTGCTCTCTCCCAGAGAAAAAAATTCTTGTGTTGGTAGCGCATCAGAAAGTCTCAGAGAAGTTTCCCTGAGGGTAACTAAAAGCACTTGGGATGTTGGCAGCTGCTGAAGAATAGCTTGGGGACATGCTCCAGAGAGCTTTAAATGCAACTGATTACAATTCACCTCCTTTCAGACTGACTTGAGGAAAGCTGGAATAATCTGATGGTAAAAGAGGGGAAAAGGCTGGTTATCTTTTGTGTATGTGTATTGAATGTTATCCCTGCCACTCCATACTCTCTTGTTTTCACACATCACCAAAATGTAGATTGCAAGCTCCTTGAGGCAGGGAGCTTCCATTTCTTTAAGGTGCTATTTGTATTACAGTGCAAATGCAAAATGCAAAACACACACACACACACACACACACACACACACACAACTCTGTAATGCCCTGTGATATTTTGTATGGTGTGGTACCTTGAGTAAAGTTCCCCCAGACGATCTGTGATTTTTGCACAACTATACAGGGACTCCTTTCTAGGGTTGCCAGACTCAATAGAGGACAGGATTTCTGTGCCTTTAATTGCCCTGCTCTCTTTTGAGTCTAATTTCCAAGCAAAGGGTCTTCTGGTTTCTCTAAGGTTTCCAGACTCAAAAGAGAGCAGGGCAATTAAAGGCACAGAAGTCCTGTCCTCTATTGAGTCTGGAAACCCTATTTGGGTCCCAAGACATTCCCTTGGCAGGCTGAGATGAATGAGCAGGAGGAAGAGGATGATGGCATGGGGGAAACAGAGGCTGGAGGGGTGGGTACTTCTGCCTCCCCTCTCAGGATTCCCCTGCTCCAGCTGGAGAAGCCAAACTTCCAGCTCCCCTTTATTCTCCCAGGGAGAAGAGTACAGCAAAGGAATCTGGGGAGGGCATCAACAACCAACTTTTGAGGAGAACTAGCTATGGAAGGGGAATGCACAGCTCGGTTGTCCAGGACCCAGTGGTGCTTCCATCACTGGGAAAACACCATCAGCCCTGACTCAGTGAGCGCCTGTGCGCTCAGCAGTGTCACGAGGCACGGGAGTCTCATGAGCAGGCATGCTTTGTCCATCTTTAAATGCTTGGAGGGTGGGCCTGCCAACCTGTTGGGGCGAACTCCGTTGCTTCCATGCTTTGCTGAACATATTGCCCTGATTTTGGACTCATTCAGCTTGGAGCCCTGCTTCTCACCTGGCTGCCTTCGCCTTTCCCGTCATCTAGTCTGAGTGTAGCAGCTGCCGGGGACCCATCACCTGATGCTGAGTCCTGTATCTTTTTTCTGCCTCAGTGAAGATGTCTTCCTTACTCTAAAGCAGTGGTTCTGAAAGGGTGTGGCAGGAATGGATGGCAAGTGTGGCAGGAAGATTCAAGGACAACCAAAGAAACATTTAAACATTTCAGTGTAGTATAGTATGGTATGAATTTTTATTTTTTATTTTTTTATTATTTTATTATTTTTATTTTAATATCTAGACATTTTAATTATATGTCTAGATAGTCAAGAGCATTGTCTATTCTTTTGCAGTTCTCCACAACAGATTGTTTCAAATCTAGCAAATACGAAAGATCAGAAAAGAAAAAGGCTTTTGTTTGTGTCAGATTAGACCTAATATAAATGAGATTACCCAGCAAAGGCAGGCTCACACCTCTCATTGAGTTTGTATATACTGTAGACTTAAAGTACATATGTAAGAGGCTTGTTTATAATAATATTTTGGGAATGATTCATGTTTTGGTGTAGCTGCAATGTTTTATCCTTTGTTTTTGGGTGCCCCACAATCATATTATAAAGTGCAGGCAATCCTTGTTTTGTGCGTGGGTTATGTTCCAGACCCCTGTGGCCCCTTCCGACCCCGTTACACCCCTTTTCATGATGTCTTCACGACAGTTTGGGGCTACTTCCAGGTTGGGTGTTGTGTGTGTGAGATTGCATTTCATTCAGATGCACCTAAATCAGCTGCTGCCTGTAGTTTTGTTCTATGTTATGAATCAAGCACTGCTGGGAGTTGTTTCATTTCGTGTTTCGGTGTTTTTCTTACCAATAAAAAACTTGATGTGGTGTAAGCAAATTTTATTCTGAAAGGGGGGGGGGACTGAGAACCACTGCCCCAAGGAAAGAGGGCCTGTTGTTGTGGACTGGATGGGAGCCACGACTGGGGCAGGTCATCTTGTTCTGAGTTGTTCAGGGCTTTACAGTGGTACCTCTACTTATGAATGACTCGACTTACGAATGTTTCTACTTGCGAATGGAGCTCCGTCCGCCATCTTGGATGCTGTTTAGATAGGGTTGCTTCGACTTACGAATTTTTTCTCCCAATGCATTCCTATGGGATTCGACTTACATTTTTTTTTTACTTACGAATGTGCGTTCGGAACGCATTAAATTCGTAAGTAGAGGTACCAGTGTATATGTTATTAAGAAGACCTTGGACGTGGTCTGGTCTGTGAACCAAGACCTTCCTGTGGAGCTCTTTTCTTCTACAATGTGTGGAACACGTTTCCAGGAGTTGCATAGAAATGATTACATTGCAAAC
Organism: Zootoca vivipara; assembly: GCF_963506605.1. Lineage (NCBI taxonomy): Eukaryota > Metazoa > Chordata > Lepidosauria > Squamata > Lacertidae > Zootoca > Zootoca vivipara. The sequence continues at coordinate 5,481,627 of NC_083292.1, forward strand.
ATTAGAAACTACTTTTTAAAAAATACCGGTATGTTGGCTGGTTGGATGTATTAGATTTAATTAATTGGAGATCTACTTTTACATTGTCCTAAGGAGGCATTTTCAGCAAAGGAGAAAAACATGGATCTTACAACTTGGCTTTGAGAAGTCATTTCCCCCCTTTGCCTTCAGCTTCTGCATCAGATGTTCCTAGTCTAGATTTCCCCCATGAACTTGGGAGCGAATGGCCAGACCTTAGTAGACAGGCTTGTCTCTTCTGCCTGAGCTGCGAGGATATTGGTGGCCATGTCCTTGTCCTTCAAAGTGGCTTGATGACAGCCAATCAAGTCCCATGTTATGACTGGGGGTCATTGCCAAGGTCAAAGCAGCGCACCTGTGGTCTTGCTTTAGCAGTTTTGATTGACAGGTTTCCAGTCCTTTGTTTCGTTTGCCCTTCTGTGTTTGAGCACCTGTCTCGCACATCTGTCGCTGAAGGCTGGGTTTGGAGAAAGAGGGGGGGGGTTGGAAGAGAGAAAGAGGATTCATGAGTACACTTGTGCGGATAAATATTTGCTCCTGGGTGTTAGTCTAAAATTTCCTGGAAATGGTGTGGGAAATGCATTTTCTATGGATGCAGTCATTTCTTTCTTCTTTTCTACCACCACCAGTGTGTTTGCGCATGCATGGACACACTTGCCTGTCTTCTTATTCTTTTAGAAGCGAGAACAGGCCTCTGAACATTTCCAAACTGGCAGCTTCACTCAGCAGATAGTAAAACTATGGCATTTGCTCCCACAAGACGTAAATGGCCACCAGATGGGATATTTAAGTCATGGTAATGTTTCTTGTTGGGCAGTGAATTTGAGGGAAACTGAATTGGGGAAGGACATGTGATTTTGGCTAATTTCTTGGGGGTAATTAAAAATGACTAGAGATGATGTGGAGTGGGGTATTGTGTGTGTGGGGAATGGAAAGGGAACTGAACTGATTTGGATCATATGCAGGGCAGTCTCGAGCAGGTCGCACGCCCTGGCGCTGAGGGGCAGAGATCGCTCCGGCAGCCGCGCCCTCGCAGGGCGCAGTGTGGTTTCCGCGCCACCAGGGGTCTACCTACAGCCGGCCATGATCATACGTAGATCAAGCAGAAAGAGGTACCTATTTGCACAGTGTATAGTTAAACTTGTTCCCATAAGAGGCAGTGATAGTCACCAGCTTAGCTGACTTTAGAAGAGGATTAGACAAGCTCATATAGTATAAGGTTATGCTCTACTTCCATTCCTCTGCTACTGAGGGGTAGACTGCCACTGCACATGGATATTCCATTTACAGTGGTGCCTCGCTAGACAAATTTAATTCGTTCCACGGGTCTTTTCTTATAACGAAAAATTCATCTAGCGAATCCCATAGGAATGCATTGATTTTATTTTATTTTATTTTTGTCCATAGGAACGCATTAATTTAATTTCAATGCATTCCTATGGGAAACCGCGATTCGCTAGACGAATTTTTCGTAAAACGAATTCGTCTAGCGAGGCAACCTCTGCTCGAAAACTCTCTTCATTAAGCGAAAAATTCGTCTTACAGGGCATTCGTTAAGCGAGGCACCACTGTAGTTACAACTCCCAGGAGGCCCCATAAAGCACAACCAATGATCAGGGATGGTTGTAGTTGTAGTTCAGCAACACCTCAAGGGCGAAAGTTTCCCCACCCCTGACTTAAGTCATCTCCTCCTCCAACTAAAAATCCCACATCTTTTTGCCTTTCTTTACACAAGAAGGTTCCCCCATATCCTTGATCCTTTTGGTTTCTCCTTTCATACTTTCCCTGCAAATGTCTTGTTTCGTGACTAAAACAGTGCCTGGTCTTCCAAATGCAGCTGCACCATAGAATTACATAAAGCAGGCTGTGGAGTATGTGACTCCCCCAGATGTTTCTGGACCCCAGTTCCCATCCCTGACTCCCTCCCTCTCTCTGTGTTTGATTGCATGATTTATGCACGCACGCACGCACACACACACACACGTGTGTGTGTGTGTGTGTGTGTGTGTGTGTGTGTGTATGCCTAGATCATATATGCATGAAAAAGACAGCCCTTTCCCCCAAGGAGCTTACATTTGGGAAATGCAACATGTGTCAAAGGGGGGGAAAGCGTATGAGAGTTGCAAGTTCATATATGCTGTTCTCTGCTCAGTGACCCTAACAAGAAAGGGTTTCTTCTTGCCAAACCAAAGGGGGGGGGTGAGGACTCTTTTAAAGAAATCTAAAAAGGAGCAGATGGCAGAAGAAGGGCGGTCTAGATGCACTGATGTGTGAAAAGCTTGAAGACCTTTGGCTGCTTTGACCTCAGTCAGATAGAAATTATGACAGTCATGTACTCTGCAGAGAAGAAGCTGCTTTCTGTAACCAAGGGTGGGCTGAGGGCATCAGCTTGGCAGGAAGCACGAGCTGTTGGAACGTGGCAGGCCCTTTCGCATAGTTACAGCCCCACACACCTGAGGGTGGGGAAACCATACGTGGCCTCTCAGTCCTCTGTATATGGCCCTTGAGACTCTCCCCAGGTGACAGCCTTCCTCGCCTGACTTGCTCCCTATGCTCTTCAAGTGCCCTTGCCTGGCTGGAATGTGTCCTTGGAACGGTGACGATGCCACTTGTTTCCCTGGTTGGATAAATGTGGGTGGGTGCCGGAAACCTTTTGCTTGGGTGGATTACAGACTACTGCACAAAGGTGACTCGCACCCACTTTTGCCCCTGGCCCTGCCCACTACTGGAATGCAGCCCTTGTGGGGTTGCCTATAAGGGAACGTGGCTCTCAGGGTGAAGAAGGCTCCTCATGCCTGTTGGAGTGCTTTCTGAAGAGTGAGCCCCTTTAAATCCATTGAATCCCTGTCAGTGAAGTGCTCCTCACCACCAGGGAGGCACCTAAGTGCTAGGCTGGACAGTGAACTGACTGTGTTGACTGTGCCACAATCACCAAGTGTGGGGCTTGCAGCCAAATCACAAATGCATGTTTTGCTAGATAAGCACAGGCCGAGTACACAGAGATTTCTTGAACTTCCTAGAGAGGACCATCTGTGTGTTGTCACTTATTTTTCCTCCTCTGGGCAAGAACTCTGTATCAAAGGGGAAATATATTTTTAGGGTTGCCAGACTCAATAGTGGACAGGACAGGATTTCTGTGCTTTTAATTGCCCTGCCCTCTTTTGAGTCTGGAAACCTTAAAGAGAAACCAGCAGACCCTTTGTTTAATTTCCAAGCTGGTTTCTCTTTAAGGTTTCCAGACTCAAAAGAGAGCAGGGCAATTAAAGGCACAGAAGTCCTGTCCTCTATTGAGCCTGGCAACCCTATATATTTTATACTTCCTTCTGTCTGTGAGGAGACACTCTCTTTCCACCATGCCCTCCAAGCTGATCAGATGTGCATGGCTAAAGCTCTTGCTTTTAACCATGTTAGCTAAGTCTACCAGGTTTTATTTTACTGCAACTTAGTATTTTTCTGCATGTTACTTTTGCTGTATATGCTGTCTGCATTGAAATGTAAGTAAAGCCTTTTTTCATTTGTCCTACTGAAAACGTGTGGCTCATTCTCTGCAATGGGGATAAAGAAGGGGAAGGTCGGCAGACCACAAATGAAAGGGAGAGAAAGGTGTAATTGCCTAATTCCTAAGTTGCAAAACTTACAAGTTTTATTAGGCGTCACAGCCAGAATACTTACATATTTCTCCCACACATATCAGAAAGGAGGTTTAGATCTAAATCTATGGATTTAATCCTCAATCCATCTCCCACACCAAGGACTTGGTGACAATTTGATGGGTGCAAGCAGACCCAACTTATTTGCAGAAGTGCCCACTTGCAAGCCAAGCTCTGTGGCTTGGGAAGACAAGAAGGAAAATGACCGTGCCTGCCCCACTCTTTGAAAGGGGAGGTCAGGGGAGCAAGTGTTGGGACCATATCTTAGCTTACGATTAATCACATATCCCAGAGCTGTGCTATGAATTGTAGACTATGTAACCTGATCTGTGATGGGGCCCTGTGGTGGATTCTGGAACAAAGCCTTTCACAACTGTTGGATAGATATAGATAAGTAGGAGAGGATGTTTTGTTTATTAATTATTCTTCCTCTTTTTCTCACTTGTGTAAGTATGCAAATACTATTTCAGCAGAGGTAAAAAAAAAAAATCACCATCCACGCACAACTTATCTTTAGAAGCATTTAGGACAAAGTTGCATAACCTTCTAGAACAATTATGATATCCATGGTTGCTTAGACAGACTTGGACCACCTCCTTTTTAATGTTTCCCTCTTAACAAACAAATCGCTCTCAGGCTGTTTAAGCAAACAAGAAAATATAAGGTTTACTCACATCAAAATCTTGCCAGGATTCAACAAATACAGTGATGGAAATCAGTCAGGCAATAGTTTTTAAAAGTTAAAAAGTCAATAGTCCAGAATGGAGTGTGTTCTCTGCAGGAGACACCCTACCCCATTGTAGGTCAGAAGAAGAGTGTGCTGTGACAGGAATAATAATAATACAGTAATAATAATAATAATAATAATAATAATAATATTTTATTTATACCCCGCCCTTCCCGATTTAAAAAACCGGCTCAGGGCAGCTAACAGCAAATATAAAACATTGATTAAAATGCATAAAAACAGCATGAAATACAACATAAATGCATCATTAATATAAATATAATTAATATAAATAACATTCAAAAATTCAGGGGTCATTTTGGGCGAAACACCCCCTCCCCCCAGTCAGTAGACATCAAATGATCACCAGGGCTAACTGGCCAAGTTGGTCCTACTAGGGCCAGCAATGAGACCAGGGGAGAATTTAAATGTGGGGTCCCAGAAAGGGTTTCTTCATAGAAAAGGAAAGGGAAAAGGGAGTAGAGGACCAGGCTAATTCAAATTGAAGGCCAGGCGGAATAGCTCTGTCTTACAGGCTGTGTGGAAGGAGATCAAGTCCTGCAGGGCCCTAGTCTTGTGGGACAGAGCATTCCACCAGGTCGGAGCCGTCACTGAAAAAGCCCTGGCCCTGGTGGAGGATAGTCTGGCTTCCTTAGGGCCTGGGACTTTTAAGCTATTATTATTCAAGCACCTTAGGGTCCTCTGCGGGACATACCAGGAGAGTAAATTTCTATTATTCCTCCTCCCACCACAAAAAATTAAAGAATATGACATCATAGTGTTCTGTTTGTGACTATAGCAATCATGCTTTTGCGATTTTTCTGCAGATCTTCCCACAAGAACAACGGAGCTGAAAGTTTCAATGCTGAGTCTACGATTGAGAGCCAGGACAAATGGGGCTGCAAAATTAGGCCACATGTTAGGCTCCACGAGGAGCAGGGACCTGTATGGCATTGCTCAAGCTGTAACCTGAAGTTTATCAAGACTTTAATTTTTTAGCTATGTTTTATTACATTGATATAGTGCTTTCCTTTCATCATGGAACCTATGGTGGAGTGAGAGTCGTGTGTGAAACCCTGCCTTCCTCGAGAGGCCTGCTTGGAAGGGGCCATACCCCATTATGCAGGTGTGCACTCTGGCAAAGCCATAATGGCTTTCTGAAGCCTGTGGGAGGAGTTGGCTAGGACAGGGATGTCCAACCTGTTGACTGCAATCGACAGGTTGATCCCCGGGTGCTAGCGGTTGATCACGGTTGATCGCGGTCTCTTTTTTCTCTGTGGGAGAAAAAGAACATCTGGCCCCGCCTCCCCGCTCCATCCTTCATTGGCGCATGATCGCAAAAATGGAAGACGGAGTTATCGCTGTGTGGTTTCTTCTTGTTTGCTGATTGATCTATTGCAGGAGTGGCCAACTCCCAAGAGACTGCGATCTACTCATAGAGTTAAAAACTGGCAGTAATCCACTCCCTTTTTTTGGGTTCAGGTCAAAGTTGTTGAGCTTTTTTAAGAAGGAGGAAGGCCCATTTTGAGGGGGTTCGGGTCAAAGTTGTTGAGTTTTTTTCCAGGGAGGAGGTAAAATGTTGAGCTTTTTTTAGGGGAGCCACAGTTGTTCAGCTTCTTTGGAGTGAGCCAATGATCTACCAGTGATCTACCACAGATGTCCAGTGATCTACTGGTAGATCACAATCTACCTGTTGGACATGCCTGATCTATTGGTTTGGTGAGTGACTTTTGCCCCCCCCCAAAGCTCTATAACTTTGACCTCCGCCCTAAAAAAAGCTCAACCACTTGCCCCCCCCCAAGGGTAGATCACTGCCATTTTTTTTATTCTGGGAGTAGATCGCAGTCTCTTGGGAATTGGATGCCCCTGGGCTAGGAGACTTTGGGAGTCAGGAAATGGTGGCAAAGCTACTACCTCTTGGGAGTAACGAATGGAGGCATCACTGTCCCATGAGGCTCCCCTGTTGGGGGTCTTTAGCAGAGTGATCTTCGCTGAATCCAGTTGCCCCCAGGACCCCGAAAATACAACCCCATGCATCAAAAGAGGGGTCCAAAGACTGGGATCCTGGATTCGGATAGAAAGTAGTAGTTTTATTCTGTTTATTTTATTTTAGGTGGAACATAGTGGATGTAGGTTTCAAAGATGTGCTCTTGGGATGCCTGATTTCAGTTGCTCAGATACAAGAAGATAGTGAGAGTTTTATGTATTTATTGTTACATTTAAATCTCACTTTTCCTCCAAGCAGCTCAATGTGTCGTGCATAGTTCTTCCCCAATCCCGTTTTATCCTTGCAATCATGTTGCAAGGTGGGCTAGGCTGAGAGATAGCAACTGCCCCAAGGCCACCCAGGGAGCTTCATGGCCAAGTGGAGGATTTGAACCTTGGTCTCTCAGCTCCTAGTCCGGCACTCTAACCACTTCCTGTGCCTTGTACCTTGCAGAGGAATAAATGGGCAAGCTGCAGACTGATTTCTGTCCTCCTTACGGAGACTGCATTCTGTGTGTTATTTCCATGGGATTAGAGTATCTGACCTTGTTAGAAACCTTTAAAAATCCCAGCTCCCACTGTCTGCTAGAGCCCGGGTTGCTAGGGGATTTATATATGTAAGAAAAACACTGTCAGTAAACTCTGGAATCGAGTCCTCCCACACTAATATTTGACTGCATCCCTGTGAAAAGTAGATTCTATGCATGCTTTGCGGATCTCTTAACAGTGTTAGTGTAACACCAATTTTAAATGTTAATGCAACATTCTCTTCTGTACCAAATTGTTCATAAGGTGTGCATTTTTTTGGGGGGAGGGGGGAATCCATGGAAGCATTGGATTTTTAAAAAATATATTGCATGCTGAGGAAAGATATGATAAAATCAATATGTTTTCTCTTCTCACCCTACACATCACTTTTTCGGCAAATTTATGCACTGAAGCAATTACCAGGGATTGATGTGGCTTGGCGCTCCTTGCATTGATTTCAAAAATCCCATGTGCTGTGCTGTAGCTTTTCAGAACGTCTGATCCTCAAAAGTTTCACCTAATCCTTAAAATATTCCCCTGCCCTACCATTAGTGAGAGCGTAGGTTCTCACCCGCCCTGCTGGCAGAGTTTGAATTACCATTAAAGGACAGCAAGTGCTCAGTTACTTAGTCTATAGACCTCCAAGAGCACCTCCCCCACTATCAGTCACCTTGACATGATAACCCACAGGTCAGTTCTTGTTTGGGGTACTGCCACTGCGGACTGACCAGTTGCTGTTGTTGTTTAGTCGTTTAGTCGTGTCCGACTCTTCGTGACCCCATGGACCAGAGCACGCCAGGCACTCCTGTCTTCCACTGCCTCCCACAGTTTGGTCAAACTCATGTTTGTAGCTTCGAGAACACTGTCCAACCATCTCGTCCTCTGTCGTCCCCTTCTCCTAGTGCCCTCCATCTTTCCCAACATCAGGGTCTTTTCCAAGGATTCTTCTCTTCTCATGAGGTGGCCAAAGTATTGGAGCCTCAGCTTCAGGATCTGTCCTTCCAGTGAGCACTCAGGGCTGATTTCCTTCAGAATGGATAGGTTTGATCTTCTTGCAGTCCATGGGACTCTCAAGAGTCTCCTCCAGCACCATAATTCAAAAGCATCAATTCTTCGGCGATCAGCCTTCTTTATGGTCCAGCTCTCACTTCCATACATCACTACTGGGAAAACCATAGCTTTAACTATACGGACCTTTGTAGGCAAGGTGATGCCTCTGCTTTTTAAGATGCTGTCTAGGTTTGTCATTGCTTTTCTCCCAAGAAGCAGGCGTCTTTTAATTTTGTGACTGCTGTCACCATCTGCAGTGATCAAGGAGCCCAAGAAAGTAATTTTTTTTAAAAAAAACAAAAACAAAATAGCCCTCCTGAAAGTCAATAATGAGGGATACAGATACACCTCATGGGGGCGGGCATTCCAAAAATGGGGAACCACCAGTGAAAATTCCCCATTAGGGGGGTCTACAGCAGGAGGACTATTTTGTTTTTTTTTAAAAAAATATGTTTTACCTAAGCATTTGATGGCTCAAATATACTGTTCCAGGCAACTCTGAGATCACTGGTGGGGAGAATATTTTAAGTGTTTTTGGAATGTTTTTAACTGATTTTAGAATGACTTTTAATTTTTTTTGGGGGGGATTGATGCATTTGCTGCTGTGGAGGAAGGGCGGAGGAGAAATTGATTGATTGATTTGCTGCTATGAATATTTTATACGGGTCCCCCCTCCCCGGTCGCCCAATGTCTCAGCCATCTCTTTTCCCAATCTAGCGACCCTCTCTGGTTGTTCCAGAGTAATCATCCCCCGGGTCTTCCCATGTTGCCTGTTTGTTTCAATTGATGGAGCTGCCTGTGGATAGGCAACACACTGTATATACCATATTTTTCCATGTATAAGACGCACCCATGTATAAGACTATTTTGAGGGACTCCAAATTAAGAAAACTCCCCTCAACTCTACCCGTGTATAAGACGAGCCCCAATTTCAAACCTAATTTTCTGTTTAAAAAAACCTAGTCTTATACATGGAAAAATACGGTAATTCCAAACAATACCATATGGAATGATGGAAGTTTCCTAATGCATTCATTTCCTTTTGGAAAATAGACCCAGTAATCTGGAATACCCAAATCTAGGCAGAGGTTTTAAATTAGGGATAGGCAAACAAGTCTGCCTTCAGTCTGTTTTGGATTTGCCTCCCCCCCCCATTGCAGTGTATCCAACGCAAGGGTGTAGTAAGGGTGGGGTGGTGGTGTCATCCCTGAGGGGTGTGTGTGACAAAATCCCGGCCGGGCGTGATCGTGGCCATGCCGGATCACATCCCTGGCTGCACCACTGGGCGGATCGCCCCGCCCCACAGGGCGGATTGCCCCACCTCAGATGCCCAGCACGTGCTAGCACCTCTGATCCAACTAGGTTTTACTCAGAGTAAATCAGGCATTGCAGTATGTTGTTCTAGATGACCCTTAGGGTCCCCTTCCAACTCTGCAATTCTATGATTCTATGAGGGCAGGCCCACTGAAATGACTGGAAATGCCTAATTTCAGCCCATCCATTTCCATTGTTTTTCTCTGCGTAGAATCTACTTGGACGCAACCCTACATTTAATCTGCAATTAAATAACAATAATTCCTCAAATGTGTATTTTAGAATTCATTTTCATAATACGTATTTCTTTATTTACGAATTTATAACCTGCACTTTCATAAAAATTTAGCAAGTTGCAGTGCAACAAAAAACCATAAAATCAACAAAATATCCAAGGCAAATCATTAAAAGCATCAATAACAGATGGGCTTTTAATATGCATATTTTAATGCGCATTTTGATACACTTACTCAGATGTCCTACTGTATTTATTTATTTTTTAAATCTTATTTATTTAGTCCCACTGAATTTAATGGGCCTTCCCTCCTAGATAAGTCAGTGTGGGACTGCAGCCTTGGACAGCATCACAACACTTGAGGAAGTGCATAATCTGGTTTTAAGCAAAATTCCAATTTGCACCTTCGTCTGAGTGATGTGGATCAGGTCTGTTCATGCAGGAATTCACAAGCATCCGTTTCTTCCAGCATCCTTAGGCTGGATGGGGAGGATTTCTGAAGCATCCTTTTCCTGTTGTTGACCAGCTGTGAGGTGGTTGGAAGACACTGTCTGGACTTACCTCTGACCAGCACGGAGATTGCTGTTGCTGATGACTTATTGGCCGCCTGAGCATGCGGGACAGTGCTGGCCTCTTCCAAAGTCTGAGGAAAAACCTGTCTGTCAGAAATTAATGGGGTGGGAATCCTAACATAAAGCAAAGCCTTGAGTGAAATTCCATGGCTTCATGGACTGTTAATTCTTTATTAGGTTTTCCTAAGACTGAGATAAAAGGCATTTTATCTTTTTTAAGGTTTGCATTAACATGTCATTGAGCTTTATAGGTACATTGATCTTCATTTGGCTAATGTGGAAAGGATAATAGAAATGTGTGTTCTTTGCAATGGCAAAGACAACTCCGCAACGCTTGGGATGGAGAGAGGGCACGGGGGGGGGGGGGGAACGCAGTAATCTCGCATCGTAACAGTATTGACGTGGACACCTTGGCTGAAAGGGTTCAGAGGAGGACTGTGAAGGGGCTGAAAGAAGGGATGGAGGAGAATTTGGTTTTGTCCATGTTTCAAAGCACACCAGACAAACGTGTAGCTCCAGGATTTATAAGCGGATCAAAATGCAATTAACAGATTGCAAACTGCTCTGAATTTTGCAATGTACATTGCATATGTGTGTGTGTGTGCGCGCGCACGCTATGGAGTTGTACCCCATACCAGTGTGGTGTAGTGGTTAAGAGCGGTAGACTCGTAATATGGGGAACTGGGTTCGCGTCTCCGCTCCTCCACATGCAGCTGCTGGGTGACCTTGGGCTAGTCACACTTCTTTGAAGTCTCTCAGCCCCACCTACCTCACAAGGTGTCTGTTGTGGGGGAGGAAGGGAAAGGAGAATGTTAGCCACTTTGAGACTCCTTAGGGTACTGATAAAGCGGGATATCAAATCCAAACTCCTCCTCCTCCTCCTCCTCCTCCTCCTCCTCCTCCTCCTCCTCCTCCTCCTCCTCCTCCTCCTCTCTCTTCTTCTTCTTCTTCTTCTTCTTCTTCTTCTTCTTCTTCTTCTTCTTCTTCTTCTTCTTCTTCTTCTTCTTCTTCTTCTTCTTCTTCTTCTTCTTCTTCTTCTCCTCCCCTCCAAAGAGGTCAAGGTAGTATACAAGGCTCCTCCCCTTCCCCCTTTGGTTTCCACAACGACAAGTTGAGATACGGTGACTGGGCCTAGCTACTTACCTCAACAGGAATTTGATCTTGGGTCTTTCTGGTCCTAGTCTGACATGCTACACCACACTGGGTCCTTGTATTTTAGGGGGAAACATGCAGGGGAAATGTCTGTTTCATGCATGTAGACAAGATGCATATATTGAGAAGAGTGTGTACAAATATCTGTACAGTGGTACCTCTGGTTATGAACTTAACTCGTTCCAGAGGTCCATTCTTAACCTGAAACCATTCTTAACCTGAGGTATCACTTTAGCTAATGGGGCCTCCTGCTGCTGCCGTGCCGCTGGAGCAGGATTTCTGTTCTCATCCTGAGGTAAAATTATTAACCCGAGGTACTACTTCCGGGTTAGAGGACACTGTAACCCGAAATATTTGTAACCCAAGGTGTTTGTAACCTGAGGTACCACTGTATAATTTAAATGTGGCTTCATTGCTTCTTAAGCAGCAACAACTCTGTAGCAAATGGAACAGAAAAACATCAGTAATGAAGCCACACACCTCTTGATTGAATCATAGAATCATAGGAAGGGACCATAAGGGTCATCTAGTCCAACCTCCTATAAACAAAACCTACCGGCCCTGGCTTGGCAGATGGCATCTTTAGGGTCTTTATGCTTATTTACCTTGGAGAGTGTTTAAAAAGAGAATTGGGAGTGTTTTTTGTTTGTTTTAGTTACAGGGAGGTAGCCGTGTTGGTCTGACGTAGTCGAAACAAAATAAAAAAAATTCCTTCCAGCAGCACCTTAGAGACCAAGTAAGTTTGTCATAGGTATGAGCTTTCGTGTGCATGCACAGCACACTTCTTCAGATACACTGAAAGAGAAGTCACCAGGCGCTTATATATAGTGAGAGGGTGGGGAGGGGTATTACTCAGAAGGGTGGTGGGAAAGGGTGATTGACTGACTGATAGCTGTTGACGACTGTTAACGACTGCAATTGGTCTTACAGGAAAAAGCAAGGGGTGAGATGGCTAAAGATAGCTTTATCATGTATAATGAGATAAGAATCCGATGTCTTTATTCAGGTCTGAACAGCCAGACCCAGGTTGCCCATGGCCAGAGTATAAAGGCAATAGCCCTTCCCCATTGTGGTTCCCCAGTAACTGGTATCCAGAGTTATGTTGCGCATACAGTCAAACCTCGGTTTACGTCTACCTCTGTTTGCGACCGCTTTGGCGAGCGACCGCTGCAGACCCAGAAGTGTTTACATCCGGGTTCCGCGGCGTCGGATGCGCAGACGAGATCTGCGCAGCTTGCACATGTGCAGAAGTGATCTGCGCAGCGCGCGACTGCGCAGGAGTGCTCTATCGGCGCTTTGCGCATGCACAGAAGCATGTCTTCGGGGAGTGACCGCTTCGGCGAGTGACTGCCTCCGCAGAACGCATTGCGGTCGCAAACCGATGTACCACTGTACACACAGCCATCGTGGCTTTAAGCCACTGATAGACTTTCCTTCCATGCATCTGTCTAATGTTCTTAGTAGCCATCACAGTCTTGTGGTAACAGATTCCATCAGCCTCTGGAAAACGAACTTTCCAGGTTTTTGATGTATGTAAAGAAATAAATAAAAATGCACCCCTGTCTAACTTGTTTGGCCAGAAATAATAATACAGTCAAATTCAGTGCTTGAAACTAGCCAGGCGCATTTTGCTCCTGGTGCGGGTCTGACTATGTGGAGATTTTTGGGTGCCAGGCTGGTGACCACCATTTAAAAACTTCTGCCTTAGTCCATAGTTCATCCGATTTCCATTTCCCCAGTGTGTGTTTTTCCTTCTTGCATACTGGGACAAGTGAATTGTTGTAAGAGTCAACTACAGGCAAGCAAAGTAGTGAGATCACAGAATCATAGAATTGTAGCGTTGGAAGGGACCCGGAGGATCATCTAGACCAGCCCCCTTTCAATAGACCTTCAGTTGTGCCGACCATAATCTAGGTTTAAGGTGCCATTTGGTGCTTAGCTTATACACCTGAGTTTCTAACACTGGTTGTATTGCAACCCTAGAAGATAATTGGACCTGTGAAAAGTAGTGTCTGAACTTGGTACAAAGCGGCTTCCTGCTTTGGGTCCCTCACCTGGAAGGCTGATTCCTTTCCAATCTCCTCCCCGATTGCAAATTGTTTGTTCATTTTAGTGAATTGTCAACAGGTGTCACTGAAAGTTATTGAGTCATTGCATCTGTTGCCCAAAGCTTCCCTTACATCTTACATTTCTATGACTGGGCATGTCCTATGGCTGTAATATGTTGAGCTTGCCCATCTAATCCAGTGCTGTCTATCCTGGTAGAGGAAGCTCTCCAGTGTCTTGGGTGGAGACCCTTCCCATCACCTGTGATCTGCTCCTTCTAACTGGAGCCATGGGCGTAGGCAGGGGGGCAGGAGGGGGCAGTTGCCCCCCCTAGAAGCAGGGCCGCTGGCCAGTCTGCCCCGCTGCCCGCCACCGCCCGGTGCCGTCTCCCTTCTCCCTGGCTGGCTGTGGGGCGGGTGGAGGGAAAGCCCCAGAGCCGCGCAAAGCATTTGGCTGGCTTTCCCTCTGCCCGCCCCACAGCCAGCCGGCTAGAAGGGACGTCTCCCTTCTCCCTTGCTGGCTGTGGGGCGGGTGGAGGGAAAGCCAGCTTTCCCTCCCACCTGCCCCGGCGATCGCGGAGGGGGAGGAGGGGATCGGAACAGCCCGATTTTGGGCTGATCCTGGTGCCCCCTTGCCCCTGCCGGTTGCGGAGGGGGAGGAGGGGGTCGGAGCAGCCTGATTTCGGGCTGATCCTGGCACCCCCTCGCCCCTGAACGACCATGGGTTTCCTTGCCCCACTGTGGCCCCTCCCCCATGCCTTGGCCCCTTGCCCCCCTAATTTTGATCCTGGCTACGCCCCTGACTGGAGCTGGAAGAAGAAGAAGAAGAAGAAGAAGAAGAAGAAGAAGAAGAAGAAGAAGAAGAAGAAGAAGAAGAAGAAGAGTTTGGATTTGATATCCCGCTTTATCACTACCCTAAGGGGTCTTAAAGCAGCTAACAATCTCCTTTCCCTTCCTCCCCCACAACAAACACTCTGTAAGGTGAGTGAGGCTCCGAGACTTCAGAGAAGTGTGACTAGCCCAAGGTCACCCAGCAGCTGCATGTGGAGAAGCAGGGAAGCGAACCCGGTTCACCAGTTTACAAGTCCACCGCTCTTAACCACTACACCATGCTGGGATTGAACCTGAGACCTTCTGCATTCAAAGCAGGTGTTCCATCTCTTTACTGTTGTCCCTCCCCCTAACACCCAGGGTGGGAACTCCTTTCAGCCCCCAGGTGCCACACTCCTTTCTGAGCAACCTTCTGAGGGGGCCACATGCTGATGGTGGGCAGGTCCAGAGGTGCAAATGGCCAGAGAAGTGGATGGAAACTTTACCTCTGTGCAGCAGGCTAGTTTCTACACATGTGCACATGCTCCTCTAGATATAGGCAAGCAAGTGTCATTTTCAGAGTTCATGGACACTTTCCAGGCAGGGAAACACGAGAGGTGTGTGGAGCAGAGATGGTATGGGGATGTGGTCTTGGGAGAGTCCTGAGGGCCAGATAGAGAGGCCTGGGGAGCTACATTCAGCCCCATCCATGTGGTGCACCACCCCTGAGCCTTTCCAGAAATACGGGTCTTCCAGATGCTGCTGGACTCCAACTCCCATCGTCCATCTCCATTGGCCAAGCTGGCTGGGGCTGATGGGAGTTGGAGGCCAACTTCTCTTGGAGTTCCACAGCTTCCTCACTCCTGTCAGAAACAGAATTTCCAGGTTGCCTTGAGGGCATTTTTGTGTGTGGATGAAATAAGGTCTTACACATTCAGGTGCCATTTATTAAGTCTGAATGCATGAACCAGCCCTGTTCTGTTCCGATTTCCACGAAAACACAACTCCCCTCCATCTCTAATATGACTTCATCAACAAAGGCTGAGTGCTAGTTCACAAGTCAGAGCCCTTTTCTTTCTCTCCCATCATAAGTGAGTAATTGTCTACCAGTAGCTTAACTGTCATCCTGCATCAGTCCCGTGACAGCCAATTGCAAAGTTTCACTTCTGTACACACCAGCATTTTGGACAAATTTCCCCAGGATCAGCCTTGTTTGGAGCAGCAACAGGGGAGGTTGCTGGGTGTTCCAAGGGTTTCAAAACAGCAAAGACGTATTGGAGCCCTGAGTTTTAAAAAGAAAAAGAAAAGGGGGGAAAACCAACCAACCAACCAAACAAACAAACCTGAACCCCTCCAGAAAAGTGTAACGCCAAGCAGAGAAATAGCTGCTTCCTAACTGGAGGGGAGCTGTTTGTGCCATATCTGAAGGACATGTCTCAGCCTTTGATCATTGCTGGGGAAGATGAGTGGTACCCAGGGAAGCGCATCCTGTCCTTTTCCGACAGCATCTGCCATGCATTTGGAAAAGATGTCAAACGCATATGAGGAATGCTGAAAAAAGGTATCTCGTTGGTTTCGGGGATTGGGGAGAAAACATTAGGTTGGGGTGTCCTGATAATGCAGTATATTTAAGTAAGCAAGGGATTTGGGAAGTGTGTGTGTGTGTGTGTGTGTGTGTGTGTGTGTGTTTTGGCTTTGAGGTGGGGAGTGCCGAGCGACACCCTAGGCAGGCAAAGATGGTTTATGCAGCAACTCTTGCATGAAATGGCCAGAGGCTGTTTTTGTTTCAAAATGAAGCTTGGAGGGACTTCAATGTAATGGAGGGCGCTCAGGTGCCAGCCAGGGGAGGCTGCCCACAAAACTAGGCACACGGAGTTGTCCTTTGGAAGGAACTGATGTAGCTTTCAAATTTCTCTTCCATTGGAATGAGGCCCACAAGATTGGAATTGTGCACGAGATGTTCTTGGGAGGTTTTTCTTTTCTTTTTCATGGAGGATGGGGAAGTATGATGATCCCCCCCCCTTTTGACTGGTGAAAGCAATACAGACTTTGAATGTTACTTGTGGCAGGTCGGGATTGGGTCCTACCTTTTTTCTCACTCTGCACACTTGTGGGATTGCAGGGAAGAGCCCCCTCTCAGGGATCAGCCCCAGCAGCTCAGAGGCAGGCAGGGCCGTCTTAAGCACCTCTGGCGCCCTGGCGCCGTGGTGCGGCGGATCCCTCTGGTGCCCCACCGCCACCCCGTTTTCCAGTGCAACGGGCGGCCGGGCTCAGTGCACAGCGCGGCTGCTGAGGGCGCTGCTGCGCGGCAGGCGGGCTTAGCGCGCAGCGCTGCTGCCGAGGGCATGGCGGAGCGGCCGACGGGCTGGCGCCATGGCGCCCTGCGCCACCCAGTCTGGCCATAGGGCCGGCCCTGGAGGCAGGAGTGTGGTGTTTGACACAGGGAGGAGGCAGGTTCTAAAGCCAACAGTGTGGTGAGTCAACAGTGTGATGCAGCAGCTAAAAAAGCCAATGCAATTCTGGGCTGCATCAATAGGAGTATAGCATCTAGATCAAGGGAAGTAATAGTACCACTGTATTCTGCTCTGCTCAGACCTCACCTGGAGTACTGTGTCCAGTTCGGGGCACCACAGTTCAAGAAGGATACTGACAAGCTGTAACGTGTCCAGAAGAGGGCAACCAAAATGGTCAAAGGCCTGGAAAGGATGCCTTATGAGGAACGGCTTAGGGAGCTGGGTATGTTTAGCCTGGAGAAGAGAAGGTTAAGGGGTGATATGATAGCCATGTTCAAATATATAAAAGGATGTCATATAGAGGAGGGAGAAAGGTTGTTTTCTGCTGCTCCAGAGAAGCGGACACGGAGCAATGGATTCAAACTACAAGAAAGAAGATTCCACCTAAACATTAGGAAGAACTTCCTGACAGTAAGAGCTGTTCGGCAGTGGAATTTGCTACCAAGGAGTGTGGTGGAGTCTCCTTCTTTGGAGGTCTTTAAGCAAAGGCTTGACAGGCATATGTCAAGAATGCTTTGATGGTGTTTCCTGCTTGGCAAGGGGTTGGACTGGATGGCCCTTGTGGTCTCTTCCAACTCTATGATTCTATGAAAGCAGGCACACAGGTTTTGGAGTTTTTGCACAGTCGGGAGCACCTGATTCCTTCTGCTCCACCTCAATCTGCACCATACATTTTAAGCACTATTATACCTGATGCCTTTTATTCAATGCCAGTCCTACTCAGAGGAGACTCATAGAAAGTAATGGGCCAACGTTAGTCATGTTCATACATTTCAGTGGGTCTGCTCTGAGTAGGAATGCTGCAGGATACAAACCAAGGATAATAATGGGCAGTGGTTCTGATGCTGCCTTTAATGCTAGATGTTTATAAAGTCCTCAGACTTGGGTTCAAATCCTTCCTCAGCCATGAAACTTGCTAAATGGTTTTGAGCCACTTGTGCTCTCTCAGCCTAACCTGCTTTGCAGGGGTGTTGTTTGGGTGTGTGTGTGGAATGATAGTCCAATGCCATTCTCAACTTCTAGTTTTCATTGAATGGTTCAGAGGACCATCCTGGAAAAGGTCTGAGAAGGTTTTGTAGATGAAATTTGATGGGGCTTCATTCATACAGCACATTATCCTGGCTTCTGGACATGGATAGATCATTTGATGGATTATTTAATTCATATACCACTTAATACATGTTAAAAAGCCACTCTAAGTGGTGTATAAAAAAAATGAAACAGCAACAGACAACTTAAACAAAATGTTACAAAAACACACCGTTACATATAAAAATGTTACATTACTAAAAAAGCTACAAATCTATCTATCATCTATCTATCTATCTATCTATCTATCTATCTATCTATCTATCTATCTATCTATCATCATCTATCTATCATCTATCTCAGTTTATTTTCCTTCTGACACACCCTTCCTGTCAGCCTTGAGGTTCTCACCCAGGGTCCAAACAGGCTGTCAGCTCACTCACTAAAGTCTCATAAAAAAGAGAGTTCCTGGAAACAGCAGGTATCACCCTAGTCTCTCCTTCCAGACTTGCTTTTTATGAGCAGGCCCAAGGTAAATGATTCCTGATTCATGCTTTTTTTATTGCATCTTTTTGGTTGGACAGCTGAATTGCAAAATTCAGAGAACTGTAAATTCCATAATAGTTTTGCTTTGCCTAGTGGCACTGGAAGCGGAAAAAGGTGTGCTTGCATTAAATTGTGAAGCAAATTAAACTCACTAACCCCCAAATCCTAATCTGATCCAATAGGACTCTCTTTATGTCTCTGTCCATGGTGCTGAAGGACCTCCATCTCATCTTTCCTCCTTCGTTGAAACTCCAGATTACTTGCAGAATAGTTTAAGGTTACCAGATTTTTTTTCAATGAATCCAGGGACACTTTAAATAAATAAAACACACACACACACACACACACACACACACACACACAGAATTTATTTATTTCAAGTGTCCCCGGATTCCTATATATTGGATGCCTTGACCTCAACCGCCATGCTCCCCCTTCCTCTGAGGCTTCTATCTCCTTTCTCCATGAGCCTGGGCAGCCCCTGAGTTGTTGGTTCTTCGGTGGTGGTGGTGGGGAAGTGGTATGCAGTGGGTCAGGCATGGAAGGTGGGGAAGGAGGGCTGAGAGTGGTGGCGGCGGTGAGGCTCGGGCAGCACGATGCCTCCCTTCCATCAGAGCATTCCTACTTGCATGCAAACAGGAGGGGGCAGGGATCCCTCAGCTGGGAAGGGAGGCATCACACTGCCTAACTGAGAGATCCCTGCCCCCTCCTGGTTGGATGCACGTAGGAGTTGGGATTGGGGCTGCTCTGATAGGCAGCATGAAGCCTCCCTTCGCAGTTTAGTTGCTGGGGTCAGGGAAGGTGGAGGCAGGCTGGAAGCTGAATCTTAGAGCCCCTGCACCGCCATCATATGGGGACTTCCGGCGAGGCACGGCAGCAAGCAGCTCCTGAAGCCAGCCGGAGCCAACTGTGCTACCAGGCTGGCTCCAAGCTGCTGAGACTGCTGCTGCCACTGCCACATTTTCCAGGGACATTAGATGTAATCCGGGGACATTCTGGGGGTGGAATTCATCCGGGGACAGGTTTGCAAATCCGGGGACTGTCCCCGGGAAACGGGGATATCTGGTAACCCTAGAATAACTAGAGGTTTGGGGTGTTAGTTTCTGATGGGGATCATAGAGTTGGCATGCTGCATCCAATGTCTTACAGTTGCGCCAGTGACTAACTTTTTGAGAGATGGTGGCATGCTGTGCTATTCAACCTTAGCTGCTTAGATCAATATCTGTAGCTGGAGACTGATTTTAATAAAAGGACTCTCTCGGCATTCCTATCTCTGTGACAGATAGGCCCCAGCTAACATAAATCCTTGCTTTTCTGCTGTCACTCTCCTTGCTTAGCGTAGCTTGCACGTTCACAACACTGAATACAAAGTATTCCAAAAGTTGGCCAATGGTTCTGTGCATGTAGTTGGGAGATTATAGCAGTCTCTGAAATCTTGAGGACTCTTGACTGCCAGAGTAGCTCACTGGGCCGAGCTTAGGAGATCAACTGCAACTCAGTCTGCAAAAGTCAGAAAGGTGATTTTTAAAAATAAAATAAAAAAAGAGACTTCCTGGTGCTCATATATCGTTGTGTTACTGTGGTAGGAGGACCAATGATCTGACCTGGTATAATGTGGCTTCCAGTGTTCCTGTGTGGTAGAGCATCTGCTTTGCACACCTGATTGTCCCAGGTTCAATCCCTGACATCTCTGAGATAGACCCCTGCCTGAAACCCTGGAGAGCTGCTAGCAGTCAGTGTAGACAATACTGAACTAGATGGACCAGTGGTCTGACCTGGTATAAGCTTCCTCTGTTATTATGTTTTTCAAAGACAGCACCCTAGTGTTCCTAGAATTATAGAATCATAGAACTGTAGAGTCGGAAGGGATCCCAAGGGCCATCTAGTCCACCTCCCTGCAATGCACTAATCTCAACTAAAGCATCCATGACAGATGACCATCCAATCTCTGCTTTAAAAACTCCAAGGAAGGAGAGTTCACAGCCTTCCAAGTGACACCATTCCACCAGTGCTGGATTACCAAATAGGCAGAGCAGGAACCACCCTATGGGCCTCGTGCCTTTTAGGGCCCCTGTGACAACAGATCAAAATAATATTGATTTGATCTTGAAAGACAATAACAAAAATGTATCCTATATAATAATGTGCAAGTGTCTCTGCATCCAGTCCCTGTGTCCCTGTGTCCGTGCTACTGCGCATGTGCGCCACAGACACAGGGATTGGACGCAGAGACTGGACGCACACACACACACACGCTCTCCCCCCCACCCCTCTGCCTACTCTTTACCTGCGGCCACCAACCGCCGCTCCCGGCCGGACAAGCGCCTCACTGCGTGAGGAGGAGGCTGCTTCCTTTTCCTCCCCCACCCTACGCTCCCCTCCGCGACCAGCAGCAAGTGGGCGTCACGCACGCATGCTCTCTCTCTGCCCCCCCACCCCACTGCCTACCGTTTCCCTCGCGGTCCTCAGAAGAATTGCTGCCTTCTCCTGGATGCCCACTTCTCAGCTGGGCTCAGCGGAGCGCCCTGACGAAGCGGCGGCCGTGGGAGGGGCCAGCTGCCCCCCCGTGCCGCCGCAGAAAGAGGCAGAATCGCAGCCTTCTCCTGGGCGCCCACTGCCCAGCTGGCCTCAGCGGAGCGCCCTGACGAAGCAGCGACCGTGGGAGGGGCCAGCCGGCCTCCCCACGCGCCGCTGCTGCAGAAAGAGGCCAAATCGTGGCCTTCTCCTGGGTGCCTGCTGCCCAGCTGGCCTCAGCGGAGCGCCCTGACGAAGCAGTGGCCATGGGAGGGGCCAGCCACCCCCCCACGTGCCGCCGCAGAAAGAGGCTGAATCACAGCCTTCTCCTGGGTGCCTGCTGCCCAGCTGGCCTCAGCGGAGCGCCCCGACAAAGCAGTGGCCGTGGAAGGGGCCAGCTGCCCCCCCGCGTGCCGCCGCCGCCGAAAGAGGCTGAATGTTCTAGCGCCTGTTTATTTAACGGGCTGAATGACACTAGTTAGGAGATAATTTGCAAGCCCCCCCCCCGAGATTTTGACTGCCTAGGGGCCTCCACGGGGCTTAATCTCACATTGCTTTCCACTGTCAGACAGCTCTTACTGTCAGAGAGTTCTTCCTAATGTTTAGTCCAGGCCCTTGATCATCTTGGTTGCCCTGCTCTGCACACATTCCAGATTTTCAATATTTTTCTTAAATTGTGGTGCCCAGAACTGGACACATTATTCTAGGTATGGTTTGACCAAGGCAGAATAGAGCGGGACTATTATTTCCTTAGATCTGGACACTATACTTCTGTTGATGCAGTCTAGAATAGCATTAGCTTTTTTGCTGCTGCATCACACTATTGACTCATGTTAAGCTTATGGTCTACTAAGACCCTGGGATCCTGTTCACATGTACTACTGGCAAGTCAGCTATCTCCCACCTTGTATTGGTGCAGCTAGTTATTCCTGCCTGTGTAGAACCTGACATTTGCCCCTCTTACAATTCATTCTCTTAGTTTGAGCCCAGTTCTCCAATCTGTTAAAGCCATTCTGAATTCTGATTCTGTCTTCTGCTGCATTAGCTACCCATCCCAGTTTGGTTTCATCTGCAAATTGGATGTGGCCTCTCACACTGCTTATGCTTGAGCCATGTCTACAATGCCATTTCGTTACACTAATTATATGCAAAGTTTTCGAAGATTTTTTTTTTACTTATATTTATAATACACATAAAAAGAGCCATGCTGACTATATTTCTGCAGTATAATTTTGTATGCATGTCCACAGGTACATATTTTTATATAGTTTTATGCACTCTTGTATAGGTCTGTTTATGTGCTGGTTTCTTTATGAAACCTGCAATGTTTATAAAAAAAATAGTATAAAATGTGGGTTTCCCACCTCCTTATTTTTTTTAAGCAAAGGTAGGGAGAGAAAAAAAAAAGCTTACTTCTCTTTGAGATTAAGGAGCAAAATGAAAATTAGAAGCAAATCACGCAGGGAAGCTTGGCGTCAATATTGTCTGAAAATTCCATTTCTGAACTCCATAAATTTAATTTAAATTTAGGTATTAACAAGGCCCAAGAAATATTGGCTTGCCTTAGCAGCTGCAAAGCTCCTATTTGTTCTCTCGAACTCTTGACCTGTGCTGGGGGCTTCAAGAAGAGCCAGGCAAGCAGAGATAGCTTGCTAGATAAATTGAGTCCTGCCTTATTTGCCTGGAGATGCACAGTAATTCGAGGTTTTGACTTACCTGACTTTATTAATTTCAATAGGTTTCCTCTGAGCAAAAATCCCTCCGAGCAAAATTACTAGGCATGGGTACTGGCTGGGCCTTTACCCCAAAGAGAAATTGCTGGGGCTGAGGAACCAGGCTGACATGCTACATATTGGGCTGGATCAAAACCCATTGGCTCCTTATGATCACTTGTCCCTGCTTTGCCAGCATCTATAGTACTACTCTGTATGGTGCAGCAGAGAGCAGGCCAGTAGCTGCCTCCTGTGTCCAGTTAACAGAGAACAAGGCACCTGGGTTTGACCACCCCTGGGTTGAGACCATTGGCACGCCACAGTCATAAGTTTTAGGGTGCTTGTGGAAAAACAGGAGCCTGCCTCATACCATTGGTCCGTCTAGTTTGTGCACTGACTGACAATGTCTCTCCAGAGTTTCAGTAAGGGCTGGGAGATTGCCAGGGACTGAACCTGGGACCTTCTGCACGCGGAGCTGGCTCTACCACTGAGCGATGGCTCCTGGCTATGAATTTTCTCCCTAGGCGTGGGTGCACATAGGCATAAAGTCACGCTGTGGTGACTTAAGACTCGGTGCCAATTATCCGTGGAGACCATTTAGGCTTTGAGAATTCACCGTGCTCAGCATTTGCAAATGTGGCCTCATATTAGCTATGTATCTGCCTTACCTTCTGGGTCTTAAACCTCGGTGAGCGGCAGACGCAAAAAGAAGACGTTAATCCTGAATCCTTCTGGGTGTTGGATTACAGCTCTGCTCCGCTTCTCTGAGCGGGAAGCGCCTTTCCGCTAACAATGGCAGAGCTGGCGAGGGACTGCTAATCCAGCCTTGCCTGTTCATTGACTTGCTGAAGAGGGGTGTAAGGGAACAAATGCTTGGCCCGAGTTTAAATTTAGCTTTATTCAAAGACAGTTAATTATAATCTTCTAGTTAAGTTTCGAGTGATGCCTTCTTATCGTGCACTTATTATGGTGGGGGAAATTAATTTCTTATTCCACCATAAAGGTGAAGGCAATAATCTGAGTTCAGGGAAGGGATTACTTTAATAAGATTTACAAGCGGTATTTTAAAGCAGGAAAGCTTTCTTGCTATCTGAAGGTGGCCATGCGTAAATGCCTACTTGTATGGATGACTGGCCAACAGGAAGAGACCTGTCTGATTCTGTAGATGCCTTTGGTGGACACTGAGTGGCAAATGGGGCTTGTCCAGCTGGGAAGGTAGCCCATCTAGGAGAAGGAGAACTCTGAACCTAAACCTCCGCTGCCTTGCTGCTATACTCATTTGTGAGAAAGCTTCAGGAGTAAACCCCAAGGAAAAATCTGTGGGATATCTTCGGGAAAAGAAAAGGCCAAGGAGTAAACCTGACACAAATCTGGAATGGTGTTGCTAAGACAGTTGGGTGGCATCTTGTATGCCTCCTTCCAGCAGCTCCTGCAGCTAAGCTTGTTGCTTAGTCATTTAGTCATGTCCGATTCTTCGTGACCCCATGGACCATAGCATGCCAGGCACTCCTGTCTTCCACTGCCTCCCGCAGTTTGGTCAGACTCATGTTCGTAGCTTCGAGAACACTGTCCAGCCATCTCATCCCCTTCTCCTTGTACCCTCCATCTTTCCCAACACCAGGGTCTTTTCCAGGGAGTCTTCTCTTCTCATGAGGTGGCCAAAGTATTGGAGCCTCAGCTTCAGGATCTGTCCTTCCAGTGAGCACTCAGGGCTGATTTCCTTCAGAATGGATAGGTTTGATCTTTTTGCAGTCCATGGGACTCCCAAGAGCACCATAATTCAATTCAATTCAATTCTCCAGCACCATAATTCAAAAGCATAAATTCTTTGGCGACCAGCCTTCTTTATGGTCCAGCTCTCACTTCCATACATCACTACTGAGCTAGTGCATACATGGCTAGCTAAGCTAGTGCTCTGCTTTCCTTTGGACCATACCAGCGAGGCTGAGAGGGGGAGTCTTGTCATCTGAGCAGTTCAGGATATGTCATTTTGGCGCTGTTAATGCAACAACAGCAGTACAAGTGGCAGTAGTAGCAATTTACCAGTCTCTGCAGCCACTGCAGGTGCTGTGATTCTCCAGCGGTTTGCTTTCACCCCCCGAGGCGCACTCCATTGCCTCTTGAGACAGATGGATGCCAGCAACAACAACACTGGTGGAAATAGCATCACTGTTCCCATCCCTTAGGGACACTGTTGCGAGAGTGGTGAGGATTTCTGTGGTCTGCAGATGACATGTATGAAGAATGTGAATAAAACAAAATCCCCCCCACCAATGTTAAGAAATAAATTATCGTGGTGGCGAACAGCCTAAAATCTCGCCTCCTCCTTAAATCAACATTTCTCATGGGATTTGAACTGGCAGTGACTGAACAGGAGTGAGACCTTGGGATCATAGTAGATAGTTTGATGAAGACGTCGACTCAGTGTGAGGCAGCCATGAAGAAGCAGATTCCATGATGGGAATCACTAGGAAAGGAATTCCAAATAAAACTGTTATAGAGTTTTATAATGCCGTTATAGAGATCTGTCGTGTGACCACATTTGGAGTGCTGGGTATAGTTCTGGTTGCCTCACCCGAAAAGGATATTGTAGAGTTGGGAAAGGTTCACACTGCAGGCAAATCAGTCCAGCGTTTTTGTGCATGCTGATTTTGCTGCAGCAGGGGGAAACTAAAAGGCATGCTTGCTGGTTTTACCCAAAACACTGGGAATGAAGAGGCCAGATAAAATTATCCTCCCTGATTCCAAGCTAGACCTATCAGTCACAATGGAGCCCTTTGTCTTTCTCCTCCCTGTCCTGGTGTGTGATCTACTCCCAAGTGTTTCACTTACATGTTTTGAGACACTGCCTTTGATTTTAGCTAGTAGATGTTTATAGTGGGTTTTGTTTTGGGGTGGGGGGTGGGGAGCGTCTGAATCATTGAGGATGCTTTTGGAAGGATGCTTTTGGAAGGACATCCTGATTTTGATCCAGGATGCTTTGTTCAGTTTCTGCTTCACTTCAGACCAACCCAGAATTGTCGGAAGCTTGGGATTCATCCAAACCCACTGCGTACTCCTAATAAAAATGTCATCTAAAAATAAGTAGATATGAATAAATACACGATTATTAAAACAGATAATTGGGCAAACAGAGCCATTAGAGGTGAAAGGTCCATATTCTTTATCTCTCTCCACCCCCCTCCCCCCTCGTGCCAATGTCAGGTGAAAAGCAAAATGCACACTGGGATAGAGCTCAGTGAACTGGCATTCGACTGTGCATGTGTGGGCTGCATAGTTTGAACCATGGGTGTAGCCAGGATTTTTTTTGGGGGGGCAGTCATTTATTGGGGGGACAGAACCTCAGATTTGTATTGATTTGTATTGATATGGATTGATTGGGGGGGGCAGCTGCCTCTCTACCCCTCTTGGCTACGCCCATGGTTTGAACAATATGTGGACTCAATATGAACTCAGTTCCCCACTGATTTCAGTTAGAGAATGCCCAGCAATTGGGCAAGCAAGCAAAAGCAAGCTAGGCTGTCGTCATCGTCATCGTCCTCTCCTCCTCCTCCTTCCTAGTGCTGGCTATAGAAGAAGTGTACGAACAAGAGATCTGGTTGGCAGTGCTGCTTCCCACGTAGTGACACGTGACAGGGCCTTCTCAGTAGTGGCTCCTGGTCTGTGTAGAATCACCTCCCCTCTGAGGTGTATCTTGCACTGACACTGTACCCTTTGTGATAACTGGTCCAGCCATACATTCTTTTCCCCCGGACCTTTGCTTGGTCCTTTCTCCTCCTTTGTTGCTGTGTGCCGCCCTCTTCTTCTTCTTTTTTTGACATTTTAATAATTATTTTTATTAAAGATTTTCTTAGGTTACAAAGGTAGTGCAATGTCTCATTTTTTTTCCATGCATCATTTTTACACATCAATTTTACTTGTTGAGACATTATGAGGAAGGGGGGGAAAGAGGTAGGTGGGATGGGGAGTTGGGTGTGGTGGATTGCCGATGTTTCTGTTTTTCTTGATATGTGTAGGGGTTCGGCGTCAGCGTCGTTTGTGCAGGTTCTCTGTTGTTTGTTCGTGTTTCTTTGTTGGTGAGAGAGGTCAGGATTTGTCTTAGAATGTGGTTGTTCATTTATGGTTGGCTGTGATGATCCTTAATTTCTTGCGTGAGTGGGGAGGGTGTTTTGATCAAGTTAGCCATATTGATTTGTATGCTGACGGTAAGTTTTTGTCATTGTCCTGTTGGGCTGTATAAGTGATGAAGGGGAACCATACTGGGGTGAAGGTGTCTTCTTCTGTTTGTCCCCGTGTCAGTTTCAGCTTACTGGTTAGTTTTTCTAGCAGGGCTGTTTCCCATACAACTTGGTACCATTGGTCCAAGCCCACTCCCGATAGGTCCCTCCAGTGCCTGGCTATGATGTTTCTAGTTGCTGACAACAGATGGATTATAAGTTCTTTATGATTTGCGTGAGCGTTGTTATCTTGAAAGATATTTAGTAAAACCAATTCTGGGGTAATTTCTAGCACTTGCTTAGTTATCTTTGATCATTGGTGTTTCATGGTTTCATTTTATGATTTAAAGGGAACTTGCACCTGCTTTCTATTGGAATATTTTTGTAAGTCACTCTCATTTGGTGAATGGGGGCAGGCTATAGGGACACATAATAAATACATGTAATAAATAACAGGGGTGGGGAAACCTGTGGCCCTCCTCACATTGATGGACTCCCACTACCCCCTGCCAGAATAGTTTGGAATGATGGGAGTTGCAGTCCAGGACATCTGTAGAGCCACATGGTCCCCACCCCGGAGCAAGAGGTGCACACCCCCTTGCAAGAGAGGGGATGGTAGCACCAAGCACCACCCTGTTTCCAATTTTTTAAAAAAAGATTTTTATTCAATTTTCCAAATAAACAAACAACACACAAACAAAAACAACACAAAACACAATTTCAATCTTTCTTATATCTCCTCATCTCAGCTCCATTCGCTCTGCCGAGCTGTGACTTCCCTCCCTCCCGCCATTCGGCTTTATTGATCACTCTTGTCACGCAGTTCATTTTTACCCACATTTTAACTCTGTTCATAGGATTCATCTCAGTCCCGCAAGTTGTCTTTAAACTCCTACAGTTCTTCTCCATATAGTCAATGAATTTACTCCATTCCCTTTGGTACTTTTGTCTCTCCTTGGTCTCAGATTCCGTAGGTCAACTTTGCTAATTCTGCATAGTCTATCATTTTCGTCTGCCACTCCTCAATCGTCGGTATCTCCTATACTTTCCATTTTTGGGCTACTAAACTCCTAGCAGCGGTTGTGGCATACATAAATAATCTCTGATCACTTTTTGCTCTTTCCTCTCCCATTAATCCCAATAGAAAGGCCTTGGGTTTTTTGGGAAAAGTATACCTAAACATCTTTTTCAACTCATTGTTTCCCAAAATCTTTTGACTTTCTCACGTGTCCACCACATATGATAAAGTTCTCCATCTTTTTCTTGACATTTCCAGCATGTTTTACTACCCATTCTATAAGGTAAAGGGACCCCTGACCATTAGGTCCAGTCGTGACCGACTCTGGGGTTGCGCGCTCATCTCACATTATTGGCCGAGGGAGCCGGCGTATAGCTTCCAGGTCATGTGGCCAGCATGACAAAGCTGCTTCTGGCAAACCAGAGCAGCACATGGAAACGCCGTTTACCTTCCCGCTGTAGCGGTTCCTATTTATCTACTTGCATTTTGACGTGCTTTCGAACTGCTAGGTTGGCAGGAGCTGGGACCAAGCAACGGGAGCTCACCCCGTCACAGGGATTCGAACCGCCGACCTTCTGATCAGCAAGCCCTAGGCTCAGTGGTTTAACCACAGCGCCACCTGGGTCCCCATTCTATACATTTTAGACCCATTCTATACATTTTAGCTAATTTTACTGGTGTTAAATACCATCTATACATCATTTTTATTACATTTTCTTTCAGAGCGGTACCTGCAGTAAATCTCATCGTTTCATTCCACGGTTTCAACCACGCATCGTATTCAATATTATGCCCCAAATCTTTTGCCCATGCATCACCCTGTTTCCAGGGGCGAAACCCCCCTCCCAGCCGTTAACTTGCTACAACACATAAAGACTAGATTTCTTCTCTGGTTCCATCTGTATGTTTTTACTGCTACTGCTGTGACGTGGTGTGTGTGTGTGTAGAAGATACCGACAAAATATCTAAGGGCACGGATGGGACTTTCATGCATTTTTCATCACCACTTGAGCATCGGCAAAGATAAGCAGGCAGAACTGAGAACAAAACTTCAGCAAATGGAAGGGGGGGGGGACACTCTGAACCCCCCATGGTAGCAGACACCGTGTTTCCAAGCTGTGTGCCGTGGAGCATAGCAGATCCTTTGTTTAAGCTATTTTACAGATCAGTTGCTGGTGATGCTATTATTATAATTACCACAATTACTAAATTCATTATTATTATTATATTTATTTATATCCCATCTTTCTCGCAGAGCCAGGACTCAAGGTAGCTTACAAAAATTGAAGCAAACACAGATAAAGCACAGGAAGCTAAAAACATGAAAGATAATAGTTAAAAAGTAATTAAAATACAATGGAATGGAAACAATTTAAGCCCCAAATCTATTAAAATACACATAGTAAATATAGCACAGCACTATTAAAAGGCCCGTCCTTAACAGCAGTCAGTTCCCCCAAGCCTGCTGGAATAAGACAGCCTTCACTTGCTGGTGGAAGGACAGCAAGGAGGGAGCCTGTCTAGCCTCTCTGGGAAGGGAGTCGCAAAGTCTAGGAGCCACCACTGAAAAGGCTCTTTCTCACATCCCCACCAAATGTGACTGTGAGTGTGGCAGGACTGGGAGAAAGTTGGCTCATAGGGTGGAGGGAGATAATCATCGGGCCCACTGAGTCCAACAGGTTGCCTATTCCTGGTCCAATGCATGTTCTGAAATCTTCTGCCCCACCTCTGGATTTGGCTGTGGTTGCCCACATCTGTGGTTTGACTCCTCTTATTCTTCAGCAGAAGTTCCACCAAGATTTGAGCAAGGAGTGTGGCGCGCCAATTAGCTGCCTGCGTGCCAGTGAGGATAGATATTTGTTTATTTGTTTAATTTTATCCAAGGCCTTTGAGGCAGCCTTCAAGCCATGAAAGCTATGTAGAGCCTCCATGTTCAAGTTGCACGCAAGAAATGAACTAGGAGAATTGTTGTCTTTTACATCCTGTTCATGGGTTTCTTGGATTGTAGCTGTTTGGACTTTTTTGACTGACCCAGCAGGGTAGAGTCTATGTTTTTAATAATTGGAGGGGACATCAGGGTTTGTCCTCTGTGGTGGTACAGTCTGTGTTGGTACAGTCTTATCACACAGCCAAAACTGTGGCTGGAGGGACAATTTTTTTTGGGGGGGGGGAGCTAGAAGCCTCCTCCCTTGACATGAATTATTTCACACACGACATAATTTTGAGTGGAGCATGATACCATCTCTTCCTAGTGCGAGGTCTTAAGGTGGTAGAGTCCTGTGGGAGGCTTGTCTCACATCAAGGAAAAGATGTGCAAATCAAGCTTCTGTTCTGAGAAGTGAATTCTTAAAGTTGCATTGAAAGTCAGCTCTTATTTCTTATCTGCACCTTTTAATGAACAGGAGCTGTCAAAACTCTGCTGACCCCATCTCTGTGTGGAAACCGAAATGTGGCTTGATTGTGGAAGGGCCATGGCTCGGTGGCCGAGCATCTGCTTTGCATGCAAAAGGTCCCAGGTTCAACCCCCAGCTTCCCCACGTAGGGCTGACCAAAGAGCCCTCTCTGGAACCCTGGAGAGTCAGTCCCCTTGGATAGTCAATGTAGACAATACTGAGTGGGATTTATCAATAGTCTGACGTGGTATAAGACAAGTTTTCTATTTCCTATGTATGTTCTTGGACATTTAAATAATCATATGTCAGTAGGGCTGCAATGTTTAGTGCAGGCTTCTCAAAACTGATATCTTCCAGATGCTGTTGGACTCCAACTCTCGTCAAGCGCAAATATAAGATGGGGGACATTTGGCTTGCCAGCATTGCATGTGAAATGGATCCAGAGCAGGCATAGGCAAACTCCGGCCCTCCAGATGTTTGGGACTACAATTCCCACCATCCCTGACCACTGGTCCTGTTAGCTAGGGATGATGGGAATTGTAGTCCAAAACATCTGGAGGGCTGGAGTTTGTTTACCTATGCCTGATCTAGAGGGTCTTAGTAGGCCACAAGCTTAACATGAGTTAACAGTTCCTTCAGTAGCACCTTAAAGACCAACTAAGTTTTTATTTTGGTATAAGCTTTCGTGTGCATGCACACTTCTTCAGATACCTGCACACGAAAGCTTATACCAAAATAAAAACTTAGTTGGTCTTTAAGGTGCTACTGAAGGATTTTTTTTATTTTACTTCGACCCAGACCAACATGGCTACCTACCTGTAACCATGAGTTAACAGTGTGATGCGGCAGCTTAAAAGCTAATGCTATTCAAGGCAACAGAAGACTAGTATGGAAATAATAGGGCCACTATTCTGCCTTGGTCAGACCACACCTGGAATACTGTGTTCAGTTCTGGGCACCACAATTTAAGAAGCATGTGGCCAAGCTGGAACATGTGCAGAGGAGGGTGACCAAGATGATCAAGGGTCTGAAAACCAAGCCTTAGGAGGAACGATTGAGGAAGCTGGGTATGTTAAGCCTGGCATGGAAGATGGATCAAGCTTGTTTACTCTTACTTTGGAGTATAGGACTAACATTCCAACTAAAAGCTAGGAAGAACTTTCTGACAGTAAGATCTGTTCGACAGCGGAATGGTCTCCCTCTGGAGGTTGTGGACTCTCCTTCCTTGGAGGTTTTAAAGCAGAAGTTGGATGGCTATCTGTCATGGATGCTTTAGCTGTGAACCCTGCATTGCAGGGGACTGGCATAGATGGCCCTTGGGGGTCCCTTCCAATTCTATGATTCTACGAGTCTAAGCCCAGCCAGCATGGGCAAAGGTGATGGGAATTGTAGTTTGGAGGGCTCCAGGTTGTGGAAAGCTGGTTTAGTAGATGATTTGGTTTGTTTGTTTGTTTTTAAAACAAACAATATTTTGATCAACTAAAATGTCTGAACCACTAGACATCAGATAATTGAAGATAATGCAAAGTTGGTGGTTTGCAGGCACCAGTTTCCTTGTTTGGTCTGTCTTGAATCTCCTTCAGATTAGTTTTAATTGCCTGAGCCTGAGCATTCCATATGTTTGTGCGGGGTGTGAAAGGCGATGCAGAACTAGCGAAGGGATCTGAGGAACCTAGAGAAGTAAGGAATGCAGAGGTGTGACAAGGGAAGGTTCAAGAAGGAAAGGCTGTAACAGTGAAGATGGGAGTCAGCTAGACCAGTGTTTCCCAACCTTGTGCCTCCAGATGTTTTTGGACTACAACTCCCATCACCCCTAGCTAGCAAGACCAGTGGTCAGGAATGATGGGAATTGTAGTCCAAAAACATCTGGAGGCACAAGGTTGGGAAACACTGAGCTAGACCAAATTTTAGGCTGATTTCCACACCTCAATTACAATATAATAGGGAACCTGCCAGATGCAATAAGCTCTTTCATTTCCCAAGTGGCAGACAAAAGCATTTCCTTTTACCTCCTTCTCACTCTCCTTTGATTCTTCTCAGCTTTCCTAGGCATCAAGTTCAGCTTCAGCTGGTGGAAACTTCCATTTTTCAGATTCTGCTGTGGTGTGTCGTTCCTTGTCAAGGGCCTCTATAAATAGCCACCTGGTAATGGAGTCTGCTGAAATGGCCCTCGCGTCTGGCAGAGGGACTTTGCAGACACATCCAGGTTGCTTTCTGAGATGGCTAATGTAACTAAGATGCAATTCAGCCAGTTGGGAAGGAGATCAGCAGGGAGGCGAAGGTACAAGAGAGACCCGTTGTAGTGTGGAGTTCAACATTTCAGCCACTCCATGCCATTCCATCTCCCAACAATAGCCCATCTGCCAGTTTAAACAATCATGGCTTCCTCTGAAACATCTGGGAACTGTAGTTTGTTAAGGGTGCTGAATGTTGTTAGGAGACCACTATTCCCCAGAAAGCTACAATTCCCAGAATTCCCTGGGAAGCCGGGTTGATTGCTAAACCATGCTGGGAATTGTAGCTCCATGAGGGGAGTAGAGTCTCCTAACAACTCTCAGCAATATTAATAAACTTCATTTCCAGAAGTGGTATGATACTGTTCTAAATGGTTATTTTTATTTTAAAAAAAACATTTCTAAACCGCTATTTCATAAAAAATATCAAAGCAGTATACAACAAAAGCACATAAAAACCGTACAATAAAAACCAGATAACAAGATAAGACACCAATTTAACCATTGTGGGAAGATGTATTCCTAGTTGCCTGCATAGGTCTGGAGGAATAGAAAATCTCTTCTGGCAGAGTATCCTCCAGGGTTTGGCCGATGACACTAAAGTTTCCATTTCTTGTTTTCAAATGAGCCTCATCAGTTTGGGGAACGACCAGTGACACGCTTCTGCAGATGATCTCAGTGACTGAGCTGAGATATAAAGGTGTAAGGGACCCCTGACCATTAGGTCCAGTCGCGGACGACTCTGGGGTTGTGGCGCTCATCTTGCTTTACTGGCCGAGGGAGCCGGCGTTCTGGTGAACCAGAGCAGCGCACGGAAATGCTGTTTACCTTCTCGCTGGAGCGGTACCTATTTATCTACTTGCACTTTGACGTGCTTTCGAACTGCTAGGTGGGCAGGAGCTGGGACTGAGCAACGGGAGCTCACCCCGTCGTGGGGATTCGAACTGCCGACCTTCTGTCCCGGGGACAGTCTACGGTATATCTAACAATCCAGGATAGCAGCGGGAAACGGCGCTGGAATAAGGGAGTTTCCCGCAAAAAAAGGGAGGGTTGACAGCTATGCCAGAAAGGCTTCCTCAGAGGACCCCAGTGATTAAGGTGGAGCTTAGTCAGGTGGCCCTTAAGGTATGTTGGACCCAAGTTTAGATTGTAGATCGTAGAATTGTAAAGTTGGAAGGGACAACGGGAGTCTTCTAGTCCAACCCCCTGCAATGCAGGGATCTTTTGCCGAATTTTGGGCTTGAACCCACAACCAGGGCCGGTGCTAGGGTTTTTTGTGCGCCCTAGGCGACATCACCTTCTGGCACCCCCCCGGCCAATCATATTTCAAACACAGGGCGCCGGCCCCCCAGGAGCGCCCCAGCGAGCGCAATGAGGTCTCCCCCCTCCCTGTACACCGCTAGATGGCCGGTGGGGCACAACCAGCCATCAAGCCCCATGGCTTTGCTGCCACTACCCCCACCTCAATTGGCGCACGCCCCCTCCCCAACCCTCCTTGACCTGCCCCCCTGCGGGAGGCTGGGCGCACCAGCATTGGCGCCGTTGCCGCCTCTGCCGCTCCTGGGCGGGCCACGAGCTGCCCACCTCACCTCCTGTCCTGTGCGGGGAGTCCTGAGGCAGCAGGACCAGGGCAGGCGGGGGTGGACAGGGGTGGGCAGGCACAAGGGTCTACAACCGGAGTGCTGGAAGGGCACGCAGAGTCCCGCGCCGCTCCAGCGCCATGCCCCTCATCCCCCGCTCGCTCTCCCGCCGTCGCCCCGAGGGGCGGCCAGTGCGGGAGGCAGGTGGCCCCAGAGGCAGAGAGGTGCGAAGGCGGCCCTGCCTGCCAGGTCCCTTCCCCAGCCCCAGGTGGGGTGACGCGGGTGGTGGGGGTGTGGTGCTCTCAGCCTCCGCGAGCGCCTGTTGCAGCCCAGAGCTTCCAGGCGCCGTGGCAGGTGCTCTCCTGCCTGCCTGCAGCCCTGGTGGCGCATTGTCATGCTCTTGCTCACCGTGCTGGCGGAGAGGGAAGGTGCTGCCGGAGCTCTTGCTCTCCCTTCTGGGCACGGCGGGCAGCGGGGGCTTGGGGCGGGCTGGCCAGCGCCCCCTCCATTTTGGCGCCCTAGGCAACTGCCTAGTTCGCCTTAATGGACATGCCGGCCCTGCCCACAACCCTGAGATTAAGAGTCTCATGCTCTACCAACTGAACTATCCTGGGGGTTAGGGCTTGTGAAGATGGCAGTCCCTGTTCCATATGCAGAATTCATCTGAACTAGCAGTTGAATCTTCTTTCCACCACTGCTGCTGAGGACAGCAGGCTAGCTTAGGAGGTGCAGTGAGCTGGCTAATTCAGGGGACTTGGGGAGAATGAGAGGGGAAACTGCTGTAAGGCCCCTAGCATCTGCTGCCTGAGGCAGCTGCCTCACTCTACCTATTGTAAGGGGCCAACCCTTCAAGAAAACGATGTATTGTTCCCAGAAGTGTAGAAACTGAGTTATAGAGGGTGAGTATGAGTAGGCTTTGATCAAAATGCAGAAGGGTTTAATTAAGATGTAGGTAATGTCAAGTGGCTGAAAATAAACAGAACAGCTTTTTATAAATAGAGAGGATGAGATCGGAGCCAGGATGACAGATCTCGTGAGTGATTTGGCACGGGAAGTTGAGGAATGCAGTTTTAATGACATAAAAATGAAAGCCTTTTTGAAAGGAGCCTGCAAATTTCACTTTTTGTTTTTTCACTGCTAAGTCTCTGCTGGCATTGCCTGAGTCATCCTTGCTAGTAACAGGTGCCATCAAAGTCTTAATTGTTTTGGGGTGGTGTCACAGTATTGCATGTCTACTCTCCCCAATAATGATGAGTATTAAATTGGCACCTTGAGGTTTTGAGGCAGACAGTTCCATGTTTGATCTTAATCTGTTGGTGGGCCTCTGTTTCTTCACAATATGCACGCTCCCTCCCTCTAGCTGGCTCTTTAACATTTCTGGTTCAAATTGTCCCGGTTTAGCATCAATTGGTGTTTCACTATCCAAGGCAGATTTTTTTTACTCCACTGGGAGTTTTGTTTCCTTTGTGTCTAAGAGCTACCATTAACTTTCTCAACAGGAACCTGTGTGTTTGTGTGTGTGTGTGTGTGTTTGTGTGTGTGTAAAATCCTAAGGGGGTGGAGATGTTACAGAAACCTCCCCCTCCAGAGCCCCCTTCTGCCCCATACTCTGGTTGGTTCTGGGGTTGGGGAGGTGGGGAAATGCAAATGAGTGAGAAATCAACACAGGGCCGCCATGTTGACCTAAAGTGCTATTTGGCCATAAGAAGCAACCTTCCCCAGTGTTCTTGAAATGTTCTACAATGCATGGCAGATAATTTGCTTTGAACAGGGGCTGAATGGGAATAATGAACAGGGCCTCTAAGTTACATTTCCCGCAATTTATTTTCTGTTGCTTGCAGTGGTGGAATGCCGAGGAGGTGTGGTAGACAGCATGCAACGATTCGCGAGCTTGCCGGTGTACCTCCCTGTGAGTTACCACATCTCCGACACCGACGTTTCCTTTTTCCTAAAAGAAACCAACCAGGATATCATGAGGAATGCTAGCTTGCAGTCTCGAGTGGAGTCTTTCCTTGTCCACAAAGCCACCAGCTTGCCGGTGTTAAATGTGACATATGGCCCATTTACTGTGGAGCAAGCGGTCCCTCCGAACCTCCTGCTGACATCCACTCTGTTCAGTTTTGCCAACGAGGTCGCTTTTAATTGGAAGCTAAGATCACGTGTTATCGACAGCTCCATATATCCCATCAGGCCCAAAGTCCAAGCTTTGTTCTACATAGCTGGCAGAGACTGGGAAGACTATGAGCCATCGGAGATCCTGCCCTGCGTGAGGATGATGGCCTTCCAGGAGGATAGAGTAGCTGTTGGCAGTTGTCGGTTGAAAGGCCAGCTGGGATTGTGCGTTGCAGAGCTGGAGTTCTCGCCGAGCTGGTTCAGCTCTGCATTTACGTCTCTGCCGCCACCATTGGCCCCAGAGTATCAACCGATGGCGGACTCTTTGGAAGGGATCACCGTGGAGCTTTTCTATTGGGTGTATGCAGAGGAAGGGGAATGCTCTTCAGAGGACCAGAAAACCGAAAGCTTTCATCATTTGGAAGGGCAAGAGGAAGCACAGGTGCCTTTGGCATCAATGGAGAGGATTGGCAGTGTTATTCTTTACCAAACACAAGACCGGCTAAAGAAGTCTCTGCTGAACCTTGACGAAAACCTTGTGCTCTCTTTACCGCTCAGTCCTGTCAAGGAAGGTGACCTTGTCATGTTTCACGTATCCCTTGCCAGTGGGTCTCTAGCAGATCAGTTTACACTAAGGTAAGTGTTGTGGTTTTTAAGAATGCTTTTCTCCCCTCCAAAGATATGTATGTGCTGTCATAAATCAACAGAGCAGAAGCCACTTGGGTTGGCTGGCTCACCCTTTGTACCATCAAACACAGAGCTGGCTGTTGAGCCCTAATTCATTTCTGCAGCCAAATCCAGGTGTATTACACGCTGGACGGAGAAGACTCTGCTTCTGCTGTAGGTTTTTAGCACAGTGTCTTCCTCATCTCCCTGAAAGCTAACTGTGGATGTGTATGCACACAGGGGTTCACATAGATCATGATGGCGAACCTATGACACGCGTGTCAGACGTGACACGCAGAGCCCTCACAGCTGGCACGCA
This sequence comes from Zootoca vivipara, assembly GCF_963506605.1. Lineage (NCBI taxonomy): Eukaryota > Metazoa > Chordata > Lepidosauria > Squamata > Lacertidae > Zootoca > Zootoca vivipara. The sequence goes on from NC_083292.1 coordinate 5,518,567, forward strand.
CCCCATCGGCCCATTCACACTGTTGTTGTTGTCGTCCCCCCCCCATTTGTTCTCCTGCTCCTCCTCACACTACAGCTTGTCTCCACCCGGATCCTTTGTTGTTGTTGTTGCTGTTGCTGGTAGCCAGAGATTGGTTTTTTAACCCTTTCTGTGCTGTTTTTTCTGGCGCTTTGGCAGACTATGATTGGGTTTAACAGCATTCTTTTTTAACCTGTTCTGTACTGGGGTTTGGTTTTTTTTGCACTTTGGCAGACTATGTCGGTGCTGCGTGTTAGTTCCAGTGAAGGTATTATTCATCATTTATTTCTGTTCTCTTCCCCCCCAAAAGTGCAGCAGCTTTGGGGCATCCCCCCCAAAAAGCAAAGCAACTTTTGTACCCCCCCAAAAAACCTCCAAAACTTTGGTCAGTAGCTCCCCCCAAAACCTCAACAACTCTGGGCACTTTGTGATAAATAAGGGTTTTTTGGTTTGGTTAGGTTAAATACAGTTATATTTAATACAGTTATATTTGGTTAAATACAGTTTTCGGTTTATTAAATACAGTTATATGTTACAATTATACATTTTTGTTATTTAAACTATAAATATCGCAAAATTATGGTTTCTCTCTCTCGATGTGACACACCACCTGGGTTATGCTCAGTTATTGGGTGAATTTTGACACACTAAGCTCAAAATGTTGCCCATCACTGACATAGATAGACTGTATGCCGAATTCATGGAGGAGAAGACTGCTGAGGGTTACTGACCATGACGGCTGTGCTCTGCCTCCATAGCTGGAGGCAGCGATGCTTCTGAATACCAGTTGCTGGAAGACACAGGAGGGGAGAGGGCCCACAGTGCTCAGGTCCTACCTTGCAGGTTTCCTACTCACAGGCACCTGTGAGAGCAGGAAGCGTGATCCAGCAAGCTGTCCTTATGCTCTTGCAGGTTCTGCACCCCCGTTTTAAAGCTTACATGGCTGCCCATTATTTACCGAGCTAAATTCAAGGTGTTGGTTCTGGTGCACAAAGCCCTACACAGCTTGCGACCAGGATGCCTTGAAATGTCTCACCCCTTGTATATAGTATCGATCACTGCACTCTGCAGAAGAGGGCCTCCTGCAGGTACCAGCTTCCCGGAGGTCTGTCCTTATGATACAGGAATTGGGCTTTTAAGTATGGTGGCATTGGCCATTTGGAAGCCCCTCCCATTGCACATCAGATAGATGCTGCCTCTGTTATCTTTTCAGAACCTAGAATCATAGAATCATAGAGTTGGAAGAGACCACAAGGGCCATCCAGTCCAACCCCCTGCCAAGCAGGAAACACCATCAAAGCATTCTTGACATATGCCTGTCAAGCCTCTGCTTAAAGACCTCCAAAGAAGGAGACTCCACCACACTTCTTGGCAGCAAATTCCACTGTCAAACAGCTCTTACTGTCAGGAAGTTCTTCCTAATGTTTAGGTGGAATCTTCTTTCTTGTAGTTTGAATCCATTGCTCCGTGTCCGCTTCTCTGGAGCAGCAGAAAACAACCTTTCTCCCTCTTCTATATGACATCCTTTAATATATTTGAACATGGCTATCATATCACCACTTAACCTTCTCTTCTCCAAGCTAAACATACCCAGCTCCCTAAGCCGTTCCTCATAAGGCATTGTTTCCAGGCCTTTGACCTGTCAAAGGCATCTCTCTTCCAACAAGCCTTTTAAGTTGAGATACTAGCCATGACAGCTGTGCTTTTCTGCCTTCACAGTTGGGGGCTGCACTGCTTCTGACCATCTTTGCTGGAACCTGTAGGAGGGGAGAAACTTTCTCTTGTGCTCTCTTTGTGGCCTTCCCTCTGAGGCATCTGGTTGGCCACTGTGGGAACAGGATGCTGGCCAAGATGGGCCACTGGCCTGATGCAGCAGGACTTCTTATGTTCGTATAAGATCTTTACCCCAGTCTGTATCTACATTGTACTTGAAATTGGGGTTTTTTTGGTATATAATAATATAATTTTATAAGAATAATAATTAATTATTTGTACCCTGCCCATCTGACTGGGCTGCCCCAACCACAATTGTTTTTATATATGGAATCATCTTAATTGTTTTTTATGGGTGATGGTTTTTACTCTGGAATCACTTCTGAGATATTTTATGGGAAGTGATTCATAAATGGAGTCTCATGAACAAATAAAGCACAGAGACCAGCCGCAACAGCAGTGTGGATAGTACTGCAGATACTCTCCTATGGCTAAGTTAATTAACACCTGCACTAACGAGACAGGGAACCACTATTGTGATTCAGGCCAGATATCTTTATTTCCTCATCAAGGAATGTGCCAAGCACCAAGCATTCTGAACCTGAGAACATTTTAATTTTCCTAAAGAAAATCCAGCCTGTATCATTTACATCGTCTTCTTCGTCTTCTTCTTTTTGCTGTACCCTTAACTGTCAGCATCTCAGATCAGAGCTGTGTAATCTCAGAAAGAAGCTGGAGCTCAACTTCTGGGGAATAAAAGGGCGAGAGGTAATTGGAAAGTGTTGCATGCTGAGAAGAGCGTTAAGACACCAGAAAAGGGAAGGAGTTATAACTGGCAACTTCAAGAGAGACATGCTGTGCCTACTTTTAACATGGATCTCAAAAGGCAGCAAGAGCGATGGAATTTTATTTATTTCATCCTTGGATCATCTCTCCACTGGAAGAGGAGACCAAGGGAATGTACAGTTAAACACCCCCCCCAAAAGAATATATTATTATCAGAGGTGTACCCAACCTCTGCTAGGGGAGCAGGCCCAGAGGGATGCAACCCGCCCACCGCCCCCCCCCCCTAGAAATCTGTCTCTAGTTATCTGTGTAAGGTCCTAAGTTTAGACAAGAGCTGGGAGCTGGCCAGTTGGAGAAATGGCAAAGTGGCATGGTGGTAGAGTGCTGGAGACTGTGGGTATGTGTGTATGGTATATGGTGACACACTGGCACTATTGCAGTGAGAAAGTGTGTTTTTCAGGGGTGTGTGCTGATATACCTCCCTGCCAAGGGTGCAAGAGACCCTGGGTATGGCTGTAATTATTATTGTCATTATGTTAAGCTCATACGAACAATAAGAATTGTCCATCAGTCCCAATTCAGGCCCATCTGAAGAATACATTTAAAGCTGTATCATATAAATCAAAACAACCATGGCTTCCCCCAAAGAATTCCTCTCCCAGAGCTACACTTTCCAAAGTTTCCTGGGAAGGAGAATTTATTGTTAAACCACTCTTGAAACCGTAGCTCTTTGTGGAGAATAGGGGTCTCCTAACAACTCTCAGCGCATCCACATTTAAAGAGCTCCTATACCACTGAAACAGCCATGGCTTCCCCCAAGGAATCCTGGGAACTGTAGTTTGTAAAGGGTGTGGAGAGTTCTTGGGAGACCCTCCACTACTCCCTTCACAGAGCTGCAGTTCTTGGAGTGTTTTAATAACCAATCCCTCTTCCCAGGGAATTGTAGCTCTGCTAGGGTAAGGTTACCAGACGTCCCCGTTTCCCGGGGACAGTCCCTGGATTTATGCATCAGTCCCCATACAAAATCCACTGAAGTTGAAAGGTGTCCCTGGATTCATTGAAAGAAATATGGTAACCTTATGCTAGGGGAATAAAGGTAAAGGGACCCCTGGCCATTAGGTCCAGTCGTGACCGACTCTGGGGTTGCGTGCTCATCTCGCATTATTGGCTGAGGGAGCCGGCGTATAGCTTCTAGGTCATGTGGCCAGCATGACAAAGCCGCTTCTGGCAAACCAGAGCAGCACATGGAAATGCCGTTTACCTTCCTGCTGGAGCGGTTCCTATTTATCTACTTGCATTTTGACGTGCTTTCGAACTGCTAGGTTGGCAGGAGCTGGGACCAAGCAACGGGAGCTCACCCCGTCACAGGGATTTGAACCGCCGACATTCTGATCAGCTAGCCCTAGGCTCAGTGGTTTAACAACAGCACCACCTGGGTCCCTCATGCTAGGGGAATAGGGGTCTCCTAATATCTCCTAACATATGTGACAGACTGGATTAGATAATTTTTTTGGGGGGGGGGGCAGGAGACCAGGGTCCTGTGTGACAGCTGCCAATGCTCATCTCCAAGTAAGATTTCATGATGATGTTTTCTCTGTCTAGTAAGGCTTGCAGTCAAGCCTTTTCCTTATGCTACAGTTTAATTGCCATCCATTTTATCCTCTGCTCTCTGCTCTAGCCCCTCCAAGGAAATGGAGCCTAGGGCTTGCATCAGGCACTGGACACCCACTAGCCAAGGCTCGCATTCTGCAGGGAGCCCACTGCTGATCCCTGGGGCTTCCTATTCCTGTACCTTGCGGACACTCTCTCTTCACTTCCTCTCTCCAAGCAGGCAAGCACTGTGGCAAGAGTGAGGAGGCAGAGCAGTGCCCTTCACTTGCCTTGTGCCTCCCTGCTATGGCCAGCTGTGTGTTTGGGCCTGGAAAAGGCAAACGAATGAGTAGTGGGGACAATGTGTTTGGAACTGACCACTGACCACTGACCCCATGTGGTGAGCCACATTACTGCGGCTCCTCATTTAAGAGTCAGGAGCTGCTGCCCACTGCCCCGTGTGGTAAGCCTGTGGCATTACAGCTTCTCAGGGAAAGAACTTATGTGTCCCTGGCTCTCCTGGCCAAGAAGGAGTATAAGAGGGCTTTTGGGGGCAGTGTCCCCTGTCTCGTTTGGCCCCCAATTTGTCCCGTATTTGAGGTTATAAAAATAAAAACCAGCATTTGTGCGCTCAACCAAACTTGCTTGTCTTGTGCTCAACCAAAACTTCCCCGAAGGCGGATGAGATTGCTGCCCTTTGCCAAGAGGCCTTTGGACTGGGTGGGCTATGGCTCTGGATAACTAAGCACCCTCCACAAGGTTTTTAAATGTCACGCAGTCTTCTAGGGGGAATTTATTCACCGCTCACTTTACACATTTAGCACAGAATTACACAACAGGAAATAAAGATCACGGCAGCTCCGACATCTAATTTATACAAGTTTCCTCACGGGTTCTCCTTATTTTTTCAGTCGATTAGTAATGTCCATAAAGACCCAGGAGGTGTTTTATATATAGAATTTTTCTGTCTTTCAATCAGATATATATGCAGGAGTATGTTTGCCTTGGGAGATAGGGTATTCTTTCCCCCCTACTTTCCCAAGTATAACTGATTGTTTTTAATCATGTCTGTGTGTCAGCAGAGTGTAATGTGTTCCATTTCAGGCAACACAGGGTTATAGATCAAAATGGCATTCAGTTTTCTCTCTCACTCTGGTGCAAATAGCCACAATCTACATATTTGTATAGGGGCTCATTTTGCCCCATTTTGCAGCGTTGCCTTGAAGGTCAGGGCTGTAGTCAGTGCATAGGTCCCAACTCTATGGGTCCATGGTCCCTTTGCCCCCACCCTAAAATATTGAGGGGGTTGCCCCCATACTTTATTCAGGTTGGCATTTTCCTCCCTCCCTCCTTCCCTCGGGAGGCCACCTCCCCCACAACCTAGCACTGCCCTCTTTTCCTGGCTTGCCTCCTGGTTTTTCAGTGTCATTTCCAAGCACCCACCTGCCTCCCTTCTTACAAGAAATCCAGGGCTGGTACTGACTGCAAGACACCTTCCTCCTCCTCAGTGCCAATGTTGCCCCTGTAGAACTCAAAAGGGAGGGAGAGAGATACAAAGTGAGAAGCCTTTTGCACTGTCTGTCCTTGGCTCTGGCTTCAGCTATGGTAGGCCTCCCTACCTTCCACCCTGCCAGTTCCAATGGGCACTGCACCATACCTGCCAAGTCCCGGACTGCAGAATCCGGGACCGGCAGCCGTGTGACACCGGAAGTTGCGCAGATGCAACTTCCGGTGTTGCTTTGCCCATCTGTGGGCACCAAAAATGGCCGCCGCCAACACCGGAAGTCGCGTCTACGCACTTCCGACCGGACATGCGTAGATGTGACTTTCTAAGCCGCCGGCGGCCATTTTCGGTGCCCATAGATGGGCAAGGGAGAATAATGGGAGACGAAGAGATACGGGGACCGCCGGGAAATGGTATGAAAAAACGGGGGTTTCCCGGGGAAAACGGGGTACTTGGCAGCTATGCACTGCACAAGCTCTGGCTGTAACGGAGGGAGGAGCAATGGGGGAAGCACACCTCTGCCAGAGCACCAACATGGGCCCCCCGAACAGCGCAAGAGGAGCACCCAATCACACTTACAATGTCCGGCTTTGTAACTGGGACTCTGTATTGGCCTGCCTTTGACACCAACCTCTTAGAGCTCATTCTTAGACATTCAGCAAGCAGGTGCCATAAGACGCATCTGCTAGATCAGGCCAAAGATCCATCTAGCCCAGCATCCTGTTTTCACCGTGGCCTATGGGGAACTTGAAAGCGAGACAGAAGCACAACAGCACTCTCTCCACGGGTGACTTCCAGCAACTGACATTCAGAGGCCTACTGCCTCCCACAGTGAAAGGAGAATGGAGCCAACATGGCTAGGAGCCACTGATGGCCCATCCTCCATGAATCTATTTATTCTTTTAAAGCCATCCCAATTGGTGACCACGGGAGAGAATTTCAACCTCGTCTAGAGTTCTGAGAAACTGCTGTGGGTGCCAGTCACAAAATGGCTGCCACACAATGGTTTCAGTGTAGGCGACGCCGAGCGAGTGCAAGTGGGAACTGAGTAAGAAGAGGAAATATTTCCCTGTGCGTTGTGGATTTTTCAGGGGATACTTACCGGGATCTTTCTCAGGTGCCATAGGTGCCATACTGGCACCTAAGCATGCCATGTTGGCATCCTTGGCCATAAGGGTCTGGGCACTGCCAGTGGTGGTGGTGTGGATTTGAAACATTCTTCCTAATTTGAGAACTGAATCATAGAATCATAGAGTTGGAAGAGACCACAAGGGCCATCCAGTCCAACCCCCTGCCAAGCAGGAAACACCATCAAAGCATTCCTGACAGATGGCTGTCAAGCCTCTGCTTAAAGACCTCCAAAGAAGGAGACTCCACCACACTCCCTGGCAGCAAATTCCACTGTCGAACAGCTCTTACTGTCAGGAAGTTCTTCCTAATGTTTAGGTAGAATCTTCTTTCTTGTAGCTTGAATCCATTGCTCCGTGTCCGCTTCTCTGGAGCAGCAGAAAACAACCTTTCACCCTCCTCTACATGGCATCCTTTAATATATTTGAACATGGCTATCATATCACCCCTTAACCTTCTCTTCTCCAGGCTAAACATACCCAGCTCCCTAAGCCGTTCCTCATAAGGCATTGTTTCCAGGCCTTTGACCATTTTGGTCGCCCTCTTCTGGACACGTTCCAGCTTGTCAGTATCCTTCTTGAACTGTGGTGCCCAGAACTGGGAGGCTTCCCCTCGAACCTCCTTTTGAGCGACATTGGGAATATTATTTGTTTCAGCAGCCTTTCAGTGTTTCACTGAGTGAAGCCTTTTTGGCTGCTGCGGCAGGTTTGTTTTAGTTTTCTTTCTCCCCCCCCCCTTTAAACAGGCTTTGTTTTTCACTGTATTTTAGCTTTTAATGGTGTTGTTTTAAACTGTGCCTTTATGAGTGTTTGATGTATTTTTATGTGTTTTTGCTGTAAGCCGCTGCAAGCACAATGGAAAGCGAGCAGAAGGAAAATAAATAACGACCTCCTTTGCCTGACTCGCGGCCCTTTTCACATCTGGCCCCATGCTCCGTCCGGCACCTCCGTGTAAAGCTGGGAAAGACCTCTGCCTGCCTGAAATGCTGGAGAGCCTCTGCCTGTCACTGTAGCCAGTAAAGATCTAGATAGACCAAAAGACAGTTTCCTAAGACCAGGCATCCCCAAAGTTCGGCCCTCCAGATGTTTTGGACTACAATTCCCATCATCCCTGACCATTGGTCCTGTTAGCTAGGAATCATGGGAGTTGTAGGCCAAAACATCTGGAGGGCCGAACTTTGGGGATGCCTGATTTAGCTAGACCAAAAGGCAGTTTCCTATTAGGGGAAGGCCCATAGTTCAGTTGCAGAGCATGGAGAAGGTCCTAGTTTCGATCCCAAGCATCTCCATGTTGGCCTGGGAGATACCCCTGCCCTGCAACCCTGGAGAGCAGCTGGGAGTGAGTGTAAATCCACAGGTATGAACAGCTTGGGATGCAGTGGATCTCTTACTCAGCCAGCTGATTCCCGGCTCAGTCGGCAGTAAGTCACTGGCTCAGATGAAGCCATATTGGCGTAGCTTGCTCATCTGGGCTGAGCTTTAAAAAGGGCCATTTTGTGGGTGTGGCAGCGGGGGGAGGACTTAGGCTGCATCCTAAGCCCATTTAGTTTGGTCCTATTGTTGCACTGTGTTTAGGACCAGATGAAAGAACATTTCAGGCAGCAAAATTCCATAGTTCTAAAAACAGGTTTATTGGTTCTGTCAGACAGGATCAATATGATGATACAGGAGAATAAAGCTTTTCTATCTGCATGCCCACATGTGCATGTACAGAGTATAAATACAACTTCATACAATAAGGATCTGCCCCTTTACCCCACCCCTTTGCAGTATCTCTTCAGCCAATTAGAAATGGTGTCTGACTTATTAATCTCAAGCTACAAAGCCCTTTGCCTACTTCACTAGGTGGTGCTGTAATAACTATCTAAGTAATTGGGAGTTTCCTCAGTGCAGGTGCACGCTTGTTTTGCATTCATCGCTAGTTTTAGACCTTCGTCTAGTTTCGAGTCGGCTAAGGGAAATTCCCAATCGTTAGCACAACAGGTGTTCGGCTGAAATCTGCATACTATTTTTGAACCAAGCTGAAGAGATGTCGACTGTCATTTCATAGCTGCCAAGTCTCCCGTTTTCCCCGGGAAATCCCCGTTTTTACAGCTGTTCCTAGCTGAAAAAACAGATTTTTTTCTTTTCCCCCGGTTTATTCTGGCGTGGCGGCCATTTTGGAACTGGGCGGAGCATGCTCAGAAGCGACTTTTGATGCTGCTCTGCCCAGTTCCAAAATGGCTGCAGTGCGACTTCTGACGCGGCAGCCATTTTGGAACTGGGCAAAGCAGCATCAAAAATCACTTCTGAGCATGCTCCGCCCAGTTCCAAAATGGCAGCAGCGCTACTTCCGGTCTGCTATTTCCGGCCCGGTCCCTTATTTCTCTGACAGCAACTTGGCAGGTATGTGTCATTTCTGACATCTAAGCTGCATAGGTCAAATGGAGGTTTGCACTAAAATGGAGTTTTAGAATTAAGATGGAGCTTGACCAAACTTTGGTCAAGCCTAGCACTTGGTCAGTGTGGCTCAATGCCACACTGTGGCCTGGCAACCCAGCACAATACACTAGTTTAAAGGCTTGTTTTCCTTCTGCCAGGCTTAGGCAGAGCAGCGGCCCAGCTGCTGAACAGGATTTGGGTCTGGTGCAATATTATGCTGGTTTCGTTTACTTTGGGTTGCTTTATGCCAGCGTCTTGTGTATAGGATTGCTCTGCCAAACAGCCAACAAGGAAAGTTTCTAATTCATGGGCAGGCAAACCAAAGTAAGGCCCGGATCTGGCCCAATCGCCCTCTAAATTCGGCCCGCGAACGGTCTGGGAATCAGCTTGTTTTTACATGAGTAGAATGTGTGCTTTTATTTAAAATACATCTCTGGGTTATTTGTGGGGCATAGGAATTTGTTCATTCCTATTCGTTCATAGTCCACAAGGTCTGAGGGACAGTGGAAAAAGTTTGATGACCCGTGTTCTAATTCATAGGTTTGTGAATATTAGAGTTGAAAGAATGCGGATCTTCCAATTGTTGAAACCTGCGGGGGGTGCAGTCAGGGTCTAGACACCCGTGCCATTCTCCTGGAAGTAGGAAACTCATTTATGAGGCTGTTGTCCTGCAGGATGGCCTTGGAAACGCATGCAAGTGCTTTAAGAAAGGGGAATACAGTTGTCACGGTCCGGTCGGCGGGCGTCAGGACCAGAGGCAAGATGGTGGTGAAGAAGCAGGGTCGAGGAGCAAGGCAGAGGCGAAGGTCCACGGGGCACGAAGCAAGGCGAAGGCAAAGCTAGGGTCCAGGAACAAGAAGCAAGACGAAGGTCCACGGGCAAGAGCAAGGCGAAGGCGAAGCAAGGGTCCAGGAACAAGAAGCAAGACGACGGTCCACGGGGCAAGAGCAAGGCGAAGGCGAAGCAAGGGTCCAAGGAGCAAGGAGCAAGGCGAAGGATCCAGGAACAAGAAGCAAGGCGAAGGTCCACGGGGCAGGAGCAAGGCGAAGGCGAAGCAAGGGTCCAAGGAACAAGGAGCAAGGCGAAGTATCCAGGAACAAGAAGCACGGCGGCAACAAGGCAAGGGTCCAAGGAGCAGAAGGCCAGATGCAACCAGGCAGGGATAGCGTTGCTGTGGCAAAGAGCTGAAGGGAAATGCTGGGCTTTTATCCCTCCCAGCTCCTGCCACCAGGTGCAGTGAGATCTCAAGTGGCCTCACCTGGGGGACTACTCCTTGCCTCTCCAGCACAAGCTGAGGACTTCACCTGTGTGGCCACGCCTTGCTTCTCCAGCACAAGTTGAGGCATGCCCCAGTCCTGCAAAGCACTACAGGCCCCAGAGCCTGACTCCTGCCCATACTCCTGACAACAGTGGTACCTCTACTTACGAATTTAATGCATTCCAAACACACATTTGTAAGTAGAAAAAATTTGTAAGTCGAATCCCATAGGAATGCATTGGGAGAAAAACTTCATAAGTAGAAAAAATTCTATCTAAAAATTCGTAAGTAGAAAAAATCCTATCTAAACCACATCCAAGATGGCGGACGGAGCTCCATTCGTAAGTAGAGTTATTCGTAAGTAGAGGTACCACTGTAAAACGAAATCCATTTGTCTGTTATAATCCCAGCAAACCATTTCAGATGGAACTTTTTGGTGCTGTGTATGTAAGGAGGTAACTTGAAATATTCAATCATTCTCTAGCTATGAAAGCTTTTTGTTGTTTTGCAAAAATTATTTTTGGGCATTCATTTCTCTCTTTTCTAGCGATTCCACCCCTCTCCCTTTTTGTATAATAGAAATCGTCTATGGCTTTGTAGCAGTTTCTCGATAAATGGCTTTTAAGATTGATTAATGGCCAAAGCAAAGCAGAGGCCCTTAATCAATCTCAGCAGACGTTTAGTGCTTTTGTATGCTACAAAGTGGGCAGCAGGAATTATGTCTTAATTCACCAGTGCAGACGTGCGCCATTGTGCAAGGTGGGTGGGGAGGGGAGGGGGGGGAAAAGGAATTCATTTCCAAAGTTAGCTAGGAAGTGCTAAACCCCCATTTCAACTCCCCCTCCACCTCTAGAAACTATCAGTCTGCAGCAGAATGTTGCAGCTTGGAATGCTCCCTGTTTCAGATTCCAGCTGCTCAGTTTTCCTTATGTAGGGAACTGTTATTAAGGGTGTCACAAGTAGTTAGGGAACCCTTATTTCCGCCACAGAGTGGTGATTCTCAGAGTTCCCCAGCAAGAAAGATTGATCGTTAATTGAGAATTGTAGCTCTGCGAGAGATCCATAGATATTGGCTAGAACCTCCATGCTCAGGGCAGTGTACCTCTGAAACGGTGTTGCTGGGGTCCCAATAATGGGGAAGGATTGTGGATTCAGAGTGGGAGGCAGAATTGCCCTCAGAAGCACTTAACCAGGAAGCACTTCTGCTGGAGGAGCCGGTGGTATTTGGACCTCTCTGGTCTTCAGATGCCAGGATGCCTCACTCCAGAACCCCACGTGGAACTACAGTCACCGCTGCTCTGCCCAAGGTTGGGTCCCTTTAAATCGGGCAGAGGCAAACTCAGCCCTCCAGATGTTTTGGGACTACAACTCCCATCATCCCTGACCACTGGTCCTGTTAGCTAGGGATGATGGGATTTCTGTTGTTTAGTCGTTTAGTCGTGTCCGACTCTTCGTGACCCCATGGACCATAGCACGCCAGGCACTCCTGTCTTGCACTGCCTCCCGCAGTTTGGTCAAACTCATGTTCGTAGCTTCGAGAACACTGTTCAACCATCTTGTCCTCTGTCGTCCCCTTCTCCTAGTGCCCTCAATCTTTCCCAACATCAGGGTCTTTTCCAAGGATTCTTCTCTTCTCATGAGGTGGCCAAAGTATTGGAGCCTCAGCTTCACGATCTGTCCTTCCAGGGAGCACTCAGGGCTGATTTCCTTAAGAATGGATAGGTTTGATCTTCTTGCAGTCCATGGGACTCTCAAGAGTCTCCTCCAGCACCATAATTCAAAAGCATCAATTCTTCGGCGATCAGCCTTCTTTATGGTCCAGCTCTCACTTCCATACATCACTACTGGGAAAACCATAGCTTTAACTATACGGACCTTTGTCGGCAAAGTGATGTCTCTGCTTTTTAAGATGCTGTCTAGGTTTGTCATTGCTTTTCTCCCAAGAAGCAGGCGTCTTTTAATTTCGGGACTGCTGTCACCATCTGCAGTGATCAAGGAGCCCAAGAAAGTAAAATCTCTCACTGCCTCCATTTCTTCCCCTTCTATTTGCCAGGAGGTGATGGGACCAGTGGCCATGATCTTGGTTTTTTTGATGTTGAGCTTCAGACCATATTTTGCGCTCTCCTCTTTCACCCTCATTAAAAGGTTCTTTAATTCCTCCTCGCTTTCTGCCATCAAGGTTGTGTCATCTGCATATCTGAGGTTGTTGATATTTCTTCCGGCAATCTTAATTCCGGCTTGGGATTCATCTAGTCCAGCCTTTCGCATGATGAATTCTGCATATAAGTTAAATAAGCAGGGAGACAATATACAACCTTGTCGTACTCCTTTCCCAATTTTGAACCAATCAGTTGTTCCATATCCAGTTCTAACTGTAGCTTCTTGTCCCACATAGAGATTTCTCAGGAGACAGATGAGGTGATCAGGCACTCCCATTTCTTTAAGAACTTGCCATAGTTTGCTGTGGTCGACACAGTCAAAGGCTTTTGCATAGTCAATGAAGCAGAAGTAGACGTTTTTCTGGAACTCTCTAGCTTTCTCCATAATCCAGCGCATGTTTGCTATTTGGTCTCTGGTTCCTCTGCCCTTTCGAAATCCAGCTTGCACTTCTGGGAGTTCTCGGTCCACATACTGCCTAAGCCTGCCTTGTAGAATTTTAAGCATAACCTTGCTAGCGTGTGAAATGAGCGCAATTGTGCGGTAGTTGGAGCATTCTTTGGCACTGCCCTTCTTTGGAATTGGGATGTAGACTGATCTTCTCCAATCCTCTGGCCATTGCTGAGTTTGTTGTCTTTGTCCATGGAGTTTTCTTGGCAGGGATACTGGAGTGGCTTGCCAGTTCCTTCTCCAGGTGGATCACGTTTAGTCAAAACTCTCCACTATGACCTGTCCAACTTGGGTGGCCCTGCATGGCATAGCTCATAGCTTCTCTGAGTTATTCAAGCCCCTTCGCCACGACAAGGCATTGATCCATGAAGGGGGATGGGATTTCTAGTCAATCCCAAAACATCTGGAGGGCTGAGTTTGCTTATGCTTGCTTTAAATGAAGAGCCTCCTCCCACTTAAGGCAGAGCTAACTACTCTTGGAAGATTCAGGACAGATAAAATAAATTACTTCCCTACTCAGTTGCATAGTTAAAGAAGGCAACCTGTTTCCTAAGCTCTTGTGCTTAGGTCCTGCCTGTGGATGCTGGAGCAGATGGGCCATTAGCCTGATCCAGCAAGCTCTTATGTTCTTAAGTTCATAAAACCAATGAGAGAGGGGGGCTGCTCCTCTGTACGGCTCAGCCTGAGGATGACTGGTGCTGACTGAAACGCCATTTGGGCCCTGCTCTTACAGGCTCCAGCCTGGGCCATGCAAAGAGCTGTCCACCATTGTGCGAGGTGGGTGGGGAGGGGAGGGGAGGGGGGAAAGGAATTCATTTCCAAAGTTAGCTAGGAACGGCCTCGGTCCAGTATACCTGAAGGAGCGTCTCCACCTCCATCGCTCTGCCCGGACACTGAGGTCCAGCACCAAGGGCCTTCTGGTGGTTCCCTCGCTGCGAGAAGTCAAGTTACAGGGAACCAGGCAGAGGGCCTTCTCGGTAGTGGCACCCACCCTGTGGAATGCCCTCCCACCAGATGTCAAAAAGAAAAACAACTACTGTACCAAAATTTTAGAGGACATCTGAAGGCAGCCCTGTTTAGGGAAGCTTTGAATCTTTAAGAAATTAGTGTATTTTAATATTTCTGTTGGAAGCCACCCAGAGTGGCTGGGGAAACCCAGCCAGATGGGTGGGGTATAAATAATAAATTATTATTATTATCCATTGAGGACCCAGGTGGCGCTGTAGGTTAAACCACAGAGTCTAGGGCAGGGGTCCCCAGACTACGGCCCCCGGGCTGGATGCGGCCCAATTGGCCTCCCAATCCGGCCCGCGACGGCCCCCACCGCCCGCTGCCGCCGCCCGCTCTCGCGGCGCGCTGCGCGGCGGTGCACTTCCAGATCTGAAAAAATTGCCGAAAATCGTTTCTGCGCATGCGTATGGGCCTCTCCTGACCCAGAAGAGGTCATTTTCGGTGCACTTCCGGGTCGGGGGAGGTGCCCTTCCGGGTCGGGGGAGGCCCATATGCATGCGCACAAACAATTTTCGGCGATTTTTCCGGCCTGGAAGCGCGCCACCGCGCCAGTAAATGGGTGTGCGCATGCGCACTGGCGCGCACTGGCGCGCACTGGCGTGCACTCCCCCACCCTCCGACCCACTGCGCGCGCACTCCCCCGCCCTCCGGCCCGCCGCGCGATCGGCGCGGTGGGCACCGGCCCGAAGGCGGGTAAGTCTGGGGACCCCTGGCTTGCTGATCAGAAGGTCGGCGGTTCGAATCCCTGCAACGGGGTGAGCTCCCGTTGCTCGGTCCCAGCTCCTGCCCACCTAGCAGTTCGAAAGCACATCAAAGTGCAAGTAGATAAATAGGGACCGCTCTGGCGGGAAGGTAAACGGCGTTTCCGTGCGCTGCTCTGGTTAGCCAGAAGCAGCTTTGTCATGCTGGCCACATGACCCGGAAGCTGTCTGCGGACAAACGCCGGCTCCCTCGGCCTATAGAGCGAGATGAGCGCCGCAACCCCAGAGTCGGACACGACTGGAGCTGATGGTCAGGGGCCCCTTTACCTTTATTATCCATTGAAGTCATGCCTCATGGAATCATAGAACTGGAAGGGACCATGAGGGTCATCTAGCCCAACCCCCTGCAATGCAGGAAATTTTTGCCCAATGTGGGGCTCAAACCCATGACCCTGAGATTGAGAATCTCATGCTCTATTGATCAAGCTATCCATGGTGGTAGACTCGCCACCACTGAGGCTGCCACTCAAAACAGAACATTAATGTTTGGTTGTAAGGGGTTTGGTTGTTGTTGTTTAATCCATAGAATTAATAAACCAACCCACAGAAGAAAAAATACAGGCAAGAGAAAACCAGCAAACCCAAGCAGGCAAGGCTGTGAGTACGTTATGATACACGAAGGCCATTAGTGTACACGAAGCTCCAAAGTGTAGGGAATAATAGTCAAATATTTGTAATGTTAATGAACATGCAGACATGGTTTGTGAACTCTCCTTTGCCGGGTCCATTCAGCAGTTATAAATATATAATGTGACATGCATACAGTATGAGAGGGGAAAATGGAAACTATAAAAATGTAAATGGGGTCTTTTGGGGTGGGGTCCACAGTGATGTTGTGTGTGGGGGTGTAACAGGGTTATTCTTCAGGAGACTGTTATGCGGGGATTGTTCCTTTTTGTATGGGCTGGCAGAGTTGCATAAAACCATCTGAATAATGGCTTTATGTGCTTAGAGGATAATTTATTATCTTGCCTGGGATGTGCAAAGAGTGTTTAACTCCATTAGGAGATGGAAGGGACCAACTCTAAAAGGGGGAGAGAGAAGGGGAGAGGTTCGCTGTTGTGCAACTAAAGGGAATTTTAATGAATATTGTGGGTTTTAGGAGGCAAAACAATGGAAAGGAAAGGAAATGTTTTAGAACAGACAGAGGGCTCATCCACACTTCTGTTTGCCCTGCTGCTTTCCCCTGGGGAAACACACAGTTCGGTGCTGTATTGGAACAAAAGTCGGGTTTCCCATGGATTGGGATTTGTTCCAATTTAGTGCCAAAGAGAGGGTTTTCTGGGTGTGGGCAGTGGCAAACGGTGCCGCTCGGCTGCCCAGGGCGGCACCCCCTGGGGCGGGGCATCGCTCCGCAGCGCGCATGCGCCCTGACGTCACGATGCACGACACGCGCCACAACGGACTGTGCATGTTCGCACATGTGCAGTCCATCCAGGTTGGCGCTGCTTCTCTGCTCGGCCAGCGCACTCTGAAGCTGAGCGAGTTGCCGGGCAGCGGCGGTGGCAAACCATTCCGTAGCGCTCTCTGTTTCTTCCTGCTCGGGCGGAGGAGGCGAGGGGTGGGCTAGGGGCCGGGGGCACTGCCCCCGCATACTGCCCCCACCAGAGTGGAGCTAGGGGCAGCCCGCCCCCTACGCCCTTCCCTTGCTACGCGCCTGAGTGTGGGGAGGTGTACACAAGGCCGGGACAAAATACCTCCTCCACGTTCACCATGCCATTTTCACGTAGCAAAAATGGAGGGGCAGTTTTCTAAATAAAAAATTATTCGTGGAGTAGGGGAGAACGTAGAAACAACACTTCATCTAGCGCTGTGTTGTCTACACTAACCGGCAACAGCTTTCCAGGATTTCAGAAAAGGCATCCTTCCTAGATTTAGCTGGAGATGCCAGAGATTGAACCTGGGGTCTTCAGCTTTACCGCTGAGCTACAGCCCTTCTTAAGAACACCAGAAGCTGTTTCATGGTGAATCAGACCAATGCCACATCTAGCTCCATATTGTCCACACTGACTTGGCAGCGGCTCTCAAGGGTTTCAAACAGAGGACATTTCTAGTCCTACCTAGTGATCCTGAGGATTGTACCTGGGACCTTCTGCATGCCAAGCACACGCTCCACCATTGAGCCACAACCCTTCCCCAAGTAGCTGTAGCAGATTTCGGGGTGTGGGTGGTTTCTGTTGGTTCCGGTACCCCTTTTATTAATTTTATTTTTCACTACATGTGGCAGCGCCTGCAAGGCCTCTTTTGGCCAAGCCCCACCTTTACTTGCCTCACATCTGATGCCAGGTGTAGAGCAAATGGATGTGGCTTGGCCAAAATGGCCTTGCGGGCCAAATGGGCAGACCTGGAGGGCCAGATTTGGCTTGCGGGCTGGAAGTGCCCCAACACCAAACTGCAGCATCCTTGACAGACAGCTGTCTGCTCTCTGTTTAAATACGTGTTGAGAAAATGCCAAGGCTCAGCAATAAGAAACAGCTAAAGGGGGCTTGGGTAGTGATCTCTGGTATTTCAAGTGTCATCTGTGAAATGCTGGGAGGTGTGGGGAGACCCTCCTAGATTTGTAATCCAAGCCACGCAGCAAAACAAGGGCTGGGGAACCTTCTTCAGCTCAA
This sequence comes from Zootoca vivipara, assembly GCF_963506605.1. Lineage (NCBI taxonomy): Eukaryota > Metazoa > Chordata > Lepidosauria > Squamata > Lacertidae > Zootoca > Zootoca vivipara. The sequence goes on from NC_083292.1 coordinate 5,535,975, forward strand.
GGGCTCCATTCCCTTTTGGGGCAACCTGCCAAGGCCACATACCAGTGGCAGGCATGACCAGAGGCGAGAGTGAGCAGAACAGGAAATGCAAAATGTACCTTCGTATGGTAGGATGGTTTATACACAGCCTTCTCTATCTCCATCCAAGGCAGCAAAGAGTCTTCTCAGAGTTGAAGGACACATTCCAGCCAGGCAGAAACTCTCAAGAAGTATGTGACGCAGGGCCAGCAAGGGGTGTGGCTGGGGAGAGGGTGCCTGTTTGTGGAGAGTTTTGAGGGCCAGGCAGAGAGACTTGGAGGGCAGAGTGTAACCCCTGTTGCAAGGCTTCTCTTGGGCTTCCTGTCCACACTTGGCAGGGTGCATTCAACTTCGCTGGGTCAAAAATTGTGCAAGCCTATCTTATCCGTTACATCTCTGCATTTAGCTCCACAATCTAATTAGCACCGTTCTCTCTGTGCAGAAATAGGCAATTAACCCTCTGGCAGCAGATCACAAAATAGTGTTATCTTTGCATTCTCCTCTTCGGCGTTGCAGATTACTCTGAATTATTATGAGGTGTGCCATAAGACTGTGGTGTTGCCTTGCAATAATCACTCTGGCCAGCGGGAGGAGTGATAATTGACCTCCACAGTCACTTATGGACTCTCTGTGAAGACCGTGTTCATGGAAGGCAATCTTACTTGGCCATGAGTGATCGCCAGAGAAGATTAGGGATCAATATCCACAAACATGTACCCATGCACCGAAAGGATAAATGCATTTGTAGCGAAGGAGCGCAGAATGTATTACAGAGAGCATAAAATGTTGACTCTCCCTCTTCAGGTTTTCCTTTAATAACCAGAGGTCTTTAGAGACATGGATGGGATGGTGGGGATTCTCCCCCCCCCCCGGAAGAAATTAATTCTTTATTGAATGTGTTGTGGGGTTTTTAAAACAACAAATACCAGCAAAGAACAAATACACTGTTAACTGGGCTGCAGGAAAAGGAATTCTTTTCCTGTATGTAAGGGGGAGAGATTACAGAGAACCTCCCCCTCTCATCAAGAGCAGTTCGTCCCCAAGCAGCCATGAAAGCGCGGGGTCTGAAGGGGCTAGTCTGGAAGCGGAGAGAGAGAGCCAGGTCTCCGGCAGCATGGGAGAGGCGGGAAAAGAGAGAGACGGAAAGGGGGGAGAGGGAAAAGACGGAGCGCAGACCCTTTCCCCCGGCACCGGAATTGAGGAGGAGGAGAAAGGGGAGGAGATTCGCTGTCCCGAGACTGCTATGTTGGTCCAAGTCGCGAAAAGGAGCAGTGCCGGATTCTGAGACGGAGTAAGCGGACATGAAACCGACAGCTCACCACACTGTAAATAAAGACTCTTTTAAAGACAAGTACAGTGGTGCCTCGGTAGACGAATTTAATTCGTTCCACGGGTCTTTTCTTATAACGAAAAATTCGTCTAGCGAATCCCATAGGAATGCATTGATTTTTTTTTTGCCCATAGGAATGCATTAATTGAATTTCAATGCATTCCTATGGGAAACCGCGATTCGCTAGACGAATTTTTCATAAAACGAATTCGTCTAGCGAGGCAACCTCCGCTCGAAAAATCATTTCGTTAAGCGGAAATTTCGTTAAGCAGGGCATTCGTTAAGCGAGGCACCACTGAATGTGGAAAGTCGTTACTCAAGAGTAGCCGTAACAACCTCTGACACTGTATTATTATTATTTACACGTATGTACCATAGCTGCCAAGTTATCCCTTTTTAAAAGGGATTTTCCCTTATGCTGAATAGGCTTCCTCGCGAGAAAAGGGAAAACTTGGCAGCTATGGTATGAACTATTATTTTCTCAATAATTTTTTGTCACTTAGCCATGAAGCTCACCTTCAGTCAGGGTCTCTCTCTAGGTCAGCCCAAGACATTTTGCCACTTGAGACAAAACAGAAAAAAGTGTCCCACCCCAGTCGTTCTCCCCCCTGGACCTAAGCCTTGTAGGGCTTTAGAGGTCATTACCAACACTTTGAATTGTGCCCAGAAACAGACTGGTAGCCAGCGAAGGTGTTCTAGTAAGGGAGACTTCTGCTCTCTGTAACCAGCCCAGGTCAGCAATCTGACTGCAGCTCTTTGAGCCAGGGGTCATTTCTGAGACCTTTCCAGAGGCAGCCCCACATACTGTGTGTTAGAGTAGTCCGAATGGGATGTAACAGAGGCATGTGGCACCGTGAGACTAACTGCTCTGGAAAGCAAGAACCCTTTAATCCCATATTGCCGTGCAAAAGCTCATGGCCTGGATGGATTTCTCACCCCCCCCCCTTAGGATGCTGCCCAGAACCTGCCCTGTGCAGCATCTGCCTGAAAAAGCCTCTGATATCTCCACCAGTCTCGGAACAAGACGGTGTGTTAAGTGTGAGTGTCCCGCTGTGTTGAAACTTTGTGAGAGAAAGATGCTGAACTGAGCGCTGGCTTGTAAAACTACTTTGAAAAATTAAAAAATTAATAATCATGGAAGATCTTGTTCCATTGTTGCTGTCAAGTCACAGGCTGCCTGAGCCTCTTTCCAAAGGCTGTGAACATTTCACACATCTTTGCACACCCCTCCCCTCTTGTTTTCCAATTAGAGTATTGCAATAGAATCTTTTGGCATTTCCATTATGAACCTTCTGCTCTCAGTGTGATATTTGCATGCATGCTCTTCAGTTCCTGCAGTGTGCCTGTACCATGGGGCATGGCAAATGTCTTTCAGGAGGGATCTGTGGGAGTGCTACATTTTGGTGTCCCCGGTGGACAGAGGGCAATGCTGCAGCTACTGTTCCAGCAGAGGTCATGCAATGTTTTTAAAAATAGCCAAGGGGTTCCATCTGGCTTTGTGGTGGTTGCTCAGTCTCTGTGAATTGATGTTTCAACTGATCTTCTCTGCCTGCCCAGCTTGGCTTTCCCTCCAGATTACTACCCATGGCAGACACAGTCGTACCTTGGGTTACAAACACTTCGGGTTACAAACTCCACTAACCCAGAAATAGTACCTCGGGTTGAGAACTTTGCCCCAGGATGAGAACAGGAATCGTGCGCCGTCGGTGTGGCGGCAGCGGGAGGCCCCATTAGCAAAAGTGCACCCCAGCTTAAGAACGGTTTCGGGTTAAGAGCGAATTAAGTTCGCAGCCCGAGGTACCACTGTACATTGTTTTAGAAAAGAAGGTGTCAGCATCTCCACTGCAAACCTTGTGGTCCTTTGCAAACCTTGCAGCTGCCCTTCCCCAACTCCCACTGTGGGTACCTTTAGGTTGCATCTACCTGGGGAACCAGGATTTCCCCATCCTTCAACTATATGTTCATTCTGTGTTTTGGAGAACCTTGGGCTTCCTTGGAAGCTTCTCAATTACTCAGGACAGAAAAGAAAGAACTTCTTCACCTGACATAATTAATCTATGGAACTCACTGCCACAAGAGGTGGAGGCCATGTGCTTCAGTGGCTTCAAATAGGGATTAGGCAGATTTCTGAAGGAGAGGTTAATTGACAGCTGTACGCCACAATGGCTTTTTAAAAAAAAAAGAATCTCCAGTTTCAGAGGCACTGTATCTCTTTGAAGAACAGCTTTTGAGGGACAAACGATGGCAGATCGCTGCTGCTTTCATGCTTCTGCTTGTGGGCTTATTGAAGGCAACTGGCTGGCCACAGTTGGAAACAATAAGATTATCTAGGTGGACCTTAGGGTCTGATCCAGCAGGGAAGGGGCAGGGAACCAATTTGAAATCCAGAACGCTGCCTAAATTGACCAGAGCTAATTTGAAACCATAACCAACCTTGTGGATCTCTTCCCAGAAAAGAGGATTGAGTTCTCTCCCTGGGATTTCCATGGAAAACCAGACCACAGGTTTAACCATTATGGCCGATGGGAGGTAGACCAGAATTCCTGTGGCTACCCAGCCAAGCTTGACAGGGCTACCCACCTGTCAGTCACCTGATGTCACGATGACACCCGGTGGACACACAGACAATCAGCTGTTAGGAAAGTGCTACATACGGTGCTCTGACAATCAGCTGATGGTTGCTGCTTGCAAAGCAGTGTACAATAGGCTTTGCAGGTGCCACTGATGGGTGGATCCTGCCAGCTGACATGGGCCAGCTGAACATCAGCCTGAAGGGGCAGAAGGTGGAGTGACTCCTCCTGCTGCTGATCAGCCTTCAAGGACTCAGAGGAGGAGGTACTGATGAATACCAACTGGCTCCGACCTTCTTAAGCAGGGCTTCCAACCCCAGTCAGTTGCTGGAAACAATATTTGTCATTCCTGGCCCGACCTTGCTGCTTCTTGCTCCTCTTGAATTTGGATCAATAGATTCCCTGACCCCTGGACTGTCTGACCATGTGAACTGCTATACGCCTGACCTTAGGACTGGACCTGATTTTGCTTACGGACTCTGCTTGCAGGCAGGCACCCCTCTGAGACCCTGCTGGCTGGCTGGCCTCTCCCTCCACTGGGTTCTGCTCATGGTTGTGCAGAACAGGACTATGGCACCAGCTCCCTTTGGTCCTGCCACATGTCTTTACCTGCACCATACTTGATGTCATATATAACACCAGCTGGGCTTGTCATGGCAAAAAATAGCCCTGTGGTCCAAGCAGGAATGCCCAATGAGCCCAATTATTCTTGCAAGTCCTTGGCAGACAAATTGGAAACCCCAAAGTTCTGAAGAGGTTGGAGGGTTGGGTACCACGAACCTGAAAAGTCTCCCTCACCTTGACAAATGTGGTAAATGAGAAAAGATGGCAAAAACCTCCCAGCCGAGGCTGGCGGGGCATCGCAACACCTTGCACAAGGCCTGCTTTGAAACTTGGAACTTTTAATGGATTCTTCACCTGGGGCGATTTCCCACCTGACAGCCCTATTGAGTTTTTCCTCTCCTGTGTGTGTCCCTTGCTTGCGATTGCATTGACTAATTCCCTCTACGGGTCTTCATTAGCCCAGGCAGGTTGTAAGTCACACTCCCTGTTTAAACAAATCAGGTGAGCCGAGGGAGGCCAGTGCTGTGTGAAGCAGTCTCAGGGAAGTCTCAAACTGTGCCAGGCAGAGCTACCCCTCCCTCTCCCCCCCACTCCCCCCCCCACCACTCAAGCTCAGCAGTCCAGGTTGTTTACCTCAGCATGGATTTCAAGGGAGTTTTACTTCCACAGGAGCAAGTACGGTAGCCCTGCAACTTACGTGGGAAATTCGTGAAATGTCAGGAAGACCACTGGAACTCCCCTCCCCCCCGCATGACTATCCCTGCTTTACTGGGCTCTGAGAAGGTTGCGCAAGATCTCACCGGGCCTTCGTGAGATCTCACCTGGCCTCTTCCGACTGTTCCTCCCGCCCAGCTCTCCATTTATTTATTTATTTTCCCGCCACTGTGCAAAGTTGCAATGGCGTTAAGTGAAAAATCACGTGTAAGTTGCGGGTGTGCTGGAGGTTTAGAGGACCGTCGCCCAAACTCGAGAGGTGGCGGAGATGTTCTTGTTCTCCCCCATCTAGCAGAGGAGATGGACGGGGAGTTAGAAAATGAACTGGAAAAGGGCGAGGAAAATGATTGAGGGTTACGTGCTCCTTCCCTGCAAGAAAAAGCTACAGTAACACATTTAACATAGTTAAAGCTATGGTTTCCCCAGTAGTGATGTATGGAAGTGAGAGCTGGACCATAAAGAAGACTGATCGCCAAAGAATTGATGCTTCTGAATTATGGTGCTGGAGGAGACTCTTGAGAGTCCCATGGACTGCAAGAAGATCAAACCTATCCATTCTGAAGGAAATCAGCCCTCGGTGCTCACTGGAAGGACAGATCCTGAAGCTGAGGCTCCAATACTTTGGCCACCTCATGAGAAGAGAAGACTCCCTGGAAAAGACCCTGATGTTGGGAAAGATTGAGGGCACTAGGAGAAGGGGACGACAGAGGACAAGATGGTTGAACAGTGTTCTTGAAGCTACGAACATGAGTCTGACCAAACTGTGGGAGGCAGTGGAAGACAGGAGTGCACTAAGAGTCGGACACGGCTAAACGACTAAACAACAACAACAACACATTTGAAGGCTTTTTAGTGGGTATTTTTTTTATATAAAAAAATCTCTGAATACTACTGCTACTAAGCCAGTGTGGTGTCGAGGTTAAAGGGTCAGACTAGGACCTGGGAGACCAGGTTCAAATTTCCAGCTGGCTGTCAAGTTTGCTGGGTGGCCCTGCCCACTCGTGCCCCCACCCCCGCCTATCACTGGCACATGGCCCTCAGAATGTCATCTAGAAGGGAATGTGGCCCTCGGTCTGAAAACAGTTTGCCACTCCTGGTTTAGATATTGTCCCACTTCCATCTCCCGCAAAGCACCATACAACTCCTGCGTTTGTCTCCTGCACAAAGGGAGATGGCACACAACTTCTGCCCTTTCTGGAGAAGTCAGAGCGAAGCTGATCTTGGACTTTCCATCAAAGCTCAGCCATGGCCCCCCTGTTTACTTGGTATATCTGAATTGGTCTGAAAGTGTTTTTTATGACAAGGATGTTGCCTTATGGTCTCTGCAAGACATCGTAAAATGTTTTATGGTGCTCCATAAAATGTGCAGTAGTAATCTAGTATCTGCAGAAGCAGCATCGCACCATCTCTATATTTCAAACCACGTACATTCTCTCTCTCTCTCTCTCTCTCTCTCTCTCTCTCTCTCTCTCTCTCTCTCTCTCTCTCACACACACACACACACACACACACACAAACAAAAACAAAAACAAAAACAAAAACAAAAACAAAACTTATCTCTCTGGCTAGTTCAGTTCGAAGCTTAACCACACTTATTAAAAGTTTTAAATTGCCAGGAGATGAAACATCTATTCCCAGGGTTATTTGTCCATTTATTTTTTTTAAGAGGAGGAAATTAAAATGCACAGATCCACTTTGTGCAAAATGACCTTATTTACTGAAGCTAATGAATGTTGCACTCTCTTTTTCTTCTTTTCAAATAATAATCTGTTTCTGTCGAGAGCGGATGGAGCGACAGACTGATTTAGCTATAGCATGGGTAGGAAAACCTCAGGACCAGGGGCCAAATGGGGCTCGCCTATGTGGCCCTGGGGCTGTCACCAGGCCTTACCTCCTCCTGAGTCACAGCCCCTCTCCCCAGGCTGCACCCCTCACTGGCCCAGCTTCACACCCTCCTTGTCTGTTTTTGCCTGGTTGGACTGGGTCTTTGAACTCTGAGATGGTCTCTTGCTTGTTTAGATGGAGGATACAGAGGGGTGTGTGTGTGTGTGTGTTTAGAAACTAGTCCAGTGCAAAGGTGAGATTTACATTCAGTGCTTTGCCCACTAAGCCTCTGGACCCACCCACCATCTATGGATGAAGGACAATATAATAATAATAATAAAAAATAAATAAATAAATAAATAAATAAATAAACAATGTGCCTTCTAGAAATCTGTTCAAAACAGAATGTAGGCCTCAGCCTGAAAAGGGTTTCCCACCTCTGAAATGCAAATTCTTCCAAACCCTTAAGAATATTAGGTAAAGGTGAAGGGGCCCCTGACCATCAGGTCCAGTCGTGTCCGACTCTGGGGTTGCGGCGCTCATCTCACTCTATAGGCCGAGGGAGCCGGCGTTTGTCCGCAGACAGCTTCCGGGTCATGTAGCCAGCATGACAAAGCTGCTTCTGGCGAACCAGAGCAGTGCACGTAAACGCTGTTTACCTTCCTGCCGGAGCGGTCCCTATTTATCTACTTGCACTTTGATGTGCTTTCGAACTGCTAGGTGGGCAGGAGCTGGGACCGAGCAACGGGAGCTCACCCCGTTGCAGGGATTCGAACCGCCGACCTTCTGATCAGCAAGCCCTAGGCTCAGTGGTTTAACCCACAGCGCCACCTGGGTCCCTTTAAGAATATTAATATCACCATTTAAACGTTTATGCCACCTCTCAGGACCTCAGGGTGGGGCTCCTGACTCTCCTCCAAATCCTGGCAGATGGCTTAAGCTGAGAGATCATGACTAGCCCTGGGTCAACTAGTAAGGTCAAGCCGTGTTTTAAACCCAGATCTCCTTGGTCCTAATCTAACCACCAAAGCCATGCACTTCAGCCCTGAGTCCTCAGATGTCGCTGGACTGTAACTCCCATCATCTCTGGCCATTGGCTAAGCTGTCTGGGGATGATGGGAGTTAGTAGTCCAGAGGCATCTAGGGACTGAAAAGTTAAAGAACAAGTCACTAAACTGCATTGACACAAGGGATAGGGAACCTCAATTTCAGAGGTGTGTACCTCTGAGCACTTTCTCTACCCCACACGTAATCTTCTACATACACCCATTTTTAACTTGTCTTCTTTTTCTAAAGTAAATAAAATGCCCCAAATGTTGCAAGCATTCCTCCTAAAAGGGCAGTAGTTCCATCGCCCTGACTATTTCGATAGCCTTTTGCTGTAGTTGTTGTTGTCTATTAAATTTGTATACCAACCTATATCACAAGATAAAAAAATCACCATATAAAAACACAAAATACATAACAAGAATAAAAACAAGAACACCCAATAGCCACGCCCTCCCCAACTCATGTTAAAAGGGTATTGGATGTCAATCAGCCAAAGGCCTGGATAAAGAGGAATGTTTTTACCTGGTGCCTAAAGGTGTATGATGAAGGCATCGGGCAAACCTCCCTAGGGAGAGCATTCCACAAATGGAGAGCCACTGCAGAAAAGGCGTGTTCTTGTGTTGCAACCCTCCAGACCTCTTGTGAAGGAGGCACACAAAGAAGGGCATCAGGAGGTGATCTCAGGGTCAAGGTAGGTTCATACGGAGAGAGGCGGTCCTTTGGGTATTATGGTCCTGAGCAGTTTAATCTTATTGTTATGTTATGTAGTTTGTGTTGGTGTAATGTGGACAGTGGGTTGACTTACACCAGGCATCCTCAAACTTCGGCCCTCCAGATGTTTTGGACTACAGTTCCCATCATCCCTGACCACTGGTCCTGTTAGCTAGGGATCATGGGAGTTGTAGGCCAAAACATCTGGAGGGCCGCAGTTTGGGGATGCCTGACTTACACAGTGCTTGGTCTCGTGTCTTGAGGAGCACATCTCCCACATCTGGATGTTCTGAGATAAGGGTGCCAGGTGCGCTGGGTTACCTTGGCAACAACAGGGAGATCAAGTGTATGACTTGCTGAGTCCTTCACCCTCCTATTGGTTCAGAAAATATGGCTACTTGTAGAGACGGGCGTAATAATCTCTAGGGAAGAGGCTGTGGGTTTTACACAGCAGAGTTAACTAGCATGGTGATAGTGTTAGTGGTTCTCTCTGTGTTTATGTATCTTTGCTGCAGAGATCAGAAGATCTGTATATAGTACATAGCAGGGTTCAGCTTTGTCTTGTGTCTGGAGCCCTTAAACACTGTTGCTTTGAGCTGTGTGGCAGAGGAGTTTTCCCCTTAACCGGGGACTCTGAAAGAAGCTGTTCTGTGGGAGCAGGAAATCTCTGGGGCTCCATATACTCTGCTGATACATCACACTGGTTGAGGTGTGGTGAACTACCAACTGGCTTCTACAAATCACCAACTGTTTGGTGGTGTGTGTGTGTGTGTGTGTGTGTGTGTGTGTGTGTGTGTGTGTGTGTGTTTAATATACTGTATAACACCCTGTGATCTTCTGATGAAGGGTGCTATATAAATTTTAAAATAATGATAATACCTTTCCCAGCAATACGACTCAGAACAACACTTTGAGTTGTAGCGTTAGGTTAAAGTCACTTTGGAGTATGTATACCCATCCTGCTAGGGAAATGTTGCTGTGCCAAGGGGAACGTTGTTGTGTGAAAGAATGCATAACCAGATAGATGGTCACTTTCTTGCCGGATGGATTGCTTAATCTGTTCTGCTACAAGTTTCTGCCACTGCAGCTGTTGTGTTGAATTTCTCTCTTGCACAAAGTTAAAACTCACCCACCCGCTAGTGCAAGAGCGATTGTGCTAGTGGTCAGAGAGTGTTGGATAAAGTCCTGCGTTATGACATAGCATTGTTCCGGGTCACCATTCATTCATTCGGAATTTTATTTGCATGCTGTGCCTTCCCATAAAATGAATCATTCCCAAAGCAGCAAAGAAAACAGGGATGCCTCTCGACATCAAGCAGTGCAAAAACAATTTCACAGTAATATAATTAAAAGAACAACACAATAGCAACTTATAAGGCTTCCAAAGGAAGAGGGAGGGGTAAGTGGAAACACGGCTTCCAATATGTTGTCTATACAGTGGTACCTCTAGTTACAAACTTTATTCGTTCCGGAGGTCCGTTCTTAACCCGAAACTGTTCTTAACTAGAGGTGTGCTTTTGCTAATGGGGCCTCTTGCTGCCGCTGCGCCGCCGGCACACGATTTCCATTCACATCCTGGGACAAAGTTCTCAGCTTGAGGTAACTCTTCCAGGTTAGCGGAGTTTTTAACCCGAAGCGTTTGTAACCTGAGGCATTTGTAACTCGAGGTACCATGTAGTCCCCTTTCCTGCAGCAACTTGCAAGAGTTCTGAAGGCACAGAGGTGGGATAGCTGGAGACACCCCTCCCAAGACACTGCTTTCCATGCCCCATCCTCAAAGTTTGCCCCGGGTCCCTGACAATAGCTGAAGGCCACAAAACTTTTCTGGCAAGGAAACAGAAGCCTTTCTGCTCAGCGCTAAACATTTCCCTTTTCAGTTTCTTCTTTCTCTGCATCGGTTTCAGTATCTCGTTTCTGTTTGCATATGGATTTGCAATATAGCCCATAGGTAAGTTTACACACACTGTAGAGCCTTTTTATTATTTAAAGAGACATTATTGAGCATGGAAGGCTGTTTTTATAATAGGCTTTGAGTGAGATTGTTGAATTTGCCTCTTCAACAAGAAATGCAAGAAGAAGACAGTGAAGGGCACAGCTGATGCAGAAATATTGTGTGTGAGAGAGCGAGAGCGAGAGAGAGAGAGAGAGCACTGGCAAGCTACTCAACACCCTCAAGGGTTTCTTCCTACACATTAATATGTTTAATTAATTGAAATGTCTTTTTATGTTTTACAATGTGCAACGAGGAAAGCTGATTTTGCCACAGAATAAAGCGGACGTTTTTGAGGTGCGTGTGTGGAATATGGGAGTGGAATAAGTGTTTGAATGTTTTGCACAGGGCAGAAGACAGACAGGCTGCAATAATGTGCATTCAGTTGGGAGTAAGGGTGGTGCAGAATTTAACGGGCCCTGTTTCACATATCTTAGACTGCTACATAGATCGGAATGTAATTTTTCAGGTTTCACCCTCCTCCAAACTTTGCATAAACCAGGTTTGTGTAAAAAAAGAAAATGTGCACATTTTAGGACAGAAGTGTGAAAAATGAAATAGTCAAATTTAAACATGTATATTCTGATAAAAACAAATCTTACTTAAGTGCAAATTGCAGCTTAGGGTTGTAGCCCGTGCTAGTCTTACTCAGAGTAGACCTATTGAAATTATTGAGCCTGCATTCATAGAATCATGGAATTAGAAGGGACTAGAAGACCATGAGGGTCATCTAGTTCACCCCCTGCAAATTCATTAACTTCACTGGGTCTACTCTGTGGTGGACATGACCAGTGCTTTTCTTCTTCTTCCAGGGGGTACCCAAAGGTACGCAGTACTGGCACTGTTTGTTGTTGTTAAAAAGTGTTGCACATACAGTAACAACTTCACGGTGAGAACCAGCACCCATTTTTCAAGAAAAAAAAGCACTGGGCATGACTAAGATAGATTTATCAATTTCAATGGATCTACTTTAAGTAGCACTTAGTTGGAGACGACCCTGAATGTGGAAAAAGGGCAGAATGCAAAATTGACTTATAAATAAATCTCTTCACCCCTACTCAGGAGTAAGCTCCATTTAACTCCATGGGGTCTACTTCTGAGTAGATACGCATAAGTTGTCACTGTACAGCTACAATCCTAAGTACTCACTTCTGATTAAATATATTTAGGATTGTGCTGCTGGCTCCCATTTTGGCTGAGAGGCAGTGACTGGCCCAAGGTCACCCGGTGAGCTTCATGGTTGAGTGGGGATTTGAACCCTGGTCTCCTAGGTCCTAGTCTTGCACTCTGACCACTACACTAGACTCCCAGAAGGCCGCCTTCTTGTTGTTTGTTGACGTTTGTTGACTGGGAGAGGCACAGACTTGCCCTTCCCCCTTTTACAAATCTAGTTATTTTCAAAGCACAAGACTCTCACATGTTGAATCTGTTCCATTCTCCGTTCCTCATTCCAGACACCCCCTCCTCCCCCTCCTCCTCGTCGCAGCACTTAAACTGGAGCTTAATTGCAGGTAATTATTGATCACTGAGGGATCACCGGTTGACAAATCCAATTTCCACGCTCTTATTGAGCATGACTGACACTGGACCAGTGAGACTAAGCAACGGACACAATCTGTCATGGAAACTTGCTATAGTGTGCGGCTAGGGAGATGCGGCAGATATTTCCACCTCCCTCCGGAGATGTCTCTCGCTATCTTGATGGAGGGTTGAGAATTCAAGGCTGCCATGATACATTAAGACCACCAGGTATGAGGGGTAGGATGCCACGTCGGCATTGTCCCCCCTGGGAGATGCTGACAACATCACAGCCGTGGTCCTTAGACTGTAAATCTCACCGACATGTCCCTGATTGGCTGTTACTTCCTCTTTTCTCATTAGTGGATGAATCTTATGGGCTGCAGTCCTGGATGTGCTTGCCAGGGATAGTGAAAATGCATTGGATTGTATTTACAGTGCCGTAGCTATGGGTGTGTGTGTGTGCTAGCTGGGTTTTTTTGCCCAGGGTGAAGCCTCCAGAGGGATGCCATTGAGGCTCCCAGCCTGTGTGTGTGTGTGTGTGTGCGCGCGCATGCAAATGCTGTGGTGTGTGTGTGTGCCAAACTGGGTCTTTGACTCAGGTGAAATGAAGCCTAGTTTCGCCCCTAGTATTTGTAAGAGGTCTAGACTGGAGACACACAATGTGTTGCTTTCTGAATGTTGAGCTCCAGCTCTCACTCTCACTCACTAGAGTGGCTGGGGAAACCCAGCCAGATGGGCAGGGTATAAATAATAAATTATGGTATTATTATTATTATTATTATTATTATTATTATTATTACCCCTGACCATTGGCCACACTGGCTGGTGCTGATGGGAGTTGTTGTCCAAAAAGATCTGGAGGCTTTATGGAGGGTCTACACTAGGGGACCCTAAACTAGCCCCTTCCAAATCTTTTGGACAACTCCCATCATCCTTTACCATTGACTGTGTTGAGATGTCTGATTTGGCCACAGTGACACACGCCTTAGCTACATCCCATTTGGATTATTGTAACATGCTGTTACATGTAACATGTAACGTGCTCAGAAACATCAACTGGCTCAAGGAACTGCATATTGTTGGCCTGGGCTGGTGACAGGGAGCCTACGATCCCCTTGCTAGAACAGCTCCACTGGCTGCCAGTCTGTTTCCAGGGACAACTCAAGGTGCTAGTTAAAGCTCTATGCGGCTTAGGGCCAGACTATCTGAAATATTGTATTCTGAACCTGCCCAGGCTCTGAGATCTTTCAGGGAGGCCCTTCTCCCAGTCCTGTCACCCTCACAGGCGCGCTTGGTGGGGATGCGGGAGATGGCCTTCTCGGTGGTGGCTGTTCCCAGGCAACTTTGGAATTCTCTCCCAAGGGAAGCTAGACTGGCTCCCTCATTGTTGTCCTTCAGCTGGCAGGTGAAGACCTTCTTGTTCCAACTGGCTTTGGGGAACTGACTGCTTTTAATGAAAGGACAAGTGCTGTGCTGTTTTTCTTGTAGTTATTACACACACACACACAGTCACACACACACACACACACACACAGAGAGAGAGAGAGAGAGAGAGAGATTTATTTCTGTCAATGTTTAATTATTTCTGAATGATTGTTTTCTCGCCCTCTATTTTTAAGCGGTTAGCTGTTCTTATTTTTTCCTGTAAGTTGCCTTGAGTCCCTATCAGGAAAAAGGCATGGTATAAAGATGATGATAATGATGCTAATTGGCTGGGGCTGATGGGGGATGCCCCACACACCTGGTGGGCATCAGGCTGATCTAGACAGCTGCCTTAATGCAACAAAAATAACTCTGACTTAACTCACTCATCGGCATGCTCCTTCCCAGCCTAGGCTGAACTTAAGGGCTGCATAAAGTTGAGAAATGTAGCAAAGTCAGTTTGATCTTGCAGCATAACTGAGCAGTAAGATTGCAATGATATGCTCCACTTTATTAAATTTCCACCTTTTCTACCAGATTTATGCGGTTCTGTGAGTAGCCAAAAGAGTCAAGAGTTTTAATTCTTTTTTTTAAAGTACTAATGCCCTGTTCCATTAAAAAATGCTTCTAAGTGGCTTACCTAGAAAATAAAAATAAATAAATAAAAATAAAAATAAAAACAGACAAGACATTTAAAAAGACACCAACCTTTGCTGGGAGGTTTGGAATACATTTCTGGATGCAAATGTATTTGGGTGAATTTTTAGGCCTCCTCCTTTTGAAGTCATTTGGATGACACACAACTACGGTATTTACTGTCAGGGTTCGATATTAGTGACTCAACCTCATTAGAAAGGTATGGTTTTTTAAAATAAGCTGATGTCACAATAACGTGAAGCTTCTGAAGCTTCTTGATAAACTGAGATTAGCAAGATTATTGTCAGCATGTGGATGATATGCCCAAAGGAACCTTGCCGGAGTCAAGGAGAGAATGGCAGACTTATTTTTTTGCATGAGTTCTAAGCTTCAGATAAAGGTAAAGGTAAAGGGACCCCTGACCATTAGGTCCAGTCGTGACCGACTCTGGGGTTGCGGCGCTCATCTCGCATTATTGGCTGAGGGAGCCGGCGTATAGCTTCCAGGTTATGTGGCCAGCATGACAAAGCCACTTCTGGCAAACCAGAGCAGCACATGGAAACACCGTTTACCTTCCCGCTGTAGCGGTACCTATTTATCTACTTGCATTTTGACGTGCTTTCGAACTGCTAGGTTGGCAGGAGCTGGGACCAAGCAATGGGAGCTCACCCCGTCGCGGGGATTCGAACCGCCAACCTTCTGATCAGCAAGCCCTAGGCTCAGTGGTTTAACCCACAGCGCCACCTGGTTGGTGATGGCAAAGTGGCTCAAGCTATAATCTTGTGCAAGCGTACCTAGCAGTATTTGCGATGTCCTGTTATGTTCTATGCTTTGGGATTCATTTGAATGGAAAGTGTACAGTGGAACCTCGGTTTACGAACACCTCGGTTTATGAATTTTCGGTTTATGAACGCCGCGGACCCATCTGGAACAGATTAATTCACTTTCCATTACTTTCAATGGGAAGGTTCACTTCAGTTTATGAACGCTTCAGTTTATGAACAGACTTCCGGAACCAATTACACCCATGCTTCGGGTTAAGTACGGTTGAGTACTCCGCGGGCCCATCTGGAACGGATTAATCCACTTTCCATTACTTTCAATAGGAAAGTTTGCTTCAGACTTCCGCAACCAATTGTGTTCATAAACCGAGGTACCACTGTACAGTGGTACCTCGGGTTATGAAAAGGATCCGTTCCGGGCCGCAGTTCGTAACCCGAAATGGTCATAACCTGAAGCGCCATTTTGCGCATGCGCAAAGCGCAATTTCAGCGATTTTTGCGTGTTCTGCAGCTCCATCCTCTCTCAGGGGGTGCTTACCTATACTGACTTCCCTAGATGGCTAGTGGATGTCAGATCTGTCCCAAGGCGGGGGACAGATGGATGGAACCAATGCGTAAGCAGCCACTCACATTGGTTGTATTTAAATAAAGTTGTGGCCAAAATAATACCAAAAACCTTAAACTTAAATTGCTGTGTGGAGTGTGAATTATTGGGTGTGTGTGTGTCTTGGGACCTCGACACGCAACTACCAGGCTTTTAGAAGACATCTGAAGGCAGCCCTGTTTAGGGAAGCTTTTAATGTTTAATAGATTATTGTATTTTCATTTTCTGTTGGAAGCCACCCAGAGTGGCTGGGGAAACCCAGCCAGATGGGCAGCGTAATAATAATAATAATAATAATAATAATAATAATAATAATAATAATTTTAACAATTATCTTTTCTATATTTTTCAACACATTTATATATGTTGTTTTAATTTCTGTAATCTGCTTTTCTTTCTTGATCTGGGGGGAAAGGCGGGAGAGAATCAAACGACTTGGTAAAGAAAGTGTCTCTCGCATGTCTACCCCTCTGAAATCTTTCACATGTGCTGTCTATGACTCAGATGTTCCAGCAGGTCCTTAGATGTTTCTTTCATGTTGCTGGTCAGTTCTTCTGTCTCTTTAGAACAAGGCCATGCAAAATAGGACAGAGGTCAAATCCACCAGGTCGGGGGATGCTATCCTGGTGGTCAAGCCCAGCCTAGGGTAGCGGCTGTGTCATAGGCTCAGGCCTTGCACGGGAGGAAAAGTCAGGCTTGCTGTCAATGTGACAGGTCCAAAGACAGCTCCGAAGTGTACCTGTGGTGCAGGAAAGAGAGGTGGAAAGCAAATGGTTATATTGAACGCTGTAACAACTCATGCATTTAGGAGAGCTGAGATAAAACTTCTTTAAGAGCTTGGAGGCATAGATTAGTTTAGCTTAACAATAGAGCTCTGAGATAAGAGATGGCAGCCAGTGACTTAGAGACCAGGAGCTAAACACTCTGGCGTGCCTAAGGAAATCAATTGAAGATAATGTGCAATCATTTGGGAGGTGAGGTTATATGTAAAGTGTTCCTTGTTGTACAGGCTTGGAGTTTGTATGTGAGATGGGGAGGAGGTACCCTAAATGTTTCTAAAGATGCTGCAATCCTAAATGCAACTGCAGTGTTAAAGATGTTTCTGATGCAGTGGCATGTGAGCTTAAAATTAATAGTATTTATTACTAAACACCTACAAAGCACCTAAATTTTAAGCACTGGGCAGATGCTCAACTACAAGACAGATGCTGCTTACAGGTTTGAAATCTAATAAGCACATTGCAAAAGGAAAAATGGAAAGGTGAGGGTAGAGGAAAGCAAATGTTGGAGCAGATGGAGTTGTGTGGCCAGGTTGGCTATCCCCCTTGTCAGGATGTTGTCCCTGGGAGGGCAGGAGTAATAAAATAAAAATGAAACCCAGAACTTGCATTTCCCATTTACTCCCACCTGATGATTCAAACTGCCTTGGTTGGAAGTAATCTGATTGGAAGGTGAAGTCTCAACCTTCCTAGCAAGCTTGTCTCTGTGCATTCCATCAAGGTGGCCTTCCAACATTTTACATGCAGCTTGCGCACTTATTACATTGTGTGGACTTCCCAAAAGTGTGGCACCCAACAGGGCTCTGAGCACTTTTTTAGCAGCAGATTAAAAAGTGTGTGCGCACGTATGCATGTATGTGTCTGCACACACCACACACACACACACACACACACACACACACACGAGTTTCTAAAGTGAGTTAAAAGCAGTTGCCTGGAGGACCATTTAAGCTGATTCCTCCCACTGTGCTTTTCTGTTCACATTGTAAATATTCTATTGAGGTGATTTCCTCCCCTCCACTTCCACACTGCTCTTGCTGTAAGAGGAATTCCTGCAGCCGAATAATAGGAGCACAGAGAGCAAATCACAATAGTCCTTTTTGGGTTATGGCATCTTCCTGTAAAAGAGTTGCATTGATAGAAAACTGGGAAGCAGTGCTTTAACCTGGGCTTCAGGTACCGTAAAAGCTGTGTGCATATGTGAGTTCTGACTGTTGCACACTGATGCGTTCTCACGCAAGAAATGCTTCTTGCTAGGACAAGGCTGTGCACAAGATCTTGTGTGGAAAAAAGGGGGTGTCTTTTTTTTTTCTGGTCCACTGGGAAGGTGTGATACTCTTGAGTAAAACTTAGTTGAAATGCCTCTTGAGTGGCTGGATGCAGAATAGTGTGTCTGTATGTGTAGAAGCCTGCTTTCTGTACAAAGGTGTACATTTTTTTGCGCCTCTGGCCCTGCCCAACCCAGGGTGTGGCCTCTGAAAGGGAGCCTAGAAGGGAATGTGGCCCTCAGACTGTCCCACCTTTGGCTTATTGGCACTGACCCATTCACTGCTTCTCTAACACGACGCAGCGATTCACCACTGCCATGCTCGTGCAGAGCCCTCACTCACTGAAACGTCAGTTGTTGTGTATCAGGAGAAGGAATGATCCCAGATCAAAAGGAGATCTGATGCCTTCCGTTTGATGGATGACACACACCTCTTTTGTTCTAACTCTGCAGCTTCTGATTACCAAGTTGTGATTAATGATGTATCAGAGAGAGAGAGAGAGAGAGAGAGAGAGAGAGAGAGAGAGAGAGAGAGGAGAGAGAGAGAGTTTTTCACGTCTGAACTGGCAAAGGGGAAGATTCCTGGGATGACCAGGTGCAATGGAGGTGAGCAAGACTCCTGCCTCTTTGAGCAGTTGCTTAGAAGTGGGTTGGGGAAGGGCCATAGCTCTGTGGACTTGTTTTGTGTGCAGAAGGTCCCAGGTCCAATCTCTGGCACCTCCAATATGGTCCCCATCTTCAAAAAGGGACAGAATGGGACTGAGGGGCTGAAGGAAACTTCACCACGCAGCAGTAGAGAAAAGTAAAGTAATTTATTGTTTGCTGACAGCAAGCAGGTGAATCAGAGGATACTTCCTAAAAAACTGAGCCCCAGAGCATCAGTGCTCTGGGCTTATATACCTTTTCCAGACAACATTTGGCATTACAAATGTAAACCAACAAAGCATGGACACAATAAGCTTCCGTATGAGATTTTACTTTCTTGGGCTCCTTGATCACTGCAGATGGTGACAGCAGTCACGAAATTAAAAGATGCCTGCTTCTTGGGAGAAAAGCAATGACAAACCTAGACAGCATCTTAAAAAGCAGAGACATCACCTTGCCGACAAAGGTCCGTATAGTTAAAGCTATGGTTTTCCCAGTAGTGATGTATGGAAGTGAGAGCTGGACCATAAAGAAGGCTGATCGCCGAAGAATTGATGCTTTTGAATTATGGTGCTGGAGGAGACTCTTGAGAGTCCCATGGACTGCAAGAAGATCAAACCTATCCATTCTTAAGGAAATCAGCCCTGAGTGCTCCCTGGAAGGACAGATTGTGAAGCTGAGGCTCCAATACTTTGGCCACCTCATGAGAAGAGAAGAATCCTTGGAAAAGACCCTGATGTTGGGAAAGATTGAGGGCACTAGGAGAAGGGGACGACAGAGGACAAGATGGTTGGACAGTGTTCTCGAAGCTACGAACATGAGTTTGACCAAACTGCGGGAGGCAGTGCAAGACAGGAGTGCCTGGCGTGCTATGGTCCATGGGGTCACGAAGAGTCGGACACGACTAAACGACTAAACAACATGTTCTTATAAGACTACTTCTTCCTCTTCTAAGAAAAACTTAGCATTTCTATGGCATACCCATATAAAGCACTTCCTTAGAGCTGTGGTTTGTATCTAATGCAAAACAAAAAACCCCTTACGTATCAAGCATCCTGCTGGCCATCAAATAGAACATCCTGACCTTCTGCTGTATAAACATCCTATCTGGTCTTGTGGCCTTGATGCTCAGAACCTGAAAACACAGCTAAAATACATTGCTAACTTCAGCAACAAGTAAAAGACACAGAGAATATGGCTTTCGAACAAGGCACTATGGCAGAAATAAGGAACATTACAAAAGGCTCAAAATCTTTTCCCTGGGTACGCTTGCCACAAGAGAAGACCCAGGTAACTCCTGGCCAATCAGCTTGATGTCGATAATTAAATGGTCAGTTTATGAGCACTTAGAAAAGGATGATGTGATTACTAACACCCAGCATGGATTTCTAAAAAACCAATCATTCCAGACAATTCTGATTATATATACTGTATATATAGAGTTACAAGCTTGGTGGATCAGAGGAATGCTGTGGATGTAGTGTATCTTGATTTCAGTAAGGCTTTTGACAAAGTCTCCCATTATATTCTTGCAGAGCAACTGGTAAAATGTGGGTTGAATGAGGTAACTCTTGGGTGAATTTGTCGCTGGTTGACTGACCAAACCCAAAGACTGCTTACTAAAGAAACACCCAGAGATTATTGTTCTTCTTCTTCTTCTTCTTCTTCTTCTTCTTCTTCTTCTTCTTCTTC
The DNA here is from genome assembly GCF_963506605.1 of Zootoca vivipara. Classification (NCBI taxonomy): domain Eukaryota; kingdom Metazoa; phylum Chordata; class Lepidosauria; order Squamata; family Lacertidae; genus Zootoca; species Zootoca vivipara. The sequence continues at coordinate 5,556,094 of NC_083292.1, forward strand.
TTCTTCTTCTTCTTCTTCTTCTTCTTCTTCTTCTTCTTCTTCTTCTTCATGGTTCCTCATCTTTGTGGGAAAAGGGGACAAGTGAGGTGTTGCAGGGTTGTCTTCTGGGCCTGTTGTTGTTCAAGGGTTTTATAAACATATTGGATGAAGGGATTGAGGGGATGTTCATCCAATTTGCAGGTGATACCGAACTGCGAGGGGTAGCTAATGCCACAGAAGACAGAATTGAGATGTGTGATGCAGCAGCTAAAAAGCCAATGCAATTCTGGGCTGCATCAATAGGAGTATAGCGTCTAGATCAAGGGAAGTAATAGTACCACTGTATTCTGCTCTGGTCAGACCTCACCTGGAGTACTGTGTCCAGTTCTGGGCACCACAGTTCAAGAAGGATACTGTGTCCAGAGGAGGGCAACCAAAATGGTCGAAGGCCTGGAAACAATGCCTTATGAGGAACGGCTTAGGGAGCTGGGCATGTTTAGCCTGGAGAAGAGAAGGTTAAGGGGTGATATGATAGCCATGTTCAGATATATAAAAGGATGCCATATAGAGGAGGGAGAAAGGTTGTTTTCTGCTGCTCCAGAGAAGCGGACACGGAGCAATGGATTCAAGCTACAAGAAAGAAGATTCCACCTAAACATTAGGAAGAACTTCCTGACAGTAAGAGCTGTTCGACAGTGGAATTTGCTGCCAAGAAGTGTGGTGGAGTCTCCTTCTTTGGAGGTCTTTAAGCAGAGGCTTGACAGCCATCTGTCAAGAATGCTTTAATGGTGTTTCCTGCTTGGCAGGGGGTTGGACTGGTTGGCCCTTGTGGTCTCTTCCAACTCTATGATTCTATGAGATTCAAGATTATTTTAACAGCTTGGAGAACTGGGCCCAAACGAACAACATGAATTTCAATAGGGGCAATTGTAAGGTTCTGCACTTAGGCTGGAAGAGCCAGATGCACAAATATAAGATGGGGGACACCTGGCTTGACTGCATTTCACAGCCCCTTCACCTCATCACTTTTTGCCTTCTAATGAAAGCATAGTGATATGTGCCGCCTGAGACCTCTTGCATTCTGCAGGAGATATAAATGAACTCGTAGGCAGGGAATGACTTGACAGATGAATTTCGTGGGTTTGTTCTGCAGGCGGATTACCTGCAAAACCGCTTTAAGTTTCTGACACGCTTAGCTTCATGAGACACTGAAATTATTCAGAAAGCCGATTACAGCTCTATTGCAATTAAAATGAATAAAAAAGGCAGTGCCGACTCAACTGCTGCCTCATTGCCTGACAGAGCCTGGGAGATCAGGAGTACCCTTTGGGCCTATCCTCTCCATCTCCTTCCATTTTCAAACTCCTCCTCTCTTTCAGGCGACACCTGCACTATATAGTATATTTAAATCTGTATCATACCAATTTACAGTGGAACCTCGGTTTATGAACAGCTCGGTTTACGAACGCCGCGGGCCCATCTGGAACGGATTAATCCACTTTCCATTACTTTCAATGGGAAAGTTTGCTTCAGTTTATGAACGCTTCAGTTTATGAACAGACTTCCGGAACCAATTACACCCATGCTTCGGGTTAAGTACGCTTCAGGTTGAGTACTCCGCAGACCCATCTGGAATGGATTAATCCACTTTCCATTACTTTCAATGGGAAAGTTCGCTTCAGGTTATGAACAGACTTCCGGAACCAATTGTGTTCATAAACCGAGGTACCACTGTATGCAGTCATGGCTGTCCCCATGAAGAATCCTGGGAGCTGTAGTTTGTTAAGGATGCTGGAGTTGTTAGGATCAGTGCTGTTTTTCTAGAAAAGGAGGTGCTGGAACTCGCCATGAATGCCTCCTTTGTTCCCCTATAGTGGCAATGGCGCCCACCTGAGAGGTGCTGGAACTGAGTTCTGGCAAGTTCCTGCTGAAAAAAAAAGCCCTGGTTAGGAGACCCCTGTTTCCCTCAGGGGTAAAATTTCCAGAGATCTCTGGGAAGGCTGATTGATGAACCACTTTGGAAGTTATAGCTCTGAAGCAGCTCTGAATGCCAGTCACTGGAAAACAGCAAGGGAGAGTCATTGTGCTTGTGTTCTGTTTGTGGGCTCCTCTAGGCATCTGGTTAACCACTGCGGGAAACAGAATGCTTGAATGAGTGGCCCTTTGGTTTGATAGAGAGAGACTCTTTACATGTTCTTAACCTACAGATGGGGCATAGTCTTCTTCATAGGATCCTCCTTTCAGGCTTACTTTTCTTTCATGGTGACCTCCTAAATCTCAAGTCTTGATGACTGTTGGGAATCATTTTCAAGGTTTTCTGTTGGGTCAGAGGGGTTTTTAATTATATTGATTTCTAAATTGGGTTTTTTGTTTTGCTGCTGCCAGAGGGAGTTTGTTTTAATCTTGCTGAGTAATGGTAGAAGATAGCATTTTCTTTGCACTCAGTTGATTGGAGATAACGCTTGGTTTGCACCATGCAGAACAGGGGTCAGCAAGATTTACATCGCCAAGACCGGTTCACTCCAGCGGAGATCCCTCAGTGGGCTGGATTGTGTGCACACTTTCCGACATCTGTGTCTGTGAAGACACAATTTTCGGAATCTGCGCAGATGCGATTTCTGGCACCACAGAAGCGAGTCCCCACGCTGTGCTGCGCCAATTTAGCGCAGCGCGCGGGGACTTGCCGAGTGGGCGGCTCAGTTTGGGGGCAGCTCGTGGGCTGGTTAAACGACTCCCGTGGGCCGCTTGTGGCCCATGGGCCTTAGGTTGCCTACTCCTGATGCAGAATGACTGAAGGTCATAGCAATGCCTTTGGTGCAAAGGCTTAATGCTAGCCCTTGACTGATCACCCTAAAATGTATAAAATATCTCGACTGTACTTTCTTGGCTCCCTCTCATGTTGCAAATGCCGCTGCGTTGTCAGCACACAACCGACGTGTTTTCTGATATGTCGCCCATTTTACCCTGCCTCTCCCGAAGTCCTAATGTCTCTTTCTTTAATTGAATGCTGCATCGGGCTTCCTAGAGCTAATTTTGCTGGGGTTGTCATGTTCGATGCAAGAGCAAAGGATATGGTGGATGCCGCACTTTTTAAAACTCGCTGGCAGGAAATCACATTACACTCAATGTAATTACATTGTTCTAGAAATGTGATTATGTGTTTCAACGACCAACTTCCCATTAAATTACTTCAGATCCGTCTCAATCTATAGGACAGAATCCTCCTGATTTAGATGTTAAAAGTGTAATAAATCCGAGGTGGAACAATCTGCATTTCTATTTTATACTGCCACCTGAAGCTGCCGCTTCCACTGTTGCAATTTCACCCCACTCCAGTAAGACATAGCTCATCTGCTTAACTGGATGGGGAAAACCTGGGCCTCAGCTTTTTGGGATGATTATGGCCTGTAGTTTTGCTGTGCCGTGCAGAAGAGTGCCTAGCTTGGTAATTTCTACACTTTACAAATATCTGGAGGGCTGCCCACATAAAGGAGGGCAAAGATTTGTTCTCTGCAGCCCCAGCGGGAAGGTTCAGATCTAAAGTCCTGCAGGTACTGGAGGGTAGATTTTGGATGAACTTTTGGAACACTTCTTTCTAAAAATACCTCTGTACCATTATTTCATAAAAAAGATGAAAGCGGGTCTGTTGTTGGCATTTGTCTGTCCTGAGAGAGAATGCCTCCAAGGGTGAAGTCAAACCGTTGTGTTATCAGCACTGAAGTGACCTCCTTGGGACGCAGGTCTAGGCAGTGTGCCTGGAGGTCCTAGACTGCCCAGACAACAAGACCCACCTCTTGGCTTGGCTGACGTGGTCCAAGGGAAAGTAGAGCAATATTTTTGGCACTAGCTTGGCTGCAGGAGTTGCCGGAAGGAGGCTTACAAGGTGCCATCCAACCATCTTAGAGACTCCACTCTGGATTTGTGTAGAGATTACTCCTGAGCCTTTTCTTCTCCTGATGATATCCTGCAAGGCAGCAGAGGTTTAGGACCAGAGCTTTCCATCTCCTAAATGGGCTACTTTCCCGGGTTCTCATCTGCCCCTCACTTCCTTCTACAGCCTGTGCAGAAACTGCCTTCTTGACCGTTGGACCCAGTATTGGTCCTGTCTGCTCAATTCACCCATAGGGGAAGACCCTAACTCACTGAGGGTTTGAGACCTATCGGCTTTCCTCATCTGGTTTAGCTGGCCAGTCAAAGTTGTTTCCTGGGGTGTGGCCGCTGTCACATGGTGACATTTTCTACCGTAGGAATGTGTGAGGTGAGAGGGGAGTGCAGGGTGGGGACCAAAGGTGGATAAGATACCCCCAAAGGAGCATACTGTGTCCCCCAACAGAGGTATTATCCCTCCCCTTACACCCAATACCCCCAAATCTATCTATCTATCTATCTATCTATCTATCTATCTATCTATCTATCTATCTACCTACCTACCTACCTACCTACCTACCTACCTACCTACCTACCATTTATCATCTGTCTGTCTGTCTATCTCTATCATCTATCTATCTAATCTGCCTGTTTGTCTATCTATAGGTAAAGGTAAAGGTAAAGGTAAAGGCGCCCCTGACCATCAGGTCCAGTCGTGTCCGACTCTGGGGTTGCGGCGCTCATCTCACTCTATAGGCCGAGGGAGCTGGCGTTTGTCCGCAGACAGCTTCCGGGTCATGTGGCCAGCATGACAAAGCTGCAGCACATGGAAACGCCATTTACCTTCCTGCTGGAGCGGTCCCTATTTATCTACTTGCTCTCTGATGTGCTTTCGAACTGCTAGGTGGGCAGGAACTGGGACTGAGCAATGGGAGCTCACCCTGTTGCAGGGATTCAAACCGCCGACCTTCTGATCAGCAAGCCCTAGACTCTGTGGTTTAACCCACAGCGCCACCTGGGTCCCTCTTGTCTATCTATACACATATATAATAAAAGACATGTAAAAATGTTGAATCACAGATCAGTAGCTAACTGTTACAGGTGTTGCTTTCTTAATTGCCTGCACAAACCTGGCAGCATAGTTTTATTTAGGTTTTTTTTTTAGCACATGCAGTAGTTTAAAGGTTAAGACAGAATATGCCTGCGGAATCCCTGCTGACAGAGCATTTGAAAGGACTGGATAGGAAACTCAGGGCTCCGTTTTGTGTCTATGTCAAATGAGTCTCACCATCTTGGGGGATGACCAAGAATGCTCCTGCAGATGACCTTGTTGATCAAGGTGGGACAGGAGAGTTGAGGTGCTCTTTAAGGTATCCTGGACCTACGTTGTTAAGCGGTGTGCAAATTAATAAAAGGGCTCAGCAGTCAACGGGCAGCCAGTGCAGATGTTCCCTTCATCGGTCATGGGTTTAACTAGATGACTTCCAAGACTTCGAAGAGTATGCATTTTCAAATGAATCATACACACCCAGCCTGGTGTCAAAATATATGCAGATTTAGTTGGTTTGGGCCACAACCTTAAGTGTGCTTTCTTGGGAGTAAGCCCCATTGAACATACTGAGATGTACACAGTGGGGAAAGGCTACAACTCACTGTAATAAGTAAGTTTGTACTTTCTGAGCAGAAAGTCCCAAGTTCAGTCCTTGGTATCTCCAGGGAAGGTTGGGAGAGCTCCCTGTCTGAAATCCTGGTGAGCTGCTGCCAGCCAGTGTCGGTAATACTGAGCTAGCTGGAGCAATGGTGTCAGACTCAGTATGAGGCAGCTACCTAGTTCCCCACGACTTCCTTTTAAGTAAACTCACATAGGATTCTGCTGTAATCCCATTAGTGTTAACCAGTTGATTAAACTCTCTAGTTTCTGCTTCTGTTTCTCTCCTTCAGCCCTAGGCCACAAAGAATTAATATATATATAATTGCAACTGAAGGAAACACAGTGGTATCAAATCCAATTTAAAAGCAAGACTTTCCAACAAAATGCAAGCTGTCAGCAGAAACGTAACAGCCTCGGCTAACAACTTGTCACACAGGAACTAGAGTGTAGTTCTGCTTGACTACATCATTCGCGTTTGTAGTGTCCTTGATGATGACTCACAGCAGCCGGAGGAGCCACTGGGAAGATGACCACTTTAGCCATACCTGGGCCTTAGTTCAAACCCTCAAGAAGTGGCTGTTGGTGCCCTTTGGGATTGGCAGGGGGGAAAGGCAGGAAGACCAACAGTAGGTGGCGCCACAGCCAATGACAGGCAGAGCCAACTAATACTAATTCCCATCCTCCTCCCGGCTGAGTTTTGCAAGGGGATCGCTGAGATTAAGGGAGAGGCAGCCCTCTGCTGCTTATAAATAAGAAGGCAGGCAGGTGGGAGCTGGGGACTGAGATTGGTGGAGCATCACTTGACCTCATTACTGCCCTCAAGTGGTTACTGTCAGGGGTGGGGAGTCTCAGGCCTGGGGGCGGCCATGGGGCCCTCCAGGACTCTCTGTTTGGCCCCTGGGGGCTCTTCCCCAGCTCACATCCCTCACTAGCTATGTTTCATGCACCCATTAAATGGCTGTGCCTGACTGAAATGTGTTATTGAACTCAGCTAATGACTCTTGCTCAGTGCTTCGGAAGTTCATCTTAAAAAGGAATTAATTCCAGTTCACCCCCTCCAAAAAAGGGGGAAATAATTCCATTCCAGTTGAGTTTGGTCCTCAGCGTTCCAAATGCCCCGCTTCACAGTGGAATATGAACAATTGCTTTATTTATTTCTCCAAAAAAATTGTGATCATTAAGCTTAAAGAGCATCATATTTTTTTCAAAAAGCTAAAAACGGCAACTGCAATGGCCACTATCAAACACAGTTAAGTTCGTGTGTATGTATGGCGGAATAAAAATATAAATCGAACTGAATTAAAATTTGTCCAAAGTTCTGCCATACCCCCCCCCCCTCACTCTGTTCAGCTAGAATTTCTAGGAACTATTTTCAGGTGTGATTCAAAGATTTTTGAATTAATTCAGTGAATTCATTAATCTGAATTAGTTCATCCCAAGTACTGATATCATTTGCCTGGATGGAGGAGACTGTGTAGAAGCTTACCTGCTGTAAGAAAGCAACATCTACATTAACAGTTGCTCCCACTTTTGCCCACCATTGACATGTGACCCCTGGAGGGGTTTCTCAGAACCAAATCTGGCCCTTGGGCTGAAAAATGCTCCCTACCTCTGGATTAGAAACCCCAGAGAGAGAGGGCCTCTGTTTGGTGGCTGCGCCCCCTTGTCACTTCCTCATTGCCTAGCCTCGTCCCCCTCAATGGATTGGGAGAGATGGTTTGAAGGCAGGAGTCTTCACCGCATGCGGAGCTCCCTTGCCCTCTGTAGGATTTAGAACAGGCATAGGCAAACTGGGCCCTTCAGTTGTTTTGGAACTGCAACTCCCATTATCTCTAGCTAACAGGAACAGTGGTCAGGGATGATGGGAATTGTAGTCCCAAGGGCCGAGTTTGCCTATGCCTGATTTAGAACCCTGCTTGCTCCTGCTGTTGTGGTCAGGAAAAATATATAGAATGCCCTCTTTTTGCCAAACAACCAGTGATTAAGAAAGGATCAAGCAGGCATGGGCAGCATGTGGCCCTCAGCCTAATTTCCAAAGCTCTCCACAAGCAACCAATTCGGACTTCTGGTGAGAGCAATTCACTTCTGGCAGTCTGCTCAGTGGGGAGGAAGAGTGAAAGAAAAGGGAATGGGTGAAAGAGGACTAATGTGTGTGAGAAAGGGATGAGAGAGAGAGAGAGACCCCACCCACTTTTGGATGTGGCTCCACCCACCTCTGTCTTTGGTCCTGCCCACTGATGGAATGTAGCCCTCAATAGATTATCCCTGAGGAAAAGTCGCTCTGACGGGGGAAAGTCTGTCCACCTGGGATAAAGAAACCTTTTTTGCATATATTTTCACCGGAATACAGAGTGCGGATTTTCTTCTGTAACTTCCTCACGGCATAGATAGTGCTTGACACAAGAAGATGCATGATGGTATTGGCTGTCTAATAATGCAGAAGATGTTTTTCTCTCTTGAAGTCTCAGCAGCGTGACAGCTTTTCTCATACCTGGGCAGAGCAGTTAAATCGTGTTCCAGGACGTGATTAAATTTTTTTCCATTGAACACCAGGGTTCTGTTGTATTAGCAATTAAGACTAAATCATTCCAAATGAGGATAGCTCTCAACCTGGTTTAAATTATAATTTAGCTACAGATTTCCTCGACTCTGAATATTATATGTGCAATAAACTTGCCTGTCAATTCTGGGCCCAAGAGGGTCCCTTAGCAGAATGTCACTGTTGTGCTTGGAAATGAATCTTGAAGAATCTTCAGAAATGTGATAGTTTTGATTAAGCTCCCCCCAGTCTGATGCTCTCCAGATAGTACTGGAGTCCCTTGAGTTGTGGGGCTCTGGAGCAGTTTCAAGAAAGGTTAAATGAACTCCAGAATACTTTCATTCCCACTGGAGATGTTCCAGTTTTAGTTCTTAATTATATCAGCGTAGAATCGTTTTTAACATTTTCTTCTGATTCTAAAGACCAAAGAGCCCTGCTGGGTCAGATCAAGGATCTACCTAGTCCAGAAATCTGTTCTCACAGTAACCAATCAGATGCCCCCAAGAAGACCACAAGCAGGACATGAAAGCACTAGCTCTCCCATTTGTTATCCCTGACAACTAATAGTCAGGGCATTCTGCCATTGATCTTGGAGCTAATAAAATCACCATCTTGATTAGTAGCCATTCACAGTTATGTCCTCCATGAATTTGTGTAGTCTGAGATAATTCAAAATGGAATTTAGCATAACTTCAGCATCATGCAATTTTTGCAAGTAGAATTTAGAATTTTAGACTGCTGCAATGGGCTGGCTCTTGGGAAATCCCCAAAATTTGAGTTTACCAGAGATTCATTGCATGTAGTCCAACTGTCCTTATTTACCAAGAATGGCCTCTAATGTTTGTTGCCCATTCTACCCTACTTTGTCAGTGTATTTGCCTTGGGGATGGGGGTGGCATGTTAGAATGTTGCTATGCAAGGATTTCCCCCCCTAGAAAAAATGGTGCCAGAACTTTTTGCCCACTCATCCCACTGCCACCACCACAATGCACCAAACCATCCCTCTGCCGCAGCCTGCGTCGCTCAACACAGAGCGCTGTGCCAAACGATGGGATACATGCAGGAACTCACCAAAGAGTTCCGGTGAGTTCTGGCTGGAAAAAAGCCCTATTGCTGTGTAAGCTGCAACTCAGGACTCAGCTACATTAGTAAAACAAAGCAAAACAAAACCCCAATGCTTTGGATGCATTATAAACATGCAACACCAGATGGCGAAAGAGAGCAAAGAAAATTCTATGCAATTTTTACATAGCGTTTCTTTTCTTTTATTATAATGATTTAATTTCTGACTTATAGCATTTCCCCCCTGTGTGCCCTGAGTCTTTTGTCTTTGTGTGCCATTCTGCAGGAAGCTGGGGGAGCACAGGTGTGCATGGAGGTGAAGACCAATACTTTTCACTCTCTGTGCCAAGCTATGGGTACATGAGGCTGGCTTGGGAGGCGCAAACCTCAGGCTCCAGGGCAGGGTTTGCTCCCAGGTTACAGGGCCAGCCCTCTCATGAGGCAGAATGATACAGCTGCCTTAGGCGGTAGATACCAGAAGATGTCGGCATCCCGCCGATTGCCTTTAAATGAGGCTGCTCTGCACCTCCTAAGGTAGTCTTCTTCCTCAGGTACAGTGGAGGGTGATGCCCTATTGCCAGTGGTTGAAAGGAGATTCAGCAGCCAGCCTGGTCAGATTGCTAGATGTGAAAGTGGGGAGGGGGCATCTTGCCCTTCACGTCAGGTTGCAAGTAAAGGGGCTAAGCTCTGCCTCCACGGCTGAAGTCAACAATGCTTCTAAATACCAGGAGAGGAGAGTGCTCTTGTGCAGAACCAGTGCCTGATGGTTTGGAGGTGCAGTCCCTCCACTGGTTTCTGGGATAGCTCAGTCAGCAGAGCATGAGACTCTTAATCTCAGGGTGGTGGGTTCGAGCCCCACCTTGGACAAAAGATCCCTGCATTCTACAATTCTATAAACCTCCTATGGTCCGCAGGCAAATTGGCAAACAGGAGGGCTCAGGTCCCCTTTTGGCTTCATAATTTCCACCTTTTGGCTTTCCTGCCAAGCGTTCTGGTTTTCCTTTCCCTTTGTTTGCCAAAGCCATGCGAAGTGCAATGCTCTAATAAGCTATTTCATACCTCCTGCATCCTGGCATGGCTGACAAGGAGGAAGGGGGGGGGTGTTAGACAATGCATCTGGAAAAGGTTATATAAAAATAGCAGCAGTGGAAAAATTAAAAAAGCTCACAGGAGCGATGATGTGTGTTTCAGGTACAGTTTTAAAAGGAAAGCTTTGTGGAGGTGTTGGATGGGAAGGGAGAGGGAGAGCACAAAATGCTCGCAAGCCCAGTTCAGACAAACGGGGAGCCTGTTTGTTTCTACAATCTGAGTGAGCTGTGGTGAGTCTTTGGATTGCATATTCTCCTCTATCCTCTTTCATGCCTGTGAAGGGAAGATTGGAAGCTTTACAAAACAGAGTTACCTGTGACATACAACATGGGAAACTATGGTTTGATGAAACTCTAGTTAGGAAGAGCAAGTGAATCAGCCATTTCTAATCCTTCTAATCTCCAGCCTGGTTAGAATACAACTTTCTGCATCCCTGAGCATTGGCCATGATGGCTGGGGCTGATGGGGGTTGCAATTTCTGGAGGGAACCAAACTGGGGAATACTGAACTAGAGTTTGAAGAAACCACAGTTTTCCAGGTTTGGGCATCAGGTAGAACTGTGGCTTGTTTAAAATTATGAATGGAAGCTTCTGGTCTCCTTGGAGTGGCAAACTGTTTTCAGACCGAGGGCCACATTCCCTTCCAGATGACCTTCTGAGGGCCATGTGCCAGTGATAGGCGGGGGTGGGGGCACGAGTGGGCAAGGCCACCCAGCAAACTTGACAGCCAGCTGGAAAATTTGAACCTGGTCTCCCAGGTCCTAGTCTGACCCTTTAACCTCAACACCACACTGGCTTAGTAGCAGTAGTATTCAGATTTTTTTTTTTAAAAAACACCCACTAAAAAGCCTTCAAATGTGTTGTTGTTGTTGTTGTTGTTTAGTCGTTTAGTCGTGTCCGACTCTTTGTGACCCCATGGACCATAGCACGCCAGGCACTCCTGTCTTGCACTGCCTCCCGCAGTTTGGTCAATCTCATGTTCGTAGCTTCGAGAACACTGTCCAACCATCTTGTCCTCTGTCGTCCCCTTCTCCTAGTGCCCTCAATCTTTCCCAACATCAGGGTCTTTTCCAGGGAGTCTTCTCTTCTCATTAGGAGGCCAAAGTATTGGAGCCTAAGCTTCAGGATTTGTCCTTCCAGTGAGCACTCAGGGCTGATTTCCTTCATAATGGATAGGTTTGATCTTCTTGCAGTCCATGGGACTCTCAAGAGTCTCCTCCAGCACCATAATGCAAAAGCATCAATTCTTCAGCGATCAGCCTTCTTTATGGTCCAGCTCTCACTTCCATACATCAGTACGTTTCCGAGCACAATTCAAAGTGTTGGTGTTGACCTTTAAAGCCCTAAATGGCCTCGATCCAGTATACCTGAAGGAGTGTCTCCACCCCCATTGTTCTGAGGTCCAGCGCCAAGGGCCTTCTGAGAAGCCAAGTTACAGGGAACCAGGCAGAGGGCCTTCTTGGTAGTGGCACCCACCCTGTGGAACTCCCTCCCACCAGATGTCAAAGAGAAAAATAACTACCAGACCTTTAGAAGACATCTGAAGGCAGCCCTGTTTAGGGAAGCTTTTAAAATTTGACGGACTATTGTATTTTAATATTCTGTTGGAAGCTGCCCAGAGTAGCTGGGGAAACCCAGCCAGATGGGCGGAGTATAATTAATATATTATTATTATTATTATTATTATTATTATTATTATTATTATTATTAACCTTTCCCCATGCCTCCCCCGCAAATGCTTTACATTGAGACATGGTCTCTTTCACAAGGCTCCACAGACAGTTTCCTGTGAAGAAGTGACCTTATGGTGGATAGTCACTTGCATATCACCAAATGATAGAAAAGACCATCATAAAAGAGAGAGAAGAGGACACAGAACATTTCACTTGTAAATTATGTCCATTGATACAAAGGCACATGAGCACCCATAGAGCAATAAATAGTGGTAGGTTGGGCGGTGGCTTGGTGAGGGTCCACAAATCCTTCTGATTGTGCTGCCTGAGGGGGGTTGTCCTTATACCCAACAGTTTCTGATCACAGGTTTGGATGGCGCTCTCTGAATTTCACTGATTCCCCCCTGCATTACTCTGCTTTGACTAAAACACAGGTGTTGCACAAAAGAGGAGGCTCTCAGTTTGATAATGTATCAGATTCAGTGCTTAGATTCTGGTGTCCAGAAAGATTGTAATGCGTGCGTTCATGCACTTTGGGCAGTGGAGAACTACCCAGTGGAGGCTCACCCACAAGAGGAAAGGTTGTCCTGCCCCACCTGTCTGTCTTCTGTCATGGGCTGGCTGGATTCAGAGGAGTGGTGGGAGGCACCAGCGGGGGAACCCCCAAGGGAACTGCCAAGGGAAAAAAAGGCACAGAGCCCAGGGATGGGATGGTGGGATGACAATGAGTGGTCAGAGGGAGACGAAGGAGAAGACTGGGAAGAAGAGGTGTGGGAAGCTGAAGAGGTAACAGAATTTAGTGGGCAGGAAGAGGCTGCGATAGAGAAGTGAAGGTATGAAGAGGGCAGAGCAAAGACAGACAAGATGAAGAAGCCTCAGATTGCTTGGGAAAGGACCGAGGGAGGAGGAGACTTAAGGAGACTTAAATAACTGTGAGAACACATCATGTCATTGGGGCAAGAGCTACCGGGAAGAGTTGCTGTGCTCAATAGGACTGGCATTTTCAATAGAGCCATCTTCACTGGCACCATGCGAGTTATTACCAACCCGCTCCTGCCATCTTACATTCAACTGAGCCAAGGGGGCAGCACTGTCTGTCATCTTCCTCCTCCTTAGTCTCAGGGTTGCCGTTTTCAGAACTCAGCAGGGAGGGAAAGAAGGCAAAAGGAGAACAATTTGTCTTCCTGTTATTGGCTCTGGTGCCACCTGCTGTTGGGCTCCCTGTCTTCCACCCTCCCAGTCCCAAAAGGCACCAGCCACTACTAGACTGGCATGATGCTAACCTGGGAAGACAGTGAATGAAATCTGCATCTGTAGCAGACAACCAAGCATGTCTGCTGGAAACCCAGGAGGTTTTCTGTAAGGAGACGGCACCCCTGCAGGCCAAAAGCAAATAGCCAGTTGACAGGAGACGCATTGTCAGCAAATCTCTTCAGAAGCCCAGTTCAGTAAAAATAGCATCACTGAGTGTCCTTGGATGGACAAGACATGTGTTGCATTGCATCCTGGCTGAAGGGCTGGGAAACGCGGCAGTTGGCTTTAGCAGATGGGAGTGTCAGCATTTATCGGATCTGGCCTGTTAGGGACGAAGGACTGGGCTCTGAAATCACACAGTGGGTGGCAATGGGAATTATGTAAACATGCTTAGCTTCCACCGAATCAATGTGACTTATGCACTTTGCTGCAAATTGTGTGTTTTAACAAATTCTCGGTCCGGTATACCTGAAGGAGCGTCTCCACCCCCATCGTTCTGCCCGGACACTGAGGTCCAGCTCCGAGGGCCTTCTGGCGGTTCCCTCACTACGAGAAGCCAAGTTACAGGGAACCAGGCAGAGGGCCTTCTCGGTAGTGGCACCCACCCTGTGGAATGCCCTCCCACTAGAGGTCAAAGAGAACAACAATTACCAGACCTTTAGAAGGCATCTCAAGGCAGCCCTGTTTAGGGAAGCTTTTAATGTTTGATGGATTTCTGTATTTTAATGTTTGATGGATTTCTGTATTTTAGAATTTCTGTTTTGTTGGAAGCCGCCCAGAGTGGCTGGGGGAACCCGGCCAGATGGGCGGGGTATAAATAATAAATTATTATTATTATTATTATTATTATTATTATTATTATTATTATTATTATCTTCGCTCTTCCTTTGACCTGATGGGTGGACAGCCTGGGTGGAGGCAGGGAGTCAGAGACAGGTGAATGGTCTGAAAGTTCAATGGAGGTTGTGTGGCAAGTTGCTCACATTGAGTATCTAGGCTGCAGTTGGCAGCTTTAGAGGAGCAAGTTGAATTCTACTGGAACGCCTGTGGTGCTGGGAAGCTGCAGTACCACCCACTGGCCATTTGTGGCAGCGGTGCTGTGGTGCTGTGGAAACTTGGAGAGTTGCTTATCATGGGTTGTGCCAATCAAAAAATAGATGAAATAGATAAGAGGGTAGTCTGGCTTGTGGAGAAGAGAAGATCAGTCCAATCCATTTCATATACTTAGAGCTGAAACTGAACTTGGACCAAACTTGAAATAGTTTTTGATGGAGTAATGAATGCTAAGTTGGATAGATGATCAGAAAGAAAGGAGAATTTGGAGGTAACCCCACAAGAATGTTTGAAAGGAATTAAATCCCTATTCCAAATTGGTATATGGTGACAAAAGCACCCCTATGATAGACTGTAAAGCACCCAGGTCTTATTTATTTATATTATTTAATAATAAGTGGTTAGAATGTTAGGGCTTTAAACCTAAGACGCTGGCAAAGTAGCAATGTCACATGATTTAAGTTGTTAAGTTGTTAAGATGCTCAGTATATATAGAGCGTTTTTTTTGTTTGCCTGTGGGGTGTGGAGCAGTCATGTCTGAAAGCTCTGGAGGTGTTTCTGTTATCTGTTTGCAATAAACCTGTCTGTAGAAAGTTGGGCTTACGTGGGTCGTTTCTGGCAAAGCTACAAGGTTTTTTACCACAACAAGAATCCAGCCGCTGTGCTTGATTAATGCTCTGCAAAGAGAACTGTTTATGGTCTGCGCAGCACAAGCGTTTCACTAGACTAGTGCAGAAAAAACTCTTAGGTTATGGACTGAGTCATGTTTTGGATTCTAATGTTGTGGACTCTTACGTTTTGATGGCTGTATTGTGTGCAGAGACAGTGAAAGTGGCTTCGGATGTGAGAAGACCTGCTTATCAAATAATACAAACCATAAAAAATTGTTTGCTTGATTCCTTAGTCTTTATGCCTTTTCATATAAAGTAACTTCAGCCTTTCAGCAGCAGATGCAGCTCGGGATGCTGTGAAGTACCAAGTGAATATGAGCAGAACTTGGACAAATACCACAGCCCACCTTAAGAGGCCACCCACCTTGATTCTGCTCCCAGGCACCCTGCCAGCCTATATCTACTTTAGGGAGGGATGAGCAGAAGAGTGCTCACCCCCCCAAATGAATTGGAGCCCACCCCACCCCTTGGACCAGAGCAGGACCAGCATAGCAAATGACATTAGAAACATCTTCATTTTAGAGCAGGGAATTCCAACGCTGTCATGGGTATCAGTGTGCCTGCCAGTACCTTCTATGGCGCCTGTGAAAGTAAATATCCCATCAAAAATCCACAATGCATGAGAGACTGTTAGCTTTTTCTGCATAGTTCCTATCTGCATTTGCTTGGCCTCTCCTACATACCTCCCGCGGTAGCCATTTTGTGTTGTGCCACACCCCTACAGCAGCCATTTTGTGACTGGTGCCCTCAGTATTTTCTCAGAATTCCAGATGTGTCCATTGGCTCCAAAAAGCTGGTGACCTCTCATTTAGAAAGAAGGTGGAGAGGCCCACTGGGTCTGTTTCTGCTTAAGAGCATGGGAGTTGATCACTCCCTATGATCCAAGGGATAAAAAGATGATGCCAATGTGGGAATGCTCTTTCGAAGGTTGAAATCATCCCACCATTTGAGGTATTTTCTGCGTTTGCCTGAAACATACAAGGGGACCTGATTCATTCTGGGGACAACCAATCTTCTGCTCAGTCAACCCTAAGGACAATTGTTTATATGTAAGTGCTATGGGGACCAGCAGCCACTACGGTCACCAGGAGGCTTCACCCTCCCTCTGTCATATGAAGCCTCATTAAGAGGCAAATCTATGAACCAGGGTATCTATCTATTCTCCTTCAAAGTGGTTGCATCTGTAGTTCCTTGTGGATTGCACAGCTTGCTTCATTTTAATTCTGATTAAATATTTGAACAACCTGCTCCTTGACTCAATGAGCGGTTTGTCTTCCTTGGCAGTTTGCCCAACCAGGGAACCAGGGACAGCCACCAAGGGTCTGATTTGCATCTCGCTGAATGCTAGTCTAAGCTTCCATGATTGAGGCTACAGGGTAAGGACTGGGGGAAGGGGAGCTTTCTAGGAGAAATGAATGAAAGCTTCCTCGATAAGCTAAATCCAACCAGAGAGGAGATCAACATTGTGAGAGACTCGTTCCAGAAGGAAACAAATATTCATTCTCTTTTAGATGTGGTTCTTTCAGTTTTGGGGGTCACACACACACACACACACACACACACACACACACACACATGTTCTTAACTGGTTCCAGTTAAGGGCATAAGAAGTTCAGACCGAGACTCTCCTGTAAGTCACGGGCTATTGGATGCCTTTAGTACCTGCCTTTCTGAATGTGCATAGTGAATGGGCCTAGTTTCAGTTGCTTAGTGACTGCAGGGTGCATTTTCCCGTTATTTATTAATTAATACATTTATATCCCAACTCCAAGGAGCTCAAGGTGGCGTACATAGTCTTCCTTTCCTCTCTATATTACGCTCACAACAGCCCCATGAGGTTAGACTGAGAGACACAATGTGTGTGCATTCTTACAACACTTAGGTTCACGTGTTGTGAAGCAGCAGGCCAGTCGATGTTCCTGTGTGCATAAATTAAGAATATATGCTCCTGGACCATCCACTGGGGCCTTGGGTGAGATTTATCCTTCCTGCAAAAGGCATCATGTAGAACTAACGCTGTGTCTGTTGTTTTCTTGGTAGAATTAAGGCTGCTTCAGGTGTGAAGATAATAGACATCCGAGTCAGTGATCCGGACCAGTGGGGAGTTCAACAAGACATAGACAATGGGAGGACACAGACCACCGCCACCATTGTATGTGAGCGCATCAATCCAAATGCAGAGAGCAGGTAAGAAATCCAAGCTGTGCTGCAATGTAGCTGCCGCTGCCATTTCTAGCTAAAAGTCAGCGGGGAAGAGTTCAGATACTTTTATTGATATTTACCCTTGAATAGGAATCAATCTCTTTTTGTATTTCCAACATGAGCACAGCTTTTGAGTGCTGGAAAAATGTTCCAGGACTGGGGGCAACAAAGAGTCTTGTGGTGATATCTTAAAGGCTAACAAATGTCTTACGGCAGAGATCATGGGTAGGCAAACTAAGGCCGGGGGGCTGGATCCGGCCCAATTGCCTTCTAAATCCGGCCCGTGGATGGTCTAGGAATCAGTGTTTTTACATGAGTAGAATGTGTCCTTTTATTTAAAATGCATCTCTGGGTTATTTGTGGGGCCTGTGAGGTGTTTTTATTTAAAATGCATCTCTGGGTTATTTGTGGGGCATAGGAATTCGTTCATAATTCCCCCCCCCAAAATATAGTCTGCCCCCCCCAAGGTCTGAGGTACAGTGGACCAGCCCCCTGCTGAAAAAGTTTGCTGACCCCTGGCATAGATGTTCATGGACTAGTGCATGGGTATCTGATGAAGTGTGCATGCACACGACAGCTCATACCAATGACAAACTTAGTTGGTCTCTAAGGTGCTACTGGAAGGAATTTTTTTATTTTGTTTATAGTGCATGGGTAGTTTTTCCCCAGTCATAGAAACACAGCAGCGTGGCTTGGATTCCCTTTTCTTGCCCATGGAGCTGTCCAGCAGGGCAAGGAACTGACCGAGACAAGACTGCTGAAATATGCAGAGAAGCTGTTCTGCCTAGGAGTTGGGCACAAGGAGATGTTACACCAGCAACAAGATAAGAATGTAATAGCTGGCCTGGCTGCCTGTCAAAAAGTCAGCCTGCAGTAAATCACACCGTTCAAGTTGGAGTTAACTCTTTAATAGCATCACCTTGGTAGGGATAGATGACTCCTTCAATCTTGCTTTCCCTCATTTCCCCCACTTTAAGGTGAGTTCTCTACATTTCCACATCAGTTTGCATTATTTTTCCAATATATTAAAAGGTCCTCAAGAAAATTCACCTACAAATTTATACTAATATACATGCCTTTGTATGCATTTTTGTATCCCCCTCCAACATAATCCGTGGTTGTGTTTCGCGAGATAAGCATCATTACACGCACTCTCATCTTGGTATCTGCATATTTCTCCATATTATTTGGCTGGAGAACTGCATTGCAAAATCCAGAGAAGCATGAATTTCAAATGATAGCTGTGTTTCGATTCACATACTGTTTTGGAAAGATGCACCTTTAAATGGGAAGAGAATAAAATTTCTGCCCCCATCCCTACCTGTAGGACAAAAGGTCATTTTGAATCCTAGTTCTGTCTTCTGCGGCATTGGACTGAATATCTTCCCCAACCCTCCCTCCCTGGTGCTGGAGAGCTGCAACTTGGGATGATGGGAGCTGGCATCCAACACCATCTGGAAGGCAAAAGTTAGCTGTCCCTTGCCTGAAGTACAGACTTTGACTGGAAACCTATAGTGTATAAGGCTCCATTTATGATCCCACTCAAATCATTCTTTTGCCCTTCTGCCTTGTCATTTGCCAACCACAGCTATGGGATGGAATAATGTTTTAAAAACAGCAGCCCTATGGAAAGCAAGCCTTATGAGGAACGGTTGAGGCTAATTGGAGAAGACTAAGCAGTGGGACAAGAAGCTACAGTTAGAACTGGATATGGAACAACTGATTGGTTCAAAATTGGGAAAGGAGTACGCCAATATTGTCTCCCTGCTTATTTAACTTATATGCAGAATTCATCATGCGAAAGGCTGGACTGGATGAATCCCAAGCCGGAATTAAGATTGCCGGAAGAAATATCAACAACCTCAGATATGCTGATGACACAACCTTGATCCTTGATGGCAGAAAGTGAGGAGGAATTAAAGAACCTTTTAATGAGGGTGAAAGAGGAGAGGGCAAAATATTGTCTGAAGCTCAACCGCAAAAAAACTAAGATCATGGCCACTGGTCCCATCACCTCCTGGCAAATAGAAGGGGAAGAAATGGAGGCAGTTAGAGATTTTACTTTCATGTGTTCCATGATCATTGCAGATGGTGACAGCAGTCACGAAATTAAAAGACGCCTGCTTCTTGGGAGAAGAGCAATGACAAACCTAGACAGCATCTTAAAAAGCAGAGACATCACCTTGCTGACAAAGGTCTGTATAGTTAAAGCTATGGTTTTCCCAGTAGTGATGTATGGAAGTGAGAGCTGGACCATAAAGAAGGCTGATCGCCGAAGAATTGATGCTTTTGAATTATGGTGCTGGGGGAGACTCTTGAGAGTCCCATGGACTGCAAGAAGATCAAACCTATCCATTCTGAAGGAAATCAGCCCTGAGTGCTCACTGGAAGGACAGATTCTGAAGCTGAGGCTCCAATACTTTGGTCACCACATGAGAAGAGAAGACTTCCTGGAAAAGACCCTGATGTTGGGAAAGATTGAGGGCACAAGGAGAAGGGGACGACAGAGGATGAGATGGTTGGACAGTGTTCTTGAAGCCACCAACATGAGTCTGACCAAATTGTGGGAGGCAGTGGAAGACATGAGTGCCTGGCGTGCTATGGTCCATGGGGTCACGAAGAGTCGGACACGACTAAACAACTAAACAACAACAAGCAGTGATAGGATAGCCATCTTCAAATATCTGAAGGGCTGTCACATGGAAGATGGAGAAAGCCTGTGCAAAAAGAGTTGTTAATTGTCCGTGAGCTGGACAGTCAGAAGGGTTACTCAACATCAAGCGACAGGTTTAGATTTTCCCATTACTGTGGTTGTGACTTGCATTCCGTTTAAGAACTGCATGGTAGAAAAATCACATTAATAGAGAAATATTGAGGTTAAAGGAAGAATGAAATGTAATTTTCATCTGGAGGAGAAAAAAAAAGTATTTTAATTGAAGCAGGGCTGTGTAAAAAAGAGAGGTTAGCCTTAAACTTGGTGAGAATGTTGGAAGTTTGGGCTAATCCGTGAAATTATACCTGTCACAGTAACTTAGTTTTTATTAACACCATTTTCTGCTCCATGTCGAACTTCTAAATTATACAAAAGCAATGAATCTCAAGTTAATTAATACCCTGACCCTTTCCTTTGTGAGATTAGTTTTAATATTTTTTTAGATTAATTAAAGTATGCAAATAGAAAACTCCAGAAGATCCATTCCAGATTTGCAAATATTGTTGCTCTACAAGTAAATATTTAACTTTGATCTTCCTTTTCATTTAGTGTTCCACCTTACCTTGCTGTTAGTTTAGTACTGTGATGGGAAACCACAAGTTTGCGGCCATATGTAGCCTTCCAGGCCTCTCTGTCTGGCCTTTGAGAATCTTCCCAGCCACCTCCCTCTCCCCAAGACACAGCCCTCACCAACCCTGCTTCACACCTTCCTTGAATGCAATGCACCCTTGAACTTGGATAATGGTTGTCCAGAAGGGAATGTGGCTGGGAAAAGGTTACCCACCCCTGGTTTATAAGATTTAGTTACCCATAACAAAATGAAAGGTATTCCCCCATCTCCTCAAAGCCTTCATAGTAGGTCAGTACAGTCTGTTAATCTGCTGCTCCTCTTTGCAATGTAAGAACCTGCTTTTAAGTTCTTGACCCCATAGCTTTCTAAAATTACAGTGGTACCTCGCAAGACGAATGCCTCGCGCAATGAAAAACTTGCAAGACGAAAGCGTTTTGCGATGTGTTTGGTGACTCGCAAGACCAAGTTTTCTATGGCCGTGCTTTGCAAGACGAATTTTTTGTTTTGCGGTTTTTGTTTTTGTTTTTTGTTTTGCAGCGGCAACCGTGCTTCACAAGACGAAGCGACTCGGGAACGAATTAATTTCATCTTGCGAGGCACCAATGTACTGTTGAAAAAGCCAGGTACCAGTATTCTACTTCTGGTAGGCCTCTGAGCATGTCAAGATAACTAATTGGCTTGGAAGAAGAGGCAATGTGTCGGAGATGGATTGCCTCCTGCCCCCAATCTTCATAGAGGGGAAAATAAAAGCATTTCTGAAGTTTGATCCGCCCTTAATCCAAAGAGCTAGGGGCAGGGAGAGTGTGCATGAGAGAGAAGCCTACAGCTGTAGCTAGGATGTGACCATTCCTTTGGAGAGTTTGGGGCAGGCCCTGGTCTGCACGAACACATTTTTTATTTTATAAGTTATATTATAACCTAATTATTTACCAAAATGGAGTCATTTTGGACTCACAACTGTCCATGAAAGTGCAGGTTAGTTCTGTGTCCAAGGCAGCTGTCTATGAGCTCCAACAGGTGCGATGGCTCACACCTTACCTGCCTGCGCACCGCCTCGCCAGAGTGGTGTATGTTCTGGTTATCTCCTGCTTGGACTACTGCAATGCGCTTTATGTGGGGCTCCTTTTGAAGGTGACTTGGGAACTACAACTAATCCAGAATCCTAAGACTAACCCCAACCCTTAGGTTACAGCTGAGAGGGGCATGGAGCTATATCTGAGGGCGAGTCATGCCAAAGAGGGTGGTGGCTGCAAGAGTCTCCCTGCCCACTTCCTCTCTCCTCTGCACCACCTAGGGATTTTATAGAATTTAACCAGGAATGAAAATGAGAGCAAATTGCTGCAATTTGCACGTCTGCCTGAGGTCAGAAATGATGATCTTGTGTGTGAATATTGCAATTCGATGTTTTCTTAGTCTGTGAACATTCATAAATAATTGCATTGTTTTCCCACGTTGTTTTAGGTGTTTCCTCTGGTATGCCCTGACTTTAATGTCCTAATTGAGGAGGTATTTAATTCCATTAGTTCTGGCTGTAGCATGTAGCAAGATGGAGAATGTCAGTTTTAGTGTGAGCTGAACTGCAATGGAACAGAAACACTGCTGGCTGCAATGTGTATAGAATGGGACAGAAATTGCTGCCTCCTTACATAGTGCCAGGCTGAATCAAATGTAATAGGAAGACAGGAAGCTGCTTTGTACTGAGTCAGATCCCTGGTTCAACTGACTGCAAACAGCTTTCCAGGGTTTCAGACAGGGGACAGTCCCAGCCTTACCTGGAGATGTTGGGGATTGAACCTGGAACCTTCTGGTGGTGGACTTGCCCAATAGTTAAAGACTTCTGGGAAAAGATTTATAATGAATTAAAGAGAGTGTTGAAAAACACATTTATTAAGAAACCAGAGGCTTTTCTATTGGGTATTGTCGGTAAAGAAATCCCCAAGAGTGATGTTACTTTTTTCTTGTATGCCACGGCAGCTGCTAGAATTTTGATAGCTAAGAACTGGAAAATACAAGAGATACCAACTGTGGAAGAATGGAAAATGAAAATGATGGACTATATGGAAATTGCTGAGCTGACTATGAGAATACGCGACCAGGGAGAAGAGTCGGTGGAAGAAGATTGGAAGAAGTTTAAAGTGTATATAAAGAAATATGTTAGAATAGAGTAATATGATTAGCTTTAGAAGTGTAAATAAGCTGTAGGTTCGGAAAGCCCTTGTTTTTTCCCTGCAGGACCAATTGCAGTCATCAGCAGTCGTTAACAGCCATCTACAGGTTTACCACTCCCATCAGCCCATCACCCATTCCCACCCCCCCACCCCCTGTATATACATAAGGGTCTGACTCTTCTGTTTCAAGTGTATCTGAAAACGTGTGCATGCACACGAAAGCTCATACCAAAATAAAAACTTAGTTGGTCTTTAAGGTGCTACTGAAGGAATTTTTTTATTTAGGTTCGGAAAGGTTAAAGATAATTATTTGAGGAAAGTATAATATAATTAGATATGAGTTAACAATAAGAAGTAGAAATTGCTAAATTTGATTAGTATGGAACCGCAGTGGGGGACCCGAGGGAGTCCCTTCTTTTTAAATTGTTAAGATATATCAAGATTTGAAAATGGTTTTTCTTTTTTTCTTTTCTTTTTTGTTTGCCTGTTTTGCTGTCTTTGTATGTTTTATGTGGAGGTTTGTATTTTGTTTGCTGTTTTTGTGTTAATGATAAAATCAATTAAAAAAATATTTATATAAAAAAAGAAGAACCTGGAACCTTCTGTATGCAAAGCAGATATTCTGCCACTGAGCTACAGCTCTTCCCCTGAATGTGCTCTTGTTGTCTCAGTTTTGACCTTGCAGTGGGGATTTCAGAACCCTAAATCGTCCCTGTTTGCAAACCACAATACACACTTATCAAGGAAGCCTTGAAATTATATGCATATTTGAAAGGAAAAGCACACTTTGCCGACCAACATTATCAAAGCCTGGGATACCAGCATATGTAGTATGTGTTTGACTACTAAAGAGGTGAATTCATAAACACATTCTGAACAATACAAAAAGCCAGGAAAAGGCTTTAATCTATGAATTGCAACAACCTTGGACAAAATGGATTTCTAATAGAATATAATGTAAACCGCCTGAGACATTGTGATAAGGAATTTAGTTTTTTAAAAAAATGGGGGGGGGAG
Source organism: Zootoca vivipara (assembly GCF_963506605.1). Classification (NCBI taxonomy): domain Eukaryota; kingdom Metazoa; phylum Chordata; class Lepidosauria; order Squamata; family Lacertidae; genus Zootoca; species Zootoca vivipara. The sequence continues at coordinate 5,579,602 of NC_083292.1, forward strand.
AAATATGTGACACGCTTTGCATGAAAGGTCTTAATTTAAAATATCTTAATGAGCACTCAATTTGCGTGAGCAAATTGGAGAACTTGAGATGAAAACCCGGTGATAAGGGATAATACTGTGGATGAGAGGAGGGAAAAGATTAGAAAAGTAAGCATATTTGAAAGGGGTTTGAAAAAGATAGCAAGAGCAGAGAAGAGACAGAGACTGGATTTATTAACTCACTCCCATTGGGCACTGTTGTTTGGGGTACAGTATACAGTATTGTGACTTGTATGGCCAGCAAGAACCGAAGAAAATATCTGTGGTTACGACCATAAGGAGGGGAGAAAGGTGCTTAGGAAGTTAAGGGTACTCAACAGTCAACTTGGAGATCTGGATGAGAGTGCTTGATTCCCTGTCTTCAGGTGCACAGTTCTGCCAAAGTGCTTGATTGAAGCCAAACTTATTACGGCGCACTTGTCTGTGGCAAAGCTAAATGTGTCTGGCAAAAGCACTAGTGGAAACTCATATGATTTTGTTGCTGTTGTTGGCATCCATCTGTCTCGGGTGACAATGGAGATGAATGCACCTTGGGGAGTGAATTCAAACTGTTGGAAGGTTGCAGTGTCTGCTGTGGCTGTACAGACTGACATGGGAGAGACATGTTTTGTTGCAGCTGGGGCAGGTGAAGGCTTCTGGTTGTGCTGCTGCAGATGCACCATGGCGTTTCTTCTCTCTGTGCTCCTCCAAGTGGTCATTCCTCCTCTGGTCACTGCTATGATGCACAAACCTGACTGCCTATCTTTAAGCACTGCGAGGGTTCCTGATACAGTGGGGTCAAGGCTGCGGACATCATTGTAATGGAGAGTTGGTCTGCCAATGAGTGTGGTGCCTGAAGCCAGCCCCCATAAAGTATGTCCTTGGGGATCCTGCCATCTTTCATTCTGTGGGCATGACCAAGTCAGCATAGACATCGCTGAGACAGGAGTGCAAACAGGCCGGGAATGTGGGCTAGGGAAACCACATCCTTTTTTGAAATTTTGCGATTCTATGAGCTACCTCCCTTCCGCACTGTGGCTCCTGACAGTTGCCCCCCTAAGGCAGATCCCACTCTGAATTATTCAGGACTGGGACCCCAAGGATTAGGTGCAAAACAAATTTAACTAAGTGCAGATGAACAGGTGAGATTCTAGATAAGTGGCAACTGGGACTGGAATGTGTAGTTAGCTGGAAGCCTGCTTGCATTAATAGCTTCACAGGGAGCCATTGCAAATTCTGCTCTTGTTTCCTCCTCGTTTCTTTGTCCCTGTTTTGTTTCTGAGACCATCTGAAGGCAAGTACCTGTGGGTGGCACAGCCTCTGTTGCCCGGCAACTTAAAGTACATAAAAGATTGCTATAGTAGCAGAATGGAAACCTTTTGTTCCTGGGGGCCACTTAAGGAGAGCAAGAGAGAGAAGGCAATTTTCAGGATAAAAATGCAAGAGAAATATCGAGGCCTGTTCTTGAAAACACAGTGCTGAGCATAAGGAGATTATATCAGAGTCCTCTTTGTTGAATTTTGAAAATCAAATCAAATACTGTAGTTAAGTCACTTCGATCCACTGTGGTTTAAGATTTTGTGTGTCCTTAGAAAGGGAGTCTGGCCAGTGTAGAGAGGAACGGTGGGTGCCTAGAAGAGGCATGATGCTGGTATTATAAGAATCTTGCCAATAGTGGCTTCCAAACACCAATATAGCCAATTTTAATTTAAAATGAATGGAATTTATGGGTATATGTCCATGTGTTGAGATCTGATTTGGGGACAAGTTTTTGTTATGTTACGTTACGTTATGTTTGTTTAATTTGATATTGTATATTATTTGTAGTTTGATTGATTTAATTTGCCCAGCAAGTTTTGATTAATTTGATTTGTTTATTTATGTTGATTAATTTACGTTGGGTGGCTTAAACATGTAGCTATGTTATTTATGTTATTTACGTTATGTTATGTTATTTATGTTGCTATGTTATTTTATGTTGCTATGTTACTTTATTTTTCCCTGATGTATGTATGCTTTTTAAAAATTTCTCAAATAAAGTCTATTTTAATCTTTTTTTAAAAAAGAATGTTGCCAAGAGAATAATTTGAGGGCTCACCCAACCCATTATTCTGTTTCCAGCAGAGGACAGCCAGACCTCCTGGAAACTCACAACTCACAACTCATGGAGGTCATGGCCTTTTCCTCTTGCTTCCCCTCAGCACCTGCTTATTGGATGTACACTGTCCCTATGTGTGGAGGCACCATGTGGCTATTATGGCTAGCAGGCACTGGTACACCTGCCCTCCCTCTTTCTTGGTCTAATTCAGTGATGGACCAGCAGTGGCCCTCTCAGATGCTGTTGCTGTCCAATGCTAATCAGCCCCAGAAAGCAAGGGCAGAGATAATGAGACTTGGAACCCCTGGACACCTGGAGAGTTGCAGATTCCCTACTTGTGGTCCAATCCTTGTTAGTGGCTGCCACTACCAGCTCTTGTGCTTTTTGAACAAAAAACAATTTAAGCCTATGACATGAATATACCTGTTTATGTGTCTATACCAGCAGCAAAAGCCCACCTAGTCCATCCCACAAGGGTGGGAAAGCAATTAACCACCCTTGTTGCTGTTAAAATCAATTCAACAGCCCCCAAGAGTTTGGTTATTCCATTGTCTCCTGAGACAGATGGATGCCAACAGCTATGGCCGGAGTGGGGAACTTCTGGCCCATGTGGCCAGTTTCCTCATACTATCCTCAAGTGCCCCATGCCTGATGCCCCATGGCAAGTAAGGAGGACAGCTCTAGAGGAACCATTGGTGCTTTGCAAGCCCTTACTATCAGTTGATGGTTGGTGCCCACAAAGCACTGTGCTTTGGCCAGCATGTCAAATTTGGCCTGCAGGCAATGGAAACAGTTCAGCTATGGTCATGGTGACATCAGGTGATCGACAGGTGGGAAACCCCTCCCACCCATCAAAGTTGCCCTTTAGGGGTGGGATGAGGATATTCCACACCAGCTGGATCCAGTTGCCCACCCTCGCACTACTGCCATCACAGCCTCATCAAGCCCCTCCCAGGAACCTTCAAATGATTTAACACCTCCCTGAAATGATCACGCTTTCAGCTTCTTCAGACTGCCCCCCCTCAATTTCAAGCTGAAAGTTTTTGTAAGGATTGGCTGAATTTATGGGTTCAGTTTATACATCTGACGTTAAAAGTGTCTCATCTATGAAAACGACACATCTGCGTTTCTAGCAATGCGGCTGGAAGGACGAGAGGAGATTTGAATCACAGAAGTTCCCTCTTCAGTGAAGGATTTACGTGGGGAAGTTTTGTGGCCTCCCTCCTGCCTGAAGATGTCGGACGTAGGCTCTCTTGGCTCATAAAAGCCTCTGATATTTTGAAGGGGAAATAAATTGCTCTGTCTGGCAGCTCTGGGCAAGCCCAACGTCTCCCAAGTGCTTGTTTGAATCTGTATGTCTGCTGCATGCAGGTTGCCGAGCTCATTTTCAGGCTGAGAGGGAGCAGGTTGCTTAAGAGAAGCGAACCCGGTTCAGGCTGGCATTCATTCCACGTAATTCTCTCTCTGCAAGCTGTCGCAAACTTCCTTAATTATTAATTTTGAAAATATAATAATGTTTTTGGGGGCTGTGTTGAAGGTTCATGGAAATAGGCAGCCTTAAATTTCTTGCAGTGTGTGTGAGAGAGCAAGAGACATCATGTGTGGTGTAATGGTTAGAGTCCAGTTACAGGCGTCACATTATTAAGAAGGTTTCCAGTGTTGTGGAATACCCACACCACTGAAATAATACGAGAGACCCCCATCAGTACTGGCATTCCACTGGCTCTTGAAGATACACATGAACTTCCTGATCTAATCAGTTTAATTACTCTTTTAACTGCTTTAATGGTTATGCTTTTAAACAAGCGTGTTTTATTGTATATTTTGATTATGGATGTTTTTAATGCTTTGATGGAATTGTATGTTTTAATTATGTGTGGCTTTTTTATAATTGATTTTGTAGCCATAAACTGCTTCGAAAGCATTTTGGCATGTAAGTGACATATAAGCAAATAAAAAAAAATTGAGAAGCAGGAACTTGTCTAGAGGAGGGCGGAAAAAAAAAAGGTTGTGAATGAAAAAACCTGAGCACCCAAGTCTTTAAGGTAAGGTTAGAGGAGTTGGATTATGTTTCTTAACTAGTTAAGGGACCCAAGTGGCGCTGTGGGTTAAACCACAGAGTCTAGGGCTTGCTGATCAGAAGGTCAGCGGTTCGAATCCCTGCAATGGGGTGAGCTCCCATTGCTCGATCCCAGCTCCTGCCCACCTAGCAGTTCGAAAGCACATCAAAGTGCAAGTAGATAAATAGGGACCGCTCCGGCGGGAAGATAAACGGCGTTTCCGTGTGCTGCTCTGGTTCACCAGAAGCAGCTTTGTCATGCTGGCCACATGACCCGGAAGCTGTCTGCGGACAAACGCCGGCTCCCTCGGCCTATAGAGCGAGATGAGCGCCACAACCCCAGAGTCGGACACGACTGGACCTGATGGTCAGGGGTCCCTTTACCTTTTATAGACTGCTTCGTCAGCAAAAACCTGTCATTTACCTAAATCATTAAAATATACGTAAGAAAAAGTACTGATAAAATCTAACTTTGAAAAAACCCAACACAAATAGACATGAAATGTATCAAAAAGATAGATAAAATCTGCAGTTTTAAAGGCAAATCTACGCAGTCGATTGTATGTCTGAGTTGGCTTGCCTAAGCAAAGCTTTTTAACAGGCACCAAACACAGCACTGCGAAGGCATCTATCCATTATCAGTGCACAGGGAGTTGCAGAGGTGCTGCCACACTAAAGGATCAATTCCTTGCATGTGTGGAACAAATTATGTGGTGCTTGTAAACGTGCCAGCGCCACAGATCAAAGCAGGCAACAGTGACACGTTTTGGTATTCACGGCAAAAGGCACAACGTCAGTGGTTGTTCAACACATGGCGTGTCCGTTGGGTTGTGGACTCCCTTTCATTGAAAGTTTTTAAAGTGGGGTTGGGTGGTCATTTGCAAGGGATTCTTTAGCTGAGATTCCTGCACTGTAGGGGGTTGGGCTAGATGACCCTTCCAACTCTATGGTTCATTGATTCTATGACATGGAGCTTTTCTCTTAACCCCGCTATGGCATCTAAATCAGCACCTCCCAAACCACAAGGCTCCTCTCCCGGATTGGTCTCCAGACTCTCATCCTATTTCTCTCCCGCAAAGAAGTCTCCACAGGGCTCTTGACACCTGCATTTTTTTTGTCTGGTTTTGGAAAGGGCCGCACTATTGAAACATAAGGCATTTTAAGGGCCGAACTAACAAGGGAGAGGCTGGCCCCGAAGGGGTTTATGGTTTGAAGACGGGGTGTCCGAAGGAGCCCCGCTTTTGCCTGTGAAATGTTGAAGGCTGAGAAGTAGAGTTTTGGAGCTGAAGGGTGAAGAGACCTCAACAGCCTTGAGAATCGTATTCATTCTGGGTTAGGAACAATGAAATTATATGGCTGTCGCCTGCTGGGAATCTAATAGACAGGTAACCACAGGAAGCTTCTACTGACCAGCAAGCTCATAGACTTTCCCCTTTCTATGCTCCTATTTCAGCAGACTGACTGCCAATTCAATAAAATCTCCAGTGGAGACAGGTCATTGTGATTATTGAGTGCTGGTGTCTGAATAATTACAATGCAGCTCGACTTCCAGAAGACCAACCTCCTCCCTGTGCAAACACACACTCCGAGTTGAGACAGTACCGTTCCTCCCCCCCCCCGCCCCATGGAGGTTTATAACATTTTTGTTTAGCTTTGCTCTTGCACAGCTGTTTTATTACAATGAGAAGGAGTGCTTGGAAGAAGTAATAAAGCCTTTGTGACTGGAAACGGAGGACTTGCCACTCTCTAGCAATGCAGTACAGAGCTTTCACAAATCAAACACACACACACACACAGACACACTGATGTTCCCTGGTGCGCCAAAACTGAAATGTACACCCAGATAATGTGCACAAGTGGACAGATAAAGACATACAGTCAGATGTCATTAGTGAAACATGGAGGACTGCAGGATATTCCACTGGAAAGAGGGACTAGTCACATGGTCAGGAAGTGGATTCACAAGGCCTTGTTCTCTTACTATTTCTTACTGATGGGATCACAGAATTGTAGAGTTGGAAGGGACCCCCAAGGGTCATCTATCCCAATGCCTTGCAATGCAGGAATCTCAGCTAAAGGATCCCTGACAGATGGCCATCCAACCTCTGTTTAAAAACCTCCAAGGAAGGAGAGTCCACAAGCTCCCGAGGAAGACCATTCCACTGTCCAACAGCTCTTAACTGTTAGAAAGTTCTTCCTGAAGTTTAGTCAGAATCTCCTTTCTTGTAACTTGAAGCCATTGCTTCAAGTCTTACCCTCCAGAGCAGGAGAAAACAAGTTTGCTCCATCTTCCATTTGACAGCCCTTGAGATATTTGAAGATGGCTATCATGGTATCAGCCCTGAGTGCTCACTGGAAGGACAGATCCTGAAGCTGAGGCTCCAATACTTTGGCCACCTCATGAGAAGAGAAGACTCCCTGGAAAAGACCCTGATGTTGGGAAAGATGGAGGGCACAAGGAGAAGGGGACGACAGAGGATGAGATGGCTGGACAGTGTTCTCAAAGCTACTAACATGAGTTTGACCAAGCTGCGTGAGGCAGTGGAAGACAGGAGTATCTGGCGTGCTCTGGTCCATAGGGTCATGAAGAGTTGGACATGGCTAAATGACTAAACAACATGGCTAAACAACAACAATCATAGGTTCAGGCTAGGGAGAAATTTGGTTTGATTTGCATTTTGATGCGAGCCTACGTAATTCACACTTCCTGAAACAAGAAACAAAATGGGTTGTAGCTAGCTTTCAAAATCTGCATTCCTCTGAATTTTGTGATGCAGTCTCCCACCCAAAGAAGTGCACAAAATTACATATTTTCGGAGAATGTTTGCATGCAGATGCTTATATTAGTGAAAATAACACTCAAGGGTGCATTACGTTAGACAAAGCACCATACAAAGTTGTGCCTATTGGGGAAAAAGTGCATTAAAAATATTTGGGAGGACATTTTAAAAAAAGAAATTTGAAAACTAATGCAGAAACCTAAGACTGGAAAAATGAGGAAGTGAGAGAAACTAAAACTGATAGATTCATCTGCCCTTAGCCATGGTAAGGAATGTTCTGAATCTGGTAGATTGCTGTCAAAATGTGGTTTGTTGACTTGGATTACTGCAATAATACTGGAATGACGTTTGATTCCTTAAAAGAGTCTGCAGGTAGACAAGGAGAGAGTTAAATGTCTCTGTGAAGTCCTGGGTGGGCAGAGCTGGCAATCTGCGCACTGTTTCAATTTGTTGTGATTTGGCAGGTGCAATGTTGGTTTTGCTGGTGGACACAGTTTAATTTCAGGGTAGGATAGTCTGTAAAATTAAGGTCGTAAGAGCGTGCTGGTTGGTTGCAGGGGCAGAAGGGGATGAGATGAATCCCTCCAGCTCCTTTGGGTAAAGGCTGATGATGTGCTGCTCTGCTGTCGCTTGATGTGCTGGAGGTGAGACTTTGCTTCTCCTCTTGGCTATACAGATGGCACTTCTTCGTCTGTAGGACTGAATGTAAGATCTTACGTTGCCATCATGCTCAGGCATGTCCAAAGTCCGTTTTGGGGGGCCCTAATCCAGTCAATTTAATCCGGGCCCTGTGGCAATAAATGTCCTGGGGTAAAATCCTTTAAAAAGCTCAACAACTTTGATGTTCACTTCATCAAATCTGGCCCTCTTTGAAAAAAGTTTGGGCACCCCAAGCGATGGGTAGGGAATCTCAGACCTGGGGGGTCAAATGCAGTCCTCCAGCCTTCTCCATCTAGCCCTCAGGACTCTCCCCAGACTCCACCCCCTCTCAGCCACAGCCTTACCTTCCAAGTTCCGGACTGCAGAATCCGGGACCGGGAGCCATTTTACACCGGAAGTTTCATCGATGTAACTTCCGGTGTTGCTTTGCCCTTCTATGGGCACCCAAAATGGCCACCGCCGGCTTCAAAAGTCGCTTGTACGCATGTCAGGAAGTGTGCCGACGCAACTTCCGGTGTTGCTTCGCCCATCTATGGGCACCAAAATGGCCGCCGCCAACACCGGAAGTCACGTCTATGCACTTCCGGACATGCGTAGATGCGACTTTTGAAGCTGGCGGCGGCCATTTTTGGTGCCCATAGAAGGGCAAATCGGAAAGAAAAAAATGGCCGTCAGCAGGAGAAAAAAACGGGAGACGAAGTGATACAGGGGACCACCGGGAAAAGGTAAGTAAAAAGGGGGTTTTCCCGGGGAAAACGGGAGACTTGGCAGCTATGGCCACAGCCCTTTCCTTCCTAGGCCACACCCTTCACCAGTCCTGTAGTGATTCTTTCCATGCAGCTTTGTCCTAACAAGAGTTGAGCTGAACATGCCCCCCCCAATTCAGTGCCCCTTGGCAACACCCACCCCCAATTCCATCCCTTCTCACCCACAGAACACCTTTGGACGTAGCATCATTCTTGGCATGCAAAATGGTGACCTTTAACTGAAGGTTATTCATGAGCAGGGCCAATACATTTGTTCACCTGTTGCAAAGGGCAAAATGGCACCCACCCTCCCATTGGAGTCAAAACCTATGATGGTGCTCTGCCAGTTGAGTAGCTAAAGGCATCTGGTCCCAGCACTAGGAGACTGAATTCATTAATGGGCTACCACCTAATACTGTTGTTCGCTTGACTTCGGGGTATAATGCAGCTTTTATGGCTGGCAAATCCAGAAGAAATAATAGTGGTTACATGCATAAGGAGAGGAGAAAGATGCTTAGGAAGTCAAGGGTACTCAACAGCCTGCTTGGAAATTTGGATGAGAGTGCTTGATTCCTTGTCTTCATGTACACAGTTCCCCCAAAGGCTTTATGCAATGCTTACGTGAAGCAAAACGTATTACAGCACACCTGTCAATCGGAAAGCTAAATGGGTCCATTGGAAATGCGAGTTGAAACTGGTGTGATAGTGTCATCAAATGCCAGAATCTGTTGCCGTTTATTAGCCTCTGTGTTCCACTTGTGGGTTTTGTAGAAGCATCCAGGCAGCCAGTGTGGGAAACTGCACACTGAGCCCGCCAACCCCTTCAGTCTGTAGGAAGAGAGCTTCTTGTGTGGGCAAGGGCTCTTGAGCTCATGTTCTACTTGTAGGCCTCACAGAAGCCTCTGATTGACAACTGTGATAACAGAAAGCTGCTGGGTCATAGTTGCCAAGTACCCCGTTTCCCCCGGGAAACCCCGTTTTTTCATACTGTTTCCCGGCGGTCCCCCGTATCTCTTCGTCTCCCATTTTTCTCCCTTATATTCTCCTGCCGGTGGCCATTTTTTTCTGCTTTGCCCATTTATGGGCACCGAAAATGGCGGTGAAAGTTGCGTCTACGCACGTCCGGAAGTGCGTAGATGCGACTTCCGGTGTCATCGTCGTCGGCCATTTTAGGTGCCCATAGATGGGAAGTGCGACACCGGAAGTTGTATCTACGCACTTCCGGACATGTGTAGACGCAACGTCCGGTGTCGGCAGCGGCCATTTTGGGTGCCCATAGATGGGCAGAGTGACACCGGAAGTTGCATCTACGCACTTCCGGACATGTGTAGACGCGACTTCCAGTGTCAGCGGCGGCCATTTTTGGTGCCCATAGATGGGCAAAGTGACACCAGAAGTTGCGCCTACCAGTCCCGGATTCTGCAGTCCGGGACTTGGCAGGTATGTGCTGGGTATGTTGAATTCAAGTTGCTTAGGGTTTTGTGAATTAACCCAAGAACCTTGAACCTGGCCTGGAAGGAAATGGTCAACCAGTGCAGCTCTCTCAGCAGAGGAGTGAGAAGTTGTCAGTAGCCTGATCCTGCAAGCATTTTGGCCACTGAATTCTGTAATAGTTTCAGCTCCCGGACCAGATACAAGGGCAGTCCCACATGAAGTTTGTTCAGTAATCAAGCCTCCACTTTACATGCAGTTTTACATCTTTGGCGAAACCGCACTGCTGAAGTGCCCACAGCATGTGTCACGACCAGACAACCTGGCCAAAGGATGCTGGGAATTGCACTTGGTTAAGGGTGCTGAGTGCTAGGAGACCCTTTCCATGGTTACAATTCCCAGAGTTCTGTGGGAAGAGGGATAGACTGTTAAGCCACCTTGGGAAATGTAGCTCTTGGAGTAGAGTAGGGGTCTTCTAAAAACTCTCGGCACCCTTAAGAAACTACAGTACCCAGGATTCTTTTTTTGGGGGGGGAACGATGACTGTTTAAAGTGGCGTGATAATGGTTTAAATGTGAGGTACAGATGTGGCCTTGCTCCAGGTTGGAGGGGTTCAAGTGAAGTGGATTAACTTGGGCTGTGGTTGCATGGGAAACTGGACAAAACCTTCTCCCTGTTTATAGGGTTTCTGCATCCCCCTACTCTTCTTAAGAAAAGTCCTTCCTACACTCAGGGGGAAATTTGCAGCCGAGTACTGGAGGTGATGGGTATCCATTATACCAAGTTCCCCCTCCTCTCCTTTTGAAAATAATAATAAGAAAACGTATCCTTTGGGAACAACCCACAGTTGCATTCTACCAGGCTCAAATTTGGCTGCAAACGGGGGCTCTCTTTTTCTTTTTGCTGTTTTGTTTTGGAAGTGTGGGGCCTAATTATTTCCTAAAAGATTTGCGTTTACCATTTGACTTTTTAATTAGCTGCATGTAACATAGGGTTGGAAGGGCAAAGGTTTGAGAGGAGGGGCTGCTGGGAGTTTCATATGCAAATAGCAGCGCTAGTGTAACAGCGGCAAGGCTTCTTAATTTCAGGGTAGGATAGTTTGCGTAATTAAGGCCTTTTAAAAATATGTATGTGAGCATATATGTATGTGTGTTTGTGTGTGAATATTATACACTCTCTCTCTCTCACACACACAAACTCAGCAGGGACGATGGGGGTGGGAAATAATTTGAAACATTCCACTGGAACATTAATGTGTCACTAACTACACATCTCCGCAGGGAACACAACAGCTCTTTTATATCTTGGATTAAAGAGAATTGCTTTTTGTGAGTCGTTGCTTTACCGGACCTGCAGAATGCGAGGGAGGGTTGTTTTTCATGTGTAATAGGCACATGGAGCTGATTCACAGCACTGGCCCATCTCTACAGAGCTTGGCATAGTGGTTTGAGCAGCCTTCCCAACCGGGCTGCAACTCCCATCTGCCCCGGTCAGCGCCTGGGAGTTGTAGCCCAAAACCTCTGGAGGGCACCAGGTTGGGAAAATCTGGGTTTGAGCAAGGGTAGCCAATATGGTGCTTTCCATGAGTTGCTTGACTACAATTCCTATCACCCTTGACTTTTGGCTCTGCTGGCTAGGGATGATGGGAGTGGGAATCCATTAACCTCTGTAGGGCGTTGTGTTGGCTACTCTTAGGTTAGAGTGCCTGGCATGGAGAAGGAAGTCTCAGGTTCAAATCTCCTCTCTGCCAAGAAGCTCATCAGTTCACTTCAAGCCAGTCTTGCTTTCTCAGCCTAACACACCTCACAGGATTTTTCTGAGGGCAAGGTGGAGGGATAGGGACCCAGGTGGCGCTGTGGTTAAACCACTGAGCCTAGGGCTTGCTGATCAGAAGGTTGGTGATTCGAATCCCTGTGGCGGGGTGAGCTCCCGTTGTTTGGTCCCAGCTCCTGCCAACCTAGCAGTTCGAAAGCACGCCAAAATGCAAGTAGATAAATAGGAACCGCTACAGCGGGAAGGTAAACGGCGTTTCCATGTGCTGCTCTGGTTTGCCAGAAGCGGCTTTGTCATGCTGGCCACATGACCTGGAAGCTGTACGCCGGCTCCCTCGGCCAATAATGCGAGATGAGCGCGCAATCCCAGAGTCGGTCACGACTGGACCTAATGGTCAGGGGTCCCTTTACCTTTTTAAAGTGGAGGGAGAGCCTTGTGCACCAGATGTGAGCAAACTTCCAACGGGGAGCCTACTATTGATCCAGGAACAATGCTCAGGTGCAAATTAATGGCTTGGCATGAAGGACTAAGAGCTAAGGAATGAGATGCTGCTGAGCACATGCTCAGCCCAGGGGGTGGTGATCAGCAGTGGCGTCGCAAGGGGTGGGGGTAGGGGGCGGTGCGCCCCGGGTGCCATGTCTGGGTGTGTGTGAAAAGAAGGCACCCAGTGGGGTGCTCTCCCCGCCGCCCTTGGGTGCGGTGGCCTGAGAGGCCATCGCGCCTCCGCAACCGCATGTGGAGGATCCTTCGTTCATGGTGGCAGCCGCGAGCAGAGGGTCCTGCCACCGTCTGTACGGTGCTCGAGCGGTGCTAGCAGCAAACGGCTATGTACAACGCATGCGCGGGGTTGCACGCATGCGCTGTATGTAGCGACGCTGCAGATGTGCTGTTTATAGTGGTTTGCCATTGGCACTGCTACAGCCGCAAGTGGAGGATCTCGCCACCGCCCGTACGGCACTCAAGCGGCGCCGGCAGCAAACCGCTATGTACGGCACATGTGCAGCGTTGCTACGTACAGCACATGTGTCGTACGTAGTGATGCCACACATGTGCCCTATGTAGCGACGCCATGCATGCGTCATACGTAGCGGCGCCACGCATGCACAGCCGATGGTTTGTCCTGCCCTGAGTGTCGGTTAGCCTTCGTTCGCCCCTGGTGATCAGTACCAGGTTCACACAAATGCCCACTTCTGATTTCCCCCCAAGCTTTCTTTTTCAGCAACATAATTTTGGGGAAGGGAAAACATCTTCCAGCTGTTGCTATAGTTCAAAGCCAATGCTTTGGGGTGGCCTAAGGGGACCAACTCCCAGGTCTGTTGTGCTGGGCTGCAAATATCCTGCCCCTGGTAGCAGCTTGCCTGAATTCACCCTGCAAGATTCATGGTGGAACAGGGATTTGATCCTGCTGGTTCTCTGTAGTCTTGGTCTGATGCACTAACCATGGCTGCATGTGTGGTTAACCTTTCTTCTGTCAATTGCTACATTCCCTTAGGGGTAATCATGGTGTGTGGAAAGCCAGCAGTGGGTGAGGCCAGAACCAAAAGTGAGTGAGGCCTTGTTTCTTTTCTCTCTCTCTCTTTCTGACACCTCCTTCTCTCTTTCCCTCTTCCTCTTATTTGGCATTCCCCTGCTAGTGGAAGAGAGAGGTTGCCCTTGGCAGAAGTCTGAACCATAGCTGCCAAGTTATCCCTTTTTTTAAGGGATTTTCCCTTATGCTGAATAGGCTTCCTCGCGAGAAAAGGGAAAACTTGGCAGCTATGGTCTGAACTGATCACTTGCGATGAGATTTTGCATCAGCGCTGAAAGAGGAGTCACTTCTGAAAGACACACACACACACAGGAATGCAAATGTTCCACTCTGTTAGCTGCTGCCGTGATAGGGCTGCACACTTCACGTGGGTTTAATTGATATCTTGCAAATGAGTAATCTATTCCGAGTAATAAGTGAGTGCTGAAATTACTGCAGAAGGAGTTCTTAATAACAGGTGTTCTGACTCAAGAAATGAGACAAAATGAAAATGAGGGGGGGTAGTATTTCCTCCCTTGGCATAAATGTTGCAATTGTGATCATACGATGGATGTGGCAGGTTCTTGGGTGAATGGTTTGGGAGAAGGATCACTTTGAAATATTCCTGGCACACACATCCTGCTTGAATTTGGACACGATTCTTCTGAAGTGGTATTAGACTTGCCAACCACCCCATTCCCTCTGGGACTCTGGCAGCGTGTAGGATGGCCACTGACACCAAGAATGGTGAACATCTTTCTGTTCAAGGGCCACATTCCCCTATGAGCTAAAATCCCCAGGTCCTTTCACATGTACTGCTGTCAAGCCAGGTGCCCCCCCCCCCCAAATACAGTATTTGTGCATCTGGTCATTCATCTCTAAGTGTAGAATCTTATATTTGTCCCTATTGAAATTCATCTTGTTCGTTTTTGCCCAGTTTTCCAAACTCACTTATTACAAGATAACATGAACGGAAAAGGCAGACTCCGGCCCCAAGCAGCTTACAATCTAAATTATGCCCCTTTCTTCTATATTTACTAATTCTGGTATTGAAAATGGAGTGAGAGTTTCTCAATTACTATGGGATTAAAAACCGAGGAGTCAGAGTTCTATGGCAGCTCTGATGCCTTGTTTATTGATTTATAATTTTGTAATCCAGCCAGTTGGAAGCAGTTGACTCCCGTTTTGACTTCCATTATGGATATGTTGATATGCTTACTTAACAATCAATGCATTAATGTATAAAAGCTAACAGCCAGTTTATTAGGCCTTTAGCCAGAATTAAAACCCACTTGATTGTTGCAAGATGCTGCCATCAAGATTGGCAGGGATTTAAAAGCTGTTGCTTTGATTTATTTGGGTTCCCTTGATGCCAAATATTTTTTTCCAAAACAGCTCAGCATTAACTCTGCCTAAATTAATGTTGGCCTTTTGGCATTGTCCTGACAATACCCCTTATGTCTTAGTTTTAAAGGCTTGATTTGAAAGCGATCATGAAAGTGCTCGTTAACTGCAAAAAAAATAATAAAAAGGAATGGATAATCAAAATTAGCTGTTGATGGATAAAATGAGGCTTTGTTCCTGTCAACAAAAGCAACTTCATTTGCAGTGCAATTCCATTTTGCCGTTGGCTGCAATCCTATAGAGGCTTACTTGGGAGCAAGCCCCATTGCATCCACTGAAAATGCTTTCTGCTCTACACATTTGAAGCAGCATCTTACCACTTTCCCCTAAGAATCCTGGGAATTGTAGTTTTTAAGGGTGCTGAGATTTGTTTGGAGGACCCCCTTCCCCAATTCCATACCCCTCAACTGTCCCTGTCACTCACACAGAATTTAAACCTACAGCAGCAGCAACATATTTATAAAATAAATTTGAATCCAATATGGATACCAACTTGGATTTTATGTGTGTGTGTGTGTGTAGCACATAGGGGCTACCTTTGAAGGTGACCCGGAAACTGCAATTAATCCAGAATGCGGCAGCTAGACTGGTGACTGGGAGTGGCCGCCAGGACCATATAACACCGGTCCTGAGAGATCTGCATTGGCTCCTAGTATGTTTCCGAGCAAGGGACCCAGGTGGCGCTGTGGTTAAACCACTGAGCCTAGGGCTTGCTGATCAGAAGGTCGGCGGTTCGAATCCCTTTGATGGGGTGAGCTCCCATTGCTTGGTCCCAGCTCCTGCCAATCTAGCAGTTCGAAAGCACGTCAAAATGCAAGTAGATAAATAGGAACCGCTACAGCGGGAAGGTAAACGGCGTTTCCATGTGCTGCTCTGGTTCTCCAGAAGCAGCTTTGTCATGCTGGCCACATGACCTGCAAGCTATACACCGGTTCCCTCGGCCAATAATGTGAGATGAGCGCGCAACCCCAGAGTCGGTCACGACTGGACCTAATGGTCAGGGGTCCCCTTACCTTTTTACCTTTACCTTACGTTTCCGAGCACAATTCAAAGTGTTGGTGCTGACCTTTAAAGCCCTAAATAGCCTCCGCCCCAGTATACCTGAAGTAGTGTCTCCACCCTCATTGTTCAGCCCAGACACTGAGGTCCAGTTCCGAAGGCGGTTCCCTCACTGCGAGAAGCCAAGTTACAGGGAACCAGGCAGAGGGCCTTCTCAGTAGTGGCACCCGCCCTGTGGAATGCCCCCCCCATCAGATGTCAAGGAAATAAGCAGCTATCCTATTTTTAAAAGACATCTGAAGTCAGCCATGTTTAGGGAAGTTTTTAATATTTAATGCTGTATTGTTTTTAACACTCGATTGGGAGCTGCCCAGAGTGGCTGGGGAAACTCAGCCAGATGGGCAGGGTATAAATAATAAATTGTTGTTGTTGTTGTTGTTGTTGTTGTTGTTGTTATACATATGGTGCCTTTCCTGTTATGTTTCAAAGGCCTGTTGGAAGAAAGGGGTCAAGTCTGAAGGTGTTGCCTAGATGAAAGTAATGTGAAGGGCAGTCTGAAACAGGGAGGGGGTTTTGGTGGCGGGATGCCACCACTGAGAAGGCGGTTGGAGGATGGATGGCGGCTAACAGATTGAGATTGAATCCTGACAAGACAGAAGTACTGTTTGTGGGGGACAGGAGGCGGGCGGGTGTGGAGGACTCCCTGGTCCTGAATGGGGTAACTGTGCCCCTGAAAGACCAGGTGCGCAGCCTGGGAGTCATTTTAGACTCACAGCTGTCCATGGAGGCACAGGTCAACTCCGTGTCCAGGGCAGCTGTTTATCAGCTCCATCTGGTACGCAGGCTGAGTCCCTACCTGCCCACTGACTGTCTCTCCAGAGTGGTGCATGCTCTAGTTATCTCTCGCTTGGACTACTGCAATGCGCTCTACGTGGGGCTACCTTTGAAGGTGACCCGGAAACTACAACTAATCCAGAATGCGGCAGCTAGACTGGTGACTGGGAGCGGCCGCCGAGATCACATAACACCGGTCCTAAAAGACCTACATTGGCTCCCAGTACGTTTCCGAGCACAATTCAAAGTGTTGGTGTTGACCTTTAAAGCCCTAAATGGCCTCGGTCCAGTATACCTGAAGGAGCGTCTCCACCCCCATCGTTCTGCCCGGACACTGAGGTCCAGCTCCGAGGGCCTTCTGGCGGTTCCCTCATTACGAGAAGCCAAGTTACAGGGAACCAGGCAGAGGGCCTTCTCGGTAGTGGCACCCACCCTGTGGAATGCCCTCCCACTAGAGGTCAAAGAGAACAATTACCAGACCTTTAGAAGGCATCTCAAGGCAGCCCTGTTTAGGGAAGCTTTTAATGTTTGATGGATTTTTGTATTTTAGAATTTCTGTTTTTTTGGAAGCCGCCCAGAGTGGCTGGGGGAACCCGGCCAGATGGGCGGGGTATAAATAATAAATTATTATTATTATTATTATTATTATTATTATTATTATTATTATTATTCGTGTAGTACCCGCCCTGGCCATATTCACTGGGAACATCTGGTGGGTTGGGTGCATGCAACATGGGCTGGTTGATACTGGTGGGGAAGACATTCCTTCAAGGGGTTCTGCATTGTGTGGGGAGCCTCCAGGAGTTCAGGAGTCCCCCCCCCCCCATGAAGGGCGACAGAGATGATGCACTCTTCCCTGCAGTCCCTCCCTTTAAAAAATAAATAAAAACCTGTTGCTGTCAAGCGCAGGTAAAAGTTTTTGAGTAGGAGATAATAGTTGTAAAACATTGGAGGTTTTTAAAGGTCTGCATACTTAGCTGATTGTTTGTCTGTCACGCTTTGGCTGTTAAGAGAACATGGAGACACGGGCCATTTATATGCTGCATTTTTAAAAGAATCATAGTTGTTCATTTGGCACCAAGGGAGCCCAAATTCTGGGCCAAGAGGAGCTGAATTTTGCAACCTGTATAAATTATGCAAATCAAGCAGTTTTGCGCAATTTTCATGAACTGCACAATTTCTGTCTCGGTTCTGTTTTGCTGGTCATCCCGATGATATAGAATCTGGTTTGCTGTCCTAGTTAGAATTTTGACCATATTATTTTTAGCACATGGACTTCAAAGCCACTTAAGTCAGGTTAAAAACAAACGAACGTCGTATTATCCCTGCAAGTATCTCCCACGGCATAAACTTCCCTACGTACTCTGAAAGCATTGTGTGCTTGTGGTGTTTTGATATGTTGAATGATTTTTTATATATTTACAGGCTGAATTTTATATTGTTTCTATGGCTTTGTAACAAAAAATATATTTTTGTATATATATCCTTTTGATTAAGTTCAGAATTGATACATGGGAAGCCCGTTCCCTCTAACAGCAAATTCAGGCAGTGAGTGCCAATGCCAATGAAATCAAAACTTGGCCTCTGAGAAAGAGGAGGACGGTGTCAGCGGGCTTGGGAGAATCCTGGGGTTTGCAGAGGTGCAATTGCTTAAAAGTGTAAGGGAGTAAAGCCATCCTCTTTAATATGTCAAGAGAGACTGAGCATTTTCAGGAGTCACAGACAGTAGACTGACAGATGAAAAAGAAAGACAGAAAACTGAGAGTCAGGAGAGTGGAATGTTTCACACAAACTCCTTACCAGTAACAGTATCCCTGAGGAGGGTATGGGCAGCTGGCCGGCTATAACCCTGGACAGGAACACTCCTGCAGGGAAATTAAGATGAATTTATTAATACGGTCACAGACCAGCATCAGCACGCACAATATCATGAATCATAAAACATATCAAAAATACACAGGACAGTATGAATATAACAAGGATTTGAGTATAAAAATTAAAAATAACTGTTAGCGTACCCCCTGTAGTTAGCATTTGTATCATTTGTATCAAAAATACAAAGGACAGTATGAATATAACAAGGATTTGAATATAAAAATTAAAATTAATTGTTAACGTACCCCCTGTAGTTAGCATTTAGGGGTTTGATCATTATGGGATACCACTTGCTTCCTGCGATTGATTGCAGACACACAGAATTTGGCTACATTTAATGTAGTCTTGGGGTTCTTGTCCTCTAGCAGTAGTTTTAAACTATGGTGTTCAGATTCTTTCATGGCCTTTTGCAAGACAGGTGTAATAAAAGTCAAGCATATATCCTCATAGAAACAACAACGTAGCAGTACATGTGAAGCAGTTTCTACTTCCATCGAGCCACAAGGGCAGACCTGTGCTGTATATGGTTTACCCTCAAATCTGCCCTGCAGTAAGGCAGAAGGGAGAACATTAAATCTGAGGGAAATTAAGATTCACCGCCACATTTTGCCGCTGGTCCCATGTGTACAGTTAGGGAGTGAGCCCCGTTTCGAGGTGCAGACTCTGAGCACATTTATCAGGTTTAGTTTTGATCAAAGACCCCATTGAAAGTCATGGGAGTTCAGCCAGCCGTGCCTATAACTGTTCCATGGTTTTTCATTATGGCTCACTCATGACAAACCTGGGTTAGATCAAGGGCAGGGTGTCTCTGGCTCTGGTAGTTGTTCCCCGGGGAGGCAGGGGCTCAGTTTTGCAATGTCTCTTTTCTGTGGGTAAATGAAAGGCCTGGGGGGAAATAAATCCCCTTCCTGATCACGGCTTGATTTCTCT
The DNA here is from genome assembly GCF_963506605.1 of Zootoca vivipara. NCBI lineage: Eukaryota > Metazoa > Chordata > Lepidosauria > Squamata > Lacertidae > Zootoca > Zootoca vivipara. Next base: position 5,598,716 of record NC_083292.1, read on the forward strand.
TTGCAGTGCAGTTGTGAAGCCTTGCGTGAGTGAAGTAGATTGTTGTCATTTGGAGCCCTTGTAAACAGCACTACGTGTTTTTATGTTTGCATGTCCCTGCTCTGTGTGGCTGATGCACAATTGCCAGCAGTTTTCATCCTTAATTACTCTTTTGCGGTGTTTTGTGCCCTTGGGCCAGGCGCACACACGCACTTGTCTCAGAGAAGCTGCAGGAGGAGCAGGTTAACAGGATATGTTTCTGGTTGATTCCAAGGCTCTAAATTGTTTCAGATTAGTTTTCGTTTTGTTTTATTAAAAAAACACACCACTCATTTCCTTCTATTCCTGCCAAAAAAGAGGGGCAACTGAAAAAGAACAGTTCGGCACAGTGTGTAGTTTGTTGTGGAGACTGAACGTACAGAGTTAGCGAAATTAAGAGGTGGAAAAGAGCAGTTTGAAAAGACACACTTCCCCTTTGTCAGTTATATGAAGCAAAAAAAGCTCACTTTGAATTTTTGCTGCCGAGATAATAAATGATTATATTCTAGTTATGCAGTTCTTATTAGAGGTTCAAAATATTTATTTTTATTCTAAATATTTAAAGAGATATATATTTTAGAAGACACCCATTCTTTCCATTGTGATTTGTTTTCAGCTATTTTTTTTAATGTTTTATTTTAAATTGTTGTAAGCCACCCTGGGACCTTGCAATGAAGGGCAGGTAATAAATTAAAGTAACAACCACCATAGCGATTTATTGCACTTTAATCTAAATCTATGTGTATAGAATGAAAGGCCCACCATCTACCTCTCTATCATCTCTCTATCTATCCCCAATCGGCCTCTTGATTCTGACCTAAGAGCTCAAGCAGGCTGATCCACCCTGGGCCAGCTTGGGAACCCGCCACAGTGCCTCAGATCCAGCCTTAAATTTAGCTCAGGTGTAGTGGCTAATGTTTAACCAGGCACTGCGTCCCTTAGCCCTGCCCACCAACTGACAGCAGGGGGTTCAATTCTGCAGGGTGCTCCTTTGCAAGTGGCTTCTCTGTGGGAAAGAGAGTCAGGCAGTGTTGGGCTCCTACCTGCTCTTGGGAAAATGCAGCCACTGGTTAGGGAGGCCTTGGCCTTTTCATGGGTTATCCTGACTGATGTCTCCTGCCTGATATCCATCTCCTTGACAGCCCCAGATCATTAAACCTAACTAGTAGCAATTGGAGTCTCAACTTAAGTTGAATGATGCCTCTGAATAGGCCCCATCTGGCTTAGGCCTTGGCTGAACCCATTGCACAGCTCATACACACCCACCAAAGGGTTAGCTCATGGGTCGGCAAACTAAGGGCCTCAGGCCGGATCAGGCCCAATTGCCTTCTAGATCCGGTCTGCGGACGGTCCAGGAATCGCCGCATGGATCGCCAGTGCATGGATCACCAGTGTGCATGTTCTTTCCCTCTCCCTCACACGGTGGTGCTTTTCTCCTCAGGGACGGAGCACTCTTGTCCCATGCCGGGCGCCGTCAGCGGCGGGAGTCGGCTCGCCCACCTGCCCGTCTCGGCAGGGCGGCGCTGTGAAGGGGGTGTGTGACGCCGGCTGCTGCTGCTTTTTCCTCCTGATCCTCCTCCCTCTCCTTCAGTCCGCCCTTCCTTCCTTCTCTGTGCCCCTTTTCCACACCACTTCCTCGCATGCTTTCTTCATCACTGCCTGCCTCCCTCCCTCCTCCCTTCCTTCATTCCTCCCATGGTGTTCAGGCAGGTTGTTGCAGCGGCTCTGGGATGGCAACTGGGGCAGGTAAAGTGAAGCACCATCAGGCCTCTTTGTGGGCAGGCGAAAATCATTTATCTCCCCACCAAATATAGTTTGCCCCCCCCCAAGGTCTGAGGGACAGTGGACCGGCCCCCTGCTGAAAAAGTTTGCTGACCCCTGGTTTAGCTACTTAAATCATTTGACTTGTGTTTTGGCTGTGTGGTTATTCTTCTTCCCCCCCTTCTGCTGGAAACTCCAGCAGCGATGAACCAGCCTTATGTGGCAGCACTGAACTGTAATTCTCCTTCAGCCATGATTATACGTCAGCCTGTTGTATCATTTAAGTGGTACTTCCTTCTTCCTGCTGAGAGTGGCTGATTAGATTCTGGTGGGGCTTGGGTCATCTGCGTAAGAGACACTCTCCCCCTTGCCCAAGCGACTTAACAGTGCTATTTCTTTCCTCTGTTTTAACTTCTCAATTGAAACAGAACACACTGCCTTTGGACACTCGCAAACACTCTCAGAGACAGGCATAGCACCCTGGGACAGACAGTCTGAAGGAAGAAATGTGAGCTGCATCAAAGTGTTACAGTGTTCAGAGTTCCAAGTACCCTAAAAAAGGTAAAGGGACCCCTGACCATTAGGTCCAGTCGTGACCGACTCTGGGGTTGCGCGCTCATCTCACATTATTGGCCGAGGGAGCCGGCGTATAGCTTCCAGGTCATGTGGCCAGCATGACAAAGCCGCTTCTGGCAAACCAGAGGAGCACATGGAAACGCCGTTTACCTTCCCGCTGTAGCGGTTCCTATTTATCTACTTGCATTTTGACGTGCTTTCGAACTGCTAGGTTGGCAGGAGCTGGGACCAAGCAACGGGAGCTCACCCCGTCACAGGGATTCGAACCGCCGACCTTCTGATCAGCAAGCCCTAGGCTCAGTGGTTTAACCACAGTACCCTACCCCCCCCTAAATAACCCAATCTTCATTCTGTAGCCACCGAGCAGACTCCGTTATCATTTGAACAGGGATTTCTTGCCTTAGGATTATTTGCTAAATATTGAAACCTCCAATTTATTTTTAAAATTTTTATTTTATTAACATAGATGTGAGTACATAAGTCTCAAGCAGAAATACAGTGGTACCTCTAGTTACGGACTCAATCCCTTCCGGGGTGCTGTTTGCAGCCCCAAAAGTCCATAACTAGAGTGGCGCTTTTGCGCATGCACGAAAGCGCAATAGAGTGCTTCCGCACATGCACAAAGCGCACGGAATGCTTCTGTGCATGCATGCGCGGCGAAACCCGGAAGTAAACACTTAAACACATTCTTAACATGAAAAAACGCAACCTAAAGCGACCATAACCCGAGCAATCACTGTATACTGTAAACTGATAGATAACCACAGATATATAAACACACTTAGAAAAGAAGATAACATCATTATAATACTATCTGTTACTTATTGGAAAAGAAATTCTAAACAACCAACTTCACCAAAGAGTAAATAAATATATTATGACTGGGAATCAAGACTCGTCATCATGCTTTTTAAAATCACCACAAAGTTCCTAATAAAGGAATATGTTTCAGCATTATCTTGTACTTTATTATTCCAGTGCATGATAAAAACACAAACTCCACTCTCTATTCCTGGCAGTCTGTCCAGGACTGATGGGAGTTGGAGTCCAAGAATATATCGAGGGCCACTGGTCCCTCACCCCTCCTTTAATTTTTTGCCATAGAGGAGCCACTTTGTGCATTTCCATTTCCTTTGTCCGCTAATTGTTTTTAAGTGTAGTTACACCCTTGGAGGCTTCAGGTTAAGAAAAGAAAGGAAAAGATGAATAAAGGAAATAAAAAATAGCCTGCATTGAAAGAAGGATCCAATTGGCGCGCCTTGCAAGGAAGCGACGGTACCCGCAAGTGTATTTTTAGCGCACGTCTTTCATTTCTCAATGTCAGCATGAGCCACTTTCTCCACATATCTTTTGGACCAAATGAAAGAAAGCTGCTCTTTTTTTGCTGCTCACGCTGCTGCCTGTATTCAGTCAGTTTCTCTCCTGCTCCCATGTGCACTTTCTCTCTTCTCAACTACCTGCTTCGACTTGCAGGGCTCAGCACATCTTAATTGCACCAGCTCAGGTTCCAGGGCTCCAGGCTGATTCCGACCTTGGCGGAATGGGCAGGTAGCTGAGGCCAGGATGTGGCCAGCTCTTCTGGAGTGCCATCAGAATGGAGGGGCAAACAGGAAGTAGAAAGCTAAGCCGGTGCTGTGTGTCGGACCCTTAGACTCCATGGATAGGGATCCCAGGACAAAGAAGGAGGGGGTGGTCTTAGGGATCCTGAAACCGGCATGGGATCTGGCCACAGGAAGAAGATTCTGCAGGCTGCCATCTGGAGAAGGTTAGCCATTGACTCTGCCCCGCCTGAAGGATCAGACTCTTACAATGAGGAACTGCGGTTGTAGTTGTAGGTGCAGAGAATTAGTCTAAATAGAGAATGATTATACTGCAAGAACTCTAGTGTCAACAAGTGCTTATAACAGCGATGGGAAACAGACCTCCAGATACTGCTAGATTGCAGCTCCTATGATCCCTGAACAATTTGCCATCCTGGCTGGTTCTGGAGTCCAGCAACATCTGGAAGGCCATTGGTTTCCCACTTGTGACTTAGAGTAAGGCTTAGCACAATCATTTCATGGCTGCCTGACCATGTCTAGCTTGTGTAGAGAGAGACCTTGTGTCCTTAGTCTAAACTTCTCCTGACTCTGGTATGCTAGAGCCACCAGGAAAACTGCTGGGTGGACTTCTAAGCATTACAGGAACCACGACTCAATGTTCTATAACATCCCTTACCGGTCAAGTGCATCTCTCCCCACAGTAAGATTCCAGCTGCAAAGGCATACTAGGATGTTCCAAGTAGCAATGGTGAGAATATGGTTTTGCTTAGCTTGTTTTGCGGAAGGTCCAGTATAAATGCATCAATAATGTGCTATTATTGCATCAGTGACATGTTGCAGAATACCCCCCCCCGAAAACCCATCTAGAGTCATCTAGAGAGAAATAATAATAATAATAATAATAATAATAATAATAATAATAATAATAATAATAATTTATACCCCCACCCACCTGGCTGGGTTTCCCCAGCCACTCTGGGCGGCTTCCAACAGAAAAATGAAATAAAATAATCTATTAAGCATTAAAAGCCTCCCTAAACAGGGCTGCCTTCAGATGTCTTCTACAAATCTGGTAGCTGTTTTTCTCTTTGACATCTGATGGGAGGGCGTTCCACAGGGCGGGCGCCACCACCAAGAAGGCCCTCTGTTTGTCAATGTGGACAAACTGGTGATTTTTTGCAAGCAGTGCCAAAACAATTGCTGAGAAAGGGAAGGTTTTCTTTCTCCAGTGCTGATGCAAAACTTACCCTCAAATGGTGAATAGTTTTCATCTGAGTCCTCACGAAATGGAAATAGCAGGCAAATGTTTTGACAGGGGAGCTCTTGAAAGAGCAACCCTTTGTATACTCTGAGAGCCAGCAAGTCGCTTCTTTGCCGTTTTGTTCAGCTTGCTTTTATCCACCTTTCAAAACAGCCCCGTTCTCCCCGCCCTGTAAAAGCATATGTTTGATTTCCTTCATCAATCTAAGGTACTGTGGAGAGGCTGCTTCTCCTGAGCTGAGCGTGATGGCGCAGCCTTCAATTTGTTAACACCCCATTAACACAAACACTATTAGTCCTGCGATCCTGGCACCGTTAATTAATATTTCTATGGTTTATTCTAATCACTCAGAACTGGGAGCCAAGCCAATGTGAACAGTAGAGGCTTCCAGTACAATAAATGCTGTGTGTGTGAGCACTGCTTTTAGTTCACCCCTCAGTGAACCTGGGAGCCACAGCTAGAATAAAATTTCACATTTCCCCCCTTCTTCCTCAGGGATATAAAGTGTGTGTGTGTGTGATATAGGGTGGCTGTCTATAAGCTCCATCTGGTACACAGGCTGAGACCCTACCTGTCCGCAGACTGTCTCACCAGAGTGGTGCATGCTCTAGTTATCTCCCGCTTGGACTACTGTAATGCGCTCTACGTGGGGCTACCTTTGAAGGTGACCCGGAAACTGCAATTAATCCAGAATGCGGCAGCTAGACTGATGACTGGGAGCGGCTGCCAAGACCACATAACACCAGTCCTAAGAGACCTACATTGGCTCCCAGTATGTTTCCGAGCACAATTCAAAGTGTTGGTGCTGACCTTTAAAGCCCTAAATGGCCTCGGTCCTGTATACCTGAAGGAGCGTCTCCACCCCCATCGTTTAGCCCGGACACTGAGATCCAGCGCTGAGGGGCCTTCTGGCAGTTCCCTCACTGCAAGAAGCAAAGCTACAGGGAACCAGGCAGAGGGCCTTTTTGGTAGTGGCGCCCACCCTGTGGAATGCCCTCCCATTGTAGGTCAAGGAGATAAACAACAAATTGACATTTAGAAAACACCTAAAGGCAGCCCTGTTTAGGGAAGTTTTTAATCTGTGATATTTTAATGTATTTTGCTATTTGTTGGAAGCTGCCCAGAGTGGTGGAGGAAACCCAGCCAGATGGGCGGGGTGTAAATAAATAAATAAATAAATAAATAAATAAATAAATAAATAAATAAAATTCAAATAGGAGATTTCCTGCTCTGAATGAAGTTAAGGTGCAAGCAGTATGGGGGGGGGATGAGAGCATAAATATCACAGTCCAATTTAATCAGCTGATTTGTGGCTTTCTCTGAGCCATGGGAAATTTGAGGGGTTTCATGAGCACAGGTGGAGAATCTGTGGCCCTACAGACATTGCTGCATTCGGATCCTATCATCCCTAGGGCAATGACCATCCCATGTAGTATGGAGAAAAGTTGTTCTCCCTCACAACACTAGAGCTCAGAGACATCCAATGATGCTGAATGTTGGGAGATTCAGGACAGACAAAGGAAAGGACGTCTTCACACAACACTTAGTTGAAGTATGAAATTTCCACCCAAAATACGCAGTAACGCCCACCAATTTGGATGGTTTTAAAAGAGGATCAGGCACATTTACGGATAAGGCTCACCCTGAAGGCTACGGTCTACATCCTCTGTTGGAGGCAGTGTGCTTCTGAATGGCAGTTGCTGGAAGCTACAGGAGGGGAGGGGGGTTGTGAAGCTCAGGTCCTGCTTGTGTGCTTCTGTAGGCATTTGGTTGGATACTGAGAGTACAGGATACTTAACTAGGTCGGCTACTGACCTAATCTAGCAGGGTTCTTGCTCAGAGGGCCATAGGCTCCTCATCCTTGTTTTACAAGATTTTATTATTTACGATTCCTGCATTGCAGGGAGTAGACTAGATGACTCTTGGGGGTCCCTTCCAACTCTATGATTCTACGATGCTCCTATCCCACACTTTGGTCCCAGGAGCTCAGGGCAATGCATGTGGTTTCTCCTCTTAGCCACTCAGAGCTTTCCAAACTTTTCATGTTGGGGACACACTTTTTAGACATGCATAATTTCGCGACACAGTAATTCTGTTTTACTAGCAAACCAGAGATTAAACTAACCCCTTTCCAACCCCGGGAAGAGCGTGGGGAGTGTTCACGCGACACACCTACACACTGCAGCCGACACATCAATGTATTGCGACACACAATTTGGAAAGCTCTGCAGCCACACTTTAAAGTAGCCCAAGCAGTGTGTGTGTTTATGAGAGAGAGAGAGAGAGAGAGAGAGAGAGAGAGAGAGAGAGAGAGAGAGAGAGAGAGAGCATGCAAACCAGCTTGGTGCTTTGTGAAAACTAGAACATCAAGCCTCTTGTGATCTGTCCTCAGCATGAAGCCACAAAGCACAGCTCAGAACCTTGGATAGCTACCAGTGCCCAGGTTGCCCCAAGGAGGTTGGAGACTGTTTTACCCTTCCAGATGTGAAACATGAATTCTTAAAGAAGGCACAGGGAGCCACAGGTTCCGGGCTCACACATGGCCCTCTGGCCCTCTCCATTTGGCCCTTGGGACTTTCCTCAGACTGCATCCCTTTCCTAGGCCACACCCTTCCCCACCCCAATTTATATCCCCTTTCAGTTATTTTTGCCTGTCTGGAATAGGCCCTTGCACCCTAGTCACGCTTCTTGTTTCCCTGGAGGTGTGCATGTGTGCACTGAAACTTAGGTTGCTATACAAAGGTCAAATTCATTGCTCTTCCAGCTTTTGCCTCTAGCTCTGCCTAGGAGGTCAAGACATATGGGTCTTTTTTTGTCCAACAAAGTTATGCTCAGAGTAGACCCACTGAAATGGATAGAGCTAAGCTGGTCATCTCCATAAATTTCAGTGGGTCTACGCTGAGAAGGACTAACATTGGACTCACAACCCATGGACTCCCTTGCCAATTAAGACTGACCCATTAGAATTGCAGTTGAGAGTTTTGTGGACTTGTTACAAATTAGACCATTTCTTTTGCTTTGGCTCTGGGTGCATCTCTTTAAAATCACCCATAGTCACCAGTAACAGACCTAAATTGAGGCTGGATGATGTCAGTAGTCTTCCAGGATGTGTGGGAATTTCTCATTGGGAAAGCTCCCTTCTTGGCCATTGGAAAGAGCATTTTTTGGATACATATGACCAGGCTGGCTATTGTTCCTGCGCCATCATTTCATATTTATGCCATTCAAGCATGACAAAATGTGTGCTGGGAAAAGTTTTAAGATGTTAGCAAATTATATCTAGAAGCTGGTGTGGGGGTTGGGTGGAGAACAAGGATTCAGCAATGCAAGCCCCAGTTGTGGTTTTTGGCTATAGGGTGCCAGGCGTGGTGATATGTATTCCTGAATGAGATGCCCTTTATGGGTTGGATAAAATCAATAACTCATTCCACACAGGATACAGAATCTCACTCTGCTCATAATGAGTCTCATGCTGACCAAAGACCTCTGCTGGCTCTTGGCTGATGACCATTAAATGAAATTTCTTATTAGCAAGTCTTTTTTTCATCAGAGGCCTTCAGTTGGCCATGGGTAGGCAAGGGGAAGGTGAATAATGCTGCAATTGTATACTCCAGCCTTTCCCCAACCTGGTGCCCTCTAGATGTGGGACTGCAACTCCCATCATTCCTTACCTGAAGCCATGCCGGCTGGGGTTGATGGGAGCTGTAGTCCAAAGCATCTTGAAGGCACCATGTTAGAGAAGGCAGCTATACTTGCCTACGTGGGAGCAAAGCCCATTGAACCCAATGGAGCTTACTTCTGTATAGGACTGCAGCATAACAGGTTGAGGGCAGGCAGACAGAGAGGGAGACTTCCAGAACAGAAGAGGAAGGGGGAGGGAAGGCTATATCCCAATGATGGCCAGCCAGATGACTCTGTGAAGCCCACAAGCAGTACAGGAAGGTAATCGCCAACTTCTGATGTTCCTCCCAGAAGCTACTGCTGACTGTAGCCATGAGGACTAGCAACCAGAAGCAGCTTTTCCCTCCATGAATTTGTCAAATCCCATTCTAAACCCTTCCAAGCTAGCAGCTGCCACTGCATCTTGTGGGAGCAAGTCCTGAAATCCTTCATGAAGTAGAACTTTGGTTCTACTGAAACCCTCTGCTGATTGCATGACCCTGAACTACCTGTATAATGGAGGAATGGGGAACCTCAGGCCCGAGCGCCAAATGCGGACCTCCAGGACTCTATCTGGCCCTTGCCCCCCCAGCAACACCACCTCGACGCAGGCCACACCCCTTACCTGTCTTGTTTCACACCCTTTATGCCACTGGAATGCTTCCCTGCACTCCGGTGATGATCCTTGCCTGTTTGGGTGAAAGACAGGGAAGAGTGTATGTAGGTCAGTGCCCTGGATTTGGGCAAAGCCTGAATAACTGAGCTGAATCAAGCCTTTATGGCTGCCTCCAAGTAGCTTTGGGGCTGGATCAGGGCTGGGACAGGTCTTCTCTGGGTTGGCTCAGGTCAGTCTGGGGGATAGTGGACTGAACACAGCCCTAGAAGACAGTTGAGATGTTGCAACAACAAGGGGTCTTGTGGCAACTTGCAGACTCACAAATTTATTCTGTTAGGTCTTCCAGGTGCTGCAAGAACTATTCCTCTGGAGGTGTTCTAAATCTTTAATTTCCAGCTGGATCCATTCCCCACCCAAATAAGCTATCCAGTGCAATATTACATTTAGGTTTAAAGTGTGGTTAAATATTCACCCCTTCCTCGTCTCTGGGTAAATGAGGGTTTTTATATGGGTTATCTGACAGTATGGAATCTGTAGCCTCCCAGCCCAAATAATTTTGGAGAATTGCCTGTGTAAACACACAATTAAAAGCAATTTTCCAAGCCTCCTGATTATGTTGATTTTTGTTTTCAGCACACCTGGCTGTACCGACTCCTTCGATTCCATCACTTAGGCGGTAAACAAGTGTGTCCTAGTGAATAATGTGACAGATGCAAATGAAGATGACACATTGCAGGAAGGGGGGGGCACACACACACACACTTGCAGGGCTGGGAAGCTGCTGTTTTTCAAAACAACTGGAGTGTGGGAAAACCTTCCCCTTGAATCAGAATCTTTTACAAACATTTTATAAACAGAATCTTTTATAAACAGAATCTTTTATAAACTAGTCTGTATACAAGGTCCAGTCCACTCCTAAGGACAGGAGTACCTCAGTTCACATAGTCAGACAAATCAGGGGTCAAGAAAGCCCAGGATTCAAGGTCGCAAGAAGCAGCAAGGTCTGGTCAGGAAGGACAAACGTCATTTCCAGCAACTGACTGAGACTGAGGCTGGGAACCCTGCTTAAGAAAGCTGGAGCCAGCTGGTTCTCATCAGGAGCAAGAAGGCTGGTCAGCAGCAGGTGGAGTCAAGTCACTGCGCCTTCTGCTCTTTCAGGCTGCTGCTCAGCAGGTGAAGCTGACTCCTGGTCCATGACGTTGTCCCTGCCAACACTTGCCTGGTTGACAATTTTAGACCTCCTAAGAACTCTGCAGCAGAGACGGGGAAACCTGTGGCCCACAAATGTCACTGGACTCCAACTCCCATCAGCCCCAGTCAGAGTGGCCAATGAGGAGGGACAATGGGAGTGGTAGTTCAACCACATCTGGAGGGCCACAGGTTCCCATCCTTGCTCAACAGCAGTGCCTCTTAAGCTCCTTTTGTGAGTTGCTTGCAAGAAGGGGCAAAGTGTGCAGGAAATGGCCATGGGGCTGTTGTCATTGGACCAAACCCCAGTGATGCTCAGCTCCTTCCATCTTGCTGCTGCTATCCAGATGTTTGAAATGTGGAAACCTTCACATGTGGATGGCCATGCATGTATCCTGTATTGTGGAGAAAAATCTGACCTGGTGGAGGGTACCTTCCTAGGTTGTTCTGCATTCCAGCACATATATTTTGAATCTTCATGTCTGTGAGGGACAGGGACTACAGACAGCCCCCTCCCATCCTGAGAAGTAGTTCCTCCCCGAGTACCAGCTGCAGCGGAGAGGGAGAAGAGTCCAGCGGGGAAGCAGGAAGTAGAGGACATGGCTCTGGCAGGGTCGCAGAGCCCCTGCTCCGCTTGGGAGAGGAAGAAAGGGAGAAGGAAAAGGGGAGGAGGGAAAGCACGGAAAGAAGACCTTTCCCTCCTGCTCCGGAATTGCGCAGAAAGAAACGGGGGAGGAGATTTGGGATTCCCAGACTTCTTTGTTGGAAGAAAACGCGGGAATCCCCATTCCAGGGTTCTGACCCAGACTGAGAACATGTATCCTGTACAGCTCTAGCACTGTAAATATTTTGCACACAATAAAAGCATGAAAAGGCAACAGTTTGGAGAGTCGTTGCTCTAGAGTAGCCTCAACGTGCCCTCTGTGAAAATGTCTATATACTATCTGATATTTTATAAGGAGGGAGATCATCTATGATGACTGTACTTCTCTTAACTACCAGCTGGCAAATTGTTCCAGGGAAAACTGGAAGGTCAAGTTAATAAGGCAAAGGAAGCTTTCATTTTCATTGCTGTTTCCACTGCCGCCCTTTCAAATGGCTGCATTGCTGACCCAGTCGTCGCCCCTTTGCTCTGCCGTGGGAAATGGTGGTGATATTAAAAAGGGTTATGAAAATGTGTGCTCCACCTCAGTCTTACAGGTTGGTTAACCTTTATCAAAGAACTCCAGCAGGTGAGCAAGGCACCTTTACTTACCTTGTTGGCACTCTGCTGACTCAACTCTCAGATTCTGCCAGATTCTACTTAATGAGAGCTTTTTATTTCTGTTTGTTAAAAAAAAAGGTTGGCTTTCCAGGAATGCTGGTGTAGATCAGTGGCTGATAATTGCCAAGGCCCTTTAAGGGTCAGGAATAGTGGCTTAATTTGCTCCATATTGGCTCTGTGCCAGGGATGGAAGGCTCTGTGGCCTTCCAGATGTTATTGGACTACAGCTCCCAGCATTCCTGACCACCAGCCATGCTGGCTTTGCTTGGGGAAGACAGGAGGAGGCAAACTCCTAAAGGTTGCCCATCCTTGCTGTCTTGAGGGTCAGCCAGAAGCATCACTTCTCCTCTGGACTGTCAAGTTGGACAGCCTTACTCTTGTGTTCCAGGTTCATGTCCTGCCTTGTGCTCAGGGCTTATGGTCCTTACTATTCCAAAGCCTGGCCATGATGATATTGGGTGGAATTACAACATCACACTACCTGTAATTCAATTGTTTTGTAGGTGCAAGACATTTTGCCTTCCAAAGCAATTTCCCCTCTCCCCTCCCTGCGTGCTTTTTGGGGAGGGGGTTCTCCTTACCCTCCAGAGCAGATTTTGGGGAGATGTGGAGAAGGGGGGGGGGAAAGCTGCCTTGTGCTTGCAGGCGTCTTCTGCATTTGGCCCATTGAAGATTTATCATTATCATCATTGATATTGTTACTGTTATTTCAGTTCATTATCTGCCCTTTACCATCAGGTCCCAGGGCGGGTTACAACAATCTGAAATTCAGTATTTAAAACAGTTTAAAGCAAATTTCAGTCACAAGACTAGGTTGGGTCCTGAAAGCATATATCTCAGGTGCCAAAGACCAAGGTAAAGAGGTGTGTGTCTTCAATGTGTGATGGAAACTGTGCTGGACACTCATCTGTGGGAAGGGAAGGTCCACCACCTAGGAGTTGCCACAGAGAATGCCCTCTCCTGGGCCACCCCCCCCGAATTTCTGAGGGCTGGAGGAACTACCAATAAGGCCTCCTCTGCTGAGCTTAACATCTGAGGACATCTGTAGAGAAGGGGGAGGCCTTTCAGATATTACACATGTATCAAGAGGGGAGATTCCGGCTAAACATCAGGAAGAACCTTCCAACAGTAAGATATGTTTGACAGTTTGACAGTCTCCCTTAGAAGGTGGAGGACTTTCCTTCCTTGGAGGTTTTTAAGCAGAGTTTGGATGGCCATCTGTCAGGGATGATCTAGTTGAGATTCCTGCAGTGCAAGGGGTTGGACTAGATGACCTTTGGGGGAGTCCCTTATAACTCTACATTTCTGCGATTCTGTGATAATGTTCTATGCTAGTACAGTGGTACCTTGGTTTAAGAACAGCTTAGTTTATGAACAACTTGGGTGAAGAATGCTGCAAACCCGGAAGTACAGTAGGTGTTTCGGTTTGTGAACTTTGCCTTGGAAGCAGAACATGTTCCACTTCCTGTTGAGTGTGTTCCATTTGTAAATTGAGTCCCCTGCTGCTATGGGAAAAGCACACCTTGGTTTAAGAACGCTTTGGTTTAAGAACGGACTTCCGGAATGGATTAAGTTTGTAAACCAAGGTACCACTGTACAATAGAACACTGAGGCCAACAGAATAAAATGATGGGATGGGGAGGGTAAAGAAGAAGACCCCTGCTGGATCAGATCATATTCTGTGACACTAGCATTCTAAATTTGAACCCAGGTCTCCACAGACCTAAGGCAATACCCTTAACTCAGAGCTAGCCAATGTGGTGCCCTCTGGATATCGTGGGACTACGGCAGCCGGGATGGCCAACAGATTTGTGGGTGCTGACAATATCTAGAGGGCACAGTGGTGCCTATCCCCACATCCCACGTTGGCACCATCATCACATTTCATCATCTATCAGTCTTAAAAATAAAATAAGAACTGCCCTAGGTTTTGGTCTGGTTAGCTGCCGGCAGAGCAGTGTTGCTAGGAAAGCCACAAGATTTAAAAGATGCACAGGCTGAAATGCCATTGTCTAAGAGGGAGCCCCAGGCCAATCGATGGAAGCCTATTCTCATTATGGGGTCGGCCTGACTCCTGCTGTTACGGTGATCCACAGTGCCATCAATATAATGGATTTGCACAGCCATCTTGCACAGGGACCTGGGTGCAGAGACAAAGGAGAAGTCTGTATTTCTTGGGTAGCAGGTACTGGCTAGGGAACATTTCTTTATTATTATGGCTGGCAGGATTGGAACAGCTGCTCGTACCTCCCTCCAACACTGGCCTGGCTGGCTAAGAGTGCAAACTCAGTGTTTGATACATTTGAAACATTCCAGAGTTTTAAGCAGGGAATGTCACAGACTGGGGCTCAGCCAGGAGAGAGTGTGTAGTCACAGGCCTTGACGCCCACTTAAGGCACAGAAAGGAACAACTAGACCTGGCTCCACACTTTGGAAAACTCCTGGGCAAGATGCCTACTGTGGGCCCCATCCCTGACTGGACCTGCCACCTCCCTACTTCCATCCCCACTTTACATGCCCCTCCTTTCTCCCTCTTTGGCAATAATAATAATAGTAATAGTAATAGTAATAATACGGTAATAATAATAATATATTATTTATGCCCCACCCATCTGTCTGGGTTTCCCCAGCCACTCTGGGTGGCTTCCAACAGAAAAATAAAACACAATAATCTATTAAACATTAAAAGCCTCCCTAAACAGGGCTGCCTTCAGATGTCTTCTAAATGTCTGATAGTTGTTTTCCTCTTTGACATCTGTTGGGAGGGCATTCCACAGGGCAAGCACTACCACTGAGAAGGCCCTCTGCCTAGTTCCCTGCAACTTGGCTTCTCGCAACGAGGGAACCGCCAGAAGGCCCTCGGTGCTGGACCTCAGTGTCCGGGCAGAATGATGGAGGTGGAGACGCTCCTTCAGGTATACTGGACCGAGGCCATTTAGGGCTTTAAAGGTCAGCACCAACATTTTGAATTGTGCTCGGAAACGTACTGGGAGCCAATGTAGATCTTTCAAGACCGGTGTTATGTGGTCTTGGCGGCCGCTCCAAGTCACCAGTCTAGCTGCCGCATTCTGGATTAATTGTAGTTTCCGAGTCACCTTCAAAGGTAGCCCCACGTAGAGCGCATTGCAGTAGTCCAAGCGGGAGATAACTAGAGCATGCACCACTCTGGTGAGACAGTCTGCAGGCAGGTAGGGTCTCAGCCTGCATACCATATGGAGCTGATAGACAGCTGCCCTGGACACAGAATTGACCTGCGCCTCCATGGACAGTTATGAGTCCAGAATGACTCCCAGGCTGCGCACCTGGTCCTTCAGGGGCACAGTTACCCCATTCAGGACCAGGGAATCCTCCACACCTGCCTGCCTCCTGCCCCCCATGAACAGTACAGCATGCAGGGCAAGTTGGGGGTGCTGATCTACCTTCTCACTCTTGTCACTGCTTACCTGCTTAGCCTGGGCAGGTGAACAGGCCAAAACAGCAAGGAGGGAGGGAGAGCAGGGTGGGGAGGCTCCAGGGGTCAGCCGTGGGCCCCTCACCGGACTGTGAGCACTGGCATTGGCATTGCTTGTGGGAAATGGTAAAGGTAAAGGGTCCAGTCGTGACCGACTCTGGGGTTGCGTGCTCATCTCGCATTATTGGCCGAGGGAGCCGGCGTATAGCTTCCAGGTCATGTGGCCAGCATGACAAAGCCGCTTCTGGCAAACCAGAGCAGCACATGGAAACGCTGTTTACCTTCCCGCTGTAGCGGTTCCTATTTATCTACTTGCATTTTGATGTGCTTTCGAACTGCTAGGTTGGCAGGAGCTGGGACCAAGCAACGGGAGCTCACCCCGTCACAGGGATTCGAACTGCCGACCTTCTGATCAGCAAGCCCTAGGCTCTGTGGTTTAACCCACAGTGCCACCTGGGTCCCTGTGGGAAATGGTATTGCAGGTCAAATCAGACCTGTGGGCTGGAGGTTCACCACCACTGCACTAAATAGATTAGCCACAAGGGATGGGAAGAATGAATTGTTCATCCCGGCTGAAATATTTCCACTTGAATAAATAAGGTGGTTGGTACCAAGAGAGCTGGCCGCCCCACACTTTTCCATTAACTAAACCAAGGGTTGCTCTTTTTTCCTTCCCCCTTTCAGTTGCCTGATTTATCAAGTTGCAACGTTGTCAATTTTCCAATGTGGCTCCAGCGCTCCAAGCCATTGTGTCTATTATATATAGATGCAGGAGGTCCAAAAAGCAATTTAAAGTGTCGCAAGCAGTCAAATGATTTGGGAAGTAACTAATTAGCCATGTCGAAAGAGTGACAATATTTACTTCTCCGCTCACAATAGCACTGAAGAAAGATTCGCCCTCCCTCCCTTTTTCTTTTCTTTTCATCTACAGCGATTTATGGCAGGAAAATTAAATGCCTCTTGCGAAAGAGCCCAGTGGTGGACATTCGGCAATGGCCATCACACTATAAAGCACTGCCTAATCATCTGCTGTGCTGGAGTAAATTAAATGCCCGTGGGGAGGGAGGGAGGGAAGCAAGGAGAGAAAAAGAACACAGGCGGTCAAAAGTGATATGTTGTAGTGGAAGTCTACTCTGAAGGAGCTTGGCCATTCCAAGACGTTTTGCTGCCTGAGGTGAAGTTCTAGATCAGGGGTGGCCAATCCTTTTGGATCAGGCATATTTGAGGTGTTAAGAAAGTGTTTCAGAAAATGGCTGCCGTGTGGGTGTGGCATAATACAAAATGGCTACTCTGGGTTTTGGCATAAAGGCTGCCACATCTAGAAGAGCAGGAAAGGAGACAGGCTCCCAACCTCAGCCCCATCCACCTTCAGTGAGAAAAATGAGCAATTAACCCAGGGGTAGGCAACCTAAGGCCCATGGGCCGGATGCGACCCAATCGCCGTCTAAATCCGGCCCACGGACGGTCCGGGAATCAGCATGTTTTTACATGAGTAGAATGTGTCCTTTTATTTAAAATGCATCTCTGGGTTATTTGTGGGGCCTGTCTGGTGTTTGTACATGAGTAGAATGTGTGCTTTTATTTCAAATGCATCTCTGGGTTATTTGTGGGGCATAGGAATTGGTTCACCCCCCCCAAAAAAATATAGTCCAGCGTACCACATTGTCTGAGGGACGGTGGCATAGCTGCCAAGTACCCTGTTTTCTCCGGGAAACCCCCGTTTTTTCTTACCTTTCCCCGGCGGTCCTCGTATCACTTCGTCTCCCATTTTCTACCTTATATTCTCCTGCCGGTGGCCATTTTCCCCCCTGATTTGTCCGTCTGTGGGCACCGAAAATGGCCGGCGCTGGCTTGGAAAGTCGCGTCTACGCATGTCTGGAAGTGCGTAGACACGACTTCTGGTGTCGGCGGCGGCCATTTTTGGTGCACATAGATGGGCAGAGCGACACCGGAAGTTGCGTGTACGCACTTCCGGACATGCGTAGACGCGACTTTTGAAGCCGGCGGCGGCCATTTTTAGTGTCCATAGATGGGCAAAGCGACACCGGAAGTTGCGTCTACGCAACTTACGGTGTCACGTGGCTGCCGGTCCCGGATTCTGCAGTCCGGGACTTGGCAGGTATGGACGGTGGACCGACCCATGGCTGAAAAAGGTTGCTGACCCCTGATTTAACATCTGTAAGCAGATGAAAACATTAGCAGGATTTTAATCTCACTTGTAATGCAACAAATACTATGGACAATATGGCTAGACATAAAATACAGATTACGAAATAATGTGCAGTTGGAAATGTTGACAACAGGACCTATGGAGGGGATGGGGGAAAGTCCCGAGATTCAGAGTCACCTTTTTATATGGATGTGTATTTGGTCTGGGAGGGTGAAGGGCCAAGCTGTGCCTAACATTTTCTTTCTTTCTCCTCTCCTGCTTTTGTGCTTGGGTACCTGTTTCCCCCTTTGTGATTTGCAGCTGTCTTATTTTTTTTATGGTACTGTACTTCTTTTAAATGCCTGCTGTTTAAATGCTGCTCTTCTGTTTTTATCACGTTCTGTCATTTGATTTGATTGTTGTCGTTTGACTTTAATGGATGCTGTGGAAGCTGCTCTAGTTTCCGTCCGAAGAAGAGTGGGCTATTTGGGAAGGGCTGTAGCTCAGTAGCAGAGCATCTGCTTGGCATGCAGAAGGTCCCAGAATCTCTAGGGAGGGCTGGGAACGTCTCCTGTCTGAAACCCTGGACAGCTCCCACCAAATTGTATTGACCACACTGAGCTTTTTCAATGGTCTAACTTGGTGGGTATAAGATAACTCCCTATACTTATTAAAAGTTGTTGAAACCTTGAACAATCTACACTTGTCTTTGTTGTGTAAGAACTTATGGACTTTGGCTACTGCAGGAAAGATTAACACATAAATTGTTTGCTTTTATGTCATGTGGGATTTTACTTCTCATGCTTTGGACTTAGATGCACAAACATTGGTTTGTTTGCTTTGTTCTTGATTTTATTATGTCTTTTGTGTTTTATAATGTATTTTTATTTATATTGGTCTGTTTACAATTTCCTCATTTTGTTATTCTTTGTTTTGAATATGGTATGATGTGTAATGTCTTTATTTAGAGAGGATTGAATCCTGACAAGACAGAAGTACTGTTTTTGGGGGACAGGGGGTGGGTGGGTGTGGGGGACTCTCTGGTCCTGAATGGGATAACTGTGCCCCTGAAGGACCAGGTGCGCAGCCTGGGAGTCATTTCGGACTCACAGCTGTCCATGGAGGCACCAGCTCCATCTGGTACACAGGCTGAGACCCTACCTGTCCGCAGACTGTCTCACCAGAGTGGTGCATGCTCTAGTTATCTTCTGCTTGGACTACTGCAATGCGCTCTACGTGGGGCTACCTTTGAAGGTGACCTGGAAACTGCAATTAATCCAGAATGCAGCAGCTAGACTGGTGACTGGGAGCAGCCGCCGAGACAACATAACACCGGTCCTAAAAGATCTACATTGGCTCCCAGTACATTTCCGAGCACAATTCAAAGTGTTGGTGCTGGCCTTTAAAGCCCTAAACAGCCTTGGCCCCAGTATACCTGAAGGAGCGTCTCCACCCGCGTTGCTCAGCCTGGACACTGAGATCCAGCGCCGAGGGCCTTCTGGCGGTTCCCTCACTGCGAGAAGCAAAGCTACAGGGAACCAGGCAGAGGGCCTTCTCGGTAGTGGCGCCCGCCCTGCAGAACGCCCTCCCATCTGAGGTCAAGGAGATAAACAACTACCTGACATTTAGAAAACACCTAAAGGCAGCCCTGTTTAGGGAAGTTTTTAATCTGTGATATTTTAATGTGTTTTGGCATTTGTTGGAAGCTGCCCAGAGTGGCCGGTGAAACCCAGCCAGATGGGCAGGGTATAAAATAAAATAATAATAATAATAATAATAATAATAATAATACATTTACATCCCACCTTTCCTCCAAGGAGCTTAAGGTGGTCGACGTATTTTATCCTCGCAACAACCCTGTGAGGTAGGTTAGGCAGAGAGTAAGTCTCTGGCCCAAGGTCACCCAGTGAGCTTCATGGCTGAGTGGGAATTTGAACCCTGGTCTCCCAGTTCCTAGTCTGGCTCCCTAACCACTACGCTGGCTTTCTATGCCATACCCTGCTACTGCACCTTTGGATTGTGATATTACAATAATAAAAACAGTAATTAAAAAAAGTAAAAAGTTAAAAATTTGAAGAGATGTGGACAACTCACAAAAGGTGGTTTGTAGACATGGCGGCAGCAGAGCTCTCATGGACGCTGCAGATATAAGAATAAACCTCTAGGGCACAGTGTAATTATTTACTTTGCTAAATAACACAGAGTGGCTATGGTTTAATTACTGTAGTTTAGCAATGAAATAGAATTGCTGCTACGATGTTAGCGTCAGCGCCTAGCTTTTAATGAGCCTTTGCAAACACTCGCTTTTACAATATTAGCTAATGTGCCTTTTTAAAATCATCTTTTCGGAATTTGCTGGGGCACCAAGGACGTCGAACATGAACCAGCATGGCTGAAACAGTTGGGAAATTCTACATGATGCATTCTCTCTCTCTCTCCAGCCTCTGCCTTTTTTTCTCTAAAAGATGCAAATCAACAAGGCATTAAAAAGTGAAATAGTACTACGACAAGTTTCAGCTTGTCCGATCCTGAAGGCTGATTCAGCCTATTTTCCCTACGTTGTGATAATTTCTTAGCTGGTGGTGGCAACAGATGAACATATATGGGGCACAGGAAAAAAGCAAAGTGGCAGAAAAGTCGGGGGCTTTTGCAATATATATATGAATGAAATAGAGGCCATTACTAAGCAGGCTCTGGGAAGGACCTTTGGGGCCTCTTTGTGGAGAAAAATGGGGTTCTTAAATCTTATGAGCTGCTTCAGTGCTTGCTGACTGCTATGCTGGCATTAATTGCCAGGGAATAGAGAAATCTGGAGGGCCTCATCTCTAGACAGATGGCAGCTTGCAGTGTTTGACAGCTTGTATTTGTGGAACAGCTGACACATAGACTGAGTTCAGCACGTGGTCAAAGGAAGATGGACTCATTTGCTGGGACATGCTGTGGCTTTATTGATACGCAAACACTAAGACAAAACCACCGCGACAACTCCCTGAAACGAGGTGTAATGTGAAGATAAACTTGAAGCTAATGACTATTCAAAAATAAATATATCAAAATCTCTCGAAATAAAGTAAAAGAGAAAGAAACTAACTTATTCTAAATGACCTGTAAATCAAATCACCTGACGAAATGCCGGCTATATACTCTCGTTTCACTGGAAATATCTTCCTCGGAGGGAAAAAGCTTTTTAGTTTGGTTTTTTACATATCTTAATGTTTAAACTAACTCAAACTAGAGCGATGTACTCTACAAAAACTTTTCAAAAGGTTGAATAAAACAGAGCAGTCGGGGAAGTTTTCCCAAAGAAAGCTGAAATTGTTTTAATGTAAGGTTAGATAACCTCCAAAAATATGAATCAACAGAAAACCATTTTCTTGCGAGATTTAACTAATGGCTGTGCGAGTTTACTAAAGCTAAGGTGCTCTAGTGGACATATCTTGAAGTTTAAACCACAAGCTGCATCAGCTTACTAAAGTAAAAAGGTAAAGGTAAAGGGACCCCTGACCATTAGGTCCAGTCGTGACCGACTCTGGGGTTGCGGCGCTCATCTCGCATTATTGGCCGAGGGAGCCGGCGTATAGCTTCCGGGTCATGTGGCCAGCATGACAAAGCCGCTTCTGGAAAACCAGAGCAGCACATGGAAATGCCATTTACCTTCCCGCTGTAGCGGTTCCTATTTATCTACTTGCACTTTGACGTGCTTTCAAACTGCTAGGTTGGCAGGAGCTGGGACCAAGCAATGGGAGCTCACCCCATCACAGGGATTCGAACCGCCGACCTTCTGATCAGCAAGCCCTAGGCTCTGTGGTTTAACCCACAGTGCCACCTGGGTCCCTGCTAAAGTAAAGATGTTCAAACAAACTGCTATACCGAGTAAAAAGGCTTCTGGTTTTTTAACCATTTACAGAGCTCTTCTTTATACTTGCCTGGCTCACCTAGGCCACATTCATGCCACACACTTAAAGCACTATCATACCATTTTAAACAGGCATGGATTCCCCCAAAGAATTCTGGGAGCTGTGGTTTTTCAAGGATGCTGAGTTGATAAGCGACCCCTATTCCCCTCGCAGAGCTACAGTTATCCAGGATTGTTAAACCATTCTGTATACTGTAGCTATGTGAGGAGCAATTGGGATTACCTGACAACTCTTAGCACCTCCACAAACCACAACTCCCAGGATTCTTGGGTGGAAGCCATGCCTGTTTAATTTTTTTAAAATGCCTTAATAAAATATGTTTTATTTTATTAAAAATAATTTTTATTTCTTTTCCATTTAAACATATATGATCACATCATTATTATCAACTTTACTTCTTTGGCTCTTTAGAGCCTGTTGACTTCCTTCCCTCCCACCTCTTGGCTTTCAAAACTAACCTTTACTGTATATTACAGCATTTTATATATATTCCAATTCCAATATAACTCTTTACTAAATACCCCACAATTTAAATAAATATAGAAAGGTAAAAAATAAATAAATCTCATTACAAGCCTTCAGATAACCCTACTAAAGTTGTTAATTGCTTACAATGATCTTTCAAATATTGTATAAATTTACTCCAGTCTTTTTGGAATACTTGATTGTGCTGGTTTCGGATTTTTCCCATCAGCTTTGCCAGTTCCACAAAGTCCATCATTTTCACCTTTCACTCTTCTTTCATTGGTACTTCTTGATGTTTCCATATTTGGGCTAAAAGGATTCTTGCTGCTGTTGTAGCATACACCAGGCATCCCCAAACTTCGGCCCTCCAGATGTTTTGGACTACAATTCCCATCTTCCCCGACCACTGGTCCTGTTAGCTAGGGATCATGGGAGTTGTAGGCCAAAACATCTGGAGGGCTGTAGTTTGGGGATGCCTGGCATACACGAACAGTCTTTTATCTTTTTTTGGTATCTCTTCACCTGCTATACCCAGTAAAAAGGCTTCTGGTTTTTTAAAATAAAAGTGTTTTTAAACATTTTCTTTAACTTACTATATATCAATTCACAGAAAGCCTTTACCTCTTTACAAGTCCACAACATATGGTAAAAGATACCTTCCTTTTTTTAAAAGCCATGTCTGTTTAAAGTGGTATGATACTGCTTCAAATATATAGTGCAGATGGGGCCTAGAATGGAACTCTTAACTCCATGCCCACCTCCCCTAAGTTACCTTTTCCCTTAAATTAAAAAGTTGCAGCACCCTCACACATTATTAAAATGTGGGAATTATCATATTTGTATTCTGTGAGAGTAGTGAGAGTATTGTTACACACTTTTCCTGTGTTTGGCCTTCCCAGAGACATCTGGGTGGCCACTGTGGGAAAAGGATGTTGGCTAAGATCTGCCTCTGGCCTGATTCAGAAGTGCTTTTCTTCTTCAGATGGGTTGTATCTAACTAAGGCCTACCCAGAATAGATCCATTGATATCAAGTTAGCCAGGGTCATTGATGTCAGTGGGTCTACTTTGAGTAGGACCAGCACTGTATACAGCCCAGTATTTGTCTCTGAAGTGGTCAGGGTTGAGTAGCTGCCTTTCCCTTACAACAGCCATATGCATAGCTGCCAAGTTTCCCATTTTTCGCGGGAAACCCCTGTATTTTGTTACCATTTCCCGCTGTTATCCCGAATTGATTATCTCCCGTAAATATCCCGTAAAGCTCCTGCCGGCGGTTATGTCCCGGCTCCCAACTGTCTGTGCATGTCTGGACATGCGCAGAAGTGATTTCTGGTGCCCAGACATGCAGACATGGGCATCCCAGCACCGGAAGTCGCTTCTTTGCATGTCTGGACATGCGTAGAAGCGACTTCCGGTGCCAGGATGCCCATGTCTGGGCACCGAAAATCGGGCTGCGCCAGCACCGGAAGTCGCTCGTAGAAGCGACATCCGGTGCCATACTGCCGCTTAGAAGCAACTTCCAGTGCCGTCCCGCCGCTGATCCCGGATTTTTCAATCCGGGAGTTGGAGGGTATGGCCATATGAGTTACCACAGGTCTGTCTTAAGCATATGCAGTGCCAGGTTGCAAAGATCTGCCCAGCGCTCCCCCCCCAGGTTGCCCAATCTCAGGTGCACAGGAGGGCGGAGCTGGTCGGCTGCCTCAGTGTCTCGCAGCAGAAGAGCCCGCGGCGGTGCTCCGACAGACGGGCGGGCTCTTCCCCAGACTCAACTCTTGGGCCTGGACTCTTGACCTGGTGCCCCTGAGAGCCCGGCGCCCGGGTGCCCTGCACCCCTAGCGCCTATGGGTAAGATGGCCCTGAGTTACCATATTTTTTCTGTGTATAATGTGCTCCCGTGTATAACATGAACCCTGTTTTGGGGGACTCCAAATAAAGAAATCCCCCATATGCACTATCCATTTATAAGATGACCCCTAATTTTAAACTTGCAAAAATAGGGAAAAAATATAGTCTTATACACAGAAAAGTACGGTAAGTTAGGATGTACAGTTCAGTAACAAAGGTTATGGGCAAAGTTGTGTGGCGTGTCTCTGTATGTGCTGAATCTGGAACCAGGCCATACCCTACAATATTTCTCTGATGAAAATAGGTGCAATGCTGTTTTTTCTAGAAAAAGAGGTGCTGGAACTCACCATGAACACCTCCAAGCAGTGGCTCCCACCTGAGAGGTGCTGGAACTGAGTTCCGGTGAGTTTTGGCTGAAAAGAAGCCCTGGAGATGTCCTGCTCCAAACCTTGCAACATTTCTCTGATGAAAATAGGGACGTCCTAAGGGAAAGTGGGACATTCTGGGATTGAATCAGAAACAGGGATAGCTTCTGTAAATCCAGGAATTTCTCTGGAAAATAGGGACACTTGGAGGGTCTGCCAGGCAGTTCTGGAATCCAGGCAGTTCCAAAACCTGCTGCAATTTATTTTAAAGAGCCAGGTTTCTAGATCTCAGGACTGCAGGGAAAGACCTGCATTGTGTATGCACAATTTATATTAAAATAGTTGCCCTCCCTCCCTCCCTCCCTCCCTTTCAAAACACAACTTTCAAAAGTGGGTTCATATGCAAGACAGCGCTCTCTTCACTAGAGTAAGCGCATGGACAACAGATCCAAGAATTTGATGGAAATGCAATTATCTGTCTTGTTTTGTTTTCGTGTTTCCCGATGGAAGCGGGGGGGGGGGGGAGGGCGGACGTCCCATTAGGTTTTCCTACAGTCACTTTGTTGATAGATGACCTTATCAAAAGCCCTGTCATAGCAAAATAAATTAATTTAATTGCCATGGCTAAACAAAATAGCCTATTTTTTCCAGTTAGAAAAAAACCAAAGGCAATGCGATCTAATCACGTTGCCCTTATTTGTAGTTCTGATATGTAAATTAAATGCATTAAGTGAACAGCAAAATGATTCATAGCTTCCCTAGACAGAGTATAATAAATGTGCTCTCCCTCCCTTTGGTTTAGGAAAACTGATATAATTAGAAAGCAGATAATGTTTCCTTTCTTCTCTCTCTCCAAGCTCCCCTCCCCCATTTCTGTGAAATGAACAAGCCACAGGAGGCCCCTTCTTCATAATAATTAAAGTTGCAGAATAAGCTTTTTATTATCATAAGTATCAGATTTGATAGATATAGTTTTAATTTAGAGTAAACATCTGCGTTACTTTATTGCACTAGGAATGAGGGCTCTCTTAAGGGAATGAGTGTGCTGTGGTGTTATGGGAACTTTTGAGGCTGAAATCCTCTTAACTTGGGAGAAATCCTATTGAACATGGTGACATGGGAGCTGCTTCTGAGGAAGCCGGCACAGGATCAAACTGCAAGGAGGCAGGGATAATGTTTGGAATCCCCAAAGTTTGCCCTAGTTTTTTTTTTAGGGCTTTCTCTTGCAAAAGAGGAGAGGACTGTTGCATCCCCTCTAATGCATTTTGGGGGATGGGGTTGAATTTGTAGGGGGCAGGACACAAAACTTGTCTTTGCCCCCTGACTCTCTACTGCTGCTCACATTGGCCACATTCAGACCATGCGTTTAAACCCATGCTCTGAACTGTCCTGGCTTCCCTCAGAGAATCCTGGGAGCTGCAGTTTGATAAGGGCGCTGAGAATTGTTAAAGATAAAGGTAAAGGGACCCCTGACCATTAGGTCCAGTCACGGACGACTCTGGGGTTGCAGCACTCATCTCGCGTTATTGGCCGAGGGAGCCGGCGTACAGCTTCCGGGTCATGTGGCCAGCATGACAAAGCCGTTTCTGGCGAACCAGAGCAGCACATGGAAACGCCGTTTACCTTCCCACTGTTTATCTACTTCCTATTTATCTACTTGCACTTTGACGTGCTTTCGAACTGCTAGGTTGGCAGGAGCTGGGACCGAGCAACGGGAGCTCACCCCGTCGTGGGGATTCGAACTGTCGACCTTCTGATCGGCAAGCCCTAGGCTCTGTGGTTTAACCCACATCGCCGCCCTGTGTGAGAGTTGCTAGGAGACTCCTATTCCCTTCCAGGAGCTACACTTCCCAGCATGGTTTAACAACAACAACAATACATCAAACATTAAAAATTTCCCTTAAAAGAGCTGCCTTCAGATGTCAGGTAGTTGTTTATCTCCTTGACATCTCACATTGAGGGAACCACCAGAAGGCCCTCGGAGCTGGATCTCAGTGTCCGGGCAGAATGATGGGGGTGGAGATGCTCCTTCAGGTATACTGGGCTGAGGCTGTTTAGGGCTTTAAAGGTCAACACCAACACTTTGAATTGTGCTTGGAAACACACTGGGAGCCAATCAATCTCCCCTTCACAGAGAATTCTGAGAGTTGTAGCTCCTGGAGAGGAGTAGGGGTCTCGTAACAGCTCTCAGCAGACCCAGGAACTTCAGGGCGGTGTGCAGCATTGGTACCCTACAATCGAACTGCTTCAGTTGGCTTCCTTCAAGGAATCCTGGGAGCTACAGTTTGTTAAGGGTGCTGGGAGTTGCTAGGAGACCCCTATTCCCTTCCCAGAGTTCCTTGAGATGAGGGATTGATTGTTAAACGACTCTGAAAATTGTAGCTCCGAGAATAGGGGTATCGTAACAATTCTCAGCACTCTTAATGGTCTACAGCCCCCCGATTCTTTGGTTGCTTAAAGTGGTATCAAGGTGATTTAAACTTATGGTGGCCCACCTGATCTCAGGTGTAGCAGCAGCATGCACACAAACTTAAAGGACTGCCTTTTCCCAGCCAAGAGGCTTACAGCTTCCATCAGAGGTCCTTCTTTGTGTGCCCCACCTGAGGGAGCTTCATTGCAGATCTTGCAGACACCTGTATATTGGATAAGGAATAAATGCATTAATATAATGAAAAAATAGATGTTTTAATGTATTTTAAATATGTTTTAATGTGTTTTTAATCTTTTGTTGGAAGCCCCCCAGAGTGACTGGGTAAACCCAGCCAGGTGGGCGGGGTATAAATAAATTATTATTATTATTATATTATGCAGGGCAGCAGCTGGACATTTTTTGTGTGTCCATGAAATGGCCATTTGCACCAGTACTTGAGTTCTTCAAACAAGGGCAAATGATGTTGCTGAATCTTAATAATAAAAAATAATAAATTAAAAAGGAAAGAATTGAAAGAGAGGTGAGAACTCTATAAATGAACAGTGGCATATATGTTGCTTTTTAAAACCCAGAATTCAACCCTTGCCATAAAGTTTTATGGAGCATTTAGTTCAAGTTAATGGTAGAGAAATAATGACAGCGCTGAAGGCATTGTTTGTGCCCTTTTGGAACATGATAAAATTTAACGCCGCTGTTATTCCTGCAATCTGAATTCATTATTTATGAAGTCCAGGAAAATATGCTGCAGGATGCCTGGTCTTTTTAAAATCAAACTGTATCTGAAGTCTGTTAGCTCAATGTCATTTGAGGTGACATGTTTATGTTTGTCCACCTGCTAGTGTGTGTGTGTGTGTGTGTGTGTGTGTGTGTGTGTGGAGTCAAGAGCATGAGCTGTGAGCCTCAACATCCCTGACTCAAGCTGCATTTCAGCCACTACTGCTCACTTGGTGGTCTCAAATTAGTTGTCGTTCTGTCAGCCTCAGTATTTCCAACTGCAAGATGGGAATAATCTGGGATACTTTTCTCTCTCTTCCAAATCTTAGCAGCCAGTGAGATTTTCTAGGAGCCTGATTGGAGGGCAGAACTGAAACCAGGCTTCACCTGAATTGGTGCCCATTCTTGGGGTGTGTGTGGATCAGAAATACTAACCAAGCGTACTTGGTGGTTGTTCACATTATGGGATGCTGTATGAGACTTGAAAGACAAGCTATCTAAATGGAGCCACCTGGAATGAACAAAGACATAGGATTCTTATCTCATTATACATGATCAAGCTTTCCTTAGCACCTCAGCCCTTGCTTCCCCCCCCGCAAGACCAATTGCAGTCATTAACAGTCGTTAACAGTCATCAACAGGTTTACCACTCCTATCAGCCCATCACCCATTCCCATCTCCCCCACCCCCCACCCTCTGAATATACATAAGGGTCTGGTGGATTCTGTTTCAGTGTATCTGACGAAGTGTGCATGCACACGAAAGCTTATACCAAAATAAAAAACTTAGTTGGTCTTTAAGGTGCTACTGAAGGATTTTTTTTTATTAAGCTATCTAAATGTGGTTAATATTTGTTTAGCTCATTGGAGTGAGGGAGAAAGCATTTATGTCACTGGAAGCTGGTCCATTTGGGTGGATGGGGCCACTAGACTTCAACCTGCCCTGAGCAAACCCTCACTTTCCTTCTTTTTTACTTGCATCCTGCCAGCTTCTCTCTCCTTCATCTCAGGGTTCTCACTGGAGAACTCAACACAGGAAGCTCTGTGTTGGCTTCCCACTTGCGGAATGCTCTCCCCATGGAGGCTTGCCTGGTGCCTTCATGACATATATTTAGATGCCAGATGAAAACATTCCTCTTCTCCTAGGCCTTTGGCTAATTAAACAATTGATGGCTTTTCAAAGTGTGTATGGAGGGGTTATTGCTGTTGTTTGTTACAATGCTATGTAGTTTTGTGTTTTTATATTGTAAACTGCCCTGTGATCCTCGGATGAAGGTGGTATCCTGAAGACCAGCTGCTGGGAACTAAGGGAGGAGAGAGGAGTCCTCCTGTTCTCAGGTTCTGCTTGATGGTTTCCCATAAGGCATGTTTGTGAGAAAAGCATGCTGGAGCATATGGGCTCTTGGCCTGATCCAGCAGGGCCCTTCTTGTCTTTTAAAGGTCCCAGTTGTCATCCCTGGCATGACATGACTAGTTAAAAGGTGCTCTGTCTGAGACCCTGATAGCTACCTGTTGAAGTGGACAGTGTCGAGTGAGATAGACAAAGCGTAATTTCATGATGCCTGTAAGGGGCAGGGATTACAGAGAACCCCCCCCTCTCATCAGGAGCAGCCCGTCTCCAAGCAGTCATGAAAGCGCGGGGTCTGAAGGGGTGAGTTAGGAAACGGAGAAGGAGTGCCAGGGCTCTGGCAGCATTGGAGAGCCCCTGCTCCACAGGCAGGAAGAGAGAGAGGCGGGAAGGGTGGACAGGGAGAAAGCAGACCGTAGACCCTTCCCCCCCGACACCGGCATTGAGGAGGAGGAGAAAGGGGAGGAGATTCACTGTCCCGAGGCTTTTATGTTGGTCAAAGTCGCGAAAAGGGGCAGTGCCGGATTCTGATACGGAATGAGAAGACATGAAACCGACAGCTCACTACACTGTAAATAACGTGCACCAATAAAGACTTTTGAAAGAGAAGTAAGTGGAAGGTTGTTACTCAGGAGTAGTCTGAACAACCCTAACAATGCCCTTGGCCTCATTTCATCCAGGTGGCAAAGAGGCAAGGGGGGTGTCCAAGAGAGAGAGAAGAAAGGATGGATGGATGGAAGGAAGGAAGGAAGGAAGGAAGGGAGGGAGGGAGGGAGGGAGGGAGGGAGGGAGGAAGGGAGGAGAGATGGAGAGTGGTGGCAGAGAGAGGAGGTGCTGTTGCTGCTGCAGAGAGGAAGGTGGCAGAGAAAGAAAGAGAAAGAAAGCCTTGGCAGGGAGAGAGGGTGATGCCAGACCTGCTTTTTTTTTTCTTTTTTCTTTTGCTTTGGCACTGTCCCTCACCTGGATGTGCCTCCTGACAGATTATGTATGCCAAAGGGAATGTGCCTCTCAACAGGAAAGAAGGTTCTCTGCCCCAGTCAGATGTTCTTAAAGGTGAAGGTAAAGGGACGCCTGACCGTTAAGTCCAGTCGCAGACGGCTCTAGGGTTGCAGCGCTCATCTCGCTTGCCCTCCCACTAGAGGTCAAAGAGAACAACAATTACCAGACCTTTAGAAGGCATCTCAAGGCAGCCCTGTTTAGGGAAGCTTTTAATGTTTGATGGATTTCTGTATTTTAGAATTTCTGTTTTGTTGGAAGCCGCCCAGAGTGGCTGGGGGAACCCGGCCAGATGGGCGGGGTATAAATAATAAATTATTATTATTATTATTATTATTATTATTATTATTATTATTATTATTATTACTGGCCGAGGGAGCCGGCGTTTGTCCGCAGACAGTTTTTCCGGGTCATGTGGCCAGCATGACTAAGCCCCTTCTGGCAAACCAGAGCAGTGCACGGAAACACCGTTTACCTTCCCACCGGAGCGGTCCCTATTTATCTACTTGCACTTTGAGGTGCTTTCGAACTGCTAGGTGGGCAGGAGCAGGGACTGAGCAACGGGAGCTCACCCCGCCGCGGGGATTCGAACCGCTGACCTTCTGATCGGCAAGCCCTAGGCTCTGTGGTTTAGACCACAGTGCCACCCACGTCCCTTCAGATGTTCTTAGGTCTAGCAAACCTCAGGACCATAGCAATGTAGGTGTTTCCAGACTGGTGGCTTGATTTGGGGGGGGGGAAGCAAAAGCAAAAACATTTCAGCTCCCCTCCTGGAACATGAGTTTGCCCCAGCGCATACAATTTCAGAAGCGCTCCCCTGTCAGCCCCATGAAATTCTGTAGATAAGATGCTTCAATTTGTAAAAGTAGAGTAATTCGCCTGCCCCTCATTCCCTTGTGACATTTATACATACTTCACCCCCCCCTTCCTCTCATTCATTTGGTTTACTCAACCATTTCTTTCCACATTTAGCTCTGAAGGGCTCCTTGATAAGCTCGCGGCTTTGCTTAAGTAAACTGCTGTGTAGTTTATTTTCTTTTCTCTACCCCCCCCTTACTCTCTGCACTTGATGTGTCTTTGGCAATAAATAAAAACCAGCATCATGGAGCTCAGGGCGCCACGGGAGAGGTGGCCCAATTTCACTGCCGCTTAATTTAGATCGCCAGAAAACAGCCGGCTCGTGTTGCGTGTCGAGAGGCCCGGCCTATCCAATTTGGGGGGGGGGGCGATTTCCCACTTTCCGCCTAATGGGGAACAGGTGATTGTTTTGTTTAGCCTAAGCAAAAGAAAATAAATGCAATGTAATCTGCATTACCACATAGTCGGGACACCTCCTTTGTGGCCCCAGCTAAGTCTGCTTTTCCTTTTATAGCCAAGAGATGAACAGTGCTCAGAACTATGGACATAAGAAAGTAAGAATCTTATTATTAACCATCTGGTTAATATCCTGTGCATACAATGGCCAACTAGGTGCAGATGGCAAGTCCAAAAGCAGGACCTGAGTTCAGCAGCACTGTCTCCAGTTCTGAGCAACTGCATTCAGAAATAAAATAAAAAAATTCCTTCAGTAGCACCTTAAAGACCAACTAAGTTTTTATTTTGGTATGAGCTTTCGTGTGCATGCACACTTCTTCAGATACAGTGAAATAGAAGTCCCCAGGCACTTATGTAGAGAAGGGGTGGGGAGGGGTGGGGATGGGGAGGGGAGATCACTCAGAAGGGTGGTGGAAGTGGGTGATTGACTGACTGATAGCTGTTGATGACCGAAAACGACTGCAAATGGTTTTGCATGAAAAAGCAAGGGTTGAGATGGCTGAAGATCGCTTATCATGTATAATGAGATAAGAATCCGATATCTCTGTTCAAACCAGGTCCCTCCATTGTTTTGAGCTTGGTGATAAGTTGTAATTCAGCAACTTCTCTTTCCAGTCTATTTCTGAAATTCTTTTGTAGTAAGACAGCTACTTTGAGATCTTGTATAGAATGTCCTGGGAGATTGAAGTGTTCTCCTACTGGTTTTTCTGTCTTCTGGTTCCTGATGTCAGATTTATGTCCATTTATCCTTTGGCGTAGGGTTTGGCCTGTTTGTCCAATATAGAGAAATGCATTCAGAAATGTACTGTCTCTGACTGGATGCAAAGCATAACCATCCTGGCTAGCAGCCATTGACAGCCTCACCCTCCATGGATTTGTTTAATTCATTCTTAAGGCTATCCTAATTGGGGTTCGTCACTGCTTCTTACAGAAGCGAACCCCATAGTTTCACTGTGCACTGTATATAATAATAATAATAATAATAATAATAATAATAATAATAATAATAATTTTTATTTATACCCCGCCCTTCCCAGTCAAGACTGGGCTCAGGGCGGCTAACAACAAATAATATCAGCACAAATATAAAAGAAACAATTCAGTTAAAACACAGATTAATACAATGTTAAAATTCAATTTTAAATTAAAAAATCTACGAGTAAGATAAAACCATTATAAAATAAAACCTTAGGGGAGGGTAACCGTGGGGTCAGACTGCGTCAGTCCGAATGCCAAACGGAACAGCTCTGTCTTGCAGGCCCTACGAAAAGATGACAAATCCCGCAGGGCCCTAGTCTCCAGGGACAGAGCGTTCCACCAGGTCGGGGCCAGTACTGAGAAGGCCCTGGTCCTGGTCGAGGCCAGCCTAGCCACCTTGTGACTCGGGATCTCCAATATGTTATTATTTGTGGACCGTAATGTCCTCTGTGGGTCATACCGGGAGAGGCGGTCCCGTAGGTACGAGGGTCCTAAGAAGTATGAAGAAGTTCCAGTGTTATGAGAGAGAGAGGGTGTGTGTGAATCTCCATGGCTGAACTGGATATTTTTTTTAAGTATTTGCTTTGAAATGGGCACATCTGATGTAGCCAAATTAGGAATATTTATTTATTTTGACATCATGCCCTATATAACATTATCATGCGGCTGGCCAAATCACATGGGTCGCTGCAGCCAATCACTGTGCAAACAGTGGGGGCAAATGAGGATGAGGGCAAAGTGGGAAAGGGAAAGTGAGGCCAACGAACAGCAGCCACTAAGGGGAGAAAAGGATGCTTGTGAACCCACCAACCAGTTCTACCACTTAGCAAAACAGGGAGACGAGGGGTAGAGTTTGAGACCCAGCCATGGCTGCAATCTCCACAAAACAGAGGCAATAGCAGAGGAATAGGGGCTGGATGCTGTGCCTCTTCCGGGTCTTGTGGGCAGGGGGGAAAGCATTCCTTTGCAGCGGGTACAGCAAATGGAGCCCTAAAGTAGCACCCAAGACAGCTGGAGCGTGAAGCTGGGTAAATGAAATGGAAGAGGAATTCAGGGTCTTCTGTTCCTTTGTTTACTCCTTGAACCATAGACCACTATTCCTCCTTCCCATGTTCATAGCCCCGAACACAGTTGATACCAAATTTGGGAGTGGTTGTCAGAAGATGAACTTCTCCAATTCAGAATCCCACATCTCAAGAACTAAACCTCTCTAAAGTTCAGGCCCAGATCCTAAACAGGTTTACTATTGTTACCATCAAAACCTCTCTGCCTGCCAGTCCTTGCCTCACATCCTCACCGGCAACTTTCCCAGGCAAATCTGTCGCTTCTCAAGCTTCCTAGTCCAATTCATTCAGCTGGAAAACATAGGAAACTGCAACTCCTGTGCACCCCAGTGGGAGACAATGTTTAAATATGGGGCTTGTAAGGCCCCCTTATGTCCCCAGAAGTCTTAACCTTGTGAAGTGGGGATGGAGAGCTGGTACCTGAGTGCAACCCCAGGGCTTGGTTTGCTTGAGCTCTCTTGGAAAAACTTGGCTTCTTCTGAGAAATCCCAGCCCCTGGTGCATCGTGCTGAAGGCTAACCATACACCACATGGATGTGGAAGGTGGGGCACCCTTGACAGAATTGTAGTAGACCCTACCTGCCTGCAGACTGTCTAGCATGCTCTAGTTATCTCCCGCTTGGACTACTGCAATGCGCTCTACGTGGGGCTACCTTTGAAGGTGACTCTGAAACTACAACTAATCCAGAATGCGGCAGCTAGACTGGTGACTGGGAGCGGCTGCCGAGACCACATAACACCGGTCTTGAAAGATCTACACTGGCTCCCTGTACGTTTCCGAGCACAATTCAAAGTGTTGGTGCTGACCTTTAAAGCCCTAAATGGCCTTGGTCCAGTATACCTGAAGGAGCGTCTCCACCCCCATCATTCAGCCCGGACACTGAGGTCCAGCACCGAGGGCCTTCTGGCGGTTCCCTCGTTGCAAGAAGCCAAGTTGCAGGGAACTAGGCAGAGGGCCTTCTCGGTGGTGGCGCCTGCCCTGTGGAACGCCCTCCCAACAGATGTCAAAGAGGAAAACAACTACCAGACTTTTAGAAGACATCTGAAGGCAGCCCTGTTCAGGGAGGCTTTTAATGTTTAATAGATTACTGTGTTTTATTTTTCTGTTGGAAGCCGCCCAGGGTGGCTGGGGAAGCCCCGCCAGATGGGCGGGGTATAAAAAATAAATTATTATTATTATTATTATTATTATTATTATTATTATTATAGAGGGAGAAGTGTGCTGATCTACCTTATAGGCTTGTTATGCTCTTGGGGGGGGGGGTGAATCAAGCTTGTTATATGGTGTTAGTCAGGGAGGTGGGTCACCTCCATCACTATTGATCAGTGTACAGTAGCAGCACGTGATGAAATTATAGTGACCAGAAGTGTTTTGGAACAAAAAAAAAACACCCCAAGGTGAACAATTTTCAGCCGAGTAGCAGTTTTGAGTTATTGCAGAGAGAGAAAAGCACAAAAGCAAAAGCTAACCCATTCCCTGCTCCCACCCCATCTCCCACCGTTGTTCACTGCAGCAATTGGAACAGTTTCTTGGTTCCTAAACATTGACATTCCATTTATTTTAGCTTTCAATCACTGTTTTCAAAATGTATATCCAGGTCAGGAATCCTATTTTCTCAGTAATGCCCAGGGACATCCACTGGCGCGCAGGAAGCATGCGTTGCAGATTATATAAATGGAACCCAAGTGTAATCTTTCTTTGTGTCACTGACAACACTTTCTTGACATGAGCTGGTAGCCAGGGATTCTTTATGAGCTTATATCTCAATAGCTTCTTTTAAAGCCCTTATTTTAGATGGGAGAGCAAGGCACAGGGCGGGGAGGAGAGGGGAGCCAGGCGATAAATAAAGAGGTTGTGAGTTTGTGTCGCTTAAGAAATGAGCGGCTGGGGAGAAGTGCAAATTTAGGAGACAAAGGGTCATATTACTGGTAAATAGGAGCTTCATCTAAATGAACTGATTTATTTGCAAGTGGCAAATAGGTTTGGGCGTTCAGGTCTCTCAAAGCTATTAGAACTTTGAAATGGTCTTGGCTCAATGAGTTTGCTTTCAAGGGGATCTTCTTAAGGGGAATGAAATAGCAGAGGCGGGGGCTCTGGGTTGTTATCTGCTTTCCCTGTTGTGACCTTGGCTCTCTGTTTTTTAAAAAAGATGGGCTGATGCTTCCCAGACAATTAATAGTTTCGATATAATATCTAGGAATAAATTCTTGTCGTTATCTGGGCACGAGGTTATATTCCATCTCCAGCATGTTGATGGAGCAGAACTGTAGATCTCAAACATTCCCTGGAAGCAGTTGTGAGATGGATGAGGGAGAACAAGTTGAGCTTGAATCCTGGCAAGGCAGAGGCGCTGTGGGTGAGCAGCTCCCATGTCCGAGGAATCGGCCCATTGCCTAACTTGGATGGGGTTGTGCTGGCCCTGAAGGAGCAGCTTCACCGTTTGGGCTGCCTCTGGATCCAGCTCTGTCACAGGAGGCTCAGGTAGAAGTGCCTTGTACCAACTGTGACTAGTTTGACAGCTGGGGCCATTCCTGGACCAGGAGAGCCTGTCCACAGCAGTTCATGCCCTGGTCACTTCAATGCAACGCGCTCTATGTGGGGTTGCCTGCATGCTTGATCCAGAAGCTGGAGTTAGTGCCGAATGCTGCAGCACAATTGCTGACAGGAGTGACACCTTTGCTCAGAGATCTGCACTTGTTGACAATTTGCTACTGGGCCAGGTTCAAGGTTATTATTAAGTTTTTGCATATATTTCCATACATCATTTAACATCCGTTCCTCTCTTATACAATATTTTTGGACTTCCATCAACCACGTCTAAAGATTTTCAATCTCCCAAATTTCTTCTTGTTATTCCATCATTCACTATTACTTTTAATAAACCTTTATTAATTTGTATTTTCCTAGGTTTTCTCTGTAATATTTCACTAAATTCTCCTTACAAAACTTCTTGCAAACCTACTAGTGTAATTTGTTGTCTACAATTGTTTTCCAAATATTTCTCAAATTTAGTCCAATCTTTCAAGAAACTCTGGTCCTGCCGGTTTGGCGGTTTCGAATTCTCCCTGTCATCTTGTCCAACTCTGCGTAGTCCATTAACTTTCTCTGCCATTCTTCTATTGTTGGTAATTCTTCTTGTTTCCATTTCTGTGCCAATAATACTCCAACGTGTTACTATTAATATATAAAGTCTTAACAACTTGGGGCCAGTTTACCTACAGGACAGCCTTACCCCACATGTGCTCACTGAATCCTTTGACTGGAGGGACTGGCACTACTACAGGTGCCTGTTCTGTATTTGTAAGAACTCCATCATTTAGTGTGGCAGCACCAACATTTTTGGAACTCCCTGCCTATTGAAATCAAACAGGCGCCTTCATGCATGCTTTTGTGTGCCTGCTAAAAAACTTCCATATTTATACAAGCCTACCCAGATGCTGGGACCCAGGTGGTGCTGTGGGTTAAACCACTGAGCCCAGGGCTTGCTGATCAGAAGGTCGGTGGTTCGAATCCCTGTGACGGGGTGAGCTCCCATTGCTCGGTCCCAGCTCTTGCCAACCTAGCAGTTCGAAAGCACGTCAAAGTGCAAGTAGATAAATAGGTACAGCTCCAAGCGGCAAGGTAAATGCCATTTCCGTGTGCTGCTCTGGTTCGCCAGAAGCGGCTTTGTCATGCTGGCCACATGACCTGGAAGCTGTACGCCGGCTCCCTCGACCAATAATGCGAGATGAGCACCGCAACCCCAGAGTCGACCACGACTGGTCAGGGGTCCCTTTACCTTTACCTTTACCCAGATGCTTAGGAAATTGAGATAATTTTAATCTGCTATAATATTTTAACTTTTGTATGTGCTGTTGTAATTTTTTCCCTTGATTTTCTTGTTTTATATTTTTGTAAACAGCTTTCAGGGTTCCCCCCCCTTTATTTATGAAATAACTACTGTAAATAATGAATAACTAAATAATGAATATTTGACTATGGCCCGAATCCCAGAAAAAAAACCCAGCCTATTCTGAAGGATCCAGGACTCATTTGCTTTGGGATGAGACTGCCTTGGATTGCTCTAGGTCAGGCCAAGGGTCCAGAGCCTTCTAGGGT
The DNA here is from genome assembly GCF_963506605.1 of Zootoca vivipara. Classification (NCBI taxonomy): domain Eukaryota; kingdom Metazoa; phylum Chordata; class Lepidosauria; order Squamata; family Lacertidae; genus Zootoca; species Zootoca vivipara. The sequence goes on from NC_083292.1 coordinate 5,635,734, forward strand.
GTCAGACAAGAAGCAGAGAGAGGCATGAGTGAGAAGGCTGAGAAACTGTGAAAAGGAGAGGCCTAAGATCATCAAATCAACCCCAGGGAATCATCTAGTCCAGGAGTAAGCAACCTAAGGCCCGTGGGCCGGATGCGGCGCAATCACTTTCTCAATCCGGCCCGCAGATGGTCCGGGAATCAGTGTGTTTTTACATGAGTAGAATGCGTCCTTTTATTTAAAATGCACCTCTGGGTTATTTGTGGGGCCTGCCTGGTGTTTGTACCTGAGTAGAATGTGTGCTTTTATTTCAAATGCATCTCTTGGTTATTTGTAGGGCATAGGAATTTGTTCATTCCCCCCCCCCAAAAAAAATATAGTCTGGCCCACCACATGGTCTGAGGGATGATGGACTGGCCCACAGCTGGAAAAGGTTGCTGACCCCTGGTCTAGTCCAAGCCGCTGCAATCACAATCAAGAGTCCATGAGAGATGGCCACCCAACCACTGTTTAAAAACCTTGAATGAAGGAGAGTCCACCACCTTCTGAGAGAGTCCACTGCCAAACAGCTCTTACAGTCAGAAAGTTCTTCCTAATGTTTAACCTCGGGCTGCCATATGTCTGGAATTTCCTGAACAAAGCTGGAATACAGCAGTCGGAAGCAGTGTCCTGCTTCAGCAGAAATTGCTGAAATGTTCAGCAGATGTCGGAAGTGTAGATTTTGGTGAAACAAAGCTCAACAACTTTGGACAAAGTTAAGAATAAAGCTCAACAAATTTTGTGTCCGCATTTTCACTTTCTGAAATATGGCAACCCTAGTTTAGCCTGAATTTCCTTTCTTGTCACTTGAATCCATGGGTTTGGATCTTACCCTTGGCAGCAGCAGAAAACACGCTTGCTCCATCTTCCATGTGACAGGGCTTCAGATACTTGAAGACGGCTATCTTACCACCCCTCAGTCTTCTCTTCTCCAGTCTATACATACCCAGCTCCCTCAACTGTTCCTCATAAGGGTTGGTTTCCAGACCCTTTATCCCATCGCCCCCGACCCCTGTTTTTGATAGCTAGGAATGATGGGAGTTGTTGTCCAAAAACAGCTGGAGACCCAAGTTTGGGAAACACTGGTATATGTGCCTACCACACGTGATGGCTCATGGCAGCTTGGCTAGCAACCTTTATTCTTGCTGCAGTAACAATTATGCTTGGGAGATGAGCAGCAGAGATTCAGAATATATATCCCTTTACCATGCTTCACCCAGTATGCATAACAACTGCCTAGGGTTACATTTGGCGAGAATCTAATGCTGTTGTTTGTGTTATTAATTAAGCTTCCGTCAACGTCTCCACTATAAACCCTCTTTGTAAAAGTGGCTGTAAAAATTCGCTCTAGATTAAAACTCGGCATATAAGACCTTCCACCTGGGAGAGTTAATATTTCTTCCATATTCTGTTACTAACTGTAAGAGGGCTTCAAGCAGATCACATCATGGAAGAGAAGCAGCCATGGGTAAAAATATCAATCTTTATGGATGTGTTTGGAGGCAACCTGAAGTCTCCTTAGCTGCAGTTGAGCTCCGATAAAATAAATGGGCAGTATTCTAGGGTTACCAGACGTCCCTGGTTCCTGGGGACACCCCCCAGATTTGCAAATCTGTCCCCGGACAAATTCTGTCCCTGGAATGTCCCCAGATTTGCAAATCTGTCCCCAGGAAATGTGGCAGCGACAGCCTCAGCAGCCCGGAGCCAGCCTGGTAGCACAGTTGGCTCTGGCTGGCTTCAGGAGCTGCTTGCTGCTCGCTGCCGTGGCGCCTGCCATATTTCCTCGCCGGAAGTCCCCATATGATGTGTTGTGCACAAGGCACATCATATGGGGGCTTCCGGCGAGGAAAATTGGTGGGCACCACAGCAGCGAGCAGCTCTTGAAGCCAGCCAGAGCCAACTGCGCTACCAGGCTGGCTTCCGGTTGCTGTCTGCCGCTGCTGCCGAAAGGGAACTGGGGACGTCCGGTGGTACAGATCAAAGGGGGAAGGGGGCAAGAGATCGGGGAAGGCTCGGGAGTCAAGGACGGGTGGCACGCCATTGCCCAGGAGGGGCGCAAGGCACGTGGTTTCTCTGCTGGGCAAGGTGCAAAGCCCTTCTTTTGTACCCTGTGAAACATAAATGCATAGAGTTTTTTTGAAAAACTGGGCAACGGCATGCCGCGTGCCCGTGACTCCCAAGCCTTCCCTGATCTCCTGCCCCTCAGGTGTGCATGCCATGGCACGTTTGAGTGTCCTCAATACCTCGGATGCTGTTGACACTGCATGAATATTAGCCACCTTTTTGGAGGGTGTCAGAGAAGGTCTTTTCAAGCAACTGTGTGGACATCTGCTGTGGGATGATTGCATTGTTTCTGCCTCAGAAGTCTTGCAAAGCGCATTCTGTTCTTGATGGAAGACTGTACATTTCCCCCTTTGCTCAGCCTATGTGTGAAATATCAGCTTGAAACAGGAACCTGAAATAAGTGCCTCTCCTCCCTCTCCATCACACAGAGGAGAGATTTGTGCCTGCGGCAATTCTGATGCCTCCTGGGCACTGGGCATTTTTGTCAAGGAGTTTGAAATGCCTCCGTTTGTACTCGTTTGGAGAAACAAAGCTCACCTTGGCTTCAATAGATGGCAATTGGTTAGCAGCAGAAGGATCTGTAACAGTAGGAACAGTTTGTAACAAATGTGAAGGGACCAAGGAGTCATAGCAGATATAATCCACCCTCCTTGGAACAGAGCTTAACTCTTCTTCAGGGCCAGTCCAAGACATTTTGCTAACTGAGGCCAGGGACCAGCTCTACTGTTAGACAGAATGAGGTGGCCACTGTCTCAGAAAGTTGTTTTTGGATGAATGGTTCATAAATTACTCAGAACCTACTTAGCTTAGTATTGTCTGCACTGTCTGGCAATGACCTTTCAGGATTTCAGAGAAAGGACATTTCCAGCCCTATTTGAAGGTGCTGGGAATTGACCCCGGTACCTTCTGCATAAAAAGCAAATGCTGTACCACAGGGCTATGGTCCTTAGTACAATGATGCCCAGGAAGCTGCCCTATATCTAGTCAAAGCACCAATCCATCTAGCTCAGTATTGTCTTCATGGGGCTGATGGGAATTGTGGTCCAAAAGATCTGTATAATACCAGGTTGGTGAAAGCTAATTTAGCCACTTTAAATACAACAGGAAAGAATGGAGATTGAACATTCAGTACCTTAGATACATATTGTGTCAAGAACACGACAATGTGAATGTGGTTTACATCAACAAAGAGAATGTGTGTGTTGCATTTGTTTTTCTTTTGTTTACATTTTGTTTTCATTCTGTTTGCATTTCTGCTAGTGGGAATTTCTTTGCTGAATGTTCCTCCACGGCATCAAGCAGATTGACTGAGCTGGGAGAAGGGGGTGAGGAGGAGAAAAAGAGCATAATAAAAATAGGGGAAGAAAGGAAAACACACATTCAAGCTGACTGGTGAATTGCTGTATTATTTTTGTATTGAAAAAGAGTCAACTCTCATTGGTTTATATTAGCAGTGGATTCGACATCAAGAGTTATGGAATAGCTTTTCTGTTGAGAGATGACAGGTGACCACAGCCAGCACTTTCTGGAAACAATTGAAGACGTTTTTGTTCAGACAAGTTTTCCCAGCTGGATGAATGGGGAGTTTTTTGCCACAAGTGCCCGTTCTGTAGGGTTTTAGTTTTGCTTTAGATGTGCCTGCCATTTTAAAATAATCTGTTTGTGTGGTTTTTTATTGTATTTATTGTCTTTATTGTCTTTATGCGGTTGAGGCCTTTGCAATAATAATAGCTAGATTTCAAACTGCATGGCAGGCTGTGGAGGTGGTGGTTGGGCTTTTATTTGTTAACCATGGGGAAATCTTACTTATTTCTTATTACATTTATTTCCCACTTTTCCTCCAAGGAGCTCAAGGTGGCATATACATGGGTCCCCTCCCTCTCCATTTCAAAAGAAGGGGAGAGGGAAGGGAGATTGGGAACCAACATTCTCCAGAAGGAAAAGCTGTATCCCAGCATTGTTGTCTGTTATAGCTCACCTGTGTCTGACAGCTTGCTTGCATACATGTGGATGTGGGGCGCCTTTCTCTCCCCCCATAAAATATTTAAGGGGGCTGCCTCCCCAGTTGATGGCCATTGCCATTCAAATGGTTGTGTTAGCATGTTGCGGCTTGTGCACCGTGTCTTACCTGCCCCCCCCAATGTTTTTTTCAAGTTGGCTTGCCTGGTCTCTCTCATCTCCAGTTAAAAGGATACAGTACAGTCTCCTCTGCTGAGACCCTGGAGATCCTGGGAGAGAGAGATGGACACTTGGCCTGAACTGATATGTCGACAGCATTTGAGGTATTGAGAACACTCAAATGTGCCATGGCATGCACACCTGAGGGGGAAGTATCCAATGCTAGTCCTACTCAGAATAGACTTTCTGAAATCACAAACATGACTACCTTAACTCTGAGCAGAACTAGTTGAATACAACCCACAGCTGCCAATCATAGCAAAATGTGGCTGTAGAATCCTGAGTAGGGATAAGCAAATGTGTCAATTTTTGTTTGGAGGGCCTCCTTCCCTCTTTCCGCCCCAACACAATCATAAACTGTACAACTGCAGTCACTTTGTGCTTTCCCGTTTGGGGCCACTGGAGAAAATCTGATGGAGGCTTCACAGCTTTGAGCCTTTCTCGGGGAGAGATTGAGTCATCAATCACAAGTGACACCTGCAACAAAATGTTGCAGCGTGTGTGCTGCTGCTCCTCAGGGTGCCAGCCAGCCATTTCCTCTTTCAGGACATTGCATAACATTCCCTCTCTGTGCTGCACCTCTGCAGCAGTCAGCCAACATCCTGTAACTACAGACAATGCTCAACCCTCGTTGTTCTGTTCCCCACCCCCTTTAGGGTTATATATGTCTGCAAAGTTTGGAGTTCCTCCAGGTCTGCCAATAAACACCCTTCTTGTGTGCGCATGCTGTCATTTTGGTTACATAAGAATACACACACTGAGAATGAATTTATAATGGGTGAGAAGCCAGTAGCCCTCCATATCTTGTTGGATTCCAACCCCTATCTGCCCTGGCTCCCACCCAAATCCACTGGTGGGTGCATTTACTTGTAAGTAAAGAAGCAAACTTTTCTAATAGCACTTCAGTGAGTTAAACTTAACAGTGTTGATGTAGCAACAGCAGCAGCCAAAACAAAACAAAACAAAACAAAACAAAACAGCTACCATAATGCAATTCTAGGCTGAATTAATAGTACTGCTCTATTCTACTTTGTAAACCCTACACAAACCCAGAGTGGAATCCCTAAGAAAGATGGATGGTGCCTTGTATACCTCCTTCCGGCAAATCCTGCAGCCAAGCTGGTGCCAAACATCTTGCTCTGCTTTCCTTTGGACCACCTCAGTGAGTCAGAGGTCTGGGTAGCCCAGGACCTCCAGACACACTGCCCAGGTACTTCAGTGCTGCTAACACAGCAAAAACAACACAGGAGGCAGCAGTTATAGATTACTGGTCTCTGCAGCCACAGCAGGCGCTGTGATTGTCCAGTGGTTTGACTTCACCCCAAAGGCGAATTCCATTGTCTCTTGAGACAGGCGGAGGCAGAAAACATTTCTGCCTTGTGAGGACAAAATGGGGAAGTGGGGGACGACGACTATGCATACCACCCTGAGCTTCTTGGAGGAAAGGTGGGGAACAAATGAAATAAATAACAATAATAATGACCAGATGCAACAGCACTCTCCCTTCCTGTGGTTTCCAGGAAATGGTGCTGAGATGCATACAGCCTTTGGCCCCAGAACATAGCCCTCAGGGCTAGTAGCTACTGATAGGCCGTTATCCTCCATGGTTTTGTCTAATAATCTTTTGAAGCCATCCACGTTGGTGGCCAACACTGCCTCTTGTCCCCCAGTTCAGCTCTGAGAGCCAGAATGAATGCTGACGTTGAGTGTGGTATCTCAGCTGCACCTGAATCTGGCCGGATGGAGCTGTGTGGGGAAGGAGAGGTAAGCGTGCAACGAATGGGAAACCGTATTGCAAATGAGATGTATAAACTAATACGACGAGAACGAAACAAAGCAAAAACAAATGATACAGCCGAGGCAATCATGTAATGCTGATGTAGTCTTTTAAATCCCTCCCTCACCCCTAGAGTGTGGTTTTCAGCACGGTGAATGTTATTATAAAGCCAGGGTGCCGATTTGAATGCTACATTCTGTAAACATTTGGATTAATTGTTATTGCTAATAATAATCAATTTGTATGCAAACTGGCATGCAGGGAATTTGCGCAGCGGCGCCTGCCTTGGAAATTGTCATCAGCAAATGGGCTCGTAAAAGCTTAGTTTAAATTTGAAGGGAATATTAGGGAATTACTGTTCTTACTTACTTGCTTCGTAGATTATGCAATTTGTTTACGTCTGTGAGTATTTCCCCTCTGCAATTAGAGGTGTCTCTCTTTTTCTCTTTTGCTCTGTGTGCTGCTGCTTCTGTTAGCTCAGGGTTTGGGAACTGCTGGCCAGTGGGCCAAATTTGGCCAGCACAGCTCCCATTTACGCCTGGGGGGCCATTTCTCAGAAACCACACTCACACCATATGTGATGCCAGGCATGTAGTCACCCACAAAACCACAGAGGAACAATCAGGAGCTTAAAAGGAACTCCCTTTTGCTCCAGGATCACAAAACCGTTTGCATTTTAGACCGTTGCTTTAGCTGTGGTTTTAATGGAAACTTTGGCAGGTGGGCGGGGTGACCCACCTGTCAATCATCCAGTGTTTGTACAGATGGCATCATTCAGAGAAGGGGGCAATCTGTTAACAGTATTCTGATCCGTACGTCACTCTGGGAGCTGTGTATTAAGTTGGTTCACTTTGCAACACAGGCCAATCAAAATTCTCTTCGATCCTTGGATAAGGTCTGTTTACTAACACACCTGCTTCAGAAGCCAGTACAGGACTTTGTTATTGTAGAAGAAATGAATGCAGGGGGTGGCAGGTGTAAATAACTCTCTTGCAAAGGTATTGAAAGCAGCAAACCTTAGGTTAAGAACAGGAATACATGTGGGCCCTGTAATAAAATTCTTGCATGAGTGCTCCTGGTCAGGGCTTCAGCTAAACAGTCATGCCTTCCCCTGGGTAACTAGGCTCAGGCACACCAGTTCACTCTTCTGCTTTCTATTTTTCTTTCCCCACTTCCACTTGTAACATGCTTAGAAAGCATGGGCCTGAGCAGTTTTCTGCCTGTCCCATTCTTCCTGGGCATGGGTCCAAACAGTTTTGCCTTTGCCCCACCACTCCCCCCCCCCTGCTCTTTAGCGCTAAATTGGAGAAAACTTCAGTCCGGAGAAAACCCAATTGATGTTTGCTCTGATTCAGTGGTAAACAGCTGTGATGAGCTCTCACATTTAACATCTCATGGCTTGGGGTGAGTAGTGAGCAAGCTCAGTTATTCAGCTGCTCAGTGAGTAGTAGTGAGCATTTTCTGTCTTGTGCTAGTAGATGGGTGAGTTTTAATGTTGCTCAACAGAGGAATCCAACACAACAGTTGCACTAGCCGAAACTCATTGTGCAACATAATCCACAGTCTGTTGTGCAAGGAAGTTGCCAACAACTTGCTTGTGCGTTCTCTCATCTTGCAATGTTCAATTGGTGCAAAACATTTTGCTACCAGAACAAGTATACTACTAAGTGCCTTTAACATGGCATTACATTGGATACAACCTAGTTTCCTCGTTTTCATTATGCAATGGTAGAAGGTGTGAAATATAGTGTGTGTGTGTGTGTGTGTGTGTGTGTGTGTGTGTGTGCGCTGACACATCTGGACCTGTATTAGGAAGAACAAGTAGATCTTTCCTTTTTTTAAAAAAATAAACTTTATTGAAATTCAAATTAAAATAAACATACACACATACACACATTTGAAATGATAATATTAACATATATAGTAATCATATACAGTAGAGAAAAAGAAAAAATAATGAAATAATAACCATATAACTTAAAAATTAAATTCATACATTCACTTCAAATCCAACTTAAATTATGATACTTGTAGCCCTAAAAGAATTACGAGTAAAAACAAGACATAGAAAAAAGAGGGGGGGGGGAAAGGAAAAAGAAGAAAGAAAAAGAAAAAAAGAAAAAGAATAATATTTTCCATCTATACTCCCCTTTAAATGTATCTCTTTACCTCCTCCTCCTAGTAGATCTTTCCATATACACTGTGGGGCCAGATTCAGGGACATTGTTAATGCAACCTTTCTTCCCAGAATACATTCTTCTCATCATTCCATCTCATTACTCTCCCCTTCAATTGTGGAAGAGAAAAGCAGTTGCATAATTAATCTTGATCTCATTTAATCATCTTAAGAAACACAATCTCAGCCCTGATACAGACAATGAGTCCACGATCTTCATCGCAACTCATTGCTCCCACCACTTTGGAGAGCATCGGTCCCACACTAAGGAAGCAATATTGTTGCGCAGCAAGGCCGGGCCCACCAGGGCAAAAGACAAGGAAGGGCTTAGGATGGGTGGAGGACAGGGGTCAGGCTATGCCAGGGGTTGGCAAGGCTTACTGGGCATGGGCTGGATCACTCCCGCGGAGATCCTCCGTGGGCTGGACCGGCGTAGCACGACACCGGAAATCCCTTCTGCGCATGTCTGCAGCGCTGGAAATAGCTTCTGCGCATGCCCAGATGCTGAAAATTATGCCTGCGCAGAAGCGATTTTCAGCGTCTGGGCATGCACAGACGCGATTTCCGGAGCTGCGGAAGAGAGTTCCCATGCCGTGTTGCGCCAGGAACACTCAGTTTAGCTGAGTGGGCAGCTTGGTTTGGGGGCAGCCCATGGGCTATGCTCTGCGGAACACAGAGCTCTGAAATTGCTCTGGCAAGGAAAAAGTGGAAACCAAATTCTTATATTGTAATAGCAGCAGGTGCAGCCTAATTGTTACCGTAGCACCACCTGTGCGGCAAGATGCTGCTCTTCTGCTGGAGCTCACCATGAACATCTCTTAGAATGGCATTGGTCCCAGAACTGAGTTCTGCCTGGGAAAAAAAAGGCCTGCCTGTTGCAAATGGTCCTGTGGTCTTCTTTTCACCATCCCCTAGAAATCATGCTCCCATCTCTGAGCCTTACCTAACTGGCCAAAGGGGAGGACAGATCGCCCAGAAGCCATATTTACAGGGTTGCCCCACCTGGAAATATATAGTCCTTATATAAGGAACATTGCCTCTATTTTTACCAAGGGGGCGGATATCAAATGTAGGGGAACACTATGTTAAGGGTTACTTCTTAGCAATCGGGGGGGGGGGAGACAGAATCAGGATGGTCTCTTGTACCGATTCCAGCGTAATTAAGAGGAAAATGAGTGCTGGCCTAATTGCGATTAGGCGATTAAAAAGACAGAAAACACCATGTTCCTCATCAACCAAGCTCCACAATGCATATGCGTAGCAAATGATTACATGTCTGTCTTTCTCCCTCTCCCCCCTCCCAACAGAACAATATATTAAAGGGGAGGGGGAAAAGGGCTGCATGTAATTTTAAAAGGAGCCAATTTACCCCGGCATACAGTTTGCGGCTCTGTCACTCGTTAATCACTCTGTTAAACATAATAGCCATTCTTGTCTCGAGGCCGTTAATCATGTTGTGAATGCACTTATCAGTGCGTATTAGAAATACAATACAAGACTTTCCGACATAGGGATGGATGCAATTACTGCAATCAGGGTACATTTAGCTATTGTCTTATCATGCTGTGGTGGTGGGTTTTTCAGCCTTTAGAAAAAGGAAGGGGGGGGGACCTAAACCTGCACACAAAGAATTTAAATAGGAAGGGCAACTCTCCACAATGCCTGTTAGCACAATGAAATTGCTGACCTTCCTGTGGGGACTTCGGACAGCAGCGCTGGGGAGGGGAGGGCATGGACTGAGGTTGGTTAAACAGAGGGCAGGGGTGCACATTGGAAGGGCGGGACTCTTCATGGCTGGCATGGTGGGAGGGGCCATTGCTCAGTGGCAGAGAACCTGCTTAGCCTTTGCATTCTAGGGGTCGCCGGTTCAATCCCTGGTATCTCCTGCAATAGAAACTAGGGAAGACCTCTGGTTTTGTAAAAGGGACATGGACTGGCTTGATGACGATGCCTGGGCAGAGGGAGAAGAGGGAGCAGACTGAGAGGAGGAGCCTCTGGAGAGGATGGGAAGCAGGCTGATGAAGAAGAAGCCAGGGTGTCTTCCCCTCCTGCTGTGACCAGTTCACCACCCCCTGGTCTCCTAGAACACACAGAGAAATGAAAAGGGTGGAGCAAAGAGAGACAAGATGAAGGAGCCTTAGGCTGCTCAGGAAAGACCCTGGGGAGGAGTCTTACAGAGCGGTGGGAAGGTGGGGATCGTCAGTCCTCGTAACTGCCTCATTAGGGCAAGACCTACTGGAAAGGGTTGCTGTGATCCCCAGGCCTGAGCTGCTTTGGTTCCTTTGAATAAAGATTTAACTTCACTGACGCTAGGTGTTTTATTGCTGACCTGCTCCTGACTCCAGCTCCTGACAACAAGGCATTCTAAAACCATGCCTGCTGCTGACATTGCAGGATTTCCCCGCAACCAACTAAATTGCTGATGTTTCCATTAATGTGGAAGAGCTGCAGGTCAGCGGTAGAGGACCTGCTTACATTCAGGGGGGTCCCAGGTTCAATCCCTGGCACCTCCAGGTAGGTCTGGGAATGGCTCCTATCTGAAACCCTCTGGAGTCATTGCCAATCAGAGGAGACCATGCTGAGCTAGATGGACCCAAGGCTCTCAGCATGAGGCAGCTTCCTGTGCTTGTCTTTGGAGTCTGTGTTTGGGCTGAGTTTGGGGGCTTGTAGCGGCTTGTTTGGTCCAAAGAGCAGGTGTGGTGGCAAGCCTACCCTGACCTGCTTCAGTTGGCTCCTCTGTACAAAACGAACTTGTGAAAAATGCACACACATAGAAAAATAGGGGCCTGGGGGGAAGGGTCTAGCCTAGCCCTGTTCATATCCATGCTCAGCTTCTACACACGAGGGGTTTTTGTTCCACCTCAGCCTGAAGTGGTATGAATGAGAAATAGGTCTCCCACCTCATCCACTCTGTGAGAACTAGGACTTGGTTTGTGGGGCTAAAAAAAGGGTGGGGTTAAATGGGTTTGGTTAGATGCAGTGTTTCTCAAACTTGGGTCCCCTGCTGTTGTTGGACTACAACTCCCACCATCCCTGACCCCTGGTCCTGATAGCTAGGGATGATGGGAGTTGTAGTCCAACAACAGCTGGGGACCCAAGTCTGAGAAATGCTGGGGGTAGTAAGACAAGAACTTCCTGACAGTAAGAGCTGTTCGGCAGTGGAATTTGCTGCCAAGGAGTGTGGTGGAGTCTCCTTCTTTGGAGGTCTTTAAGCAGAGGCTTGACAGGCATATGTCAAGAATGCTTTGATGGTGTTTCCTGCTCAGCAGGGGGTTGGACTGGATGGCCCTTGTGGTCTCTTCCAACTCTATGATTCTATGATTCTAAGATCTGTAGGCAATAGGCATTTTCTTCCTTACACCACTGAGGCAGCTCTAATTCACTCCCTCTTCTCTGCTGTATGTGTCATCACATATAACTAGAGCAGGGGCAAATCAGCCGCTCTACTCCAGAGGAGCTTTCTTTCAGCCCGAGAGCCACATTCCCCTGTGGGGGAGCCTTGTGGGGTCACATTCCAGTGGTGGGTGAGGCCATGTAGGTCTCAAAGCAGCGGTACAGCAGTAAAATAGCAAGGCCAGATAGAGATACCTGGAGTGCTGGGTTTTGCCTCCTAGGCCTGAGGTTCCCTAGCCCCACTCTAATCTTTTGTGTGGCAATACCCGAGTCCTCCCCGAAGGAATAAAGACACAAGACACTTGGTATAGGGTTAATGGGCGTAAAAGGCCACAACTTTATTGATTACGGATGAAGAGAGGTATTGGCATAGGCATTGGATCTAACCAACTATATCTGACTCCAGCCCACTCTGCTGGCAGTCTGTGAAGGGTTAACCACCATTGGATGAGTCCTGCGATGCACATCAACTAGGACCCATCCTGGGGCCACCATTAAGGGCGTGCCCACTGGCCCTCACCTTCCACGGCTTCGGACTTGGCAACGCCCCGGACTCCTTAAGGGAGTACCCTTCCGCATTTGGGGGAGGTGATGGCAGCAACCTCCCCCCCCGCACCTGTATCTTCCATAGAATCCAATGCCTACCGCCAAAACCCCGAGTTGTGACGATTTGCATACGCGGTAGGCAAAAACCACAAGGCCAGAGCCAATTTGCCAAATGGGAAAAATCCTACCAGGCCCCGGATGGTGACCTATAAAAGTGCGCAGCAACGTCAAGAGCAAACCTGCCTGCAAAGAGGGTGGGTGGGTGGGGAAAGCAGGAGCCGGGTCGAAGAAAGAGAGGCTGGTTCCCCGCCGCGGGCCTGCTTAAATACACAGGCCACGCCCCCGCAAGGATCGGGATTGGATGAGCCAAGGGCACGTCGCGGCGGGGAGGCAGCCAATGGGCTAGGGGGAATGCTAGCCATTCCCCCTCCACGTGAAGTCCTCGTGTGCCCACAACATCTCCTCCCCCCGAACGGGAAGAGATTTTGTGTGGCAATACCCGAGTCCTCCCCGAAGGAATAAAGACACAAGACACTTGGTATAGGGTTAATGGGCGTAAAAGGCCACAACTTTATTGATTACGGATGAAGAGAGGTATTGGCATAGGCATTGGATCTAACCAACTATATCTGACTCCAGCCCGCTCTGCTGGCAGTCTGTGAAGGGTTAACCACCATTGGATGAGTCCTGCGATGCACATCAACTAGGACCCATCCTGGGGCCACCATTAAGGGCGTGCCCACTGGCCCTCACCTTCCACGGCTTCGGACTTGGCAACGCCCCGGACTCCTTAAGGGAGTACCCTTCCGCATTTGGGGGAGGTGATGGCAGCAACCTCCCCCCCCGCACCTGTATCTTCCATAGAATCCAATGCCTACCGCCAATCGAGCCCCAGAGGGGGCTCGCCGCCAATACCCTCACAGCCGTAACCAATACCTAATAGCGCCTAAGATGTCAGCAAGCCACACATCATTTCCCGCATTCGAAAGATGCACGCCATCATCACGGTATAAGGTTGCCTCGGAAAACTTAATGGCAGGATGCAGTATCACATGTCCATTCAGGGCCAGAACCCTCTTGGCCACTGAAATATCCAGAAACTTCCTTGCTTTGTTCACAGCCGCAGGCGAAAAGCAGTCGCGCCAAACCCGCCTTTCCAGTAGCGAGGACCAAAAGACGGTTATTCTGGGAAAGGCAGCCAACAGCTCATCAAAGTCTTTGTATATAGTCCATTTCAAATCCTGGCCATTTCGATAAGCCAAATCATTCTCGCCAAGCTGCACCACCAAGGCATCAGGAGGGCCTTGCAAGGCCGCCCTAGCCTTCACCGCTGTCAAGAATTCGCTCCAACGCATTCCCCTCCTCGTAATCCAAGACACTCTGACCCAGCTTGGTAACCCCAAGTGGGGACCCAACTTCTGGTCATAGGCGCGCGCCCTGGCCCAGTGCACGATGCTGTGTCCAACCAACCAGATGTTAACAAGTTTTCCTGGAAGCAAAGCAGAAGGAAACATAAGATGAGAGTGACCAATTGGGGGGGAGCTATTTCGCGGAGCGGAGGTATCCCCTATAAGCTTTGGACTTCCAGCGACCCAAATTTTTTATTCTCTCTGCGGACAAACCCAAGTGTGCTGCAGTTGTAGCGGCCCCAATGCGAAAGGAATGGGCTGCGAATTCTGAAGGAGGAAGGCCGCACGCGTCAAGCGCTTTACGCATGACACGTGTGAATTGATGTCGGGCTAAACAAGACCCATCTTGGTGAATAAGGAGTGGGCCCGGTGAAGGAGGTCTCAATTGCAAGAAGCGCCTAGTGTCTTTTACAGGACATGGGCCGCGCTGGCAAGTGGCGGGCAGACGCATTAAAGCACCTTTCCCATGCTGATCAGTTTTTGATTGCCTAATGCATAACACCAGTTCTTTATCCGATAAAGATAAGTCTGAAAGCATTAAGCCCCTGGCAGCCTGCACCAGGGAAGTCTCACAAACCACTTCGCCAATCCTGAGGGCGCCAAAAAAGGCTATAGAGTATGCCGCCGAGAATAATCTAGCCTCATATTTAGACCAACAAAGCTTTCTGAGTTGCCTATGAATCTGATATAATATGTCAAAGGTTATGGGTTTGCGCTTATCCTTACGAGGCGGCTCCAACCTGCGCCAGCCTTCGAGCGCTTTACGCACAAGGAAATCTGAACAAGGATCGGTTGAATGGGTGGCTTTACAGAAAAAGGAAATAGCGGATGTTTGAATATGTAGAGTTCTGGGTGCCCTACCCAACCTCCTTAGGTTAGCAAGGTACATCAAAACTTCTTGCGTACTGGGTGGGGATTTTACTCCCGAACCCGAGTTTTTTGCCCGAAAGATCATAAAGTCAGACCAGGCCTTTTTGTAGGTATTAAGAGTGGAGGGGGCAACCGACGCCAATACTCCCTCTAAGACGTCTCGTTCCCAAGATTCCACAGGTGTTCCGGGAACGCCTCCGGCAATTGCTGAGCCTCTGGTGCAAGAGAGCGGAAGCGGTCCATCTGGAAACGAGATAAGGCGTCCGCAATATCATTATTAACACCGGGTACAAATTTTGCAGAGAAGTAAATGTTTAACCGCAAGCACAACAGCACAAAAACGCGCAGCAAGGCAGACACTCTGGGTGATCGAGATGATTGTCTGGAAAGAACGCTAACCACGGCCTGGTTGTCGGTCCAAAAGCAAACCCGCCGGTCCTTGAATTCGTCCGCCCATAGGTGCACTGCTACAACTATGGGAAAGAATTCCAAAAATGTTAGATCGCGAATGAGGGGCTTCTTTCGCCACCGAGAGGGCCACTGCTGGGCACACCATCTACCCTTGAAATAGACTCCAAAGCCGAGGGAACCTGCTGCATCCGATTGCACCTGAAAATCCACCCTAAGCCTCAAGTTATCCTGCCACAGGGAGACACCGTTAAATTTGTCCAGAAATTCCAACCAAACTTTCAGGTCCGACTTGACCCCTTTGTTGAGGCGCACGCGAAGGTGGGGAGCACGCAACCCCGCCGACAGCCTAGCTAATCTTGCACAAAAGGGGCGCCCGGGGGATATCACTCTGCAAGCGAAATTAAGATGGCCTAACAGGGATTGAATTTGTTTCAAGGTCACCTTTCTCAAAGGAAGAAGTTCCAATATAGTCTGTTTTAGGGCCGACAACTTGTCCTGGGGCAACCGAGACGTCTGAGCAACGGTGTCCAATTCAATACCTAGGAATGTGATGATAGATACTGGGCCCTCCGTCTTGTCCGCTGCTAAAGGTACTCCCAGCTCGGCTGCTAGGGCTCCAAAAGATTCCAAAAGGTGGGCACAATCTGAATTAAGGGCACTCCCACAAAAAAGGAAATCATCTAGGTAATGGGTCACACCCTCAAGGCCTGTCCTGAAGCGTAAGGCCCAGTCCAAGAAAGTGCTGAAGGATTCGAATGCAGAGCATGCAACTGAGCAGCCCATGGGCATAGCCTTGTCCACAAAGTAAGCTCCTTCGAATTTGAAACCCAACCACCTGTAATCGTGTGGGTGAACTGGCAAAAGGCGGAAGGCTGATTCAATATCGCACTTCGCTAGTAAGGCGCCTTTGCCAAATTTCCTGATTAGTTTGATTGCTTGGTCGAAGGAGGCATACTTAACAGTACAAAGCTCTTGGGGTATGCCATCATTTACGGAGGAGCCCCTGGGATGCGATAAGTTGTGAATTAACCTAAATTCGCCAGGGCTCTTTTTGGGCACTATTCCTAATGGTGAAACATGAAGATTCTGCATTGGGGGCTCTGCAAAGGGGCCCGCAATTCTATTTAGGCCTATTTCTTTATTGATTTTCCTCCTAGCTACCTCGGGCATTTCCCTCACAGACTTTTGATTAGGCGGTTCACCTGAAATTGGGGGTATGCTTACAGGAATTCTAAAGCCTTTTGAGAAGCCTTCCCATAGATATTTTGCTGCCTGCCTATTGGGATAGAATTGAAGTAATGACTTTAAAGGTTGAAGTTGGATGGGAGAAGAAGCCAGAGACAGGGACCAGTTAATATCGGTTGGCCGAGGGGCCCTGTCTGCCTGCTGTTCCGTTGCGGGGCCCCTGATGGAAGTTGCCCCTGCCACCACGAAAGGGCTGCCTACCTTTAAAGCACGCGGTCGCGGGGTGGGCACCCTGGCACTTTTCGCACTCATGGCTATATTTACAGTAGGGCCTTGCACAAGTGCCTTTATTAAATTCCCAGCAAACTAGGCGATGGTTAGGCTTTTTGTATTCAAATTTACCTGAGCGTGGACCTTCCATATTCTTCTTTTCAATGTACGGGTTCACGTGCTCTCCCCAGAAATTTTGGTCACGCAAGTCCCACCGTGTGGAGGATAGCAGGGATGCATTTCTACGAAAATCCTCATCATAAAGAAGGGCCGGGCCTTCCCCTGCTAATGCATAGGCCTTCCGGACATGAGCCATGTAAGCCAGAAGGTGCATTGCCCTCTTAGGATAGCACGCCACTATAGTACCCATGTATACCTGGAACCCGTCCAGCCAGTTTTCAAAAGTGCGCTCAGCCCTGGGTTCCCTGTACCTGCGTTTTCCATAAGTACGCTTCTTCTCACCTTTACCGGTTAACTTTGAGGGTGGCAGGAGGGTAAAAATATCCACATAATCGCCGTTAAGAATTTTTGATCTCTTTTTACTAGACAGGTGATTTCCAAGTATAAAATCTGAAGACTCAAATGTGGAAGTTTTTACCTCCTCCACCAGAGCGCCATTTCTCCACTCCAATGTCCCATTAAAGGTCTTTCGGTGCGAATTTGCCCGCCTCTCATGTGCCCAGACAGGTAAACCCACAAGCTCCTCCCCCTCTCCCCAGTACCCATCCAGAGTTGAATCCTCATCGGAGCTAGAAGATGAAGTACCTGACTCATCATCTGGATCGACGTGCTTGGTCTTCTTTGTCTTCTTTCTGCCCGTCTTCTTGGTCTTCTGATTGTCCTGATGGTTAGAGCCCTGCCGCGATGGCGTTGCCCCCACCTGGTCCTGATTGTCGCTATCAGATGTAATCGACCGCCGACTGGACCTGGTGTCGGATGGCTGGCTTCTCAGGCAATTAGGGGTACCTGGGGAGGACTGGGAAACAGGAGCATTACCCTCAGAGGAAGATGCTCCCTGATCGGCCAAGCCAGCAGAAGTGGTCGCTGCGGGGCTTGATTGAGACCTAGTCGCCATGCGCTCGGCCTGCCCCGTTGTGAAGGAAGATGAGGTCCCGGGGCGCACCACCTGAGACGAGGGTGTTTCAGCAATAACACTTTGGGACCCTACGGAAGAAATCTCCTGAATAGTGACACCTGGTCTTGAAATCTGCTGAAAGAAAGTTTGGAAGCCAGAAAACAGGTTGGCTACCGCCTCGGGAGGGACGGAAATAGGGGAGAACATTGGGGTACTGGGATTGTTGCTGGTCACAGGCTTCTTCTTTGGAGGAGCAGCAGAGGAGGCACTCTGCTTCCGCTTAGAAGGCATTGTCTGAAAAGGCGATGCCGCACAAGAGTCACCCAAATGAAACTTAGCGAAATACTCTAATTGCGATACCAAAGGTTAACAATGACTTGGAGCTAGCTGAAATAAGTGTAACAGAAAATACCTTACCCGCCACACAATCAGATGCAGGACCAGTGAAGGCGCTTGAGAAACAGCAACACTGGAAAGGAATTACACTTATAGCTCGTAGTAAATACTTATAATGGAACCACCAGGCCCCAGCGTGTGCCAAAGCCGGTCGGGTAACACTGCAAAAGTTTTAATAACCAGCCCCACACAGGAACGAATCAACCAAACATAAAAGCAGATAAGCAAATGTAACGCAGCCCGCACCAAATAATCAACCAAGCTTAGTAGAACAAAATAGCAGGCAACGCACACTGCTGAACTGAAGGAACCTGTTGGATGCAGCTGCAGTAAAAGCGAGGCAAAGGTTAATCTGAAGGACTAGGGGACCTGTGAAAAGGTACCCAGACCGGTACTACAAGTAAGCCACCAGGTGGGAGCCCAGCCAAAGAACTCCGAAAATGTCTATAGTGAAATAAACCCTTTTCGATTTACACCATGTATCACATAAAAACCCTATATTTAAATAAACTCTTTGGACGCAGCAGCTGGCACTGTAAGGATATGTTAACTGTAAACAGAAAGGCAGCCCTCACACTGTAGGATAAGAACACACAGTTGGAAAATGTGGGGGAAAGTCAAAGGCCGGAGGCAAATCTGGTAATCCCAGACTAGGCAAAAGGTCAAACATCCGATAGAACAAAGGGGAAGCAATCAGTGTATGCTAAGCGAGTAGAACACGATGGGAGGGGGGAATTAAGCACCGGATGGAGCGCTGGGCCGTTGCCAATCGATCAGCGTTGCCAGAGCAACGCTCCAAACAAAATGGCGACCGGCAGAAGAAACGTGGTACGCTCCAAACAGAATGGCGACGGGCAGAAGAAACGTAGTACACAGAATAAAACAGCCCCGAAACCAACACCCCCACAAAATGGCAACTGGCAAACGAAACGTGGTACCCAGAACACACGGCCCAGAAAACAAAACACACCCCAGCCCCCACGGAGCGCGGACCCGCAGTTAAAGAAGGGGGGGTAACGAACAACGGAGGGGAGACTGCCTTAGGTGCTCCACCGCCCGCGAGATCCTGGCCCCACAAATCCGAACCCCAGTACCGTTTGAAGCCTCAGGAGATGGGCGAAGCAGCAAATCAGCAGCCTGGACTCAGGTGGTCCGCTGTAGGAATAGCAGGGATCGGATGGCAGCGCGGTCAGCGAGCGCTGTGACCACGTGGCCTGGCTCCGTGCAAGGAAAGAGAGCCCCTTCGCTGCCCGGGACTCGGTGAGAGGCCCGAGTGTTGCCGCCTTGCCGCCGCGAGCTCCGGAAGCCGCCGGGACCACGTGGCCTCGTTCCGCGGCGAGAAAGGGAGCCTTCTCGCCGCCGTTGAAGAGTCCGCGAGCCTGAAGGGATGCCGCAACGCTTCGCGCCGCGCGCTACCAGCCGAGCAGGTCCCGTGCCGTAGGCGAGCCGCCCCCGCTTAAAGCCTCAGGCGGGAAAGGAGGGGAGGGGGGAGGAGAGGCTTGAATGTGAACGCCGAAGCGAACGGGGGGGAAGGGAGGGGGGAAGAAGGAAAGGTTAGCGGCAGGGGATGGTGCAGCTGCAGCAGCGAGCGGGGCGGTTGATGGTATCGGCGACGCGGGCGGGGGACCGCTAATAGCGACCGCGGCGAGCAGAGAGCGAGATTAGGCACCTAGAGAAGGGAAAAAAGGCGGCGTTGAAAAACGCCTTTGTGATTCAGCTTTTTCGTGAGGATCCTTCGACGAGGAAAGCAGGAGCCGGGTCGAAGAAAGAGAGGCTGATTCCCCGCCGCGGGCCTGCTTAAATACACAGGCCACGCCCCCGCAAGGATCGGGATTGGATGAGCCAAGGGCACGTCGCGGCGGGGAGGCAGCCAATGGGCTAGGGGGAATGCTAGCCATTCCCCCTCCACGTGAAGTCCTCGTGTGCCCACAACATCTCCTCCCCCCGAACGGGAAGAGATTTTATTAAGGAAAAGCATGATAATTCAGTGGTTGAGCACCTACTTTAAATGCAGAGGAGTCCAGCTTTGATCCCACACATCTCTAGTTAGGGCTGGGAAGGATAATACTGTATTAGATGGAGCAATTGTCTGATTCCATATAGGAATCCTATAATAAATAGGAACCTTCCAGTGTTCCTATTTATTATATTTTAACTTGGGTATTTATTTTGGGAGGAGTTGTAGCTTGATGGCAAAGCATCTGCTTTGCATGCAGAATGTCTGAGGTTCAATCCTTGGCATCTCTATGTAGGGCTGGGAAAAGCTCCTGTCTCAAACCTCAGGAGTAGCTGCCAGCCAGTGTGGGTAATATGGAGCTAGGGGGACCACTGAGGCTCTTGGGACACTCAGAAATGCTATACAGCTGCCTATTGTTGTTGATATTCTTCTTCTTTATTATCTGAGGAGTTCTCCACTAAAGCTTTCTGCTCCAGCAGGACACCTACTGTACTGTATCTGCTAACAAGATATAGTTAACATTGTGAGTTGCTGGTAGTGTTAAAAAAACCCTAAAACTTTATTAACCATTTAAAATTCGGCCATAATTTTTAATGACAAACTTTTTTTTAACTTCCTTTTAGTAAAAGAAAGCCATTGATACAATTTCTCTCTCAATGTTGGCTGTCCCTGACTTCATGCTTTCTTTCTAATTGGATCATTTATTAGATTTCCCAAGCAAGCTCCTATTCAGGACTTTCTCTCTCGAAAAAAAGTCCTAAATTGTAGCAAGGAAACATTTAAATGTTCTTAGAAGCAGCATTTCTGTGTAAAAGTAGAACTTGAGGGGGGGGGGAGATCTGGATTCCCAAAAATTCTACTGTGAAAAGTCTTTTGTTAATAGGAACGAATTAATCCATTTATTATCGCTGAGCAGAAACCACTTGCCCCATTTTGTGAGTGATATCTGATGTTCCACCCAAGCATATACAATGTTAGTAATATTCATAGTTAGACACTTTGAGTTCAATAATGTTAAATAACTCGAGTCCATGGGTCTAACCCAAGTATGACTAAGACCGCAATCCTTACCCCTCTTTTTGGAAGTAAGCTCCACTGAATTCAGTGGGACTGCCTTTTGAGTAGACATGGTTAGTTGGCTATCCGACTATATTTTTGAGGTTGTGTAAAGCAGTGTGGCGCTGTGGTCTAAACCACAGAGCCTAGGGCTTGCAGATCAGAAGGTCAGTGGTTTGAATCCCCGCGATGGGGTGAGCTCCCGTTGCTCGGTCCCAGCTCCTGCCAACCTAGCAGTTCGAAAGCACATCAAAGTGCAAGTAGATAAATAGGTACTGCTCCGGTGGGAAGGTAAACGGCGTTTCTGTGCACTGCTCTATTTCACCAGAAGCAGCTTAGTCGTGTTGGCCACATGACCCGAAAGCTGTCTGCGGACAAAAGGCGGCTCCCTTTGCCAGTAAAGTGAGATAAGCGCTGCAATCCCAGAGTCGTCCGCGACTGGACTTAATGGTCAGGGGTCCCTTTACCTTTAAAGCAGGGTAGGGAGCCTGTGATCCTCCAGGTGTAGTTGGACTACAACTCCCATAATTCCTGGTTATTGCTTGGGCTGTCTGGGGCTGATGCGAGTTGGAGTCCAATAACATGTTCCTCACCAATGGCATTAAGTGTCTCTTGTTTGGCACTATTTTTGTCACTCCTGGACACATTTGCATAATTTGGTGGCTGTTTTTGTACCCACCAGCTCCTTCTACTTCACCTTTGAAGTCCTTGGCTCTCTTTCCCCATCCTGTCTTGTAATCCTATTGGCTGTGGTTCCCTACATGACGTTTGTCCATTGTGTCACTGCACTATATGTGACAGAATGTTGCGATGGTCACTCATGATCATATGGCTCACCACAGCCAATCGGATTAAAATGAGCTACGTGGGCAAATAGAGACCCAGTGTGGTTTGGTGAAGCTCACTGGGTGACCTTGGACCAGTCACTGCCTCTCAGCCTAACCTACCTCACATGACTGTTGTGGGGATTAAATGAGGATGGGGTGAACAATGTATGGCATCCAGAGCTCCTTGGAAAAATATGTGGGATATATATGCAATTTTTTTAAAAAAAAGGATAGGGCTGAAGGCAGTGAGAGTGAAGATGGTACCATTGAAATGAAGGACAATGAAAGGACACCCAACAGGGTCAAAGTAGACCCACAGAAATGAATAGACCTAAGTTATTCTTGTCTGCTCTGAGTAGGTCTAGCATTGGATACAATGCATAGGAAATATTTGGCAACATGGGTGTCCCCACCACCCATCAACAGCAACAAATGTTCTCCCTTCCAAGCATCATCAAACACAGCCCCGGGAGCTGCACCAGGATGAATCTGGTCCCTGTGTATCCTTAAGAGAAACGCTTGCTGAAGCAGTATCCAAGGCCTCTTTGGCACCAAGAACAGACTTCCCTATGCTGGAAGAAGGAAATAAAAATAATTGAAGCAATTGTCTTAGTTGTCTCCCGGGTTGTCACAATGATGTGGATAAAATCAAATAAACGGGAAGTTATTGTGAGTTGTTAGCAGGAGAAACAGTTGTGAATTGGCAGAGCAAACCAACCCAGGCGCTTAAGATGTTTTCTCATTATCCGGATTTATTGTTTTCAGGAGCAGAGCAAGGGGGAAAAAAAAGTTGGCTAAGCAAAAATAAGGTGAATAATGCCTGGTCTGGGGGATGTTTTATTTGGAACAAAAATACCAATTTTAGTGGGTTTTTTTTTGCTGTGGTACAGCTGGGAATTGCGGCACCACTTTGCCTCTTAGCTGTGGTGGATTATGCTGCGGCATAAAGAACGTTGAACTCTCAGCACTTGAAGTGCCATGCACAGTGATGTTTAGATGGGAGGGACATAACATGATGAAGAAGGTAAAAGTATGGACCATCCATGTATTTTCAAAAACCCTTCAAAAATTCCCTGTTGGCAACCTCTGTTCCTTCCATCTGTCATGACCCACGACTAAGGAACGTTGCAGTGTGTGGTGGTAGTTTGAAAGTCCAGGCTGCTTCCTTGTGATTATCTGTCATTATCTGTCATTACCTTTTCTGAGGGGCCCTCAGCCAGTAGACGCAGTGCGGGCACATGCTCTGACTCAAAGCACCCATCCCCTTTAGTGCCTCAATCTCCATAACTGCAAAGAAGTCAATGACTGAAAAATAAGGGGAGGGCTGCTTAGACACCTTGCCAGTTTCTACAAGGGGGTGGAGTCTACCACACTCCAACATTTCAGATGTCTCTTGCTCCCTACTGAGACAATAAAGGTAAAGGTACACCTGACCGTTTGACACTGGGGTTGTGCACGCATCTCGCTCTATAGGCTGAGGGAGCCGGCGTTTGTCCACAGACAGCTTCTGGATCCACAGACAGCTTCCCTGTCACGGGGATTAGAATCATAGAATCATAGAGTTGGAAGAGACCACAAGGGCCATCCAGTCCAACCCCCTGCCAAGCAGGAAACACCATCAAAGCATTCCTGACAGATGGCTGTCAAGCCTCTGCTTAAAGACCTCCAAAGAAGGAGACTCCACCACACTCCTTTGCAGCAAATTCCACTGCTGAACAGCTCTTACTGTCAAGCTCTTGCCGACCTTCTGAGTGGCAAGCCCTAGGCTCTGTGGTTTAGACCACAGCTCCACCCTACTGAGAACAATAGGTAAAGGGAACCCTGATCATTAGGTCCAGTCGTGACCGACTCTGGGGTTGCGCGCTCATCTCGCATTATTGGCCGAGGGAGCCGGCGTATAGCTTCCAGGTCATGTGGCCAGCATGACAAAGCTGCTTCTGGCAAACCAGAGCAGCACATGGAAACACCGTTTACCTTCCCGCTGTAGCGGTTCCTATTTATCTACTTGCATTTTGACGTGCTTTCGAACTGCTAGGTGGGCAGGAGCTGGGACCGAGCAACAGGAGCTCACCCCGTCACAGGGATTTGAACCGCTGGCCTTCTGATCAGCAAGCCCTAGGCTCAGTGGTTTAACCCACAGCGCCACCTGGGTCCCTTTTACTGAGAACAATACTTTCCTGCAAAGAAGCCAGCAAGGCCTTCTTGGTGCTGTCCAAGGTCCTAATCTTATCTGAACACTACAGGTGAAACTCGGAAAATTAGAATATCGTCGAAAAGGGCATTTATTTCAGTATTGCAACTTCTTGTTTTTTATTTTCCTTTTAATTTTGACACATGCTTTCTTTTGGAAATTCCACAGTAATAAAAGAAATAGTTTACAACAATACAAAAATAAACAAAAATAAACATCGCTATTACATCTCGTTAACTGCATTCCATTTATAATTTACCCGCCTAATGACAAATAATGACAATGACAACAAATAAAGGCTTGACATATCTTGCTTTGCATGTCATGCTTCTATCTCATATATTGGTTTCACCTTTTAAGTTGCATTGCTGAAATAAATGAACTTTTCGACGATATTCTAATTTTCCGAGTTTCACCTGTACAGTTGTATCTTGGTTCTTGAATGTCTTGTGACTCAAACATTTTGGCTCCCGAACGCGGCAAACCTGGAAGTGAGTATTCGGTTTGTGAATGTTCTTTGGAACTCAAACATCTGACGTGGCTTCAGTAGCTTCTGATTGACTGCAGGAGCTTCCTGCAGCCAGTCGGAAGCCGTGCCTTGGTTTCTGAATGTTTTGGAAGTCGAATGGACTTCCGGAACAGATTCTGTTTGACTTCCGGGGTACCACTGTACTTTGTGTTTTGCTCACTGGACACTGCCTATTTCCCCTATGAGCCTCAAGTGCCTATGGATGCTGCCCATTCTTTTCATAAAACTATAAGTAACGATCCAGTGGATCACCAGCTGCTGACAGGGTGCCCTTTGCAGTGGATGTTGGATGGTGGCTGATTTTTCCGCCAGCCAAAAGCCTCCATCAGAGCAATATTTGGGGAGGAAGTGGTAGTCTCCAGGCACTGAGATGAGCACATTGTTGGGCATGGTGATGGTGACACTGCATTTTGCCCCCAACCGAGTTCTGCACCCTGAAAACGGACAAAGGACAGGTAGGTAGCCGTGTTGGTCTGGCGTAGTCGAAACAAAATAAAACATTTCCTTCCAGTAGCACCTTAGAGACCGACTAAGTTTGTCATTGGTATGAGCTTTCATGTGCATGCACACTTCTTCAGATAAAATTGGTGTGCTTTGGACCTTTCCTGGATTTGGTCAGCGGTTCTCCTTTGAGAATGCAGTACTAAGAACTAGCACAGTCAGAAACCTTGAATGCCCCCAACTCCCTGTAACATATTCATTTCTTTTGCTGGTGTTTTAGAGCCTTTGTGACCTTCAGCTCTTGAATATACAGCCTTGTAGATTTGCTGTTCTTTTCATAAACTGCCAACTGCTATTTGGCAGATTTGCAATTGACATCTTTGTCAGATACCTCTCCACGCCTCTCACTTCTTTTGTTTATTAAAGGTACATATTAACGAGGCAGGTCTTGCTCGCGTTCAGCATAATGCTTGCAAAATAACACTCCTTTGGTATTAATCATCATAACAATTTAATACCAATATTACCTCTGAAACAAAAGTAGCTTGCTAACATACATGGTGCAGTGATAGCTGATAGTTGTTTCCCCCCCTTCAGTGCCTTAGATCACAACTGTGCTAGATTATTGTGGGTAAATTAGAGGCTGGTCAAATTAAAAGCAGAGTCCTACACTCGGAATAAGCATGCAAGCCATGCAGTTCTGCTGGGACTGTACCGCTTCAGAGGGTTGTATATATGAATGCTCTTTCATTTAAAAACCTTCCATAGCTTAGACCGGGCACCCCCAAATTGCAGCCCTCCAGATGTTTTGGCCTGCAACTCCCATGATCCCTCGCTAACAGGACCAGTGGTCGGGGAAGATGGGAATTGTAGTCCAAAACATCTGGAGGGCCGAAGTTTGGGGATGCCTGGCTTAGACAACTAGAACTTTAGGGGAGAAAGGTATCTCACTATCCAGCTCAACCTTTTCCTGAAGTGCTAGTTTCTTATAGTTTGTCTTAATATACTCTGAGCAAATTACTGTTTTGGTGTGTGTGTGTGTGTGTTTTTAAAAAAGTAATCTGACACCTTTGACTTCTCTGCTCCTGTTTTAGTCTGCTCTGGCAGTTTCAAGCTCTACTCTTTGTTCATCCTGGAGCATTTGAAAAGTATCTGTCGCAGAGAAGAAGACAGTGCCCAGCAGATGATATTGGAGTACTACTCCCGTTAGCTCCAGCCAATAGTCAGGGATGATGGGGGTTGTAGCCCAGTCATATCTGGAGACCACCAAGTTGGCTACCACTTTCTACCCTCTCTTCCCAGTTCTTAGTTCTGGGGGAAGGGCTACTGTTTTTGTCTCAGGCATTCACCTAGTCCAGAGAAGGTATTCAACCCTTTTTAAATCCAAGGTCACCTTAAGGGCAACAAGTAGTTTTCCTCTGAGGATGCAGAGCCATAGCTGCCAAGTTCTGGCCTGAGAAATAAGGGACTGGACCGGAAGTAGCAGACCGGAAGTAGCGCTGCCGCCATTTTGGAACTGGGCGGAGCATGCTCAGAAGCTACTTTTGATGCTGCTCTGCCCTGTTCCAAAATGGCCACCGCACCAGAAGTCGCGCTGCAGCCATTTTGGAACTGGGCAGAGCAGCATCAAAAGTCGCTTCTGAGCATGCTCAGCCCAGTTCCAAAATGGCCGTCGTGCCAGAATAAACCGGGGAAAAACAAAAAAATCCGTTTTTTTTGGCTGGGAACAGCTGGAAAAACGGGGGTTTCCCAGGGAATACGAGAGACTTGGCAGCTATGTGCAGAGCTTCAGACACCCACTTTGCCTTTGGACTGCTTGACTTTGCAGTTGCCTTCAGATTATTGCTGGAGCAACATTCCAAGCTCTTTGCATGTGGATTTGCCTCTCATCTAGATCAGTGTTTCCCAACCTTTTTCTGACTGTGACCCCCTTTCGACCTGGTTTCCTTCCTGTGGCTCCCCCATGGGCATAGCCAAGCAAGGAAGGCAGCTGCCCCCCAATAAGTAAAAATCAATACAAATCAATACAAATATGAGGTTCTGCCCCCCTAACAAAAGCCTGCCCCCTTCCTAGCTATGTCCATGCCCCCCCCCCTCGGTCCTACCGATAGAAAGGTAGCTATTTAATTGTTTTGTTTTTAAATAGAACATGTTTAATTTATAATTTTTGTAATTCCATTACATAAAATGATAGGAACATAATGAATATTGTTAAAGCAGAAAAAACCTAGAATCATGGAGCTGGAAGGGACCCCAAGGGTCATATTTCTAATACAACCCCCTGCAATGCAGGGATATCAGCTAAAGCATCCATGACAGATGGGCATCCAACCTCTGCTTAAAAACCTCCAAGGAAGGAGGGACCAGAACCTCCTGAGGGAGATCCATCTTCCATGTATTATAAAAAGTAAACAACACTTATTTGACCCCAGTTATTTGACACAGAGGGGGATACCTGCACATACGGTCCAAAAGGTGAACAGGGAGTTCTGTATATATGGGAGAATTTTAAAAGCACGTGGTCCTTACTGACCTAGTGCAAAAAATTCTTGTCATCCGGAGGAGCCCTGGCTGCCTAGATAAAATCCTATAGCCCCCCACATCCTTACTTTGGAGTAAGGCCCATTGAACTCAGTGCAACTTTCTTCCGAGTAGACACTTTGTAATTTACTATATGCAAGTCAGCAGCATCCACGTGTCCCTGCTCAGCTGGGCGCTGGGGTGGATTTCACCCAGCGCCTTGCAGAGCTGGGCAGATGCTGCCGACAGACCTTGTGCCCCTCGGCAACATCTGAAGGCCCTGATCCACTAGGCACTGGGGTGGATTCCAGAGTCAGGCCCAGGCTGCCACCGGCCCAACACTGGCAGCAACAACAAGCAGCTTTGGCTCTCCCAGGCCTACCCATTGCCGCCCCCCCCCATTCACCATGCCTGAGGGTTCTAAATTGCGGGCTCTACTGGTCAAAACGGGAGCCTCAGCAATTGTCCTCTCCCACCGGAAACAAACCAGGACTGTGCCAAGAAAAAGCACATGGCAAAAAACAAGTGCTCAGCCCTGGTGGGCTGCCCCCTTACCTGCTTGTGATTGGCCAAGCGGATAGCCAGCCAATCAGGATTTTTTTATTTTAAGCAATGATTTCCCCCCTTCACTTCTCCCCTTTCTGCCCCCCTAGCCTTTTGCTGTGCCCTACCCCCATTTACACATTTTTTCACCTGTGTCCCCCTTGGAATACCCCCCCCCCTCTGAAACACTGATCTAGATTTACCTTACAGCAAACACTACAGTGAGCTGTCCATGGTTCTGAATTGTTCCACTCTATCCAGTATTGCAGAGGTGGGGAATATATGGCCCTCCAGGCAACTCTCATCTGCAGACACAAAGGTCCAGGATGAGGGCAGTTGTTATCAATCAAAATTTTATTGCATTAGCCGGTTGGCCATAGCACATAACACACACACATACACACACATACACACACACACACACACACACACACACACACACATCCCAGCGGTAACCTAGGATACCTAGGTAACCTATTATACAGAGGATACCTAGGTAACCTATTATACAGAGCATGTATTGAAAGCACTTACAAAACATCGGATATAAAAACATGCGATATAAAACAGGATTTGGTAAAAACTAGGATGCATCATGTGTGTTTTGTCCATTGGAGAATGTTTAGTGAAATCTGCTTCTAGAGAGAATTAGCCAGTCGAAAGAGCTCTGAGTTTCAGGGCCTGCAAGATATAAATGGCCACTCCGCGGGTAACCCTGGGGTTAGCGCCCACCAATAGAAATTTCATGCGGTCATCTTCCAAGGCGATAAGCGAAGGAATTAGTATGAGGAGCCTTGGTCTTATTGCGTCATATAGGGGGCAGTGAAAGAAAAAATGGATAAAATCCTCTATCTTTCCCTTGTTGCACGGACAGAGTCGGAGACCGGGGGGAGTGTTGGAAAATATACCCTGTAAAAATGCTGTGGGGATGGAACAGAAGCGGGCAAGTGTGAAGGCTCTTCTTTGTGAAGGGTTCGTCAAGTCGCTCAAATAGTGAGCCATAGTTCTTACTGCCTTCACGCGAGGATACCCCGTGGACAGGTTGGCCGCATTAGATAGGGCCAGGTCCAGCGCTTCATCCCTATCTAGAATCCATTTAGATGTGAGGGCGATCTGGCTGCGACATCTGTCACCCCATTGATCGGCAGGGTTGATTCAGCAGTTGTTATAGTCCAGCAACATCTCCAGGTCTATATGTTCTCTCCCCTCTGGCAGTACTCTTCCCATGAGGACTTTCAGCCTTCTTACTTCAAAATATTTCTAAGGATACCAGGGGAGTGTACATAACATTGTACAATAACATTGTTCATACACGGTAATAGATAAAATTGCAAGTATGTTGTCACACTACAGTTTCCATGGCTGTCAATAGATGGTGCTGCAAACGAGTGTGAGGACAACTTTATCAGGAGGCCAATGAGAAAACAAGTGGGCGGCTGGATGGCAGAGGCCAGTGAGAGAGCAGGTGGTAGAAGTTTGCTAAGGAGTGGCTTGCACTGACCACAGCGGCCAGTGAGAGAGTGGCAAAGTATGTAGCCAAGGCTGTTAAGACAGCGGCGAGGCAGGGAACTTGGAAAGCCCAACTGCTCTCTGAAGCAATGGACCCCTTCTTAAGACATCACAAAGCAATGTTGTGGGGGCGAGATACTGCTTCAGAGAATGGTTTGTCTGGGTGGGTTTGGAGTGAGCTGTTAAGGGGAGGGAGGTGGTGGTTGGTGAGGTGTAAGGGAGATAAGCAGGGCTGGTGAGCAATGCAAGCAGGAGCAGCAGCCCCAAGTATGTACAATAAAAAGCAACCTTCATAACAAGCACAGCAAACTGAGAGAAACTGTCAAAAATCCCAAACAATTGACAGAGCAGAACTAAAGCAGCCCAACAGTTTTGAATGCCTAGACCTGGGGGTCACCAATGTGGTGCAACCAATCAGTTTGTCAGTATCTCATATGGTGCTTGTAAAAGGTCCCTTCAAAAATCTGAAATGAATAAAAAAAAGTTTGCTCTTCCTGTTCAGTTGCGGTTTGAACCATTGAGGCTCCCATCCTGTGTGTGTGTGTGTGTGTGTGTGTGTGTGTGTGTGTGTGTGTGTACACACAAATGTGTGTAGGATGTGTGTGCCAAACTGAGTTTTGACCCAGGTGAAAAAAGCCTAGTTTTGCCCCTGCATGCTCAAGGTAGTTTACAACTTACATTTTTTAACGTAATTACAGACCTAACAAATAAATAAAACATCAAAAAATACACATCCAAATTGAACAATCTCCACATAAACTATAATATCTAAAAATAAAGCTACAAATTAATATCAATAACTCCAACAACCCCCTACCCAACAAAATCTCCTAAACAACACCCCAACCCAAGAGTTTGTTCAGCAGCCTCAGCTTTTGTAGCTGGAGTCAGTCCGGGCTTCGCCCTCCCAGGCCACGTGGGAAAAGGCCTGCAAGGCAGGTAGCAGGACTTCCAGGATTCACAGCCAAGATGTGACTGGCACCCAGATGGCACTCTCAAAATTCCAAGGGTGCCCATTGGCCCCAATGGGTTAGTGACACCTGGCATAGGCAAACAGGAGTCTCAGCCTGGTGCCAGAAAGGGTGCAATGACGACACCAGGCTGTAAATGGTGCCTTGTGCCTAATCTCCCATCATGGTATGAACCTGGAAGTCTTCTTCTCAACCCTCTGCTCCTTGATGAGCATCCTCTCTACAACTTGCTCTCCTGGCTGCTATGGTGATGGTGTACGCAAAGTTTGATTGGAAATGATACCCTGGGTCAAAGGGAAATGCCCTATCTCCTGCCATGCTCTGAGCCTGCAGATCTTCTTCTCAAACCCTCAATTCCTTGCTTGG
This sequence comes from Zootoca vivipara, assembly GCF_963506605.1. Lineage (NCBI taxonomy): Eukaryota > Metazoa > Chordata > Lepidosauria > Squamata > Lacertidae > Zootoca > Zootoca vivipara. The sequence goes on from NC_083292.1 coordinate 5,666,412, forward strand.
CAACTTCCCTGCAACTTACTCTCCTACGATGGTGTAAGCAAAAATGGCAAATAACCGCCACAGGGCCCAAAGCCAGAGCCCCCATTGAAATGGAAATATTACGACAGAAAAATTCCCATGGGAATTAAAGGCCACCCGAGTAGTTTCCACATCTGTCTTTGATGACACTGGAGTAATTTAAATTTGTGACACAGTTCAAAGTCATGTCAAAGACTAAGAAACTCTGCAGAAAGTCCCCCCCCCCCAAAAAGGAAAGTGCCGTTACAACAAAAAATTGGATTCCATGACTAGGCTTTGTTCAGTGGACCTACTCACTTAAGACTGCAGGGAAGCAATAAAACTAAGTGGTGCTTTTTATTATTTCTGTCCCCCACCCCCTTCACCAGAAAGAAATATGTCTAATGAATGTCTCATGTCTGAAACACTGGGCTGGATTCATCAAAGGGAGTCAGTAATTACCAAATTGAGAGAATCATGAATTGCTTTTCTAAATTTGAAAAGCACATCAAGAATAGATCAGGAGCAGGCAAAATTAATAGTTACGAACTCATTTCCATAGAAATGGACTTATTAGCAAGCTTGCCAGCTGCCTAAAATTATAAGGTCTTTTCCTTCTGCTTGCAGGAAATAACCGTGGTGGTTTGTTTTTTTAAAAAAACCAAATCAAATATTTTCTCCCCTTCTTTCAAAATTCCATTGAAACTTGAATTTTGCTAAGTTTGCAGAAGGTGGGGAATATCTCTGTTAGGTAAATTGAAAAATAAAATGGTGGAGGAAGAAAGTACCAGAAAGAGAAGAGGGGTTTATGCAAGTTTGAAGTATCGTCTTCCTTCAGAAGGAACGTGGTATGAGGGGCAGAATCACTGGAACAGGGTTTGTTCTAACAGAATTGAGGACTGTGATGTTCTTATTATTTCTTAAGACAGCTAATCTGTAATAATAATAATAATAATAATAATAATAATAATAATAATAATAATATATTATTTATACCCCGTCCATCTGGCCGGGTTCCCCCAGCCACTCTGGGCAGCTTCCAACAAAATATTAAAATACAGAAATCCATCAAACATTAAAAGCTTCCCTAAACAGGGCTGCCTTGAGATGCCTTCTAAAGGTCTTGTAGATGTTTTTCTCCTTGACATCTGGTGGGAGGGCATTCCACAGGGCGGGTGCCACTACCGAGAAGGCCCTCTGCCTGGTTCCCTGTAACTTGTCTTCTCGTAGCCAGGGAACCGCCAGAAGGCCCTCAGCATTGGACCTCAGTGTAGTCAAGTTCCAGTCTGAACAGGAAGCCTTTCCTTCCTGTTTGTTTATTCAGAATGTTTATAGGCCATTATTTGGCAATGCCTTCACTGAATAGGCTGCAGCCCTGCAGCCCTCTAGTTTGCCACTGTGAGAAAAGGGTGCTGGACTAGACTTGCTGCTGGCCAGATCTAGCAGGCTCATCTTATGCTCCTATCGCGGCTGTGCATCTTGACTTCTTTGCGGTTATGGAGATTGAGGTACTAAAGGGGAATGAGTCTGACAGGCCTGCATCCAGTGGCTGCACTGCCGCCCAAAAGGAATGGACAGATACCCACTCAAGACCCGCTCCCTGCCTTGCTTGCCTTTCCACCTGACCTGAGAGGGCAAGGACCTGATTGACTCCAACTACAAAAGCTGAGGCTGCTGAAGAGGCCCGAGACCACCTTGGCTGTGATTGCTGGAAGACGTGGTCCTTGCCTTGCTGGCCTTTTCCTCACCTGGCCTGGGAGGGAGGGGCTCTGACTGACTGACTGACTGACTCCAGCTACGAAAGCTGAGGTTGCTCAACAGACTCTTGGGTTGGAGTATTGTTTAGGGGTTTTTCTTGGGCTTTTTGTTGCTTTTATTGATATATATTTTAAAAAAATCTTTTAGATATTATGAGTTATGAGAAGACAGCTCAGTTTGGTTGTACACCTGTTGATGTGTTTTATTTATTGTTTATGGCTACTTTTGTTATGTCCATAATTATGTAAATCTTTTCATGTTGTATGCTGCCTTGAGCATGTTTTTCCCTCCACTATGGAAAGGCAGCATACAAATAAGATGATGATGGTGATGATGGTGATGTACTTACATTTCGAGAATTGCAAATCAGGAAGGTGTGGGGCTCCTGCCTCCCCACACCTTCCAGGCTGTTCATTCTGTAATGGGACCCTGCTGGTTTCACCAGCTTCTTCATTGTGCCATTACTTGCCTGCCCTGAAGAGTGGAACTAAGCTGAAGGGTGCTGCAATAGAACTGCTAGCCCATTTGCAAAGCTAAGCAGGGCCTGGTCTGGTTTCAAATTGAATGGGGGAACCACATGTTGAGATTCCTGCATTGCAAGGGGGTTGGACTAGATGACCATCGGGGTCCCTTCCAACTCTACAGTTCTATTACTCTGTGAGTTGGAGAAGTTCCCCCAGCCTTTTCTGAAGGTCCCTTGCAAACTTGGGGATTTTGCTGAGTTCCAGAATGTGTGATGACGGACACAACTTGGAACAGACAGTTAATAACCTTTCGAGTCAGGGAAGGAAGTACTGATCAGTCTTCATACTCTAGGAAAGGCTTGGGGTCAATGGGCTGAGTGTTAGAACAAAGACTCCCGGGACGGCAAAAGAGCTGTGGACCACACAAGAGGTGAAATAAAATAAAAATAAATTCACTTTGGAAACTTTTAGTGCTGTGGCTCATTATAACTACGGCCTGGGAAAAGGCACGGAACAAGGGCCACGGGTTGATTGCCGTCTTCTCCATGGGGGATTTTTTGTCCCAGATACTGCCAGGCTTGGGCTAAATGTCTGTGAGATGGAGGGATAAAATCGAGCGCTCAAGGAGTGGCAGAAGTGTCACAATCTGTTCAGAGGGCTCAATGACTGCCAACGTGTAAAGCATTTCCAGTGGTTGGTGAGCTCACTTTGTAAGACATTTTCTCTGGTGTGTGTGTGTGTGTGTGTGTGTGTGTGTGTGTGTGTGTAGTCTCAGACATGAAACCTAATTAGAACAGAACTGCTCTGACAGGTGAGTACAGCTGTTTCTGCAGCGCCACTAAAAAAAAGGAGATTAAGACGACACAAGCACCTTGCGTTGCTTTTTTTTCTTTTTCTTTTTTGCAAATGCCTGCCCTGCTTGGTGTATGCAAATTATCTGCAGAGGAAAGGAAAGAAGGGCATCACCAGTCCTTAACTTTAAAGCTGCCTTCGTTGGAAGTGTGCAGCCTTCACCCTTTTCCTCAACTAGAGTCAGACCTGCCCCCAGCATGAGGATTATACAAAAAGCTTGCCTTCTAAAACATCGTCATGTCCTACTCCCTTTAGTATCCCATGGTAGGGAAAGATAAGGTGGTGCCCTCCAGATTTTGTTGGACCCCAATTCCCATCATCCTTGACCATTAGCTATGCTGGCTGGGGAAGATGGGAGTTGTGGTCCAACAGCACTTAGAGGACCACAGTTTCCTGCCTATTACACACTCTAGCTATTCCAAGCCTTTCCCCCCAACTCCCATCATCCCTGGTGAACTCTAATAAAATTTGGAGGGAATCCAGTTGGGAGAAAGATACGTAAACTAGCACAGCTAGGCATCCCCTATAAGTGCAAAATAAGGATGCATATGGATGCCGACTCTTGCAAAGATTGCTCCAAGGTGCATAGGTTGAACTAATGGAGCACAGCCTGTGGCTCTTCAGATGCTATGGGTCTGAAGCTCCCAACATCTTCTGTGCAACTCGGCATGGAGCCTCAGAGACACCGCAGGGGCACCACTGAAAATTGAGACCCCAAGGTTATGCTAGGTAAAGGTAAAGGGACCCCTGACCATTAGGTCCAGTTGTGACTGACTTTGGGGTTGCACGCTCATCTCGCATTATTGGCCGAGGGAGCCGGCGTATAGCTTCCAGGTCATGTGGCTAGCATGACTAAGCCGCTTCTGGCGAACCAGAGCAGCACACGGAAACGCCGATTACCTTCCGGCTGTTGTTGTTGTTGTTGTTTAGTCATTTAGTCGTGTCCGACTCTTCGTGACCCCATGGACCATAACACGCCAGGCACTCCTGTCTTCCACTGCCTCCCGCAGTTTAGTCAAACTCATGTTCGTAGCTTCGAGAACACTGTCCAACCATCTCATCCTCTGTCGTCCCCTTCTCCTAGTGCCCTCAATCTTTCCCAACATCAGCGTCTTTTCCAGGGAGTCTTCTCTTCTCATGAGGTGGCCAAAGTATTGGAGCCTCAGCTTCAGGATCGGTCCTTCCAGTGAGCACTCAGGGCTGATTACCTTCCGGCTGTAGCGGTTCCTATTTATCTACTTGCATTTTTGACGTGCTTTCGAACTGCTAGGTTGGCAGGAGCTGGGACCGAGCAACGGGAGCTCACCCCGTCACAGGGATTCGAACCGCCGACCTTCTGATCAGCAAGCCCTAGGCTCAGTGGTTTAACCCACAGCGGTATTAATCACCCAGTATTGCTTTTTTTAGTTATACTGTCATACCATACCTTCCAAACCCTCAGGAGCTCTGGAAAACTGTGTTTCCTAGGGATTCTGGTGCTCAGAATTCTACCTTGGACATTATCACTGGGCATAATGTAGCAAGTTTATTGGCCTTGGGCAGTGACAAGGAACCTGTGGCCATCCAAATATGGCTGGATTTCCAGCTCCTATCAGCCCCAGCTTCTCTCTGGGCAATTGTCAGGGATGACTGTGGTGCATCATTGTATAATGTTGCACAGAGAACGCTTGGTTGAGGTGGGGATGGTGGCCAGCACTGGGGGTTGCAAGGAGCTACCACCATGAAAAACAGGTGGCTGGAGTGAAAGGGGTGAGTAATGTCATTCTCCTTTTGACCTCCTCCAAATTTGCCTGTGAGTTCTCCTAGGAGAAAGCTTGTTGTCTGGCTCCAGTAAATAGGAACAATTAGAAAATTTGAAGGCCTACTCTTCTGAGAAGGGGGCATGTTGACGGATTCAGGTGGTCTGACAACAACGAGCATATCTAAGCCCTCTAATACAGGGGTCGGCAATTTTTTTTTAGCCATGGGCCAGTCCACTGTCCCTCAGACCTTGTGGCGGGCCAGAGAAGTGGAACCGGGGGTGGGGAGCTGGAAGAAGAGATGAGGGGGGCAAGTAGTCCTCCTCCCCACCCCCGCTAGCTGCTGTGCTTACGTTCCCAGGGGCTGCCGCCGCCGCCACCACCACCACCACTGCTGCTTCTCGTGGGTAGGCAGTGTGAGCTCATCCACTCCGCTCTCTGGCCCAGAGGAGCACCAGGGCGGCGGGGGCGGGAAGATGAGCAGCATGAAAGGGCTGGCTCTGGAGAGGAGCTGCTGAAAATGGCACTCAGCCAGCTCAGTCCAACCCCTTTCCTCCTCTAGGCAGGGCGGGGAGAAGCCAGCAGGAGGGAGGGAGGATGCGCAACCGCGGTTTGTGTGAGGGAGAGGGGGGAAATGGAATGGCGCAGGGGGGGAAATGGTGCAGCCTGAACGAACAGAATCCCCACGCCAATCCATGGACTGTCCATGGGCCGGATCCTGAAGGCAATTGGGCCTGATCCAGATCCTTAGTTTGCCAACCCCTGCTCTCATATGATTGCCAGAGCCCCCTTCCCCCGGGCAGCAATTTAAGGAATCTCAGTCTTTCTTTTTCTGTCCAAATATGAAACATTTATGTAATATGTTTAAAAAAAAGATCTAATTTCAAATTCCCAGTAACACCACCTTTTAATTTTTCAGGGTGAATGTCTCTTCTTATGAGATCTTTCAGATGGATTTTGAGATAGACAACAGTAGTGGCCTGGTGGGGGCCCAGCAAATCACCTGGCAGGTGGAATACCCCCGAGATGAGTCTGTGAGCGAGCTGGTGGTCTCCGAGATCTTTGTCAGCCAAGCGACTTTTGCAGGAATTGTTCCACTTGCGATGGTAAGAATCAACCTCCTCCTTTGTTATATTATTCTGTTTCATGTTTCATTCTGTTTCTATAGATGTGGGAATTGGGGAAGGAGAGAAATATTTCCTGAAAAATGCTTTGATTGTTAGAATGCTCACCTTTCCCGGTCCCATTTATTGTCATCTATTTTTCATTTGGCATCATTCTTTGCCTCCTGGTATTTGCATCTCCCCCTTTCATGGATGATCCCAGCCAATAGGCAATCGCACAGCTGAATGGGATGACATCACAATGATACATAGGCAATCAGATTTAGCCAAGTGTGGAAACCAAGCCCATTTGAGGGAAAGGGAAGAGAAAATGGTGTGAATAGGTGACATTTTTGGAGGTGTTCCAAAGTTGGTTGAAAAGATTGTGGGTTTTTGACAGACAAAGCCAAAAATGCTTCTGAAAAGCAGCAGTCTTTGGGTTCAGCCTTATGAATCCTCAATGTTTGTTCAAGGCAACTGGATCTGCTAATTTGCATCTGCAGTAGAAAGGTCTCAATGCATAAACTACATTTCAATAAGATTTTTTATTTACCTGATGACTAGTAACAGCTCCTTGGAAACCATTGGTCTATTGTGTGATTCCACACACACACACCCTTTGGGGATTATGGGCCCAGTACATGATAATCGCTCCTCTGGAGTTGTTGCCTTCCATTGTGTTACTGGAATCTCCATGTATCCACACAGAGGTGATAGGCTACAATTAGCTGTGGCATTTTCGTTTAAATTAATTAGCTGGCTCATGCTGAAAACTTTATTTCTAAACCAAAGAAAGTGAACCATCGGTGGGGAGGGCCTGAATTCTCTCCACTTCCCAGACCTTTGCATTTGCTAGTCTTCCATCACAGTCTTGTGGTATTTTTAATAAAAGAAGTAAATTCAAAGGTCTTGCTGGACACAAAGTGGAGTTCTATTTTAGCCCCTGTCCCATATGTACATGTAAAAAGAGCCCATGGGATCAGACCAACATCCTGTTATCCAGAATAGTTAGCTGGATGCTTCCATAAGCAGGGGCACCTACAGTTTGTTCCCCTGGTACTTATTACTCAGAAGTAGGGATGGACAGACCCATTGAAGTCTGGTCCATCCCAGTTCTACATGGGGACAGGACTCAAGCAGTGGTGACTGATGCTGTGAAGCAGAGTTCACCCAGTGTTGGATTGTTCATCCGCTAATGGGTGGGTAGCATAGCTGCCAAGTACCCCGTTTTCCCCGGGGAAACCCCCGTTTTTACTTACCTTTTCCCGGTGGTCCCCCGTATCACTTTGTCTCCCGTTTTTCTCCGTTATTTTCTCCTGCCGGCGGCCATTTTTTCTTTCCGATTTGCCCTTCTATGGGCACAAAAAATGGCCGCCGCCGGCTTCAAAAGTCGCATCTACGCATGTCCAGAAGTGCATAGACGCGACTTCCGGTGTCACTGGCAGCCATTTTTTGTGCCCATAGATGGGCAGAGCGACATCGGAAGTTGCGTTGACGCACTTCCTGACATGAGTACAAGTGACTTTCGAAGCCGGCGGCGGCCATTTTTGGTGCCCATAGAAGGGCAAAGTGACACTGGAAGTTACGTCGACGCAACATCCGGTGTCACACGGCTGCCGGTCCCGGATTCTGCAGTCTGGGACTTGGAAGGTAAGGTGGGCAGTCAGTAGGGCATGGGACTTCTAATCTCAGGGTCATGGGTTTGAGCCCCATGTTGGGCAAAAGATGATCCTTGTGGCCCCTTCCAACCCTATGATTCTATAATGCCCATTGAGACTGGTAGGGTAGAACACAGGGAGCCCAAACAGGAGGCAGAGCCAGAGCTAATGTCAGGTAGAGGCAGAGCCTGGCTTTGTATTTTTTTTGTGCCAAGAGGGGGCAAAATGCACATGTTCACAGACATTCTCATCTCAAGCTAATATGTATAGGATATGGGAAGAGCCTGGCTTCTCTTTTTGATGTTGGCTTTTGCTCAAAGTTTCTGGGCTCCCAAACAAGAAAATCTACAGCTCTTCTTCAGTGTTTCTTCTAAAATGTCTCTTGTCTCCTTGACACAACTAGGGAACTTGCATCATTGTCGGAGTTGGGCTTGGTTACAATTCAGAGTAAGTCCCAGTAAGCCCTGATACTGGGATGGACCCCTCTGATGGCAATAGGGTCTTTGAGCTGGGATCATCTCTTTTAAAAGTCAGACAACCCCAGAATTCAATGAAACCATTGGGATGACCTCATTGTGGAGGAAGAGGAATGATTTTGCTGCTGCTGTTGGCATCCATCTGTCTTGGGAGACAATGGAGATGAGTGCACTTCTGGGAGTGAATTCAAACTGCTGGAAGGTTGCAGCGCCCACTGTGGCTGTAGACACCGACACAGGAAAGACATGTTTTGTTGCAGCCAGGGCAGATGAAGGCATCCGGTTGTGTTGCTGCAGATGCACCATGGCGTTTCTTCTATCTGTGCTTCTCCGAGGCCCAGCATTCATTCCTCCTCTGATCACTGGTATGGATGAACAACGTGACTGCCTGTCTCCAGGCACTGCAGTCATCTGCAAGGGATTCCTACATAGCAGGGTTGGTGTTGCCAACCTTCATGTCATGTTTGCAGTCATCTTTATAACGCAGAGTTGGTCTGCCAATGGGTGTGGTGGCTGAAGCCAGCTCCCCATAGAGCACGTCCTTGGGGAGGAATGATAACATACAGGATTTATTTGTCACATTAGGTAATTATTTCATTATCAAATAATACATCCACCTTTTCCCGAAGGAGCTCAAGGTGGCATACATGACTCTCCCTAGCATTCTCATAACAACCTTGAGAGGTAGTTTAGGCTGAAAGTTCCCATTTAGGCAAATGAGAGGCATTATCTAAGTTCAAGGAAACATTCCAGCTAAGCAAATAGAGTTAAAGATGGTGCAAAGCAAGGTTGATGCAGTTGGGGGGGGTTGACTGGGGAGAAGGTGTGTAGCTGGAGCTGGTCTCAAGAACTAGGGGCTTGGAGGGCTGCATCCAGCCTCCAGCAGTGGTGACCGGTGCCCATTGGCAATGGTAGGGCAGAAGGCCAGGAGGCCAACAGTAGGTGAAGCAAAAGCCAATGTCACACAGTTAACTAGTTTTATCTTTATCCTCCTTCCTGTTGAGTTCTATGAATACAACCTTGGGTCTAAGGAAGGTGACAGCCAGTGCTACCCCCTGGACCAGTTGCTAGGCAAGAAAACCGGCAGATGGGGACTGGCTGAGAACAGGCCAAGGTTGGCTGTTCAGTCCCCGTCCCCCCATTCACTCTGGGGGCTGCCACTGGTCCCCAGGCCTGAAGTTTGTTACAGCTGATAAGACTTCACTTCTCAGTTCTAGTGTTTCTTGACAAATTGCTGCTTCCCAGATATGGCTCAGTTCCTTCTGCTCACAAGCCTGCTTGAGTCGGTAGCCTTAGGCAATGAGAAGTTGAGCGAGGCAGCCCTGGTGAGGAGCAACATCTTGTGTTTGCGTATCTTTCCTCATGTTTGCCAACCTGGAGTGTTTGTTAGCACAGCAGGCGGGGAGCCTGGGCTGCATCCCACCAGATGCAGGAGCAGAATGTTACTGCACCATGAGAACATAAGAAGAGCCCTGCAGGATCAGGCCAAATGCCCATCCAGTCCAGATCTCTGTTCCTACCGTGGCCCAGCCAGGTGCCTGTTGGAAGCCTGCAAGCAGGACCTGAATGCAACAGCACTCTTCCCAATTGTGATTCCCAGCAACCCGCATTCAGAGGCAGGTGACCATGCTGGGAGCTGTAGTTTGTTGAAGATGCTGGGAGTTGTTAAGAAATGTCCCAAACTCTTACCTCTCATCTAAATCAGAACCAGTGATGGTGGTGAATGTCCCGTGAGAGGGTCTGGAGGTGGTTGGGGGATGGATGGCAGCTAACGAATTGAGATTGAATTGACGAACAGAAGTACTGTTTGTGGGGGGCAGAGGGTGGGCAGGTATGGGGGACTCCCTGTTCCTGAATGGGGCAACTGTGCCCTTGAAGGACCAGGTGTGCAGCCTGGGAGTCATTCTGGACTCACAGCTGTCCATAAAGGCACAGGTCAGTTCTGTCTCCAGGGCAGCTGTCTACCAGCTCCGTCTGGTTTGCTGGCTGAGATCCTACCTGCCTGGGCACTCACACCAGAGTGGTACATGTGCTGGTTATCTCCTGCTTGGACTACTGCAATGCGGTGTATGTGGGGCTACCTTTGAAGGTGACTTGGAAACTACAACTATTGCAGAATGTGGCAGCTAGACTGTTGACTGGGAATGGCTGCTGGGACCACATAACACCAGTGCTGAAAGACCTACATTGGCTCCCATTATGTTTCTGAACACAATTCAAAGTGTTGCTGCTGCGTTTGATGATTGATTATGATTACCCTCACAGAGCTACAATTCTCAGAGTTCCCTGAGAGGAAGGATTGATTGTTAGACCAATTTGGGAATTGTAGCTCAGTGAGGTCTACAGGGATCTCCTAACAACTCTCAGCACCCTAAGCAAACTACAGTTCCCAGAATCCTCTGGGGAAGCCATGGATGTTTAAAGTGGTATCTTGGTGCTTTAAATGTATGATGTGAATGTGGTCTAAGGTAGAGTACAGTAAACCTATGAAAATTAATGGGCCTAAGTTCATCGTGTCCATTATTTTCAATGTGTCTACTCTGAGTAGGGCTAATTTTGGCTTCAATCCAAGATCCTCCCCCCCCCATTGGCAGTCTGCCAAACACTCACATTAACTGAGTTGGAAATTGGCCCCTTATATCAGATGGTGACAATGAGGATAGTTCATTTTGTAGCTGTAAATCACGTCGTGTTCTCTGGAGTGTAGCTTATCTCCAGCAAAAGGGACAAGAGGAAGGGTGAGAGAAAAGCAATTGGGAGAACATCACATCTTCTGCTCTTGCACGATAAGCTCTGGGTGGCTCTGTAATCTTTCATAGACACTGAAAGCTGGACAAAATGTCCAGCAGCCTTATTCCTACATGGGTTGCCCATCTATTACTGAGCTAGGTTCAAGGTGCTTGTATTACTGTACAAAGTCCTAAACAACTTGGGGTCAGGATACCTTCAGGACCACCTAAGCCCTTAAATCCCATCTTAGTCACTGGGATCATGTGGAGGAGTGCTGCTAGTTGTGCCCCCTCCCCCCGCATTTCAGAAGACTACCTTCGACTAGGTGGCGCTGTGGGTTAAACCACTAAGCCTAGGGCTTGCTGATCAGAAGGTCGGCGGTTCGAATCCCTGCAATGGGGTGAGCTCCCATTGCTTGGTCCCAGCTCCTGCCAACCTAGCAGTTCGAAAGCACATCAAAGTGCAAGTAGATAAATAGGGCGGGAAGGTAAACGGCGTTTCCATGTGCTGCTCTGGTTCGCCAGAAGTGGCTTTGTCATGCTGGCCACATGACCCGGAAGCTTTCTGCAGACAACCGCTGGCTCCCTCGGCCTATAGAGCGAGATGAGCGCCGCAACCCCAGAGTTGGACATGACTGGACCTGATGGTCAGGGGCCCCTTTACCTTTACCTTCGACTAGAAGGTGAGCATTTAGTGCCTGCAGATCTATGCTGCGAAATCCTTTTTCAGAAGAGATTTGGCATGTACTCTCCCAGAATTCCATAGTTCAGTCCATTCAGTCTAGGGATGTGCAAGTCCTGCATGTCACCTGAATTCTGACTCCCACTTCATCCCACACATGCCACAAATTATACATTGCTTTGTTGTTTAGTGGAGATGCCGGGGATTCAGCCTGGGACCTTTTACTTGCAAAGCATGCACTCCATCGCTGAGTTATGAACCTTCTCCCAAAGATGAAGTAAATGCTAGTCCTCATGGTTCTGAATAAAGAGCTAAATTAAATAAGGGCGTGTCTTCTGCTGAGTCAGATTAGCGTGGTATTGGTCTGTTCCAGACTCTCGCAACCTGCTGAAGCTGAATGTTGGGAGATTTCAGGACAGATAGAAGAAAATCCTTCATCGTGCAGCATATAGTTAAGCTATGAAACTTGCTTCCGCAAGTTGTCATTAAATTTGCTATAAAGGCTCAATATGGTTAAGTTGACAAGTAAAAGGTTAAGGGTCAAATGAGGAGAAGGATTATGGTTGCATTTCTTCCAAAACTTCCATTCCAACTCTAGACCAGTGTTTCTCAACCAGTGTGTGTGTTTTGGGACTACAACTCCCATCATCCCTAGCTAGCAAGACCAGTGGTCAGGAATGATGGGAGTTGTAGTCCCAAAACATCTGGAGGCACACTGGTTGAGAAACACTGCTCTAGACAACAGCAGCAGAAATATAAATATTATTCTTATTTCAATCATGGTTTCCCCTGTGCGTTGGCCTTTTGATGAAAACAGTCCTCCAAAAAAGAATAAGGGGGAAATGTGTAGCAAGTCTTGTTCATCAGACTGGCAAAGTTCCTGGTTGCTTGGATACAATCTGGGTCACTGAGGGTTTCATTCTCATGGTGAAGATGGGTAATATTGCTTCAGCCGGTCCTATTCTGTTGCTGCTGTTGCTGGGGGGATGCTGTATCTTACATAACATAAACTTAAAGAAGAAGCCTGGACTGCAAACTGGAGTCTTTTCATAAAAGTGTGGACACCTAGAAATGTAAAGTGTGAATAAGACACAGTTGTGCTGATAAACATGTGTGATGTAGAGCAGTTGTGAACAGACTTATTGGGTCTATTTTTGTTTATTTATTGGAGCCCTGATATCCACCCACCACACAGGCCAAGGCGAACCTTAAATCGCTTTTAAATACCCCCCCCCCAATTTCCCAGAGTTGACCTTTTTTTACAAAAATAAAAGTGGAATGAAAAATAAATAAAATAAAAAATAAATAAAGATAAAAAATAGAAAAAAGAGAAAAAAAATAAAGAAGAGAAAAAAATAAAACAAAGAAGAGTAAAAAAATAAAAAATAAAGAAGAGTAAAAAAATAAAAAATAAAGAAGAGTAAAAAATAAATAAAAAATAAAAATAAAATAAAAAGAGAGTTCCTTTGTTGGTGAGGGGAAGGGGTAAAAAGCAGTCTCTTTACCTTGTCAGCTAGCGGCCTTCCCTGTTTCTGGCGCGGCCTTCCTCTGCTTCCTCTGGAGATTGATCTCGGCATGCTAGCTGCTGGAGGGGTAGGCCCGCCTCCAGGGCTGTTCCTAGGCCCGGGTTGGGTGGCCATCAGGGGTACTGAACTCAGCGGCTTCAGGCCGCTCTCCGGAGGTGCGCGGGGAGGTGCGCGGGGAGCGCAGGCCTTGGGCCGCCTCCGCTGAACAGCTGAGAGGCGCGGCGCGGCGTGGCAGCCCCAGGCTCACACTCCCCGTGCGCCTCCGGAGAGCGGCCTGAAGCCCCTCAACAGCTGAGAGGCACAGTGGAGGTGGCCCCAGGCAGCACCGGGGGGCGATGGGCGGGCGGGCAGGCTGGCCAGCGCCCCTCCATTTTGGCGCCCTAGGCAGCTGCCTAGTTCGCCTTAATGGACGCGCCGGCCCTGTCTCCATCTGTCCTTGGTGAGATTGCTGTCCTCTTTCCCCCATTGCATGAGGATTCTCCTTTGCTTCACCAATTCCACCCCACCCCCAACTAGCATTGAGGAACCAAGCTCGCCTACAAGCCTGTGGGATCTTTCCATTGCAACATTTGAAAGACGTACATCTTAGGCCAATAATGCTTTGCAAGCAATGTTTAGCCTCCGGTCTTCAACACATAAGCTGCAAACTCAACCCCTTCTTCTCTACAGCCTCTAAAGGGAAATCGGGAGGAGATGATAGTAACAGATGCAAAATAGTGGTTGAGTGGCGGTAGAACCAGATGCAAAATGGTGTTTTGGAGGGTGGAACCACTTACCTGTTGCATCCTGTGAACCATACTCTGGAATAGCCTTCATATACAAATGCAGAGTTAATATAGGTCAGCCACGCCCAACAGGTAGATCGTGATCTACTGGTAGATCACTGAACGTCTGTGGTCCCCTAAAAAACTCAACATTCCTCCTCCCTGAAAAAACTTAACAGCTGTGACCTGAATCCCCCCAAAATGGGGCTTTCCTCTCCCCCCTAAGAAAAGCTCAACAACTTTGACCTGAACCACAAAAAACAGGGTTTTCCCTCCTAAAAAAAAGCTGAACTGTACCCCCCAAAAGGGGTTGATCACTGCCAGTTTTTAACTCTGAGTAGATCGCAGTCTCTTGGGAGCTGGCCACCCCTGCTATAGATAACTAATCTTCCCTCCCCTCCCCTCCCCTTCCCTCTTCTTCTTTTCCATCCTCCTCCTCTTCCAATTTAGATTCCACTGTTTCTCCCAAAGGAGCTCAGGGCAGTGAAGATATCCATAATAATCCACCCCTTTAAACAAAGCCTTCCAAAAAGAGTTTAAAACATTCTCTCATTCATTCATCTTAGGCAGTCATCCCCAAACTTCGGCCCTCCAGATGTTTTGGACTACAATTCCCATCTTCCCCGACCACTGGTCCTGTTAGCTAGGGATCATGGGAGTTGCAGGCCAAAACATCTGGAAGGTCGCAGTTTGGGGATGCCTGATCTTAGGGTTACCAGCAACAGTGTCTTTCAACTATCAAATGCCTGTGCAAATAGGAAGGTTTCCAAATCCCTCCTGAAAGTTAATAATTATGGAGGCAGACACACCTCACCAGGCAGGGTATTCCACAAATGGGGACCTGCCACTGAAAAGACCTGGTTATGGATCAATGAAAACCAGGGAGCTTCCAACAGTGACACCAGGGCCGTCTTAAGCATATCCGGCGCCGTGGTGCGAAGATCCCTCTGGCGCCCCCCCCCCCCATTTTCCAGAGTTGTTGACCTTTTTTTAGGAAGGGGATTGAGCCGGGAAAGTTTCTCTCACCCTACAACTCTGGCTCGGAGCGTTTTTGGCGCCTGTAGGCGGCGAGCGGGGAATTAACTCTGCCACCCCTCCCCCAGGATACTTTTGCCCGTTGCGCTTTGCCGGGTGGGGAAGGTGGGCGAGGCCCCGGAAGGGGCAGGCTTGGCTGGGCCGGCCGAGGACGGGGGGAGTCCTTCGCTTCCAAACATCCTCACTGCCTTCTCCTGCCGCCTCGTCCATGGCTTGTTGTCTCTTGCCGCCGCTGCTCCTCCATCTTGGCAGGCACCCTTGGCTGGGTCCAGCCGCCTTCTCCGTCCGCCGCGGCGGATATGCTTAAGATGGCATCGGTTCTTCTAAAACGTCAGCTGTCTGGCGCATCAGCGCCCCCTGGTGGCCAGGCGCCCTGGCGCATTGCGCCACTGAGCCCAGGCCTAGAGATGGCCCTGAGTGACACCACCAAGAAGACCTCACCTGCTGATCAGAGTTTGAGATGGTGGATGCTGGGAAAGACACTCATTTAGTAGCTGTTTAGGGCTTTATATGCTTGTAGTAATACCTTGAATTGGGCCTGGAATTTGGAGGCTAGGGTGGGTGGAGGTGGAAAGGAAATGCTTTTGTTGTCCCTATTGTTAAACAAGAATGACTGGTAACCTGGTCTACTGCCAATTGTCTACTGCTCTGCTTTTGCCTCAAGCAAAATTCAAAGTGACTCTTGCTTCTCACCCTCAGGCAGAACACCTGAGGAATTCTGAGGGAAGACAAAATGGATTTGGTAAGAATGGCAACCTGTCTTAGAGAACAGCAGAGGGATGAACTGCATCCTTCATTGGTCTGTGGATTTTGCATAAAGCCAATTTAGAATGGGATTGCCACATTCTCTTTCAGGGGCAACACCTGCAATTTTTTTGAGGAGCGGCAAAGAGTTTAAATAAATAATAACAAAAGTTTTTGAGTGTGGGACAAGGAGGGCCTTGGGTTTGCTGCCTCTGTCTTGAAGACAAGCTTGCGGGTTCCTATACAGTAGAGACCAGTGTCCATTGGGACTGGTGGGGAGGAAGGCAGGGAGGCCAAGAGTAGGTAGAGCCAGAGCCGAAAGCCGATGGAGCCAGAGCCAGGTACAGGCAGAGCTAAACCCCCAGTTAGTCACAAGTAAGAAATCAGCAGAGTTTGGTGGGGCAGAGCCTGCTTTGTCCTTATGGACCAGCTTCCACTGAATTAATTGTTGGTATCCATCTGTCTCGAGAGACAATGGAGTGAGCTTCTGGGGGTGAAGTCAAGCTGCTGCATTAGCAGCACTGAATTGACCTCTCCAGGGTGCAAGCCTGGGCAATGTGTCTGGAGATGCCCAGATGTCAAGACTGCCCTCTCAGCCTCACCGATGAGGTCCAAAGGAAAGCAGAGCAATATGTTTGGCACCAGCTTGGCTGCAGGAGTTTCTGGAAGGAGGCGTACAAGGCGCCATCCAACCACCTTGGGACTCCACTCCATATTAGTGTATTGTTTCTTCCTGACCTTTTCTTCTCTGAACAAGCTCCACCTGCCCCTCACTTCCTCTGCAACACCTGCAGAAATTGCCATTTTGACCTTTGGACCCACTCTTGGTCTCTTCTGCTCAACCCGTTGAAGCCTGTCTTCACATGCAAGGGAAGTCCCCTAACTCACTGAGGGTTTGAGACCCATTGGCTACCCTCTCCTGGTTTAGTTGTCCAGCTGAAGCCGTTCCCAGGGCGTGGCCACTGTCACATGCTGGCAGCTTCTAGGAGCGCCAGGTGAGAGCTGAGTGCAGGGTGAGAACCAAAGAAGGACAAACTACCCCAGAAGGAGCAGATTGTGGGATATGCATCTCCTTCGACAGCCACCAAGATGCATGGGTCTCTAGTTTCCCAGAACGCACTGCAGAAAGAAGTTTTGTGCCAAGATTGTTAAAAGGGAAAGCATGTGCAACAGTGCCATATGAACAGTGCTGCGAAAGTGTCCTGCAGGCCCATTGACCCAAGCAATGAGACATTTGTTCCACTGGGTTTCTATTCACAAAACGAGCCATAGGATGACACATTCTGAGCATGGATATCATTGGGGGAGAGAGAACCTGGCATCCTTTATGAGTTCCTAGGTCTGGAAATTGGGGTTATTATCTACACATTTAATTATCTTCCCTGTGATGCTGAAAGACAAGTCCTTTGGCTAAGTAATAATCCATACTGCACCCAACGGCTTCCTTTCCCCTTAAGATGAGTGGAGGAATAACTATTTTTTAAAGTGTTTCTGACACCCTGCATCCCCCGCCTCACTTGCTTATTTTATTAAGTCGCAATGAAAATGAATCGCCCTTCCATTCTTGGACTGTTAGCTGCCCATGTTGATCTGCACACCAGATGTTGAAAAGAATCAATTATGAGAGACATTTTGCTGCCAAGGAAAAAGAAAAGTTCCCTGGGCGTGTGGCAACTGACATTTTCATCTGGCGCTTGGGTTGTTGTGCCAGGAAATTGTCCCCTAAACAGTTGGCACCCAATGGCCCTTGCTGTCTAAATGAGGACGACCAACGTGCTTGTAACAGTCAGGCACAGCTTCAGAAAGGCTTTCAAGAAAACCAACAGCTTGCAGGAAAGCAGATTGCATACCCGGTGTCTGGAGGAATACTCTTCAGAAAACCACCTGGAGCTCCCCAAGGCATAGGGGCCAACTTCTAGGGGCTGAGGGGGCTTCATCCCCCAATAAAATATTTAAGGGGGTTGCCCCCCCCCCAAAGTTGATGGGCATTGCCATTCAAGTGATGTGTAACCGATTAAGCAGGGCAGGGCTTAATTGAGCCCCCCCCCTATTTTATTCAAATTTGCACTGCTGCCCCAAGGTAAACATGATAGAGGAACAGCCCACATCAAGGGACCATAAGGAAGAGCAGTGGGATCTGGGGCATTTAGGAACCATGGCAATCATGGAATCAGGCCCCAAGTATACTATACCATTTAAAGCAGCTTCATATTTAAACAGTGATACCTCCCTAGTCCCCTCACAGAGCTACTATTCCCATAGTTCCCTGTGAAGAGGGATTGATTGTTAAACCAGTTTGGGGAAGCCATGTTTAAATTGGTATCTAAGTGCTTTAAATGTATGGTGTGGATGTGGTGGTCTAAGGTAGAGTACAGTAAACCCATTGAAATTAAGGAACGGCAGCTTCCGGGGTTCTTTGGGGGAACCCATTACTGTTTAAATATATAGTGCAGATGGGACCTCAGAAGTTGAATCTGAGCAGTCAGCGAGTGCTAGAGAGCACAACCACATAAAGGGGTGGGATCAGTTGGCTGCCAGACCCTAGAGCATCTGCCTAAGCAACAAGGACTCTTCAGGTGTTAAGGCGTACTCATAGTAAGCTGCACCTTACAAACCCGGAGGCAACCCAGATGGCCTGCAGCTGTGTCCTCAAGGTGGGTCTCAGGTTTCAAAGTCTTTCATTCCAGGCACAGAGTGCAAGACTGATGCTTTCGCACCAGCTCCCTGATTTTTGGATCCCTGCCTACCTAGCTGGTCAGTGAACACCCTCATGTTTGCTTCTTGACCTTGTTTCAGAGAGATTCTGTTTGTTGTTTGTTGTTTAGTCGTATTCAACTCTCCGTGACACCATGAACCAGAGCATGCCTCACTTTCTTCTCCAAGCTTCTCCTTTTTTATGTCCATGGAGTTTTCTTGGCAAAATACTGGAATGGTTTGCCAGTTCCTTCTCCAGGTGGATCACATTTAGTCTAAACTCTCAGCTATGACCTGTTCATCTTTGGTGTCCCTGCACGGCATAGCTCATAGTTTCATGGAGTTATTCAAGCCCCTTCTTGGAGTTATTCAAGCCCCTTCACCACAACAAGGCAGTGATCCATGAAGAGGTTGGAGAGATTCTAGGCCCTGCTTATTTTGCTGCTCCTAAATAAGTTAATTCTGTAAGCCAGGGGAGGATGTCAGGGGTTTTTTACAGAAAGTGAAGTGCCGAGGGAGGTGTGCAGAGCGCAGTCATAGAATCATAGAGTTGGAAGAGACCACAAGGGCCATCCAGTCCAACCCGCTGCCAAACAGGAAACACCATCAAAGCATTCCTGACATATGCCTGTCAAACCTCCGCTTAACGACCTCCAAAGAAGGAGACTCCACCACACTCCTTGGTAGCAAATTCCACTGTCGAACAGCTCTTACTGTCAGGAAGTTCTTCCTAATGTTTAGGTGGAATCTTCTTTCTTGTAGTTTGAATCCATTGCTCCATGTCCGCTTCTCTGGAGCAGCAGAAAACAACCTTTCTCCCTCCTCTATATGACATCCTTTTATACTGTATATTTGAACATGGCTATCATATCACCCCTTAACCTTCTCATCTCCAGGCTAAACATACCCAGCTCAGTCGTTCCTCATAAGGCATCGTTTGACCATTTTGGTTGCCCTCCTCTGGACACGTTCCAGCTTGTCAGTATCCTTCTTGAACTGTGGTGCCCAGAACTGGACACAATACTCCAGGTGAGGTCTGACCAGAGCAGAATACAGTGGTACTATTACTTCCTTAGATCTAGATGCTATACTCCTATTGATGCAGCCCAGAATTGCATTGGCTTTTTTAGCTGCTGCATCACACTGTTGACTCATGTCAAGTTTGTGGTCTACCAAGACTCCTAGATCCTTTTCACATGTACTGCTCTCAAGCCAGGTGTCACCCACCCTGTATTTGTGCCTTTCATCCCCCCCCACAAGTGTAGTACTTTACATTTCTCCCTGTTAAAATTCATCTTGTTTGCTTTGGCCCAGTTGTCTAATCTGTTAAGGTCATTTTTAAGTGTGATCCTGTCCTCTGGGGTATTAGCCACCCCTCCCAATTTGGTGTCATCTGCAAACTTGCTCAGGATGCCCTCAAGCCCATCATCCAAGTCATTGATAAAGATGTTGAATAAGACTGGTCCCAAGGCAGAACCCTGTGGCACCCCATCAGTCCATTAGTGATAATTTGTTGTGCAATGAAAGGGAGGACACTTGGCCAGCTTGAAAAGAAGCAAAAACATCCCGACAAAACCCTGCACCAGATCCTGGAAAATTTCTCTAAAATTCTCTCTCCCTTTTGATAATTCTTGAATGCAATTCCCCTACTCCACCCTCCAGTATTTAATGGAGAATGGTAAGAGGATGAATAAATGTGGGAGGAGTTCTTGGCACAACACTATCCACTGGTTCAAGGCCTTTTGTAACTTTGAGTCCTAACAAGGAACTCAGCGGAACAACCATAACAATAAAGTTAGCCACCAAAGTGTTAACAACAGCATGTTGGCTGCCAGCTACGGAATGCACACAATCACCCATCATTTCATGCTTGAAGTGCTTCCTGTATATCCTTTAGTGTGTGGCCTTGAGTGTGATCAGTTCCAATGGGAATCCTAATTTTGTGGCCTAGCAATTACCCCATTGACTACAATGATAATCTGTCTCCTGTGCTAGCAGGCACTGTCTGCATACCCTTTTTGTTTTGAAAAAGCAATCAATCCCAAACAACTCACATGGGAACTGCTGTGTTGGGGTGGGGTGGACTCGAAAAGCTGCAAATCTCCACAAGTTTTTTCCCCTGGCTCAACAGATACATTATTGTGGAATTTGGGGGAAAGCTTCAAAACAGCGTTTTTAGAACCGAAAAGTGGAGCATGAATCATTCAGGAATGGAAAGAACCGAGGAGAAAGGGTTCATCACCATATAATTGCCAAACAAGATGTGTTCAGGACAGATTAGTGAGTTGTCAGAGTTTTCGGCACACATGAAACATTTTCAAGTGCAGAATGTTAAAGGTGGAAAATCATCTTTCTTTCTTTTTAACTTCAGGGGTAAGGTGGCCATGGTGGGGATTGGGAAGGCTAGCTGAACTTCGTGCAAATGTATCTGAACTAGAACCATAGGTTTGGATGGGACCTCAAAGGGCATCTGGTTCAATACCTAGCCAATATAGGGAACCTGCTGCTATGGCATCCCTAATAGGTTGGCCATCTGGTTTCTGCTTAAAAAATTCAAATGAAGGAGAGGCCGCCACCACCTCTCTCTCTCTCTCTCTCTCTCTCTCTCTCTCTCTCTCTCTCTCTCTCTCTCCTTTATTGAAAATTATTTAAAAGTACACAAAGGTACAAAAATATATTTTAAAAGAATTCACAGAAAAACAAACAAAAGAATTCACAGAAAAACAAACAAACAAGCAAACAAAAAAACTAAAACACTTCCAAAATGTTACATCCAGATTAAACATTATACCTGATTTTGTCTATCCTTATTTTTTCACTGGTTTTTATTACTATGTCTTCTTCTCTCTCCCCCCCCCCCTTTAAATGTTTTTCTTTACAAATATCATTCCAATTCTGCCAATATGGGACTGTTAGTACTATAAAGATTTATATATTCTTTCTATGTAACCCACTCTCTTGATACTTTCTGTTTCTCTATCCTCGCACCGAACCCGTCAATTTTGCCATTTGTAGATATTCTATCATCAATATCTGCCAATCTGCGGTTGTTTGGAGTATTTCACTTTTCCATTTTCTTGCTACAAGAACTCTAGATGCAGTCAGACCATACATAAACAATGTTCTTATTTCCTTTTTAATCTTTGGTGGTAAAATGCCCAATAAAATTATTTCTGTTTTTTTCTTAAAGGTTGTTTTGAATTTTTTTTTTAATTCCTCATAAATATCATTCCAGTAAGCCTTAGTCATTCCACAGGTCCACCACATGTGGTAATAAGATCCCATCTCTTTTTTACACCTCCAACACATTGGGTTTCTCCCTTTATACATTTTGGCAAGTCTCGGGGGGGGGGGGGAGATGCCACCTATAAACCATTTTCATATTGTGTTCCCTAAGGCTGTAACACGCCGTAAACTTCATATCTGTTATCCATAACTGCTCCCACTGCTCCATGCGTATATTATATCCAAAATCTTGTGCCCACTTGACCATAACAGCTTTTGTTTGTTCCTCCTTTGTTTCCCATTCTAGCAAGTATTCCTATATTCCTGAGATGTTTTTCTTTTCTTTTTACCATTAGTTCTTTTTTCAAATCGATGTTTCTTTCACCAGTCCTTGTTTTATATCTATGGCCAATCTTTGGTGCAGTTGGAAATACTGCAGCCAGTCTGTTAACATATCCTTAATATCTTCATATTTCTTCAATGTTATTTCATCTTTGTCTGTATCTAATACTAATCTGTAGCTGGGCCAATTTCCTTCCATATTTTTTTTCTTTTTACTGCTATGGCCTCAGTGGGGCATGTCCACAAGGGTATTTTCGGTTCCAAGATTCCTCTGTACTTGGTCCAAACTGTATACAACGGTTTTCTTATTACATGGTCTAAAAATCCCTTGTGTGCTTTTATTTTATCATACATTAAGTACGCCTGTGTCAGAGGTTATTACGGCTACTCCTGAGTAACGACTCTCCACAAACTTGTCTTTCAGAGTCTTTATTGGTGCACATTATTTACAGTGTGATGAGCTGTCGGTTTCATGTCTGCGCTATTCCGTGTCAGAATCCGGCACTGCCCCTTTCCGCCCCTGGGATCAACATAAGAGCCTGGGGACAGCGAATCTCCTCCCTTTTCTCCTCCTCCTTAATTCCGCTGCCGGGGGAAAGGGTCTGCGCTCTTTTCCCTCTCCCCCCTTTCTGTCTCTCTCTCTTCCCGCCTGTGGAGCAGGGGCTCTTCCCTGCTTCCAGAGCCCTGGCTTTCCCTCTCTACTTCCTGATTCGCTCCTTCAGACCCTGCGCTTCCATGGCTGCTTGGGGAGGAGCTGCTCTTGATGATAGGGGGAGGTTCTCTATACTCTCTCCCCCTTACAGCGTGCCACCCGAATCTATTGTTGAGGCCACCACCTTCTTTGGCACCTGCAGCAGCACAGCCAGACACCTTCATCTGCCCCGGCTGCAACAAAACATGTCTCTCCCATATTGGTCTCTACAGTCACAGCGGGTGCTGTAACCTTCCAACAGTTTGACTTCACCCACCAAGGTGCGCTCCTCCATTGTCTCCCGAGACAGACAGATGACAACATACACCATATCACGCAACTGCCCTGCTTTGAATGGGACGCCCTGGATTTACAGAAGCCACCCGGGCTTCTGATTCCAATCACAGATATCCCGTTCCGGCTCCATCTGCCTCTGCATCCACCTCCTCCGCCTCCACTGTGGCCTCTACTGCAGTGGCCACTGCCTCTGCTGCCGATGTACTTCCAGAAGCTGGTGCCGTACTCGCCTGGGAACCAAAATAATGTGGAACTGAAAGATGCTGCACTCTCCTGTTCCTCTAGCATCACTTTGGGAAGAACATGTGTGTGGGGTGTGTGGGTGTTTGTGTATGTGCATGCACACACGTGTGTGTGTGTGGTGGCGGGCAGCAGGTAAGGGCACAATGGTGAGATGGGGGGAATGGGGTGGTGGCAGGGGGAGGTTGGTGTTGCTGGACTCTAATTCCCATTGGTTTATGTTCCAGCTGACCATCCCCTTTCTCAGGGAAGTGGAAGGTGTGGTCCGCAATGTGATGCTGGACTCCGAATCCCATCAGCCCCAGCCAACAGAGGCAATTGTCAGGGGTGATGGCAGTTGGAATCCAGCAAACACCTGGATGTCCACAGGTTTCCCACCTTTACCTTACGGGAAAAATCCCCTAGGCCTAGGGGGACCAATCCAGCCCATGGTCCAGCAGGTTACCTGCTTTCTTGGGGTGTAGAACCTGTGGCTCTGCAGGTGATTTTGGACTCCAACTCCCAGCAGCCCAGGTGGCAGGATCAGTAATGGTGGGAGTTGGAGTTTAGCAGCATTTGGAGGGCCGCAGGTTTCCCCACCTTCACTTTATCAGGAGAATTGAAAGCCCTTCGTTCTTAAATTGCAGCGCATGGCAGGATTCTATCCCTTCCTCTCCACAATTCTTCCTTGTATGACAACAGGACTGTAATTTTCAGTCTGCCATCATCTTTAAAGTGTTTCTCAAAAGCTATCCATCAGTATCTCACCAACCTAGTCAGCCCCTGAGACTGATGTGGCTATTTTTTCTTTCTTTTTGTATATGTGGCCACATTTAATCACTGCCTTTAAAAGGAATGTTTTGACCCTAAGAGAACAACCTTTCAATTGATTAACAGTTGATTAATAATGTGAATCAGTTAGAACCACAGGTGTGTGTGTGTGTGTGTGTGTGTGTGTGTGTTCCAATAAGGTTTATTTTAAATGGGGGATTGAATAATGGTGTCCCCAGTTGCCTGATGGCTGAAATGCTGACAAGGAACACCCAGGAAAAATGGCCTTTAAAAAGCACTGAGTCCTTTAACTCAAGCTTGAGAGGGGGAAATTGCTGAGTGCATCACTTTAGGCATATTTGGACAGGATTAGACAAAGCACTTTCAGGTATTCCCAACTCGAGGCGTATTGAAGCTCTTTGGGGAATCAGAATGCAAACCTCAGTTATAGAAGCAGGGGCAACCCCTATAGGAACGTGAGCCTTGTTCCATGCCCACAATTCAAGAACCCTGAAGCCTACTCCTGCAAGAGATGCCAGATATGTTTTGAACTGTAGACCTGCATCAGGGGTGGGGAACCTCTGGGCTATGGGCCAAACCTGGCCTGCCAGGGGAATCCAAGTTGGCCCACAAGACCATTTCCCCCAGTTCAGGATTGTGGGTGGGTGTTGCATTGAAATTTCATGCTAAGACAAAGTCCCCACCCCACCCCAGTGTCTGAGCAGGGCTTTTGATGCAAACCCATTCCTGATTCAGGAATAGTGTGCACACGCACTGAGATCCTCTGCTAAAGTGAAGGAAAACCCTTCATTTTGGTGATGCCTTTCAAGGTGCTTTGCAGTCCTGACTTTGGGACTTCAAAGCACCTTTCACCTGATGCCATTGTGATATCAGATGATTGACAACTGGGGAGGTAGACCCCACTCCCATCAGACGGATAGATGCAGAAGCTGGGAACCTGTGGCTCTCCAGATCTTGTTGGACTCCAACTATCATCAGGTCCAACCAGCACGGCAAAGGGTCAGGGATTATTCAAGTTGCAGTCCAGTAACATCTGGAGGACAGCAGGATCCCCATCCCTGCTCTATGCAACCTCCCCTTTCCAGATGGGAGGACCATCCATCCACCAGCTGGGAAAGAAGCAACTTGCCAGTTTCCTAGGCATTTAAAGCAGTTTATAATGGTCACCTTCTATTTGAAGCATCCATTAGGAGCCCTTGAAGTTCATATTCCTCAACCCAGGTGTATTTGTCTTGGCAAGTTCTTAGCAAAAGAAGAAGTTCTTTATATTTGTAAGCCACTGTAGTATCGCACCTTTTGAACTTTTGTTGATTAGCAGTACTGGCATTCTGTTAAATCAGGGGTGGGGCACCTTTTCCAGCTTGAGGGCCACATTACCTTTGGAGGGCCGCATACATTTGGTGGGCACCTGAAAAACAAATGTAAATTTTACCTTTGTAGTATAGGTTAGTTTCTATGGCTCCTCTCTATCCTCCAACCAGCCAACCAAGTCAGGGTACCCACCTTGCCCTAGTGACCAGCCTCCTCTGCTTTCAGCTGCCCTTCTTGATCTGCCATCCGAGCCAATGGCTCAGCAAAGCTTATGGTAGAGCCAGCCCTGGTGGTTCTATTACAGCACCTTCACATTTAGGAAAGCTAGCATATATATGTCCACCCCATACCTTGCATTGCTTTTCTTTTGGGGTGCGGAAGGGGGGGGGAGAATCTTGGGTGTGGGTAAGCTTACAAAGTAAAGTTTGCAATTGTTTGGTGGGGGGGGGGGAACCACCACCTGATCGAGGTTGCAGTTGGAGCATTTTTCTAAGAGCGATGTGACATGACAAATGTCGAGAGGCTCTATCATTGCTATTAATATTTATAAAGTGCTTGAGAAATCAGCCAGCGCACATCCATCAGGGCTTGTTTTGGCAGAACTGTACTGTGTTGCCTGATCAACAAAGGATGGATTTTCTGTGCCATTTTTTTTGGCCGGCTTGGGTCACTCATCCTGTCATCTTGCTCAGTGCCCCTGCCCCCCACCCCCCGCATGTTTTGTGATGTGTGAAAGGGGGCGTGGGTGTGTTTTCTACTGTCAGCCAACAATTGGGCTGGCAACATGCTCGCTGGAGTTCCAAGCCAATATTCTCTCAACACCATCTCAGCATTTACAGGACTAGGCTATGAATCAGGAATTACCCAGTTTGAATGCCACCTTTGCCATGAAGTAGTAGTAGTAGCTGTTGTGGTGGTGGTGGTTAAGCATTTTTATTCCACTGTTCAGTTGGAAGCAAACCCCACCCAAACAGGCTTACAAATATTAGGGAGAAGACAGTCTCTGTCCTCAGGCTCACACTTTAAAAGGAAAAGGGTTTGGGAGGAAGAAGGAAAGTGCAAGCTTGGGCCCTGATTCTTAGTTACAGAGAAACTTGTAATGAAAGTAAGGGATGGGAAATTTGGAGAGGAGCTAAAGGTCTTTCCTCTGAGCTAATGGAAAGGCCCTTTCACCCCATCTCTTTTCTCCCCCCCCCACCCTAGTGAAATGTCTTCTGTGGATGACAGCTGAAAGAGAGTCTGTTATGTACTGAGCTTGGATCCTAGAACAATAGACAGGTAGGATCCTAGAAGGGAGCAACCTGATTGGTCTGCAGGAGCCACCCAATCAGGCTCCAGGAGGGGAGTTGAATCAGCCAATCACACAGGACCCATTGTGTAAATAATAATGTATATATAGCAAGAGGTTTGGGGGGAAACTACTCACTCACTGTTTTACCATGAGCTGAAATAAAGAACATGAAATCAACACTCAACCCTGAGTATATTTCTGGGTCCCTGGCTGTGTGTGGGACCAGATGCAAAAGTGGGTGAATGGTGGGAACCAGAGTTGGTGGAGTGGGGGAACCTTTGCTTTCCACCTTTGCTTTCCATTCCATCTCTTGGGGATAAGAACCAGGGATGTCAGTTCTCTCCCCACCCCACCCTACTTTCCTGCCAAGTGGATAACCTCAGTAAAAGCTTTGGAGAGTTTGGAACTGAGTTTGGAGGGAGAACCAGAGGCAGCAGTGACTGAACAGGAGCCTGAACAGCAGGGTGCGGCCTTGTTGCCTAGAACCAGGTGCCACCTTTTAAGACGGGAACAGACCGCTCCCCACAAGGAGTGCATGTTTAAAGTCCCAAAATTTTCACAAGGCGAGAGAGTCCTACAAGTGGGAATGCCACACCTCACCTTTAAAAGCTTGGTGGGTGGGGTAGGGATACTTCTTGGGACATCTTAGTTGCTTTTGTCCAGCTCTGAACTTCTTTCTCTGCTCCTGAACTCCTGAGTCATGAGTCCTGAGCAGGTTTTGTGCTGCTGAGCCTGTACTGAGCCTGAATAAAGGTCCTTTTCTAACTTGTAATAGAGAGCCTTTGTGTGAGTGTTTTAGGGTGGGAGCCAGGACAGTTACAAACTCTCCCACCCCTCTCCCACCCTACACCCAGGCCAGCAAGAGGCATGATCAGCATTCAAGGAAACCTCCCAGCCAGGTAAAACACACACAAGGAGGATGCAAAAAAAAAAAAAAAGGGCTGGTAAGGATTTCGGACTGGGGAGAGGGGATGTGGCTGAGTAGCGAGTTTCGCCTGAGGGCAGTCCTGGGGGCCGTATAGAGAGGTCTATTTGGTGTCTGGGCCACCCCTGGTATAGTGTATCAGGATAAAAATGCATGACTTTGGAACCGTGTGCAAACTGAACACAGACAAATGGAAGGATGGAAGCCAAGGTTTCCATAAAGTATAATAAAAATTGGCACTTAGAATAGCTGTACTGCTGGGCAGGTTGTATTTCACAGTGTCTTTGTGAGCCCATGGCATCTGGCTGTGCTATCTGTGTAAATTTCCTAGCCAAAGTGCTGGTGTGTGTGTGTGTGTGGGGCACGTTGTGCATGAAGATAAGAAATGCAGACGTTTCCATCTCTGCCACAGAGCAACCACTTATCTGTGACACTAATTTCACAGCAAGAAGATCTCCCTAGTAAAAAGCTGTTACTCACCGCCAAGCAGGCTAATGACGCCCTTCCATCCATGCTTCCCATGCCTTTAGAGAGAAATTAGCAGGGAGGGCAATGGGATGCTGGAGCGATGGAGCCCCGTGGCATCTTTGTCTCCAAAAAGCTGGCACTCTGCTGTCAAACGCCTCATTCCAAATGTACAGCTTTCCTCTTTTTTTGGCTCTTGATGGGAGCAGGGAGCTCAGGCGACTTGTTTACAAGGCAGTGGAAGAAGTGCCTTGGACAGAAGTGCACCTGAAAGTTGGGTTCACACATGTATACGGTACAGTTGGAAGAGTTAACCCAAGGGTTATCTAGTCCCATCACCTGCAATGCAGGAATCACAGCTAAGGAATCAATTGTAGATGGCCACCCAACCTCTGTTTAGAAGCCTCTAACAAAGGACAACCCACCAGCTTCCAAGGTAGCCCATTCCACTCTCAAACAGACCTCACCACCAGAAAGTTCTTCCTGATGTTTAGTCCATAGCTGCCAAGTTATTCCTTTTTTTAAGGGATTTTCCATTATGCTGAATAGGCTTCCTCGCGAGAAAAGGGAAAACTTGGCAGCTATGGTTTAGTCAGAATCTGCTTTCTTGTCATTTCAATCCATTGGTTCAGGTCCTGGAGCAGCAAAAGAACAAGCCCTTCAGAGAATCAAAGATGGCTATCATATTTCCACGAAGTTCCCGCTTTTTCAGGCTAAAGATACCTAACTCCCTCAGCCATTCCTTCTAAGGCCCGGTTTCCAGATCCTTGATCACCTTGGTCATAGAAGAATAGAATCATAGAATCTTAGAGTTGGAAGGGGTCCCAAGGGTTATCTACTCCAACCCCCTGCAACACAGGAATCTCAGCTAAAGCATCCATGGCAGATGGTCATCCAACCTTTGTTTAAAACCTCAACGGAAGGAGAGTCCACCACTTCTCATAGGAGCCTGTTCCACTGCCGAACAGCTCTTACTGCCAAAAAGTTTTTCCAAATGTTTAGTCAGAATCTCCTTTCTTGTAACCTGAAGCCATTGTCTTGAGTCTTACCCTCCAGAGCAGGAGAAAACAAGCATGCTTCCTCTTCCATGTGACAGCCCTTAAGATATTTGAAGATGGCTATCATATCTCTCTCAGTCTCCTCTTTTCCAGGCTAAACCTAATAATAATAATAATAATAATTTATTATTTATACCCCGCCCATCTGGCCGGGTCCCCCTACCCAGCTCCTTCAACCGTTCCTCGTAAGGCTTAGTTTCCAGACCCTTGATCATCTTGGTTGTCCTCCTCTGCTCCTGTTCCAGCTTGTCTCTATCCTTCTTAAATTGTGGTGCCTTGAATTGGACACAGGACTTCAGGTATAGAATAGAGTAGTATATTGCTTCCCTTGATCTGGACACTATACTTCTGTGTTAGCCTTTTTTTCGCTGCTGCATCATACTGTTGACTCATGCTTAACTTGTGGTCTACTAAGCTCATTAGATGTATTTCACAAGTGCTACTGCCAAGCCAAGTGTCCTCTAGGTGTGCATCTGAGTATTGCAGTAGTGGCTGGTGCCCTTTGGATCCAGTGGGTCAAAGGTCAGGGAGAATAACAGCAGGCAGATGTTCCCCCAATGAAAGGCAGAGCCAACCAATTCTTGTTTTGTTTCCATCCTCCTCCCTGCTAAGGGCAACACTGAGGCTAAGGAGGAGGAAACTGATTGTATGAAGGCAGGTACCGGTAGGTGGGGAGGGGGCTGAGGTTGGTGGCTCAGTGTCCCCTTGGCCCTAGTGCAGGGGTCAGCAACCTTTTTCAGCCGAGGGCCAGTCCACCGTCCCTCAGACCATGTGGTGGGCCGGACTATATTTTGAAAAAAAAATGAACGAATTCCTATGCCCCACAAATAACCCAGAGATGCATTTTAAATAAAAGCACACTTTCTACTCATGAATCTCTGGGTGATTTGCTGTAGTGATTTCTGACTTGCAAAGTAAAACTGCATATCTGTCTCTCTAGATCAGGGGTCAGCAAACTTTTTCAGCAGGTGGCCAGTCCACTGTCCCTCAGACCTTGTGGTGGGCTGGACAATATTTTGAAAAAAAATAATGAACAAATTCCTATGCCCCACAAATAACCCAGAGATGCATTTTAAATAAAAGGACACATTCTACTCATGTAAAAACACGCTGATTCCCAGACCATCCGTGGGCCGGATTTAGAAGGTGATTGGGCCGGATCCGGCCCCTGGGCCTTAGTTTGCCTACCCATGCAGATAGATTAGTCCCTGATATCATCACTGATTTCCTGATTGGCTGCATAGCACCATGATGTCATTAAGTTCAATTGGTGATTCCTGATTGTCTGGAATCACCTGTGCATGTAACTGAGGCCAGAGATAGAAGCCAGGAATTGCACTGATGCATCATTTCCCAAGGGAAACAAACCCAGTGAACAGGATCGGGGGAAATAAAAGTGACACAAAAGTGGGGAATAGATGGTTTTCAACAGTTTTCCACTGTACCAAAATAACTCAGTGTGGTGAAGTGGTTAGAGTGTGTCAGACTAGGACCTGGGAGACTTGGCTTCAAATCCCCGCTGATCTGGGGCAAGTCACTGTCTCTCTGCCTAACCCACCTCACAGGGTTGTTGTGGGGATTTAAATGAGGACGGGGAGAACCATGTACACTGCCTTGAGATATTTGGAGACAAAGGCGAGATATAAATGCAATAAATAAATACATTTAAGTTTCAGGCTTTAATAAACAATCTGGAAAATATTTGCAAATTGCTGGGCAGCTAGGGAAGAAGCCTTCTCCCTCATTTGCTAGATTTTTGGGTGTGGGGACTTTTCGTTGTGGCAGAGCATCTTGGCACGCCACCCCCCTACTTGCATTCTGAATATCTTCTTCTTTAAAAAATCAGAGTTATAGCCAAATCCCTGAATGCCAAGGACCACCCAAAGGAGAAAACTCATGGAATGACGCATAAACTTGTCCTTCTTAATGATTAGCCAACAATTGGCTTCCACTGTGTTTATAATATTTCTCTTCCTTCCCTTTGGACCACTTACTGTAGTTTTATTGCCAATCAGCTTAGCATTCTGGTTGTGTGGCGCCGCTTGAGAGGCTAGTAATTCGAACTGAAGCCCTCATCAAAAGGGCATTATCTGTAAAACAGAAGAAATTTCAGATATCGCAACATTTTTGTTAATTAAATCTGTCAGGAATGTAACGGAGACGAGAGTGTTCTTTCTTTATTTTTTTTAAATGACAAGATTGCCCTTTCTGCTGTTCTTCCAGGAGCTGCAGCATGTAAGCCTCATTAGTGTGAGTTAATTGTCAACCCCAGGTTTGGAAAAGAGATTGCAAGTGGAAGCACTTCAGCATGAAATCATGCTCAGGTGCAGACCTGCATGTGCGTGAATTGCCCAGTCTCTCAGCCCAGAACTGGGCCTGGAGGACTGAAGCGAGTCAAATGCCCTTGACTCACATTAGGGCAACCTATCTGTGGGGTAGGCAAGGGAGGGCAATTCCATACTGATGATTTAGTTATTCAATTTATTTGTTAAATTAATATTTTACATCTTTCTTTTAAGCCAGTACCATGTCATTGTTAAGACTGTTGGACTCATACTAAGACTCATGTTCTGCACTCAGGTGTGCAGTTCACTGGGAAACATTGGGATACTCATTGTATCTCAGCCTAACCTACCTCACAGGGTTGTTGTGGGGATAACCTGAGTGTATATAAAGAATGACGTAGGCCACCATGAGCACTTGGCAGTTTCCTTTCTTTTGTTAAGTCCTCATGAAAATTCATCAGCATCTAAATTATTAATTGCTTTGGGGTACCTTATGGAAGGGACCCAGGTGGCGCTGTGGGTTAAACCACTAAGCCTAGGGCTTGCCGATCAGAAGGTCGGCGGTTTAAATCCCTGGAACAGGGTGAGCTCCCGTTGCTCGGTCCCAGCTCCTGCCAACCTAGCAGTTTGAAAGCACATCAATGTGCAACTAGGTAAATAGGTACTGCTCCAAGCGGGAAGGTAAACGGCATTTCCATGTGCTGCTCTGGTTCACCAGAAGCTGCTTTGTCATGCTGGCCACATGACCTGGAAGCTGTACGTCGGCTCCCTCGGCCAATAACGCGAGATGAGCGCCGCAATCCCAGAATCGGTCATGACTGGACCTAATGGCCAGGGGTCCCTTTACCTTTTTACCTTTACCTTATGGAAAGTAGTTCAAAAATAAAAATAAAAATAGTGTGATTTATCCTAATATACAATTTTTTGCATGCAGTTTCCCCCAATGAACAAAAACATCCTTGCAAAGCAAACTTCCCTAATACAATACAATTTCCCTTCATGCATAAAGTACTTTTGTATATGTGTTTGTGTACATGTTACTTGGCTTATATGCCTGGAGAACTGCAATGCAAAATTCGTAGAAGTGCCAATTTCCAAGGATGGCTGTGTTTCAGCTTTTGTATTGTTTCAGAATGTGCAAATTAGGGAGGCTCACCTTGGAATGCAAACCAAATCGAATTTCTCCCCCGATCCCTCTCACGTTGTTTTTGCTGTGATAGCAGCACCAAAAGAATCACTCCAGACCACAAGCCTGGGCAGTATGTATGGAGGTCCTGGGCTGCCCAGATGACAGGACTTCCATCTTGGCCTCGTTGATGTGGTCCAAAGGGAAGCAGAACCAGTTTGGCTTTCAAGTTACAAGAAATGAGATTCTGACTAAACATCAATGATCTTTCTGACAGTAAGAACTGTTTGACAGTTTGACACACTCCCACAAGAAGTGGTGGACTCTCCTTCCTTGGAGGTTTTTAAGCAGAGGTTGGATGGCCATCTGTCAGGCATGATCTAGTTGAGATTCCTGCATTGCAAGGGGGGGTGGATTAGATGACCCTTGGGTTCCCTTGCCAGCTCTATGATTCTATGATTTTAACTCCTGGATAGAGAGGCATGTGTTAGTATTGGTGGAAACTAGCCTTCTGTACCACGATAAAACTTGCATCTGTTTCTTCTCACCTTTCCCTCTGGCCTCACCCACCACAGGCATGTGGCTCTTGGAAGGTTGCCTGGAATGAAATGTGGCCCTCAGACTGAAATAAGTCCCTCACCCTTAGTTTAGGAGAACAAGGAGCAGGAGCAGGTTTGCAAACCGAGGCAACAAATTCGGGAAAGAAGCATGCTTGGCAAAATTCCACCCTCCTTCCTGCCACTTGTCAGACTTCATGAGTTGTGTGCTGGTAGATAAATAATTGTGATGCGTGCCGCTTTTCACCATGGCTGCACGTAAACAAAAGGCATGCTTCTTGTTGTTGTTTTTAGGAGACTCAGAATGCCCTCTGACAGGTGGTCCTGAAACTTGTATAATTAATGCCATAAATGCTGTAATAAATTTCAGCACCAGGACTGGGTTGTGTGCAAAGCACGGAATAATGGGCTGTAATAAATTTGTCATTCAAACACCTGTTGAAGGGTGGCACAGCAAATTGGGGGTTGGGGGGTTGAGAGGGGGTTAGCAGCACCAAGTCAGATGCCTCCAAATTGCCTCTTTGGAAAGCAGAAGATTTTCACAAAAGAATGAGCAGATGACGGGTGCAGGTAGCTGGCAAGGCAGCCTGAAATGTGGGGTGGTAAGATACTGTTGCTCACCCTGACTTCTGCTTCTGTTGATTTTGGGGTCACCCTTCGGGATATGTTCTTGACGGCATGAGTGGGGAATCTCAGGCCTGGGGGCTGAATGGGACCTGGGCCTTGGGATTCTTGCCAGGTTGCTTTGTCTCCCCAGGCCACACCCCCTTTTAAGCCCATTGGTTGCCTTTTGTCTTGCTGGAATGTGTCATTGAACCCTGATAAAGCCTCTTGCTTACCTGGCCGGAGAGATCCGTTTATAGAAAATTCAGGCTTCTGTGGATGGAATGCATCATATGGAACCAAAGTAAGAGTTGTATCTCTTGGTCTGCCCACCTTGCCCTCCGGCTCTTCCCAGCATTGTTACGAAGTCCTGAGAAAGTTGCCCAAGAAGGGAACTGATCACGGGCGGAGGCACCCCCCAACTGGCTCTAAGTGAGAAGTTGGGCAGGTAGGGGCTGGTTCAGGGCAGCCAGCCAGTGAATGATAGGAGTTGTAGTCCAACAACGTCTGGAGGACACCAAGCGAGCCAGTGTAGTACAGTGGTTAGAGTGTCAGACTATAACCTGGGAGAGCAGGGTTCGAATCTCCACTCAGCCATGAAGCTCATTGGCTGACCTTGGACCAATCACTGCCTCTCAGCCTTACCTACCTCACAGGGTTGTTGTGAGGATGAAATGGGGAGAAGGAGAACCATGGTGAAAGTCCCGATGGGCTGCGCTTCCGGATTCTGATTCGGACTAGGACAGTCATGAATTTTGATGCTCTGTCTTGTACATATGTATATAATAAAACTCTGTAAAAACCAGGGACAGAGTTTGGAGCGTCTTACTTGTGAGGAAGCAACCAGCATCATTACACTAAATGACCCTTGGTATACCTTCTAACTCTACAATTCTTTGATTCTGTGAATAGATCTACTCTGAGTTAAACTTAGTTGACTGCGACCATGGAAACAAACTTTCAGTGACATTTGAACTTCAGGATGCATTATTAAATTGTAATCGCACGGGGTGATTGTCCACCCAGCATGGGGTGTGTGTCCACAAATATATCCCATCTGTATTGCTGTGTCATTTGGGATAAGAAATAGGTTAAGGTCTCCGTTTTACACTTTTCAGCTAAATTCCTACAACAGTCACCTTCCAAGTCACCGAATAAAATTATCTTAAAATATAACAGCAGCTGTTTCAACATATTGGCCCAGCAGACAAATCTCCGATCCAGTATGTTGAAACAGCTGCCCAAGGTTAATGTCCCTGATTACTTATTCATTTATCACCTTTTGAGTTTTACTCTCTTTCTTGGGTTAAACATTGACCCTGTCATCTGCTTTGGCACATCTTCAAAATGGTGATGCAATTAACCAAGCGTATGACAGAAATTATGTAATTGCTCAAAATGACAAATAATTGGGATCTCGAGGGAAGTAATAGTACCACTCTATTCTGCCTTGGTCAGCCTGCACCTAGAATACTTGTGCAGTTCTGGGTGCCACAATTTAAGAAATATATTGACAAGCTCAAATGAATGCAGAGAAGGATGACCAAGATGATTCAGGGTCTGGAAACCCATCCTTATGAGGAACAGTCGAGGGAGTTGGGTATGTTTAGCTTGGAAAAGAGGAGGCTGAGAGGAAATATGATAGCCATCTTCAAATACCTAAAGGGCTGTCTCATGGAAGATGGGGCAAGCTGCTCTGGAGGGTAGGGCCTAAACCAATGGCTTCAAGTTGCAAGAAAGGAGACTCTGATTTAACATCAGGAAGAACTTTCCGACAGAAAGAGGTGTTTGGCAGTGGAACAGACTCCCACGAGAGGTGGTGGACTCTCCTTCCTTGGAGGTTTTAAAGCAGAGGTTGGATGACCATCTGTCAGGGATGCTTTAGTTGAGATTCTTGCATTGCAGGAGGTTGGACTAGATGACCATTGGGGTACATTCAAACTCTACAGTTCTATGACTCTGTGAAATCTGGAAGGAATACCCTCCACTGTTATGTCCAGTTCTCACACAGAAGCTTCTCTGGGGATAGGATTAGATGTCACCAGAACCACACAGCAGCCCTTGGGCCAGATTTGGCCTGTGCAGTCTTCCTAACCCACTGAATTCTCAGCCACTTTCTCTCCTCCATATTGATCTTCCTAGGGGGGGGGGGAAGAGTGATATATTTATTGACTTTGTGCTGCAAGTAAGACACTGTGAGTAGCATTCAACTAAACTCTACTTGAAATTAGTGGACCTAACTTAGTCATGTTCATGCGTTTTAGTGGGTTTGCTCTGAATCCCCTTCCATTGAAATACATGATCTTGACCAGGCATCCCCAAACTTCGGCCCTCCAGATGTTTTGAACTACAGTTCCCATCATCCCTGACCACTGGTCCTGTTAGCTAGGGATCATGGGAGTTGTAGGCCAAAACATCTGGAGGGCCGCAGTTTGGGGATGCCTGATCTTGACTAAGCTAGGCCCATTAATTTAAAGTGATTGATTCAGCGTAGATCTTAGTTGAATACCGCCCGAAGGTTCCTCACAGTGCTGCACAGGAATACTGTGAATTTGGGGTGTTCACATGTGCTTGGAGGAGACTCTTGAGAGTCCCATGGACTGCAAGAAGATCAAACCTATCTATTCTGAAGGAAATCAGCTCTGAGTGCTCACTGGAAGGACAGATCCTGAAGCTGAGGCTCCAATACTTTGGCCACCTCATGAGAAGAGAAGACTCCCTGGAAAAGACCCTGATGTTGGGAAAGATTGAGGGCACTAGGAGAAGGGGACGACAGAGGACGAGATGGTTGGACAGTGTTCTCGAAGCCACCAACATGAGTTTGACCAAACTGCGGGAGGCGATGGAAGACAGGAGTGCCTGGCGTGCTCTGGTCCATGGGGTCACGAAGAGTCGGACATGACTAAACGACTAAACAACAACAACAACAACATGTGCTAGTTGCTAGTGTATTGCAGTGGCTGGGGTATCAAACTAGGACCTGGAGTGGCCAGGGTTCAAATTCCACTTAGCCATGGAGCTCACAGGGTGACTTGGAACCAGTCTCTCTCTCCCAGTCTAACCTGTCCCTACCTCACAGGGCTGTTATCAGGATAAAGTGGAGAGGAGTAGAGCCTCATACACCACCTTGAGCTCCTTGGAGGAAAGCTGGGATATAAATGTCCTAAACAGATCATCAACAGGTGTACAGTCTGTGTGCCTGTGTATATGAAATAATTGAACTTTACACTCGTACAGTCATTCACATGTAGTGTTCAACAAATGTATAGTATGTTTACCTGTGTACATGGAAGCTGAGCTGTACAAATCAAGAAGTGTACACTCTTCCACATGTACATGCCTAGAGACAGCTTGTAGCTGTGTTAAGTGTAATGTGTGGATCAGCTTTTTCTCATAAAGAAAGTGAGGAATCTTTGCATTGCAGGAGCCACAGAAAGCACAACCGTAGCAACATATATAGGAAGTTGCCTTACTCTGAGTCAGACCACTGTTCATCTGGTTGAGCAGGGCATTTCCCCCAGCCTGAGCTCTGTGCGCCAGAGGCTGCGTGCGGCACAGCGATCTTTGTTTTGTGACAGAGGCTGTGGGTGGCATAGTGATTGGTGTGTTAGCTGGGTGCTCCCCTCAACAAGTTCCAGAACCTCTTTTTCTTGAAAAAATGCCTCGTAGCTCAGTGACTTGTCTACACTGACTGGCAGCAGTGGCTTTCCAGGCTTCGATGCAGGGACACTTTCCCAACCCTGCTTGAAGATGCTGCCAGGGTTCAAACCTGGGACCTTGTGAATGCAAAGCAGATGCTCAACTGCTGAGCCACAGCCCTCCTTCTCCTTTGGCTCCTCTCTCTTCCAGTAAGACCTCAAACCAGGAAAGATGTGATGTCACTGTGTGGAGAGATTTCATTGACTGCTGCTTAAAGCAGGTGGGGAAACCCAGGTACATTTGACATGCTAGATATTACTGTGGGATTAGGTGTTATTCTGTGGGAGAGAGGAGAATAATAGAATCATAAAATTGTAAACTTGGAAGGGACTTCACAGGTCATCTAGTTCAACCCCCTGTGATGCAGGTATCTCAACTAAATCATACATGACATAGGACCAGCCAACCTCTGCTTAAAAACCTGATCGTCTTCATTGCCCTCCTCTGCACACGTTCCAGCTTTTCAGTATTCTTCTTAAATGGTGGTGCCCAGAACTGGACTCAGTATTCCAGGTGTGGTCTGACCAAGACAGAATAGAGTGGTACAATTACATCCCTTGATTGGGACGATATACTTTTGTGGAAGCAGCCTAGAATAGCATTAGCGTTTTTTGCTGCAGCATCACAGCCAGTCAACAGAACACATTTGGAAAAAACAAAACAAAAAAAACTAGCCCGTGTAAATAATGTGGGATTGAATTTTTCATCTCAAAGATTTGGGCACAATAAAAATGGCCTCTAAAGTAGAAGTAAACAAGTGCCGAGAGACAGAAGCTGTGAGGGTAAATTGCTAGCAGATAAAATTGATGCTAAAAAAAGAATTTTGGAAGCAGATTACCTCCCCTCAGTCCACTGTTTCTCTGGAAGCCAGTGTGCCCTCTGCCTTGAAGCTGAACAAAATTGCTACTTTGGGCAAGCAAAGAGGAGTCTTGCTGTTTTGCGTTGTTTACCCACTTTTACTGGTTCTGCCATTTTTATATGATTTTGCAAGTTCCCTAAGATGGCAGCTCCCAAAGTGTGGTATGTGGATCTGTGATGGTCCATGCCCTGTCCAATAATTTGTCATTGATGACAAGAGATGGCACATCCATTACATTATACATTCACATAGATTTTTAACTGTAATTTCAATCACTCCTTTTATTTATAATGTATTGCATTTTGCCATATTACAATCTGAATGCAATAAGGTACAATATATATGAATTGAAAAGAGCCATAAGTGACAGTTCATGATCCTATAGGGGTTACAGAATCCCTGCTCTAAAATATGCTCTTGGCACACTTCCTTTTTTTTTTAAATTGAAAAACACTTTCATTTTGGAGTGTAAACAACTTGAAGACCAAATCCTATGAGGAAAGGCTTGGAACAATAATAATGACATAACTTGTACAGGTAACTCACAACTTACGTGCACTTAACTTGCTTGCCTTCAAGTTGTGCGCTTGGCAAACAAATTCATTTTTTTAAAAAAAGTGATTGGGAAGTGGGAGGACGACCAGGAAAAAAAGGGCTTTGGCAATCCCACTCATCTGTCATGCTTCAGGGTATCTGATCCCTCCCCCTCATGGCAGGCTGCTAGTAAAAAAAGATAGACAAGAAGCTCTTACCAAGGTCTTTTATTCGATGTTCACAGAGAGAGCCTTAGAATTGTTGCCTCTCTGGGGTAATAGTGTTGCACTGAGTAATCTCTTCCCTGCTTCTCTTCTCAGTCGTCAACAGTGCCACCACCCTTATGATGGCTGCTTAAGGCCATTTGCCTCTTAGCTCTCTGCTCTCTTACTTTCACTGTTCGCCGGGTTCTGGGAGAAGGTGGGTCTGGAATGCTCTCTAGTGATAACATGTCAGCCAGCTTCTCCAGTTCCGCTCCTCCCCTCTCCTCTTCTCCCATTATCTCCCAGTGATCTCTTCTGTCTCAGAGCTGTTATCTACTGCAAACCACTGTTGTAAATCTATACTGTCTTCCTCTCCTCTGGAAGTTTCAGGAGAAGGGGGTGATGGTCTCCACCGTTCCTCCTCAGTCCAGTCCCTGACACCATCACTGAACCCAATGTGCTTTCACTGTACACAGCTTTGGCTTTACCCACTATTCCCAGATGTGTAACCCCAGTGTAAGTTGAGAGTCACCTGTATATGCTTCTTAATGTCAACAGAGGCTGCTAATTGGTTTAGAAAGGATTAAAAAAAACCATTAAACAAATATTAAAATGTGAACATCCATAATTAAAATGCACAATAAAGCATCTCAAATAATCCGACAGCCGAGCAGTTGGAACAGGAGACTCCAGTCAAGAGATAGCAGGGGTGTTTTCGAAAGCCTGTGGCAGAGCTGGAGAACCTGTGTAGCTCTCCAGATCTTGTAGTGGGAGTGATTTTTATTAAATGAATTTCTATACTGCCCTCCTTCCGAGAATCACAGGGAGGTTTGCAATATAAAAACTCAAAAATACCTAACAAAATAACAAACAAAGCAATGCTCCACTTCCCCAGTTTAAAACCGCATAGATTGTCTAATCAGCAAAAGGCCTGGTTACAGGTCAATGTTTTCACCTGACACCTGAACTTATGTAATGAAGGTGCCAGTTGAACCTCACTGGGGAGAGCATTCCACAAACAGGGAGCCACTGCAGAAAAGGCCCATTCTTGAGTTGCCACTCTCTGGATTTCCTGGGGAGGAATCACACAAAGATGGGTCTCAGGTGATGATCTGGGCTGCCCAGATAACAAGGCCCCTCTCTCAGCCCCTCTGATGTGGTCTAAAGGAGAGCAGAGCAAAACGTTTGGCACCAGCTTGGCTGCAGGAGTGGCTGGAAGGAGGCATACAAGGCGCTAACAACCATCTTAGGGACTTCCCTCTGGATTTGCGTAGGGTTTACTCCTTAGCTTTTTCTTCTCCCAAAGATATCCTTCAAAGCAGCAGAGGTTTAGGATCAGAGTTTTCCTTCTCCTAGATGGGCTGCCTTCTCAGGTCGCTGAGCTGCATTGTACTGCACAAAAGATAAATTTATATTCCTTGCCTCACTTTTTGCCCCTGGCCTTGCTCACCCCTGGGATGTGGCCTCCAGAAGGGTTGTTGTTTAGTCGTTTAGTTGTGTCCGACTCCTCGTGACCCCATGGACCACAGCACGCCAGGCACTCCTGTCCTGCACTGCCTCCCGCAGTTTGGTCAAACTCATGTTCGTAGCTTCGAGAACACTGTCCAACAATCTCGTCCTCTGTCGTCCCCTTCTCCTAGTGCCCTCAATCTAGATGTTCCCTACTCCTTGTGTTGACATTATTGAGCTTACATATTAGTTTAAGAAGAAGAAGAAGAACATTCCACTGGGCAACCATCTTTCTTTAGGTCAGTTTCCTGGCTTTGTTCCTCTCTGTTCTTGTTTTCATTATCCAAGAAAACAGTTTTAACAATGACCAACTGAAGACTTCAGAGAGAAGCAAACGACCTCAAAAAGCAGCGTCTTGCAAAGAATCATTCCAGGCGAGACAACTCAGCGAGAGTAATTTTTTATTCTCAAGTGCCTGGTCTCTGAGGTCAAATACATTTGTGCAGTGGGGACAAATTGAAAAGAAGAACTCTGACTCCCTCTTACCCTCACCCAGTCCATTTTCTGGCTTTAGCAATGCAAGTAGACATGCGTGAGAAGTTAAGTTAAGGTTGATGTGTCTTGTTGCATCAGAGACCCTGTCTCCAGTGGGAGTGAGTTCCATAGTGTAACTCTGTGTTGCATGAAGAACTTTCTTTTTGCCTGTTCTGAATCTTTCAACATTCAGCTTCATTGTATGTCCCCGAGTTCTAGTGTTATGAGAGGGGAAGCTTTTCTCTACCCACCTCACCCACAACTTGCTCCCCCCCCTTTTACACTTCTATCATGTTGCTTCTTCCTTGCCTTTTTACTAAACTAAAACAACAACAACACCCAAATATTGACATCTTTCTGCATAAGGGAGCTGCTCCATCTCTGCAATAATTTTCATAGCCCTTTTCTGAGCCTTTCCCTTCTCTTTGCCTTTCCCTTATGTGCATCACTTTTTACAGGTTTACACTGACTTGCATTTGCCATTTTGTTACCCGTGACTTCTGTATGTATTACTTGCCTGGAGAGCTGCATTGCAAAGGAGAAATTCAGATTTCGGAGGGTGGATTTTTTTTTTTTGCAGTTCACATAGCATTTTGGGATGCACATATTAGGTAGGTTCACTTTTAAATGTGGACCCTTGAAAATTTCTCCAACTCTCACTAAGTGAGCATAGAACTCCACTCACTCCGAAAAGCAACTTGCTTATGGAAAAAGATAATAATAATAATAATAAGAACAACAACAACAACAACAACAACAACAACAACAACAATTTTATTTATACTCTGCCCTTCCCAGTTGAGACTGGGCTCAGGGCGGCTAACAACAAAAATATCAACGCAAGTATAAAAGAAACAATTCAATTAAAATGCAGATTAATACAATGATTAAAATTCAATTTTAAAATTAAAAAATCTCCGAGTAAGATAAAACCATTATAAGATAAAAACCTTAGGGGAGGGTAACCCCAGGTTCAGACTGTGTCAGTCCAAAGGCCAAGTAGAATTTTTATTGCTGAGCAAAATAATCTAAACACAATTTTAATTGAGGGTGTACATCTAATTTATGCATCTTGGTGAACATTGATTAGTTAGAGAGCTGCATTGT
Organism: Zootoca vivipara; assembly: GCF_963506605.1. Taxonomy (NCBI): domain Eukaryota; kingdom Metazoa; phylum Chordata; class Lepidosauria; order Squamata; family Lacertidae; genus Zootoca; species Zootoca vivipara. Next base: position 5,708,205 of record NC_083292.1, read on the forward strand.
AAAATCCGAATAGGTGTGAAGGATGGCTGTGTTTTGGTTCTCATATTGTTTCATAAAGTGTGAATATGATAATTTGCCTTTAAGCACAAGCTGAATCAGATTTCTCCCCCATTTCTTCCTCTCATAAATTAATGGGGGCAGTTAGAGGGGGTTGATTCTTTACTGTTCCTTGCCAAATGCCACTTCTGGCTCTTAATCTGGGTTGCAGCCGGATCCTATTTAAATGCCTTAGGTAAACCAGCTGCTGTTGCCTTGTTTGCCATTGTCTTCTCATCAACTTGGATATTTCATGCGGTCCTTTGAGATGACATCAGAAGACGCTTCAAAATACAGCTTTGTACATGAGTTCCGTTTAGTAAAGGCTTCTGGGAGTTCCTGCTGGGTGCATTCAGCCATCTGTAGTGCTACCAAAGTCAACGCCCGTTAACATCTTCCACTTGGAAGACATGGCAGATGAGGCTCAAGGAAAGAAAGCCTTACCAGCGCCTTCTCTGTAACTTCTGTTGTATGCATGCTGATCCCAAGGTTACAATCCTGTCCCTCTTTGTTGGGAGTGAGCCCCACTGAAATAAATGGGACTTATTTCTGAGTACGTAAGAAAAATGTTTCTACCTATCACTTAATATCAAAGATGGTGCTAGGTGTGCTTCCCTGGTGAAACTTTCAAGAAACAGAGAGCCACCACTGAAAAGGCCTGTTCCTGTGTCGCAACAAACTCAATCCTGTGCATGAGAAGCTGGGGTAAAGCAAGCTGGGGTAAGTTACATCAGCCTCAGGTTCATACCTGCCAAGTTCCTATCTGAAAAATAAGGGACCAGACCGAAAGTAGCGCGGCGGCCATTTTGGAACTGGGCACAGCAGCATCAAAAGTCGCTTCCGAGCATGCTCCGCCCAGTTCCAAAATGGCCGCCGTGCCAAAATAAACCGGGGAAAAACAAAAAAATCAGTTTTTCCGGCTGGGGACAGCTGGAAAAACAGGGGTTTCCCGGGGAAAACGGGAGACTTGGCAGCTATGCTCAGGTTACACCACATACAATCTCTTTTCAGCAGTGGGGCTGCTGATGGTACTGTGCCTAAACTTGGCAGAGAGGTAACAAGCCTATGTTGTTGTTGTTGTTTAGTCATTTAGTCCTTTAGTCGTGTCCGAGTTTTTATGACCCCCATGGACCATAGCACGCCAGGCACTCCTCCCGCAGTTTGGTCAGACTCATGTTGGTAGCTTCGAGAACACTATCCAACCATCTCGTCCTCTGTCGTCCCCTTCTCCTAGTGCCCTCCATCTTTCGCAACATCAGGGTCTTTTCCAGGGAGTCTTCTATTCTCATGAGGTGGCCAAAGAATTGGAGCTGCAGCTTCAGGATCTGTCCTTCCAGTGAGCACTAATGGCTGATTTCCTTCAGAATGGATAGGTTTATCTTCTTGCAGTCCATGGGAATCTCAAGAGTCTCCTCCAGCACCATAATTCAAAAACATCAACAAGCCTATAAAAGAGTGTTTTAAGCCAGGTTGCCTTGGTCATATGACCAAGCTGAACCAACTTAGGGTCCAGCCTAGGTTTCCCCCCCTTTCTGGTCCCACCACACCATGCCCCAGAATGCCCTCTTTGGGGACGTACAGAGGGCTCTGCTCAGCCAACAGGGCCGTGGCTAAGCAAGTTAAGCTGGTGTATCTTTGGCGGAGCTGGGGTTGGAGACTTAACGGCCGGCTGAGCCAGAGATTGGTTCTAAACAACTCATCCCAGCAGATATTGGCATAGGATTTCCCCCCAACCAGTTAAACACATGCACTATTTTGCAAGTAGCTTTGGGTTACTTTTTCTAAAATATTTAAGGGAACACCTGGCTGCAAAATCCCACCAATGCTCAAATAATAGCCTCAGGTGACAAAAGCTACAGGCACATCCTCTGAAGTAGGATGTCAAAATGAGGCTTTTCCAAAGGGAACAGATGAAGTCTTTCCTGAGAACTACAGGCAGGGAAATATAATAATCACAAAATAGTGGGACTTCATTTTAACTCAAGCAAGATTGAGGTCATTCTTAATAAAAATAAAGTTGGGAAGCAGAAGAGGAGATAATCTGATGTAGAGACAGGACTGAACAAGCAAAGAGCTGTTCAGCGTGTGTGTTTTGGAAAAAGTCTTCAGGCTCTATGGGAAAACAAACAAGTCATGGTTGAAGGAATAATTTGCCATGAGAAGGAAACTGAAAATGATGTTCTTATGTGGACTCTGTATTTGGAAGGTGGGGGAAACACAATTAAAATTCTGCATTGAATGAACACAGGCTCTGTACTGAGACAAGCAGCTTGCTTGTTTGTAAGTTGCTTTGGGCTGCTTTGGGAAGATAAAGCCACCAACAAATTTAATAAATAATACTTGTGTGATACAAAGTGAATTTGCACGGTCCATCTTAATGAGCATTGTTTACACCTAGGGTTCAGAGCACAGAATTCCTGGCTTTCCTTACATTCCTCCCACATGTGAATGAATGAACCGCTTTCCCCATACACCCTCCAACCAAGAGGAGACACAGTTTTCATAATATGGGAAAGCCTTTAGGCATCTACTACTTATAACGGTGATGTGGAGACATGCAGGATACTAAACCATCACTCACAGTCACAAGGAATCTTGCATTTCTGTGGCTGCTGAGATTTCAGCAGCCATTGCTCACGTGCAACTTCCTAATGTCAATAAGGACCAGAAACTTGCTTGCTTTGATGGAAAAGGTGAGATTCTTTGGAAAACTGGTTTCTCTACCTGATATTGCACCGAATTATGGTATGTACCAATTGTGGTAAATCTTTGGCCCTCCAGATGTTGCTGAACTACAGCTCCCATCATCCCTGGCCATGCTTGCTGGGGCTGATGGGGGCTATAGTTCAGCAACACCTGGAGGGCAAAAGGTCCTCCACACCTGGTATATATACACAAGTGGTCCAACCACCTCTGCGTTCCATATGGCATTTATCCAAAGAGAGTTGGATTATGAGTATATCCGGCCACCAGAAAATTTGCTTGAATTAATGCTTATTCAGCAAGGTGCACTGTAAAAGAAGAGATCATTTCTGGAAGAAATAACAATTTCTGGGAAGGAGATAAAAAAAGTTCCCTTCCCTTCTGCCCCCTAACTTTTATTTTTCTCCTCTCCAGCTGGTTTCTTTGCATATTAACTGTTCTGAGTTGTACCTCATTATTAACAGTGATCCATTTTGACAGATGGGGCAGTCAAGATCCTGCAGGCTATCATTTCAAAGTTAAAGGTCAGTCCTTTCCCCACCTTGCATCTACCTGCGTAACAGCTTTACTTCCCATTAGGATTCCCCAGGGAATATCAGGTAGGGGAGGATTTATCCTGTGAAAGAAAATTAATATTAAATCACACACTGAGAGAGAGAGAGAGAGAGAGAGAGAGAGAGAGAGAGAGAGAGAGAGAGAGAGAGAGAGATATGGTATAATTGCGCTACCTTCAGTTTTCCGCCCCAGTAGAACTTGCGAGCCACATTTAATATTATTCCAGGGGGAAGCCTAAGTTTGAATAACGAAGTGATTTAGCAATGGCATATTAGCAATTAACATATGCTGTGAAATATAGACTCCAAGATAAAATAGGATTCCATATCCTTCCTCCTGGTCAAACACATGGTGCAGAAGAAGAAAAAGAAGAAGAAGAAGAAGAAGAAGAAGAAGAAGAAGAAGAAGAAGAAGAAGAAGAAGAAGAAGAAGAAGAAGAAGAAGAAGAAGAAGAGATAATCTACCACCTGTAGGCCATGAACAGGCTGGAGGTATGTTAAGAGATGGCATGGCACAGCAACTAGAAGGGAGCTCAGGGTGCTGTAAAGACAACTGCATCACTGAAATGCTAGATTTCCAGATGGGTGCCTTTAAATGAGGATTCGACATATGAATGGAGGATAGGTGTCAGGGTTTGTTGTGACTACTCTTGAGTAACGACCGTCCACATGCTTGTCTTTCAGACGTTTTTATTGGTGCACATTATTTACAGTGTAACGGATTGCTCATTTCATGTCTACCCGCTCGAGTCAGATTCCTGCACTAAACTCTTCCTCGTTTTTGACCAGCATAAAAGCCTCGGAACTGAGAAGTGCCTCCCTTTCCTTCTCTTTCTCAGTTCTGGCGTCGGAGGTACTGGTCTTCTGTCTGCCCTACTCCTGCCCACTCTTTCTGCCTCTCTCTCTTCCTGCCTATGGAGCAGGGGCTCTCTAGTGCTGCCAGAGCCCTGGCACTCCTTCTCCGCTTCCTGACTCACCTCTTCAGACCCCTCGCTCTCATGACTTCTTGGAGACGGGCTGCTTCTGATGAAGGGGGGGGGGGTTCTCTGTAATCCCACCCCCTTACAATAGCGCTCTCAATGGCTACTACCCATGAAGCCTATGTTCTACCTCCATCTTTGGAAGCAGGCGGAACCCCTGTTGCTGGGAATCACAAATGGGGACAAGTGCACTCAGACCTTGCCTGCGGGCTTGCCATCAGCATCTGGTTGACGACAGTGAGAACAGGATGTTGGAGTGGGTGGATCTCTGGCCTGACCCAGCAAGGCTCTTATGTCAATGTTTGGTACTGATGTGCTGCCATTGACTGACTCATGCCCCCCCCCGGTTGATTTCTCACCCCCTCCATAGGCAATGTCAAGTGTGAATGTATGGCAATTAAGTCGATGATTCCGCCTCTCATTGCCGTTTCGGAAGTAGTGCTTCATGCTTTATAAATGCCTCATCTCACTTAAACATTTCCGCGGTTATTGGCGATGGAAGTTGCAACCTTCAAACTGTTCCTTGGCGGCCCTCCAAAGTAAATTGTCTTGAGCACAGAGGCCAAAATGGCAAGATTCCTCCACCCCTTCTTAAAAGAAAAATCCCATCTGAGTCACCGTGGCCTGCGCAGCAGAAAATAAACATAGCTTTCCTCGCGATTGCCATTCATTAATATGTATTTGAAATCCTGGAAATACCATTCCATCCAAGCAGGAAGAGAAAGTGTGTTAGAGAAATTATGGGGGCTTGTAATCATTGTAGCAAAGCATCTAATTTAGATATTAAGCTCACTTATCAGATGTATACTGCCTTGCCCTTTGATCAGAGCAAGGAATAAAGCAGTGAATAACTGATACAGAAAAAGAAGGGATGAACACAGTCCTCCACTATAATTTCATTTTAAGGACTTGCCTTTAGAAAGGCTGGCCTGTGACTTCTGGAAGTTTCCCGTTCCACCCGCTATTTCAGCAGGTGGACTGCGGAACCAGTGGCCAATGGAGGGTTGCCTGTTAGGGCAGGTGGGGTACTGCCCCATCAACCTGAGTCTGTGTTCAACCAACTCCCATGTGTCTGCCTTCTTACTTACAAGTCTAAAAGGTGGCCCTGACTATCAGCTTCCCTTCCTCCTTAGTCTCAGTGTTGTTGCCCATTGCAGAACTCAGCAGGAAGGAGGGTGTGGCCAAAACTAGAATTAGGTGGCTTTGGCTGTCATTGGCTCAGGCTCCACCTATGGTTGGCCTCTCAATGAGCACCAGTACCACCGCTTGTGGCCCTCCAGGTGGAGCTGGACTTCACATTGTATCACCTCTGGCTATTGACCATGCTGTCTGGGGCTGATGGGAGTCAAAGCCCACCAACATCTAGAAGGCTAAAGGTTGCCCCATCACTGTTTTTATAGAATTACTAGCTGGCCAGGCTCATCCCTGTGATTCCCCCCACCCTATCCCGATCCATGACCTATCCCGTCCCCTCCTGCCCCCAACCCGCACCCAGGCGAGTCCCCACCTCCACTCGGCCTAGTCTGTAAAGACGAGCCTCTATTCGGCCTAGTAGCTGCAGTACCAGTGTAGCCTCTGTTAGAGGGCCGAGGTTTCCTAGCTGTAGTACCAGTGTAGCCGCCGCTAGAGGGCGCTGTGTTGCAACCTGTTCAGCCTTCTATTTCCCAGCTTCCCCGGCTCTCTGATTTCAGGGTTCCAAACCAGTGGGTTTTACCTGGTTTCCGTGGCACAGGTGTGACATGTGGCCAATCTATGTGCATGGAAACACTCACCTATACCCATGTGACGTTGTGGCCAAATTTGACCGTGATCGGGCAAGCGGTTTGGGAGAATGCCGCGTTTTAACAAACTTGGAGGACATTTTTATATACGGTATATAGATTTTCGAAAGGTGGGCCATCAGGGCAGGAGCAAGGCAGAGGAATAACAATAAAGGGACTCTCTTCTGCAGACAAATGGATTGGCTCAGTGCCTTCTTTGGCAATGACAGTTGTTCCAAGTAAATGCCAAAAGGCATTTAGCTGTAGCATTTGTCAGCTGTGTAAGGTGGCCTCTCACTTTTCTTCCTAATTTATGACAGAGTGTTTTCTGCGGGGTTGGCTGGACCACAGTGTGTTTGCATTAACCTCTTAACATGGAATGTAAAAAACCCTGTCTTGGGCATCCATCTCAGCAGGCAGAAGCAGTGCTTGCATCAGTAGACTTTGGTGTGCTGTTGGATGGAACAACTAATGAATGGCCAAACCAAGAGTCCATTTGGTCCATGGGGTAGCTAAGTATACTAGAATCCTTCGAGACAGGTAGTGTGAATATAACAATCTGCTGATATCCTTGTTCAGTATCTGGGGTCTGTGTCAGAAATAGGCTTAACTGGGCAACGGTGAAAGTCGACAGCCCTTTAGGGGGCCCATTGTCAACCCCCAGGACCTACAGGGTCAGTCATTAGTCCTCCTTGCTGTGCTGTCACTGCTTGTTGGCACACAACCAGTAACAAGAGTGACCAAGATATTATAGCATCCTCTACTGCCTTGTTCCAGGGGTGGTGAACTGAGGGCTGCATAGCCTCTTGGGTGATCTTCCAGGTACTGCATGCCAATGGTGGGAAAGGCCAGAGACAAAATTGCATGTAGCAACTGATGTGAATCTTACCTTTGTACAGTAAGTTATATTCAAGCCGTGCAAAATCCAGAGGTTTCTACACACTCTCTCTCCACCTAGGAAAGGAAGAGACATAATCCTGGTTCAATGACACATTGCCAGCCAGGAGGGACAAGGGCTGTAGAGTGTCCCAAGGGCCAGATAGAGAGGACATCCTTATAAGTAGAGTCCCTCTGTGGCTGTTTTTCCCCAAATTAAGCTAGGTTCTAGTCCTCATGGTTCTGAATAAAGTTCTGAATTAAATAGGAACATAAGAAACAAGCTTTTGGGGAGCCAGAACATTGGTCCATTTGGCTTAGTAATGTCTTCAGCAGCGATGGAGAAGCTGTGACCTCTGTGCCCTGACTGGCAGCCACTCTTCAGAATTTCAGGCAGGAGCCTTTTGTAACCCTACCTAGAGATGCTGAGGATTGAGGATGAGACCTTCCTTGTGTGGTCTGTCACTGAGCCATGGCCCTGCTCCACAAGATTATAGGATATTATGTGCCAGGAAAAGTTTGCTTTGAGAAGGAGCTATTTCTCCATGCCTCTTTGTCAGTGTGGCTCAGTCCACCTCATTTGGTAACACTCTATAAACCCTAATTACTTGGGCTTCCTGCCACACTCACTGATTTAATAAAGTAGCTTCATTAATGTCCCATTTAGTTGTTGCCGATAATCCCAACTCTTGGCTGAGGCTTCCAGCTTGTTAATGGAGAATGGGAAAGGCGATCACAATTTGAACTGGATTCTCAACAAGCTTTTGGTAGACCTTCTGCCCCCAATTGACCATCTCAGCCATTTGATAATAGTTTTGTCTCTGGCCATACATGGGGACTTAAATAGAGCCATTATCCCCTGCCGCGAGTTTCTGTAGCCTTCAACTCTTCCTCTGGAGTATTCCTCTCGGTGGTGCCATCTAATCAGCTTTAGGTTTTAATTAAACAGCTGTCATTTGCTTCCTAGTTCTGTTGCGACCTGATGTTGTATTAAATTTTAATTTAGCCAAGGCTGAATAAGAAGTAGATTCCCTCAGACAACAAAGAAACACTATTAGCAGGTTACAGTTGTAATTAAGAAGAGCCCAGCTGAAGTGCTAATGCAGTCAAGTTCAGAGGAAGCATTAGGAATAAACACAAAGATAATTATTATTCTGGAATGGCGGCTACAACTTGAGTTGCCTTCTCCCACTTTAAGTGGAGGCTTGACGGCCATATGTCAGGAGTGCTTTGATGGTGTTTCCTGCTTGGCAGGGGGTGGGACTGGATGGCCCTTGTGGTCTCTACCAACTCTATGATTCTATGATTCTTCTATTCTATGATTCTTCTATGATTCACTTTACTGGAGAGAATTTCATGTTCAAAGTGCACTTTGTACTTAAAATGTGATGGCCTCTGAGGGTTGAAACAAGATTACTTTGCTTTCTGCCTCACCTCTGGGTCCTGAAACCTACAGGGTCAAGATCAAGTCACTCTGAAAGTATGGGTGGAGTTCCGTACATACAGTGTTTCCTGAATATTCCATACAAGCAGAGTCTTTTCTTCTCATCCTGGATAAGCTGAACAGAATCTGCTTGTCTGCACCCATAATTTCATTTAATAAGAGCAGAGGGTACTTTTCATGGGGTTTTGGACACCTGTAGACTCCTTGGAGTTAGTGGTAAAAGTGATGTCAGAGTTTTCAGGAGATGAGTCTGAAACTGCCCATCAACCACAAAAGAAATTTTTCTCTTTAGCAGTTCTCTGGTGGAAAATACAAAAGGGACAATTTCACGAACATTTAGTGGTGGCACAGTGCTCACATCCATGTGAGAAAGCCACCCCATTAAACCTCCTACACCTGCATTGGAATGTTTAAATTCTGATAGTCATTGGGTTCCACTTTGAGCTTCAATGACTCCTGCGTTTGGGAACTGTCTCAGGTCCTGAAGTATCTGAGCCAAACCAGCATTGTTTTCCATTCCTGATTCTTGCAGCCTCATACTCCTCTTTTCCAGCAGCCCACAGGTTGCCTGCCATGTTGGAACAGGATATCATTCCCCACTTCAAAATACATGGATGCATATCTCTACTTTTTGTCTCCTCTAGTCATTTTATGTTTGATCACCAAGTATGGCAAGCTTGCACAGGGACACAACTGCTCACTCATCTGTTAATTTTTCCTAAGAGCAGGGTTGCAAATCAAAACCCTCCAGAATGTCCTATTGATTCTAGTGCAGATCACTCTATTGAATATAATCTGACCAGAACAACATTGTGTAAAGTCTTCACATTGACTGAGTTTCAGCATCACAGCATTTTCTTGCGGTGTCCCCCCCCCCCCTTTTGGGTGGTGGTGGTTGAGGAGCTCTCTTCCATTTCTTTAAAAAAGGCAATCTACAGCCTACTTAGGTGACAGGACACAAGAATCTAGCATATAAAAGACATTCTATCCAAATTTCTCCTGTTGTGAAAAAGGGAAGGGAAAGATTGTAAACATTTGGCCCACCACAGTCATAACATTTCTACCCACCACCTCAGTAATTCCCATACCTGTCGTTCTTCCTTAGAACCTGCAGGACAATTTGTATGCACATTTCTCCCAATAAAACCCCCATTTTTGAACACAATTTGACCTAATTATGCATTTTTTAAAAGCAGTTTCACCTAACACCATGCATTTTTGTCCACACTTTCCTCTAATCAACCTTTCTGGTTATTTGAGATCATCTGAAGAGGTCCTACTGGTGGTTCCACATGTTCCTGTACATACTCAGAAGAACACGTTTGTTATAGTGGCACCAATGTTATAGAACACACACTCGCTGTGGATTTGTGACATGTGTCAACAATCTGTGGTTCATGACACATTATAAATGTTAGTGACAAGCCTTCAGGGAACAACCATGCTGCTGGTATGTGCAGATTATGAAAAAACTTTATTATTATTTTAGTGATTGTAATTTTTGCTTTCTTTTTAAGCCGGTCATATACTTTGGTATTAAAGGATTATTAGCTCCTTGTGGACTTCCCAAAGGCACCTGGTTGTCCAATGGCAGAACAGGATGCTGGACTAGATGGGCCACTGGCCTAATTCTAGCAGGCTCTTTTTATATACTCTTGTCAACATCAGCAAGTAAATACATACTCCCATTTTTGTATACATTTTGTTTTGTTTTGGGAGTTGGGGAACTATTGCAGAATTTGTAGAAGTGCACATTTCAAAGGATAGCTGTGTTCAAGATGCGCTAATGAGGCAGGTTGACATTAAAATACCCCAAAGATCAGGACCATGGATAGCTCACTGTGAGGCTGGATTCAAGAAGAGGCTAGGCTCCCAGAGAGACAGGGATCTGAGTGTTACAGTGTTACCTCTACTTACGAATAACTCTACTTACGAATGTTTCTACTTACGAATGGAGCTCCGTCCGCCATCTTGGATGCTGTTTAGATTTTTTCTACTTACGAATTTTTAGATAAGGTTGCTTCGATTTACGATTTTTTTCTCCCAATGCATTCCTATGGGATTCGACTTACAATTTTTTTTGACTTACAAATGTGTGTTCGGAACGCATTAAATTCGTAAGTAGAGGTACCACTGTACTTCTGGTCTGGAGCGAACTGATGGTATAAGTTGGTCCAGGATTGCCTCACCCTTTATATAGCCAGTGGTTTGTTGTGCTCTGCAGGAGAGACATTCTTGCAGATACCACCTCCTTGGGGGCAGAAGGGGGTGGGGAGCTGTTCCATACAATGCAGAATCAGGCCTTTGGTGTGGCAGCATCTAACCCAGGCCTCCCCAACCTTCGGCCCTCCAGATGTTTTGGACTACAATTCCCACCATCCCTGACCACTGGTCCTGATAGCTAGGGATCATGGGAGTTGTAGGCCAAAAACATCTGTAGGGCCGCAGGTTGGGGATGCCTGATCTAACCTTTGGAATTCTCTCCTGTTGTATAGCAGACGGGCACCGTCTGTTTTTTCAGCAGCTATTAAGGACCTTCCATTTTCAACAAGCCATTTTAGCGGAAATCATTATCTCAATCTGCATCTGTATTGGATTTGATTTTGTTTTTATATGTGTTTTCATTCCTAATGTTTTTTATGGATGTTTTTATGATACTTTTTATTGTTAATCACTTCAACAAATTTCATGGAAAGCAATTCATTCTAAAAAGAAAGAAAAAAGTGACCCAGACAAATTTTCTCCCAAATCTCTAGGCAGAATGAGCTGCTTTTCACTCCCCCCCCCCCTCTGGATTCACCTCAGTGCCGTGCGTTACTTCAACAGACATTTTGAATTCCGTTCTTATGCAGACGAAAGAAAATACTTTTGAACACAGCAGACAGTTAAAGCTATGGAATTTCCTCCCACAAGTTATGGTGATTGTCATCCGTTTGGATGGTTTTAAAGGAGGATTAGTTAGTTAGAGAAATTTGTGGAGGAGAAGGCTATTTATGGCTATGAGCCATGATGGCTGCATAGTCAGTAGGCTTCTGATTGCCAGTTGCTTGAAACCACAGGAGGGGAGAGGGCTCTTGTGCTCAGGTCATCCATGTGGGTTTCCCATGGATATTTGGTTGGCCACTGTGAGAACAGGATACTGGGCTCTGATAGTCCTTTGCTCAGTCCAGCAAGCTCTTTTTCTGTTCTCAGTGCCCAAAAGATTTCACCCCAAACCTTTCTCCATAATAAAAAAAATTCCTTCAGTAGCACCTTAAAGACCAACTAAGTTTTTATTTTGGTATGAGCTTTCATGTGCATGCACACTTCATCAGATACACTGAAACAGAAGTCACCAGCCCCTTATGTATATTCAGAGGGTGGGGGGAGGGGGTGATGGGAATGGGTGATGGGCTGATGGGAGTGGTAAACCTGTAGATGGCTGTTAACGACTGCTGATGACTGCAATTGGTCTTGCGGGGGGGAGCAAGGGCTGAGGTGCTAAGGAAAGCTTGATCATGTATAATGAGATAAGAATCCTATGTCTCTGTTCATTCCAGGTGGCTCCATGGTTTTAAGCTTGTTAATGAGTTGCAATTCAGCAACTTCTCTTTCCAGTTTGTTTCTGAAATTTTTCTGTTATAAAACAGCTGCTTTGAGATCTTGTATAGAATGTCCTGGGAGATTGAAGTGTTCTCCTACTGGTTTCTCTGTCTTGTGGTTCCTGATGTCAGATTTATATGTATCTGAAGAAGTGTGCATGCACACGAAAGCTCATACCAAAATAAAAACTTAGTTGGTCTTTAAGGTGCTACTGAAGGAATTTTTTTTATTTTGTTTTGACTCAGACCAACACGGCTACCTACCTGTAACTTTCTCCATAATGTTCAAATGCCACAATCCCCCAACTTCTGCATATTGGGTGGGTGAGCCTTCCTTTCCCTTCTCATCACTTCTCAGGTGGGCAAATACCATGTCCCCCTGTGGATAATGAGAATCTCTATGGAGTGTATTAAATACTTTATGAAAATGCAAAGCCACCTTTCTTGTGGTGATTAATCCTTCAAGTCACCCATGAGCTATGACCTTAATAAATAAATAGCCGTGTATCCTATTTTGTATTCTGTGTTTCCTCTTATTTTAATTTTCTGTTTTAGTCAATCTTTGTCCTGTCCCTCTGCACTGGATGACAGCTGGGTAGAAATAAACCCCATAATCATCAATGAACATAAAGCAGATTGGGGGGGGAGCATAAAGCATCTGGTTTATGTCATCTGGAGTGCAGGGTAAAAATAAAATAAAATATAGACACGTTGCCATCCTGTAGCTTTTTATTTCACACCATTTGTCCCCTGTTTACTGTCAGCTCTTAGCCAGATGTTTAAATACCTTGGAAACTGAAAGCTAAGCCACATGTCTCTGTAGAAGGGTGAAGGCGAATGGCTCTGCTTAGGGGAGGGGGGAGAAAGGAAAGGAATTGAGTGCATGGTTTTAAGTGCTTCTAGGCATGATAATCTAATAGTAATTGGAACACAGGCAGTGCTCCTTAAACCACTTAGCTGCAGTGGAACATATGTGAAAGGATGCACAGGATCCATGAGATGCAGGAATGTAGGATGCTGCTGGACAGACTTTGTCCACCCACCCCAGTATTGTCTGCTTGGGGGATGGAGAACATTTTTCAAGGGCCACATTCTCTTCTGAGCAACCTTCCAGGGGCCATATGCAGCAGGAGCGGACCGGGCCAGAGGCAGAAGCGGGCAGAGCAACTAATGTGGGTTTTCACCTCCATGCAGGTGGGTAGTTTCTACAATCTCATCCACCCCTTGCTGACCTGCATCCAGGCAAGCAAGATGCATGTTTGGAGTTCAGAGACACATCCCAAGTCACACAGGATAAGACTCCAGGAATAGACTCCCTGGGGTTTGGCATCGGCAGTCTGACAGTCTGTGAGGCTCCAGGGAAGGCTGTGATTGAAATGTCATCAGACTGGGGCCAGTAGGTGGCTGGGGTAGGGCCTTTGCTTGGCCTTGCTACACCAAAGGAGGAGGAGGAGAATGCAAAGGAAGACGGGTGAGGGGTGTGGCCTGGGAGGCAGCTTTGGCCATGATCACTATGTTCTATCTCCACTGTCTGAGCAGTGTGCCTCTGGATGCCAGTTTCAGAGAATCACAAGTGGGGAAAGCACTACTTCCCTTGCATAGCTGCCAAGTACCCCGTATTCCCCGGAAAACCCCTGGTTTTTCCTTACCATTTCCCGGCGGTCTCCCGTTTGAGCTCCTCTCCCGTAAATCTCCCTTAAATCCGCTCCTGCCAGCAGCCATTTTTCTGGTGGCGGTTTGCCCATCTATGGGCACCAGAAAATGGCTGTCGCTGGCACCAGAAATAGCTTCTACGCATGCCCGGCAGCCATCTTAGGGGTGGCCACATGGCGGTGGCCATCTTGGAGGTGGCCACATGGCCACCCCCAAGATGGCCGCTGGACAACTTCCGGTGCCGCTGCTGCTGCTGACCCGTATTTTTCTGCCAGAGACTTGGCAGGTATGTTCCCTTGTGCCCGGCTTGCAGGATTCCAACTAGCATCTGGTTGGCCAGTGTGAGAACAGGAAGCTGGCCTCTGATGGGAAAGCATGAGACTCTTAATCTCAGGGTCAGTGATGGCTTTGAGTTTGACATTGGACAAAATATTCCTGCATTGCAGGGGGTTGGACTAGATGACTCTTGTGGTCCTTTCCAACTCTACAGTTCTACGATTCTATGATCCAGCAAGTTCTCCTTCAGTTCTTCATTCCTGAAATATTTGACTCCACACCTTTCCCTAAAATTTCCAGATCCTTAAATCCATAGCCCATTCTTTCGCATACCACATTGCCCCTGGGAAACTCTTTGGTGGACAAATGCCAAGTCCTCTGTGGTGCTCTGCGTGTGAATTCCCCATTCATTTAGGCTGATTGGCAGTGGCCTTCAAGGTTTCAGCCAGAGGGCCCCCCCCCCGGCATCTGATGCCAGATCCTTCTAATTGGAGATAGCAGGAATTGAATCTGGGGCCTTCTCTGCAGCTGTGCTACAGCCTCTCCCTGATCCAGCCTAGGTAGCCCCCCCCTCTCTTTTCAGCAGAGCGTTTAATAGCCGCACATCAGGAAGAAACTGCACACAGGGTAGGCAAATTGGTGCCCATCACTGCGGCTCCTTGTCGAGAAAAGCTGTTGAATTTCTGCCTCCCACACGTCTTAGAGAGGCAGCTGGTTTTTTGTTTGGTTTTTTCAATGCAGAACAATCTCTTTTTCCTCCCCACAAGCTGAAGTCATTTGAAAGCATGTGACGTTCTACTTTCTCAATGTCACAAAAAATATTTGGGGTACTGATGCTGCGAGGATGGCAGCAGAGCCTCAGCTCGTTTAATTGCTTCTTTGATGGATCGGTTTCTCTCACACACTATCCTGTGGGCTATGAGGAACTTACAACATTTTTGCTGATTGTTAGTAGGCTGCCATGGATTTCCTGTCGGAGGCAGGGCAGGGAACCTTTTCCAGGCTGCGGGCTGCATTCCTTTATGGGAAACCAACAGGGGTTCCTGCAAACTGCTTTGAGGGTTTTTTTTTTTTTGTTACGATCAAGTGGTGTGCATAGTTTATGAAATAAACAAGCAAGCCTTCAGAGGGCTGCATGCCATTGGTGGGTGGAGCCAGATGAAACCCCCCCCCCAATGCAGATGGAGTTTTAACAATGAATAGACCAGGGGTCAGCAAACTTTTTCAGCAGGGGGGCGGTCCACTGTCACTCAGACCTTGTGGGGGGCCGGACTATATTTTGAAAATAAATAAATAAATGAACAAATTCCTATGCCCCACAAATAACCCAGAGATGCATTTTAAATAAAAGCACACATTCTACTCATGTAAAAACACTAGGCAGGCCCCACAAATAACCCAGAGATGCATTTTAAATAAAAGCACACATTCTACTCATGTAAAAACACCAGGCAGGCCTCGCAAATTACTCAGAGATGCATTTTAATAAAAGGACACATTCTACTCATGTAAAAACATGCAGATTCCTGGACCGTCCGCGGGCCGGATTTAGAATGTGATTGGGCCGCATCTGGCCGGCCCCTGGGCCTTAGTTTGGGGACCCCTGGAATAGACTAACTTATAGACTCCTTTCCAGAGCTACATTCCAGCCCCGCCCATGCCAGATGTTTCTACACACAGCAGTTCATCTCTCCATTCTTCATCTAAGCAAGCAAGAGGCTCTATCACACTACAAGGGTGTGGGGGGCGGAGATTGTTCCAATTTGATTTGAGGATCATTCAATCCAAAAGCAGGATATAAATCTCCAAAGACTAGCTGCGTGGGGCTGCTTACTTAACAGTCCCCTGCAGCACCCATTACATCAGGTTGTGTGTGTGAAAGAGAAAGTACAGGGAGGGTGTCCTGCAAGCCTTCTCCTTGAGCTTTCCCCAAAGACCTGTTGGCTCCTCTCCAGTTTTCCCCCCATTCTTTTCCCACTGCAAGATCTCTGTAGTTAAGACCTGAGCTTGCCTCTCCCCTCTTTTCCTTTTGTGTTGTGTCTCCTAGATCAGGCATGTCCAACAGGTAGATCGTGATCTACTGGTAGATCACTGGATGTCTGTGGTAGATCACTGGCAGATCACTGGCTCCCCCCAAAGAAGCTCAACAACTTTGGGTTGCCAAAAAATCTCAACATTTTTGCCCTGAACCCCCCAAAAACGGGCCTTCTTCCTCCCTAAAAAGCTCAACAACTTCACCCTGAACCCAAAAACAGGGCTTTCCTTCCCCAAAAAAGCTCAACAACTTTCACCTGAACCCCCCCCCCCAAAGGGGTAGATCACTGCCAGTTTTTAACTCTGCAAGTAGATCGCAGTCTCTTGGGAGTTGGCCACCCCTGTCCTAGATGGTTAACCTGAGAGCAGGAATGGTCTTCTCCCTGATATTAGTTACACCGAGAGCCTTTTTTTTTTTGCCTGAAGAGAAGGGTTGATAAAAATGACTACAAATACATACATACATATATATTGTTGGAAGCAGAATCCTTCTGAATACCAGTTACTGGAAATGGCAAGAGGGCAGAGTGCTGTTGCATTCAGGGCTTCCATTGGGCATCTGCTTGGGCACTGCAAGGATAGAATCCTGGACTAGATGGGCCACTGGTCTGATCCAGCAGGGCTCTTCTTAGGTTCTTACGTAAGTAATAGGGGCTGCTGCTCCTGCTCACTCCAACCTACCTGTTATGTACTGAGCTGAATCATAGAACAATAGGATCCAGAATCAGCACTCTGATTGGTCCGCAGGAGCCACCCAATCCAACTCCAAGTGGAAGTGAATCCGCAACCTGATTGGCCTGCAGGAGCAGCCAATCAGGCGGCTGGCAGAAGTGAATCCGCAACCTGATTGGCCTGCAGGAGCAGCCAATCAGGCTGCTGGCAGAAGTCAATCCACAAACTGATTGGCCCACAGGTGTAGCCCTGAAGTAGCCAATCACGCAAAGCCCATTGTGTAAATAATGTATATAAGCAGATGGTTTGGGGGAAAGGGCATTCTTCTTCTCCTTGATGAATAAGAGCTGAATAAAGAGCATGAAATTCACTCTCGACTCCGAGTATATTTCACTACCCACCCCAATTTTTCTTTCAAAAATATAGTATTGAGGTATGTAAGTGAGGACTAACTAACTAATTGGAGAGGGGGATGTTTGAAGCTCAACAGTATGAGAGAAAGGAGGTTCACAAGATTAGATGCCAACAGTGCCACCATCAAAATATCCAGTCTTATTTTGCAATTTTTGCTTTTCTGGGGCACGTGGCTTATTTGAAGTGCCTTTGGAGAGCCTCTCCCTTCAATTTGTGCTGCTACTTTGCAAGCCCCCCGTCAGCGCAGTTGTGGCATGGCTAAAGTAATTAATCAAACAGCATCCATGGTGACTTGTTGGCGAACTTTGCATTAATGGACTCATTAGTGCGCTACATCTGAGAAGAAAGAGGAGATGAATATGGCTCAGTGGCCTCTAGGATATCTCCAGGTGGGGTTTGGGTGTGTGTGGATACTTGCTAAAATTAGCATTTTCCATTTCAGTGCTGTTGGTGCCACAGCAATCCGACAAGGAAAATGAAGGCTTTGCTTACCAGGCCATTATGCCTGTGGAGAAGAGAATTGCTTTATAGTCCTATCTGCTTAGGCAAATTTGGAAATCAAAGAGGATGATAGCTTGAAGGGAACAAGGAAGACGCTGTATTAACATGACAGAATCAGAACTGGGGAGTTGGAGAAAAGCAAGCAGGCAGGGATGGCAACCTGAGAATTTTTTTAGTTTGAGGCCAATAGTCAGTTTGCTCATGCTGAAGCTCCAGGCTGAAATCATTGTTTTATGGGGCTCAATGCACCCTTTTCTATTACCCCCTTGTGACACAAGATCTCTGCTGAGTTGGTAGCTGCAGTACCGCCACTGGCCACCTGTAGTGGTGGTGCTGCAGCATAACAGGGAACAGCTGAGGAACTCCATCACAGGAATATCAAGCCTTGCCTTATGCTGAGCATAGCTGCCAAGTTATCCCTTTTTTAAGGGATTTTCCCTTATGCTGAATAGGCTTCCTCGCAAGAAAAGGGAAAACTTGGCAGCTATGATGCTGAGTCAGACCCATAGCTGCCAAGTTATCCCCTTTTTTAAGGGATTTTCCCTTATGCTGAATAGGCTTCCTCGCGAGAAAAGGGAAAACTTGGCAGCTATGATGCTGAGTCAGACCCATAGCTGCCAAGTTATCCCCCTTTTTAAGGGATTTTCCCTTATGCTGAATAGGCTTCCTCGCGAGAAAAGGGAAAACTTGGCAGCTATGGTCAGACCATTGATACAGAGAATGGGATGTGTGAAAAAGTCCTCCTTTTTGTCTGTGCTGAATATCCCACCATTCTTCTTCATGGTATGATCCCAAGTTCTACTATGATCAGTAGCATTATGTTGCCCCCCCCCAGCATCTGTCTAAAAAGATAAAAAGGTAAAGGACTCCTGACAGTTAAGTCCAGTCACAGACAACTCTGGGGCTGCGGCACTCATCTTGCTTTGCAGGCCGAGGGAACCGGCATTTGCCCGCAGACAGTTTTTCTGGGTCATGTGGCCAGCATGACTAAGCTGCTTCTGGCGCAATGGAACACCGAAACCAGAGCAGCGCACGGAAACGCCGTTTACCTTGCCGCCGTAGCAGTACCTATTTATCTACTTGCACTTTTGGCATGCTTTCAAACTGCTAGGTGGGCAGGATTGAGCAACGGGAGCTCACCCCGCTGCGGGGATTCGAACCGCCGACCTTCTGATCAGCAAGCCCAAGAGGCTCAGGGGTTTAGACCACAGTGCCACACATGTCCCTTACTGCCTACTGTGCAGCAACTCCCACTGTGAGTTAAGGGAGTGGTGCTGAGCTGTTGGAACTTGCTCAGATCATGATGGAGACAAGATGGGGTTACCAAGGAGTACCTTGATGAAATTCTGGCAACAAATCTTCAGCTGGGTGAAGTTGTTAGGTTGATTTTAACGGTGCTCTCTTTATGTGCTTTGTGCTTCTGCAGGACACAGAAGTCCTTAACACAGCCATCCTGACGGGGAAGCCGGTGTCTGTCCCAGTAAAGGTGGTTGCTGTTGAAGAAGATGGATCGGTGAGAGATGTGTCTGGTTCCACCGAATGCAAATCGGCTGATGAAGACGTCATAAAGGTAAGGAAGTGCACCCCAGTTCTAAACAGATGCCTTTGAGGTGGTCACAATAAGAGCCTGACCAAGGTGGCCTTCTCATATATCTTGTATTCAGAGAGATAACACTGCCTCTGAAAATGTTCTTGTTGTTTAGTCGTTTAGTCGTGTCCGACTCTTCGTGACCCCATGGACCACAGCACGCCAGGCACTCCTGTCTTCCACTGCCTCCCGGAGTTTGGTCAGACTCATGTTTGTAATTTCGAGAACACTGTCCAACCATCTCGTCCTCTGTCGTCCCCTTCTCCTTGTGCCCTCAATCTTTCCCAACATCAGAGACTTTCCAGGGAGTCTTCTCTTCTCATGAGGTGGCCAAAGTATTGGAGCCTCAGCTTCACGATCTGTCCTTCCAGTGAGCACTCAGGGCTGAAAATAGAGGTCCTTTATTCATTGATGGTATTTTACTCCATGAATTCACCTATCCATCATCACTCCTAACAATGAACTCAAGTGGTGAGTGCCAACAGCAATGGGGTCTCTGAGAAACAAGAGGGTAGTATCAGCATACCCTGATGTTTGCAGAAATATGACCTTTCTACAAGCCCAGGGACTGAGCATGCTCTGTCTTCGTTTAGCGTTCAGTGTCAGTTGGAGAAGAAAATTGGAAAGTGAAAGTCGTGATGCAGACTGTGGGATTCAGCTTTTGGAAAGCACCATCATGTAAAAAAAATGTGGGTGCAAAAAGCTAGCACATCAAAGGTAAAGTTTGTAACCTAGCCTCCTCCCCCTGTGTTCATTTTTTAATTGCAGGGGGATTTTTCTTGCAGGAGAACATTCAAAATGCGAGCATCCACCTGAAATCTTTTCAAGACTCTACTGTCACACTCACAGCACATTCACTTGCATGTGCAGACCAGGACCATGTGTGGAAAAACTAGTCAGGGCTGCAGAGCATGGATGGGGAAACTGTGGACCTCCAGGTGCCACAGAACTCCCACCAGCCTCAGCTAGCAAGGCCAATGGTTAGAGATTATGGGAGTTGGAGTCAAGCAGCATCTGGAGGGCCACAGGTTGCCCAACTTTCCTCTAGAATTATTTTAAATACTCTTGCAGCTTCTGGAAGGAGACATTTCCTTCTGGATTTCATGCTGCTAATGATTTGCAAGCTGGCATATATGTCCCCTGTGGATTTCTGTTTGAACCTCCAAGTCTTGCCTCTTTGTATTTCATGCTCATCAGTCTAACCTTTTATTTTGAGTTGACATATGACTGGTAATGGCTTCAAAGGTAGCAGAGGCTTTGTCAGAGAATCATTAATGGGGGAATCTTAAGTGGGCTGGGAAATATTAGGGCTGGCCTATTATTCATTCCCAAATAGACAGCTCTGGCTTTTATGCCAGACCCCGAAACTCACCTTCTCACCTTACTTTTAAAGACTTTGAGTGAGTTCATTATCAAGTAGAATGAAAGAATGGGGGAGGGAAGAAAGTTCAGCAAATTCTCCAAGTCATTTTGCAACTTTGAATTTGGCAGCTAAGAAATGTGATCTTAACTTTTATTGAGTGAAATACGGGAAAATAGGACATATTTGGGATACAGATATGTCCAAGCTTCTTACCATTGCAAAGACATAGTGAATACGGTAGAGACACCTTCCAAGAAATGTAGTCCCCTTTCTTTAATGATGTTAATGGCCCAAATCAAAACCTTGTTATACCAACCACTCAATACTCGCAGTGGGGAGATTATGTTAAGTAATATGTTAGTGTGTTGAATGTGTAAATTTATGTCTAGAGTCAATGGATAAAAGAAACACCATTAGATGTACTGCTAGAGAAGTGTTTAATGGTTCTTGTATTTGTTTAAAAACAGATAAAATTTTGTTGCCAAGAAATGGGGGGGGGGAGAAAAAGTCTCCCTCTCTTCTTATTGTAGCTTCTAAGGCAGAGACAGAGGAACCAGTGGACCTCCAGATATTGCAAAACTTCACCTCCCACCATCCCAGCTAGCATGGCCAATGATCAGGGATAATTAAAGTTGTAGTCCAACAATGTCAGACTTTTTTGCAGGTGTGGATGGGTCCCTTCCTAGAAATTTTGGCTCAGCTCTGCTTTGTATTGGAATTGGCAAGGGCTTAATTCCTCGAGAATCCTTACCTGTGTCACCTGCTGGCATTAGGAGATGTCTCCCAAGCTGTTCAAGGGGTTAACTCTGCCTGCATGCCACTTTCGCTAAATTATGAGTGACTCCTGCCATCACTTCTTCCCTGATGGCAACCAAGCTACCCCACTGCAAGTGACACTTCCTCAGCAAAATTCCATGCCAGGAGAAGTTTAGGAAGCCATAGAAATAGACTAGAGAATGAAAAGAATGCTCCATATAGAGCTCCCTCACTACAGGAAAGTGGGACAAATGATTGAAGAAGGCCCATGCCACATTGCAGCACTCACGAAATGGATAAAATGGGTGTTTCATCAGAAAAAGTGTTCTAGTCCAGACAGGGTCTGGTGAACCTTAGCTAGAGACCCACATTATGGCCACAGCTTTGCCTGCGACCCACCTGGGATGGCCTTGCGACCCACCTGTGGGTCCCAACTGGTTGGTGATGACCTGTGGAGTAGATATTACTGAGCTAGATGGACCAGCAGCCTGACTCACTATATCTGTGGCAGCTACTGTTCCACCCCATCATAAGGAGGTGCTTGTGTGCCAACCTTCTGCAGACCGTGCATTCCTGAGACAGTTAAACCATCATTTCTGTGTACACAGTCAGGCTAAAGGTGTGATTAAGTGATGTGTTTCCCCTGCCTTCCCAAAGAACATTGAAAAGGTCACCTAGTGCTTCTGATCCCTGCCACTGATTTTGAGAATACCCTGGATCAGAAGAGATAGAGTAAAGAAATATTGTAAGATCACTGCCACCGAAAGATGAAAAGAGAGAATCACCCTTGTTGCTTTGCTTCTTGCCAGTGGCCAGGGGTGATGGGAGTTGGGAGCCCAGTAAAATCTGGTGGGTAAAATGTTAGCCACCCCTTGTGCAAGGAAGAGTGAACTCAGCAAAGCAGTTGTTTGACTTGACATAAGGCATTTCCCTTCACTATACAGTATCTTCTTCGGCTTGCACACAAATGCCTCGCTTTTCTTGTGACTCTCATGACTTCCTGGAGAGTAAACATCCTAAAAGCTATGGTTGCAATGTTTAGTTGATGAGAAAATTAGATTAATCAGTTCAGACGGTTTTGATGGATTTGAAGAATAAAGAAATCATTTCATCCCACTCGTAAAATGTAAGAGCAGAAACATTAAAACAGCAGAGGCTGAACAGCCACAGCAAAAGCTTTGTGGGTGCCTGGTCTCCCAGGGCCCCCTGGAGTTGGCACCAGACCATCCCCTCAACTTCTCGTTTTGCTGTTTTAATCAGGAAATAATAATTTTGGCAGGTACCAATGAGCCATGAAAAAATATAGCTATGGGCTTTTTTTTGTTTTGTTTTGTTAAGTCTGATGACATCCTCATAGCTGCCAAGTTATCCCTTTTTTAAAGGGATTTCCCCTTATGCTGAATAGGCTTCCTCGCGAGAAAAGGGAAAACTTGGCAGCTATGGACATCCTAGAAGAGGCTCTTTCTCATCTCCTCTCTCACTCACTCTCATAAGAAAACAAGAATGTGAGATCAGGCCAATGATCTATCTAGTCAACCGGATGCTCATGTGAACAAGCAGGATCTGAGTGCCACCATGCTCTCTCCTGCTGTGGTTTCCAGAAACTGGTATTCAGAAACATACTGTGTTTAGCCATCCTAACTAGAAGCGGTTGACTCAGTCTCTCCTCCTCGGTCTCACTCTCTCAGAAAGAAATGTCTGTTCTAAGATAATGCCTGCTGTGATACACACAGACATCTAAAAACAAAGAAAATATACTTCCTCCCCCCCCCAACTTTAGAACTCTTATTTTCCTTAATAATGGAAATTTGTGCAGATGTAATCAATTAATTGACTGATTACAGGATTAGCTGATTCAGACTCCCACAATCTGACTAAGATTCCTTTAAACTTGAGTGACAGCCCAAACTTCTCTTTTCATGGCCACATAACTCTGCTGCAGTTCTTATCTGATGAGGGACTTTCTTGTTTATCACTCCACGATAAATTGTAACTCTTGTAAACCCTTGAAGTTTTAAATCACCCATTTGTTCCTTGCCGTCTCTTATTTCCTCCCCCTCCTCTCTTCACTTCATTACGCCACACAGAGATGTGTTAAGATAGCTTTTGTAGACTTATCTTGGTGTTAATTGAGTTTCCAACATTTTTTTTTAATTTTTTTGCTGAGGTATTTAGGTGTTACTGAGGAACTGGCTGGGGAAATGTCATTAAAAGGGATTAGGTGCCCAGGAACATTAATATCTTTGTAGTATGTGGGAGGTGCTGCATTTCAAAACTCTGCCGTTAAAAGGTACATTCCACAACACAAAGTAGCTAAGGTGAGATCTCATATTGGGCCAATTGGGTTTATAAGCTAGCAAGCTTTTGAAGAACACAGAGCTCTTTTGGGGATCAATCAATCAATCATTTTATTTGAATGCTGCCTTCCAAAGTTATAACCATGCTCAAGGCGGCTTAAAAGGTAAAGGGACCCCTGACCATTAGGTCTAGTCGTGACAGACTCTGGGGTTGCGGCGCTCGTCTTGCATTATTGGCCGAGGGAGCCGGCATACAGCTTCCAGGTCATGTGGCCAGCATGACAAAGCCGCTTCTGGCAAACCAGAGCAGCGCATGGAAACACTGCTTACCTTCCCACTGGAGTGGTACCTATTTATCTACTTGTACTTTGAGGTGCTTTCAAACTGCTAGGTGGGCAGGAGCTGGGACTGAACAACGGGAGCTCACCCCATCACAGGGATTCGAACTGCCGACCTTCTGATCGGCAAGTCCTAGGTTCTGTGGTTTAACCCACAGCGCCACCCGTGTACAACACATTAAGCAATATATAATTACAGACATAACAAAACATGACATAACGTAACAGCAACAACCCCCCAACCCCCCTAAACAATGCCCCAACCCAAGAGTTGAATGATACATGCAAATCCTCTGAAGGAGTAGAGGAGGCATAAGTTACAGCTTCTCCTGCCGTCAGTTCCATCTCTATCCTTTTTAGTCCCGTTTCCTCACTTCCTCTGCTGCACACCTGGGATCCTGCTGATCCCAGCAGCACTAGAAAAGTGATGAGCAGAAAGATTTGTAGCTTCCTTAATCCACATAGTGTAAGAGAATTTAAAACCTCCAGCCTCCAGGGCTGTGCTGTGATAATTCTACCACCCAGCTAGAAAACCAAAAAGGCCACTGGATCCTCTCTTGTTTCTTTTATCTTTTATAGAATATTTTATTAATCAGTAAAATAACATCGACCAATTTCAACAAAACCCGAGGAGTGTTACAGTGCTTATTAGTCACATATAAAAAGAAAATTTGAGCAGCGACACTGTCAAATAACTAAATCATTGCATGGACTTCAGCTGTCCATGACATAGCCTCTCCATCATAAGGAGCCATGAGTGTTGGAGGGGTGATGGTCCTACATTAAGTCCACATCTATTTACATAATTGATATTCAGGGACCATCTCTTATTAAAATGATAGTTTAGTTCTAACAACCCTTTTGTGTTGTTCTAGATGCTCAGAAAGAGCTGAATCCCAAACTTTCCCTTGCCCTCCCACCATCAGAGATAGTCCTTTAGATCAGGCATCCCCAAACTGTGGCCCTCCAGATGTTTTGGCCTACAACTCCCATGATCCCTAGCTAACAGAACCAGTGGTCGGGGAAGATGGGAATTGTCAGAGGGCCTGGTATGGCTACTCTAGAGTAACGACTCCAGCATGGTCTTTTAAGGTTTTTATTAAGTGCTGATTATTTACAGTGTTCAGAGCAGTAAAAATGCATCCTTAAGGTGAGGTGTCTGAACTCCCGAATGGCGATTGGCGCGTTTTCTTCCAGCACCACAGCTTTGGCAGACCCAACCTCTTCCCCCTACGTTTGCGTCGCAATTCGGGAGTTGGGGGAATTGGCCTCCCCCCTGTGCGTCCTACTTCCTGTCCCACCTGCGGCCTGGGCTCCACAACCTTGCCTGAGCCTCGGACACCACTTCCTGACTCTCCGCTGGAGGCAGAGCTCTCCTTACTCTCTCCCGCGCTTGGGGATGGGCTGGAACTTAAGATGGGAGGGACTTCCCTGTATCCCTCGTCCCTCACATCCATCCCCCTCCCAGGCTCCTCTCCCCCCCTTCCTAGTGGCTCTCCGCTTGCTGGGGACGAGTGAAACCCCAAGAAGTCTGTGGCATCCGAGCCTGTGGGTGTAAAAATGTCCCCCCCAATCCTGCGATCTTTCTCCTTCCCCCTGAGAAGACGGGAATCCCAAGAAGTCAGTGGCGTCAGAGCTGGTGGGAGTAAAAATGTTCTGCCAGTCCTCTCCTGCCTCTGACGTCGTTGACCTCGGTGAAACCCACACCTCTTCTTCCGTGTCCTCAAATTCCGCTTCCCATCTCCATGGAGAGCTGCTGCCTGCTATCCCTTCCTCCTGCCCCTCCCCCTCTCCCTCCCTTTCCATGTGCCAGGGCTTGGGCCTGTGGGGGAACAGGGCGTGGAACTCTTCCACTAAAAATTCCTCAGGTACTTCTGTGGCCGGTATCCACTCATTGTGGGACGGCGGAGTGTCCTCCCATGCTATCAGGTACTCCAGTCCTCTCACCCCTCTCCTTGAGTCTAAAATCTCAGTTGCCTCATTGAGCTGTCGGGCGTCTCCCGTCTCCCCCCCTCCCTCTGGAGGCTGATCGCTGTCCCTGAACCTGGTACTTTCCCTGTACGGCGACAGCAGCGATCTATGAAACACTGGGTGCACTCTCATGTCCTCCGGCAGTGCTAGCCTGAAGGCTACCGGGTTGACCTGTTGCGTGACCGTGAAGGGGCCCAGCCTCCTGGGTGCTAACTTCTTGCATCGCCCCCTGGTGGGAAGACCTTCCGAGGATAACCAAACCTTGTCCCCCACCCTGATGACCTCTCCCGGTCGCCTGTGGCGATCTGCCCCCTTCTTGTACGCTTCCTTGGCCCTCTCCAAGTGTTCTCTGAGCTGCTGGTGCACCGTCTCCAGGTCCTCTGCCCAATCCTCTGCCTGTGGGCCCTCTTCCTCCTCCTCCCCCTCCCTCTCCGGGAAAGATCTGAGGTCGCGCCCGTAGTTGGCCTTAAAGGGCGACACCCCTGTGGAGACGTGCACCGCATTGTTGTAGGCAAATTCTGCCAGTGGCAGGCGATCCACCCAGTCCGTTTGCCTCTGGCTGACGTAACATCTCAGGTACTGCTGCAGAATGGCGTTGACCCGCTCCGCCTGTCCATTGGTTTGCGGGTGCCTAGCCGTCGACAAGCTGACCTCCACCTGCAGGAGGTTCATGAGCCGCCTCCAGAACCTGGAAACAAATTGGCGGCCACGATCCGAAATAACCCTTAAAGGCAATCCATGCAGTCTGAATACGTGGTCAACAAACAGTTTGGCCGTCTCTTCTGCCGAGACCGCCCTGGCACACGGTATAAAATGGCACATTTTGGACATGAGGTCCACCACCACCAACACTGCGGTCTTGCCCCTGGACGACGGCAGGTCTGTGATGAAGTCCATGGACACTACTTCCCACGGCCTGTGCGGTGTGGCTAAGGGCTCCAGCAAACCAGCTGGTGGCGCTCTGACCACCTTTGCTCGCTGGCAGGTGTCACATCCCCTTACATAATCCCGAACATCCTCCCGCACCCCTGGCCACCAGAAGTGTCTCATGACTAGGTGAGTGGTTTTGTCCCTTCCAAAATGACCCGCCGTTGGGTTGTCGTGCATCTGCTTGAGGGCCTTACCTCTCAGCTGTTTGGTTGGCAGGTACAGGGCTCCCTTGTAAAAAAGCAAACCCCTCCTTTCCTCAAAGTCTTTGGCCTGCTCCCCCCCCCTCAGTTCTCTGAAGATGCGGGAGGCAAACTCATCTGCTGCCGTCAGTGCTGTGAGTTCTGCCTCGCTCACCACTGTTGCTCCGCAGGACCATGCTGATGGGGGGAAAATATGCCTGGGTGCCGGTGGCAACTCCTCCTCCATGTACTCTGGCTTGCGGGAGAGGGCATCCGCCCTGACATTCTGCTCTCCCGGGATGTAGTGGATGGAGAAGTTGAAGTTCGAGAAGAACTCTGCCCACCGTATCTGCCGCTGGTTGAGCACCCTGGCAGTTCTCCAGAACTCCAGGTTCTTGTGGTCTGTGCACACCTGGATGGGGTGCTTGGCGCCCACCAGGAAGTGTCGCCAGTGCTGGAACGCAGCGTGGATCGCGAGAAGTTCCCTGTCAAACACTGTGTAGTTGCGTTCCGGCTGGGTCAGCTTCCTGGAGAAGAAGGCACAGGGTCTCCACTCTCTGTTGGCGTCCAGTTGCAACAGAATCGCTCCCAGAGCCTTGTCCGAAGCATCTGTCTCCAGGCGTAGGGGCGCATCCTGCACCATGTGGAACAGGTGCTGGTCTGAAGCGAATACCCTCTTGAGGCTTTCGAACGCTGCTTGCGCCTCTGGTGTCCACCGGAACTTCTGCTTGCCTCTCAGGCAGTCGGTGATAGGAGCCGTGACGCGAGAGAAGTTCTTGATGAACTTCCTGTAGAAGTTCGCGAAGCCTAGTAGGCGTTGGGCATCTTTGCGCGTCCTGGGGCTGTGCCAGTCCAGGATGGCCTGCACCTTGTCCTTGTCCATCGCCAGCCCCTTGTCTGACAGCTTGTAGCCTAGGAAGTCCACTTCTTTGGTGTGAAACTTGCACTTCTCCAGCTTCACATACAGGTGGTTGTCCTTCAGGCGCTGCAACACCTCCCTGACATCCTTCACATGCTGCACTGGGTCATTGGAGTAGATAAGGATGTCATCCAGAAAGACCAAGCAGTTCTTGAAGAGGAGGGACCCCAGGACGTGGTGCATGAAGGCCTGGAAGCATGCTGAGCCCCCTTGCAACCCGAAGGGCATCACCAGATATTCAAAAGAGCCCAGAGGCGTGAACATCGTGGTTTTCCATTCATCACCCTCCCGGATCCTAATCAAGTTGTACGCCCCTCTTAGGTCGAGCTTGGTGAAGATCTTGCCCCTGCGTGCCGCTGTCAGGAGATCATCCACTCTGGGCATGGGGAAAGCCATTGGCTCTGTCACCGAATTCAGCCGTCTAAAATCCACCACCAGACGGCGCTGTTGCGTGTCTTTCTTGTCCACCCAGAAGACCGGGCTGCCCCCTGCTGCCTTGCTTTCTCTGATGAACCCCCGCTTGAGGTTCTTGTCGATGAAAGCGCGCAGATCCTCCAGTTCCTGATCTGACATGGCGTACAGCTTGGCTGGGGGTATAGTTGCCCCTGGCACCAGGTTGATCTGGCAGTCAAAAGGCCTGTGTGGGGGTAGGTGGTCGGACTCCGCTTCGCTGAAGACCTCCTGCAGGTCCCAGTACGGCTTGGGTATTGCCTCACCCCCCTTGACGTGCATGGTGGCCACCGTGGCTATCGGAGGCCCCTCCCCTGGTTGGTGCTGCATGCAATGTTCCAGACAAAAGTCCGATCCAAAAGTGATGCATCTCTGGTGCCAACTTATGGAGGGGTCGTGGCGCGTCAGCCAGCTCATGCCCAAGACGATGGGGGGGTCTGAGATGGTTGTGACGTTGAAAGCCAGTGTCTCTGAGTGCCTTCCCACCGTCATTCTCATGGGGGGGGTTTGATGCGTGATGGCCCCTCCCAGCAGCTCTCTGCCGTCAATGGTGGCCACGTGCAGGGGAAAATCCAGCTGCAGAAGTTGGATCTGGTGCTCTTCCGCAAAGTTTCTCGAGAAGAAGTTGGCTGAGGCACCACTGTCAATTAAGGCGAGGACTGTCAGGGGATAGCCATTTGGGAGCGTGAGCGTGACTTCTAGAACCACTCCTGCTCTGGGAGGGGTGGGCTGGCTGTGCTCCTCTCTGTGCAGGTGGGCGGGCGGGGGCTGTTGTCTGCTGACTGTGCCTGGCCGCTCCCCCTTGTCTCCTGCAGCCAGGCTGTCTCGTTTCCCTGCTGTGGTGCTGCGTCAGCTGGGGAAGGTACAACCGTTCCCGCCTTTCCTTGCCACTCTCTGCGATGAGGGCAGTCTCTGACGCGATGCCTGGGGGAGTTGCAGAGAAAGCAATTCCCGCCTCTTCCCTCCTTGCGTCTTGGCGCCGCCGGGGTTTGAAAAGCCCGCGCGCGCGCTCCTCCGATCTCCATCGGTTCCGGCTCTGGGCTTGGCCTGGGCGGGTGTGGGGGCGGGCCCTGGGGTGGGGTTTGGTGATGTGGTCTGTCCTGGGAGCGTGGGAACCAAGGTTTTGCTGCGTGCGTCGCTTGTTTGTCATTCCATCTGGATTCCTGTCTCACCCCCACCGCTAGCGCCGCTTTGCTTAACTCATCCATAGTTCGCGGTTTGGGACCTCTTGCCAGCTCATCCTTAACGTCTGCGTGCAAACCCATGTAGAAGGCTGATTTCACTGGCTCACTTTGCAGATCCCACCCCAGTTTGTGCACCAGCATGGTGAATCTCGCCCAGTAGTCCCTAACTGTCGATTTTCCTTGTGTTAAGTTATGAAGCTCCTCTTTAGTGGCCTCCATTTCACTGTCACTAGCGTACATTATTTTTAAAGCTTCTAGAAATAATTTTGCGTTCTTCATGCAAGGATTTTTTTGCGCGATGAGCGGTCTTACCCATTCTCGGGCGGCCCCCGTCAAATGCTCTATGATAAAGGAGACTCTGTGCGCATCATCTGGGAATTCTGCTGCATGCAATTCCAGCGCATAATTTATTTCTGTCTCGAATCCTAGGTACTCCCTAGGGTCGCCGCTAAACTTGGTGACTAGGCTCTGTCCCCTTCTCACTTGGACTAGCTGCGGCTGGGGCACCCCCCCCACCTCTAGCGGCTTTCTCCTCTTCCAACTTCTTCTGTAGGTCCAAAACCATCACCCTTAGCTGTTTCTCAGTCTCCTCTTTTGTCCTCACCTGGTCCACCAGCTTGTTCAGCTCCTCCTGCGCCCCTCGCGCTTCCTCCTGAGCGGCATGCAATTGCTGCTGTGCGTGCGCTGTGAGGTTCTGCAGCTCCTGCTTCGCTGCTTCGGCCTCCAGCCTCCAATGCTCAGCCTCTTGAGCGCTCATCGCTGCACTCCAAAGTAGCCAAAAAAAAAGATTCGGGAGTTGCTGTCAGAGGGCCTGGTATGGCTACTCTAGAGTAACGACTCCAGCATGGTCTTTTAAGGTTTTTATTAAGTGCTGATTATTTACAGTGTTCAGAGCAGTAAAAATGCATCCTTAAGGTGAGGTGTCTGAACTCCCGAATGGCGATTGGCGCGTTTTCTTCCAGCACCACAGCTTTGGCAGACCCAACCTCTTCCCCCTACGTTTGCATCGCAATTCGGGAGTTGGGGGAATTGGCCTCCCCCCTGTGCGTCCTACTTCCTGTCCCACCTGCGGCCTGGGCTCCACAACCTTGCCTGAGCCTCGGACACCACTTCCTGACTCTCCGCTGGAGGCAGAGCTCTCCTTACTCTCTCCCGCGCTTGGGGATGGGCTGGAACTTAAGATGGGAGGGACTTCCCTGTATCCCTCGTCCCTCACAGGAATTGTAGTCCAAAACATCTGGAGGGCCGAAGTTTGGGGATGCCTGCTTTAGATTCTTTTCCAATGGGAATCAAATCTCCCAATGGGCAATTGTAAACATCATGACAATTAATTTGTTATGTATGAATGGAGAGTCTAGATCTGCGTCTAGTGGTAGAATGGCTAGAGCTGGGTTTGTGTTCAGTGGCTGATATTATTTCTTAGATGCAGAAACCCCTGCCTTTCCTTAGTGACCTCTATAGCTGCCTGCTTCAGAGGGTCATCTTCATTGGCCTGACATGACTGCACTCTCCTATATCAGGCACATCCAGCTCCCAAGAGACTGTGATCTACTCCCAGTATAAAAAAAACTGGCAGTGATCTACCCATTGTTCATTGGAGGGAGGAGGAGTGTGTGTGGGGTGGGTGGATTGCCCAGAGTTGATGAACTTTTTTGGGAAAGAATTGCACAGAGCTTTTTAGCTTTCCCCTCTGTAACTTTTTGTACACCATAAGGATCCCATGATCTACCGGGATCAGCTGGGGATCTACCGGTAGATCGTGATCTATTGGTTGGACATTCCTGTCCTATATGAAGGCAGCATTCTGGCCAGGTGCATCAAGCTGTATCCTCAACAGGCAGCAATAATCTCACTGTGATTCAATATGAGGCTGGCTGTTGCTCCAGCACTAGTCAAAGAATCACGGTGATAGAAATGTAGAATTGGAAGTGACCCCAATGGTCATCTCGTCCAACCCTCTGCCATGCAGGAAGCTCAGTTAGAGCATCCCTGGCAGGTGGCCACCCAACCTCTGCTTGAAAACCTCCAAGGAAGGAGAGTCCACCACCTTCTAAGGGAGTGTATTGCACCGTCAAACAAAGCAAATTGCCAAGAACATCCAGTTCCTTCTGCCTCGATGAGCTCTGTGCAGGGCCACAAACAGCCAAAGACATTGTAATTCTATCCAGAGTGATGAGTCCAGTCACAACAAAGTAAGAATGTTTCACAATTACCTACCTGAGCCAAAATAATATGGAGCTAACTGAAAGTATATCAGTAAGTTTCTTCCGGTCTTTTGCATATGAATCCTGAGAAACCCACACACCCTTCCTTTCCTTTCCTTTCCTTTCCTTTCCTTTCCCTTCCCTTCCCTTCCCTTCCCTTCCCTTCCCTTTCCTTCCTGTCCTCCGCAAGTGAGACACTGTTCTAAGCCTCACCAGGCAGCATGCATGTAATTGCCTAATTTTGTGCTTCTTTACCCCATTAATTCTGTCCCTTGTTGTTCTTTTCTAATTGATGAAATGTGTTGTGTCCCATTGGCCGTGGCAAACGGTGTGGCATTCTTAACCTTAGATGCTTTGCTTAGTTGATTTTGATTAAGAAGATTGAGCAAGACGCCTGACGGGATGGGCCATGAGTTCATCTCCCCGCTCCCCAAGCTTTGGCCTTTCTGGGAAAGAACTGGAGTGCTGTGCCTCCCTGACTGGAAATTCTGGCACAATCCACTCTCCTACTTTTTCGCCCTTTTGAGGAAGAGCCCTGCCATCTGGCTGTTAACATGTCCAGCACAATTGCACCAAAATTCAGGCACTCACATTTATTTATTATATTGTTACCATAGCTGCCAAGTCTCCCATATTCCCCGGGAAACCCCCGTTTTTCCAGCTGTTCCCAGCCGAAAAAACGGATTTTTTTTGTTTTTTTCCGGTTTAGTCTGGCGCGGCGGCCATTTTGGAACTGGGCGGAGCAGGCTCAGAAGCGACTTTTGATGCTGCTCTGCCCAGTTCCAAAATGGCTGCAGCGCGACTTCTGGTGCGGCGGCCATTTTGGAACAGGGCAGAGCAGCATCAAAAGTCGCTTCTGAGCATGCTCCGCCCAGTTCCAAAATGGCGACAGCACTACTTCCGGTCTGCTACTTCCGGCCCAGTCCCTTTTTTCTTAGGCCGGAACTTGGCAGGTATGATTGTTACTACCCTGTGATCTTCAGATGAAGGGCAGTATAGAAGTTTAAAATAAAATAAAATAATAGCTAGGAAAATGTTTGCCATTATGATGGGAGGGCTGTGCATAGTCGAATATCATGAGGCCCTTGGGAACTGTGGTGCATCTCTGGACAATGGACCTTTGGTGGCTGTTGAGACAAATCAGGAGATGAGAGTCGAGCTACAAAGCTGGAACAGTGGTGAACCAGATGCCTTATGGACAGGGCTTTTTCCAGCTTGAACTCATAGGAACTCAGTTCCAGCACCTCTCAGGTGGGTGCCATTGGCATTATAAAGGAACAAGGGAAGTGTTCATGGTGAATTCCAGCACCTCTTTTTCTAGAAAAATAGCACTGCTTATCGGAAATCCACTGCTTATGGGAAACAGCATCTGAGTGCAACAGGACTTTCCCCACTTGCAATTCCCAGAAACTGGTATTCAGATACATATTGCCTCTGACATTGGAGGCAGAGCGAAGCCATCATGGCTAGTTGCCCCCAATAGCCTTATATTCCAGGATTTTTTTTATCTCATTATAAAAGCATTCAGTCAATTGAGCCTCAACTGCCATTTGCAAACAGTAACCCCATTATTCTGGTGCATTTTCCACTATGGCCCCCAGACCTTCAAAGGTTCCCATTTCCATACTGGTCGTCATCGGAAGAGGCAGCCAAATATTATTTACTTTGCTCTTCTTGAGATCTGCAATCAACCTTGCACTCCCCCTGCTCTGCGAGCTTTAATCAGATTTCTCTAAACATTGCTTGAGCGAATGTGTTTGTGGTTTAATTTACCTGCACCTGCCTTCTGGCAACGTGTTCCAAGAGTCACTCCCTGGGGACGTATAATTGACACTGAAGACAGAGATGATGAGTCTGGCACGCCACCCTCGTTCTGAAGTACCTGCAGTTAATTTAGGTGACATAAAAGACTCTTGCCGTTGACAGGTCCCGGCTCCTTTCTCCCTCGAGTGGAAAAGTTGTGGGGGATACTTTATCTTATTATTAGCTTCATTTTATTTTAAATTTCTAGCTGGAAAATGGAAGGGAAGTAGCCACAATAGGGGGAAAGGCCTCTTGGAGTCGAAAGCTTTCCTGCCTCTGAGCTTCATATGTTGTAAGCTGCCCCGAGTGATGTGTTATTTGCACCTGAAGCTATAGATGGCCTAAGAAAGAAATAGATGCTCTGCATGTGAAGGTCCCCGGTTCAGTCTGTGGCATCTCCAGTGGAGCTTGAAAGACCCCTTTCCGAACTCTGGGGAGCTGCTGCCACACACTGTAGACCAGGGTGGGAATCCCTTCAGACCCGAGGACCGAATATTGCTCCTCAGGCCTTTCTGTCTGGCCTTTAGAGCTCTTTCCAGGCCACACTCATTACTGGCCCTGCTACACACCCTCCTTGAGTCCCCCCTGGCTGCAGGGCCCCCAAGAAGCAGTGGCATAGCGTGGGTTGCTAGCACCTGGGGACACATGGAGGGGGTGGGAGGGAGGGAGGGAGGGAAATGGATGGAGTACGCGTGCACATTCGACTGCCTAATGGTGTCTGTGTCACGGGGGATCACAGCCGCAGAGATAAGAAAAAAAGAGTCCTTCCATTGTCTGGAGAGGTCACTTCCTGGTTTGTAAGGAGAAGCCATTTTCAACAGAGCCCAGCGACGGAAGTGTGCAGGTGTATTGAGGCAGCAGTAGGTGTTGACATTTTGCACCCCTAATCATTTTGCTTCTGGGGCAACTGCCCTTGTGAACCCCCCCCCCAAACTGCACCACTGCCAAGAAGCAGGTACAGAGGGTATTGTTGTATTGGTCCACAGATTAAATGAAAAGGGGGCGAACCATGTACACCACTTTTTGCTCCTTGGAGAAAAAGGTGGGACATAAATGCAGTGAATAACAACAGCAGCAGCAGCAAAACATAACAATAAATTCATACATACATATTGGGTAGAGAATGGTGTTTGTGAATGATTCCATCCTGCAAAAATGACTGATAGTTCCATAACTGTATGATGTTAACTAGTTACAGGTAGGTAGCCGTGTTGGTCTGATGTAGTTGAAACAAAATAAAAAATTCTTTCCAGTAGCACCTTAGAGACCAACTAAGTTTGTCATTGGTATGAGCTTTGTCATTGGTATGAGCTAAGTTTGTCATTGGTATGGATGCACACAAAAGCTCATGCCAATGACAAACTTAGCTGGTCTCTAAGGTGCTACTGGAAGGATTTTGTATCATGTTAACCTATAGGCTGCTAACAGTAGAAAATGAGTTGACTCTTCAGAGCTCAGTGGAAGCTGGTCCGTTAGGGTAAAGGGGGCACTGCCCTACCAAGCACAGTCCGTCCTCAGGCAGCTCCCCACCCCCAATCCGCCTGCCTCCTTTGGTTGCAACCACTCCAGCAAGTGACACTGGCTATTGGCCTCATCTTCCTGAGTTTCTTTGTTGCCTTAGTAGAATTCAGCAAGGAAGAGGATGAGGACAAACCAGAATGCGTTGACTCCACCCATGGGCATAGCCAAGTAAAACAATAGAAATACTTAACTAACTGACCAATCATGTTGGTTCTGCCCCCTAACAAAAGTCCTCCACCCCAAAAAAATCCTGGCTATGCCCCTGACTCCACCCATTACTGGCCCTGGCTTTGCCTACTGTTGGCATCCCTGCCTTCTGCCCTATGGGCACCAGTCTCCAACAAAGAAGCTGAAATATGGGTGATGCTTCTGGTAATCATGAATAGTCGTATAACCCCAGCTTTGCAGGCCTGCTACATCCTGATGAGTGTGTGAGAGAGGGCTGGGGGCTGGGGGGGGGGGTGGCACAGCCATGATCAGGAGACAAAAAACATATAACTATCCACACTCCTTAATGACTCCAAAGAGAACAGAATTATTCTTGTGAATGGGAAGATAATGAGCAGAGATACAAGAGCTGTTTCAAGTTTTGAAACAAGACCTCTAGAATGGATGAGCTGCTGTAATGAAGTGGGGAAACTCACTTCCTTGAGTTCCATTGATCTATTTGTTTGAACGGCACCAGCAGGCAAGTTGAGTCCTGTGCAGAGACCATTTATTTCGGCTGGAATCCAAAGAGATTTGCATACCCTCTCCACTGAGTTTGGGAATCCCAGTTGAATTTTGACATAATAAAATAAAGTAAACAAAACAAAACACATCCCCTTCTTCTCAGGCTTGTCATTGTTGTCCATATTATTAGGGGCAGTGGAAGATTTATAGCCCACCTTTCCTCCAAAGAGCTCAAGGTAGCATTCTTGACTGCCCGCCTCATATTTTATCATCACACCAACCCTGTGAGGTAGGTCAGGCTGAGAGGCAGTGACTGGCTCAGGATTACCTTGTGGGGATTGGGACTAATCCAGCACTCTCACCAAGACAAGCAGCTGGCATGTTTAATGGCAGTGGAGGACTGCTTGTTTCAGATATGTAACTCCGGAGCCTTACAATCTATTGTGTGCTGCCTCGGCTCAGTTTTATGAGGGTCTTCTATAACTGCACATGAGCTGGGACTGCATTCTTCGCCCCTTGCAAATTGGCCCCTAAGGTGTGGGTGGGGAGGGGGCTAGTGGGCTTATGTTCTGCATGTGGACATCTGACTGGTCACTGTGGGAAGACCACTCCTCTTCCCCGGGGTGTGTGTGTGGCATTGCAGGCGTGCATCCGGGACCTCCCAGTGACCCGGCTGTGGGCGGAGGGATGCCGCCCACATCATTAGGGCTCCCAGCCGCGTCACGCCCCTTGGCTGACCAATCGGGTTAGCCTGGGGACATGGCCAATGCTGTTTAAATTGCAGTGCGGCTGGGGAGGGGGACGACCTCCATTCACCTTCTTGTCGGATCTCCCAGCCCACCCTCCCTCTTTTTTATGCATTGCTTGACTTTGGCCCTGCTATGGACTAATGCCAGTCACCTGGTTGTTGGGGGCCAGGTAGGAATTTTTCCACTTGGCAAATTGGCACCAGCCATTTGGTTTTCGCCTAGCATAAGGACCCTGGTGGCACTGTGGTTAAACCACTGAGCCTAGGGCTTGCTGATCAGAAGGTTGGCGGTTCGAATCCCTGTGACGGGGTGAGCTCCCGTTGCTTGGTCCCAGCTCCTGCCAACCTAGCAGTTCGAAAGCACATCAAAATGCAAGTAGATAAATAGGAACCGCTATAGCGGGAAGGTAAACGGCATTTCCATGTGCTGCTCTGGTTTGCCAGAAGCGGCTTTGTCATGCTGGCCACATGACCTGGAAGCTATACGCCGGCTCCCTCGGCCAATAATGCGAGATGAGCGCACAACCCCAGAGTCGGTCACGACTGGACCTAATGGTCAGGGGTCCCTTTACCTTTACCTTGTAGCAATGGTCACAACTTTGTAAAGCTGGGCATTGAGTAAGCCTTGTTTATGGGAGGTGTGCAGGTGTATTGAGGCAGCAGTAGGTGTTGACATTTTGCACCCCTAATCATTTTGCTTCTGGGGCAACTGCCCTTGTGAACCCCCCCCCCCAAACTGCACCACTGCCAAGAAGCAGGTACAGAGGGTATTGTTGTATTGGTCCACAGATTAAATGAAAAGGGGGCGAACCATGTACACCACTTTTTGCTCCTTGGAGAAAAAGGTGGGACATAAATGCAGTGAATAACAACAGCAGCAGCAGCAAAACATAACAATAAATTCATACATACATATTGGGTAGAGAATGGTGTTTGTGAATGATTCCATCCTGCAAAAATGACTGATAGTTCCATAACTGTATGATGTTAACTAGTTACAGGTAGGTAGCCGTGTTGGTCTGATGTAGTTGAAACAAAATAAAAAATTCTTTCCAGTAGCACCTTAGAGACCAACTAAGTTTGTCATTGGTATGAGCTTTGTCATTGGTATGAGCTAAGTTTGTCATTGGTATGGATGCACACAAAAGCTCATGCCAATGACAAACTTAGCTGGTCTCTAAGGTGCTACTGGAAGGATTTTGTATCATGTTAACCTATAGGCTGCTAACAGTAGAAAATGAGTTGACTCTTCAGAGCTCAGTGGAAGCTGGTCCGTTAGGGTAAAGGGGGCACTGCCCTACCAAGCACAGTCCGTCCTCAGGCAGCTCCCCACCCCCAATCCGCCTGCCTCCTTTGGTTGCAACCACTCCAGCAAGTGACACTGGCTATTGGCCTCATCTTCCTGAGTTTCTTTGTTGCCTTAGTAGAATTCAGCAAGGAAGAGGATGAGGACAAACCAGAATGCGTTGACTCCACCCATGGGCATAGCCAAGTAAAACAATAGAAATACTTAACTAACTGACCAATCATGTTGGTTCTGCCCCCTAACAAAAGTCCTCCACCCCAAAAAAATCCTGGCTATGCCCCTGACTCCACCCATTACTGGCCCTGGCTTTGCCTACTGTTGGCATCCCTGCCTTCTGCCCTATGGGCACCAGTCTCCAACAAAGAAGCTGAAATATGGGTGATGCTTCTGGTAATCATGAATAGTCGTATAACCCCAGCTTTGCAGGCCTGCTACATCCTGATGAGTGTGTGAGAGAGGGCTGGGGGCTGGGGGGGGGGTGGCACAGCCATGATCAGGAGACAAAAAACATATAACTATCCACACTCCTTAATGACTCCAAAGAGAACAGAATTATTCTTGTGAATGGGAAGATAATGAGCAGAGATACAAGAGCTGTTTCAAGTTTTGAAACAAGACCTCTAGAATGGATGAGCTGCTGTAATGAAGTGGGGAAACTCACTTCCTTGAGTTCCATTGATCTATTTGTTTGAACGGCACCAGCAGGCAAGTTGAGTCCTGTGCAGAGACCATTTATTTCGGCTGGAATCCAAAGAGATTTGCATACCCTCTCCACTGAGTTTGGGAATCCCAGTTGAATTTTGACATAATAAAATAAAGTAAACAAAACAAAACACATCCCCTTCTTCTCAGGCTTGTCATTGTTGTCCATATTATTAGGGGCAGTGGAAGATTTATAGCCC
The DNA here is from genome assembly GCF_963506605.1 of Zootoca vivipara. NCBI lineage: Eukaryota > Metazoa > Chordata > Lepidosauria > Squamata > Lacertidae > Zootoca > Zootoca vivipara. Next base: position 5,746,820 of record NC_083292.1, read on the forward strand.
ACCTTTCCTCCAAAGAGCTCAAGGTAGCATTCTTGACTGCCCGCCTCATATTTTATCATCACACCAACCCTGTGAGGTAGGTCAGGCTGAGAGGCAGTGACTGGCTCAGGATTACCTTGTGGGGATTGGGACTAATCCAGCACTCTCACCAAGACAAGCAGCTGGCATGTTTAATGGCAGTGGAGGACTGCTTGTTTCAGATATGTAACTCCGGAGCCTTACAATCTATTGTGTGCTGCCTCGGCTCAGTTTTATGAGGGTCTTCTATAACTGCACATGAGCTGGGACTGCATTCTTCGCCCCTTGCAAATTGGCCCCTAAGGTGTGGGTGGGGAGGGGGCTAGTGGGCTTATGTTCTGCATGTGGACATCTGACTGGTCACTGTGGGAAGACCACTCCTCTTCCCCGGGGTGTGTGTGTGGCATTGCAGGCGTGCATCCGGGACCTCCCAGTGACCCGGCTGTGGGCGGAGGGATGCCGCCCACATCATTAGGGCTCCCAGCCGCGTCACGCCCCTTGGCTGACCAATCGGGTTAGCCTGGGGACATGGCCAATGCTGTTTAAATTGCAGTGCGGCTGGGGAGGGGGACGACCTCCATTCACCTTCTTGTCGGATCTCCCAGCCCACCCTCCCTCTTTTTTATGCATTGCTTGACTTTGGCCCTGCTATGGACTAATGCCAGTCACCTGGTTGTTGGGGGCCAGGTAGGAATTTTTCCACTTGGCAAATTGGCACCAGCCATTTGGTTTTCGCCTAGCATAAGGACCCTGGTGGCACTGTGGTTAAACCACTGAGCCTAGGGCTTGCTGATCAGAAGGTTGGCGGTTCGAATCCCTGTGACGGGGTGAGCTCCCGTTGCTTGGTCCCAGCTCCTGCCAACCTAGCAGTTCGAAAGCACATCAAAATGCAAGTAGATAAATAGGAACCGCTATAGCGGGAAGGTAAACGGCATTTCCATGTGCTGCTCTGGTTTGCCAGAAGCGGCTTTGTCATGCTGGCCACATGACCTGGAAGCTATACGCCGGCTCCCTCGGCCAATAATGCGAGATGAGCGCACAACCCCAGAGTCGGTCACGACTGGACCTAATGGTCAGGGGTCCCTTTACCTTTACCTTGTAGCAATGGTCACAACTTTGTAAAGCTGGGCATTGAGTAAGCCTTGTTTATGGGAGGGGAGGTTGTTGCCTCTGCCTGCCCCTCCTCATTAAGGGTACCCCGTTTAAGGTATCCGGGTGTGTGGAGCCTGTCCGAAGCCTGGGCGTGGGCTAGGGCTATGCCACGACCCCATTGGTGACCCTGGGGTTGCTCTTAATTGATGTACCGGTATATCATAGGGCTCCTCCTCTCGGTGGTTTACCCTGCAGAGACTTCCTGCAGGTGGGCAGGAGTCAGGATATAGTCTGGCTTCACCCTAATAACTAAGCCAAACTGCTCACATCTGTAACCAATAAAGTTGTCAGGGGCCTAGCCAGGATCAAAATTAGGGGGAGGGCAAGGGGCGGGTGGGGAGGGGCCACAGTGGGGCAAGGAAAGCCATGGTCGTTCAGGGACGAGGGGGTGCCAGGATCAGCCCAAAATTGGGCTGTTCTGATCCCCTCCTCCCCCTCCACGATCGCCGGGGCGGGTGGAGGGAAAGCCAAAGCGTTTGGCTGGCTTTCCCTCCACCCGCCCCACAGCCAGCCAGGGAGAAGGGAGATGGCACTGGGCAGCGGGGCAGGCTGGCCAGCGGCCCTGCTTCTAGGGGGGGCAACTGCCCCCTCCTGCCCCCCTACCTACGCCCATGAAAGTTGTGGCCTAATTTCTCTCAATTAACCTAATATATTTGTGTCTGTGTGTTTATTTCTGAGGGAACTGCGGGGGCTGGGGCCTCGCCATGCAACAGGGTGCTGAACTGGCTGGACTGTGCGCCTGATGCAACAGGTTCTTCTGTCTTTATCCTCTCGCTCCTGATTAAATTGAAGGAGTATTTCCAGCCACAAGTCTGCTCGACTCTCTTCCCTAGTGTTTCCATTGTATTGATTTTCATTTTTTTGTTTGCTTGCTTGAAAGACTGTAAACTGAGTACCTAAAGAAAAGAGACAAAGCCCATATTTACATTTCTTTTACACTTCAGGGGAGAATGCAGCTCCTCCTTTCCTCCCCACACACCCTTAATTCACTCTTCTCTTCTGACAAAGCATAAGCACCAGGTTTTTCTTCCCTGCAGCCGTTCTGAAGCTTCTGATCTTAAAGCACCTCTCCTTCTCAGTCCCCACCCCCCACCCCAGACAACGATTCATCTTGCTGAGCATTTGAAATACGATGATTCCCCCCCCCTTCCCAGATTGGGAAGCTGTTTGTTCAAACATGTGGATTTGGTCTTCTACTTCTGAGGACTGTAGCACATTTGTAGCATGTGAATTGGAAAGCAAGCAGACAGGCACACTCTAAAACTTTGGCAAGGTGTGAAAATGATGGAGCCAAAACAGGGTCTGCCAAGTATTTTCGAGAGTGCATCTGGGTGGGCCGAACTTTCCAGCTGTTGCGGATGAAATGAATGGGTTTGTGTCAGTGTTCCAATTTTCAAGATTTTAAGTCTTGTTTGTCCTTCACCCGTCTCAGGACTTAACTACTTGGGATAATGATGATCATTAGTAATAGTATTACTGGTATTTACCTTCCCTTCATCGTAAGGTCCCAGGATGCAACATCATAGCTGCCAAGTTCCGGCCTGAGAAATAAGGGACTGGACCAGAAGTAGCAGACCGGAAGTAGCGCTGCCGCCATTTTGGAACTGGGCAGAGCATGCTCACAAGCTACTTTTGATGCTGCTCTGCCCTGTTCCAAAATGGCCACCGCGCCAGAATAAACCGGGAAAAAACAAAAAAAAATCAGTTTCCCGGGGAATACAGGAGACTTGGCAGCTATGATGCAACATACAACAGTTTAAAACAAACCACAATCACATAACAGGGTGTGTTGTAAGAATTTTAAGGTTTTATATATATAATAATTGTTCATAAACATGTACATGAATGAACAGGCACATGTCTGAAGCAGCACAGGAAGACAGGCCTGACTGACACCATTTTGACTCTCTCTGACCAGGTGTTCCTCTGCAAGGAAGAAGGGGGGTGGGGGGAACCTTCTCATTGTCTCAGGAATTAAAGTGATAATCCCTGGCATCCTGATACCTAAGTGCCAGACAAAAGGGTGTGATTAACTTGGCTAGGGAACAGGGAAATGTAAATATCTCTTGTTTTTACTTGATTAGGTTTGGGGGGCAGGGGGCAGGGTCTAGGATGCTCAGATTACTGCCACCAGACCTCCCCTTTCATGATGTATCTATGATGAATTTAGGGAGGGCGGTCTTGGGCTACACCCCTTCTGTGACGTATGGGTGATGCTTCTGGGGGGTGGGCTGAAACCAATTTCAAATTTCTATTTAAGGGCAGGACACCTTTGTTTGGGGCTCCTTCCTTGTTCTCCTGCATGAGGGGAAGGACCCTGTTGCAACATCAAAAATAAAGGCTTTGCTTCTCAAAATTCTCTGGTTGGCATCTGTTATATTCTCCGACCGATGGAGAACCCAATAAGGGTTCTTGTGTACCCCATAAGGGAATAATGGCAGATTTTTGCTTATAACAGGTGCATCCTAAATCTATACAGCTCAGGGGTCAAGAGGTGTGTCCAGCTATCACTGAAAACTGTGGAAATGCCAGATGTATCTTGGTGGGTAGGAAGTCCCACAGCTTAAGGGCTCCCAGAGATAATGCCCTCTCCTAGGTCACATACAAAGGCGGAACAAGGTGGGTGTGGCGCTCTCCGGGTGCCATCCTGATAGGGGTGACATTCTGCCCCACGCCTGCCTATGACTCCCAAGCCTGCAGCGAGCCGGGAAAAGGGGGGAGCTGCAAAGCGGCGCGGAAGGCAAGCCTACCCGCTAGACTTTGGCTCTGTGCGGCTTTAGTGGCGCCGCGCATGTGCCGTATGTACGGCTCACACACATGGTTTGCCCCACCCTCCGACACCCTGCACTGGGTGCCAGTTAGCCTTCCTTTGCCCCTGGTCACACAACCACAGATGAGTTTCTGAGAGTGGCATTACTACTAAGAGGGCCCCCTCCACCTTAACACCCAAGAGCGTCTGTAGGGAAAGAGTCGGCCGTTCAGATATTTGAGGCCCGAGTCTTTTGGGGATGTGGGTAGTCCTTTATTGGATCTCCTACTTTCCACAACTTGGTGCCCTCCAGATATTTTGAACTAACTCCCATCAGCTCCAGCCCCATGGTAAAAGATCATGCATGGTGGGCATCATGGTCTAAAACACCTGGAGGGCAGCAGGCTCAGCGAGGCTCCCATGTGTCACCTTCTGTGCTTTAAAAAACAGCTGCGCGTGGATGAGAGATTTGGACCTTGGCCACAATACTTGGGTGGATTTTTTTTTAAAAAAAACTCTCCATAATTTCAGTGACCCATAAAACTGCTATTAGACTGGGGTGGGGGAGATGATTACAATAAGAGTTCCCCTCTTATCCCTTCCATGAGGTGGTCTAGTCATGAATCCCCACATCACTTCCAGTTTGAGCAGAAGGAAGAAGGGAACTCGCTGATGCTGTGCAAGGGGCGATTCTTCCTCCAAAAGAAGCGCCGGATTTACGTATAAGCTAAACAAGCTATAGCTCAGCGCCCCACTCTCTTGGAGGCCCCAAAAAATTTAAAGGAAAAAAACATGGATGTACATTTCCAAAATATAAGATAAAAAAACAAACAAAATAAACCTACATACAGCAACAGCGTTTTGTGTTGTGTACGGACCTATTTAGGTCCATAAATTACCATATAGCAGGGGTGGCCAACTCCAAATAGACTGTGATCTACTCACAGAGTTAAAGACTGGCAGTGATCTACCCCCTTTTGGGGGGTTCAGGTCAAAGTTGTTGAGCTTTTTTAGGAAGGAAAGCCCTGTTTTGAGGGGTTGTCAAGATTGTTGAGCTTTTTTAGGGAGGATTAAAGCCCCATTTTTGGGGGGGGTGCAGGGCAATTTAAATGTTGAACTGTTTGAGGGGGAGACAAACTTGTTGAGTTTCTTGGGAGGGCCAATGATCTACCGGTGATCTACCACAGACGTCCAGTGATCTACCAGTAGATCACTATCTACCTGTTGGACGTGCCTGCCATATAGCATATATTCAACAAAAAAACAGCGACAATTTGTTGTGGACAAAGGACAGCTGGACATATAAAGGGCCCCATTACCTTGAGTAGCTCAGGGCCTCATCAAGCCTAAATCCAGCTCTGCCCCAAAGCATCATTGCTGTGGTTGCAGAGGAGCATTGAAGGTGTGTGCGGGGGAGGGGGGCTGTGGCCCTCCAAATGCTGTTGATACTACAACTCCCATCCGCCTCAGTCACGTGGTCAGTGGGCATTCTTTGCATTTAAACGTGGCACCAACACACAAGCCCCACCTGGACTGGCAACACCCAGGAGATCCTGAGTACAGCCAGTCTCTGCCACAAGCAGAGCGTGCTTTCGGCACTGAATTTAAAGGCTTCCCCACCCAAACAAAACCCCAAGTGCAATGGATTCCAGTGGGGCTTGCTTTCAGAGCTGAATTTGAATCCAGTGACAGAATGCCAGCTGCTAGGACTGGGAGCTCCTGAGTGCAGTTGGTCCCAGCTGTGGGCAAGTCTTGCTTTTGGTGTTGGCTTGAAGGAATTGGCCCACCAAATGCAGTTCCCAATTGCAGCTGCCCACTTCTCCCAAGGGATCATGGAGGATGGGTCTCGTTCCCAGCCTCCATCTTAAATCATAGCTATGGTAAGCTTCTCAATTGATGCTGGCTTTTTTTAATATATACGAAAGTCATGCCAATTTCAGCAAAATTCTCCTGAGTTTATGCAAGAAGGAGCCTTCCACCTTTGCATGCTCAGAAAGGAATCTGGGGGCTCTTTTGTCAAAGCAGCACGAGTTTTCTGACAGCTTCATTGAAGTTCTCTTCGGAGAACGTCTCTGGAAATTCTTCTGCAGAAACCCCACTGATGTACATCATTCATTTCCGATGGGCTTATGTCTGACAACTTCCCGGTTCTATCTAAAAGACTTTCAACAAAGCTGTCAAAAAAATCCTTAGAAACCTAACGAGCCATATCTGTCCCACAAGCCAGGATCCAAGTTCTTCAAGGCTGAGAGGCCCATAGGAGTGTACATTTCTTTGTATATGCTATGTGTGTTTCTGGGTTTGTGTATGGAGGTGTAGGACTGCAGAAAGTACCTTAAAACCCAGCAGTCAGGCAGGCCCAGAGAGAACACAGCTCAAGTCAGGCTAAAAATGAGTGCAGGGGCTAACTACACACAAAACCTATTAAGTATGATTTATTAAGTATGATTTATTCATTTCATAAAATTCAAGCAGAGACATCACCTTGCCAACAAAGGTCCATATATTTAAAGCTATGGTCTTCCCAGTACTGATGTATGGAAGTGAGAGCTGGACCATAAAGAAGGCTGATCACCGAAGAATGGATGCTTTTGAATTATGGTGCTGGAGGAGACTCTTGAGAGTCCCATGGACTTCAAGAAGATCAAACCTATCCATTCTGAAGGAAATCAGCCCTGAGTGCTCACTGGAAGGACAGATCCTAAAGCTGAGGCTCCAATACTTTAGCCACCTCATGAGAAGAGAAGACTCCCTGGAAAAGACCCTGATGTTGGGAAAGAATGAGGGCACAAGGAGAAGGGGACGACAGAGGACGAGATGGTTGGACAGTGTTCTCGAAGCTATGAACATGAGTTTGACCAAACTGCAGGAGGCAGTGGAAGACAGGAGTGCCTAGTGTGCTCTGGTCCATGGGGTCACGAAGAGTCAGACACGACTAAACGACTAAACAACAGCAAAATCCATATACTGCTTGATTGTAGAAAAAAGCCTCAAAAGTGGTTTAGAAATGTGATAAAACAATAAAAAGACCACTAAAAAATTTACAATTTATTTATTTACAATTTATTTCAAATATACAGGTTAAAACTGCAATAAAATAGACTAAAACAAACTAAAGCTCCTCCAATGTATGAGTAAAAATGTTTTCAGCAGGTGCTAAAAAGTAATGCAGTGATATCATTAGGCAAGGAGTTCCAAAGAACATTCTTTCCCTCAAAGAACTCTGGACACTGTACTTTGTTAAGAGCTGCTGGGAATTGTAACTCTCTGAGGGGTAAACTAAAGTGCCCAGAATTATCTTGTATTTTTGTATTTTAATATTTTGTTGGAAGCCTCCCAATCATCTGAGGGAAATAATGTGTTTCAAATGTGCTTTAAAGTTACGGTGTGTACACAGCCTGAATCAAAAGTTCTCAAGAGAGCACTTTCAGTTTGAAAAGGGATTGGGGAATGTTGGGTTATACCTTGATTTCATGGTGGTAATTTTACAACAATTTATTTGTCTCTTAAAAATGAAACGAAACATGGCTTACAGATGTTATTAAAAACATTAAACATTAAGACATAGAAACATGTTGGGAGGCACACTTTTTGATGGACTTGGGAGTTGCTTCTGGGAATGGAAGCTCCAAATGTGTATGTGGTAAGCTCAGAACCCCTCATTATATATAGAGAGACAAAACTTGCCATATAACCATATAGATGGCAAAAGATGGAACTGGGATTCAAGATGGCCTTAACATACTGGAGAACTGGGCCCAAACTAGCAAAATGAATTTCAATAGGGACAACTGTAAGGTTCTGCACTTAGGCAGGAAGAAGCAGTTGCACAAAAATAAGATGGGGAACTCCTGGCTTGCCAGTAGTACATGTGAAAAGGATCTAGGGGTCTTGATGGACCACAAGCTAAACATGAGTCAACAGTGTGATGCAGCAGCAAAAAAAGGCTAATGCTATTCTAGGCTGCGTCAACAGAAGTGTAGTGTCCAGATCAAGGGAAATAAATGTTGGCATCCGTCTGCCACAGGAGACAATGGAGTGCGCTTGTAGGGGTGAAGCTAAATGGTTGCATTAGTGGCAGCAAAGTGACCCCCCTGGAGCACAAGCCTGGGCAGTGTGTATGCATACCCTCCAACATTTCTCTGATGAAAATAGGGACGTGCAATTCTATAATGACAATTTTACTATTTATACCCACACATCTTACTGGGTTGCCCCAGTCACTCTGGGCAGCTCCCAACATACAGTATATAAAAACATAATAAACTTCCCTATACAGAATTGCCTTCAGACGGCTTGGGGGTCAGATAAATCCATACCCTCCAAGATACCCCCAGTGAAAATAGGGACATTCTACCACGCCCTCCAACATTTCTCCAATGAAAGAAAGGACATCCTAAGGAAAAGTGGGACATTCCAGGATCAAATCAGAAAGGCTTCTCTAAATCAGGGAAGTCCCTGGAATACAGGGACACTTGGAGGGTCTGTGCATGGAGATCCTGGGCTGCCTGGATAATAAGACCCCTCTCTCGCCCTCACTGATGTGCTCCAAAGGAAAACAGAGCAATATGCTTGGCACCAGCTTGGCTGCAGGAGTTGCTGGAAAGAGGCATGCAAGGCACCACCCAACAGTCTTAGGCTAATCCACTCTGGATTAGTTTACTCCTTAGCCTTTCCTTCTCCCAAAGACATCCCACAAGGCAGCAGAAGTTTAGGATCAGAGCTTTCCTTCTCCTAGACTGGCTACCTTCCCATCGGCCCCTCACTTCCCTCTATACAGCACATGCAGAAACCGCCTCCTTAAGGGAGGTAATAATACCACTCTATTCTGCCTTGGTCAGACCACACTTATGGCTGCCACTGTTTAAGAAGCATATTAACAAGCTGGAAGGTGTGCAGAAGAGGGTAACCAAGACGATAAAGGGTCCAGAAATCAAGCCTTATGAGGAACGGTTGAGGAAATTGAGTCTGTTTAGCTTGGTGATGAAGAGACTGAGAGGAGATAAGAGAACTATCTCAAGAGCCATCACATGGAATATGGAATAAGCTCTGGGGACTGGAACCCAAACCAATGGCTTCAAGTTACAAGACAGGAGATTCCAGCTAAACACCAGGAAGAGCTTTCTGCTGTTTGACAGTGGAACAGACTGCCTCAGGAGTTAGCAGACTCTCATTCCTTGGAGTTTTTGAAGCAGAGGTTGGATGGCCATTTGTCCTGGATGCTATAGTTGAGATTCCTGCATTGCAGGGGGTTGAACTAGATGATCCTTGGGGGTTCCTTCCAGCTCTATGAGTCTACAATGCTATGATTGTTCCTACTGAAAAAACAGGAACCCAAACAGTATGCCCATGTAGCCGTCTGGACAGTTTGTAATGATATGGCACTCTTGCGTGACAATTGATACCTGTTGGAAATTAAATGAGGCTATTAGTGTCATTTGGCCACAGTCTGCTCTTCCAACCAGTCTGTAAAAAGGGAGAAACAAACTCAGTCACTCAGTGGAAAGGAATTAATGGCAGATCTGGTTTCTTACCCCTCTGGGATAAAAGAATTTGATCACCCTCCTGCACCTGCTTTGTGGGTGAGAGCAAAGTGTATCAAAGCGAGGCCAAGGGGAATCTCTCTTCTTGAAGATGCATTTGGTGCCAAAAGGATACGAGGCTTCACGGTCAATCGATAGAACTGTAGGCGTGCTGGGAATCGAATGCCATCTGATTGAAAAATTGGTGACCTAAGACCCAATCCATATTGCCGTCATGGTTCGGGGGTGTTAAACAACAGCACTGGGTGGCGGAAAGGGGCAAATTGTAACAGGCCAAGCATCTTAGTCCTCTTTCAAATTTAGTCGATGGGACCATGTCTGCAACTTGCATAAAACATGAGGGTTTAATAGAGCCGTTGTGGCCAACAGGCCAATGAAGGGTGTAAGTACAATCTGCCTTTGGGACAAGAGTGTTCATGCTATGACCCAGTTCTCAGTGATGTGGGAAATTATGGCTGGGCTGTGTTTGTGTGTTTGTGTTGCGGGGCGGGGTTGTAATCGAATGCTTCTCCATTCAAACTTGAGGGTTCTAACTGAATGTTTCTCCATACAAGAAAAAGTAAATAAATCCCTGCACTTGGTAAGCCAGCTTTCCAGATGAGAAAAGATGTAAGCACATGCTTCCTTTGGGGCAAGAGCATTCACACTACGACCTAGTTATCAGCGAGGTGGTGAAGTTATGCCTGGGTGGTAGCACCTCTGGGCACAGTTTAGGGAGGATTGCGATTGAATGCATCTCCATTTTATTTTATTTTTTTAAAAAATCATATTAAATCAATCCCTGCACTTAGAAAGCTAGCTTTCTGGAAGAGATTACCCTTGGATCAGGCCGGAAATCAGCTGAGCCATTTACCCCCATGTCAGTAATAGCTTGAGTCACTGCTGAACCAGATCCAGGTACCGGTAGCTCATCAGTGCAAACTACTGTAAAGCAGAGGTCCTCTTTTGTTTTGTTTTGTTGGGTCTGCCTCTGGGAAAACTGAGAGCTTGAGTCAAATGCCTGTCCCTCATGGGAGACACTCTTAATCCTACTGTCCCATGCAGGGATTGGGTTTTATTCTTCTCCACATTTTCCCAATGGGAACTCTGCAAAAGATCCCCCTAGCAAAACCAGAGAGAAATCTCTCTAAGTCTTTTTTGAAGAAGTGCTCCTAGGAAGACTCTTAGGGTAGGGGAACAGTCTTCCCATGACTTGGGCTAAGAGGGTGGCCTGTGAATGTACACTTTTGCCCACCCCACCCCACCCGACCCCCTCCACTCCAGTTTCTCCAAGGAGGAGATGTCTCCAGCTTGGGTTTTAATCCAGGACGCTAAGAATTCACAGGCCTCTTTGTTGAGCTCCTGAAACTAATTTCTGAGCCCGGTGAAGCTCACCTGCACCTCCAACCCTAACATCCCAGTCCTTATTGTTCATGGTTCCCACTCCCATATGGAGAAGCATTGAATTATGTGAGCTGCCATTTACAGTTTGAAGGGGGAGCATAAGAGCCGTGAGCATCTGTTTCCCAGTGACCTTTCAGATACCCCAACGGGAAGCATGCAAGTGGGGCATGAATGTAGTAGCCCTCAGGCACTGCTGAAATTATAGGATCCTCATTGCATCAGGCCAAGTGTCCATATCCTGCTTCTGACCAGTCAGATGAATCCAGGAAGCCCACAAGCCCTGGCCTCTCCTGCTGTTGCTGCTCCGTCATTAGTATTCAGAGGCTTATTGCTTCTGAACATGGTCACCCCATATAGCAGTCCTAACTACAGGCCATTGATGGAGTTATACAGTAAGTGGCACAGCCAAGACGCAGGTTTACCACCTCGGGGCGAAATAAACCGCTGTGGTAGTTAAAAAGCAATTAAAATTTGAGTTAAGCTCCCAACCCTCCTAAAAGGTGTGATTGATCTCCTCGTTTTTCCATATTATGTAGTAGACTCAGACTGATGTAATGAGGATAACATTAAAAAACATAATAAATCTGCAAAAGGCAGGGATGGGGCAGGATAGGAAGACCCCCCCCCCCCGCAGCCACACACTGCAGCATCCTGCAATGTGTCATCCATCTTCCATAGCTGAACCAAGTGGCTTCTATTTTCACCAAGATGAAAGAGAGAGAGAGGAAAAAATGCCAACATTTATGCAAAGTTATGTTTCCACTCAGATAGAATTAATGCACATGTATATGCCAGAAGAGTCATAGATCAGTGGTAGTTCAATCCTTTGCATCTCCAGTTAGAAGGATCAGGTAGCAGCTGAAGGGAAATATCTCTCTTTGCCCAAGACCCCAGAGAACTCCTGCCAGCCAGCACAGACCTGCCTTTCCCAGTGTGCCCTCCAGATATTTTGGGCTACAGCTCCCATTGTCTGTGGCTATTAGGCAAGCTAGCTGGGGTTTATGGGAGTTGTAATTCAAATAGTCTGATCTGGTAGAAGGCAGGTTATTACAGTATGTTCTATACTTCATTGAATGGTCTATGCAACTTTTAGCCAAGATAAGAGAGGGGTGGATTCATAGCTAAAGCTCTAGAGCAGGCATCCCCAAACTTTGGCCCTCCAGATGTTTTGGACTACAGTCCCCATCATCCCTGACCACTGGTCCTGTTAGCTAGGGATCATGGGAGTTGTAGGCCAAAACATCTGGAGGGCCGCAGTTTGGGGATGCCTGCTCTAGAGCTTAGGTAGCCAACTTAGTTCCCTCCAGTTGTTCAGCCTGGTTGGGGCTGATGGGAGTTGAAATCCAGCCACTTCTAGAAGGCCACTGGTTCCCTATCCATGTTTTAGAGTCATTTACACACACATACACACACACACACACACAGAGAGAGAGAGAGAGACAGAGAGACAGAGAGACAGAGAGAGATTTATATTGCACTCTAGCACCAAGGTTTCAATTTCCAATTTCAATTTCCAATTCTATACAGTGGAACGCTGGTTCTCGAACGGCTTAGTTGATGAACAATTCAGCTCTCGAACACCAAAAACCTGGAAGGAAGTGTTCCTGTTTTCAAACATTTTTCGGAAGCCAAACGTCCGACGTGGCTGTCAGCTATTGTTTCCGGAGTGCCTGCGCCAATCGGAAGCCGCAGCTTGGTTTTCGAAAGTTTTAGGAATCGAACGGAACGGATCCACTGCATTTAAAAAGAAATCTAGAGCTATCCCTTGGCACTTCTACAAAGAGGTCTCTGCCACCCAAGCCAGAACCTGTAAGCAGGTGCTTCCTAGCTTGATCACACGGGCAATCATACCCAGTCAGGGATCACACAGTCGGTGAGATGATACGTTATGCATTATAGGGTCATTTCTATGCATAGAATTGTAGAGCTGGAAGGGACCCTGAGGGTCATCTAGTCCAATCCTCAGCAAGGCAGGGATATGCAGCTGTGCAGTACAGAGATCAAACCTGTGACCTTGATGTTACCAGCAGCATGTTCTAACCAACTGAGCTATTTACCTGGACATAGCACAATGCTATGGAGGCAATGTTGTGTGTGTGTGTGTGTGTGTGTGTGTGTGTGTGTGTTAGGGGGGCTAGTACCTCTGGTGGGGGACACATTGTGCTCCTTCTGGAGGAGTTTGTCCACCTTGCACTCAGGTCTCACCTCACAGGCTCCTAGAAGCTGCCAGCCTGTGACAGCGGCCACACCCTGGGAACAGCCATGCATGGCCAGCTAAACTAGGTGAGGGAAGCCAATGGGTCTCAAACCCTCAGTGAGTTAGGGACGTTTCCTGTATGTGAAGACAAGTCCCAGTGGATTGAGAAGATGAGGCAGATACTGAGTCAAGAAGACATGTGCAGTAGAGGGGGAAATCTCTACCTCTTGCCTTGCAGGACATCTTCAGGAGAAGAAAAAGCTAAGGAATAAACCCTAGACAAATCCAGAGCGGTGTTCCTAAGATGGTTGGACTGTGCCTTGTACGCCTCCTTCCAGCAACTCCTGCAGCCAAGCTGGTGCCCAGCATATTGCTGTGCTTTCCTTTGGACCACACCAGTGTTGTCTGGGCAGCCCAATGCCTCCATATACGCTGCCCAAGCTTGCGCCCCAGAGAGGTCACTGTGGCACTGGCGGAGGAAGGCGGGTGCGGGGGGTGCGGTGCACACTGGGTGTCAGCCGTGAGGGCGGGTGACATCGCCATGCCACCCCCCCCGCTTGCTGTGTGGGCAGTGGGCTGCTAGAGACTATGCTGCTGCGGGTGGCTAGCGGCACCCCTCCGATGCTCGTCATGCAGGTGGCAGGTGGCTACCGACACTCCCCATGCAGGTGGCTAGCAGTGCCCCCCATGCTCGCTGCACGGGCAGCAGGTGGCTAAGGAAGCTCGCCGTGCGGGCGGGCTAGCCCCACCCCCACACCGCTCTGGGTGCAGGGGCAGGTAGCTCTGCCCTTGCACTGCAGTGAGCTGCTAATGCAGCAAAAATAACATGGGAGCCAACAATTACTACCGTAGTTATCTGTTTTTGCAGCCACAGCAGGTGCTGTGATTTCCCAGCAGTTGGGCTTCACTCCTGGAGAGGCACTCCATTGTCTCTCAAGACAGATGGATGCCATCCACCATGTAGGCAATAGATGATTGTCCAACTCGAGCAATTGACAGCATGTTCCCCATGCATAAAATGCCATATTCAATTCCCAGCACCTCCAGGTACATTCAGGAAAAGTCCCTGTCTGTCTGAAGCTCTGGAGGTCCCTTGCCAGTCAGCAGCCATTGAACTGGAGTTGGGGGGTGGCAATGCCCCTAGCCCAACACATCTTGCTGCACTTTTGTGTTCTAGATCCACCTCCCCCACCTGGTGCCCGCCAGATATTTTGGATTACAACTCCCATCATCCCTGACCTTCGACACTGGATGATCGGAATTGTAGTCCAAGACGCCTGGAGGGGATCTGGTTATGGAAGGTTGAAAAATAAAACGCAATAATCTATTAAACATTAAAAGCCTCCCTGAACAGGGCTGCCTTCAGATGTCTTCTAAAAGTCTGGTAATTGTTTTCCTCTTTGACATCTGTTGGGAGGGCGTTCCACAGGGCAGGCGCCACCACCGAGAAGGCCCTCTGCCTGGTTCACTGCAACTTGGCTTCTCGCAACGAGGGAACTGCCAGAAGGCCCTCGGTGCTGGACCTCAGTGTCCGGGCAGAATGATGGAGGTGGAGATGCTCCTTCAGGTATACTGAACCGAGACCATTTAGGGCTTTAAAGGTCAGCACCAACACTTTGAATTGTGCTCGGAAACGTACTGGGGGCCAATGTAGATCTTTCAAGACCGGTGTTATGTGGTCTCGGCGGCCGCTCCCAGTCACCAGTCTAGCTGCTGCATTCTGGATTAGTTGTAGTTTCCGAGTCACCTTCAAAGGTAGCCCCACGTAGAGCACATTGCAGTAGTCCAAAAACCATTTGGGGGTAGGGATTAATGGTACTATAGCTGGATAAGAATTCCTAGGCCTTCCCTAATCATAATACAGAACAAACAGGAGCAAAAAAGAAACAATGAAATGTGGTCTCCGCTGTGAACAATAGGAGCTAGCTTTGGTTGATTTAATTCCAAGCAAGGAAATGAGAAGAGCCCAGTGTCCTTATCTCTATAGACACCAACCAAATACCTCTGGGAAGCTCTCGATTGGAACATGAAGGCAACAGCTCTCTCCTGCTCTTGCTCCCTAGCAATTTTACTCCTGATGATGGAGATTATCACATCACTTACTGTGGCTTATAGGCTTCTCCTCTGCAAATATGTTTAATCCTTTATATGAGCATCTAAGCCACTGAATGCCACCGTGTCTCCTGGCAGTGAACTAGAAGCATAAGAACATCCTGGCTGCTGGATCAGACCAAAAGCCTACCTATGGCAACATCTTGTTTCCCATGGTAGCCAGCAAGATGCCTCTGGGAAGCCCACCTGCAGGACTTCAGGGATGAAGCTCTCTCCTGCTTTTGATCCCCAACAGCTGGTGCTCAGTAGCATTGTGCCAAAACCACCCTCCCATTTCTGGAAGGTCTTTTTCCAGAGCAACATAAGTTTCCATTCCCCTGCCTCAATCACAGGATGCTTTTCAGAATGTTGTTGAGTGTAGGCAGTGCTATTTTTCACCGTGAACTTTTCCTTTGTTTTCTTATAATGGCAATGGCACCCACCTGAGAGCTGCTGGAGCTGAGCTCTGGCTGAAGAAAAGGCCTGGGTGTAGGATTGAGGGACACAGGAACCTGCCTTGTGTGGAATCAGACTGCCAGTCCATCTAGCTTAGCATTGTCTACGCCAGGCATGTCAAACCTGCGGCCCTCCAGATGTTTTGGCCTACAACTCCCATGATCCCTAGCTAGCAGGATCAGTGGTTGGGGAAGATGGGAATTGTAGTCCAAAACATCTGGAGGGCCGCAGTTTTGACATGCCTGGTCTACGCTGACCGGCAGTGGTGCATGCAGGGAACCTATTCCCAGCCCTACAAGGGATTGCATCTGGGACTTCATGAAAAGCAGATGTTCTGCCACTCAGCCCTCTGAGGTTGAGCTGTCTTTATTGGTGTGAGGTGGCTGCACATGGAGTGTGTGTTCTGCTTTCCATTGAACACTTCTTCAGCACTCTGCATCCTCCCTGGCTGAGTTATCTCATGATATCTCCTCCTGGTTTTGAACTGAAGTGCGGGAAGCTAGGACTACTAAGTGTGGTCATTGGTTACATTTGTAAATGTGGCCGTTTTCTTTTTCCTTAAAAAAAACAACAACCTGCACTCATTTCTTTTACAGCTTTTACTTTGAAAAAATAACAATGGCCAGCTGTTGGGCAAATGGTAGAGAGCATCCTTGCCTTGCTGCTCTTGCAAGAAAGTTGTACATAATAGAGTTGTCAGGAGGTGTGGACACCTGGGAAGTTTACAGAATGTAGGCCATCAAACTGATGATTTACAGAGTGCAAGAAAGGACCTTCACAAACACCATTTGGTCACCTTGAAAAGAAGGCAAGCACAACAGAACCCCTTTCCTTCAATAGTGTTTGAATAGTTTCATTGAATCATAGAATTGTAGAGTTGGAAATGACCCCGAGGGTCATCTAGTCCAATACCCTGGAATGCAGGAATCTCAACTTTAGCATCTAACCTCTGCTTAAAACCCTCCAAGGAAGGAGAGTCCATCACTTCTCAGTTCCACTTCCAAACAACTCTCACTTTCACCAGGTTGGGCACTGCTTTCCTTTTAGGTGAAGACAGAGGCAAAGTAGGTGTTGAGCACTTATGCCTTCTCTCCATCACCAATAGCATTTCTCCATCTTCTCCAGGATTGCTCTTCGTCTTGCTTTGAACATAGCTGAAGAAACCTTTAAAAATTATTTTTAATCTCTCTTGCAAGCCTGAGCTCATTCTTTGCTTCGGTCTGCCTGATCTCCCTGCAACTGTTGACTATTCATTATTTCTCCAGTTTCATCCATTTCCTTCTTACATCTCAGCTCATCTGTAAGCTCCTTATGCAGCCACACTTCTTTAGGTGCCTCACACTTTTCTTTCTTTTCTCTAGTGATGGGTAATGGTTAAAAGAACAATCAGCAGGAAAGAATTCCACTATCCAGTTTCATATTTCTCTGAATCTGGAGCTGATATCTCCAGGATTTCATCATAGATTGACAGCCATTGATTGACTTCTCAATCATCTGTTCAATAACTTAAAGAAAATCTGACATCAGTTAATTTTGTCATATGCACCTAGGTTTATATGGAATAGTTTAATGAAGAGGTAATCAATTGGCGTGATTGATGGGGAGTAATTTAAACCAGCAATGGGGAACCTATGGTCAGGGCCGTCTTTAGCATATGCAGTGCCAGGGTGCAAAAAACCGCCCATCGTCCCCAAAGGACGACAGGCCAAAGTTGTTGAGTTTTTTTTAGGGGGGGGCAGCTCAGGAGAGCAATCACCACAGAGGCTTGGGAGGGAAGCTGCAAGCCCACCAGCCATCTGGTGCCTCCCAGAATTCGGTGCCAGAGTGCCCCGCACCCCTTGAATCAAGGGTAAAGACGGCCCTGCCTATGGTCCTCCAGATGTTTTTGCACTCCAGCCCCCATCAGCATGGCCAAAGGGCAGCGATGATGGGACTTGTAATCAAAGAACATCTGGAGGGCTGCAGGTCCCCCCCCTTGACCTAAACATCCTTGGATCCATTGATAGCCCTACTAGAATCCTCCTGTGAATCTTTAATTCCCAGTGACATTGCTATTGTATGTGGTGGTGGTGGGGAATAAGATTGAGGGGATTGAAAACGTAGTACGAGACCCGACATATGTGCCAGTTTCACCTAATGAAATACTGATTCCCTGGAACAGGTTCAGGATTTGCAATTAAGACCAATGAGAAATGAGCCAGCACCATCTGATGAGGATTCACTAGATAAACAATGCTTAATCCCAGTTGGGACGCCAGCCATTAAATAAGAGGCATACGGATATTTGCTTAAGCTAACGATTGTCAGTAAGGCTTAATCTGCAAAAAGTTTAAGGATCAAATGCTTAGTCTGGTATAAACAGTGGACTCTAAATGGGATGCAAATACCCTTGATCCTCTTTAGTTCTCAGTTGGGTTAGGGTTGAAACTGGTCTTTGCAATTAATTTTCAACAGTTACCAAAACAGCCATCAGGTGCTTCTTTCTCTCTTCCTCTCAGCGGTTGTTCACTGCTTGTTGATAAATGTTGTGTAGGGAATGCCTTCAAATAACACACTATGGGAGTTTTCCAGACATTTTGGACTACAATCCCCTTCATCCCTGACCATTGGCATGCAGATGTTCCCAGGTTCAATCCCTACCATCTCCAGGTACACTGGGAATGTCCCTTCATCTGAAATCCTGGAGATAGCACTTAGCTAGGTGGGCCAGTGGTCGGACCTGTCAGCTTTGAGTATATCCCCAAGTCAGGGCAGACCCTCCTCTCCCATCAGGGCTCTACTGCCACAGCTGTCATGCTTCCTCCCAGCAGAACCACCCCTGCACATTAGGCCTTGCATGGGAAATTGAAATCCCCCCACAGCCGGTGCGATGTTTAATTCTTCTCTGAGCTGGGCTCTCTTCATTCCATGTGGCAGGTTTTCACATTCTCGTTTGTGCGTTCATGGATCATTGCCTCCTCCTCAAAGCTTCTGCAATTGTCTTTTATTGTTAAAAACCAAAATGTTAATGCCTTCCATGCTGTTCTTCCCTTTAGTTCAGTGCTTTTAAATGCAAGGTTGAAAGGTAACAAGAACTTGGGAGGGGGGCGGAGCGGAAAAGCACATCATAGAAGGCTGGAAAGCATTGCTCTTTGCCATCAATGTCACTCATGTTTTTGTTAAGATTAAACACCACTGTTTAGGGAGTTGGTAATATTCCTGCAGGGGAAACATGAGTCCATTGTTACTCTGCCTCATTGGCATACCGGTATGCGTTGCAGCAGTCTCAGGGCCGTGGCGGGGCCGTGGCGGGGATCAGACTTTGCTGAACTCCAACTCCCATCATGCTTGACTCTTGGCCATGGCAGCTGGAGCCGGGTGATGAGTCTGGAGGCCCAGACATCTGGTGGCCCACAGTCTCCCCACCCCGTCTTAGAATATGACCCTCTGGGTCCAGTGGGATTTGTTTCCAGGTAAGTGTATTTTGACCCAGGTGGCGGTGTGGGTTAAACCACTGCGCCTAGGGCTTGCTGATCAGAAGGTCGGCGGTTTGAATCCCTGTGACGGGGTGAGCTCCCGTTGCTTGGTCCCAGCTCCTGCCAACCTAGCAGTTCGAAAGCACGTCAAAATGCAAGTAGATAAATACGAACCGCTATAGCGGGAAGGTAAACGGCGTTTCCATGTGCTGCTCTGGTTTGCCAGAAGCGGCTTTGTCATGCTGGCCACATGACCTAGAAGCTATACGCCGGCTCCCTCGGCCAATAATGCGAGATGAGCGCGCAAACCCAGAGTCGGTCACGACTGGACCTAATGGTCAGGGGTCCCTTTACCTTTACCTTTAAGTGTATGTTTAGGCTTTCAGCCAAAATTTAATTAACAACAGTTCATAGGTCTAAAGTGAAACAAGTCTTCCAAATCTGATGGTGAATTTGGGCAGGCTGTTTCCATCACTGGTTTACGACATGTTTCACAGTGGGGAATTGCTTGTCATGCTGGAGGCTTCCCATCATCTTGATATTTGTTTAATTTTTAAAATGTTCCTTTCACAGTCTGAGAGTGTGGCATAACGCATAACTGTGGTACGGCACAACACAAAATGGCTGCTGTGGAGGTGCAGCTGAGCCCAGGGATAGAGCAGGAAGAGCAATTGTGCATTGTGGGTCCTCAGAAGACCCACAATAGGCACCAGAGGAGATGCAGGTGGGCTCACTGATGTCTGTGGGCACTGCGTTGGTGACCCATGTTGTAGTTATCATTAAGAGCTCCAGGAATGGATCTGCCATTTTAAACAGTATTGTCACAGTGTTCTTAACAATATTTTTATTAATCCTTTGTGTGTTTTAGCAGGTGGGTGGGTGTGCATTTAAATATTATTGTGAGCTGTTCTGAGAAAGAGAATCTGGATCAAAAAGCAGTTCAGAACTCACATTTATGATAGTAAGTTTCATTTTCTTTATTTCTTTAGCTCTAGGCAGTGCCAAACTACAAGTAAAATAAACCATGCAGATTAAAACAGAAAATATAAAATAGCGTGGAAATCAATTACATCTCTTTTAGTCAATAACATTCTCATGCATATATATATGGCCTTTCTTAGCCGCCACATTGAGCCAGACCAGGGGAAAGGCTCACAGCTTTTGCATTCAAATAGTCCCAGGTTCAATCTCCAGGGAGCTTTCTAGATACAGCTACAAAACAGGTATTGATAACTGTATTACTTTCATTCATTCACTCAATTTATTTGTATGCTGCTTTTCCACACACACAAAAATCATGCTCAAAGTGGCTTAAAATAAAGAAACAGGGGTGCATTTCTAACAAACACTTTAAAAATTTGCAACATAGCAAAACAATAGCATAGCAAAAATTTCATAACATAGCAAAACAATAGCAAATATAATAACTCAAAAAACCACATGCTGATACTATGAATATAAGCACGCGCAGCATCCAATTGCAAAAAGAACAAGGGAGCTTCACTTTTTCACCTCCCTCCTAGAAACACCCCAAAGGTGCCATGGGCTTTGAAGACACCCGAACTCAGGACGCAAGGGAGAAACGTGCTAAGAGGAAGGCACGCTTGGCAAATCCACACTGTGATCAACTCCTGCCTGGAAACCAATGTCCCCACTGTGGAAGGATGTGTGGATCCAGAATTGGCCTCCACAGTCACTTACGGACTCATTGTTGAAACTGTGTTTATGGAAGACAATCTTACTCAGCTACGAGGGATCACCAAAGAAGAAGAAGAAGAGAAACACCCACCCAGTGATGTTATTTACAGTCTCTTTCCTGCAGCCACTTGCAAAGTTTCCAAGGGCAGGCGGGTAGGGTAGCTGGAAACACGCCTCTCATGATTTTGCTCACCATTAGTTCCTTTTTTGGGGGGGTTCTACCAGTTCACTCATTCCCACAAAAATGAACTCTAACTTTCATCAGTGGGACACTCCAATATAGAATGAGTTTTTGGGAAGATATTGCACGGGACATCACCACTTTCTTCATTTTTTAATTTTTGTACTTCATCCAAAAGTCCCAGCTCAGTTCACAACAGAAAAATACAAAATGAGAACACAAAATATATCACAATAAAACAAATGCAAATGCAAACCAATAACCCCACTTCCACAAACACATTTAAAAGGTCACAGAACGTTAATCAGCCAAAGACCTGTTTATAGAGAAACATTTTCACCTTCTGCCCAAAAATATGAAATGAAGGTGCCAGGTCAGCCTCTGCAGGGGGAGCCACTGCAGAAAAGGCCTGTTCTCATGTTGCCTCCCTCCGGATCTCTCATAGAGGAGGCACACGAATAAGAGCCTCAGATGATGATCATTCCAGCTGTAAAAAGACTTGCAATTTCCAGGGTGTCTGCTATCCATAGTTGGCATTCAGGTTCCATTCCTACCTAAAGTAGACCCATTGAAATTAATGCAGATGGGTCACTTGTGTGTATTAATTTCAATAGGTCCACTCTGCATAGGACTTAGTTGGGCACAACCCTTGGGATTCTGCCATTTCAGCAGTCCAGATGCCAGGGAAGAATTGAGGCCTTGCAGCACCCTCCAAAACACTGTTGGACTTCAATTCCCATCATCCCCAATAGGGCCGGCTCACCAATGAGGCAAGGTGAGGCAACTGCTTCAGGCAGCAGGATCCACAGGGCAGCAGATCCCAATGGAGATCTTTATCCCCCGCTCATTCCTGATGTAGATCTTTACTATCCCCTCTTCCCCGGTGGGGAGGGGGCACACCATTTTGTGGTTCGCTTCAGGTACCAAAATCTATTGGACCATCCCTGAGCCTTAGCCAATGGCCACATATAACTTGCGTTGGGGAGAGCTGGTTGAGCTTGATCTCTGTTCATAATGAGTTTCTGGCAAAGTTTGCCATTAAAGCTGCCCCATTTTGAATGTTGGTCACCTCCCTGTCTATAACCATAATACTCTAAACACAAAACCTTGTATTATGTGGTGGGTGTAGCTAACAAGTGCTCTTCTTAATAAAAAACGAGTGCCCTTCTTAATAACAACAGTAATGATACTGACTTGTGGTTCCCAAACACAGACAAAACACAGGTTCCAACACCAACATCTATTCTTAAAATGCTGTGAATTCACTATTGAAATCTTCAAGTTCAAGTTCACTTTAAACATATTCATTGCTCCCCCCCCGCCCTTTTTATAGTACTTATCAAAAAATATTGGAACAATGAAAAAATATATCATTATATTCACCTTTATAATTTCAGTTCTTACAGCTATAGAATGCCTGTCAACTTTTGTACAGTTGAACAAGGGTTGGCACAGTTGGGGATCGCAGGTGGTGGAAGAGATCAACGCCTGTGTTCCTTTGAACTGCATAATCTATTAATATAGATTTCTGAGGCTTTAACCTGAAAGCTGGTAAAAAAAGTCTAAAGAAGTTAGTGACTCATTTCTTGGGACACAGCCTTAGTTATGTCCAATCTTTGAAACTGTGAACATTCACAAATTGATAACACTAAACTTCATTTTATTCTTCTTAAAAAGAAAAGAAAAGCATTTTGGGCAGGACTTTGAATGTCTGAGCACTCTAAATATTCATAAATGAGGGACTCAATTGAAAATATCTGCACCACAGCATACCCATTCCTCCCAAACAAACTAAGGAAGATTCCCACAACACTCAACAGATACACACAAACCATGTTTAAAGCATGGAAAGCAGAAATAAGCAAACTTTTCCCAACTCCATCCCCACTAATCCCCCTGGCATACCACCCATTATTCCATCATGCAGCACAAAATCTCCAGATAAAAACCTGGCAAACCAAAGGTTTACACCTCCTAATAGACTTCTATAAAAACAACAAACCTTTGTCAACACAAGACATACAGGACAAACTAGAAGACATCCCAATGCCCTGGTTAGCACAACATCAATTACATGCCTTTCTAAAAAAAACCCCAACAGTAAAATCAGCAACAACTAGACCCCTGGCAGCTTTCGAAAACCTCCTCCTAATGACAAAAGGACATGGCAAAGGAATGGTATCTGCAGTATACAAAATACTACTCCAAAATCCCACCAACCCCCTAGACACAATAAAAAGAAAATGGGAGGATGACATAGGATATGATATGAAATCAACCCTACCCAATGGACCAGAATGTGGTCTAACCCCCCCTTTAAATCTATATCAATGAGAAGAAAAGAACTCACCCTAAAACTCACCTACAGGTGGTACCTAACACCAAGAAAGCTAGCACTAATACGCCCAGGAACCTCACCAAAATGCTGAAGAGGGTGCACTTCTGCAGGTACATACCTTCACATGTGGTGGGAATGCCCCAAAATTCAATTATTCTGGGCAACAACCATACGAGAAATATGTAAAATAACCAGACAAGTAATAGAAATTACCCCAGTATTGGCCCTACTAAACATCTTTCAAGATAATAATGCCCATTTAGACCACAAAGACCTAATAACCCACTTACTTTCAGCAACCAGGAATGTCATAACCAAGCATTGGAGAGACCTGTCAGGAGTAGGCACGGACCAATGGTACCAAGTAGTATGGGAAACAGCCTTACTAGAAAAACTAACCAACAAGCAGAAACTGGCACGGGGACAAATAGAAGAGGATGCCTTCACCCTGGTATGGTCCCCCTTTATCACACACGCAGCCCAACAAGATAATGACAAAACTTTATCACCAGCATACAAATCAGTATGGCTAACCTGACCCAAAAATACCCACCCACCCCATTCATACATGAAAACAAAGACAATCATAGCCAATCACAAATGAACAACTACACCCTTGGCCAACCCAAATCTCTCTCACCATCAAAAGAACACAAGCGAATAAAGGAGTACCAACACAAACAAAGCTGACACCAAGCCCTACATATATTAAGCAAAACCGAAACATCGTCACCTACTCTCACCCCCCCACCCTCCCATCCCCTATCTACCTCGTTTTCCCTCTTTCTTCTTAGTGTCTTAACAAATGAAACTGATTTGCAAAAATGATACATGTTAAAATATGAGTGACACTGCACACACCTTTGTAATTCAAGATATCTTTAATAAAAAAAAATCTTTAATAAATAAATAAATGAGGACGGAGGGGATGCATTAAATTAATTAAATTCACATTTAAAGGCAAGCTCACCTAATTCACACTTTCTGAAACATGAACAAAAATTCAGCCATCTTTTGAAATTCAAACTTCTCTGGATTTTGCAGTCTCATCTGGCCGGCCACTGTGAGAACAGGATGCTGGGCTAATTTAGCCTTTAGCCCAGGCTTCCTCAACCTCGGCCTTCCAGATGTTTTGAGACTACAATTCCCACCATCCCTGACCACTGGTCCTGCTAGCTAGGGATCATGGGAGTTGTAGGCCAAAAACATCTGGAGGGCTGAGGTTGAGGAAACCTGCTTTAGCCTTATCTAGCAGGTCTCTTCATATATTCTTAAAATTGCACTGCTTTTTCTTTTTTCTTTAAGAACACAGTTATGCTTAGTACATGAGAGGCATTGTGCCTGACTGAAGACTGAACTGAACAATAGGT